>NC_142026.1:21443788-22905038 GCF_982192425.1 Myodes glareolus
TACAACATGGGATCAATGGAAAGAAGGAACCTCAGTTGAAGAGTTTTCTGGATCAGATAGGTCTGTGAGGCACTGTCTTGATTGGGTGACTGATGTGTGAGGGCCGAGCCCACTGTGGGTGGCAGGCGTACTTGGACTACAGAGCAATGGTAGGTAAACTTGAGCCAGAGAGTGAGTCAGTCAGCAGTGTTTCACCATGGTTTCAGATTCTTGCCTTGGTTTTCTGACCCTGCTTCCTGCGATAGATTCTGACCTGGAATTGTAAACTGAAATAAACCCTTTTCCTACCCATATTGCTTTTGATCACAGTTTTTATCATAGCAACAAAAGCAAACCAGGGCAGTCATTAACAATCACTAACTCTAAGAGGCACGATTCAAACTTGCAGAAAGTGGACATCCATTCTACCTTGGGCTCTGACATTAACCCGAAGCTTGGAGAGATAGGAGAGTTACTCCCAGGTCTTCTTCCCGACATTTCCCTTACCACTGCTCTATTTTTTTAAATTGCACTCAATAACATCCACTGAGGTTTTTTTTTCTTTATTACATTTTGTTACTCTTCCCTTAAAATATTTCTAAAAATTTTAGAATCTAAAAGAATCACTTAAGGAGCTTGCTAAAATTGTACAATTCCCCAGCTCTATTCCTGGATATTCTGACTGGGAAGTTGGTCAGCATCCAAGAGTCTATTGAACACAAGAAGGTGGGTGTGAGTTGGACTATCTCTGAGCAATTCTGCTCTGAATCCGTGGTCCATGGATAGGAAGGCCAGTATCTAGTAAGTAATTGACTCAAGTTAGTTTTCCTAGCATCTGCTAGACCTCATGATTCAGCCTCTTGAAGATAACGTCAGCACATACTTTCCCAGGGATGCTGTGATCAAACTTTAATCATAGGCATGATGCCTCCTATTGCTTGCTATAAATTTAATAAATTTTGCAGTTTCCCTTCTAAGAAAACAAAAAAGGATGGAAATAGCAAATTGTTGCAGTTAGATATTATTCTCAGCTTAGTCATACCAGGAACTATGAGTTATCATTTCGGTGAATGGATCTTCAGAACTTTCAAGTACATTTCCTGTGAGTAATCTTTGCCCCCTCCCAAATGATGTAGTATATAACCAGTCTGTCTCCATTTCTTTCCTCAAAAGAACTGATGGCATTTTGATTTGGTTTCATCATTGTTGTATATATCTGTTGGTGTTGGGGAAGGAGGCTGTTAAGAACTGCCATAATGCACACAGCTTTGAAGGAATTACCCAGAGAAGGCCAAAATGGAGAAAGGAGATAATGTCACTCTTTTTTTTCCAAATAAGAACAAGAAGTTCTTTCTAAGGAAGACAAGTGCTAAGGCTTCACGGCAATCACTGCCATATCGCTCAGCTTTTTCTGTAGACTAAAGCCAGGGCAGCCTCCTTGCCTTCACCATCTTTTGAAGACCCCCAATCATTTTGGGTGCAAGAATGTTAAACCTAATTTGGAGAATTAAAAGTCGTTGAATTATCCCTGAATTCTTACAGATGCAAAAGGTCCTAAAGGAATATTGATAAAGATGGCATTTGATTCAGAAAAAAAAAACACATTTAGAGGGTAGAGATTCTAGTTTTGTTACCAGAAACCAACTTTCTAGGCTGACAAAGATTTAAATTGACATTCTGTTCAACATAGGTTGTTAAGAATATTGGCTGTGAGTCAGATTCCTAAGGATGTTATATCTCCTCTGCTACCTCTGACTGACAAACTTGAGTAAATTGTTCTCTCTAAGCCTCAATGTCCTTGCCTGAAACTGGAAATAACAACAATACATTTTGTACTGGAGAAAAAAAAATGTCACCAAGTGGGGGAACAGAGACTCCATGAACATAACAGTCGAACAAACAAATGTTCTCCCAATTACAAGGACATTAAGACAGCTATAACTATATAAATACGACTCACTTTTGAGTATAGAAGCTTTCTCCAACCACTGGTCTCCCTTCAGGTTGCCAAGTAACCTTGATTGCCTGTTCAATGTCACCATTTCCTTAAAACGGAGGCTGTGCCTCTCCACATATTAAGAAGATGGGACAAAGAGTCGGGGGAAACAAAGTTGTAGTCAATCATGCTCTTTGCTTTTTTCTATGTGGTTTATGAAGAACGTAAGTGAAAGATTTCAGGTATTTCAAAATTTTGTTTGGCATCTAGGCTGAATGCTCAGTCATAAAACAACTCTTGAACTAAAGTCATGCAGTACTAACAACAGGAGTTTTAAAGTCTATGGTATAAAGACTCAAATCCTAAGAAATGATGAAATCTACCTAGAAAGCCTTTTCTGTGTTCTGAATCCCACCCTTAGATGAAGCACAATGGATAGAGAAGTACCTTTCTACCTTCCTAAGTTGCAAGCTGCTTTCCAAGGGTGACAAAGCCCAGGGCCAGTGTCTGGGATGCTCATTCCTTCTCTTTGGGCTGTGGAAATCTGCTCCAAGCTGGAGTCTGCACGAAATAAAATATAAAATAGTGACTAACCCTTTGCATTTCCCCTGGATCCACCAGAAGTCACACTTTGTTGGTTAACAACTTCTAATCAGCATTCTGATCATTAAGGGGTGGCAAAAACTGACCTACAAAAAAAAAGATAAGATTTGAAGTAATGATGGTCAATTCGAATGGGCAAGATACTTAGTATTCCTCGTACATTAGGAGATCTACCATCAGGGAGTCTTAGTGACAGCTAGGACCAGGATGGTGACTTTGCTAGAGATGTTGAGTGACACCGAATCATACTGTTATCTGTCTCCCCCTACTGTTAAGCAGCTGAGACCATAGCTTCCAAAATGCAACAACTCATGAAAAGATAACTTCGTATAAGACGTCTAATAAAGTACTATTCTGTGGATCTGTCAGCTCAATAGAATGACAATATTTCTGAACAACTAAGTGCCCAAAGTCACCAGAGGAAAGATGTGTTACAGAGCCCACGTCAAACCAAATCTCCATCTGGGACAGGAAGTCTGGTCAGAGTGAAGATGTTTCCTACCCTTTACTAGATTGGACTAGGCTTGTTAGACTACTTTTTTTCTGTGACAATATATTTTATCTGCCAAATCATAAACTGAAATTTAAAATGGGAATAATATGCATACTTAATTAAAATGATAACAAGGTGACAACGTATTAAAGCTACAAAAGAAAATTAAAAAGTTGACCTAAAATGGTCCAAAAGTGCAATGTCATAGTACTTTTAAAAAGTGAGAAGAAAAAAGGATCAACATTTTAAATTATCATGAATAGATAAAACCTAAATGGCAAAGAAAGAAAACCAAACTTAGAGACAGTAAAAATTAGAAGGTCCAAGGCAAATACTGAATTTTAGAAAGTTTGGGATTAAGGAAAGAAAATCAGAAACCGGATTAGAAGAAAGCAGAATGTGGTAAAATGGTTAAAAATGAGATGTAATAAGCATTAAGAACATAAAAGTTCATGGACTTAGGAAGCTACAAAGAGCATGTAAAAAATACGTAAACTGGAGCAATGATGGAAAAAAGGCAAAGCCATTAACTTTCTCTCAACAACAGGAACAGAAACCACGGCATACTTTTTTATGATATTTGCTTCTGCTCGGCTCTTTTCAGGGACGTGGTTCTCTTCTTACATTTCTCAAGGCCTTATTTTTAAAGAAATCCTTCTCTTTAAAAGAGACCTAAATCCACAGAACCAACAGCTTCAAGGGGGCTCCCATATTTCTTTAGTATGCAATCTGTTTAGGCAAGTTTCTCTAGAGGAACAGAATTGAAAAAAATGAGAATATATTAGATTGGCTCCCACTATTCATCTGGGTAGCCCAACAATGTCTGCTTCACCTCAGAGAAGCCGAGAAACCGGTAGCTGCTCAGTCCCTGAGGGTAGACGACTCTTCAGTCCCGGGACTGAAGGCTCAGAGCACTCCTGGAAAACCTCTGGTCTGCAGTCCACATGGTGAGCCTAAAGAAGCCAAGTCCTGAATGTAGCAGCGGCTGGGGCAGTGACCACAGGGGAAGCACAGGATAAGGGAACCTGTCAGCTACATGCAAACACCATGGGATGAAAGTACAGCTTTCCCCCAGAACCTGCTATTATGTAACTGCCGTGGGGAGGTGCTGAATGCATTTATGGGAGTCGTCCCACTTCAAAGAAACGATCAAGAAAGTTCCTGAGTACACGTGTACTCAGGAACTTATCTCTTAATTGATTCCAAATCCAGTCTTGCAGTCAGCCATAACTGGTTGACCATAACAGTTTACTAAGTGAGAATTGATTACCTACCTATTCCTGCAGTACAAGTCTTCTTGGAGAATAAGGTAATATTCTAGAACAATGGTTCTCAAGACTGGTGCACACTGCTCTTGAAAAGTATTTGCGTGTTGTTGTGTTTATCCCACATTAAGTAATCCTGAATGTGCAGTCATTGGTTTCCCATGGAGGTTTTTTTTTTCTCACATCATGCACCCTGATCACATTCACTTCCTAGTCTTCCCATGTCCACCCCTCCTCCCCCAAGACATCCCTCCCACAAGAGAAAAAAAGTCCACTTTGTGTTGTTCATATATTCACTGGAGCATGAGCATCATCAGATTCCTAGTGGTCAGTCCTTTAAGGGAGGGTGAGTCTCTCCAGGCCTAAATACATGCCAGAAGCCACCGCCTACATCATGTCGCTGTGCTGTGGCTGGGCGAGGGATGGGGGCAGCTGTCCCGCGCACACTGATTTTAACATGGCTGCCAGTGGCAGCCAGACCAACAGCATCCTCATGGGCTTCAGCGGTAACCCGGGCCGTTAGGCATCAATGAAGCCCTTGGCTGTATCGGGACCTCTGACCCACCCATGGACCTCTGTGGCTGCAGAGACCACAAGCTCGATATGGCCTCAGGTGTCAGTCACGTCTAATGGCACCTGAGGGCGCAAAGCCTGAGAACCTCATCAAAGCATCAGACAGTTGCACAGACTGCGTGCATCCCCATGGGTCTCAGATTTCAATGTGGCCTGGGGCAGCAGTATGGACCACCGACGCTAACATGGCTTCTAAAGGCATTGCGGGTCACAGTGGTCCTTTGAGAGGTTTCAACCCAGGAAGTGAACTTTTCCTCATCTCGGGCTTCTGTTGTTGCCCACCTGTGGTTAGGTGGCTGGTTCCGGATCTGAGTCTGTGTCTACTTAGTCTCCAGGCTATTGTATACCATCCAGCCTGGATGCCATTGCTACAATGGCAGCAAGTAGACCTCAGACCTCCCTCTCACTGGCCCCTGCCCTCGTGTCTCCAGTTCTGCCTCTCTCCATAGTGCACAAGTCCCTGATTTTCTGCCTTTCCCACCTCTCATGACGTATTTGTTCTCTGTGGCGGTGCTGGCCACCACTGCAGCGCCTTAGGCTCATCCTCGTCAATGCATGGCCAGGTTCTCAAGATGCTAACACTGACTAAATGGTGCAAGCTTTATGCACACAAACGCAAAAGAATTCAACGATATCTTGAGCAGATAGGCAAGCAAATATTTCACGTTTAGAGACATCTTACTTGTCATGTCGATTCCTCCAGACCTTGTTCAGATTTTTAGGTTCAAGGTTTTTTTTTTAGGGGGATCCGAATTTATGTGTATGTGTTATATGTACACTTATATGTACACTGTATTTCCACCATCATCCCGCTCCATCCCCTCCCACAACTCTCCCGCTGCCCTTCAAATTCACAGTGTGTGTTTTACACGCACACATTTATGTGTGTGTAAATGAATATATAAATATAACCTGCTGCGTTCAATTAGCTTAGTATTCTTCATATGTATATTTTTAGGGCTGACCACTTGGTATTGAATAACCAGTCAGGGAGCTTATCCCTGGGGAAGATTAATTCTCCCTCTTTCAGCTTGTAACTTTCCCTCTAAAATTGGAGCCTTGTAAGTATTCCCCTCCATCTCCATTGGCCTATGCACTAGTATTGTTATCGTTCGGGTCTGTGTAAGCAGCCATGACATTAAGGTTTCATTACTGTAGCTTCCCTGTGATACAGAAGACACTATCCGGCATCAGAATCCAGGTGTCTAGGTGTCTGGCTCTTACAAGCTTTCTGTCTCTCTTCCTTAATGTTCCCCGAGCCTTAGATGAAGGAGTTGTGCAAGAGGTATATCAGCTGGAGATAGACATTCGTGTTCTCTGAATTTTGACAGGTAGTGGATTTCTGTAATGGTGTTCATATGTTGCAAAAAAAAAAAAAAAGAGCCCCTTGATAGCGGTGAGAGGTACAGTTGTCTCTCGGTACAAGGATAAGCATTTAGGATGCAGCTGTGAGGAACTACATATTATATTATATTATATTATATTATATTATATTATATTATATTATATTAACTATATATTATATTGGTAAAAAAAATGTAGCAGTTGTAGGTTACCCTCTAAGATCCGCGTCCTCACTGGTCATGGTTAATTGGCTAGGTTTACAGTTCCAGGTAAGCTTTCCCTACTATTGAGTGGGTCTTATCTCCAATTTAACAACTGTTAGTTACAACCAAAGTTTAAGCATCGCTATTACCTTCTGGCCTTGGCTTGCCTTACTGATCATTGTTATGGTTCATGAGAATTTTGGAACATCACAGAATGAGTTCAAAATACCATCAGAGTGTGTTCTACCTAGTGATTGCATCATTATCTGCTTAACCACCGATTTTAATTTTTTAGCAGTATAATAAAGGCTCTTAACAGTGACAAGACACCAGATTCACCCGGGAACTTTCTATCAGTGTTTGGGCACTTGGTCTCACTCATAGTGATTTTGGATGCATTGACTGGGGAAGGACATGAACACTAATGCTTTTTAAAGAACTTCCTGGATAATTCCAATGTGCATTTGTAATTAAGAATTCCTGTACTATAGGGATATCAGCAAATTCTGCATTGTGTTCACAATGATCCTGTAGCTTCAGTCTATAAGGCAATGGGCATCTGCTCAGACAGCATAGAAATGAAATGTAAATTAGCTGAAAGAGGGATGATACTGCCTTGATTTGAGGTATGTGGTGTGTATCACAGGAGCTTCAGAGGGGGCCTGTAAAGAGAGACCATGGACGTTTGCTATTGTGTATGAATGGGAGTTTTCTAAACACAACATGAAGACAGGGGTGTTGCAGGAAGCAGCGGCTCATGCCAATGCTGGGGGGCATTAAATGGGGGGTACAGCTGGCATAGTTCTCCACACCAGTGAGCCCAGAGGGTGGAAGACCAGCGAGATAACAAAGAACTGCATCACATATGGCCATCGACTTAAACTTGCATTAAGATGCGGATGCTATGACATTCCAGCCAATCACAGAAGTGATAGTGAGAGAGGAGATGGACACCCTTGAGATCTGCTAAGGAGAGGGAAGCATTGGGATTTTCCCATCTTTGAGAGCTACTGGGAGTACGGAGGAAGGGAAGAGTTGGGGGTCATTTTGTCTAGTCTCACAGAAGAGGCCTTGGTATGAAATAAGGATTCTTTCCCCTTCCTGTGTGCATCTGCAGTCCCCCAGCACCATTTATGGACATTGCTTTTATTTCTGTCCACATTCCAGAAGTGTCCATGTGTGTGTATGGTTCTGGCTATGGACTCTATAGATCTGTTGTCTCTTCTTTTGCAACTGGTTACTAATCTTAATTATTATTTAATATGGCTTCCAGTGAGCTTAAAGTTCAATAATGTAAACTCTTTAACTCCTTACTTAGGATATATTCAGGATGTTTATGTTTCATGTAAACTTTGAAACCAGATTTTCGATTAGCGTAGACCTCTCCTGAAGAGATTGACAACACTGAATCTCTCAAATTTATGCAAAACAGACTTTTTTTCCAAAGTTTATTAAATTATAAAAGTTTCCATTTCCGCCCCACCTCCCAACACCCTCCCACTCCCCCCACTCCCTCTCCTCCTCCCTCTCCATCCCTAAGAGCAGTCAGGGTTTCCTGCCCTGTGGGAAGTTCAAGTTCAAAACAGACTTTTTTAAAATATCTAATTTTTAACTTGAGAATGTAGTATAATCCTTTTATATATCCTCAAGTCTTTTATAATTTTACTGGACTTTTGATAGTTGGATATTAGTCAATAGGCTTCTCTTACGGCCCTTACTATTTCGTTAATAGTCTTGATAGCTTTTCGATGAATGTTTTGATGAGTTTTGAAAGATATCATTAAAATAATCACAACATGAAACATACTCTTCAATATTCTAAATTTTCTTTCATTTCTTTTAGTTATTTCTATCTCTTCCACACTGCAACCCCAAATACAGTTATCAGATAAATGAGGTGCACACACCCCTGTGACTGATACTATGTGCTCAATGGGACACTTCTGATCTTCATTTGTGCTGTTGGGTAGTGTGTCAACTTAGAAACAGAAGGCCTATTTAACAGTGTCTGGTTTGATATTAGAAATTCTAGTCCATAAGCAACTGATGTAATTACTTTGAGCCTCTCCTGGGGTGATGGATAAAAAGAATAGGCAGCTTCGGGTTCAACATGGCTGGTTATATCACGGTCTAGGAGGCAAGGGCAGAAGAAAAGGGAAGAGACCAGGGTTCTATAATCCTCTTACAGGGCAGTCTCTAGTGACTCAATGACACCCCTCAATCCTGCCACTTATAGGTTCCATCTTTTCCAATAGCACCACCATGCTGGAACCAAGTCTTTATCACAGGGACCTCTGGAGGGCAGTTGTGTAAATGGATGCAATCATGACCCATTTGCTTTCTCTTGCTACAAAGTTTCTCATCAAATGGTGAGACAAGAACTCGCTCTCCTCTCAACACATTTACTTCACTGTACCCAGCCAGTATTAAGACATGAATTCCCATAGCCTGTCCAACGCTTGTGGTTCTTGGCCTTTGCTGGTTTTCCTTACTTTTCTGTTGTTCATTTGATTTTGTTTTATTCTGGTAAGAACCCCAGAAAAGTGACCAAAAGAATTGATAATAGTTACAGTTTTTTCCTCCCATTTTCAGAGGGAATTTTTTTTCCGGCATTTTGCCATTGTCTCTAAATGCTTTTGTAGAGTATTTATAATCTACACTTTTCTTTACTGGATTGAAAAAGTTCCCTTCTCATTTTATAAGTCTTTAAAACTCTTATTTTAGCTTTGCTGAATTTTCCAAATGCCTTATGGCACGTGATATTTTCTTTCCCTCTATTTTATTTTAATCTAGTAAAATGCATCGCTATGCTTTAAAATACTTTAATTAACCCAGTTTGTTGATGATTTTATGTATCACTAGACTTTATTGGCATTATTTTGGGAATTTTTATAAATATTTTCATTTCAAATATTTATCTTTTATCTTATTTTCTGCTAAAGTCTGCTGAAAATCGGGAATCAAGATTACACTGACCTCATAAACTTAGAACTATTTCCTCTGTTTTTGTTTTCTGGATGTGTTTGAGGGTTTTTTCCTTCCATAAATGGTTGGCAGAAGTGTACCAGAGAAGCCGTCCGCTGTGGGCATTTGTTGATTTGTTGTGGGAAGGTTTCACTGGAGACTGAGTTCTTGAGTGGATATGGGACAGGCCAGCTGTCTCTCCTCTCTCTTGCCTTGATTCTGTAGCTTGTGTTTCCAGGCATTTTCCTGCTTCTGTCTTTTGCTGTTACTGTCAAGTCATTTAGCATCATCTCTTGTTTTCTCCCTAATGTGATGTCTACCTTTTCCTTTCTGTATTCAACCCTTTGTCTCCTTGCTCTTGATTAGACTTGCTAAGCCTGTGCAGAGCTCTCCTCTGTTGACGCCTCTGACACTAATTTTCTACTTTATAGATACTTCATTGCTATGTGTCAGCCCCCACCCCATATAATTCTTACCCTCTCTCTGCCTCTTAATACCATCTGCATATCAAGCTAAAATTTTCTTCTGCACAAAGCTGTATATCCTACAAGGCTGGGTATTTGTTAGCTTAAATTGTCAATTATTAGCTTATAACATGTTTAGTTTTGCTATATTTATTTATTCATGAGCTACTTAAAATCTCTATTTTTCAAATACATTTTTTATTTATTTTGTTAGTTAATTATAGAATAAATTGTTCATTTCTAAATAGTTTTGGAGTTCTAACAAACTGCAGACAGAGTTCATACCTGCACTACTCAGCCCTGCCATCAGTGCTTCCTCAGAGCTAATGGAAGAGTGGGGCTGCCTCTCTTCTTGGCTACTTCCTGGGGGGCCGCTGCTCACATGGAGTCTCAGATAACAAAGAAAGTGTCAACATGAACCAGGTGTATTTACATATTAATGACACTTCTCCACATTGCCATCCATATCTGTAGTGAGACAAACATGATCCATACTGCTGTCTCCTACTATAGTCCATCGCCACATGGGTCCTTCTAGATTTCCTTCTTTGCGTACTGGTAATGTTCCGCTTCAGCAGAGTGCCTCTCTTATTCTTTTTTAAATGAGTTTTTTTTTATTCTTTATCAACTTTAAACACACACACACACACACACACATCATGCTTTGATCACATTCCCATTGTCCTTTTTTTATTTCCTCTGTCCCTGACACTTGTCTTTTGGCAACAGTTTCCCATTACTTCCATGTCTTTGAAGGCCCAGGGTTGCTCATCTGAGCATGTGTGAGGACTGTTTACTTGAACAAAGGCTTCTTACCAGAGACTATGCTATTGAGGAATATGACATTCCCTCCTCAGCAACCTGCCTATAGCTCTTAAGGAGAGGTGTGGTTATGTGAGCGTCTTCCTACTCTTAATGGTTTCCTATGCTCTGAGGTCTGTCTTGAACAAAGTTAATATAGCTTATCTGGAAATATTCTGATTCATATTGCCACAGTGTACATCTTCCTCCATTACTTTGTATGTAATTTTAAAATTACATATAAAGTGAGCTTCTACAGTAAACACATAACTGATTCTTAGTGATCTAGACTGAAATTCTGTTTCTCTACTGATGGGTGTAGACCTCAAGAGTCTTTAGGTCCATTTGATTGAAAAATTTGGAAATTTTTTTTCAACCCTTTACTCTGAGGTGATGTCTGTATTTGAGGTTGAGGTGTATTTCTTGTATGAAACGGAAGTATGAATTCTGTTTTCATATCCAATTTGTTAGCCTGTGTCTATACGTGAGTTGAGTCCATTTATATTAAAGGGATATTAATGACCAGTGATTGTTAGATCTTGTTATTTTAATTTTCATTGTTGATGATGTTATTGTTTGTGTTTTCCCCTTCTTTAGGATTTACTACTGTGAGGTTATCTACTGTCTGTGTTTTTGTGGATGTAGTTAACTTCCTTGGAATAGAGTTTTCTTTCTAGTACTTTGTGTAGGAGTGGGTTTGTGGTTAGGTATTGGTTGAATCTGGTTTTGTCATGGGATATTTTGTTTTGTCCATCGATAATGAATGAAAGCTTTGCTAGGTATAGTAGTCTGGCATCGGTGGTCTCTTAATGTCTGCATGACACTTGACCAGTACCTTCTGCTTTTCATTGTTTCCATTAAGAAATCAGGTCTAATTTTGATATGTCTGCCTTTATATGTCATGTGGCCTTTTTCCTTTGCAGCTGTTAATATTGTTCATTTACTCTGTATGTTTAGTGTTTTAATTATTATGCGGCGAGAGGATTTCTTTTTGTTCCAGTCTATTTGGTGTTCTGTTAACTTCTTGTATCTTCATATGTATGCCTTTCTTTAGGTTGGGAAGGTTTTCTTCTATGATTTTGTTGCATATATTTTCTGTGCTTTTGACAACTCTGAGATTTCATCTTACACTTGTAAGAATGGCCAAGATCAAACACACTGATGACAGCTTATGCTGGAGAGGATGTGGGGTAAAGGGAACACTCCTGCATTGCTGGTGGGAGTGTGAACAGTCCTTTTGGAAACCGGTATGGCGATTTCTCTGAAAATTAAAAAACAACCTACCTCAAGACCCAGCAATACCACTTTTGGGTATGTACCCAAACAATGCTCAATCATACCACAAGGACATGTGCTCAACTATGTTCATAGCAGCATTGTTTGTCATAGCCAGAACCTGAAAACAACTAAATGCCCCTTGACCAAAGAACAGATAAAGAGGATGTGGTACATTTACACAATGGAGTACCACACAGCAGAAAAAAAAAATGACATCTTGAAATTTTTAGGCAAATTTATGGAGCTAGAAAACATCATATTGAGTGAGGTAACCCCGACCCAGAAAGACAAATATTATATGTACTCACTCATAACTGGCTTTTAGACATAAAGTAAAGAAAACAAGGCTAAAATTCACAATCCCAAAGAACATAGACAACAAAGAGGATCCTAAGAGATACATACATGGATCTAATCTATATGGGAAGTAGAAAAAGACAAGATCTCCTGAGTAAATTGGGAGCGTGGGGATCACAGGAGAGGGCAAAGGCGAGGGGGGGAGCAAGGGATGGGAGCAGAGAAAAATATATACTTCAATAAAAACAATTAGAAAAGAGTCTAAGAATGAGCTCATTCACCAAACTTTTGGTCACACATTCTTATTAGAGGAAGAAATTTATGCACATTTCTGTCATTCTCTGTCTTTATCCATCATCCTTTTATTTAAATTATTTAAAATGTAAAATAATGTAGCAATGTTAAAATTATACAAATAAATAGAGAACAAAATGTAACAAGAAGTGGATAAATGTTACAGATTTTTAAACATCGTATTTTATATTATAAACTAAATTTACTTTCTGCCATTCTTGAGTAAAAAATCATTCTTTCATACATCAATCAGTTGTTCTTAAGAACTAATCGAAAGTAGCTGTGCTTTTATGACTCTCTAATATGTATTATAATAATATATTAATAAATTATAGTAATATGATATACAAACAATACAATGCATGGCATGTTATAATAATATGCATTAATAATGTGATGTATTATATATGTTTAATGCTGTATAATGTATATTAGAAAGACAGAGAGACACTGTTCTTGAAGTTGATATGTGCAAAGAATGACCTCAGCTTTTATTCCATCTTCCAAATGCTAGGATTACAAGTGTGCACCACCATGCCTGGTTCCATATGGTGCTCTGACTAGCACCCAGAACTTTGTGCATGCTTTGTAAGTACTCTATTAACTGAAATATATCCCAGGCCCTGCTTGGTGTCTTCAAAAGTGAACTAATAAGTCATAGAAACTCTGCAACAGAGAGTTATGCTCCAAGTTTCTAAGTACTCAGATGTGGGTTTCTATGAGAAACATAGAATAATAACACACTGTTCCAAACATTCATTTTCACAATAATATTTCTCTGACATAAGTTTTTCTCTTATTATTAAAATGTCATCTTTACCTTGAAAGATACAGATTAAGTGCATTTATGTTTTATAGAAATGTTGTCAAGGTTACACAACCATTTGTTGCCAGAAAAGGTCAGAACTTTTGGAATAATAATCATTTTGAGAAACATAAATTCATGACTCATATTAAGCTCAATAACCTCTATGCACTTTTCTCCGTTAGTAAACATTTCGTGCAGGCTATCCATGTGATAAGCAGTAGGCTGTTTTCATTTTAAAAATGATCTGATATAGTTACTTATAAAAACTCCATCCTTCTTAAATTCGCAAGTGAGGACAACTGATTTCACATAGTAATATTTTTTTATGTGGGGTTTCTGTCTGTATGCTGTGATTACTAATCAATACCTATATGGTACTTGCTTAGTGGCAGCATCTTACTACTCATTTATTAACTTCATATACAATTTTTATATTAACCTATTAGTCTCTTTGTATTATTGAGGAAATTTGGGCACAAAGAGATTAAGTCATGTGTATGTTTTTTATAGCATGGAAGAGGTAGCTAGTGTGTACCCATTTGTTGGTTTTAACTACTGAGGATGTGGAAGTTAAGTTGGGAAAAAGGTAATAGAAGTCAGATGCAACTATTTTTGCATATATGTTTTTAAGTTTTAAGTGTTCATGTGTTTATTTACCTAGAGTAAGTCGTAATTTATGGAAGAAATTATCTCTCATACAAATTTCAAATTTTCAATGATCCCGGAATACAAAAAGGAAGTTTGGTAAGCCCAATCTTGTTTTCTATGCTGGTGTCTATTTTGATGCGTTTTTAGAAAATACGAGAAGCTCATTTTTTTTTCTTCTTCTGTTTTTTTCTCCTCCCAGCTTAGATTTTAATGGAGGTAGGAAAAGTTCAAACTGAAAGAAAAAAACTCACTGTTTCCAACCTTTTATAGGCATGAAGAAGGGTGAGAAATGGCGAGGTTGAAAATTTACATTCCTTCAGTCTAAAAATGGATGACTCAGAGAAGCATTTACTGAAAGACAAAACTAAGATGCTCATGGAGCGGCCACCAGGATGGATGAAGATTGACCTCAGCTGTGGCAGCAGCTCCTGGCTGGAGTTGAGAATCCATATGGACCAGGGAGTGCAATGCGTCTGTCTCCTTCTCCTTTGAATAACGATGCCCTCTGCATCTTTAGCATGCTTTAGCGTTGTGCAATTGAAGACAATTGCACAACATAGAGAAAAGATAATTTTGCCTCATAGAACTTCATCAGATGAAATCTTGCAGGGGAGGTATGCTTACCTTTGTAGATACATGCATAGCCAATTTTGAGCTAGACCTTTCTGGAAGCGAGCTTGAACTAAGTGACCATTTGGTGATTTTTAATGAGATTATACACCTGTTTTCTTATAAGATGGACTCCCCATCCTCTAGAGACAGAGAGTCGTCTACCAAAGTTGTTATCTAGTCTAAGAAGAGGGGTTGTCTAAGCACTTTTGTAACCAGGAAAGATGGCGTCATTCATCTGGTCAGATTTACAGTGAGATTAACAGGTCCCCTTCTCAAATATGCCACACGAAATCTACCTGTCCTAATTCCTACCCTTTTCCCCCATTAATTTTGCAGGTCAACTTTCACGAAGAATATCTTAAAATTTCTAGATTAAAGATAGAATCAGCTTTATTATTAAAATCCTGATGGAAAAATTATGGATAGCATTAAAAACATAGAAAGAATAGTTTTGCATATTTGCTTGGATTCAGTATTTTCCTAAATAATATATCACCAACATGAGGTGCTTGTTGGGTCCTCCCCATTTTCCATTTTCATGAAATATTACAACCAATAATCAGGAGCACTAGTAAGCCATGAGAGTACCAGGTCCATCACATCCTTCCAGTCCTTATGACCATCAACCTGATCCATGCTCAGCATCTACTGGCAGGAAATCTGCCTCAGCTCCTCTCATAGCTGGCCTTGCTCTACTCTAATGTGACCCCACATTTTAGTGAGAAAGACTTTTTCGGTTTACTTGTGCTTTCCATCAGACCCTTGAGTGGACTTGCCTTGTCTGACTGTGTCCATGTCATCAGCCTTGTCACGAACCGTTCTAACTTATTTTTCTTTCATTGTATTTTCCTTACCCTGAATATTTTGAAAACATTTGATCATTGTCCCAATAGAATAAGAATGGCTCCCTTCCCACCTTAAGCTTCTCTTAATGGGTGTTTTTAAGTACAATGTCAGAAAGAAAAAGTGAGACATAAAATTGGTACCAAGAAGCGGGTTTGTTGCTGTGATAAACCTGAGTGTGTGGTTCTTAGGCCTTTGGAAATGATTTGAGGGACAGACGTGAAACATGTTGAAAGCCTGGGCTAAGAAAGCCCATGAATGCTGTCTACAGAGTTTAGAGGGCCATTCTTATGGGAAGGCAGAGAGAAATGAGGACCCTGGAGGCCTGGCTCATACAGGCTCAAAGGGGGAACAAAGACTGTTGGCAAGAGAGCTGGGCCCATTCAGGTTATAGAAATCAACTACGCAAGGAAAATCAGTAATCTTCCCTTTCAAAATTAATCTTTTGAATTGCTAGTAGTTTACTCTGCTGTGTACTGGTATCGGTTCACAACATTACCTAGTGAGCCCCGCACCTTATGGGACAATATGCTTTCTCTATTGATTTACAAGCTTACTGCTGCCTTTTTTCTGGATTCTGAAATTCCCACTTTGGACCACATGTCATCTGTCTGTTTGTCCACTTATGCCATTCCATCTGGTCAATAATGTTATCTCTCTTCCTGTTTGATTTTGTACAATTAAATGTTCTTGTGCTTTTATTGCTCCGTTTGTTGACATTAAATGATATCCTTTTGCACCTGATTATTATAAATGAGGTATCAACAAGTTCATTCTGTCTCCAATGTACTTTCTTCTCATCTAACTTTTTTAGTTATGGTTTTCACATCGACAGAGAAGATAATGCTTGTATTTCCTTTCTGTCTTTGGCTGAACAATTTGATCCATCACTGCATCTTTTAACCCGTGAGTTCGCTCATCTCTTCTCCACTTGACACAACCTGAAGATGAGAATACAGAGATACAAACTGAGTGCACTGAGTGTCAGTATTCATAAATGCATCTTGCATCTTAAACTAGAAAGGGAAGTGAGGACAGAATGGAATTAAAGTTGAACATTTAACAAATAACTTTGCGCTAGAGTTTCTATCAAGCAGCAAGAACTATGGCGGAGATGGGTCGGAGGTCCACAGAGGTGGCTATTGGTGGAGAGCAGGACAGCTGATTTCGCTTCATAGCTTCTGGTGTCAGAGGTGAGGGACACTAATTCATCCTAAGGTCCAGGTTATGACTAAGAAAGCAAATTTTAAGAGTTGAGAAGATCTTCAGATGCAGAGGACAGAGTGAAGAAGTCACACATTCTGAAGAGATTGCATTAGCCAGGAATACAGAAGGGCTGGAGTGTGGGGGGGGGAGGTCCCTGACAACATAACCAAGTGTTTGACTTGGAGAATGCTGGAGGTGTGGGGACCTGATAAGGTCAGACTTTCTCTTGAAGACAGGGGGAAAATTATCTGAAGTCACCTTAGGGAAAAAGGCTGTTGATCAGTTTAGACTTTTGTAACAAAGCATTAGTTTTGCTGGCTGCAAAGACTCTTATTTCTGCCAGTGTTAGAATCTGGGTTATTCAGAACCAAGCTGTCATCACCTTCCACACTGGTTTTACAAACGGCCACCTTCTCAGTGTGTCTTCACATGGTTCGTTAGTTGGTTTAACATCAGGAGGGTGGGAGCACATTAGCTATTGATTCTGTCTTCATAATCTACTTCTTGGGGTACTAAGGGCCAGCACACCAGCATGCTGATTAGTGGTCCAGGGAGTGGAACGTGAGACATATCTTTTGCCTTGAGTGAAGACATAACATTCTTAACTGTTGTCAGCCGATGACTATCTAAATAAGGTTTTAGGAGCCCTGAATCCTATGAGATTACTGTCCTGCACAAGGCTGTTTCAAACAGCAAGGCCATACCTCCTGTTGGAGTCAGCCTGAGAGGGCCTGTCAGTTACCCAGACAGAGAACATGGCTTTCAAAAAACTGTCTCTTCCAGAAATAGTATAAAGCCTGCCCAAATTGTACAGTGATGCAAAGGTCTCTTCGGCCACTCCATTATCACCCTTAAGTGTTCCGCTTTGCTCTTTGCTCCCTCTGCAGAACACTCTGCGTGCCTCATGTGAGTTCCTTTATTTTATTTTATTTATTTATTTATTAAAAATTTCCACCTCCTTCCCACCTCCCATTTCCTTTCCACTCCCCCCACATCCCCTCCCCCTCCCTCTCCAGTCCTAAGAACAGTCAGGGTTCCCTGCCCCATGGGAAGTCCAAGGTCCTCCCCACTCCATCCAGGTCTAGGAAGGTGAGCATCAATGAGGGCTGACTGAGAAGCCAAGGACATTGGAACTGGGTTTTGATTCTACTGAATGGACTGGCTTTGTGGGAGCCTGGTTTGTTTGAATGCTCATGTGAGTTCCTTTTATGGGGATCCCAAGGACCAGGAAGTTGCAGGAATTCCAGAGTGAGAGGTTTTAGTGACAACCTCATAGCCAGCAGAGAGAGTATTAAAATCCTACTTAATAATTTTTATTTTTTGTTAAACAAGGGCTTCACTTTTTGGCTTTGTTTCCTCTCAAAGGCTCCACCGCTGACACTATTACCTTGGGGTCTGCAATTTCAAGGCGGGAATTTGGGGATGACATAAACATTCAGTGCACAAGCTTCTGCTCTGGCTGCCTTGAGAGATAGGAGGGCAGCTTTAAGGAAGATGGTGGTTGGGGAGAGGAGTCTCCCTGGGACGTGCCAGCTTTCCATTTCAATGAGGAAGATGAAAGGACTGCATCGCATCGGGAAGAGTCCAAAGATGAAAAGCTTTTGCTTTGTTTGTGGTGAAGAGGGAACTTCAGCTGGCCTCGTTAAGGAGGAAAATTAATGAAGTTTGGGTTAAAAGAGATCAAGAGCGCTGGTGGCAACAAGCGCTTGCTGCTGGGAGAGATCCTGAACAGACTACAGTTGTAGATATTAAGGACAACAGACGGAACTGTGTCCTTAGGGGTTGCCATCACTTGTGCTGCTATGGCCTGTTAGGTGCAATCTGAGAGATAATTTCTGTGATTTTCCTGAATTTTTAATTTTTCTTCTTTTTTCCAAGAATTTCATATATGAATTGTAGTGAGGGGCTGCGGGCAGGCCTGCTTTTCATCCTGCCCGGCTCCCGTACAGCTAGCTTAGCCCCAGAAATAATAACACACAAGTTATATTCATTTAAACACTGCCTGGCCCATTATCTCTAGAGAGTTAGTTACTGACTAACTCTCATATCTTGATATTAACCCATTTCTAATAATCTTGTGGTAGCACCACGAGGTAGTGGCTTACCAGAAGAGATTCAGCATGTCTGACCTGGTGGCTGGCTCCATGGCATCTGCCTCATTGCCCTCTTCCCAGCATTCTGTTCTGTTTACTCCGCCTACCTAATTTTCTGTCCTATCAGAGGGCCAAGGCAGTCTCTTTATTGACCAATGAAAATAACACAATAGACAGATAACCCTCCTCCATCATTTCCCCTTTTTCTGTTTAAACAAAAAAGAAAGGCTTTCATTTTAGCATAGTAAAATTACATATAACAAAACAGTTATCAAGTAAGAATTACAGTCACAATATTTATAACTATATCTTTATCATAATAATAGAAAACTATAACTATGACTATCCATTCTTCAACTCCATCAAAGACTCCAGAAGGATATAATATTACCTAAGTAAACAAGTAAGCAACTTCCAAAACTCTAGAAATGACAGAGACATCTCGCTGCCTGGACAGTCACCCAAAGTTTCTCTGTATCGTTGGGGCATCCATTTTTGGCCTTCAGGCCCATAATATCCAGCAGACATTTCCATGAAGCAGGAAATTTCAAAGGCAGTTCAGTCACTATCTGCTGTGTCCTGAAGAAGGTCTCACAAACTCTTTCATGAATCAGAAACCCCGAAAAATCATCTCACCTTTAGGCAAGTTCAGCAGTCCTCTCTCTGTGGGTTCTCTGTGTCCAGTTTATATAACAGTCCAGGCAAGAGCAGTTTCTTGCCCAAATGGCTAACCAACTCCATAAGGAGCCTCTTTGATGCCCATCTTCCTCTTGAAGTAGATTGGTGCTGCCAGGAGCAGACGTGTCTCATTTTCATGAAAAGTCCTAAGTTATTAAAACATTAAATGTCATGTTCTGTAGTCTTTGAAAGATATGAAGAATGCATATCTGAAATATATCTATGCACATCTAGAAAATCAAACTAACATTACTACAAGCTTGACTATTATCAATGATTATCCATTAACAACCTATATTTTTAATTATACATTACATTTTTAAATGAACTACACAATCACAATACCTCAATAAAGATCAGAAATATATATACATATAACAAAATTGACCTTAAAATCCATACCAATGAAATTATTCATATCTATATCATATCCCCCTTTAAATGTAAAAGAACATTTATAAACAATATTTGGGAATATGGACGTAGTTATTTCTCTCCAAACTTCTTCCTGCTGTATAGGGGTGCTGTTAATCAGGTCTTTCATGGTAAAGCCTGTCTGCCAGGTTCATCTCAGTTGGCACTTGAGTGAAGTAATTTCTTGAGGGTGTTCACAGCAACCTTTTAGGAGGACGTGGTCTATCATACCATATTGGGATAGAAGCAATCCACAGGGTCTCATCCTCTGTGAAAACAAAAGAAGAACCTCCTTTCCAAAGTATCATATCCTTAGATCCAAATTCAGAAGTCAAGGTATTTTTAACATATCTATCTTGGATTAGTTTAGCAGCATTTATAAACAAATATCTTTTAGCAGCTGTTGCTCCTTCCTCATCATTCAAACAATTTAAAGAGAGCAGAATGTATTTTCCATCTCTATGTGGCTTTATTTTAACCTCTATTTTTTTTTATTTTTACTTTTACTTTTTGAGACAGGTTTTTTGTATATCTTAGTCCTGGAATAACTCTGTAGGTCAAGCTGTCCTTGAACTCACAGAGATCCACTGTCTCTGCCTCCCCAGTGCTAGGATTAAAGGTGTATGCTATCACATCTTGAACTCAGAGATGCTTCTGTCTCTGCCTCCCAGGCATTGGGATTAAAGGTGTGTGCTACCACACCTTGAAGTCACAGAGGTCAATCTACCTCTACCCCTTGAAGTCACAGAGGTCAATATGTCTCTACCTCCCGGGCATTGGGATTAAAGGTGTGTACCACCACACCTAACTACTCTCTTTTTACTTTAAGAACTTTAACTTTTATCCTGCATTTATTTGTAACACACTATAAACCATTTAGAGGTTTTCTTCATCTTTGAATCTCTCTTTACTGTATATCTCTCTTTTTCTGACCACATGAATCTTTAATTTACCAAGCAATATTGGTAGGACTAAAGCCGTGGCTTTGACAGCTAGATCCAGCCCATTATTTAGCTTTCCAGCATCATGGCTGAGGTACCAGCCAGAGCTGTGTTTACTGCCACAACTCCATGGCGTTTTAAGGTCCTTGCTAGCAAGCAAGCTGTAGTATTCTGCTCACAGACCACACTCAGTCGGACTGCCTGCCTGAAAGAGTCAGAGATTGCCCTAGCAGGACAGCCCAGAAAGCCGGCATTTTAAAACACCGCAGCTTTTTTCCTGGTATGGCTGAAAACCGAAAAGCATGCGTTCAGCCTTTGATCAACACCATTTAAGTGTTTCGTGGCAGGACCTCTTAATGAGCTGCAGGGTTTTGCAGCTAAAGCTGAGTCAGGAAGCCTCTCTTAACTGAGAGCCTTGCTTGCCTCTAGCAAGCAGAGCAGACCTGAGAAATTGTGATACCATACCAAGAAAACATGCTTTACTCTATTGTTTTCCAAGCTTTCTCAAGCTTTCTGTGGATTCAGTTATCCACGTGGGTGCCATATGTAGTGAGGGGCTGCGGGCAGGCCTGCTTTTCATCCTGCCCGGCTCCCGTACAGCTAGCTTAGCCCCAGAAATAATAACACACAAGTTATATTCATTTAAACACTGCCTGGCCCATTATCTCTAGAGAGTTAGTTACTGACTAACTCTCATATCTTGATATTAACCCATTTCTAATAATCTTGTGGTAGCACCACGAGGTAGTGGCTTACCAGAAGAGATTCAGCATGTCTGACCTGGTGGCTGGCTCCATGGCATCTGCCTCATTGCCCTCTTCCCAGCATTCTGTTCTGTTTACTCCGCCTACCTAATTTTCTGTCCTATCAGAGGGCCAAGGCAGTCTCTTTATTGACCAATGAAAATAACACAATAGACAGATAACCCTCCTCCATCAATGAATAATGTATCTCTATCTTTCCTACCCCACTCCCTCTCCTCTAACTCCTTCAGGGTCTCTCATTCCCTTCCAAATTCATGACCTTTTCTTTAATTATTATCATTAAGTATACACATACTTGTATCTGCAACCTACTGAGCCCATTTAAGGTTGCTTAAGTGTGAGGGTATCCAGGGCTGATTTTATTGTTTTAAGTCAACTGAACTCAGTGTCCCAAAGTAAATGAGTTGATTGTGGTTCTTTTTACTGATTTTGTTTATTTATTTAAATACACACCCACTGTCTCTGTCTCTCTGACCCCCCCCGCCTCGTGTGTGTGTGTGTGTGTGTGTGTGTGTGTGTGTGTGTGTGTGTGTGTTTGAGGGTGGGGGATCCATAGAAGAGGTGGTTGAATTTCTGAAACTAGAGTTACAGGCCACCCAGTGTGAGTGCAGGAAATGAATGTAGGCCCTCTGCGAGAGCAGCATGTACTCTTCACTGCTGAGCCTTCTCCTTCATACCTCTGTTTTGTTAGTAGTTCCTTTTCAAACTCTTAGTTGAACCTTATCTATTTATGAATCTTTAAATAATATTTTGTTCTTTTGAAAGCTTCATTCGTACAATGTGTACTATTTATATCCATCTATCACTTCCTCCCTCCACTCTACATAATACCCCTCCCATCCTTCCCTCCCAACTTCATGTTCTCTCTTTGATGTTGTTATAAATAATCCTCTGTATTGATCAGGGTTCTCAAGAGGAACAGAACTTATAGGATGAATATATATAATTTAATATATAGTACTAATATAATTATTAATAATATATCATATACTAATATATTTATTATGTAATAATATAATATTGTATAATATATAATAAATGCCATTTTATACATATATATGAGAAAGGGCCTTTATATTCATATATGAAGGGATTTATTGAAAATGACTTAAAGGCTGTGACTCAATTAGTCCAATAAATAGCTACCTACGAATGCAAGGTTCAAGAATCCAGTAGCTGTTCGGTCCACAAGGTTGGATGTCACAGCAGGTCTAAAGAACCTGACAGTGCAGGAATGGACTTTCCAGTGTGAGGAAGCAGGCAAAGACAGCAAGCTTCCTTCTTTCAAGTTCTTTATATAGACTGCCAGCAGAAGGTGTGGCCCAGATCAGAGGTGGAGCTTCCCACTTCAAGTATCTAGATTCAGTGTGTATCTTCTCACTTTGAAGCATCTGGGTGCAAATTGGGTCATCCGCTTCAAATGATTAAATTTAAAAAAAAAAATCCCTCACAGGTGTGCCCAACCACTTGGGTTTTGGTTAACTCCAGATGTAGCCATCACACCCTCTGACGCCAGTTAGTGCTGCCTATTTTCTCAGGAGTGCATGGCCATCCACTGTAGCACAGCAACCCATAATAGTGGCCCTTTCCCCTCTAGAGAGTGACTTTCCCTCTCTCAGCAGCCATCATGGCCATTAGCTTCTCCAATAGGGGTGAGACCTCAGGGACCTTTCTCTCATCCATGCTGAATAATTTCTTTTTACTGGCTTGATAGAATGCCTATTCAATTATTGAAATGTTTTTCTGTTTCCTTTACAACATCTATCACTAGGATGGGAATGGCAAAAATAAACGTATTCCATACGGTAGGTTGCTCATCTTTTGCCCTGACAATGATATAGCCCATTCATATTCAATGCCCAAAAGTCTACACAGTGCACAGGAGAATTGGAGAGGTGCGTAGAATGACAATTCTGGGGCATGACATTGAGGATGTTTACATAATACCATCCTAAACAAAAAGCAAGGAGTTCACTTTAAGTTAAAAAAAATTAAAATGTATGAAACTGAGTCAGGAAAGTTGCTGTGAGTTTGAGAACATCCTGGGCTACATAGTGAGTCCCAGGTCATCCAGAACTAAATAGCAAGATACTGTCTTGAAAAATTAATGGGGTAGCCAACAGAAAAAGAAAGAAAGTATGTAGTTCAAGTTGATACAGTGCCCCCAGCAACAAGAAAATAGAAAAGAAATATAACCTTACATTTGTCACCAGGGGCAGAGTTCCTGACCCTCTTCAGTCTACGCATCTGAGGAAACTCAGAGAGAGCATCCTTTTATTCAAGAGATTTGATAGTAAATTATTTTTTGGAAAATGAATTTATTATGCCTTTTCTAAAGACAGCAGTAGTTTAGGGAAAGAAGCAGGGCAATATGATCCAGCAAAATGTGTCCATAAAAATGTCTTTAATATTTCTGTGTAAAAATGTTATATTGAGGCAAGAAAAAATGCACAATTTTCAAAGATAAGTCAAATAAAAAATAATTGTAAGAAGTCAAATAGTTATTTACATGCCTATGTTTGTATATATGTGTGAACACAGGTGTGTGTGTGTGTGTGTGTGTGTGTGTGTGTGTGTAGAGGTGACAGGAGAAGGCACCAAGTATTATTTCTCAGTCTCCACCAATTTTTTTTCCAGGAAAGGCCTCTCTGCAAAACTGGAGTTCACACCTTCTAGAGTAGGCAGGAATTCAGTACATCCCAACAGATCTGTGTCTGACCCTCTGGGACCTGAGGTTACCAGCATTTGCAGGTACACAGCTAGTTACGAGCTAGGATATGAACTCTGGTTTTCATGATTGTGAAACAAACACATTTAATCACTGTACCATCTCTCCAGACCAAATATGTGGTCATTTAAATTGTTAAACCTTATATAAATGTTTGGTACTGTTTTTGTATTATTAGTAACAGTGGTCATTATAACTAACAGGCATTATCAGAGCCAGTGTAGTGAAACAGAGAATTCACGGATAAGATGAAATGAGTCAAAATTGAAGATGACCTGCGATTTAAAATCCTTTGCTTTCCTGGCAAATGTTTCTTTTAAAGAAACAGACAATCCAAGACTTAGAAACCTCTCCGTAGTGAGAGACTTTTTAAAAAAATTTTTAGTTATGTTTGTTGAAACAGACTTTGGCTTTTGTTACTTAATGGTAGGTCAGTGTCTTCAGCCTCAGCACCACTGTGTCTGCATTCATTACTGAAACTGGGAAAGATTTGATTGTTAGGAGGGAGGATATGTTTTTCTGGGGTTATATCTGGAAAGAGATCATCACAAAAATATGTGTGCTGTAACGAAATGACGTGTGTGCTTTCCTTTGCGGTTACCATAATTGTAACAACTGAAGCATATGCTGATTCTCATGATGAATCTGGCTCTAATTACCATCAAAAAGATACAACCATGCATAAATAGTATTTGTTTCACATCATATGATATGCAAATGCTGAGTGCCACTTGTTCTGACCTGTGTGCTCTTTTTAGAATCCAACACTAGCATATTAAAATTGGCCTTCTGGGCAAAACCTTACTATCCAAATTCTCAAATGTTATAAGGCTTATTGAATTGCTCTTTAAAAATCAAAATTATGGATTATATAAAACATGCCTATTTTTATTATTACTAGAAATTATAGAAAGTATTCGGATGTGACATCTTGGTCAGGTTAGCCAGTTATGTTCAGGAGAGAAAAAAACATTTATGGGGAATTAAAAATTGCAAAGAGAAAGAGAAGTAGGTAGACTTCAAGTAATGTACAAATCTATACTGTTTGACTGACAAAAAGTTCTGGAACAAGTGTAGATATCCAGTGTATCCTGCATTGGGCCAGATGCAGGTGGCTCTGTGAAAGTACATGGCCTTGGAAAAAAATGGCCGTCAGAAGATGAGGCAAAGTCAAGGTACTCAGAGCTGAAGACTGCATTGAGCACCTCCTTCCATCAAGTGCTTCTTGAAGGAGAGATGGAGGCTGTGTTAAATACCTGCCTGAAGCCTGGAACAGACCATAGGCATGAAGAGTGTGTGCATCACCTCTACTTCCTATGTAAAATCTCTCTTCTTTATGTATTTATGGCATGATGCTTTCTACTGGGTGGAGGGACAATGCTGACAAGTTGATTAGTGATGAGCAAAGGAATCAAGAAGGAATCATGAATGCAGGCTTGCCATTGTATGAACGATTTCAAAGTCTCCACTAACAAGTAGATACATACTCTGATATGGAACAAGAGAATATGGATATGAATTGGTTCTGAAAAGTATAACCAGGGATGGCCATGAAAGAGTCCTCTGTACAGAGAGTGTATTGAGCTAGCAAGCAGCAGAGCTATGAGCCCCTAGACTGAGCTAGCTGTTCCTGGGGACAAATTCTCTTTTTGGTTCCTTTGGCTTATCTGCTTTGAGCTGTATTTCCTTCTTAGGTCACTTATATAATAAAATGAACTCTGACCATTTTTCAGTCTTTTTATATGGAAGTGACAAGAAGCATGGGGGGAAGTGTTGTCTGGTATCCTAAGAATCTATTGCATGAGCTCAGCATGAGAAACTAGGCACTAGCAATTACTTGTTCATTAAAATATCTTTTGTTTATTTTGATGATTTTGTATATATGTACAATGTATCTTGATCACATATACTCTGAATTAGCCCTCATATTCATCCCAGACACACTCAACACAGTCCTTCATAATTTCCTTTCTCTCTCTCTCTTTCTCTTTCTCTCTCTCTCTCTCTCTCTCTCTCTCTCTCTCTCTCTCTCTCTCTCATAACACACTGAATTCAAATAGCACTGCCTCCTATATTTTCACTGATCTTGGTTTGATCTTGTTCAGGTCTTATGTAAGTAGCCACATTGCAGTCAGTTCATGAATGTAATGTCAATATCATGAAGATAACACTTCATATATACATCTACATCTACATATATTTTATAAAGAGTGAAGAGACAGAGACTAGCATAGGTTATAAGGATAAACTAATGCCTTGTTATAAGCTTTTCATCCACATCATATCCATTGTACCATGCTGCCTTCTTTCATATATATATATCTGGAAAGAGGGGTAGACTAGCCTTGAAGACAATATTGGAAGAATCTAAGCAATAGCAAAAGTTGTTGCTCACAGAGAATAAAGCAGGTTAAAAGGATGGAGTCAGAAAGAGGAATGAGAAAAAAAACTCAAAAAGTCTATAGAGGTGGCTTGTGTCTTGCTCTCTGCCCAGACACCAGGGACCATTCATCCACGTCCATCTTCTAGCACCAAGTCTATCTCGTTAGGGTTTCTATTGCTGTGATGAAACATGACCAAGGCAGCCTGGGGGGAAAAGGGTTTCTTGTGTTTATACTTCAACATCACAGTTGTCATGAAAGGAAATCAGGACAAAAACTCAAGGCAGGAATCTGAAAACAGGAAGTGATGGTGATACAATGGAGGAGTGTTCCTTTCCTGGCTTGCTCAGCCTACTTTCTTATAGGACCATTAGCCCTTGGATGACACAGCTCACAGTGGGCTGGGCCTCCCAATCAGTCACTAATTAAGAAGATGCCCTACAAACTCACCTCTAGCTAATCTTTCAGGCTTATTTTCTCAGTTGAGGTTCTCTCCTCTTAGATGACCCTAGTTTGTGTCAACTTGGCATAGCTAGCATAGTAGTTACATTCATTCCTTCTCATCTAATACTGTTGTACTTATCTCTTCTAAGGAATGCTGTGAACTCTGGTAGTCTGGGTTATATAAAATGATTTCAAATCATCCATATTTTAGCTCCATTCTTGGGACTTCTTTTGATGAGCCAAGAATCTCCATTTTCTTGTCTATAGGAAGGAGGCAGACTAGAGATGTAGTAACTACACATTGGAAAAACTCAAAACTATACTGGCTTCCTTCTCACCTTCCTTACAGCTTTCTAGGGCAGAAGTAACTTTTAAGATTTGTCACAGGACAGAAGACAAGGCTCAGAAGATAAGAGCATTTGCTGCTCTTGCAGAGGACACACTGGTTCCCCGCCTGTATCAAGCAGCTAACAACTGCCTGTAACCCCATCACCAGAGGATACAGAACCCTCTTCTGGCTTCTGTGGGCACACACGCATGCACACATGCACACACGCACGCACACAGGTACGCACGCACATGCACGTGCACACACGCACATACATTTTTTTAGGAATTGGGGGCGTTGTTTTAGAAATAATTGTATACTCTATGACATCATATTTACCTATTGGTGTTTATATGCTTAATGAAAGTTTTCCATTCCATTTATAAAAGTTTTATTTACCTTCTACATAGACAAAGCTCTAGACTTGTATAGGTACTGAAAAAGACGATTTATCCTGGCTGAAGTGCTCTGATTTTGAATAGCAACTAGAAAATAGTTCATCATGTTCTGTGGACTACTTGGTCATATCTTCATTTATTTAAAAAAAAAAGAGCAAAGTACAGAGAAATATTTTTAAAAATAAATGCTTTTTCTTTTATTAAGAAGGGTAAAGCACATGGCAGCTGGGATAAAGGGACAGTGTGTTCCCTCTGATTTAAACTATAGATATAGCCGTGTAGAGAATACAGATGATAATTTTAGCTTTCAAAACATATATTCATATCTGACACTCATCCGACAATGTGATTGGCACTTTTCAGGCTTCATATGAAGTAGCTAAATGCAAGTCACAGCTGACAAGAGACGCACATTGCAAAAAAGAACAGAACCCATGAAATTAATATAGACTTTCCCTCCTGGCATAGCTTACCTTTTCTTGTAAAACTTCCATTTACCCGCATTACGTTATCACCAGGAAGAGAGTTGTGCTCTTTAGAAATTTATCCATCAGCTTTAAAGACAGCTTTTTTATTTTTTACCTTTTCCCATGACCTTGGTTTTTTTTTTTAAAAAGCTTCTTAGACTCAAAATTTTACTATCTTCATAGAGTCCCTTATAGTAGAATACAAAATAATTTTTATTTCTATTTTTAGACTTACTTAGTCTGAATTTGCTTAATATGCAAGAAAGTATAGCAAACCGCCTGTGTGTGGCCCTTAGTTTTGAGTGTGACTGTGCGACCCAGGTTCTGTGAGTTACATTGCTGGCTGAGTTCAGGAAATATAATCCGGATCTCTAAGTCTCAGTTTTGAAGTGCATACTGACATACTATTATGGACTAAATTGAAATAAAAATAAAAGAAATGCTAAAAATGAAAAAAAAAAAGACAGAAACTGTTGGTTGGGATCCACGCGGAAAGTGTGGAAAGCTCTTCCAAGTCTTTTCCCTCCCAACCCTCCTCCCCTCTCTGTGGGTGATGGAGGGAAGAATCCTGGGGAAGCTGCCTGCTGTGGAGGCCTTCTCCTCCCAATTAAAATGACAAAGCTTTTGTTCTGCCCCCATTTCCTCTTTCAGAACTTGTGGCACCCAAGAGTAAAGATGGTGCAAAAGGAAATTAGAAAGAATGAGGTGACCTACAGTAGTTATCTCAAGACCTGCCGGGTAAAACCAATAGCCTTGACTAATAAGGTCACTACCGAGTTTTAAATGACTCGAAGCTGTAGTATTCCTATATGACTTGAGAAAAAGCAGCCCCTAGAACACAGTAAGAATATTCAAATAAACTAAATTGTCCTTTAACTCCAACGTTAATAAACACCATTAATGAATGAAGAAAATTCAACCTCTCTCTCTCTCTCTCTCTCTCTCTCTCTCTCTCTCTCTCTCTCTCTCTGTGTGTGTGTTGTGTGTGATTATTGGGTGCCACCCGTGTTGTTTCTGAGACAGTCTCTCACTGCCCCAGAACTTGGTTTATGGTTATAATTATCAATAAAATATCCACGTCAGTGTATCATATAAATTTGTTTTCTCCCTCAATTTGTTTATGCCTCTTCTTTTTCTGTTTGAGGAAACACATGGCTTTTATTAGATTTGTTCTTTATCAAGTTGTATTGGATAATGCTATATTGTTTTTTAAGCTCCAAAACAAAAATTATTTTTAAAACTTGACGAAAACACCATCTGTAGCAACTGAAATAATATTAACTTTTTTTTTCTACTCTCAGAGCACATGAATGTTACATAAAGAAGGGGAAAATCATTAGTCTCTGACTGAGTTATACAGTGTCAAATAAGTATGCTAATTTTGTTGGCTAGGTTAAAAGACTGAAATAAGAGGTTTGTGTAGGGATTTGGGAGAAAAAAGATCCACATATGTACACCTCAGCCGCTGGTGCGCTGGAGGCAGTTTGGGTTCTAGAAGAGAAATGAAAAGGAAAACAGTTAGAGAAAGACAGACTGACACTGGGCAGAAACGTCATCTTTGCTTTGAAACTAGCTGAAGGCTTGGCTGTTGGTGATGGCAGGAGAGCATCATCCGAGAATGCCTAGCACATCCATCCTTTTAAGCAGATTCATATTAGTCTTGAGAAATCTCCATAGAAATGCTGAAGTTTTAAGGATGAGTAAGAATCCTGGAGGTCAAATCAGTCAAGGAAAAGAGGCGGAAGAGGCTTGCAATCATCAAGAAAGCACTATAAACCTCATCCTAGAGAAAGAAGCACGTGCATCCATTTGAAGTCAAGTGGGCAAAAAGAGAGCTGTCCTCGTGCTGAATATGGGCAAAGCTTTATGGTCTTCTCTTTCAGATATAGATTCTAAAAACAGAATTTGTCTATGTTATTCTAAATGGAATCCCTCGCAGGCATGACCTTGAAGGGTATGACTCCTGGCTTGGGTAGAAATTCTGAGGGATGAGAAAGAAGCTAAAAGGCTGATATGAAAAGGGTATAACAATTAGAGATCCTCTAAGGTGGTCACACACTGGATAAATGTCAGAGAGGAGCTGCAAGCAGCCAATCAAAGAGAAATGATGCCATTTTCTATAAAAATTCCCTTTGCATTGTCAAGCCGGTCTCCTTCCTTGTTACCATGTGCAATGAGAAGCTATGTGCAACTTACTCCAGCTTTATGTTACTGGTTAACTACAGTCATTGTAATCCCCAACCCATTCTGGGATCAGATACTGTCCTGGAAGAAGGAAGGATGCTCATTAGACTCAAGGAGCTGCGGAAATGTCTTATGCTTAGGATGGTCACAAAACTTACAAAGCTCAGGAAACTCAGAACGTCCCAAGAGTAACAAGGCTCTTCCTGCAATTATAAACACGTTAACTACCGGGAGAGAGGAGAGTCTTTGGTGGAGCTGTCTGCACGTTGCATAAGGCACCTGGAAGACATGGCTTTCACAAGGTGTCACCTGCACTGTGATGGGTTTTTGATAATACAACTATCTGTGAGTCATTTGTGTTCCTGTAAAAAACCCATCACCCATGATCCTCTAAGTGAATTGGATAAACTCATTGGTTCACCAAGTTAGACATGGGTGAGGTTGTTTCTTTAGTCTGTTGTCGGCACCGTATCTGGAGTGAATGGTTGTTTGCTTGGTAGGTACCCAGGAAAAGTCATGCAAGAAACTACCAGTGGAAATATCAATTTTGCTCACTAGCAGAAACTTTTTAAAAAGACAGGAGAGAAAAGTGGATCCAGTTTCCAACCTTATTATTTTTCCCCCAATGGCCTTATACTGATTGCAAAAGGAAAATTCTGGAAAGAAAAAAAAAATCTGTGATCTCTTCTCGTCCCATTGATGAGACTTCACGAAAAACATGAGGAATCTGAACTACACCTTGGCCAAACTACTATTTGATAGTCTGCTGCTCTTTTTGGGGGGAAGGGGGATATTTTATATATAAAATTTTGTAAACAAGACTTTACAGAAAATCAATTGAGTTTAAGTAGTTTAGAGATATCTTCCATATGTACAAAATTGTTGTTGAACCCTAATTATAGTGAAAAGTGAAAGAAACACACCAATTTTCCCTTTCTGAAGTTCTGTAATACAACCTTTCCATCAGTTTGAATTAGTCTCTTTTGGAGACAAAGTAACATTTGAAGGGTTTCTCTCCCTCTCCTCCAGATTCCAATGCAGTAAGATATGTCTTCATATGATTGCGATATATTTGACTTTTTTTTCCGATTGAGCTGAAAAATGAGCTAGCAAGATAAAGCAACATTCCAACCTTTTCCCAAATGAGAACAATCTATTTCATCTTATTTGATTAGGACTATCAGGCAAGGGAAAGTTCCTGGAACTGGAAAAAAAAATGTGCATTTCTCAGAAAACTGATAGGTACTCTCAACCCCCTTGAGGAAATCAACAGCAATATTTTCCCTTTTCTTGGTATGAAAATGAATCACCACAAGCTTGGCTTTCTCAAGCTCAAGCAGAAACTGTACCTCAAAGCAGGAGCTGAAACTCAGGTCTTTGCCGCTCCGTTGTTTTTCCGTTTCTCTACTGTCCGCTCCTTTGATAGATGCTGGCACATCTTGCTTTCAGATGAGTCTCCATTTATCGAAACTGCAACAGGAGGCACTCTGTCAACCGCACAAGGTCTTCTTGAGATCGATTGAGGCTCTGAGCTCCCAGCTATAATACCACTCTCCTGTCAAACAGCGTGAAATAAGAACAAAATAAATGTCTTAAGGTAGATCACCATACTGATTTCCAAAAAGGCTGTACCAGCTTGCACTCCCACCAGCAATGGAGGAGTGTTCCCTTTACCCCACATCCTCTCTAGTATAAACTGCCATTGGTGTTTTTTATTGTGGCCATTCTGACAGGTATAAGATAGAATCTCAGAGTTGTTTTGATTTGCACTTCTCTGATGGCTAAGGATGTTGAACATTTTCTTAAGTATCCTTCAACTTACCTCAAGACCCAGCAATACTACTTTTGGGTATATACCCAAAGGATACTCAATCATACTAGAAGGTCATGTGCTCGACTATGTTCATGGCAGTGTTGTTTGTCATACCCAGAACCTGGAAACAACTTAAACGCCCCTCGGCCAAAGAATGGATAAAGAGAATATGGTACATTTACACAATGGAGTACTACACAGAAGAAAAACTAATGATATCTTGAAATTTTCTGGTAAAAGGATGAAGCTAGAAAACATCATATTGAGTGAGATAACCCAGACCCAGAAAGACAAATATCATATGTACTCACTCACAAGTGGCTTTTAGACATAAAGCAAAGAAAACCAGCTTACAATTCACAATCTCAAAGAACCTAGACAACAAAGACAACCCTAAGAGAGACATACATGGATCTAATCTACACAGGAAGTAGAAAAAGACAAGATCTCCTGAGTGAACTGGGAGCATGGGGATCATGGGAGAGGCTAGAAGGGAAGGGGAAGGAAGGAGGCAGGGAGGGAGGGAGGGAGGGAGGGAGGGAGGGAGGGAGGGAGGGAGGGAGGGAGGGAGGGAAGGACGGAGGGAGGAGGGGAGCAGAGAAAAATATGTAGCTTAATGAAAACAATAAAAAAAATTTTAAAAAACTAGCATAAAAATGAAAATAAATATCGGTTCTGCCTTTTGTAGCAGCAAGGGTGTTTGCGTTACCATCTGAAATCAGCAAGTTCTTGTGGGAGAGGGACCCTACACTGGTGTTGTCTTACAAAACAAAATCAGACCATTTCCCAGACTAGAGAAAGTCAGCCGAGAAGTTTGTCTGATCTCCACTGGGCAGCACCATTTTAAAGCCTTTCATCAGCCCTCTTGAGGCTTCGAGGCATGTGTCTGCAGGACAGGTGGCAGTGAGCAGGAACACACACATGGTCACTCCCCTTACTAGGCAGTTATCTGGCGACCTTCTCCTCTGCCTTCCCTTTCTGCCTTCTTTGTCAGTTTGCTACTTCTGCCCTTCCTTCGCTCCTCCGTCTTATCAGGGAAAGAAACACCTCGAACCTCAAAGGAACAAAAGAGATGGCTTATTTTGGAGACTAATTTGAATGTTCATGGCCCAGGAACACAAATTCAGGACTCCCCACATACCAAGTTTCAGTGAGGTGACAGTTTAGAGAGTCATAAAGTAACACACTTTTCAGATACACTGGATGGGTGCACCAGGTAGGCGGGGTAGAGCAAAACAGAGGAGGAAGGCTGCTATAGTCTTCAGATGCTACCTTATAGAATTTGTAACCCTTTGATTGGTGGGGTCCGTGCCTTCCTAAGGGATTACCTAGTAGTCAGAAATATACTAGATTGCATATAGAGGAGGGTAATACTTGACTATTAAGGAGGAATAAAGATTTCTCAAAGTAATTGGCTTTGGACTTGCAGCATGTAACCACTCCACATCATCCATGTTCTAATTAGTCAGTCAGTCACTGCAGTCACAACTTCTATCAGAGGATTCTCATCCTCGCTCCCTCTTTCCTTCATTTCTTCCTTGCTTTCCTTCTTTTCTCCTTTCTCTTTTCCTTCCCAATGGTAATTATGACTCAAGGAATATTCTAACTCTTCATTCCTTCCACTTTTCCTTCTGTTTTGTCTTTCCTCACCAAGTCCCTTTTCCTTCTCTTTTCTCCTAGGACCACACAAGATCCTATTCTCCAACTTCAGGCCTGCTGCTGAAGAGAATCTTTACACAGGCTGAAAACAAAGAATCTTGATGTCAATGCTCTGTGTGCAGGAACACAGCCACCCCTTAACAAGAAGGTCCAGGCTTGGGACACCCTGCAGTGAAGCCGGGCTGTGAAATCTTTGAAGCAAAGAATGCTGCAGTTGGGAGTATCTAAGCGACAGATGAGTGAAACCATCACATGTGAGAAACTGTGATAAGAATCACACTGGGACTCCGTGGGGCTAAAGGGATCCTTACCTCCTGACTCCTGGGCCAGCGCTCTTTCAGTGCCTTGTGAAAACCCAAGGTGGAGCAGTGTGTAGGTAGGCATGTGTTTGAAAAATACAGGAAGGGAGAAACACGCTGTTCTATGCTGCAAAACATGGTACATATTTCTGTGGATTTGCCGTTTATCACCCCCGCTTCCCAGCGTAGCTTTCAGGCATTTTTTGTTCTTGTTTCTTCAATTTTCTACCATCCACGGAGGCAATTTCACCTTTAAGAAATATGGTTTTCCTGTGCTTGCATTCATACCATGATCATTTTCCTAAGAAACTGTTTCTTGGGGAAAATCTGTTTTCCTAAGAAACTGTTTGCTGGGAGTGGAGGTGGTGTGGGGGTTGGGTATCCGTTTCCTAAGAAACTGCTTAGGGCCAAGGGGGATATCTGTTTTCTGAAGAAATTTTGCTGTGGTGGTGGTGGGGACTTCCCTTGGATGGTGCTGGATTCCTTTCTATACTCTACATCCACTCCTATGGCTGCTCACTTGCCTTTATTCTTCTTAAATCAACTTTAATTTTGTGCTTTTTTTTATGTGAACAAATATTTCAGTCTTTTGTCTAGAATTTAACTCTTAACAATTCTGCATTTGATTTTCGACTTCCTCATACCTTTGAGGGATGCTGGGAAGAGATGCAAAGAGACAGAGAATGCAACCGTGCGCAACTATGCTATGGTATTTGGCAAGGTACCCAGCAGCCTGTCCCAAGAGAAGCCCCTCAGGAACGTGGAGAGTCAACACCAAGGCAGATGGAGCTGATGATGGAATCCTTAGTTAAGAGTAAAAGCATTTTTTCTAATGTAAAAAATGTGTAGACATAAATACATAAACGCAGATCATTTTTCCATACCTGAGAGCAGAGCATAGGGTGTGACCCACTCAGAGTCTACGAAGTGGAAGACATTGGACAGCAGGACTTTTCCAGAGAGCAGTGTGTGTGAGAGGGGGGGTTAATTTGGCTAACACTGTATAAAAGGGGAACAGAAATGGGAGGCAGTGAAACTGATCGGTGGTGGTGTGGGTGATAGACAAGAGAATTTCTCCAGTGCTAATGTATAAACAGATCCCTAAAACAAAAGTGAAGGTGTTCATTTTGTAGGTTGAGGGTAGGGTCAAGACTCTGGGTTTCCAGCAAGTTCCCTGGTGATGCTGTTCTCATGAACACAGTTGAAGTATTGTTCTATAGTCTTGGTCTTACTTTTGTCCTTTATATACCTAGGAGCAGACACTCCCAGGTGTTTTACATAGACACAAAGTTATTTAATCTCTTCACTGATTATTCTCTATCAACTAGTTCTCAGTCCCCTTTAAGGAAACTTATCTTTGTATCTGATGGAAACCATAAGAGAAAACAACAACCAAACAAAATACAGAGTTGTGGAACCCATTTGTACATATATTAGCAGACTGTATTTAGGAATATGTATGGATATACATATATGCATGTAACAAATTAATGCAAAAAGAAGCCATGAATTTGAAAAAGAAACAAGGAGGAGTATATGGAAGGGTTTGATGGGAGGAAAGGGACAGGAAAATGATGTAATATAATCTCAAAAAGCCAAAGAAATAATTTTTTTAAAAAATCTCCTCACTGATAGAATACAGATGTCAACACCTTCATTTACAAATGAGTCAGATGACATCAAGCACATGGCGAACCAGATCTGTCGGAGAATCTAAAGAAATGTGCACATCCTTCAAGCCTTGGACTCAAATTACATCAACTCTTTCTTCCCATCCTTATGTCCTGAACAACCTGCAAGAGTTACAAGGCTAGGAATGAATGCTGAAATTAGTTAGGTCATGCCAAAGTCCAATCCCAGTTCCTCATAATTCTGTGACTTAAGCAAGACTGTTATCCACAGACAATTTACTATGTCATATACAATGACCTCCATTTTTACCCAGAACTGCTACAGAAACTAAATGACTCCTGTGTATGAAGCAGCAAAGATGTGTGTAACATGAGGGGGCCTTGCTTGTTTGTTGGGGTTTTCTGTCCTGCCCGGTTCCCACAGCTGTTTAGCCCCAAAGAAAATCACACATAGGTCTCCATAAATTATAAGCTGATTGGCCCATTAGCTCTAGCCTCTCACTGGCTAACTCTCACATCTTGATTAACCCATTTTTCTGATCTATTTTAGCCATGTGGCTCAACACCTTTTTCAGTGGGGCAGATCACAACCTGCTGCTTCGGTGATCTGGGCAAGAGTGGGAGCAATCAACTTCCTCCTTCCCAGAATTCTCCTGCTCTCTCCGCATCATTTCCACTTCCTGTCTGGTTTTCCCACCTACACCTCCTGCCTGGCCAATCAGCATTAATTTAAAACATGACAGAATACAGACAATTCTCCCGCACCAGATGTGTCTGGCATATATAAGATCAAGCATGGATTCCACAATGGTGATCCAAAGAAAGAGCTACCAAGGTCATCCGGGGAGGTTAACACTGCAGGGCTTTACACATAATGCATTTCCTCAAAAATGGGTCCTGGAGTTTCTTGTGACTGGAAGTTAGCTGGTGAATTTGTTCTATAAGACATTGCACCCCCTCTTTTCCCAGTGCCCCTAAACCAAACTGAACATATCTAAATTTGAAGAATCAACTAAAATGGATATTAATAAATGCTCGAGACCATGGTTCGAAAGGTGAGATTAAACTCTAAAAGAACTCCATTTTGAGAACATCATAGTACATTCTGGTCTCGAATTCCTGTAACCAACCCCTCCTTCAGTTTCTAGAAGAGGTGGAACACACTAAGCCATCTCTTTTAAGTCTTTTATTTCTGGCAACAGCACGTTGTATGTTTCCACCCACCGGCTTTTAATGACACACAGAGAACAATGATTCACCCAGTCAACATTTTAATATTATTGAAATATCTCCCTGAGTCCCTAACACGATTTTCAAAATGTGTGACTCTAGGTTAACAAAAGGTATCAAACTGTCTTTGCTAAATCATTTCTCCAGTCTCTTCCCCTCTGCTGGAATTCCCTCTGACCTGTAAATAACCAACCAAGACTAAGACAAATGCAGAAGACAAATTCCTAATTAATTCATCACACACTGTCTACAGTCACTTAGTGATACCCCGCATTGGTTAATGAGAAGCTACCATGGGGGTATCTAATGGTCATAGATGGATCCAGTTACAATTTGGCTCTGTACAAAGGAAGATATTAAACCCATGTCACACCAAAACATGAAGCACGGCCTCGTTTGAATGTGATTACATCATCTCCAATCACCTTCCAATTGTGAGGTAAGGAGCTGCAAGGCCCAAATGGCTGCTCAGTGACCCTGACTCTGTCTTGTCTAATCATTGAGCAGGGAACAAGTCAGAGGTTTCAGAGGACTGCAGCAAACTCCCTCACAGACCTATCCAGTACCAAGGGGATTGTCTTTCAGGCTCTTGCTGTTGTTCAGTCTGTGACTTAAGAGCTTCTTAAATATTTGAACACTACAATTTTAGCTTCCAGCCCTGTAGATTTTTAACAGTGGTTAGAAGGGTAACGTGAACAATTGATTAGTGCAGGCCCACGGATCCGAGAGGGATTTGGACTGCCCTGAAAGGAAAAAAAGCTAGAAGCAAGTAAAAAGTTTAAAAGCCAGGCTCTGTGACCAATTCATTCATGTTTCCCAAGCTTCCAATTGTTGACAGGCACACCATGCAAATGCATGTTACTCTCTTCCTCTTGCTTCCTCCCTCCTGTGTCTGCTTCCTTTTCCTCCCCACGTTCACTCTCGCTCAGCATTCAGGGTTCTCTGGCAGCATTCTGTGTGGTTTCAAGAAAGGCGTGCCATCCATTCATTCATATATTCATATTTGTATTAATTCATTGAAAACTGATCAGCTTCGGAGGCACACAAATCAAAAAAGCAATATTGTCGGTGCATTGACAGTATTTCTGAAAGAAATTGAGTTGAAGTTGTCTGACACCTTTCTCGACTCCTCTCTCATTCATAGTGTGTCTGTACTGTGAGATTGTAGCAAGGAATGTGTGTTATCATTCTGTACCTAAAATACTTAGATCTAGTAAGAATAGAAGCAGAACAAGGAAGATTCACTTTTCCTTTGTAAAGTTTTAACAGAGTAATTCATCCCATTGATAAAAAATTAACACTATGTGCCAGCTATTTGCTGTGCATAATTAATTTTTTTCATGTGTTGATAAACCACATTGAGGTATAATGATTTATATAATAAATTGCTCTTGTTTTAAGTATAAGACGATGAGATTTATAACATATATATGTTATAAATATGATATATCACACACATATATAATATATACACTAACTATATAATATGACCACTTGCCCATTTAACATGCAAAACCCATCTGAATTGCACAAAAACCTCCTCTGGACCTTGATAATTAATTGCTACCTCCTGAACTCTATTTCTATCACAAGAACAATCTATATTGTATTATCACTATACTGTTGATTGTTTCACCTGCCCTAGTATTTCATAAAAATGAAACTGTCTAAAGTATGCTCTCTGTACAATACAGGCTCATTAGCCCAATGCGATTCTTCTGAAATACAGCCTTTCTGTCTGTTCTGTGCATCAGAAACTTAGATTTTTTTTTTATTGACTGAGAACTATTACACTATAGAAATGAAACATTTTTGTCTACGCATTATTCAGTTTGTTGGACACTTGAGTTGCTTTCCAGGTTAGGGCTAGAATGAATGAATTAATGTTTCACAGACACCTGTATGCCTTCTGGTAGACATAATTTTATTTCTCTTGTATAAAGCCCTAGGTCTGAAAGTCTGGGTCATATATAACATGGCCTAACACTATAAATACACTTCTCCTAGTATGCCTTTAGTGTTATACCCTTGCCAAGAAAGATTAAGTTTTCCAGATGTTTCCCACCTACTAGATGTTAATTGTAGAGACTAACCATCCTAATGCATGTTGAGCCGGTGTAGGACCCTAACCCCTTATTCTCAAAGGGGAGAGAAAAAAATTTCTAGCAGAATGTTTTGCCAGGAATATAGTGGCCTTCCCCTCTTCCACCCTGGAGATTCTGAGCACAATGTCACTTAGTTCATCCCAGCCAGCCACCTGGTACGGGCTGATAAAGATGGCCTAACTCAGAAACAGTGGCCTTGCTCTAAGAACAAGGAGAAAGCTGACTTAACAGGATGGGAGGGAGCAAAAGTCCTTGCACCCATGCCAAAGTAGCTTCAAAGATTCTCTTTGTAGTTATGCCTTTAAAAGCTTACCCCACAGAGGAGATACAACTCCTCTCTACCTTGTTATAACGGGGATGGAGATGAGTTCCAAACATGTTTGTATTATGCAGATTAAACCTTTCTTATTATAGTCTGGGCCTCTCTGGTGATCTCTCTCTGGGGGTCGTAATCTGGGCACAACACTGGAAGTTTGTGATGGGTACCTTTCTGATGGTCAGGACTGCTAACCACTTTCTCCTGCTCTTATTTGTGATGTTATTACATGAAAAGTTTGTTGACAGGAAAGACTCTTGAGTTGGAACCATTTTCCCTATGCTCTTAGAGGAGGGCTTTGTGAGACAGCTGCATGGCTTCGTTCTAATGTTTGCCCTGCCCTTTTCTTTCCTTAAGATCTTCAGAGTAAGCAGATGACATGAGATTTGCTTTTTTGTTTGTTTGTTTGTTTTTCATTTTTATCTCAAAGCCCAATCTTTCAATCCTATTGTGCTTGGAGCATTTGTTTCCCTCCTGCTTTTACCAAGATCACAGGGTTTCTTCTAGGAAATTTATTTTGGAAGCCTCTTTGAGGATGCTTTTAAAAGGAGCTTAGGATTTCTCTCTCTGTCTTCCGGTTCACACTAAGTCCATTGTGGATGAAGTAGAGGTTGAGATACTCAAATGGAGTAATGTCTACTGGAGGGGTCGTTCTTTTCCATTAAATCAATTCTTAGTTGGCTGTAATTTGTCTTTCTGATCAAACTGTAAACCTGCATCACAATCCCATACCATCTTGAATACTGAAACTTTAGAGAAACTCTTGAAATCATGTAGGATAAATCATACAATGTTGATTTTTCCAAAATTTTGGACTATGTTAGGTGTTTTATATCTGTATGTTTCAATAAAATGCACTGAGATATGGATTGGAGTTTGATATATGTATAGATCAGTTTAGAGAGAAATACTGGTAATATTGAAAGCTCGCATGAACTTGATAGTGCTTGGCATAGTCCCATCTTACTAAGTTAGGGCACATTCTTGTCCTTTCCCACACTGAGTAAGAAGAACATTTCCAATATTGCATTGTTGCATAAGATGTTAGCTGTGGATGTCTCATAAGTGAACAAAAAGTTCTATTTTGTTGAGAGTTTTTAAGAAGTTGATTGATTTTATTGATCTTTTCAGAGAACCAATTCTTGTTTTGAATGATTTCCCTCCATGCTGATGTTCTCTGCTTTATTTATCATGCCCCTTACATTGATGATTTACTCTTTTGAGCACATTTTGAGTTTAATTTGCTCTTCTTCATTTCATTCCTTGAGGTAGAAACTTAGATTAAATAATATTCTTTCTAACACAGTCAATTAAAACTGTATCAAAATATTTACCTCAGAACTATGTATGCTTCACAGAAGATGGAAGAGTGCTTTGCAAAGGACAATTATATCATACTGGTCGAGTCTGTATCTCTAAATTCTTATTTTTACATACATTTTCTTCTCTCTCATGTGTGTGGTATGTGTATTTATTATGCGAGTGTATGTGTGTGCATGCCTGTGCATGTGGTTGTGTGTGTGTTTATGGACAAGTGTGTGATAATGAACCTGTGGGGTCATGGGGCAGCCTCAGGTGTTGGTTTCCTATTCCGTCGATTTGAGAGAGAGTCTCTCTCTTGGTTCCACGCTGCCTATTTCAGCTTAGCCGGCCTGCAGGCTTCCGGGTTCTCCTGGTCTGCCTTCTATCTCACTGTGTGGATTTGGGATTGCAGATACGGACTACTGTGTCTGGCTTTATGTGGGTTCTGGGAATTTGAACCCACATCCTCATGCCTGCAAAGCAAGAACTTTTCACACTAAGCTATCTCCTCATAATTTTCTCAACATTTACCAAGAGAGAGGATTGTTAAAATCCTCAGCTGTCATTGTGGACTTATATTCATTCTTCCTTTTTCTCATGTGTTTTAATTCCTTGTCATTATACAACTACTTATTTAATATGGCTACATTTTGTCATCTTATCATTAATTAATTCACACTTCTTGCGTTTTACTTTGATACCTATGTCCATCTTTCTGCTTTCTGAAACTTATTCCAGACATAATCTGTCTTTCTGAACCTTGTTTTTTTAACACGTGTCTCATAGTTACGGGTTATCTTATGTAGTTGCACATACCAGTCTCACAATTTATTTCCTTTCATTTGAATTGATGTTTTATTTCCCTTTTAGTGCAATTAGAGTTAGATTTAGAGTAATATGGTTGAATTTAGCCCGATCGCACTGTCATTTGTCCCACCTGTGCTTTGTTCTTTTATTCTTGATCCTCCTTTGCTTTTGCCCATACTTATTTGGTTAACCAATGCCTTAACTGTCATGTTTGTTTTCTTTGTTATAATTCCAACTCACCCTGTACATTTTTAATGGCTATGGCAGGGATCATTATGTTACTCATACAACAAAATATATTTAGAAGTTTGACGTACATTTCCTTATTGCTATTCTGATGTTATATTTTACCCCAACGTATATTTTAAATATCTTTGTACAGTGATTTACTTTGTTCTGGAAAGTAAATTTTCTCCTACAGAAATATATACAACTACCCTTACACGTTAGGTCCTTTTTTTAACCCCTCAGTTTCTTACAGTCTTTGTTGCTTCCTGCCCTTTTGATCTCTCTGTGTGGCATCATATTTTACAGCTTGGAAGAATGCTCTCATTTATTTCTTTTTGTTCAGAAACATTTCTGACAAATTACTTTCTCACTTTAATGTCAGGAAACTATAAAAATGTCTTGCTCTGATACATGAAAAATATTTGGACATGGGAATCCGTGGGTGTTTTTTTTTTTTCTCTCAGTGTTTTAGAATTGTGTTTTAACTGCCCTCCTCCCATGTTATCTCTGAAGAGGAGTTGAGTTTGCTCTGTTTTGTGAGCAATGTGCCATGTTCTTCCTGTTGATTTTGCTTTTTTGTTTTTTGTTTGTTTTGTTTTCAACTTTTAAACTTGGAGGATTTTCGTTGCAAATTGCTTTTGTTTAGCCTTCTTTGATTGACTAAGCACCACGGTGTTCTAGATAGGCATTATCACCATATTTAGAACCATTTAGACAACTATTTCTTCAGGGACTTCCCTGTACCATCTCATTATTCTTTCCTTCTATAACTTAGTTATTTATGTGCACTAATAATGTTTAGCTTCTCATAGGTCACCTATACTTTTTTATTTCAATTTTTTTGATCTTTGTTCTTTACAATAAAAATTCTATAGATTTGTTTTAAAGTTCACTGACTTTTTTGCTCTGTCCTCTCCAATTTTTCATGAATTCCAGTCATTGAAAATTTCATTTCAGATATTAAACTTTGTGTTGTGAGAACGTCCTTTGGTTATTGTATTATATTCTGTTTCTATGTAGAGATTCAAAATTTGTTCTTACCGAAACCACATTTTCCTTTTGTTAAAATACTCTGAGTAACCACTGCCGTCTTGGCAAACGTGAGTAACTCTATCACTTAGGGTCTGTTCTGTGTTGACAGCTTCATTTTTACAGGACGGGTCACAATCTCTAGTTCTTTGTCCTTCTAATTTCCCACCATATTCTGGATACTAAGGATATATTATAAGATGTGTGGATTTTGGTTTCCTCCTTTAAAACATTGAGTTTTAATTTCCAAGATGTTGATTTCTAAAGTTCCTATAACTCTATCAAGTCCAGAGTTTAGATTTTGTTTTGTTTTAGTAGTTTTAGCCAATCTGATTTCCTCACACCATGAACATTCCTTCCATACTGGAACAGCTGGGTCCCTCCACCTCCAGTCTGAATGCCTCAGCTGAGACCACATCTACAAACCTTGCTGCTTGCTTCACCTGCCATCTTCTCGTGTTGGATCTTTCAGCCATGGTCGTCTCCATGAGGCTTTTGAGGTGGCTGCATTTTTAACTTCAGCACACCTCCACCCCTCTTTCATGTCGTAACACCTTTCTCCATCATCCTTTCCTTAAAACACATCATTATCTGACATGTCACATGCTTTATATTGCAAGTTTTATGATATGGGCTAAAAATACAGTGCTGACACTTAAAACTCAAAAAAAAATTTTTAAGGAAATAATTAATAACTATTCTTGTAAATTATAATGCAAAAGATTTTCTAACCCCGTAGGAAAGAAACATTCTGTGACGGGCTGGAGCAATGACTCAGGAGCAAAAGCACGTTCTGCACAAGCATTAGGACCTGGGCTTTGATTCCAGAACTCATGTGAGTAACTGAATGTGACTGGACACATGTCTGCAACCCCAGACATGTGGAGTTGTGAGTTGGGACGGTAGAGACACACAGGGCTTTCTGGCCATCAGCCTAGCTCCAGGCTCAGGGAGATACCCAGACTCAAAGGAGAGTCTGGTGGAGAGTAACGGAGAAACAGAGCAGGGTCCCCAGTGTTCTCTCTGGCTTCTACATGCACAAGTAAGGACATTACACACAGATGCATATGTATGCCCACCACATATACACACACATACACACACACACACAGAGAGAGAGAGAGAGAGAGAGAGAGAGAATTTATTAAAATCACTGGTAAGTTCTTTGCCTACAGCAAAGTCATTTTAAAACAGAACTGAAAGAAATTAAAATGGCTATTCAAAGTACAGTAGATAAAGGAAAGGAGCAGGGAAAGGGTGGGGAAGGGTTTCCTGGTTTAAGTAATTAGGTGATATTTTGGATAAACTGATCCCACAACTGAGGTTTGAGAACAGGCAGGGTTAGATGGATGTCGTTATAGACAGAGTAGGAGAGGGCGGAATACTGAGCAGAAGGAATAAAAACATTGAAGCCACATACCTAGGACATGTACCAATGTCAACACGAGACTCAGACAGAATGAGAAGTGGGGCTGGGCAGAGACCTTGGAGACATAGCCCAGAGCTACCATCGGAAGCAGTGATCGCCTTAGAATAGGCCCCTTGAGAAGCAGCAGGAGTCAGCCAACACCTCTGAAAATGGGAGTTCTGGTCCTAGATCTGTATCCTATTGAATCTTCTACAAACATTCCCTCCTGTCTTGTGGATTAATCTGCATTACAAATCAGAGATTGTTTCCCATATTTTTTTTCTAGAGAGAGGGTTTCTCTGTAGCTTTGGAACCTGTCCTGGAACTAGCTCTTGTAAACCAGGCTGGCCTCGAACTCACAGAGATCCTCCTGCCACGCCTCCCAAGTGCTGGGATTATAGGTGAGCACCACCATGGCCCAGCTTATTTCCCATATTTTTAGGGAGTCCTCCATTGTGCTAGCGTGAGGGTGATGGTGAGGCAGGTGAGCATATTCTTAAACTCTGCCACGAGGGCAGTGTGCACTCTTCTCCAGGTGTCTATGTGCTGAAACATCTGCTGTATTTGCATTGCCTTTTGTTACTATCCCCCTTATCAACCAGATGTACACTGGCATGCTAATTTGAATAAGCTAGAATAAAAGCATCCTTCTTCTTCATTTGCTTTTAAAAATCTCCGATCACACATTTATCTTTCCGTTTGCTTAGTATTGTTGCGTGTTTGTTTGTGCCTCTATGAGGTGTGAATGAGTACTGGTGTGTATGGCATGCAGGGGACAGCTTTTGGGAGCTGATTCTTTCCTTCAATCATGGGTTCAGAGAGAAAACTTAGGAATTTGGCTTGTATGACAATTGTCATCTTAATGACCCTCCAACTCTTTTGTTCAGAGAAAATAAATACAAATCTCAGCTAGCCCATAATTCAAGTCACAGATTATGTGGCACACCTCACTGATTTCTGAGTCAATCAAATAATGTACTAGGTTGTCTACATAACAGTGTTTATTTTCCTTTCCACAGTTGACATGTTCATTGAAGTTTAGTGAGCTGTTGCTTTGGCGAACATACATCTCAAACAGACTCAACTTGATGTTTAAAAACCTGACTTTTAAGAAGTTGCTCATTTCTGTGGTCTAACTGAAAATTTCCTCTCCTCTCGTCTCCTCTCCTCTCCTTTCTTCTCCTTCCTTCCTTCTCCTTCCTTTCCTCTCTTCTCCTCCCTTCTCTTCTCCTCCCTTTTCTCTTTCTCCTCTCCTCCCCTCTTCTCTTCTGCTCCCTTCCCTCTTCTCCCCTCCTCTCTCCTCCCCTTCCCACTTCTCCCATCCTCTCTCTTCTCTTCCCCTTCCCTCTCCTCTTTTTTCCTGTCTTCCCTCCCTACTCCCTCTCTCCCTCCTTCTCTATCTCTCTCAATTACAAAAAGTCAATGCATGCCATATAACCTAAAAATAATTCATTTAGACAAATGAGGAGATGGCCAATGGACAGAAGGCAGAAGAGTTGGAGTTTAGCTTCCCAGAGCCCACAAAATTTGGACACAGTAGCCTGTGTCTCTAATTCCAATGCTTCTAAAGCAAAATGGAGGCCAAGCCAGGAGAATCGCCAGGAGCTCGCAGGCTAGCTAGTCTGACATACGTGGTGGACAACTAGAGAAACTGGGTCTCCAACAAAATCGAAAGAGAGGGCAATCTCTGAGGTTATCCTCTGATTGCCATACACAGGTCACCCTATACAAGTGTGCACACACTCACACAGGCTTGTGTGTACACTCCCATACAATGATAAAGAGATGATACTTTTGACTTTCCTTAATGATTTTTTTAAAAGATTGCTTGAGGAAAAAAATCCTCCCGTTAAAACTAACGATATTAACTTTGGCAGAAATTCTTTTTATAAAACCACAAAGGAGAACTAAAATGTTATTTAGGAGCAGAGGGCCATCGGAGGGGTGAGTTTGCTTTGGGCCCGTAGCAGGGTCCCAGTGAGGAGGAACTTGGGCTTTCCCCAACCCCATAGACTCCCAGGTCACCCTGCAGTGCTGGCTCCCCCCTCCTGCCTGCCATCCCAGCTCCCATCCAGGTACAAATTCCTATATTTCTCCCTTCCCCCTGGGGCCATAAAATTTTCCCAGCTCAGCTGCCTTGCTAGCTGGGCCTGCATTGTAAGTGCATCCTGGAAAGAGGGAGTGCCTGTGCTTCAATAGCCTGCCTGAGGAAAGGTGGGCATTCTGTCAGTGAAGTCCCTGCCCAAGAAGGGAACCTGACCCGGTACCAGAAGTTCCAATAGAGAGCATTTGAAGTAAGAGATGGGCAGACGCCAAGGCAAGACCTCATCCAACAATCTGAAAAACAACATGAAAACACCAGATCCCCAAGGGCCCTACAATAGAAGGACTTAACCCAGACCTTAACCCAGAAGAAGTGGAAAAAAGTGCCATTATGAAAGCAATAGAGTCCCTTAAACAGGATATGAATAACTCCCTTAAAGAATTGGATGAGAAATATAACAAAAAGTTTGAAGAAATGAGTATAGAAATGGATGAGAAATATAACAAAAAGTTTGATGAAATAAGTAAATCTGTGAATGATACCCTGAGAAACCAAGAAAAAAGAATCAAACAGGTAAAGGAAACAGTTCAAGAATTGAAAACTGAAATGGAGGCAATGAAGAAAACACAAAACGAGAACCGGCTGGATATGGAAAACCTCGGTAAACGAACGGAGACTACAGAATCAAGCATAACCAACAGAATACAAGAGATAGAAGAACGAATCTCAGATTCTGAAGATACCATAGAGAAAATAAATGCTCTGGTCAAAAAAAACGGCAAATCCAACAAATTCTCTTCACAAAACATTCAGGAAATCTGGGACACAATAAAAAAACCAAATCTAAGAATAATAGGGATTGAAGAAGGAGAAGAACTGCAGATCAAAGGCCCAGAAAATATATTCAACAAAATTATAGAAGAAAACTTTCCCAATCTAAAAAAACGATATTCCTATGAAGGTTCAAGAAGCATACAGAACACCAAATAGACTGGATCAAAAAAAAACATCCCCTCGCCATATAATAATCAAAACACAAAACATACAGATTAAAGAAAGAATATTAAGAGCTGCAAAGGAAAAAGGTCAAGTAACTTATAAAGATAAACCTATCAGGCTTACACCGGACTTCTCTATGGAAATCATGAAAGCCAGAAGATCCTGGATAGAGGTACTGCAGAAACTAAGAGACCATGGATGCAAACCCAGACTACTATACCCAGCCAAGCTATCGTTCACTATCAACGGAGAAAACAAAATATTCCAGGATAAAAATAAATTTAAACAATTTGTAGCCACAAATCCAGCCTTACAGAAAGTAATAGAAGGAAAATCGTAGCCCAAGGAATCCAATATTGCCATCACTGCCTACAATAACCCAGACATTTAGCGACCCTTCACAACCACAACTCAAAGAAGAGAAATACACAAACTCTACTACACACACACACACAAAATAATAACCGGAATCAACAACCACTGGTCATTAATATCACTTAATATTAATGGACTCAATTTACCTATAAAAAGGCACAGACTAAGAGATTGGATACGAGAACAGGATCCAACATTCTGCTGTTTACAAGAAACACACCTCAACCACAAAGATAGACATCTACTCAGAGTAAAGGGTTGGGAAAAGGTTTTCCAAGCAAACGGACCTAAGAAACAAGCGGGCGTGGCCATTCTAATATCTAACAAAACTGACTTCAAACTAAAATCAATCAGAAGAGATGGAGATGGACATTTTATACTCATAACAGGAACAATTAATCAGGAGGAAGTCTCAATCCTGAATATCTACACCCCTAATATAAAAGCACCCACTTATGTAAAAGAAAAACTTTTAGAACTCAAGGCAGTCATCAAACCTCACACACTAATAGTAGGAGACTTCAATACACCTCTCTCACCAATGGACAGGTCAATCAAACAGAAACTCAACAGAGAAATAAGAGAATTACTAGAGGTAATGAATCAAATGGACTTAACAGATATCTATAGAACATTCCACCCAAAAAGGAAAGAATATACCTTCTTCTCTGCAGCTCATGGAACCTTCTCGAAAATTGACCACATACTCGGTAACAAAGCAAACTTCCATAGATACAAAAAAATATTAGTAACCACCTGTGTCTTGTCAGATCACCACGGAATAAAGTTAGAATTCAATAACAATTCTAACACCAGAAAGCCTACAAACGTGTAGAAGTTGAACAGTCAACTACTGAATCATCCCTGGGTCAAGGAAGAAATAAAGAAAGAAGTTAAAGTCTTCCTTGAATTTAATGAAAATAAAGACACAACATACTCAAATCTATGGGACACAATGAAAGCAGTGCTAAGAGGAAAGTTCATAACACTAAGTGCCCAATTAAAGAAAATGGAGAAAGCACATAATGGAGACTTAACAGCACACCTGAAAGCTCTGGAAAAAAAAGAAGCAGACTCTCCCAGGAGGAGTAGAAGATTGGAAATAATCAAACTGAGGGCTGAAATCAACAAAATAGAAACACAGAAAACAATCCAAAAAATCAACGAAACAAAAAGTTGGTTCTTGGAGAAAATCAACAAGATTGACAAACCCCTAGCCAAACTAATCAAACGGCAGAGAGAGAACACTCAAATTAATAAGATCAGAAATGAAAAGAGGGACATAACAACAGACATAGACGAAATTCAGAGAATCATTAGATCTTACTATGAAAGTTTATATGCCACAAAGTTGGAAAATGTACGAGAAATGGATTGGTTTTTAGATAAATACCATTTACCAAAGTTAAATCAAGACCAGGTGAACAATCTAAATAGACCTGTTAGTCGTGAAGAATTAGAAGCTGTTATCAAAAACCTCCCGACCAAAAAAGCCCAGGGCCAGATGGTTTCAATGCAGAATTCTACCAGAACTTTCAAGAAGAGCTGATACCTATACTCCTTAAGGTATTTCACAATATAGAAACAGAAGAGTCATTGCCAAACTCTTTTTATGAAGCTACAGTTACCCTGATACCAAAACCATATAAAGACACAACCAAGAAAGAGAATTACAGGCCAATCTCACTCATGAACATTGATGAAAAAATTCTCAACAAAATCCTGGCAAACTGATTCCAAGAACACATTAGAAAAATTGTCCATTATGATCAAGTAGGCTTCATTCCAGAGATGCAGGGCTGTTTCAACATACGCAAATCCATCAATGTAATCCATCATATAAATAAACTGAAAGAAAAAAACCATATGATCATCTCATTAGATGCTGAAAAAGCATTTGACAAAATCCAACATTCCTTTATGATAAAGGTGTTGGAGAGATTGGGGATACAAGGATCATACCTGAATATAATAAAAGCTATTTACAGCAAGCCAACAGCTAACATCAAACTGAACAGAGAGAAACTCAAAGCCATTTCACTGAAATCAGGAACAAGACAAGCCTGTCCACTCTCCCCATACCTCTTCAATATAGTGCTAGAAGTTCTAGCAATAGCAATACGACAACATAAGGGGATCAAGGGGATTCAAATTGGAAAGGAAGAAGTTAAACTCTCGTTATTTGCAGACGATATGATAGCATACATGAGCGACCCCCAAAACTCTACCAAAGAACTCCTACAGCTGATAAACACCTTTAGTAATGTGACAGGATACAAGATCAACTCCAAAAAATCAGTTGCCCTCCTATACACAAAGGATAAAGAAGCAGGGAGGGAAATCAGAGAAGCTTCACCTTTCACGATAGCCACAAATAGCATAAAATATCTTGGGATAACTCTGACCAAGGAAGTGAAAGACCTATTTGACAAGAACTTTCAGTCTTTGAAGAAAGAAATTGAGGAGGATACCAGAAAATGGAAAGATCTCCCTTGCTCTTGGGTTGGGAGGATCAACATAGTAAAAATGGCAATTCTACCAAGAGCAATCTATAGATTCAATGCAATCCCCATCAAAATCCCATCAAACTTCTTCACAGACCTTGAGAGAATAATAATTAATTTTATATGGAAAAACAAAAAACCCAGGATAGCCAAAACAATCTTATCTAATAACAGAACGTCTGGAGGTATAACCATCCCTGACTTCAATCTCTATTACACAGCTACAGTATTGAAAACAGCTTGGTACTGGCATAAGAACAGAGAAGTCGACCTATGGAATCGAATAGAAGACCCAGATATTAACCCACAAACCTATGAACACTTGATTTTCGACAAGGGGGCTAAAGGTATGCAATGGAAGAAGGAAAGCATCTTTAACAAATGGTGCTGGCATAACTCAATGTCAACCTGTAGAAGAATGAAAGTAGATCCATATCTATCACCATGCACAAAAATCAAGTCCAAATGGATTAAACACCTCAACATTAATCTGACCACTTTGAACCAGATAGAAGAGAAAGTGGGAAGTAGTCTACAAGACATAGGCACAGGAGACCACTTCCTAGGTAGAACCCCAGTAGCACAGACAATAAGAGAATCAATGAATAAATGGGACCTCCTGAAACTGAGAAGCTTCTGTAAAGCAAAGGACATCGTCAGTAAGACAAAAAGGCTACCTTCTGACTGGGGGAAGATCTTTACCAACCCCTTATCAGATAAAGGCCTGATCTCCAAAATATACAAAGAACTCAAGAAACTAGACAATAAAACTCTAATTAACCCGATTAAAAAATGGGGTGCTGATCTGAACAGAGAATTCTCAACAGAAGAACTCCGAATGGCCAAAAGACACTTAAGGTCATACTCAACATCCTTAGCGATCAGGGAAATGCAAATCAAAACAACTATGAGATACCATTTTACACCGGTCAGATTAGCTAAAGTCAAAAACACCAATGATAGCCTATGCTGGAGAGGATGTGGAGAGAGGGGAACTCTCATCCATTGTTGGTGGGAATGCAAACTTGTCCAGCCACTGTGGAAATCAGTGTGGTGGTTTCTCAGGAAATTGGGAGTCAACCTCCCTCAAGACCCAGCAATTCCACTCTTGGGAATATACCCAAGAGATGCCCTATCATACCACAAAAGCATTTGTTCAACTATGTTCATAGCAGCACTATTTGTAATAGCCAGAACCTGGAAACAACCTAGGTGCCCCTCAATAGAAGAATGGTTAAAGAAGGTGTGGAACATATATACACTAGAGTTTTACTCAGCGGTAAAAAACAATGACATCTTAAATTTTGCATGCAAATGGATGGACATAGAAAACGCTTTACTGAGTGAGGTAAGCCAGACCCAAAAAGAGCAATAAGGTATGTATTCACTCATAAGTGGATTCTAGCCATAATTAAAGGTCTTTGAGCCTATTATTCGAGATCCTAGAGAAGCTAAATAAGAAGGTGAACCTGCAGAAAATCATGTACTTATCCTCCTGGAGATTGGAAATAGACAAGAGTCCCAGGTAATCTCGGGTACATGGGGCGGGGGTGGGAGGGTTGTTGGAAGGGGAGAGGCTTAGAGAGAAGGAAGTAGGGGAGGAATGGGGAAAACTCGGGAGACTGAGATGGGGGGAGGGAGGAAGGATGGATATGGGATCAGGGAAGAATATATCTCAACTAAGGGAGTCATTTTAGGGTTTACAAGAGACTTGATTATAAATGGGATCCCAGGTCCAAGGAGAGGTCCCCAGATTGTTCTCTGGACAGAGGAGAGGGTGCCTGAACCGGCCTTGGCCTATAACCATACTGAGGAAGATTTTGCATATCACCATAGATCCTTCATCTGACGATGGATGACGAGACAGACGGAGACCCACATTGGAGCACCGACTGAGCCCCCCATGGTCCAAATGAGGAGCCGAAGGAGGAAGAACATGAAAAAAAAAACCTCAGGACCGCGAGGGGTGCGATCACCCAGTGATACAAGGGGACTGATCTAATGAGAGTTCACCAAGGCCAGTTGGACTGGGACTGAACGAGCACGTGATCCAACCAGATTTTCTGAATGTGGCCGGATTCTCTGAATGTGGCTGGCCCGGAGCCTTTCTGAAAAGCCATTGACAATGACACTGGGACTTGTTTCCTCTGCATATACTGATTTTTGGGATCCAGTCTGTTTGGATACTCACCTTCCTGGACCTGGAGGGAGGGGGGAGAAACTTGAACTTCCCACAGGGCTGTAAGCCCTGACTGCTCTTAGGGATGGAGAGGGAGGAGGAGAGGGAGGGGGGAGTGGGAGGATGTTGGAAGGAGGGGCGGAAATGGAAACTTTCATAATTTAATAAACTTTGAAAAAAATGTTATTTAGTAGAATACTCTTTGGGTTGTTGCTTGCTTGCTTGCTTGCTTGCTTGCTTGCTTTTGAGACAGGGACTGGTAGTGTAGCCCAGATTACCTCAAACTCATAATCCTTTCTGCCTCTCTGACTGCTGAGATTTCAGAAGGGACCATTATGCTTGACCAGAATAAAACCTTTGAGGACATTATTATTCCTATAAAATTTTAAATATAATTTCCCAGGATGTATCAGCAGCTATATTCAACTTACTTAAACAGTATATAGTTAAGTAACTATATATTACTTTATAATTATAAAGTAATTATATATTTTATTATAATTAGTACTTAGATTCACATTTTTTAACAATGTAGTGAGAAGCAAAGATTCTTGACTTTGTACTATTGATTCATCCTCTAGAACAGTGACCTTCATTCAGTGCAGTTTTAAAAATTGTTTTTAAGAGAATTTTCCCCCTAAATATACTTAAGACTATTTCCAGTATGCTTTTATTTTTGTTGTAGTAGCAATAACAGTATCTATTTTGCTGCTATTTTGTGGGGGTACGGCTAGTGACAAATGAATTCCCTGGAGATAATCATAGATATCTTTCTTGTGGTTATTTTGGTGTGTGTGTATGTTTCTAAGGTAACTCTAATTAACTGCAGCATTTACTACTAGTAGAGATATTTACTGGTTTTAATAATCAGTAACAGATTTTTTTTTGCAAGTATCCCTAAAAGGAACATTACTTAAATGCTTCGTGGCTCAAGGAGCCTTAAAGAACATGGATCTGGTGAACTCAGTGAGTAGCTTGCGGCTGTGAGTTGCAAGGGTTAAGAGAACCTTCTGTCCAGTGCTTCTCTTGAGGAAAGGTACCGAGTACCAGTACTCAGCCACACGCAGTGCTTTTCTTACAACCACAGAACCTAGGTCATCATTCATGTAAACTATACACAGATTCAGGATCCAGAGAGTAGGTCAGAGTAACTGGTTCAGTACTGGATGCATAATTCTTTCATTAATAATGAAAGAGAGTCAGATAAGGAAGACCAAATGCAGAGTTACATGTGGGGGCAGAGAAGATAAGAAATGGTACATCCAGTGCCTGCATACATAAATTTCATGTCCCTGTTTTTCTATTACTTTTAGACTAAACATTAGCATGAAGACTATGAACATTTTAAGATGCTTGACAGTTGCTTCCAAGCTGTTTTCTTACAAGTGATCCCATGACTATTCTTCAACATCGGCATGTTCACAAACCCTGAATATTAAAGAATTCAATTAGTTGGTTTAATACGTGAAAATGTTATTGCAATCATTTCCTTTTAAAAAGATTTCATTTTACTCTTAATTATGTCTGTTTGGAGAGACAGCCCACGTGTGACGGCTGGTATTCATAGGACCCAGAGTAGAGTGTCAGATCCCTGGAGCTAAGCTCCAGGTGATTGGAAGCTGCCTGACCTGGGTTCTCTGCAAGAACCACACATCCTCTTAACTGATAAGCCATTTTATTAGCTCCTGCTATTTTGTCATTTTAAATATATATTTACAGCACTTGTCTTTCAGGGCTATTAAACACAGTTGAGTTAATTCTGGTATACTTATAAAGTGAGTTTTTATGTTCATTCACGAAACTATGATTTTGGAGATTATTTAATATTCTGAGCTAAGATATTTCATCAGCTTCTAAATGAGATATACTGGGGGTTAACAACTGAACTTCATATGTGATCTTTATATTGAAATAAATTTACACATAAATTGTACGCTTACAATTATGTTTCCATGTTAGAATATTTGTATTAATATGATATACAAACGGTTTTTACTCCATTATATGAATTTGACCTTTTAAAAATTAATATTTTCGATGCTACTCTACTTGAAATTTTCATTTTATGCCAAAATACCTAAAGTAAAATTCTGCTGTCGTAAGTGGGAAAAGTCAACTTAGAAGCAATTTTAATGGGATTATGTGATTATGTTTATGCTTACAAGAAAGTCATGGGCACATAGTAGTTTGAAAATTGTCATCATCATTCCTTACTGAGATATTCTTGTCATTAGTTTTTTTAAATAAGTCTTTGACTCTGAACACTAAGCTAGACCATGGGCAGCTTAGACATGATGTTTATTATACTGGCAGGCTGGGGATCAAAACAATATGATTCTCCTGCAGAGCCAGGCATGACCCTGCACTATGTGTAACCTGGGCTGGGGAAGTGGAGGAAGAAGGAATGGTGTGAGCTCAGGTTAGCCTGAGCTACAAGGTGAAGGAAAGGTGTGAGCTCCAGGCTAGCCTGAGCTACAGAGTGAGACTGTCAAAACCAAAACAAAACAAAACCAAAAAGCATCATAATTGACTATATTACGCCAAAGTCCATTTGTTTCCTGCCCACATTGCCTTATTAAACCTGAGTGGGCATGCTGAGCACATTGTCTATGAATTCAGCAGATCTGCACAATAAAAGGAACAAAAAAAATGCTTTTGAGGCCTGAAAACCTGGATTGGGAGTGATCTACACTCAGAAGTTCTTACAGTTGAATTGAGCAATTCTTGCTCAGCTAAGAAGTGAAAGTCTTTCTAATCAAGTGCCTTGAACATTTCTCAGGGGCAGGCAGACATGTCAGCTCATTACATGCATAGTTCAGTTCAGGCTACATGTTCCCGCAGTCACTTCCATGTCACAGTTGGCTCCAGTGGACCAGGGGACCTGAAACTCCCATAGAAAACACCTGCACCAAACATGCCTCTGTGCTAGGAACCATTCCTGTATGTGCCCAGATAGTAGGATGTTGAAGTGAAAGATAAACAATCGCCTCCCCATAGCATGTTTGTCTCATGAGAATCAACTTTTCTGACATAGAGTTTCTATTAGTTTTATTCAACTTCCCTAGAGTTGCCTCAATCAGGGTTTACTTTCAATGGACTGGCCTGTGGATATGCTTCTGGGGCGTTTTCTTGATTAATTATTGATGTGCATGGGCCTAGCCCACTGTGGGTGGAGCCATTACTAGCAAGTCCACCTGGGCTGTATAAGCAAAGTAGCTGCAAAGCCAGAGGAGACGAGCCCATGAACGATGTTCCTCCATTGTCTATGCTTCAGGTCCTGCCTTGAGTCCCTGGCTTGGCTTTGTTCCACAAGGGACTGCAACCTGTAGACCAAATAAATTATTTCCTCTCTCAGGTTGATTGTTGTAAAAGTTCCTTTTATCGGTCTTAGTTAGAGTTTCTATTGCTGTGATGACACACCGTGACCAAAGCAACGTGAACAGGGAAGAGTTTACTTGGCTTACACTTCCCACAGTATGGTTCCAGTACAGGAACTCAAACAGGGCAGAATCATGAAGGCAGGCAGGAGCTTATAGGGAGCTGTGGAGGGATGCTGCTTACTGATTTACGCCATGACTTGTCTCAGTCTGCTCTCATATAGAACCCAGGGGCAGCAGCCCAGGGAGAGTACACTTACCCTAGGTTAGACCTTCCTCAGTAAATCACTAAGAAAATGCCTTACAGTTGGATCTTATGGAGGTATGTTCTCAATTGAGGCTCCCTCTTTTCAGATGCTTCTAGCTTCTGTCAAATTGACATAAAACTAGCCAGGATACACAGCATTAAGGAAGCAAAATAGGACAATATTTCTTATACTGTTTATTCCTTATGTTATATCCTTACTAGACACAGGCATTCTCTTCATATTCAACTTCCCTATCAAATAATCACACAACTTCATCTACTGAAGTAGCAGGATATTATTTTCACCTACACTAACTCAACCCAATATAATCTCTGTCAGTACAACAGTTGTTGGAAGGTTATGCCTGCAGGATAATGATTAGCCTGGGAAACAAGATTCCTAAGTGTCATTGCTGTTTATATAATTCAAGAGTATGATTTCATTTTAAAGCAAATATCTCAATGTCATACATGCCTGATTGTGAATATGTGGACAGAGATAATAATGTATCACGGCTTTTACAAGGTCGTCAGAGCCTTCTGTTCCAATGAGAGAAGAAATAGGTATGCACAATCAAGATGAATGATGCTTCATTTTCACCCAGAGACTGGGGATAATATGCTAAGCCAAAGAAGCATCAAGAATCTCAAACAGCAGATAATTCTACTATAATAGCATGGTACCAATTTGGGAATAAATTCTTGTATATTCTAAGAAAAAGGTCAGTAATGTAGGATGTTGTGAGGAAATTGCTCCAGGGGTCTTAAAAAAGCATTTTCTAGCAGACACAGTTTTATCTGAGGTCAAAGCAGATAAAACCAGAAGATATTCTAAGTATCCTTACAAAGGTCAGGTACTCTCCATTTTTAGAAGAAACTAGTTCCGTCATCACAGCGACAGCTGACAAAGTTGACTCAAGAGGTTGTATTTTCACATTTATCTTCTTTTCCTGAAGGAGCCTGGCATCCAAAAATGATGTGACCTGCTTTTGGAGGGCTGTCTTAATGGTAAGAGCTATTAATACACCTGAGTCTTGGAGTTCAGGGTCTATGTAGTATGCTGGGAGTTAAATGTGCTTTTCCTTGTTGTCAATGGATGGGTGGCTGTACAGAGAACAGGAAAAGCATCACCCTCAAACCCCAGCTGCTGTTAAGCTCGGGGGAACAGTCAAGCTTGAAAGATGTCTTCCCAGCACAGTCTTGATTGGCTGTGGGGACCTGAGGTGGGTGTAATTTGAGGAGTCACCTCAAAGCGTCTCTTTGCAACCTGTGCGTTCACATCAGCCTGATTTGCACAGCAATGTGCGTCTGTGCATTTGTATAGGAACTCCAGGGCATTCTACAGGATGGCTTCTGTTCAGTATTGCTTCACCCTTTTCTACTCTCGGTAAAGTTAGGTTGGGTCTAGCTTTCAAGTCAATTGATTCATTGGCTGTATCTAGGCAGAATTTTGCTTGCAAGTCTTCGATCTAAGCTATTTTGACAAGTCTATTAAGTAATGGATGGGGCACATCTTATAACAGTGTGAATGTCTCAAGACAATCAGATCTTTGCTAAGAGGCTTTTTAGTTCCATCTGTGATATCTAGAGAAAACTTTAGGAATCAAATGCTGGTATTCACAAAATAGCTGCTAATGCTGGGTACACTGTGGCTAGTATAATTTAGACTCTAGCACGGTGCATGGAGATCTAAGTATTTTGGATGAAATTGATTTCAAAGAAGTATTGTGAAAGCACTTCATTCATTACAGATGTTCCTTCAATCCTGTGATAGTGCTCATTTCCAGCGATGGAACCAGTATTTCCCAGTGCTAGCTTTTGTGATGGTCTATACTAACTCCTGCATTGCACTGGCATGGTTGTGAACTTATACTCTTGCCAATCTGTAACCTCAGAAAATGCTGACTGTGTTGTTCAAACTCGAGTTTGAATACTAACTAAAAAACCCTCATGTAAGTTATATCAGAAATACAGCTCTGTGAATTCATTTGGGGACAAGAAAGTTGGGCATAACAAACCTAAACAGAGAACACTCAACAGAGGAATCTAAAATGGCTGAAAGACATTAAGGAAATGCTCAGTATCCTTAGCCATCAGAGAAATGCAAATTAAAACAACTCTGAGATTCCATCTTACACCTGTAAGAATGGCCAAGATCAAAAACACTGATGACAGCTTATGCTGGAGAGGATGTGGGGTAAACGGAACACTCCTCCATTGCTGATGTGAGTAAAAACTGGTACAGTTGCTTTGGATTTCAGTATGGTGATTTCTCAGAAAATTAGGAAGCAACCTACTTCAAGACACAGCTATATTACTTTAGGATACCCAAAGGATGCTCAATCGTACCACAAAAATATGTGCTCAACTATGTTCATAGCAGCATTGTTTGTCATAGCCAGAACCTGGAAACAAGCTAAATGTCCCTCAACTAAAAAATGGATAAGGAAAATATAGCACATTTATACAATGGAGTACTCCACGGCAGAAAACAATGATGCCGTCTTGAAATATGCGGACGAATGTATGGATCTAGAAAACATCATATTGAGTGAGGTAACCCAGACCCAGAAAGATAATAATCATATGTACTCACTCATAAGTGTTTTTTAGACATAAAGCAATAAAAAAGAAAAACAACAACAACAAAACAGCCTACAAATCACAATCCCAGAGAACCTAGACAAAAAAGAAGACCCCAAAAGAGACATACATAGATCTAATATACAAGGGAGGTAGAAAAAGGCAAGATCTCCTGAGTAAATTCTGAGCATGGGGACCATGAGAGAGGGTAGAAGAGGGAGGGGAGAGGAAAGGAGAGGAAGAGAGATGAATATATAGCTCAATAAAAACAATAAAAAAAGAAAAAAGTCATCTCAAAGTATACCATGTTATAGAAAGTCTTATTACCATTTAATTTATAGAACAGCCTCAGAGCAACAAAATTATGGTGATGCAGAAGAGATCAGTGATTTCTAAACACGGAGCTAGGGGATTAGTGTGGGTATTAAGAAATAAACAAGGAAGTATGTGTGGTGTGAGGGGGATGACCATGAGATGGTTTTGTACTCTGAATGATCAGGTTACTTGAATATTATTTTTCTATTTATATAGTTATGAGCCAATAATCTCATTGGGTTTGTAATGTACATTTTCCCAAAGGCTAATGCATTTGAATTTGTCTTCATTTGCTTATTTTTGGCTTTTTATCTTCCTTTGTGGTGTGTTGGTTTAAGACTTTTTACTATTGCTAATTTATTTTCTTAATTTTGTTCTTGTTTTTTAATTAATTGGTTAGTTGGTTGGTTTGACTCAGGGTCTCACTCTGCAGCTCAGGCTGAGTTCAGACTTTGACCCATGTTATGTAGTGTGGAAATCACAGGCATATACCACCATGTTCATCTTAGGTTTAGTTTTCTACTGGGTCTGAGTAATTTTAGGAAATTTTTAAGGTTTGAAGGTTAAATCGGGGTGTATTACTATGCTTTCTTGTTGTTCATCTGCTCTTTTATCAGTTTCTGAGGAGACTGCCCTTTACTATGATGTTTTCCATAAAGTGGGTGGTGCTTAGGAGGGGCCTTCCGTTCTCCTCTGTTGATTTGTCTGATCTTCTGCCAGCAGCTCAATGACTGTCATATAAGCCTGAAGATCAGATAGCATGATTCTTTAACTACCTTCTTTTCTGAATTTGTTTCATCAGTGTTTCCTTTTCTTCTACATGTGAATTTTAGAATTATATTACCCTATCTTCAAAAAGCACTCTAGAATTTTTATAAAAATTGCATTAAATGTTAAGATAATTATAAAATAAAGATATGTGAAGTGTTTATTTGGTTGAATCTTCGAACTCTTGATTGTGATATGTCTCTTATTTGTCAAGATCCTGGTTTCCCTTATTAGAATTTTTTAGCATAAAATTCTCATACTTGTTTTAGTAGACTTAAATCTATGTGTTTTATTTAGTGCAATAGGATGCACTTATTGTATTGTGGGCATAATTTTAATTTCCTGTTGCTGTAATCAAGAAATTGCCTACAAGAAAATAATCGACTGTTTTTTATGATCTCACATTCCATACTCTTGCCAATTTCATCAACTACATCTAGAAGTATTTCTATAGTTATTTATGGGTTTTTGTTTAATTTTGTGAATGAAATCAAGTCACCCAGAAATATGATTGGCTCCATTTCTCTTTCTGACTTGCGTAATTTTTATCCCCTTGCCTCTCCTTTATAAAACTTTAATTAAACAAAGACCATGCCTGTTTATTGAACCTTGAAATAAACCATACACATTCACTTAATATGGCCAGAAAGGTAAAAATTATTGTATAACTTTTCCTAATGAGTAATAACATAGGTAAGGGTCAAACACATATATAGAACTTAGCAGTTATTTTATGCTGTCTATATAGTTATTAAAATAGAAGCATAAGGAAATGCATCCAAAAGTAGTTATTTTGAAGAAATTAAAAAGGTAGGTTTTACATTTGAAGTACCCACAAGAAACATAGGTATATGATACCAAAATTTGTGATGAAGTGATCAAAGAAGCAGAATTGAGGTTAGAGGGGACAAGCAAAAGAAATGGTAAGAAATACAACCAGGAAAATGATTCTAGCAGATTTCGCATGTAGGACTGTGTGATCTAAGATGTGTGACATCTTTTAACTGCCACAGAAACAAAATCAGGTCTCTATTTCCTAGTTCCAACCGTACAAAAGGAAGTGGCATCTCAGGCATGTTTGTGGCATCTGCTCACCTTGAGTAGGCCAAAGACTGAGAAGGGTAATGAAAGATATTTACGAGGTAAATCCCTGGGCTCCTGCACTTGCCCTTGAGGAGCCTTGAACTGGTGTCCATGTCCGTTTGAAGGGAATGGTTCTCAACTTCATTGCCAAACAAAGATGAAAGCGTGTTTGCCAATGGCTTCTCCATTAGCATGCAGGACTTTCAGGTATTTTCTAGGTGACTGGCTGCTCTCTACACAGTCTAAATATTCAGCAGAAGTCCTGTCTAAACTACCCTCTCAGATTCAGACACTATGGACTCCGAGAACTGTGATGCTTTTGTCTCTCATTTTAGAATGATGCTTCGGAATATCCCCTCATTAACATCTCAGAAACCTCCCCTGGACTCACTTCCACGGGAGTCAGGATAGGGAAAACAACTTCCAACACCAGGTCTTACGTTTCTTCTCATTTAACTTGTTATAATAAGAAATCTCATCAAGACCTCCATGGGATAGATGTAGAAGACAGTGACAAATTCTCCAAACCTAGGAAGGCGCAGTAGAGGTGCCCTTGCCAGGATGCGGGTTCTAGACAATGCCAGATGGCAGTTTGACTGACACTCCTCTAGTATTTCCACAGTGCCGTTGGTGCAATTCTGAATCCTGCAAGACTGTGACATCACCTCCCCACCCCCACCCCTCATCCCCGTTCCTGCAGGCTGGTAGCAGAGAAGCAAGTTATTGTGGAGTCTGTTTAGATTTTTACTTCAAGATTAAAAGTCATAAATCTGAAAATGAATCCCAGGAAGGAAGTTGGCTGACTATAAACTCTCCGCTTTCACCAAAGGGTCCATTTGAGCAAATTCACATAGTTCATGGTGAAGTTCTCACAATGGCTTGCTGGTAGGCATGCATAAATAAAACCCCTGATGTAGTTCAGTTCAGTTTTAATACGTCTTCACTGTCTTCATTACAAGAAAGTGGTGGGGTGGAGTCAATCACAATTAAGAATCAAAGATTTCTGTCTCAGTCATTCAATTAGGAAAGTATGAATGACAGAATACCAAAAACAAAGCAAAATCTTAATTTTCGTCCCACTAATTGACTTGGGACTGATAAGTCACTGATAGGTCAGAGACGGAGAGTTCTGTCTCCAGTCCAGGCTTCTGCACCCAATCAGAGCTCACATATAAGATCACATCCCTTCACCCTCCCTTGCTGTGCCAGAGTTGTCTCAGTCTGACACATTCCAATCTGAGCCCCTCATCCTAATTCTTCCCCACAAAACTTTCCGAGAATAGCAACACTGTCCTTCCAGCTAACTGGCCACTCACCCTTCACAGCTGTTTAGACTAAGAACTGGGTGGCTTTGGAACTGAGAAAGCCCTATACCCTGGGTTCCTAATAACACAAACTGAACTAAATGAAAATAGTTACACATAACTTAAGAAATCACCAACTCACCTCTAACTAGGGATTAACCACTTCACCCCAATTGAATACTTATGTTTTCATATTCTTCAGGTAATTCCTGGAAGTTTCACTTAAATCTTCACCCCATGAATTCCTAATCTGTTTGTCAAATGATAAAACGTACTTCATGAATTTTAATTAGTTAAAATAACCTTTCTTGATACATTTTCTTTTTAACTTATTTCTAAAGTACATTTTAATTGAAATATGATTGTTTGTTACATTTTTGATATGTTTTATATGGTGTATCTTTTTGGAATACCTCATGTGTAGTGTTCCAGGAATCTCAATTTGCCATCAAACTGGAATTAGGTTGATGTGGAAGGTGACGTATGCTGTGAATATGTCTTATTGCCATTGGTTAATAAAGAAGCTGCTTTCTGCCAATGCTTTAACAGAATATAGCCAGGCTGGAAGAGATATAAATAGAGAGAGTAGGCAGAGTCAGGGAGAAGCCATGTAGCCCAGCCATTGACAGATGTCAGGCAGAGACAGAACTTTACCAGGTAAGCCACAGACATGTGGCAATACACATATTAATGGAGATGGGTTAGTTTAGGATACAAAATCAAGCCAGAAATATGCTAAACAATATTGCAAATAATATGGTTTCTGGGTGATTATTTCGTGGTCTGGGCAGCCAGGAATGAACAAGCGACCTCCCCCAACAAACTGGCCCACCAACGTGGTTGACTATATCCACGTAAAACCTAAAAAGCTTAAAAAGGAATTTTAGACACAAAAGAACTGATTTAAGCATGTTTTTTTGGTAGCAATAGTTTCCCGGGTGGGCTCTGTTTGCTAGAAGCAAGCAGAGGTGTGATTCTTTCAAGAGAGGCTTTCTGATTCAGCATTGGCAGTTAAAACTGCATGCCTCCTTTAAGAAGGCGTCCTGGCCCATGCTAATTGCATGAACAGCTCTGGTGCTTTCAGGAGACTGAGAATTTAAATGGGGTTTGTAAGCAGCTTGTTACAAACTGATTAATGGCGTGACATAGACCCCCTATATACCTGGAACTGGGGCGGAGTGCATGACTCACAGAGGCAGTAAACACCTCCGCCATGTTGGACTGGGCAGAGCCAAAAGGTAAACCAAGCTTAGTCCTAGTAATGCTGCTTAACATTTTAAAAAGCATTCCTAGACAGAAAAGGATTTCAGATATACAACAAAGCAAACTCAGGTGAAAAAGACCTCTAAATGGGTCACAGTGTGTTTTTAAAATGTATATAGGTTTGGGAGAGAGAAGAAAGAGTATAGTGAGTTATTTTTTAAAAAAACAAAAAGTATATTTTTTTAAAAAAAAAAATAAAACAAAGTCTTTAAAGAGACAGTGCAAATGTGTAGAAAAAGTAATAGGTAATAAAACTAAGCAATGTAAAAATGGAATATACACGGAGAGTCTGGATTATGTATATTATTTTGTTTTCTTTGAATTTTTTTACTATGAAAGGGCTAAGCACAAAGAGACATGTCATTGTATGGGCTGCTAAACTAAACCAACATATATATTTTAAAGGCATTTTGATTTCAAAATTTGGGTCTAAGGATATGCTATTTTGAAAAAGAAGTTCTTCTTTTGTTTGTTTCCACAGAGGATGAGAACCTATGGAATCCTTCCAGACTAATGTGGTTTGATGGACCAAGAGACCCCAAAAGGTTGCTGTAAATACCCCCAAAACTACTTTGCTCAACACAAAGCAGGAAGCAGTTTGGAGAGACCTGTGCCCAAATTCCCTAAATGATTGTTTATAAATGTTTGTTTGCATTTAAAGGGGGATATGCTGTAGAGATTTGCATGGGTATGCAACTTGGATTATTAATACAAATTTAAGGTAATTTAAGGTAATTTTGTTATATATATATATGTTATATATATTCTCTTGATTAAGGTATTGTGTTTGTGCCATTCATTTAAAAATGTAATGTATAATTAAGAAATATAGGTTAATAAATAGTCATCTATAATAGTCAAGCTTGTAGCCAAGTTAGCTAGGTTTTCTAGATATATAGAGATTTATTTCAGTTAAACAGATAAACCTTTCAAAGACCTACAGAATATGGCATTTAAAATGTTTTAAGAATTTAGGACTTTTCATGACAATGAGACACATCTGCTCCTGTCAACACCAAGAGGATAATGGACATTGAAGAGACTCCTTATAGAGTTTGTTGGCCATTTGGGCAAGAGACTGCTCTTGCCTGGACTGCTTAATGTTATGCTGTATCAGCTGGATATGTGGGACCCACAGATAGATGACTGCTGAACTGGCGTAAAGGTGAGATCATACTTCAGAATTCCTGCTTTGTGAAAGAGTCTGCCAGATACTCTGCAGGACACAGAAGAAAGTGACTGACAAACTACCAATATAGGTGGAATTGTCTTTGAGATTTCCAGCTTTACATATAAGTCTGCCAGATATTGCGTGTCTGAAGGCTGAAGATGGATGTTCCAACATTACTGAAAAACTTAGAGTGAATGTCCAGGCAGTCAGATGTCTCTGTCAATCCTAGATTTTTGGAAGTTGCTTACAATGCACTTCCTATTAACTTAGTATTATATCCTTCTGCAGTCTTTGATGGTGTTGAAGAATAGTTATATTTATAGTTTTCCTTAGTTATAATAAAAGATAAAGTAGTTATAAATATTGTAATTATAATTCTTGATTGATAACTGTTTTGTTATATGTAATTTACTATGTTAAAGTTAAAACCTTCCTTTTATTTAGACAGAAAAGGGGAGGTGATCTGGGAGGGGATATATGCTGTGGGAATGTTTTATTGCCATTGGTTGATAAAGAAGCTACTTTCAGGCAATGGCTTAACAGAGTAAAGCCAGGTTGGAAGAGATATATATATAGACACAGTTGTCAAAGTCAGGTAGAAGACATACAGTCCTGCCAGAGAGAGACACCAGACGAAACTTTACCTGGTAAGCCACAACCACGTGACAATATGCAGATTAATGGAGATGGGTTTAAGATATAAAAGCAAGCTAGAAATATACTTAAACTATTGGCCAAACAGTATTGCAAATAATATGGTTTCTGTGTGATTATTTCATGGTCTGGGCAGCCAGAAACAAACAAGCAGCCTCCCCCAACATTATGTGCTGATTTTTATTAATTCTTCGAGAATTTTGTAATGTATGTTGATCATATTCACCCACTCCCCTAACTTCTCCCAGTTTCACCCCACCTCCAGACCTACCTGTGCTAGTTTGATTTCTATTGCTGTGATAATAAAAAAAAATGACCAAAAGTAACTCAGAAAGGAAAGGGCTTATTTCTTCTTACAATTATATGTACGTCATGAAGGAAAATCGAGCAGAAACTCAAGTCAGGAACCTGGAGACAGGAACTAAAGTAGAGGCCAAGTAGGGATTCTGCTTATAGGCTTGCTCTCCACGACGTTCTCTAATTATACACCCCAGTATCACTTAGCCAGAGTGGCACCACCCATAGTGGGTTGGGTCCTCTTACATCAATCATCAATCAAGAAATACCTCACAGACTTGTACATATACCAATTTGATGACATCATTACTCAACGGAGATTTTTGTCTTCCTAGATATGTCTTGATTTGTGTCAAGTAGACAAAAACGGATCAACTTACCACCAAACTTAAAAAACCCATAGAGGCCAGTTTGTGATATGTATATATATATATATATATGTATGTGTATATGTATATATATGCTCTTTAGTTTAGTTTGTGGGCAACCACAGGAACAAGTTTTACCTACCAGGGGCCACACTTTTAAAGAACATTGCCTCTCCTCCCAGGGCATCAGTTTCCAATAGCTGCTCCCCTAGGAATAGGACTTCATGCCCACCTCTCCTCTCCTCTCCCTGCTGGTATTTTGCCTGGCTTGATCTTGCCTAAGTCTTGTGCATGTTGTCTCAACTGCTGTAAATTATTGTTTGCTTGTGGATGTCCACTGTCTCTTGCTCTTACACCAATTCTGTTTTTCAGCAATGATTTCTGAGCCTTGGGAGTAAGAATGTAAGAATGCAGTGCATATGGTCCATTTGAAGCTGGACATTTGCAGTCTCTTATTCCTTGTACTTTGGTCAATGGTGAATCGCTGTATTCACAGCAACCCAATGCAGAAAGAAGCTTTTCTGACAAGGGTTGATACCTATACTAATCTAATGGGTATAAAAATAATTCATTAAGAGTTAGTTGAGCATTGTGACCATCTAACATAATAATAGTACTAAGTTCTCCTCTAGGGTCTATGGCCTGCTTAAGTACAGAATTTTGGTCCAATTGACAGCGCCAAGGATGTGAGCCATCTTATGAATTGGGACTTAAATCCAATTAGATATTGCTAGTTACTCCTATGACATCTTTGCTGCTGTTGCACCAATGGACATCTCTTGCCCAGTTTGTTCCTACTGTAGTTTGCTAAGTCCACAGATGTGTATGAGTAATGATTATTTTTCTTCTCTGGGAGCATGCATGGCACGCTCTAGCACTATGGAAGCTATTCAGCAGGTATAAAGCTTCCAGATCAGTACCTGATTGACTTTTCCATGTTGTATGACTCAGTTATGTGATCTCTTCAGTCTATAAGTGCATTGATAACCACCTGTGATATCTGTGGAACAATGGGGTCACATAGGCCAACAACTTCCCCGAAGTAACCTACTTCTATCACTGGGCTTTTTGTTAGCCCACGGTATCTAGTAAGGACACTGTTGTCTTATTACAGAGAAACTGCATTTAAATTCTTTCTATACATCTATCACACCATTTACGCTTCTCACTTGTATTATTGTGAATTTCTATCCAGGCTGCCTTGCTGGTTACTCTTGCTCCCAAACATTCTATCCTCAACCAGCAACCTAGTGAATCAACATATTCCTAGAAGTGAAGCTGTTCTCTCCTCTACACCAAACATGTGGTCTCTTGTCTTTACTCAGATTAAAAGCCAAGACCTTCCAATAGCCTAGAAATTTTCACCTGCTTTGTCTATCCCTTGTCCTCACATCCATCAATTCCCTCCCTTGCTTACAACCTGTGCCAAGCAAAGTTTCCTTGTTCTCTAGAACACTGAAAGCACATCAAGACTTGTGATCTTGTTGAGTGGCTCTCCTCTGCTGGGACAAGAGATGTGTAACCTGAGCAGAGAATGATTGAACCAGTGTCTATAACTCCAAAACGTCAAGTAACCAACTGCTTCATAAACCGCAGTTTAATCCAATATTACTTTTACCCCGAAGGCTTACCTATAATATTCCATGTAAAATCACCAGCCTTCCCAACATACTCAATCCCTGTATTTACTTTGTGATATTTTTCTTTTTGCATATAACTTACTACCTTTGAACATGGCAGAGATTTATTTATGGTTTTTATATTTTTTCCTTTATCTACCCAGAGTATGAATTCTATAAAGAAGAGATTTTCAAAAATATATTTCTGGCACCGGGTTAGCCCATGTATCTAGAAGCTTGGTAAACATGGTGCTGATGCTATAACGAATATTTTGTTGAATGTCATTGTGCTCAAGGTACCAGGTCTCCAAAGTGTAAAACACCAACTTTAAGCAGATGAGGTGATAATCATTGTCAACATCATTTTATTATTATTAACCCCACTTCAAATTGAATAACTGCATTTAATAAATGAAATATTGACATACAATGCAGCACTTATGGAATTTCATCAAAACCAAGCACTGATGTGGGAGTCCCCTTTGTGTGCTGTTATTAACATAAATGAATAAAGAAACTGCTTTGATTTGTTGATAGGGCAGAACTTAGGTAGGTGGGGAAAGATGGAACAGAATGTTGGGAGAAGGAAGGCAGGGAGAGACACCATGGATCCGCCAGAGACAAACACTGGGAATTTTACCCGGTAAGCCACTACCACATGGCAATACACAGATTAATAGAAATGGGCTAAATTAAAATAAGAGTTAGCCAATAAGAATCTAGAGCTAATGGGCCAAGCAGTGATTTAATTAATACAGTTTCTATGTGGTTATTTCAGGGCTAAGCTAGCTGGGTGGTCAGGATGAATAAGCAGGCCCTCCTTGCAACAAAGCACTTTTAAATTGCTTCTGTAGGAAAGCAGGGGCACCTATATAGAAGAGGATTTTGTAGTTTCTGTTTCAATTTTAATTTTTTATTCTGAAAATTTTTCAGTGTGCGTTTTCTGCATGGGTCATGGCTATGTTTAGGTAACTGACATCGTTAAATACATAGGATATGATGAGATATTGCTGTCCCCCACTTAGATGCTTCCCAGGCTGAGTACAACAGTTTAAATAAACCTTGATTGATGATGTTGGCCATGCTGCTTCTGAGTAGAGAAAGAAGCCAGTTCTAAAAAAATACTTTCAATTAATGGACAAAAGTTTTCAATTCTAATAAAACTTGCATTTGTGTCTTTTAAAATTATTTGTTTTCTTCTTATCTTATGTTAAGAAAGTTAAAATTTGCCTTTCTGAAATGCACTATGGGATTTTGGTTGCATTCTGTAACATATTCATTTAGTCATAGTCTGAAATGCTTCCAATCCATATAAATCCTCTCAATAGCAAAAAAAAAAAAGAAAAAAAGTATTTCTATTTTTATATTTTTATTTCTGCTTTTTATTTCTGATGATTTCATGCATATACACAGTGTAGTGTGATCCTATTCAATCCATGTTCACATCTCTTCTCTCCTTCCAACTCTTGTTGACCTTCTTCATCTTCCCAAATAGTCCCTCTATTACTTTCATGCCTGCCTCTCTCTGTGGACGTGTTTGTGTGTGTGCATGTGTATGTGTGTGAGTGCAAATCTTATCTTGCACAGGTAGGCACAGCTACCTTGTGCTCATGATTGCTACAACCAATCCATGTCCATAAAACAGCATTTTGTATCATTCCTCCCATGCACCAACTCATACGATCTTTCTTCCTCCTCTTCCATGTTGTTCACTGAGGCTTGGAGCAGATGCTGTAGATGCCCTCTTTCGGGCTGAGTACTCAAGAGTCACTCATTCTTTTCACGTCAGCCAGCTGTGAATCTGCATTAATCACTGTGCACTGCAAAGAGCAGCTTCCCTGACTGCAGCTGAGAGCAGCACTGGTCTACAAATAAAAATGTTAAGTATTTGCAAAGCTAGTTTGATTGCATGCTTATCTAGTAAAACGTCAGTATTGAGAAGTTAATGTTTCAAATCCTTAAAAAGGTAACTCTCTTTAAAAATGAAATAAAAAAATAAAAATGCAAAAGAAATCTCAATTAAAATGATCAGCTTTTGAATCATCCAAATATTAGCTCCTTGGATGTGTATCTTTAACTTATAGCTCTATTTTGCCCATTGCCTTCAAGTCACAAAAGAGAATTTATTAATATTTAATTCAGATTAGTTAGACTATTTTTATCAATTTACATTTTTATCAATTTTCATGTTCAAGTTCTACCATAAATATAAAATCTAACAATAATGCAATAAACATGTGGAATAAACTTGATTTTCTTCATACCAAAGTCAGTTTACTGGTTAGGCACCATAAGCACTAATTAATAACTATTGAATGAAAGCCAAATACAGGCTAGATTTAATTGATGTTCTTCTGCTTGTTACCAACCAAGAGCACAATACATTTTGTTCTTATAACATGGTACAGCATGAAGCAAGAACAATTAATCATAATCTTCATTTTGTTGCATGTATTGTGAGTTTAGCTTGACTTTTACAACCAAAGAAACCACAGGGTTTACAGGTCAAAATCTACCAGACAATGGGCCATTTGAAAGCATCAGTATCATATATTAGCTTTTTTGTGTATTCATACAGCTACAGTTTTAAATGATGGCCTGTGAGCTCAGGAATATACAACAGTGAAAATTAGAGGTCATTATAAAGTCAGTTCAGTTCTCACTCTTATTTGGCTAAGTTGTTAGTGTCCGTCTTCTAGAAAGAAGTGAAGGCTGGACAATGTTAATCTCCAACTCTTGAGATATCAGAACACCATGTTTTCAAGCTTTTGTTTTTATTAGTATTCAAAAATGCTACTCTGAAAACTACTAAGCATAAATAAGAAAATCAAATGTCCTGAGAAAAGGGACTAATATTTGCCAAATACCTCAAAAGTGCCAAATACACTCCAGAACTTCATGTTCTTACCAATATGTAGATAATCATCCTCAAGGGAAGATCATATTTGGCAGAAGAAACTTGTGTCATAGGAGATTAATTATAGAGAAAGGTGATTTTCTAAAACCTCTCCAGATTTTGTAATTTCACTTTTGGCTTCTCTTTTTTATTTCACAATTCTAGGTAAAGTAAAAGAAAAAGGCTTATGCGGTCTATTTCATCTTTGCCACAGTATAATAAAAATCTGATGTCCTGACTCATTTTTTATCTTTCCTGAGCTACAATTGCAGTAGGCTCTTCTGGTAAAAAGATACATATTTTGTTTTTAAAAGCACTATTACTTAGAGAACCTTCAGATATTAAGTGGATATAGTTAAAGAAAAAAATCAGGCTGAAGTGGCTAGCTGACATGATTGTGTTGACTTATGAGGACCTTGATTCAGATATGTCCTTGGTATTGCTATAGCAACATAAAGCCTGTGCTGTAGCAACATAAAGCCGGTGCTCTCAACTACGAATGTGTGGATTTGTGTTCACTTATTTTCATGGCTAACGACAATGAACAGGCAGAACCATCCATAAAGTTCAGCCTTGGAGGGTGCGAGAGTTGAAGGTTAGAAGACACTAAAGTTAGAGGCTTCATGTCAGAGATGAAGAAATGGACAGTCACAGAAGAAAAACGATTTGGCTCTAGTTGCTTTTGGAAGGCTAGGACAGGATAAGTGCAACATAATTCACCTCCAGGAGAAAGGGTCCATTACAGAACTGTGGATGCCTAGAGCCACTTCTAAACCTGGCATTTTATGAGCATAATTACTCATCCCGATGCCATGGCCACATTGGTGTATTTTGTAAATAAGCACTTTATTTTGAGCAATGTCAGGAAATGTAATGATGCAAATGTTATCAAGGAAGCAGGATGCTGCTTCCAGCTCACCAGGACATTTGTCACTTCCTGTAGAATCGTAGGTAACCCAAAATGAGCTAAATTATTCTTTCCTGCTTGCATCCTACTGTCTTGTGAGTCATTTGTATGAGCCGATCCTGATTCAAAATGACTTCCCTACGTATGCTACCAGTCTTATATAGAAGTTAAGAGTGGAAACACAGTATGTAGATGTACCCGTCAGTGATGCAGCACTCTGCTGGCTTCTCTTCAAGATCAATAGTTTGTTCCCTGCCCTGTCATCCAATGTAACTCCTCAGACAAGTTCTCATTACCCCTGCTGTTTAAGCCCTCTCCTCTTGACTTCCCCTTAGCTTTAGTAATTTGCTGCAAGCACATGCATAGGATCAGTTCCTCAGTCAATGCTTAGTTCTCCTCCTCCTTTTGCACTTATCCTAGGTGTCCTATGTTACAGTCACCCTCAGTTTCTCCGAAGGACCAGGAGATTTGCTAAATGAAAGTGTTTCATTCATTCTTTTCTCTCCCCTTCACAACTTGTGTTTTATCTCAGCTTTCCTGACCCCACTCTCCACAAACTGGTAACCTAGGATGCAGCCTCCCATGCCATTCGGGGTGTTGTTTCAGGCATTTAGAGTTCTGGAACAAATCTGGCCTCAGCGCCTAGTTGTTGGCTATTGTTGATGTTGCTGTTATTGTTGGTTGTTGTTGCTGTTGTTGTTTGGGAGATGCTTTTCTACACTATTTTGTTATTACCTCTTGGTAGCTCTGCAATTTAACTGCTGTTGCCATTATTCTGCACAGATGGAGAAATCCAGGATCAGAGCAGCAGAGTCTTACTAAGACTGAATAACTGCAAAGGCATAAAATTAGGGTTCCAACTCAAAGTTGTCTCATTTCAAAACCAAACTGTTCCTCTTTGACCTAGATACACAACCTTTTAATCTCTTCAAAGAGCTTTCTCAGTACCTGTAACTAAAAGAATGGCCATTTAGGGATTGGAGGCACAGAAAGTTCGGCGGAGAACGTCTTTCCGACTCGAGTGGCTCTTTACATGCACCGACTATAGTGTGTTTTTCCTGCTCCTGTCCAAAGCTGAGTCTCCTTCTCCAGGGAGACCTAGCTCTCCAACCTTATAGTGATCAACACACCGCAGACCAGCTTTAATTAATCCTGACTCCCACACACTCGGTGAAAACTGACCTCCACTCTGCCCACAGGCAGAAGGCCTGCAGGTCACCGCCGTGTGATCCAGGCTCTGCTGCACACTGGAGTTTTAACTAGACTTCTGGTAAAGCAAATAAAGAGTCGTGGCTAATACTTTCTTCACACCCTGTGCAGATCCGTTAGTATCAGGAAAGTCTTATCTGTGCTGCAAGAAATCATTTTGACACGCACCTCGAGATCATTAGCCAAGTTTTTGGCATAAAGAGCTCATGCCACCTAAAGTCCATCATTTTTTATTTCCATGGCTTGTGTGTCACTCCAGTTACTTCAGTGTCAAGGATATTGTAATAAGCCTGTGTTGATCTATGAGGGCATTTATAAAAACCATTTAAAACACAGTAGCATACAGTTATAGTTTTTATTACTCTATTTCTTATTACCCCAAAGTTGAAATTTCTGAGACCAACTCCCTGCAGCGAATTACTTGGATGTGTACCAGAAAGTTCTGTTGCCTTTGGCCTTTGTTTGCTAAAACAAAGATATGGTCTTCCAATTTTAGATAAGTCTAGAAACACGTCACTAATTTCAAAAACAGATTAGAAAATAAAGAGCAAAGAAATATTCCTTATTTGAGAACACTGGATATCTATAATGCCAAACTAGATGGGTACAGTAAAGTCACATCTTGGTTATTGCAAGGTCAAACTAAGCCAGACTAAGAAGACTATGGAAGTTACCTCAAAAGCTATGTTTTCTTGAAACTAAAGAAGAAAAACAAAGTAAACAAAACAGAGATTTATTCCTGGAACCTAAACATGCTCACTTTGAGGGTAGACACCCTGTTGAACATGCTCAGCTAAAGCATATTCCATTTAAGGCCATAGTTCAGGAAGTATTGATGGTAGACACATTTCAGAACACGTGGAGCTCAAGGTAATGGATCCTATATTTGAAAATTTAAATGTCAGAGAAGACCATTTTGGGCGTGCTCAGTTTGCAATATAAAGATGAAAGATAAGAGTAGCTCTTGGCACGGTCAGATTTTTTTCAAAACATTTTAGCTAAAATAAAGAAAAATGAACTATGGATTAGTATGGAAGTTTTCTTTTAAAGGCAATACGTTACTTAGCAGCTAACCAAACTACAAAACTGAAGGTGGGGGCCAAGTGCAGTGAAACACGCATCAGAGGCAGGGAGCAAGCCTCCTGTGACTGCAGACGGAGGGAAAGGGTCTGACTTTCCCTGGAACTGTGAGAGCATTCATGCACCCTGATTGAAATCTAAAGGGAGAGGGAGAGACAAGGCTGTAAGAAGAGATGGAACAGGGCAACTTAGGAACAAGAAGGCTGGTGGCAGGGTGGAGCAGTTGTGGGCGCTGTGCAGCCGTCACATGTGGTTATACAAATATTTGAGCTACCCATTTGAACTCAAGATCAACTCTGCAGATGCTCAGGGTATCCTCGCAAACAGTGTGCCAATGGACCAAAGTCAAAGGCTCTCGCCAGTCCAGCTGCCCCAGTTCTACTCTCCTGAAGAGAGCGGAGTGGAGAAATCTTACATCCAAATGTCAGAAACAAAATTCAGTATTTTAAGAGGCAAGAAACACAACAAGCAAAAACAAAGTACCCATAAGTCTGAATTGAAGTGGTGTAATTTAATTTCCAACAATTGAAGCCTTTAAACTAATAGTTCTTCATAAAACCTGATAAGTTAAAATGAACCAGAGTGTCTTGGAAACCAAAGCTCAGAAAAAGGTTCAAAGAAGAATGAGAACAGGAGATGGAGAGAGACCTGTGATTTTTTCCGGGAAACTGTTTGCATGAATTACAGATTACCAGTTTCTGAACAATTGCCTGAAACCCATCCAAAAAGATGGGATCTGGTGTCTTTTCCTAATGAGACAGGGATCGACCCATCATGTGATACATTTAAAATGTCTAGTTTCTCTTTGACAATTTAGATTTATTTCTTTGGTTAGAGTGTATATGATTTGATTTATACTTTGTTGCTACTCAATTACTGATATTGGTGCTGTGCATTTAACAATTTTCAAGGTGATTTCTGTTTTTCTGCATCTTGATCTTTTCAATTTTGACTTATTTTTGATTTCCAAATAGATTTTATTGTGATGAAGAAATCAAATTGAGTCCATGTCATAATGAACTTTTTAGTCTTATTAAGAATATTTATTGTCTAATGTGTGTATAATCTTTTAGTGTTTCCTATGTATATCAAGTTTTATTTTGAGGAACAAAACATAAGAAGTCCTCTCTTCAAATTCTCCTCTACTTAGCCCTCAGGGAGGATTATTAAAACTTGCAATTAATTGTATCTAGGAGGGGAGAATGAGAAGAACTACCCTGTGCTTGGGAATCAGTTGCAGAGGAATCTGTATAATTGCCAATAGAGAGTACTTCCAAGACAGAAGAGCCACTATCATGGCTACAAGCCATGGAGTCACTGAGGAGTAGGGCCAGATGAGAAAGGAAAGGCTGCCCAGTTGTCCCTGGATCTTAACATAAGCTTTTGGCTACCTCCTAGAAGCAGCTGGATTACATATATATATAAAGGAAGGAACTTAACTTTCACCAATTAAGTTGGTTTAAAAAAAACTTATGTTATACCAAGGCTAACAAAAAGCTAAAAGAAAACCTTGGTATTCTTTCTCTCTCTTCCCTTCTATTCCTTCTATTGAACAAACTTTTTTCTCACATAATGTATTCTGATTACAGTCTCTCGTCCCTCCGCTCTTCCCAATTCCTTCCAACCTTTCCTTCCACACGGATCCACTCCCTTTCTGTCACTCATTGGCAAACAGGCTTGAGGGACAGTAATAAAATGTAACAAAATAAAATACAGTAAGATAAAGCAATCACTGTCACATCCAAGTTGGACAAGAGAAACAAAAGGTAAAAGGCCAAGAGAAGGTACAAGTATTGAAGACTCACTTGTTTATGCACTCAGGAATCCCATAAAACCACTAAAAGGGAACTCATAATGTATATGCAGAGTACCTACCTGGTGCAGAGTGGGCAGGCTCTGCGCATGATGCCAGATTTCTGTGAGCTCATGAGCTTTGATTATGTTGATCCAAAGTACCTTGTTTCCTTGGTGACCTCCATCCCCTCTGGCTCTTACATTCTTTCTGCCTCTTTTCTTCTGGGATTCCTGATCCCTTAGGGGAGGGACTTGATAGAGAAAACTCATTTAGGTTTGAGTGTTCCAAGGTCTCTGAGTCTCTGTGTAATGTCTGGCTGTGGGCCTCTCTGTATTTATTTTCATCTGGCGTAGAAAAAAGCTTCTCTGACAACGGCTGAACAAGGCACTGATCTATGAATATGGCAGAAGGTCATTAGAAGTTATTTTATTGCTACCTTTGTTCCCAGAATAGTAGCGTTTGGTTTGATGCTACGTCCTTGAGCTATCTAGTCTCTGGTTCTTGGTCACCTAAGCAATGTTTTGTATGGGTTTCATCTCATGGAATGTGCCTTAAGTCAAACAGATATTGGTTGGTTACTCCCATGACTTTGTGCCACCATTGGCCTAGCATATGTTGTAATCAGGACATCATTGTAGATCAGAGGGTTTGTGTCTGTCTTGGTGTTTACATTTCTCTTTTGATAGCTTGCAGAGTACCTTCCTATACCAAAGATGCTAAAAGGTAGGGATGAAGGCTCTATGTGGATACCAGATCAACATCTCAAGTTCATTGCATTGTGTATGTGTTGTCTTCAGCAATGGGGCCTTGCTGTCATTTTGTGGAGAACAAACTATAGTCCTGGCAACAGCCAGGGTTGTTTGGGGATTCCCGTGGGAACTTTTTGCCCATTAACTCAATTAAATGTAAGCCAATCCCTATACTGGAAGCTTTGCTGGTAACAAGAGATAGCCAGATGAGACTGTGTCTCCCCTATTATTTGGCAATTTTATTTAGAATACCATATGTATATGTATATTTTAGGAAGCCTCTGCTGTATTGCTTTCACACTACTCCTCAAATCACCCTTAATTTCAGTTGTCTCTCCATGTATTCTCCCCTTTACCCCCTCTTTTCCCTTCCTCTGCTCCCCTAGGCCTCCCATTCCAGATTCCCCCCATCCACCCACAACCGTCTATTCTATTTCCCTTTCCTGACAAAAGCAATCTGCTTCCCCATAGTCACCTACTCTGGACATATTCTCTGTGATTCTATAGATTTTAGTCTGGTTATCATTGACTTAATAGCTAATATCTACATATAAGTGAATACATATCATATTTGTCTGGGATACCTCACGCAGGATAATTTTTTTCTAGTTCCGTATATTTACTTGTGAATTTCATGATGTCATTTCTTTTGATAGTTGAGTAATATTTCATTGTACAAATGTACCACATTTTCTTTATCCATTCTTTTGTGGAGGGGCATCTAGGTTGTTTCCAATTTCTTGGTCTTATGAATAGAGCAGCAGTGAACATGGTTGAGCAAGTGTCTTTGTCATCCTTTGAGTATATGCCCAAGAGCCAAAGAGAGGAGTAACTGGATCTTCATGATAGACTGATTTAGGAAACAAACACAGCCTCTCTCTTTGGCACTCTATGATATAAACTCTAGAACTTTCTGACCCTCAGAATGTCTTAGAGTCTTTATAGCCTCAAAAGAAAATTCCTGTATCCAGTTTTGCTTTGTTTGCTCTCTCAAAGCTGACACAAATGCACTGGAGTGTGTTTCAGTTTGTAAATATATTGTTACAGGTAGGTTTTAGCATACAAGCCACCCAGAATTCAACTGGGATTTAGATTCACAATTGAATACAATGGCTTAGCATTATTTTTAGAAACTTCTCCTTTCATCTAAAAGTATACCAGAAAATCTTGATAGGTGCAATGTACTTATTACCTTAGAGACAAAGTTTTCTCTATGGACATTGTTTATCAGATTTTTTTCCCTCAAAATCTACACTAAAGCAAAAATGAGATCCTGAAATCTATGGAAATACAAACTGAATATTATGCTAAATGAAATTAATCAGGCACAAAAAAACAGATATTGCACGTTCTCATGTCACATGGAAGTATGGTGGTATGAATAAGAAAAGCCCTCATGGGCTCATATATTTGAATGCTTGGTCACCAGGTACTAGAACTGATTGGGAAGGATTAAGAGGTGTGGTCTTGTTGAAGTAAATGTGGCTTCTAAGCACCCCTCCCCTACCTTCATTCCCTTTTTCACACCACCCTCTGCTGATTGAAGGCCAGAATATAAAACTCTCACCTACTGTTAGGCATACCTGTTTCCTTCCTGGGGTGGTGATCATAGAATACCACTCTAAACTAGATGATCACAGAATAACACTGTAAATGAGCCCCTAATTAAATGCTTTTCTTTATAAAGCTTGCCTTACTTGTAGTGTCTCTTTGCAACAACAGAAAAGTAAGTAACGCAGGAACCTAAACTGTAAATCTCATAGACTCGCAGTGGAATAGTAGGTACTAGAAACTGGGAACAGTTGGACGGAGAGAGAATGGCAGAGGCGCTCAGTTACATACATAGAACGATGTCAATGTTTTGCAGCATAGAGTGATCATGGTTAACAGCAGTTACATATGAACTTCAGAAAAGCTAGTAGAAGAAGTTTTTAAATGATTTTTAATCTATCGAAATTGAGACAGGTTCTCACGTAGCTCAAACTGCTCTCAAACTCTCTGTGTAGTTGAGAATGACCTTGAACTTCTCTGATCATTCTGTTTCCAACTTCTGAGAGCCGGGATTATAGGCACATGCCTCTATTCTGGTTTGGGAAAGAAACTCAGCATTTCATTCATATTAATAGGCATCCTATTTGTGGAGCCATATTTCCAACTCTAATTTTAAGGATTTTAGCACAAGAAAGTGGCAAATACTTAAAGTGATGGATATGCCAGTGTTCTTATTCAGCCGTGGCATATTGTATGTGTATTGATATAACACACTGTATTCAGTTAATGTATAGAACTTTATATCTATTTAGTAATTTTTTTTAATTTCACACCAAGAAGGGAGTGAGAACTTGAATAAAAAAGTAAGAACTATGGATACTTCAAAGTATCCATCCTTATCACACTGTATTAGCACTATTATAATGTGAAATTCCCCAAAACATCACCCTATGTCTATACAATTTACAATATAGTCTGTGTGCTTATTATTAAACTTCATAAAAATGACATGATGGCTTCTACAGAGTGGTCACAAAACAAACACTGCCCATCAACCCTTTGTCCCCTTCCTAATGAGCACCATTTTCTGAAATTGTGTTTCATTATATTTTCACTGGAGGCAGAATAGGGATGTAACGATGCTGCTAGTGCCAATTTGCGACCCACCATTTGTTATGAAGGGTGTGAAACTTGCATTTGTTTTTTCTTTATGGCAGCTCCAGAAATGCTATTCTTCTTTGGTTCCGAGCCTATTGCAACTGAACTGAGGGACAGTATTTCCTGACTGTTGTGTTTTAGGAAAACGTTGTTTTAGTAAGGTTGCAGACTAAGGAACCACCCTATAACAATACAGCAGTGCTTCTGAGAAAGTTTAGCAGAGCGGGGATGTGCCAAGAATCTTTAAGACTTCTCTTTTTATCACAGTGACAAAAGCTCTTACTTGGGAGTAAATTTTGAGTGTTAAAAAACATTTCGCAATCTTTGATTTCACGTGCACAGACAGAATGTGGAAGAGATGAAGAATGAGGTTGCTGAAAGCCGGCAGGTCTAGGGGATGGTGGCTCTGCCTACTTTACAGGCAGCAGTGCTGGGCTTTGGTACTCTGCTGCTGCTGCTTTATGTGTCAGGATGAGATGGCCACACCATGATGCCCTTGCTGTCAACACGTCGTGTCAAGACGACCTAGTCACAATGTCCTACTAGGTACCCACTGCTCTGGTTTTTCTCTTATACCCTCAAAATATTTTCATCATGTTCCTAATTTAAAACTATCCTAGCTTCAATGTACACACCCCACTCATTTTCTTCTAGTTCACACTTTGATCAGTGGAAATGTCCTAGATATCTTATATAGGTTTGCTTAATTTTAGCAATAGCAAAATTAGCAAGGCTTATATCCCATACCAGACACTTCAAGCATTGGCATGGATAGACTCATTTAATTCAGCATAATCTATAAGAGGGAGATATTAGTTTTATTCTCATTTTTGAGGATGGGAAACTGAGAAAACAAGAGGCTTGTTAGGTATATGGCCTAATTCCTAAGGTATGGAGATAAGATTTATGTCCATACAGTATTCTGCATTTTATTGTATTGTGGCATGCACTACAGAACAAGGACGTATACATCTTGTCTTCTCCACCTACTAACCTACTCTTATTCATTGGCTCTAATTACAAATCTTGTCTGGACAAATCTTTCTTCACTGTGTCATGGATTATTGCTGATACCATAGATCATTTTGAGATACATTTGTTTAATGGACTCTGAGATTAAATTGGTGCTGTGCCCACCTAATTATATGTTGATGCTTTATCATCCCATATTTCAGAACATATCCGTTCTTAGAGACAGACAGCCTTTAAAGAGGTAAGTTTTCAGGTCACTGGTAAACAAGGTTGGTTCATATTACCTACAATTTTGATCACTGTGTATGAGTACAAGCACATTAACACGTGAGTTGTAAAACATTCTAATAACAGCCACTATTTGGCTTTTAGGCATTGAATTCGAATGTGTGTACTAAATAATATATTGTGTGAACTTCTATTGATACTTACAAATAAAACTTATAGAAGTTTCTTGAAATAAAACTTCATTTCACTTAGTTTATATATCTTTAGCATAACTTTTAGTGTTGTGATGATGATTAGACTAGATTAGCAGTGTGTGCCAATGTTTCACTTGAACAAAACAAACATACCTCTCTATAAATATAAATAACTGCATGCACATGTAGAAGTATTGCGTTTTATACTCATCTTTCAGATAATTGCCACATGCATAAATTTTAATTGATATGTCATATATGAATTCATTTGATAGCAAGTGAGTAAATTATGATTGTTTACAGAACTAAGATTTGCTAAATTGTATGTGGCATTATGTAGCTAAAACTTCTAAGTGAATATCCTTTTAGTTTGAACAAGAATGCTTTATTATCTCATGTAAACTAGAGAGAAAAAATGTCACCATACAAGAAATATAAGAATTGTATTTCTTATTATTTAATATAAAGATATAGATAAATTAATTTCAAGAGCCTTTATTTATTCAAGTTAAAAATATCTTTTCATGTCTAAAAACTATGCCTTTATGTAGCAATGACAGTCATATATTTACTTCAACATGTTGTTCTCCAGGCTTCCCAACATCAGTTGTTGAGGAGGATGTCCTTTCTCCAATCTGTATCTTTGTCAAAAATTGGCTACCTACTGCATGAGCTTGCCACGGGGTCTTCTACTCATTGAACTGATCTATACGTCTCTTTTTGTGCTCGCAATTTTGATCGCTATGACTCTGCACAAAAGATCAAGAATACTCAAAGAAATCCTGAATAAACATAATACCTTTTCACTTCCATATAAATTTTGAGATTGTTTTTTTGTATCTGTGAAGAATGGCCCTGGAATTTTACATTGACTCTGTAGGCAACTTTTGATAAGATGACCATTTTCACATATTAAGTCTTCCAATCCAGGAGCATGGAAAGTCTAGTTTCTAGTGTCTTCCTCTCTTTTTGTAATGTCTTAAAGTTTTATTTGTAGAGGTATTTTGTTTTCTTGGTTAGGTTTATTCCTAAGTATTTTAAAATGTATAGCTATCGTGGATAGGATTGTTTCCCTGATGTATTTTTCAATATGTTTGATATTAGTATATATGAAAGATATTGACTTTAGTAGGTTAGTTTCATATTCTGCCATTTTGTTGAAAGTATTGATCAGCTCTGGGAGTTTTTGGCTAAACCTTTAAGGTCTTCTATGTATTGAACAATATGATGTGCAAATAAAGATGCCTTGACATTATCTTTTCTAATTTTTACCCCTTCTGGGTCTTTATCTTATTGCTATGGCTAAGACTTCAAGAACTATATTTAAGGAGTAGTGAGTGTGAACAGTCTTTTTTTTTGAGAAAGGAGCATAACACTCCTTTCTTTTTCAAACTTTATTTCTTTACATTTTGTGTATGAGTGCTCTACATGTATACATACATTAGATGCTATTATAGATGGTTGTGAGTCACCATGTGGGTGCTGGAAATTGAACTCAGGACCTCAGGAAGATCAGGTAGTGCTCCTAACTACTGAGCCATCTCTCCAGCCCTGAGTGTGAATGCTCTCATCTTGCTCTAGATCTTAGTGGAAATGCTTTGATGTTTTCTGTATTTTGTGTGAAGTTGTCTATAGTTTTGTTCTGTATAGCCTTTACTGTGTTGAGCATGCTTATACATTTCAGGTTCACCTGGCTACAGATGCTCCTACCCACAGTCGGTTGGGCCCTCACATGTCAATCACCAGTCAAGAACAGTCTCTCACAGACATGGCCACAGGCCAGTCTGATCTAGACAATTCTTCAACCTAGATTGCCTCTCTGCAGTTGGTCCTATGTTATACCAACTTGACAACAAAAACTCACAAGACTAAGCATGCAAATATATGTGCTTATGTGGGGCATTCACATTTAAGCCACCACATTTCACTCCCTGGCAACTGTAACCTCATAGTCATATATATCATAATGCAAAATACATTCGGTCTAACTTCAGTCTCCATAGTCTTTCATGAGGTTGCTTAAAAGTCCAAAGTCTCATCTCCTGTGTAAATTGGGAGCATGAAGGTTACAGAAGAGGGTAGAAGGGGAGAGAGGAGGAAGGAAGGAAAGTGGAGAAAAATGTATTGATCAATAAAAACAAAAAGAGAAAGACAAAAGTCCAAAGTCTCTTCTAAGATTTAAGGCAAACGTTTAATTTTAGCCCCTTGAAAAAAATCAAAATCAAAAAGCAGATCACATACTTTCAACATACAACGGCTTGGAATATATATTATCATTCCAAAGGGTTGGGAAAGGGAGCATAGAGAGGAAATGCTGAAAGCAAGACTGAAAATCAGCAGGGCAACTCCACATTTTGAATCTCCAAGTCCTATGTCAAAGTGCTCTTCAAAACTCCAACTGCTTCTAGGTTTGTTGACTGCAACACACTTTTCTCCCTTGTACTATTTGCACACACTCTTATCAGCTCTCTTTGGCAGATACCCCATGGCTCTGGCATCTCCAAATTCTTAGGGGTTCTAGCACAATTGAGACTTCACCTTCATAGCTTTGTTCAATGGCACCTCTGAGCCTCTATTAAGGGACTGCACTGACAAATGCCTGGCCCTAGCGGCTTTCCTTATTCACAGAGGAAGATTCCATACGCCTTTTCTGTGCCCTTGACTTTAAATTCCAAATCACATGGAAGAAATTGCCAAGATCTGATGCCCACTTGGGCTGAAACATGGCTCCTTCATGACTTACATTTGCATAAGCTTTGACTTGTCGGTGGTTTCTAGGTCAAAAACATCCATAAAACTTGTTCCTTTTGCAGACTGCAGGATTAGATGGGTGGGGTCTTGCCCGAGATTACCATTGCCTTTCTTTCCATTTTGAATCAAGTTTTTCTTTAAACCTTTTATCTCTTTGAGCACAGTACTTGACTCCATCATATTTCTTGCTTCCGTTTTTCTCCTCAAACTGTACATTTTATATTTACAAGGATGATAACTCTAGGCCAGCTGCTAAAACTCTTCCCCTCTGAAACATCTCCGTAAGATGTTTTTGGTCATGGTATTTTCTCCCAACATTGAAAACTCACTAATAAAGTTTTTTTTTACTTTCTTATATTTGTTGACTTTTGCTTTATTTCCTAATATGTGATCTCTTTTCGAGAAAGCGTCATGAGCTTCTGAGAAGAACGCATAATCTTTAGTGTTTAGGTTGAGAGTTCTAGAGACGTCTGTAAAGTCCATTTGACTTAGGATTTCACCTAACCCCAATGTTTCTGTTTAGTTTTTGTCTGGATCACCTGGGACATTGATGAACTATTGACATTTCCCATTATTATTGGATTCGGGCTAATTATTGACTTTACCTTCAGTGCTATTATGTATACTTGTGTGTGGTGCATTTGTGTTAGGAATTATAATGACTTGATGGGTTGGTTCCTGAATGTAAATAAACTAACCTTCTTTATATGTTTTGATTAAGTTTAGCTTGATGCCTAGTTTTTCTGATATTAGAATAGTTATGACGGTTTGTTCCATAGTTCTATTTATTTATTTCCATTGTTTTCTGTCCTCATACTCCAAGGTTGTAGCTACCTTGGCTTGTGAGTTGTGTTTCTGAGAGGGAGCAAAAAGAAATGATGAATGCTAACCCAGTCTGCTACTTTGTGTCTTTTTATTGGTAAATTGGTTTATGTTTTAGTGATGGGTCCTGGAAATGTGGTTTAGGATAGGATATTGTTTGGCTTTTGGTATGAGATTTTAGCCAATCAAACCTGAATCCAAAAGTGTTGTGATAGCTGGGAGACTTGCTGTAGTCTCAGGGAACAGAACTGAGACTAGGATAGCTAGATGTCAAGAAATATCTTCTACTGACTGCAGGTCTCAATTCTGACTTGTGGAGCAATTTTCATGCAGAACTGGAGATGAGGAGGGGCGGGTGATGTTGCTTACCAGGGCTCAACCTGTAAAAGTCCTCAGAGCATCTATAGTGCCAAGAAGAGGCAGCAAGGTGGGCTATGGACTCGAGGCAAGGATGCTATCACTTTCTGAAGCCAGAGGGACCACATGGAGTAGCCACAGGAGGCAGGAGTGGAGGTGGGACATATCAGTCTCTGGTTACTCTCCAGGGCTGCACCAACTATGTGGAGTGGCTGCTGTGAGAAAAAACAGAGACAGGGCAGGGTCTGAGGTAGGGACAGAGTCACCGTGGCTAGAGGGGAGCTGTGGAATGGCTGTGAACAAATGCTACACTTTCTAACTAAGAAATGCCTCCTTATCCTTGGGTCTGCCGATTTTTTTTTATGAAGAAATACATGTACAAGAATAATCACTCAGGTGTTTGCGTTCTCTTTGAGCAATTTGAAAGATCTGAGCAGTTTTTTTTTTTTTAATCATTGTTCATTTGAGTTCTGTCTTAACTTTTTTTTTGGTTCTCTTTAGGCAATATTACTAAAGCTTTGGGGATGGTGAGTGTTTTTTGTCTTGGTTTATCTATTTGTGTGTGTGTGTGTGTGTGTGTGTGTGTGTGTGTGTGTTTTCTGATGGGTGTATGGCTTTAGAATATGAAATTATGGTTTTGCTCTTTTATATTGATATGAGAGCAGAAAATTAAACTATAGTACAACCACAGAGGTGAAGATTATGTAACTGTCAACATAATCTGGGAGAGTAGCAGGTGGAGCTCTAGAGAGACCCTAAGACCAGAAGAAAGGAAGTAGGAGCATCATTTCTAATGTAGTTTTGTCTCTTTTACCCAAAAATTTTAACACTCAACTAAGCATAATAATCCTATGTTTAATGATACATAATGCATAGAAATTATACTTATTAACGAGATAAGGTGCTATTTTGATGTATGTATACATTGAATAATGTTTAAATCAGGCAACATACATCTACTCAAACACTTATTTATTCTAACATTTTCAAAATACTTTCTTTAGCTTTTTATTTACCCTATTGTACCTTTCATATAAATTTTAAAAGAAAGCATTAAATATATTAATGTTGGAAGATACGTACAATTTTGTGTGATTTTTCTGAAATTTATCATTAGAAATAGTGACATTAGTTAAGAAGTGTTTTTGTAAGAGGAGACTAAGAATGTGGGCAAGGAGAGAAAGTTTTGCCTTCCCATAGTGCTTGAGTTCCTAACCACATGGGTGCATTATACAGCTCTTTCCTTATTGCCAAGTGATTATCCCAATATTTAGTGAGTAAGCATCTGTGTGTATGTCCTTTAAACAATTATTATGTGTTTGAAAACTTTAGAAATTTGTTTTAATATATTTTGAAAGCAGTGCTCCACTTTTATTTTAAAAGTAATATTCCAAGCAATGTTCAAATCAATAGCTATAGGAGCCAGTAACAGCAATGGACTTTATTCTTTTTGGACACTAAAGGAATTTAGAAATGAAATGAGATACTGAAGAATCAAGATGGCTCCTGGCATGCTGACTGTGTTTGTTGACACTGTAGAGAACCTGTATACAACTAATGCGTGGCTGTAGCACAATGAACTCAGTAGATGTATTCCTAGGAACTTGTGTGTAAACTGAATTGTATTTTAAGTTCTCCTGTGGGGGGTGGTTATTGAAATGAGTCCTGGTGTGAATTTCTTGAGAAAAAAAATGAAGCTTTCATGAAACAGATAATCATTGTCAATTTATTACTAGAAGGCAAGATTCAAGCAGTTTGCAGTCTTCTATACAAGCAGATACAGTAAACCTGAGGTGTAATTATATTGATGCAATCCATTTTGAAAGCCTTGGGAATACAGGTACTCAATAAATGTTTAATTGTCTAATTCTCCCAGGCTAAATAAATAAACAGTTGTTGTGTCTGGGGTTGTATTTCTTTTCCTATTAACCTAATTTAAATGGCTCATGGTCTGAATCCCATTAGACAATCCTCCATCTTCATCTCTTCATTCATTACAGAATTTCCTTGAGTGTTTACAATAAGCTAGTCTTAGTAAGGACCCTTGGTGATAAAACAAAATTGAGACCCTGAACTCAAGCACTTGGCTACATAATAAGGAGATAAGAACCAAATAAACCAACAAATGGATGCTGTTAGGACAAGGTGAGTATTATGTGACATAAAACATTATATAATAAATACTACTAATAGTAGCCAGCTCTTCTGTGCTTTTGAGTGTATGTAGACTATAAATCTCTTCCCTTTGAAGTTATGCACAGTCATTTTCCTAGCATTGATCAATGTCATCTGTGTGGAATGACAATGTGACAGCCACATTTAAGTGTTGGGTTGCTAGCAATCAACTTTCCACTCCCTTTGATTTGGTAACAGGAAAGCATATGTGCCATGAGGTATCATGGGGCAAAGAAATCAGAGTCCTGCTCCATCACCTAGATGATGGTTATCTGAAAAGTCTCCTTCCGTGCACCAAAAGATGATGTCATCGTTAATCTTAGTTGTCAGCTTGGTTGGATCTACAGTCAACTGAGAGGCAAGTTGCAGGGCACATCTGTGTAGGGTTTTCTTGATCAGGAGGATGAAGTGGGAAATACAGATGAAATGTGGGTAGTGCCTTGTGGTTGAGTTCTAAGATGAAAGCCTTTGCCTGAGTGCCTTCATATCTTACTGGAAAGTTCACCACCTTTAAGTGGGCGTCTATCTACTGCATTTCTGCTCTTCCGCTGCCATTGCTAACTCCTTTCCTGATAGAACCCAGATTCTTTGGACTTCCCACATGAACTGTACACCTATGACTCTCCAGGAATCACTGGTCTTTAATGCCAGATTGGCACTCCAAAGACATCAAGCCCCATGAAATGACCAGCTACTAGGTTCACTATCTCCAGCGTGAGAGCTGCTATGATTGAACTACCAGGCCATATCAGGTAAGCCAATCCAATAAATCTTCTTTTAATATTTATTTATTTTATAAACTCTATTTCTCTAAAAGAATGCTGGTGAATGCAATTTATATAAGAAACAACAAGAAAAATACATAAGACCTCAGCACTTATTTCTTTTTAATGGCGGCTACTCGTCATCCTGTCACAGCCAATCCTGTCACAGAGGCTTAGGGTTAGAAAGTGATGAGGACTGCTAGTTAGTCACAATAGTCAAGGAAGGGTTCCCTGACCAAATGTCAGTGTCGATGCAGTTGTTTTAACTTAGACCTGAAGGTGACAAGTAAAGAGGAGATGGGCATGGAGAGTAAATATTTAAATTTCCCCAGTACACACATTGCCTCAGAGTCATTGAAGTCCCAGCAGTTCACCAAAGCTGCCCAAAGTTCACCCATACCTGCTGTGTCAACATCTCCGGGGGGGGGGGTTCCCTGTGTTACTGAAATTACTGTCAGTTTTAAATTATACGCCCTTCAGTGATTTTCTTACTAAGACAAAGGAAAAATAAAAAGAATTTTCAAATTTTTTATTCTCATCCAAATAATTTTCTTTTCATAGTTCTTACATAATATGATTCCATGTGTATCTATCTAAGTACGATGGAATTGATTTTATTAAGCTACCAAGTCATAATTATATCAATGTAGGACTTCATAGGTTCTGATTGATTTATATTGACAGAATCAAATAATAGCTTGAATCAAATATTAATAGAATCAAATAATAACTCTTTCTGAGAAAACAAAACATCAAAGTAGTATATACTATCTTTGCTCTTGGAATCTGAAAAGCAATAAAAATAATTTATTGAATATTCACCACATGCATGCATTTTTGTGCAGTAATATGTATTTCACAATGAAATTTTATTTTCTGAAAAGATAGCAATGCTTTAATTTTTCATGGTTTCTTATCTTTCTTTTTTATTTTGTTTTTAAATTTGTTCTTCTCTCATACAGTACACCCCGGCCACAGCCTACCCTCCCTCCATTCCTCCCAGACTCTCCTACTTTCCTTTAGATTCAACTGTTCTCCCTTTTCCCTTTAGAAAAGGGTAGGCCTCACAGTGATATCAGCAGGAGACAGCAATATACAATCAAAATAGGCATAAACCCTTATATCAAGGCTAGATTAGGTAACCCAGTACAAGGAAAAGGGTCACATGAGTAGGCAAAAACGTTAGAGATACTCTCATTCCCACTATGAGAAGTTCCACAAGAACACCAAGTTGAATAACCACAGAACGTATGCAGAGGAAAATGACATAGCACAAAAAAATATTTTAGTAAAGTAAATTAAATAATTTATTCCTGGGACTGGAGAAAGAGTCATTCTTATGTAATTATGAGTTTGGGGTCTTCATTCTTGTGCTTATACACATAGAAATTTAATGACTAAACCGTGGATAGCTGGAGTGCTATCTCAGCAAATTAAGAGCATTTGATGCTCTTTCAGAGGACAATGATTTTTTTTCCAGTACCCTAACTGGGCAGCTCACAACTGTCTGTCACTCCAGTTCTAGGTGATCTAACACCCTCTTCTGCTACCTAAAGGAACCAGTATGCACGTGGTCCACATACATACACGCAGGCACTAACACACACATTAAAAATAAAGTCCATAAATATACTTTTATAATGTAATTCTTTATTGATTCTTTCAGAATTTTACACCATGCACCAAATGCTCACTTCCTAGTCCCTCCACATCTGTCCCTCACACCTACAACATCTCACTCAACAGAAATTCCCTCAAATTAAATAAAAGCTAAACAGAATGAATAAACAAACACCTTGCTTCTCCATCTATCCAATACCTAATGGTATTGGGAGCTGCAGTTTGTCACACAATATACCCTTTTATCTAACCAACCTCACCTGCAAAATGTTTATTGCAATGAGCCATTGGTCTAGTCCAAGACCTCTGACACATGATCATCACAGGGCCCTCACTGAAACTTCTTTCAGATACCCTGCTGTTACACGGAGGTCCTGTGGCTATCTTTCCACAGGACAAGTCCTTCCATGCTTTCCAGCAGGCCAATGATAAAGTAGATGATAGGGTAGGTCAACAGAAGGCTCAGGATGTGGCTTTGGGTGGTAGCTGAGCTAGTTGGTCTGGTCCACTGGGACTGTCTGCCTCAGAAAAGGGGTAGAGCCAACTTTTCTAAGCCCCTAGCATGAACCTATAAATAATAAATGACTAAATCTTGTTGAAGATTCTAAATTTGGAATTATAAAAGAAAAATTGGTTATGAGGAAAACCCTTATCATAGACAACTACTTTCCAAGGAAGCCTGTACTGGGGCTTAAGTGCCATGCTTTTAAAAGCCAAACTCAGAACTGGTATCCAACCTGAGTCTCATTGCCACATTGTTTGAAAATCTATTTTCAAAAGCCAGCACTTAAAGATACACAAAGGCAGCTGGTCAACTGAGCTTATTTCTACTCTGTCCCAGGATTCCCTTCAATAAAAGCAAATGTATGCTCATAGTCATATATTTCTTATACAAAGTCAAAAGATAGGAACAAAACTCTGTAAGTTGGGTGTATGGAGATGTTGCAGCAGAGAATCTTGCCTCCATGTACACAAGAACTGAGGAGATGTTCATTCACAAGAACTGTGATGGTGATGGAGTGCATCACCCCTTACTGCTTAGCACAACTTCACCCATCAAGAATCCAGCACCCTCAATAGTGGCACTCTTGATGATTGAGTAGGTAGATCATTCTAGACATTCCTTCAGAGAGGAAAATGTCTAAACCATGCAGTGACTGTCAATGCACGTCTGCCTCTACTCTTTAAATTCCCAAAAGTAAATGAATAAATGTTCTTTTCATCTTATGGTGACTTGTTTTTTAATGCCATGGTGTGTGTGTGTGTGTGTGTGTGTGTGTGTGTGTGTGTGTGTGTGTGTAAAAGCCAAGACAATTTGGGGTGTGAGCTGTTACTGTAGATGAAAGTTTCTGTGCCCCACCTCAGGTCCCACAGTCATTCAGTCCCAAATAAACACACAGAGGTTTATATTAATTATAAACTCCTTGGCCTATTAGCTCAGGCTTATTACTAACTAGGTCTTACAACTTAAATTAACCCATAATTCTTATCTATGTTTAGCCATGTGGCTATGTACCTTTTCTCAGTAGGGCATTCTCATCTCACTTCCTCTGCATCTGTCTTGTGTCTGTGTCTCTGCCTTTCCTCTTCCCAATCTGGTCACCCCACCTATACTTCCTGCCTGGCTACTGGCCAATCAGCATTTTATCAAACCAATATAAGTGACAAATCTTTACAGTGTATAAGAACGTTATCCCACAGCATGTTATCTGCCACATGATTTGAGACAGAATTGTTTTATTGTTTGTATGGTGGCTTTATTGCTTGCACTGGTACACGTGTCAGTTCATGTGACCTGTGAGCTTCTGGAGAAGTATCTGTCCCCACCACCCATATTGCCATAGAAACAATGGTCTTACAGATATACACTATTGTATCTGCATTTAGATTTTCTTAGGTTCTGGGAATTTGAACTCAGGTCCTGAAGTTTGTACAGCCAATGCTTTACCCATTTTATTGTCTTCCTAGGTCTTATAGATACTCTTTGTTGACTTGTTTCTCATTGTCTGGATTCCAGAAAATAATTCAAACGGAAATTGGAAAATGATGACCATTTAAATTCAATATGGTTTTGGGGTTCAACAATAACAGTTCTAAATTACCATTATTGTTCAATTCCCCACCATAGAGAGTTCATTATGGTGATCTTTCATCCACTTTTGCTTGGGGTATATGGTGGGACATACGTTCTACATACGTTCATGCAGCCCTAAGTATCTTAGAAAGCAGTGGAGAAGCTTTAACCAGTCGTGGATTTGTTTTCTGATTTACGACCTTCTCCCAGACTCTCTGAATTTAAAAGACAAACAAGAGTTAATCAACTCAGAAAATTACATTTTCTTCGTGTGTCTCAAGACTCACGTTGTTTTCATGGGTACTAGCTTAATTTTACTACAGTTTTGTAATGCAGCATTACATCAGAACTTTCTGAGATCTTTGAATCCAAGTCTGGAGAAAACGAGTTGGCTGGTTAATGATAACAGTGTGTTTGGTCTCAAGTGCAAGTTCCCATCTATTAGTGATACCAGCTACATCTGCTTCTATGCTACTGTTTGTTAATATCCAAGTATAAGCCAGCAGACGAAATGACCTTAAGGACCTTATTCATTAAATTACTTAGTCTGTAACTAAAATCCTTGTTTAAAATGTCAATTTGGAGGCTGAAGAGATGACTCCACAATTAAGGAGACTTACTGTTCTTTCAGAGTTCTGGAGCTCAGTTGTAGTGCCCACACATTAGCTCATGATTGCCTGTAACCCAAGTTCAGGTGTCCAACACACATCATGACTTCTATGGACACCTACATGCAGGCTGTACATTCAAATATGTGCCAGCACGTATGCACATGCCCAGGTAAATAAGAAATATTGAATTAAAATGTCAATATCCCCAGTATGGTGTTGGTGCACATCTTTGATTCCAGTGCTCAGGAAGTAGAGGCAGATAGATCTCTGAGTTCAAGGCCAGCCTAATCTACAGAATGAGTTCTGGGACAGTCAGGGCTACACAGAGAAACCCTGTCTTGAAAAAGAAAAAAATCAATATCCTTTCTTGTGACAGTAGATGGTATTTGAAAGTAAATGGACATCAAGTTCTAAAGCATTTTATTTTTGGTGTTTTTTTTTAAATCTACTTGTCAAAAGCAAGAATCCAATTTAAGTCATTTTAGCAGCCAGAAGTAAATATATGCTCTTTGGAAAGGAGATCCATCAGCCATGAAAAGTGTTTGAAAACCGTAAATGTCCAGCACTGAAGAGAAGGATACAGTATCTTATTTGGGTGTTTCATTTTTATAGTGCCTGTTACCATGGCAACCAGGTGTTGCCAATTGACCCCAATGGAAGCCACATTGCTATTTAACTAAATTGCTACTGGGAGCATGTATGTAGTCTTATAGATTTTTTGAAGCATTCGATTAGAGACATTTTAAGGGATTAGAAAGGGGAGAAATGGCTTTTTTTTTTTTACCCAGAGAGCTAGAATTGTTGTGTGTACACTGTTCTCTTCAGGTAATATGCTTGTTATAGACAAGCTAAAGGGTTTTTCAAAACAAAAGAAGGAGATGTGTGGATAAATAAAGCCCACTGATCATATATATTTATCGACTCCTTCCCAGAACCACTTTTCATAACAAGAAGACAGAAAATGCATAGCTCTATGCCTCTATCCAAAGATAAGTGAGCAGGAGGGGAAATGAAAGCAAGCCAGGCTGTCAACGGAACTGTGAAGACTGGGAGGTGGAGGGGTGAGTCATAGCCAAAGTAGCAAAGCAGAGATGCTGCAACCAAATTGTCTGCTGGCGGTGGAGAGAGTGGCAATAACAAATAAGCTGATTCATCCACGGAACCTCAGAGGAACAGGGATGGAAGAGACGAGTCTCCCAAATAGAGTCTAAGCTACATAGCCGAACTAAGACCTAGCCCTGCTCACACCGGCAACTTTGCACCCCAGATACGGCATTAGCTAACTCTCCTGAAGAGGAAAACTGAGGAAGACTTGTGCTTGGGATGAAAACAGGAGCACTGAACAGAGAGTTACTAAGGGACCAATACCCAGCTTCCTGCCCATTGAGCTCTCCAACAACTACCAACCAGGCTGGATATTCAATGTTGGGAAGTAGACAAACTACTGTTCTTTAAATTATCATGTGTCATAGTACTATTAAATCTTCAAAATATATATATATATATATATATATAATATAGTTACTAAAGATGCAAACAGTTGATCACTAGCAATAAAAAGCTGCTTAAAATCTATGTCTTGAACTCTAGATCTCATATGTAATATACAGCTGGAGGCTTCATCATGCACCCCATCACACTAGTATGCAAATCTATCAGCATGTGATTGGATTCATGCTGTTACCTTGGAAATAGACACAGAGAGTCAATGTGAGGCTTGAGAATCTGCAAGTAACTCTGCCCCCCCCCAAGAAGAGATTCAGTGACTGAGGACCAAGCCCACTTTCCAGGACACACCAAACTGTGGCGAGGAGGACTTTAGTAACCTAGCTCTTAGCTCACTCTTGCTTTTTCTTTCTCAACCCCTTTGAAGAGACATCTTGAAGAAATGGGTAAAAGAAGAGAAAATTCTTGTTGGAATTCCTTGCGGTGACTCCACCTAGAGGGAAGTGGATGACTTTGAGAAGGGGATGTTTGTCTTGCATAAAAGCTAAGAAAGAATGCATGAGTTTTAAATAGCTACCATGAGAACGGGCAATAAAATGTACAGCTGAAAACAATACACACTTATTAGCCTCCCGTTGTAGGAATGAGAACTCTATAATGTTTCTTTGAGCTCCAATCAGTGGTCACAGAGTTGCAATCCTTTCTGGAGATGCAGGAGGAACTTCTCTCCTTGCCATTTCTAGTATAGAAAGACTTCCTGAACTCTGACTCATTCTGCTCTCTCCGCCTTCAGTGGCAACAATAGCCAGCCAATTGTTCTCATATTACACTGTTTCAACCCTCTTCTGCCTTTTTCTCTCATGCTGAAAGATCCTTGTAGGTATACCTAGCCCACACTTGTTTGAGATACTCTCATCAGTTAAAACTTCTGATAAAAGATGCAGTAGTGTTTCTTTCATGAACTTGAGCGCCCTCATGTTTGGCATATTGGGGAATTGAGAACATTGACGTTGAAAGTTATCAGTGAGCAGTATTTGTTGGTTCCTGTTATTTCGTTTTTGTGTGCATTCCCCCCCCCCCTTTCTGATTTGCTTGTCTGGGATTCTTTATTCCTTGTGTTTTCTTGGGTGTAGGGAACCTCTTTAGGATGGCATTTTCCTTCTAGAGTCTTCAGTAGTGCTAAATTTGTACATAGCTATTACTTGAATATGACTCTATCGAGGAAAATCTTATTTTCTACATCTACTGTGATAGAAAGGTTGCAGGGTAGAGTAGTTTGCCAGAGTAGGGCTGGCATCTGTGGTCTCTTTTAGGGGTAGAACATCTACTCAGGTCCTTCTGGTTTTTATAATTTTCATTGAGAAGCTAGGTGTAATTCTACTAGGTCTGCTTTTATATGTTACTTGGTCTTTTTCCCCTGCCAGCTTTACTATTCTTTCTTTGTTCTGTATGTTTAGTGTTTTGATTGATATGTGCCAAGGGAACTTTCTTTTCTGGTCTAATCTAATTGGTGTTCTATATGACTTCTGTACCTTGATAGGCATCTCCTTCTTTAGGTTAGGAAAATTTTCTTCTATGATTTTGTTGAAATTATTTTCTGTGTCTTTGACCTAAGTTTTTTCTTCTTTCCTCATTCTTACTATTCTTAGACTTGTTCTTTTTCATAATGTCTCAGATTTCCTGAATGTTTTCTGGCAGGATATTATCATTATTATTTATTATTTTTATTATTATACATTTTCTTTGACTGGTATCGCCATTTCTTCTATCCAGTCTTCAAGGCCTAAGGTCCTGTCTTCCATCTCTTGTATTCTCTGGATGAGGCTTTTCTCTGAGGTTTCTGCAAAAAGTTTCTAAATTTTTAATTTCCATTTTTTCCTCAATTTAGGTTTTTTTATTAATTCTATTTACACTTTTAAATGTAGAACAGTTTTATTCATTTCCTTCCACTGTTGTCCTTCATCCACTGAAAGTAGGAGACTTAAATACCTGGGTCTCACCAAGATAAAAACTAAACAAAGGAATGTTGGAGTTTACTAGACATTATGAGCCATGTGAACTTAATAGATATTTACAGAATATTTGACCCACAGACAAAAGACTATAACTTCTTCTTGGCACCTCATGGAACTTTCTCCAAAATTAACCACATACACAGACACAAAGCAAGTCTCAACAGATACATAAAACTGAAAGAACATCATGCAGCCTAACTGACCACCAAAGATTAACACTGGGTATCATCAACATCAGAGGGAACAGAAAGCTTATAAACTCATGGGAACTGAACACAACTCACAGCTGAATGAAAAATGAGTCAAGACAGAAATTAAGAAATTAAAGACTTTCTGGAATTGAATAGAAATGAACGCACAGTACACCCAAACTTCTGAGACACAATAATGGTGCCACTAAGAGTCAATTTCATAGCACTAAATGCCTACTTAAAAAAATTGGAGAGATCTCACACTATCAACTTAACAGCACACTTGAAAACTCTAGAACAAAAAGAAGTAATCACATCCAAGAGAAACAAACAGCAAGAAATAATCAAACTCAGGGATGAAGTCAATAAAATAGAATCAATAACAAAACAATATAAAGAATCAATAAAACAGTGAAGATTCTTTGAAAAAAATTGAAAATCCTTTCTCTAAATTAATTAAAAGGTAGAGAGAAACTATCCAAATTAACAAAATTAGAGATGAAAAAGGGGGACATAACACCAGACACCAAGAAAACCCAGATAATCAAAGGATATCTTTTAAAAACCTGTACTCCAAAAAAATGGAAAAATCTAAATAGAGATAGATAGATAGATAGATAGATAGATAGATAGATAGATAGATAGAGGAATAAATGTAAAAGAGGGCAGTTCTCTCAATCCATACCATTTACTAAGGTTAAATCAAGATCAGATAAGCAATTTAAACAGACCTATAATACCTAATGAAAAATAAGAAGTATTAAAAGTCTACCAATCCCAAAAGGTACGAGTCACATGGTTTTAGAATGGAATTATACCAGACTTTCCAAGAAGAGTTATTGCCAATACTCTCAAATTATTTCACAAAATAGAAATAGAAGGAACACTGATCAATTCCTTTTACAAGGCTACTGTTATCCTGACACAACAACCACATCAATATAGAGATAGAGAATTATAGATCAGTTACCCTAATGAAAACAGATATAAAATTATCAATAAAAACTTCCAAATCAAATTCAAAAACATCAAAAAGATCACTCATCATAACCAAAGTAGACTTCATCCCAGAGATGCAGTGATGGTTCAACACACATAAATTGATGAATGCAATCTACAAAATAAATAAAGTGACAGACAAAACCCCATGATTATTTTATTAGAAGCAGAAAATCTTTGATGAAATTGTACATCCAGTCATGATGATAGTTCTGGAAAAATTAGGAATACAAGAAACACCACATCTCAACATGATAAGAGCAGTCTACAGCAAGTTAATCACTGACAACAACTTAAACTTAGATTTCCCTCAACAGATGAATGGATAAAGAAGATATGGCACATTCAAACAATGGAATATTACTCAGTCATGTAAAGAAAGGAAAATCATGAAATCTGCAGGTAAATGGACAAAACTATAAAAGTCATCCTGAGTGAGATAACCTAGACTCATGCTTACCTATGTATACTAACTGTTGAGTAAATAACAACTAAGCTACAATTCATACAACAGAGGGTAGGTACAAATAACAGACCAGGGGGCAGAAAGATCTTCCTAGGTGACAGAGCTAGAATAGATAGGGATGGAGGATAGGGGACTGGAATGGAAGGATTATATAAGGTGAGGAGGGAAGAGAAGAATGAGGAAGGGAATACAGAGAGAGATGCTAAAAATTAAGGGCATTTTAGGGGTAGTATGGTGGTGTAGGAGGGTCTTCTTTCTATGTGTTGTTTTCCTTGGTTAAATAAAGAAACTGCCTAGGCCCTTTGATAGGACAACGACTTTGATAGGCAGAGTAGACAGAACAGAATGCTGGGAGAAAGGAGGCAGAGACAGAGAGCTGCCCTGCCATGAAGCTGCCAGGTCAGACATGCTGAATCATTCCCGGTAAGCCACGAGCTCATGGTGACATACAGATTATTAGAAATGGGTTGAATTGAAATGTGAGAGTTAGCCAATAAGAGGTTAGAACTAATGGGCCAGGCAGTGTTTAAATGAATACAGTTTCCATGTAATTATTTCGGGTGTAAACTAGCCAGGAACTGGGCGGTGGGACGCAGCCTACTGCTTCTTTTACAACAGTATGGAAATTTAATACAGTAGAAATTTCCTAAAATATATACGTATATATATATAGGCAGAGGCTGCTCGTTCATTTTCCGGACACTCAGACCCAAAAATAATTATACAGAAACTGTGTTAATTGCAATACTGTTTGGCCAATCGCTTAAGCATATTTCTAGTTATCTCATACATCTTAAATTGACCCATTTTTATTATTTTATATTTTAACATGAGGCTCGTGGTCTACTGATTTACCAGAGCATGGGCGTCTCTCTCCTGCAGCTACATGGCATCTCCCTGACTCCACCTATTTTCTCCTCCTCTGTCTGCTTGGATTTCTGCCTTGCCCTATTCCTTGCTGCAATAAGCCCAAACAGCTTCTTTAATAACCAATGGTATTAACAACATACAGAGGGGAATCCCATACATATATTCCATATATCCCATACATATATTCCCTCTTTATGCTGTGAATATATATATATATATATATATATATATATATATATATATATATATATATATATTAAATTGCCCAATAGTGGGGAGGGGGGAGGCAGGGTCCCAGAATTCCAACTGGACATCTTTTGTCACCAATACTGGCAATGAGTTACATCTAATTGAGTTGTTGACCTCAAAGGTCTCATGGGAAGTCTTAAAGAACCCAGGCTGTTGCCAAGACTCATTGCTCTCCGCAAACTGACAGCAAGGACCCAGTGCTGACGACAATGCCTACACAACTCATTGAACGTGGAGATGTCAAACTGGTGCTTTCATTTGTTTGTTTGTTTCTTTGGTTATTAGATGAAAGTGGTAAGAACCACAGACTCTACCTAAGAGTAGCGGGCTTGTTTTCCTAGGGCGGGGGATAGGGGATATGGTTATGTGTAATGTAACTGCCTGTGTGAATGCAGAAGGTTATAGCAAGCTGCTTGCTCATAGACATTTAGGACAATAGAAAGGAAGACTAAATATTGTAAATATTTATCTGCCAGATTCTTTTTTTTTTCAAAGTTTATTAAATTATAAAAGTTTCCATTTCCGCCCCTCCTCCCAACACCCTCCCACTTCCACTCCCTCTCCTCCTCCCTCTCCATCCTTAAGAGTAGTCAGGGTTTCCTGTAATGACCCCTCAAAATTTTCCCCTGCCAATCCAGAGGAAGCCACAACAGGAAGAAAAAATATTTATATAAAATTACATTTTAAAAAATACTTTAGCAAATCTCCTGAGCCAGGAGAGTTGAAAATGTGATTTTTGATTTTTCTTCATTCTCTGCCTTAAGCCACATACAGATGGACCAACCTCTTGGGTAGAGCCTATGGTTCTTACCACTATAACTAATGAAAATGTCTCTAAATTACTTCTCTGACTGGAAAGTAGCAGAGTTTTCTTAAAGGACCTTAAAGGGTAGCAATCCTAATATATCAATTGGGTAGAGTCTGCTAAAATTAAGAACCTTTGTTCAACAGACACAATATCAAAATGCATTTGAAAATGTGGCCTATCAAATAGGGGAGGATACTCACTGTCTGTGGATGGCTGGATTCCTATTCACAGCACGTAAAGAACTTCTATAAGGCCTTGGCAGGAAGGCTCTCAAAAGGTTAAGCAGAAGCTGTACATAAGCAGTTAGTCAAATGACCTGCTAAGATTTGACTCAACATTGCTCAGCAGGATGAGTAACTTGAAAAAGTGTGAGTAGAACCATTAGAACCTGCTACACACACTGTAGAAGAGCCAACAAGAATCAGAAGTGGAGCGGTAGGGCTTGCGTGGTGGCTGGAAATATGACCAAAACATGCATTTCCTAAACATCTGAAGTGGATATATTTTCATACACACACACTCGCTCATTCACACATACACTATGGTGTTAGCTTTGGAGACAGGGTGTTACTATGTGGTCTAAGCTAGTCTTAAAGTCATGATCTTCCTACCTTGCCCTCCTAAGAACAGGGATCATAGTGCCCGCCACTGCACTTTGCCGATTTAGGACAATTTTAGTCTCCCTGAACTGGAAACAATTCTTACAACCATAAAAGTACAATAAGGTTTGTTCTACTTAAAAATAATAGAGTATGGGGCTGAAGAGATGGCTCAGGAATTTCTGACACTCCCTTCTGGTCTTCATAGGCTCTAGGCACACATATGATACACAGACATGCATGCAAGCATAGTATCCCACACATAAAACCTAAACAAACAGAACACACAAGTAACCAATACATGTAATGGTGTTTGAGTCCTAATACCCACACGTTGGCTCACAACCATCTGAAATTCTAGTCTGAGGGCACTGCATAACTGTGGTGAACACACATACATAGAGGCAAAACACCCATACACGTAAAACCTATGGATTGCAACCTCTTTGGCAAAACCCCATCTCCAGAACATATTCAAATTATGATTCATAACTAGCAAAATTATAGTTATGAAGTAACAATAAAAATAATTTTATGGCTGGGGGTCACCACAACTTGAGGTACTGTATAAAAGGGTGGCAGAGAGTTAGGAAGGTTGAGACCCACTATGCAGGGTAGTGGGCTGACCACAACATCCCTGAAATGAGGCCATAAAAGGTTACTCCTTCTTGGGCTCCTTTGCAATTTGAACTTCTTCAAGTTCTTCCCTCTAAGAGGGACTCTTTACCTCCTGTGAATCTGCCTGGCTTCTGATTCCTTTTGATTAAAAAATTTGTCTTTCTGCTTCTATGCCTCAAAAGACTGCTCTGCCTCTCTATCCCTTGGAACAGCGCCACCACCTCAGAAGCAAGTACAGCACAGCTCACCTGAGTAGAGAGGACCTTGAAAATAGAGACAAACAGATCCACCTGAGCCCTCTGTCCTCCAGATGACCACTGGTCCAGTCAGCAGTTGATCACAGTGACAACAACAAGCCCAGCAAAGACAAAACTACCTCGATCAGATAATCCAGTTAGACAATCTGCAGGTCCAGACCAAGTGACTGAGATTTTGAGAGACTGACTGGTTTCTGAAGGGACTCGTAGCAATGGTCCATTCTTTCCCTGTCTCCGTTTGGGAAAGGCGGGCTTTCGGCTCCCCTCCCTTCTGCCAAGGCTGTGCTTCCACACCAATCACCACCTCTCTTCCTGGGAACATCAGACCCCACAGCACAAGCCGAAGAGCAGAATGAATCTCGCCCCTCGCTCTAGAAGAAACCCTGTGATTTAAACAGTCAGACTCAACTCATAATACGTTAATGACGGCTCAGGGAGGTTTAAAACTGTTTTCTCTTTCTGTAAAGCCTAGATCCTGAGAAACAATTTTGTGGTTGCAGATTCAGAGATTCTTACTTTATATGCAGGAGCTGATGGGCTCAACTTGCCCTCTGTGCGCCTGTTCTAAATGCCCTAATCCTCTGAGGGAAAGGTGCCATGCGTATTAGGAAGAGGGGAAGAGAAGGGGTGGTCACACTGAAGTTGAGACAAAAGAGAAGCAAACACTGAAATACGATCAACTATCATCCCTGTAGTTATGAACGCCATTTGGGGGCAATGTGGCCCACCCTAGATTCGTAGTACTGCAGGGGAGAACTTGAATTCATGGCCTCTATCTAATCTGTATACTCAGCGACTCTTGGTTACTTATGATGTACCAGACTGGATGGGCCATACAGAGCTCCTACTCTACCAATCATGAAAACCACAAATCTCACACACTAAAGCCTACGTCAGCCCCTGCTTTTCCATATTTGCTTATTTCTATGAGAATCTAGAAGAGAGAGAAGAACAATGGAAAGAGAAACCCAAGATAGATCTCTGTTCTTGAAGATCTACACTATGGGGACCTGGATTACTGTATCTTTGAAGGTGAAATGGCAAGAACAAAACAAATTCAGACCATGGGAGACCATTTCCAAGCCTGTACTTACCAAGAGTTCTCTACTTGCCGAGAAGACAGAAATAGCACGATGGAAAGGATTGAATGGGGATCTCGATATTTTCTCTCTACATTAAATACAAGAGACATCTGAAGAAATGTGCAGTTGGGTTCTGTCTTTCCCGCTTTGGCAATTTCATCTAGATCACCTTCACTTATGTACACATTTTAGAAAGCTTCTCCTCTATCAGGTTTAACACTACCCCTCAAATGCCCCTTAACTTTAGCTGTCTCCCCATTTTCCCTGCCTCCTGCCCCTCTTCTCTCCTTCTCCTCACTTGATCTCCCCATTCCATCCCTCCCCTCCTGCATCCATACTATCTATTCCATTCCCCTTTCCTAGGGAGATCTATCTGCCTCACCCGTAGCACTAGGTGGAGGTTCACATCTGCTTGCAACCTCTGCCCCATGGGATCCAAGAGCCTCCATGTGGCGACACACACACACACAATTAAAAACACATTATACAAATGTACTTTTCTTTTTCATTCTTTATGGGGTGGGATTTTTGCTGTTTCTCGACATCATGCAAGTCCCTGGTTTGTTCCTTTTCATTAGCGAGTCATAGTCTCTGATAAAGGTGTGTAATAGCTTCTTCTACATTAGATTTCACCTCCACATCTCATGGAGACTTGCAGCAAGCACCACTTATCCTTACCTCCCCCAGGTCACTGACTTAATTATTCGGTTTCCTCCCAGCTTTAATGTAAGATGAGAAAGGTTTGGTGTTTCTTCTTTCTGCATCCATTCAATTATTTGTTTAAAAATATCTTCTTTCTCTCTTTGAGTTTCCCTGGTGCCATTGTTACAAATGAGTTGATTGTGAGCTAGCTGGTTTGCTTTGGGATTTTTGGGTTTTTAAATCACTCTTCTTCTGCTCTTAAGCAAGCACCATCCTGCTACGATTACAGCTTAATGATTCATCTAGAAATACAGCCATGGAAGTCTTGTGTTTTTTAAGACCTAGTTTTTATTGAAAAAATATTTTTCCTACTATATATTTTGATCATGGTTTTCCTCCTCTAATTCCTCCCAATTTACCCAACTTCATGTTCTTTTCTCTCTCTCTTTCAAGCAAACAAAAAACTAAGAAACAAAAACAAGAAACACATATACAAGAAAATCAAAACTAACAAGCAGAATACCAATAAGACAAAGAAAAAAACCCAAAACCAAGTACAATGAAATTTAAAGTTCATAAAATACCATTGAGTCCCTTACATGCTGGCTAACTACTCAGGGATGAGGTCCACAATGGAGTATGGCTGATATACTCAATGAGACTGCAGTGAGGTCTGGAAGCTCAGGCTTACAATGCCAGCTACTCAGGAGCAGGTGCAAGAGAATTGTAAGCTCAAGGCCTACCTGGGCTATATCTTGGTGGTAACCTGTTGTTGGAGGGAGAGTCGCTTGTTGTTTCCGGACCGCCTGGCTAGCTTAGAACCGAAATAATCACACAGAAATTGTATTAATTAAAACACTGTTTGGTCTATTAGTTCTAGCTTCTCATTGGCTAACTCTTACATATTAATTTAACTCATCTCCATTAATCTGTGTATCGACACGTGGAAGTGGTTTACTGGCAAAGTTTTGGCACATCTGACTCTGGCAGTGGCTCCTTGGCATCTCTCTCTCTCTGTCTTCCTTCTCTGGGAGTCCAGTTCCCACCCCCCCTGCACCCCCACCTAAGTTCTGCCCTATCAACAGGCCAAGGCAGTTTCTTTATTCATTAACCAATAAAAGCAACACATAGACAGAAGGACCTCCACACCAACCTGTCTCAAGACAAAAAAGACAAGCAGGACTTGAAATATAAGTCAGTGGGAGATTGCTTTCCTGGCACCCCCCAGGTTCTGGATTCAATGCTTGGGATTGCAAAACTAGACAATAATTCATTTTGTCTATTTCAGACGTTTCCATGCATATTTTAGAATCAACTTGTCAGCATCTAAAAACAAATCCCATGGATCAATTTAGAGATAATTAACATTTTAATAGTATTCAATTTTTCACCCATGAACATGATATGTTTCTCCATCCACTTTAGGCCATTTATTTTTCTCATCAATCATTTGAAATTACCTATTAAAATCCTCCTCTATTTATAATTTTTCTGTAAACAGTTTGTCTACTTGATGAATTTAGAGATTAAATCACTTTTAATTTTTTAACTCATTTGCCCCTTGTCCATAAACACCATTGATGTTTTATGGTGATGTTTATTTTGTGAGTTCCAGAGATGTGTGTGTGTGTGTGTGTGTGTGTGTGTGTGTGTGTGTGTGTGTGTGTTTTCTGTTCTTTTACATTCTAGGGTTTCCAAAGTAGCATTTCGCGGAAGCAATACCAACTGGCCCCATGCATCATTTCCGTCTTACATGGAAAACAGATGTGATGGTAGGTAACTACAGGTCTTTTGTAGCATTCTTCACACTTTGGAACATGTTGCAAGGAGAGCGGGTGGCCCTTTGTTTGTCCCGGCCACCCGGCTAGCTTACAATGGAAATAACCACACAGAAATTGTATTAGTTAAATCACTGCCTGGCCCATTATCTCTAGCCTCTTACTGGCTAACTCACATCTTGATTTAACCCATCTATTAATCTGTATATGACCACGATGTCGTGGTTTACTGGGAAAGATTCAGCATGTCTGATTCTGGTGGCTCCATGACAGTTCTCTCAATCTGCTCTCTTTCTCCCAGAATTCAATTCTGTCTTTTCCATCTACCTAAGTTCTGCCCTATCAGGCCCAGCAGTTTCTTTATTGATTGACCAATGAAAGCAACAGATAAACAGAAAGACCTCCTACACCAGGGACTTTCTAAACTTTTTATCTTAATCTTCAATTGTTCATCACATTTTTATTTTATGAGATGTACTTTATTGTGTGTGTGTGTGTGTGTGTGCATGCATGCATGAAGTTTTTGTATGCCCATGGAGGCCAGAAAAGGCTGTTAGATCCTCTGGTGCTGAATTTATAATCTGTTGTGAGTCATGTGAACTGAACAAGTATCTCAATCAATGCTCTTAACTCTCTTAACTGCTGGGCCATCTCTCCAGCCCCCAAGTCCCCCGACCTATCTGGTCTGTGACCTGTACCTATTGGTTGGACTTTCTTCTACTTACCAATCCTAATGAATGGCTTCTATCAAATAGCTTTTCTTTTAACATCTTTAAAAAAAATATATGTTTTGTTAAAGGAAGCTGACTCTTTGATTTTACATTAGTGAATGGATTATGGTGACTGTTTAAATTAATTTTCTTTATGCCCAGCTACTGAGTTTCTATTTAATTAGTCTGGGTATTTCCAACCTTGCTTAGTTTTATTAGGTAGGTTCTAGGTCAACATTTACTATGTTAGGGATAAACGTTCTGGCAGTCTCCACTGAGTGGCCCAGATGACTACTCTGAATTGAGCACAATCTACTCTAGCCACTCAGTGCTCAGACTCTAGCTAGAGTGAGTTTGAAGAAGAATTCTGCTCATTGTTCCCCAGTCATTCTTTCCTGCCCTTAGCATATCTTATCCTCTGACTGTGGGGTCTGTTGCTTAGCAACAGATTCTAGGCTAACCTTCTCTAAATTATAACCCACCCTCCTTTATGGTTTCCTATTAAGGGGGCTCTGTACTACAAATTCCAACTAACTTAGGCTTCTTAAAGTACAACCTTGCTCTTCTACTGAGCAAGACCAATGTCACCTACTTTAGTTAGGTCACCTGTGTTATTCGGGAAGCACATCCAACTAAAAAATCATGTGATTATAAAGCTTACCACACACCCAATTGGCTTCTCTGGGGATGCAACTTGGGTGGACCAGGTGTCAAGTTCAGTTCTTTGCAAGAAGAGCAAGTTCTCTCAGCTACTGTGCCGTTTCTCTAATCCCCTAAGACTGAATCCTTCATTGATATGCAGGGTATTGCTCAAATGTGTTCCCTAGGGTGCAAAGCGGAGGAGGCAGGAGTTGAAGCAAGCAGGCACAATTTCTATTGAATTTCACTGTGCCCCACAGCTCAACTCCTTGGCTTGTTTGTGCAGAATGCAGAGGTAGGGCAAGTGCAGTAGCCTGAATCTTATTGTCCTTTCACAGGTGGACACGAGGAGATGGATTTTAGACTGACCACACAGAAGAGCTAGGAGTTTGCAGAGAGCTAGACACTGTGTCTATACAGGGTGATGTGTTTTGTTCTTGGTATGAGAAAGTCCACTTTATATTTAAAGGGGCCATCAAGGAATTCAATACAGACTTTTTAAAATTTCTCTGACAATCTTTGCCTTTTAAGTAAAACAGTTGGATTGTTTAATAAAAAAAATTGATATTGTGAGACTTAAATACACTGAGCATCTAGTTTTCTATTATTTCAATCTTTAAACTTCAATCATTCTTTTACTAATTTCTTACGAGTTAATTTTTTATTATTCCATTTTAATATTTAGTGGATTTTTTGATAATTCTTTAATGTTTTAGTTCTTCTTGCAGAAAATGAGCATTGCAAATTTCCACATTTTATTTAGAATTAATAAAATTAACAGCTTGAATTAAATATAAAAATTTTGCAAACGTATAATTAATTCTATTAGCTTAACCGTAATTTATGCTGTGTGCCACAAATATTTCATGTCAACATTAATTATAAACCTTAAACACAATGTTTGGAATTTTACAACATTTAGTTTCATTTTAGAATTAAAAAATACATTTATTTATATGTGTTTATATGTGAGCTTTCAAAGGTTAGAATAAGGTATGAAATCCCTTGGAACTTCAGGTACAGGCAGTTGTGAGACATCTTACAAGGGTATTGGGAACTTGAGTCCTCTAGAAGAACAACAAGAATGTCTTAAAAAAAACAACAACAACTTTTATTGATTCTTTGTGGATTTCAGATCATGCCTTCTGATACCACTTCTCTTCCTGTTCCCTCCCATTTGACCTCTGTCCTTGAAACCTTCTCCAAAAAAAAATTAAAAGAAAATCCAAAAACTAAACAAAACGAAGAAACCAAGCAAAACAACAAAAACAAAAAGAGAAGAATCTTGTGAAAGCTGTAGTGTGGCCCATTGAGGCACAGTTTACCCTTTAGACTATTCATCTTTACTTGTAAGTGTTCATTGCTTGGAGTCATTGGTCTGGTTCAAGGTCTCTGGCTTCTGCTCCACCACTGATAATGGGTTTTCACTGGGGCTCCTCTTGAATATCCTGTTGTCCTGAGTTATGGAGATCCTGCTGCTTTGGATCTGTTGGTTCATCTCCTTCACATGGTCCAACAGTACATAGATTCAGTGGATGTTGGGATGGGCCAACTCATAGCCCTGGTTATGGGCCTGGGCAATAGCTGGTTTGGTCAGCTGGCTGGCTTTCCCTCATCTTCACTACCCAGATGAGCTCTCCAGCACCACCTTAGCTAGCTCACCCAATGCAGCCTTCAGTTCTCCTGCTCCTGGGCACTTAGAATTGGGTCCCCCTCACTCATATTGCCAAGGCCAGCTCTACCATTTTAGCCAGGCAAGGTTCAGAGGCCTCCCTCCCGACTGTCGTAGGGAATATGGGGGATTGGGTTCAGTTCTCCTGCTCTCAAACCCTCAGGGCTGGCTCACCTACAGCCTTAGCAACAAGGTCAGCTATAGTATATTGCCTATGCTGGGTGCAGGGCCTGCTCTCCTGTGTATTGTGGTGGTGGTGTAAGGAGGAACTAGTTCTCTCACTCTAGTGACCTTGGGTCAACTCAGCAAGAATTTCTTAACCACTGAGCCATCTTTTCAGTCCCTGGAAAACTTTTCAAAAAAAGAAATCAAAACCAAAAAAACCAAAAAACCAAAAACGAAAAAACAAAAAATAAAACAAAACAAAATAGACCACCCTTGGATTTTTTTTTCACATTTATCATTTATTGCCCTCATTTCCTTCTACCTGAGGAATATTCATTATCATTTCTATTCAGCTTTGACAACATTCTTAAACATTTTTATAATGTAAATTTACAGATCGTGGATGTAATTCAGTCTGTTTTCCGGAAACCTCTTGACATTTATTCATGAAGCACATTTCTCCGAGGTCTATGTCTTTTTGTCTTTTATTGTCTGTGGTTCACTGCTTTTCCGCCATTGTTTGTGGTGTGCAATCAGCTTCTTCCCGACCCTGGTTTCCTCACCTGCTTGCAATCCCCCCCCCTAATGTTTTCTCTATTATCACATGGGTTCAGCAACTTGGCTATGAACTGACTAAATTTGAGATGCCATGTGGGTCCTACCCTTGGCATCTTCTAAGATTTTTCCGAAGTGTTGCATAAAATTCAAGAGGTTCAGAAAATGGTCACCATTACTGATTTTATTTCCTTGCTATACTGTCTCTCTCCTATATAATGGAATTTCAATTATACATAAACTAGATCTCTTGGTATTCTCTCATATGCCAGTTATTTCTGCTCAGTTAAAAAAAAAATACCTCTGGATCCTCATTTAGATCAATTTATATGATTTGTTCTTTAGTTAATGACTCTTTTTCTGCCTTTTCCAGTCTAAAGTTTTGCCTGTCCACTGAATTTTTCATATCAGGTGAGGTTCTTTAATAATCCTAGAATCTCCACTGCATTTTTAAATATATTTCTGTTTCTTCAGAGGGAAGACATGTGCTCTCTACAATCTTAAACACATTAACCATAGCAGTTTTAAAACTGCACTTCTTGTTTATTAATTACAATATTTACTAACTCTCTAGATTCTGTTCTACTCATTGCCCGTTCTCTCCTGATTTTTTCTGTTGAATGTTTCTTTTTGCCTGTCTTAAATAAGACTTTACAATACGCTAGGCATTATAGATAGCAATGTGTAAAATCTCTAGTTTATCTCTCTCTCTCTCTTTCTGAAAATGATTGTGTTTTACTCTAATTGGAAGTTCAGCTACTGCTGGTCACCTTGGATCCTTGTAAGGTTGAGCTCCCCCTCAGAAATGGGTCATCTTAACTCTTTTCTGAACCTCATTCTGGAAACTGAATCTTTATTCCTTGGCCCTCTCCCCAGTGAGCATTCATCCAAACCCCACAATTCCTTGTGATGGAGAACAGCTGGAAACCTTGCTTATTTTTAAGCCTTTTGTTTCTGACCCCCCCCCCCCAACCACACACGTGATCCTTGCAGTAGCCTACACGCACACGCAGCTGTTGGTGCAGACAAATACCCACTACCTGCACCCTTTCCTTTGGTTCCTACTTTTCACGTTTGTCCATGCCCATCCTTTCTGAGACTGTGTTCCCTCTTACTTCAAGTCAGTAAAGCTGCGGCTTTTTGCAAGAATCTTTGCCACTGCACACCATAAAGCCCCAAAAGCCTTCGTGAGAAACACCGACAATGCAGAGCTCACCCTGTGTATTTGCTTTCTTAATACTCAAACTCCGGCCATGTTTGCCTGCTTCCCTTATTTTCCGGCTCTTTCAGATAGGATTTTTTAGTGCTTTTTAAAACTCTGCCAGACTGATTTTTATGCTAATCTCTACAATTTCTGAATCCCAAACTCCTCCCATAGTTTTTTGTGCCTCTGAAGCACAAAAAGTAAGCGGTCCTGTGATAGCAGCAACCTGCTGGTCCCCTGAGAAGTTGTCACACAGACACGAGATCGCTGCGTGCACCTTGGATGTGTGGTCTGCAGTAGGTTTCTAAATAAGCTCTATCACAATCCTCTCTCTTCCTCATTGAACAAGAAAGATGTCCCCAACACCCCTATGCTCTCCAGCTCCGTTCAGACTTTGTAAATATGTAAATAGCGGTCTTTGGTCTCAGAGGTGTGTCATAAATAAAGCAGAGTCCTGTCTCACACAGGAGCTGGTGGGGTTTTGCTGTTGCTTTTCCTTTCTACTATATCTTGCTCTCTCTACTTTTCCTGCTGTATACGTTTTAATTATTAACAGCTTTTGGAATTCATGGCATTTGTCTTGCAGTGTTTGTCTTTCACAATTTAGACGTTCGTCTTTAGAGCACATCTTTCCCTTCCTTTATTAGAACACAGAAATGATGTCATCTGACACGTTTGACTTAAAGAATGAATGATAATCTTCTTGATGGCAGTCCTAACCAGGAGAGTCTTCCAGAATGTCAGCTTCTTAAAAGACACAATCTCACAGCAAACTCTTTGATCCCCTGAGTTTTACAGTCTTCCCACCCCCTCTTCTGAAATGTTCCCTGACCCTGAGCCATACTCCAGTAAGAACCTGTGTTGTCTACTGTGACTGCCCTCCGTTCTCCACATTTGGATTGATCATGGTTTTCTCTAACGGTGGTCTTCATCTGTTGCAAAGAGCATTTTCCTCAATGAGGGGTGAGAATTACACTTGTTTGTGGGTTCAAAGACAATATTCACAGTGTATTTAGGGATTATGGAAAAAAGGAGGAGAGGGATGATGTAATTATATTGTAATCTAAAAGAGTTTAAACTGTTTTAAATAAGAAATTTTTTCCCAAAATTACTTAAGATGTGAAACACCTTATGGAAAGGAACCACATAATAGGCTGAGTTTTTCTGTTCCCACTACCTATTCTCAAATAACTGGCAGCTGCTTCCAAAATAACTGAATTGGAGACTTAAAATAAATTATAAATACTTGGCCAATAGCTCAGGCTTGACTCTTAAAATTATATTAAGCCATATTTCTTATCTATGTTTTGCTGTGTGGCTCATGCATGGCTTGTTACCTCATTTTCTATGCATCCTGCTCTCTCTGTGGCTAGCTGGCATCTCTCCTGACTCCACCCTTTTACTTCCCATCATTCTCCTACTCTGGTGGTCCCATCTATAATTCTGGCCTGGCTACCAGCCAATCAGCATTTTATTAAACCAACCCAACTGACAAATCTTCACAGTGTACAAAAGGATTTATTCCATAGCACCACATAGGAAAGAAAGGGTATTCTTTGGGAACTGAGAAAAATTTCTGCCAAAGACTTTACATCAGAATGAGGTCCTCAATCCAGAAGTTACAGAAGTCCTGTTACTGAGTGACCCTCAAAATGGTTAGTGAGCTTAAAGTAGGTTTGTGCTTATGACCTTGCAGAAAGTTATATGGCATAGCCAGCACTTTGCAGCCTGTGAAACTAGAGCAGAGAACCCACCTTGCCTGGACTTTGGCCCCAAGAACTGTGAGCAAACACATGGGTGTTGTTTCCAGCCACTGAGATTGCAGTCATTGTATGCAGCATGGGGAGCAGACACATGTGGCATTGCTGTTGGCACTTTTCTTTTCTGACACTTGATGATAAAGGACCTGAAGTGATGATTACTAAACCAACCTGAACATGAAGAACTGGGCAGTATGAAGAATTCCATATGCTCTGATTGGCCGGTAGAAAATATGTAAATTCCATGTTTTCTGCATTATTCTTTATGTTCAGCCACATTCTTCATGGACTTCATAATACAGTTTTCAACTACATTTTGGTTATTTTCTACAAATCCTACACATGATCAAAGAGGCTCTAATAACACTGGTATTTAGTTTTAGGGCTCTTGTGATGATTTAATGATTTAGCTACCTCCATTTTATTTAATAAATGCCTCCAGATATTGTTCTCCACATTTCATAAATGAAGGACACAGTATAAAGAAGGTTAAATGGCTCATTCAAGCTCACAGAGGAAAGAAGCTCAGAACTTGAAGCTAATCCCAGAACTCACAAGCAACAATTTCACAGTGCAATGTGATACTGATTATTTTATTAGCATTCCTTACAGCATCGGGCTAGGGAAGACCCTTGTCATCTGTACTGGCACCTTCTCATGATGCCACGGCAAATGGGTGCAATGGTACAGATCCATAAACGATTCCTAAACTTAGACCTTTGCTACTCAGAGTGTTATTAAACCAACTATGCTAGAAATCCAGATTCTTGTTTCCTACCCAGAACCCACAGAACCCTCACCAGTCTTTTACTGCATATTTAGATGGCTCACAGGCATTCTGAGCTTGAGGGATGCAGTTTAAAATGATTAACTCACTCACAAACAATCTTGATCTTCTTCTTTGACTTGAGGTCTCCAAGACACTTAGTTGGTTTCAAGTCTTTCTTGATGCTCACTTAGTGATATTCTCTCTACAATCAATTGCTTTAATAATATACCTTTGTCCTAACCACTAATATTACATTTCAATTCTGTGAGCTTTTCCAAGGGAAAAGAGTTGGGTTTGACTCATTATCAATTATTTTCATATTTAATAGATTTAAGCAAATGTTTAGCAATTAAACTTTTATAAGCACTGTTTTAATCCAATATTTAGGGTACCCCAAACCTCAATATCTACAATAAAGTACAGAGGAAATACAGATCTAAAGTTTACTTGAAGGAAAAATTTCCATAAGATGGAGTTTATTAAGTTTGTCTTGTTTTTTACTTAATATCCTATGTTCTCATCTCAGTTCTTTCTTCTGTACAGAATAAGTCCTTGGGATATTCCGGCTCAGTAGAGAGTGACAGGAGGGTGCTTTGGACTGCTACTACAAATCTCTGGGGTATTCGCCTATACCTGTATTTGCTGTCATGCCATAGATGATAGGATGGAAATGACCTTAAGGTACAGCCAGACTGTTCTTCTATCCATGAGTGCTTGATGTGTCTGATGGTTGTTCCGAAGCTCAATCTCGGTACTCAGGACAGCTGCCTGGAATGCAGCATTCACTGAATGAAGATGCAGGCTGTGAGGTCTGGGGCAAATAAGTCCTCTTGCACTCAGCAAAGAGCGTTCTTCTGAGCCACATCAAAGCTAGGGGGCTTGGCTGAGCAAGGCCAAGCGCTCTTGGAACAGCCTTGGGAGAGAAGAGAGTTTTGCTATGGAGAGATTTGTAAAAAGCCTCCTTAGAGTTCTCTGTCTCTGTCTCTGTCTCTGTCTCTGTCTCTCTCTCTCTCTCTCTGTGTGTGTGTGTGTGTGTGTGTGTGTGTGAGAGAGAGAGAGAGAGAGAGAGAGAGAGAAGAGAGAGAGAGGGAGGGAGAGAGAAAGAGAGACAGAGAGAGAGAGAGAGAGAGAGAGAGAGAGAGAGAGAGACTCCAGATAGGAAGGAATGCTTCACTCAGATATCCCTTCCTAGCTTCCTTGTGCCTTCCCAGTCCACAGTCTTGGGTCATGGAGAGGTACTATGACTAGGCAGTTATCTCCACAGCTTTGAAGCATGTTCAAAGACATGTAATTTAAAAAGAAAAAAAAATAACATCAATGTTGAGCAAAATCAACTCCATTCCACTAAAAAATATATTAATTTTTAAAATATATTAAAGGAAACTATTTTTGAGATGTATTAAGAAAAAATAAATCTTATAACTAAATGGTAGTAGATTTCATTTTGCACTCACGGACATAATACCACATAGTGCGTCGCTCAGCCTGCTTTGTAGTTTGCTGGGTCTCACTTCCATGGAAGAGCTTTGTGTAGTCTGTTTTCTCTTTCTCTGTGTGGCTAAAGTATTTGGATATAGCAAGTTACATTTGATACCTTCCTCAGTTCCAGGCTAACGCCTGCATTTTGCATCCTGAAAGTAAATATGAATAATAAATCTCCTAAATTTGAAAAAGATCTCAAACAACAGAATGCTCTCATAAAGTACCCCCACTGCCATGGTAAATCCCTCTCGTCCTCACTATGTGGTGGCGCTTACCAGAGCAATTAGAATTGTCTGTTTTCATATGAACTTACTTTGTAGAACTACGGAAATAATTAGACCCCTGAGACCTTCTCATCTTCATCCTTGCTCTCCAGGACCTAGATCTCCCCTTACCTGCTTCTCAACTCCTCGGCCTGGCCTGCTCTTTGTGCTCAGTTTACTGAGAGATCAGCCTAATGGGTTTTACGTTTGAGCCTCTTCCAAGGAAAAACATTTGCAAATTACTCTCCACATTTACTTAGACATAACACAGGATCTTTTAGGCTTACAAGAGGCATAACGTTCAGCATAGTGATCTATCTGGTTCTTTCAATATTGATTGCATGGTTGAACGCTTCGGGCACTGCATTACCTGAAAGGGAAGCTCATTGTTTTGTAGTTCCGCCGCGGGTTTCTCTAGGTCTCTTGACCCATTTCTCTTTGGATGTTTCACTAACTTCTGTTCAACTTCTCTTCTACTACCTCTCCACCGATGTTCTCTTTTTAAAGACACCCTTGCCTAGTGCTTCCCCACTGCGTCTTGGCTGGGGTGCAAAGCTGGAGGCGAGCAGTATCAAGTTTTATGTGTGTGACGGTTTGTTTTGAACAACTAGAACCATTTGTGTAATGGTTCCTCTGTGGATCTATGCCTCATGTACATCCAAAGGCGAGCTGTAATCTGTTGAGTCTGGGCAAAGCACACACATTCACAAATGCCAGCTTCCCAAATTAAAGAAACACGACCTTGTTTCCACTGGGTGACCCTCTCTTACTAGTGAAAACCTGACATTGACGATTACATGAAGCTTTATGTATCAGTGCAGAAGCTGTCAGTGACTTTTCTCTTTCCCACAGGTCACCAGCCTGGTCCCTTTTACAGCATGGATCCTTCCTCAATCAGTCACAGACAATTACCAGAAGAAAATGAATTGACCAAGAAAACAATTCACTATAACCTTCTAAAAGGAAAATCCAGTGTTTCTATGTGGTCTCAAGGAAGGACCACAGCACAACTGAAGATTAAATCCAAAAATTTTTGACCTGCTTGTTTACTTAGCCTCTATTAACTCTTCTGGTTCTCCATCCTTACTCCTTCACTCTCTTGATAACTTTGAACACAGTCAGAACCTTCATTGGTCCAAATGGTTAGAAACGTGTCCAGATGGCTAAGAAAACTGACAAGGAGTGTGCTCTAACCATTCACTCTTAAACAATCAGGTGGTGGTCCAGGACTGTGACATTGTCAAGGGAAGGAAACATTTTCTGTGCTCCTCTATTTTATGGGATGTCCCTCCTGCTGCATTTATAGAGCTCTATTTATTCCTAATGATATTTGTTTATGGAGTCAGTGTGAGTATTAGATGTGATGAAACATATAAAGTGTACAACATGGTGACTACTTAGTATTGGTTTTAAAGGTATAAAATGGAAGCAGAAAGAGACAAAGCATGTTCCCCAAGGGGTTGCATTAAGGGACAAAGCTCTGATTAGTCCTCAAATCCATCATACCCTCCATGGTTTCATTGCAGTGGCAGCTAGATCCATCCATGAATACTGAAAAGAGGAGTTCAACGGACGAGTTAAATGCTTTCCCACCAAACTGTCGCATCCACCCCTAGTCTCTTTTCAGCATTGAAATGATACCTTGTCCTCATTTAAACAGGCAGGCACCCTCAGATGAATCATCACGCCGCATGCTTTCTTTAAGATTTCCACTGCGAAAGAGCAGCCTTCACCAAATTCTCCACTGGCAGGAATATCTTTTAAAATGTCAAATCTTTAAGGGAAGAAAATAGATCCATCTCTATTTCTGTCTCCTAGCCTAACAAAATCCAATTATGGTAGCTATAACCTCTCATCTGCTTACCATCAGGATCAGCCAGGACTGGACTTTAGGATGACACATGACTACAGTGTCCCCATGTTACCTTTCTGACTAACTTTCGACCAGACTTTTAAGAAATTGTTCCGAACATACAATGATCTCCATTGAAACTCAGCTGCGTTCCCATGTTTCTCCTAGCAGAGCACAGCTAGGTGATCTTATAAAATAACACCACTGCCTTTTTGTTTGTTTATTTTTGTTTGTATTATGGTAGTATGTTTTAGTTCTTGATTAGAGATTCTGCAAGAGAGAAGAGTTGATCCTACATCCATGAACCAAGAGATTCCTCTTCACTCTAGGGCTTAATCTTTAATTAAAGTCAAGACTTTCAGAGGAAAGAAAGAGATACTTATCTCCCCTTGAGATTTAGCAGAATTTGGGATCATCATTATGCTGATAATTAAATAATTTCCACTGCAGAACTAATGCTGGCTTATTAAAAGAAGTCTGGAAAATGTAGACTACCAAAAAGTTAATTGCGAGTGGCTGGGGAAACAGTCCAGCTATTAAGAGTACTCAAAGCTCTTCCAGAGAACCTAGGTTCAATTCCCAGCACCTACATGAATGTTGACAACCATCTACAATTCAAGTTTTAAGACATCTGATGTGGCCTCTTCATTCACCATGGTGCACAGATATACAGTGGGAAAAGACATATTTTAAACATTTTTTAGCTAATCACTATAACTCTAATCACCAGAACAAACTAATAATTTGGTTTTCTTCTCCATCCAGATGTTAATGGATTTTGTAATAACAATCACTCTATATTAAATTTTCTATTTTCTATCTATAATCCTATTTGAGAAATACTTTATACACCCTTTGAAGTGTCATTTTCAAAGTATTTGTAGAATTTAGTGGAGCCAATAAAAATGATTTTCTCAGTTATGGTTGCATGTTTTGGTGGTCACTCAACTTATGGTATGTTAAAATAGAATACGTAGTTGCTAGTGTTGGTGAATTCGTGTGGTCGTAGACATTGATGAGTCTGAGATCTGAGCCAGAAATTACATGAGCCAAGCGTTTGAGAACAGCCTAGCTACATTATAAGGCCTCACCTTAAAGAAATAAAAAATTTAAATACAGTGATGTGTTGAATGATGCGGGTTAAAGAATCTCAGGCTACACCAAGATAAACAAACTATATATGCTTTATTACAAGGAGCAAACTTACAAGACAGGAACAATAAGTCTAACCTCAAATGTGAAGCCTGAGAACCACAGAGAGAGGGAGCCCTGAGCCGCCCAGCATTTTCCTCTGGGTACCCAAAAGGTCACATCCTAACCTGGTCCCACCTCTTAAAGATCGTTGGCTGACAGAGATTCCCCATCAGTGATGTGAATTTTCTGTATTCAGGATGCTGTAATTAACATCCAGTCTTCAAAGTAGAATTATTGTGTCAAATTCATAAACATTTAGTATTGCCAACTTAACTACTCTGCTTTTATATATTCAAAATTGAGGTTGCCAGCTTACCATATATCCATTCCCAAAGTGACTTTCTGCACATCTCTTCTTCCTTAGCCCCTTCCGTCTTTGTCTCTACTCTGAAGCAGTCTATTACATGGCCTGGGTTGTCCACTGAACTCAAGTCCACAATGGTCTGTATTCCTTGGACTTGTCCCTTGGCCACTTTCCTAAGAGACACCATCTTCTACTTCTCTTACCAGACTTGGATCTATTTTCCTGGAAATCAGCTCTTTTCTGTGTTCACAGGTATTGTCCCATCAGATATATCCATTTTAATGAATACCTTTCATATCTTTATGCAGAAAAAGAAAAAATATGAAAATAACCTTTTTGCAGTACACAATTTAGGACAAGCAACTCTCTATTTATATTGTGTTGTATAAAAAAAAAAATGCCCAGTCAGCTGCCTATTTAGCAGACTGGTTTTAGTAAATGTTGACTTCTTTGGGGTTTCTTTTTTCCTAGGTGCCTTGGTACAATTTAAGCTAAGGGAATTCTAATTCTCTGTGTGGCAGAGAGTCTAAGAGGCACCCTATACCCCTTGGCATGTTGTCGAGTATGTCCAAAGATTGCTGTGGCTGTCAAGTCATCTTAGCTGACACATAATATACCGTTGCTGTGCTCTTCTACGGTTTCTCAAACACCAGGTCCCTATCATGTTTTCCTTTGTAACAACTCATTTTTTATTTCCCTCGCCCTGGTGAACAAAATGAGTAAGGGAAATACTGAGTCAACGCCTGAAATTTGTTACTATGCAGCTAAGGTCATTTCCAGTCCTAGAACAGAAAACAATAAAAACTGTAAAAGGCTATGGCGAATTTCAGATGAGAATATTTGTCAGCTAGAGTGTGATCAGAAATGATTTCCCCATCTTTTCCAAATCTAAACTGTTCTCAGATCAGCTTACAGTCTAAAATGTTAACAAATGATACAGAGGGTGCATTCTACTATAAATCACACCGTTAAGGATGGAACAGCCTGTGCTTATCTGATCCGGTTGCTAAGTACCCCGGACTTTAGGACTCGGGCCCACAGAGATCTGAGGTGCCAGCTGCAGCTGAGACAGAAGAGTCAGGAAGCAGCATTATCAACCTGTTGACGATGAATGCAAGCACAAAGCTGCCCTAGAAGTGTTTAATGCTTCAGACAAATGAAGCGAGGCAAACTTATTCAACACTGGAATATTGTGAGGTAACAGCCCAGTCAGAAACCATCTGGAACTTATCTTGAGCTGCCAGAGGGTATTTCAGGCACATGACAATTAATATTTCCCAGGCTGTGTAATTCCTCTTTTCTTTTGCCTTATTCCCAATAACATTTATTTAAAGGGAATGTAAGTGAATGAATAGGTTGTTAAGCTTGCTGTAGTTTCCTATGCAAATGTGTGTGGGGTGGTGTAGTGTGCACACAAGGTTATATTGCATTTTTTCTTTCTTTGGCTACTAGGTTACCTTATTTTCCTCGTTTCTTATTTCTGTGTTTTAGATCCCTTCTCTCAATATGAATGTGTGTGTGTGTGTGTGTGTGTGATCTGATATGAAGTTACTTACATAAAGGAAGTCATATTTATCTCAACATGGATCCAGAGAATCAGCTCATGTCCAGCCACTAGCTTGTGTGTCACGTTTATTGTTTTCTATGCATTAAGACTTTTCCTCTTATAAAATTTGGGGTCTGTGAATAAAGCAGATAAAGTATGAGAAGCATGCGTTATTGTAATGACTTAGGCCACTCTTTGGCCATTTGTAGTAACTAATATTATTTCTATAATCCTTTCTGCAGATTCCAGTTGATTAGCATCAACTATGACCTCTCTAGAGAGTATGACTCTGAGGAAGAGGCTTTATCTAATTGTGTTGGAAAACCTGAGCTTTCGTAGAATGGCATGCCACCCTCCAGCTTTGTCATGCAGTTTTAAACATGAGTAGTTAATTTTGAGAGTGTAACAAAGAAAGAACAATGTGGTGGCTAAAAGCTGTTTTGAGGAATAGTGGAGAGTCAGACTTTAATGTCTACTTTTTCACTTATTGTACAAGCAAATTGCTTCCTCCTATTTCAACGTCATCACCGAAGAACAGATACTAATGAAGGTATGTTGTATCTGGTTAAAACTTCAGGAACGAATTTATCCAGGAGTTGTACAACATGGGAACTGGAACACAAATGCTTGCAGCAATATTGGAAACTGAAGAACAGAAAGGAGAAACATAGACAAGGAGACCTATGGGAGCCTATAAGTGTCCACTGCTCTTTTCAGCCAAGTCTCTTTCCACTTTGGGGTTTTATGATACAAAGTCACCCCATAAATGTTCTCAACACTTCAGTCTCTCACATGCTGGGCTTAATATATATAAGTCCCATTCTAGGACGGTCTGTTCTAATAGAAAATGTGGTACCTACCAATCAAACTAAGAGCCTTGCTATATATTTAAGGTAGGTTTAGATCTTTGAATACTATCACAAAATAGTGCCAATATACATTTACCCAAACATCTATAAATTTTCATTTCCCTTATGCTTACCCAATGCCTCATACTTCAGTGAGGAAGACAGAGCCCATGACCCGGCAGTTTCTTCTGTTTTCCAAGATACTCTAGCCATAACTTTCAGACCATGTGGTGAATGAACAGTCACTTTACCTTTGAATTCTTTTCATAAACTTGCACCCACTCCGTGTTTCTGGTTTCCTTACTGCTCAAGGTTTCAAGCTGGCTCCACTTTGTCTCTGTTATTGATTTTACTTCTCATTTCCTCTGTATATTTTGACTGTATAAATTAAATTTCTGCCAATATAAAATTCTCAAGAAACTTACAGACCTCCTATTTATACCATTCTATTACATGAGAGGCTACTCTAGGATCTGTCCAAGATAATTCCATCTTAGATTTGAGCTTCTCTAAGATACCTGAAAGTTACCTCTGGGAACTGCCCAAGTCATCAGCCCTAGTTAGCTGTTGCTGGAGACATGGACTCTGTCACTCTATAGCCCTGGCTAGCTTGGTACTCACGTGGAACTCACATAAATCCCCTTGCTTCATCTTTCTGAGCATTGCTTTTACAGTAGTAAGTTACTTTAAAATTTTTAATTGAATTTATAATATCATATTTAATCTTAATTTGCCATGCAACTCAATATATCTTGATGTTCTACGAATAAGAGGCTGTAAGTTAGGGGAAAGCCATTGCTCTGTCTACCATGGCTCCAGTTCTGTCAAATTGCCAGACACTAATGCCGCCATCGCCTCTCTCTCTCTCTCTCTCTCTCTCTCTCTCTCTCTCTCTCTCTCTCACACACACACACACACACACACACACACACACACACACATACACACACACACAGAGCTGTCTAGGCCTGCTAAGAAGTAAAATAGAGCATTTTCAGTCTGGAAAGTGAAGGCTCTGAAGAAATCTCTCCAATCTCAACTATGCTTTTCTGGAGTATTCAGCCTTTGTCTCCTGAGACAGCTAACATCAGCTGTGCATGTACATGTGTGCGTGTGTGTATGCAGAACTCAGGGAAGCTGAGGAAACAGAGACTTTCCTTCTAAAATATTCTGAGTTATCATTGATTTTATCTTTCCTGAAGGATATTAAAACACACAAACATGTACTTTAAAAAATACAAGGATAATACTTCTTAAATCACCTTTAATATGTGACTCTGTAAGTTCAGAGTGTTATGTTCTGAATATGTGATAGTCAACTTGAACAAATTTGGAACATAAATGCTATTGATTTAACTGTGAATATATACTCATTCCCACTAAATATCATCTTCCTCATAGGTTATGATATAGTGTATTATAGAGCAGGTCAAGTTTTATGATGATTGAGTAAAATAATATCATCTATGCTGTGTTTGAGCAATATCATGGATCTATCATGTGAGACAGCTGCTACTTCTTAATTTCCAAAGCTTTAAGAGATAATTTTATTTCTGTTTTCTTGATCAAAGTTGTTGATAATTTCATACATGTAAATGGTGTGTTCTGTTTACACTTATTTCCCCACCTTTTCTCAACCTCTTAACCTACCAATTCACATTAAATATGTTCCCCTTTCCCCTTGGTTTGTGTCTCATCTTCACAGCAGACCACATTGCATTCTACAATCAGGCTGCACTCTCATTCTAAGCCTCTGTTTGAATCTTGCTGATGTGAAGACACAATATAAACATGCATCCTATGGTCTTGGATGTGCCCTGGCCCTCTTCTTGAGAGTTAGAAGGATAAGCTTGGTCTTTTAAAAGTTCAGGTGCCCGACATTGAAAAATGTTTACCAATGGGACTCGGATAATGAGGTGCACTAGGGTTTTTATTTTCAATGCCACATCCGTTTACACTCCCATGAGGCTGATGCTGTTTTTGTTTCCTACACTTATTCTCATTAGGTCATTGAGTTGTTTTGATTGTTGAAGACTAGCTGCATTTTTTTTCATGATAATTTACATGAAATCAAGAGACCTATAGTAGAGGCATATGAGTGTTTTCAGACTGATGGGATTTACTTTAAAAAACATGGTTATAAGTCCCATTCCCAAGTTTCTTTACTTTGTCTTTGCTGTTAAAGTCCTACCTGTTTTAAATGCATCCCAAATTATCTGCTGTAGATTTATTTCCTCATGAATTAGCGGGAGTAGACTGTTCTATTCTATATGTTAAATTTTCTACTGTCTAATTCCTGGTAAGAATACCCTTGGACCAGCATTGGTTTACAGAAAAGAATGCAAGCAACCACAGTTGTATAGATTTTGAGCATTGGATGAGAAAATAAGCCCGTTTATCTTCTGAAACATTAACTTCCAACTTCATTATTTTGTACAAGACAGTATGGTTTGTGGCTTTAGAATTGCTTCATTGATTTTAGCCAAAATGCATTTTCCACCAAGAGTTTAATATATATTTAAAAGCTGAAGATTTGAGTCAGGACATGAAACTGCACTTTGATGTTCTCTAAAGCAGTGCGGATTTGGGGATTTTCCCCTTAGAAATACACATGGCATAAATCTTGTCAAGTTACTTAAAATACAATCCCATGTGGCCTGGAGAACACAACCACTGAAACTTAATTAATTCATTAGCGTTATTCAAGTATAAACTGCAACACCTATCCTATTCAAAACAACTTTGCTTTCTAAGCAAAAATGACATTTATGTAACTATTCCGATATAGTAACTACTATTAATACTTAAATCTAAGACCATAACTTTAGGATTGCATGCTTATTAGAAGTATCTATTAAGATAAGTAAGCAAATAAATGAAAAAATCATATTCTGTAAAAATTATGTTTTTATCTCTTTGAACACCAACAGTCAAGTGACTTTAGTGTCAAAAGTAGAAAACAAAATGGATTGCCATCTAAGGATGTGTCCATCACACTGCTTGGCAACTGTTCTGGGAAAGGGCTGCATTGTTTCTGTAGTAGGGCTCTACGTTAGTTACCTGGGTTTGTCAGTGATAGACAATGGTTCTCTGAATCACAATGGGTCACTAATGAATACACAGTGACAATGAATTATTCTACAAAGATTATTTGTGGCATTCTTGTTGTGTACAAGCTGCTTAACATGGCACTGAGGTCCACACCAATTTTGGAGCATGGGTCTCAGCCAAAATACTGAACAAGTGGCTGCAGGAAATTTGTAGGAATCTTAGTAATAAAAAGACCAATTTAGGCTTCAACCAAAAGGTTGATGCAGAGTTGTATCAACTCCTCAATTCCATCAAAACAAAAATGACAACTACCTATGGACAGCAAGCAGTATATGTTAATATTACTAATGGAACTCATGCTTTTGGATTTTGTGACGATTATTCTAGGAATTTAGCCTCATCAACTGAAATCATCAGAGATTTAGACTTAAAGGTGTTTGAAGTCATTGTGATATTATCTATAGTACAAGGAAATTGGCATCAACATAAATATTTAACAATCAGAGTGGATAAATTATGCCACATTCTTTCATGGAAATGTCTTGAAATTATTAAATAACAGATATTGTGAATGACTCAATAGCATTAAATGTTCACAATATAGCATTTAGTCAAAAGATAGAATACAAATGTACTTACCGTGACCTCAGTGTTTTAAAGGGGAAAAGATATATCTTAAGATTTTATTGCTGTGAAGAGACACCATGTGCACTGCAACTCTTTAGAAGGAAGACACTTCATTGCAACTGGCTTCCAGTTTCCGAGGTTTAGTCCATTATCATCATGGCAGGGCATGGTGATGTGCAGGCAGACATGGTGATAGAGAAAGAGCTGAGAGTTATACATCTTGATCTACAGACAACAAGAGACTGAAAACCACACTGAGCGTAGCTTGAACACATGAGACCTCAAAGCCCATCCCCAAGTGACACAGTTCCTCCAATAAAACCACACATTCTAAGAGTGCTGCTCCATATGGGTCAAGCATTCAAACACATGAGACTACAGGGCCTGTTCCTATTCAAATCACCATAGACACCAAAATGTTGAAGGTTGTTGTGTTCAACTGAGGGCCTAGAAGTCTATTTCACCTTCAGAAAATTTTTGGGTTGATTCTTCCTGAATTATACCTTGTAGACAGAGACTGCTGTTCATTTCTCAGCTGCCCAGACCCGAAATAATAACATAGAAACTATTAATTACAACACTGCCTGGCCTATTAGCTTAGGCTTTTTATTAACTAACTCTTACATATTAAGCTAACCCATTTCTATTATTTTATATTTTACCATGAGGCTCATGGTTTACCAGTAAGTTTCTGGAGCATCTGTCTCCTTTGGCAGCTACATGGCATCTCTCTGACTCAACCTAATTTCTCTCTACATCTCTGTTCAGATTTCCCACCTTGCCCTATTCTGCACTGCCATCAACCCAAAGCAGCTTCTTTACTAACCAATGGTAATAAAACAAAATCACAATATACAGAAGGAATCCCACATCACCTCCCCTTTTCTGTCAAATGAAAAGGAAGGTTTTAACTTTAACGTGGCAAAATTACATATAGTAAAGCAGATATGAAGCAAGAATTACAGTTATAATATTTATAACTACTTTATCTTTTATATAACTAAGGAAAAACTATACTTATAACTATATATTCTTCAACTCCATCAGAAGGATATAATATTATCTACATTAACAGGAAGTGCACTGTAAGCAACTTCTAAAACTCTAGACTTGACAGAGATATCTTACTACCTGGACAATCACCTAAAGTTCCTCTGTAATATTGGGGAATCCATTTTCAGTCTACAGGCTCGAAGTATCTGACAGACTTTTCCATTAAGCAGGAAATTTTAAAGACTGTTCTGCCTATATTGGCAGTTTTCAGTCACTTTCTTCTGTGTCCTGTAGAATGTCTGGCAGATTCTTTGTGTAGCAGAAACCTCAAAGAACCATATCACCATTAGGAATGGTCAGCAGTCATTTTTCTGTGTGTCCTGGATGTCCAGTTCATATAGCATGCCATCAAGAAGTTCAGGCAAGAACAGTTTCTTGCCCAAATGGCTAATAAACTCCATAAGGAGCCTCTGGGATGCCCGTCATCCCCTTGATGTAGACTGGTGCTTCCAGGAGCAGATGTGTCTCATTGTCATGAAAAGTCCTAAGTTCTTAAACAATTTAAATGTTACATTCTGTTAGTCTTTGAAAAGTTTGAAGAATACCAACACATCTCTGTACATCTAGAAAATCTAACTAATATGACCACAAGCTTGACTATTATAGATGACTATCTATTAACCTGTATTTCTTAATTATATATTACATTTTAAAATGAGCTGCACAAAACAATACCTTAACCCAAAGCAGAAATATACATGTAACAAAACTGACCTTAAGTTTGTATCAATAACCCAAGATCCTTACCAATGCAAAGTATTCATCTCTATAGCATATCCCCCTTTAAATGTAAGCAGACATTTACAAACAATCATCTAGGGAATTTGGGCATAGTTTTTTCCAAACTGCTTCCTGCTTTTTGTTGGGCAAAGTATTTGGGAGTTCATGGATACCTTTAAGGGGGTCTTGGTTCGTCAAACCATAATAGCCTAGAAGAAATTCACAGGTTCTCATCCTCTGTAGAAACAAAGCAATACCTCTTTTCCAAGGCAACATATCCTTAGCCCCAAGTTTGAAGCAAAGATACCTTTAAAGTATATATGTCAGTTTAGCTTAGCAGCCCATACAATGAAATGTCTTTCTGTATTTAGCTCATTCACAGTCAAAAAATTCAAAGAAAACACAATAATAAACATGCTCCAGACTCTCTGTGTATTTTCCATCTTTACGTGGCTCATTTTTCTTTACTCCTTTAATCTATGACTGCCTGTACTCTGTCTCTTTAAAGACTTTATCTTTTTTATAACTGTCTATATGTCTTTTTCCTCTCTCTCTCTTAAGCATATATACATTTATCCAACAAGTGACCCATTTAGAAATCTTTTCCACCTGGGTTTGTCTTTATTGCATGCATATATATAATTATTTTTTGACCAGGAGAGCCTTTTCTTTTCAAATGCTAAGCAGGCATGACTAGGCCCAACTCTGTAGCCCTCACTATTGGCTCCACCCAGTCCAACATGACAGAGGCATGTTTACTGTCTCCGAGAACCATATACATTGCACCAACTCCAGGGTCACAATGGGTCTATGTCACCATTAAGCAATTTTTAACATGCTGCTCACAGACCCCATTTAAGTGCTTGGCTTCCTGAAAGAGCCAAAGCTGTTTATGCAACTAACAGGGACCAAGAAGCCCTCTCCTAAAGAAGCCATGCAGCCTTTGCTGCCAGTGCTGAGTCAGGAAGACCTCTCTTAAAGGAACCACAACATCTCTTCTTACTGCCAGCAAATAGAGCCCACCCAGAAAAAAAAATGCATCTACCAAGAAGCTGTCCTGAACTCTGTTTTATGTCTGAAATTTTTTTACAAGCTCTCTCAGGTTTTATGTGGTTGTAACTCGCCCACATTGGTGCACCAATTTGTAGACAGAGACTGCTTATTTATTTTGCCACCACCCAGACCAAAGTAATCACACAGAAATTGTATTAATTACAACACTACTTAGCCTATTAGCTTAGGCTTCTTATTAACTAACTCTTATAATCTTAAATTAACCCATTTCTATTATTTTGTATTTTACCATGAGGCTCGTGGTTTATGGGTAAGGTTCTGGGGTGGCTGTCTCCTTTGGGATCTACATGGCATCTCTCTGACTCTGCCTATTCTTTCTCTACATCTCTGCTCAGATTTCCTGCCTTGCCCTATTTTGTGCTGCCATTGGCCCAAAGCAGATTCTTTATTAACCAATGGTAATGAAACATATTCACAGCATATAGAGAAGAATCCTACATCACTACCTGAGTGAAAATGAGCAGGATTCAGCAGAGGGTGAGTCTAACTTACTGTTTGGGAACAATGGATTCATCAGACTTGTTGACATTCTCTTTAGGACTGGAAAAATTTTTCGAAGTTTTTGAAGCTAAAACTTTGTATGACTAGATCAGCTATTGGGCCCAATAAAAAACAGTGAAGTGAATGTTTTATCCTTTTTTGTAATTTTTGCTTCAAAATTCTTATACTCAAAATTAAGCCCCCATGGTGATGGATTTATGAGGTGAGAAGTCATGAGGGTAGCGTTCATGAAGAGAGTGATTATGTTTATCATTAGATCCTGGAAAACAACTTCAGCCTTTCTACATGTGGGGACACAGCAGTCCACTGAGTTTCTGCACAGTGGGACTAGGGCTGGATACGGTTTGAGTGTGCGGCCCTAAAGTTCAAGTGTTGGAAGTCTGGTTCTCAATGTGGTGATATGGGAAGGGATAGGACCATTAAAATTTGATAGAAAATCTGATAGGAAAGTTTAATTCCTTGAAGTTCCTGTCCTCTAAGGGGTTGATTCAGCTTTCATGGAACTCCCTAAACGCTCAAGGAAGTTAATTACCAGAGCAAGCACAACCTTCAATTGCTTGCTCTCTTCCGTTTAGGAGGTGTGAGCTCTTCTCTCTGCACACATTCCTGATATTACGACTTTATCTATTGTGTGGTCCTCTACAGGACAAACCTGATGCCAACACTATTCCTTAGAACCTCCACAATTGCCTATCATAGAAGCCAGTCTGTGGCATATTAGAATACTAAGGAAAATTAGGGCAATGGACAATAATATCTTTACTCAACTCAACTATGCTGGTAAACTGATGACAGAAATCTAAGAACTGTGAGAAACAAATCTATATTGTCTATTAGCCACCAAGTTTACAACATTTTGTTATAGTACACTGACTGAGCAACGATATGGTATAACCTTGCTTAAGAGATTCCCTGCAGCTGGGCAGTGGTGGCGCACATCTTTAATCCCAGGATTCGGGAGGCAGAGGCAGGTGGATATCTCTGAGTTCGAGGCCAACCTAGTCTACAAAAACTAGTTCCAGGACAGGCTCCAAAGCTATAGAGAAACCCTGTCTCGAAAACCCCCAAAAAAATTTAAAAGAGAGAGAGATTCCCGGTAGCTTAAGGCAATCCCACAGAGGGGAAGGTTATGAGCTGTCAGCAGTTGTATTTTCAGCATCTAAGGAATAAATGAGTAGCCTTGAAAAAAATTCTGAATGTATTTCTCTCATATTTACCACAAGGGATGTTTATTAATGGTGAGGAGTTACCAGCAATTCCCCTATTCTGTCTCTTTGTTAGAAATGTTTACATATATTCCCATTTCTAGGATAATTTAGTAATAAGAATATGCCCATTAGACATAACAACAACAAAACATGAAGTACTCAAGCCTTTGTATTTTGAGTTCTCGTCTGAATTCAACAAGAAGACAGAAGGAAATCAGAAAGTGGCTGAGTTGTTTCTGTCAGCCATTGCTTTCCCAGTGTCTGTTTCACATCTTATGGAATATGAAAATAAACGTACCACAACATTTTGTGCTTTACTGGCTATAGTTTGGTCTCAGGTGTCATTAGGAAGCCTTCCACCATTTTTGTTTAAGAGTCAGTCAGTTGGTTATCCTTCAGGCTATGGACAGTAGCCACAGCTACTGTCCCCTAGAAGAGTGATGAATGTGGTACTTCCTCTCTGATCCCTTAGATCTATCCACATAAACCAGTCTCAAATTCTTCTCCCTGAAAATCTCCACAAATCCTTGTGCCCTGATTTATAGTATCTGTCACAGGGCTTCTGGGGCACTGGGTCACATGATCTTCTAGCCAAATACTTCACTATCTCTAGTGAAAATAAATGTGTCATCTGTCTGACAGCCCAGGCACAAAACTAAGAGGCATGGAGAGCAAAGGGCACATTTTGTCAACTGATTTGGGATGGGTGGCAGGGAAGAGTTCTGGTCAAAGGGGAGGGGCATGCATTGCCTCTAAAAACATGAGCTACATGAGAAGTGTCATTCAAATAAGGGACGCTGGAAAGGTCTGACTGATCAACAAGAATGAGAGCCACTTCCAAGAGTGGTTCTATCCTTGCAATCAGTAATCACTGCCCAGCTGTGAAAACAATGCAAAAGCCAAATTTGGCATGGTGTGTCAGGTTCTCCATGGCGGGTGTGCTGTGTCTCTCATTCTAGAAGGTTGGAGTGCGCATCTGAAGTAGTAACAATTGAAAGTGAACCACAGCCCATATCTGAAAATCCCCTGGGAACATTTCTGAAGTCAGCGATTTCTCTCAGTGCTTCTATTGCGAAGGGGGGCGGGGGACTGACCTAGCTCACCTAGCTCAAGCCTTTTGTCTCATTGGCACACAACCAAATTGCATTTCCTGGTACCCCTTGCAGGTAAGTGTGACCACCCTATGTTTTAGCCAATGAAAGATGAGAATAAATTAAGGGCAACTTAGCCTTGCCCATGAAACTATGATTCTTCACGTTCTCTCTCCTGTCTATTCGAGGCAGACACATGTGGTGACCTTGGAGACTCTGTGCAAAATGTTTTGAACACAGGACCCAAAGCTCTAAATTTTGAATACCCCTTCAAATCAGAGACTCTACCAGTTAGAGGTCCATTTTCATCTTGCATGAGAACTATTACACTCGGACAGGTTCATCATCTACAGAAGTTTGCATCAGTATGACAAATGGAGCCTGACGTGCTTCTCATTACTTCTCTGTGATTCAGTTATTCTCACAGTAAAATAAGGGTATTTCTAGTAGGAAGTTTCAGGAGGTACTGGGAGGATTTGTGTAGGATAATGTCAGAGTGCTTGGCCTTGGATAAACTCACAGCAAATGACATCTTTATCAGCCTCTCTTGGTCAAGGCCAGTTTTTGTTTGGAATTATTGCTAAATATTCAACATACGTGATCTCAGTTAACATCAAGAGCCTGGGGGGAGGGAGTCATTATCAGATCATAATGAACAGTGTAATGAAAAAAAATGTATTCTACCAGCTCAATACTGTTCCACTTTCCAGGCATGAGTCTCATAAATAACCCCATGAACTAGGTGTAATTATTGTACCCATGCACTTGAAGAAAGTGAACTAGGTTCACCTTCCTTCTCTAAGCCCATATTGCTATAAACTGGCAAAAGGTAATTCAAATAGGGACCTCTGGCTCTGGAGACACCATTCTTAATCACTGCTAGCTTGTCCCAGAGTGTCTGCAGTTTCCCAGGGACACACAACCCACTGAGACTTGTCTAGTAGTACTCATGGCCTTAGCAGCCAAAGAATTAAATCAAATGGGATCACCATTATAATGGGCCAGAAAAATAAAGTTAAATGTCATAAAGCAGAACTGAATAGGTACAATTTAGTCTTGGAAACAGGGTTCTCTCTGGACCAATTTATGTTTGGATAGCTTGTCACTGATATGGATGTCCAGCTGAGTCAAATGCTACCAGTGGACATTGGGGGCTCTGAGTCAGCACCGAAATAGTGGAAACAGGATTTCCAGGGAACCCCAAGCCCAGGCAATGCTGTCGTCTGTTATAGAACTGCTCTTGGCAGGAGAGATACTTCGTGTGGGTTCTGTACAAATATGGCCTTGAGGTCAAACGCCTCCATGTTTACCTCTGTGTGTCTATCTGCAGGCTCATGTGTCTGTCTCTGTATGCCGTCTGTGTATGTATACATGCCTGTATCTGCCTCTTTGTGTGTGTGTGTGGGGGGGGGGGGGGTGTGTCTGGTATGTGTGCACTTGGCCACTATTACAGCAGCTGCCTGCCTAGTCTTTTGTACAGCTGCATTTACCTGGAATGAATACACTATGTCTTATCTGCCCAAAGTGCCAAACATTTTTGATGCGGGAGAATTATCTGTATTCTGTCAATCATATTTTAATAAAATGCTGATTGGCCAGGCAGGCAGTATAGGCAGGAAAGCCAGACAGGAAGTAGAGGTGGAGCAAAGAGACTGAGAGTATTCTAGGAAGTTCCCTCTGGGACTCTTGCGCAGACCACCGAAGAGGCAACAACATGTGAACTGACAGCTGAAAGAGGTACCAAGCCATATGGCTAACACAGAGTAGAATTACGGATTACCATAAGATGTAAGAATTAGTTAATAAGAAGACTGACCTAATGGGCCAATCAGTTTATAACCTTATGGAATCCTGTGTGTGATTTCTCTTTGGGATTTGTCGGCTGTGGGGTACCAGGAAGGACAGAAACCCCAACAAGCCGGCCCTCATACTACATATGGTGCCCAGACGTGGATAACTGAATCCACAGAAAACCTGAGAAAGCTTGGGAAAGAATAAAGCATGATTTGTTGATAGCAGCAATTTCTCGGGTCTGCTCTGCTTGCTAGAGGCAAGCAAATGCTCTTAGATGCTTCCTGACTCAGCTTTAGCTGCAAAACCTTGCAGCTCTTTAAAGAGGTCCTGCCACAAAACACTTAAATGGTGTTGATGAAAAGCTAAATGCATGCTTTTCAGTTTTCAGCCATTGCAGGAAAAAAGCTGCGCCATTTTAAAATGCCGTCTTTCTGGGGTGTCCTGCCAGGGCAATCTCTGACTCTTTCAGGCAGGCAGTCCGACTGAGTGTGGTCTGTAAGCAGAATGCTGCAGTTTGCTTGCTAGCAGAGACCTTGAAACGTCACAGAGTTGTGGCAATAAAAATGGTTTCAGCAGTACCTCTGTCATGAGGCTGGAAAGCTAAGGAATGGTCTAGATCCAGCCGTCAAAGCTACGGTTTTAGGCTCATGTGGTCAGAAAAAGAGAGATATACAGTAAAGAGAGATTCAAAGAGGAAGAAAACTCTAAATGGTTTACAGTGTGTTAAAAATATATGCAGGCTAAAGGTTAAAGTCATTAAAAATAAAAAAGAAAGAAAGGGAGAAATAGGGTGTGGTGGTACACACCTTTAATCCCAATGCCTGGGAGGCAGAGGCATATTGACCTCTGTGACCTCAAGGTGTGGTAGTACATGCCTTTAATCCCAATGCCTGGGAGGCAGAGACAGATCTCTGTGAGTTCAAGGTGTGGTAGCATACGCCTTTAATTCCAGTGCTGGGGAGGCTGAGACAGTGGGATCTCTGAGTTCAAGAACAGCCTGGTCTACAGAGTTATTCCAGAACAAAGATATACAGAGAACCAGTCTCTAAAAGTAAAAATATAAGAAATAGAGGTTAAAGTAAAGCCAAATAAAGAAGGAAAATATACAAAGAATATTGATACTGTATGCTATTATGCTCTCTTTGAATTGTTTGAGTGCTGAGGAAAGAGCAACAGCTGCTAAAAGACTTTTGTTTATAAATGCTGCTGAACTAACCCAAGATAGGTATTTTGAAAATACCTTGGCTTCAAAACTGAAGTCAACAGGTATGTTACTTTGGAGAAGAGATTTTGCTTTTGTTTCCACAGAAAATGAGAGGCTATGGATTCATTCTGAGTTAAGAAAAATCAGCTTTGATCAAGGGAGGCTACCTGAGAAATCTCCGGTAGGAATAGATGGCCCGAATGTCTGAGTTCTATATCCAGAACTGATCCAAGACTGCTACCTGAGATGATCAAGACTCACAGGATACTCCAGTCATGACTTAATTATAACTCTAAATTTTCTTTAGGTCCCCTTAAGACTATCAGCACCCCCAACCAGCAGGAAGTAGCCTGAAATATTATGCCCACATTCCCAACAAATGGACTATGGGTATTTTCCTTTGTTTAAAAAAAAAGAGGGAAATGATGTGGGAGAATTGTCTGTATTCTGTCAATCATATTTTAATAAAACGCTGATGGGCTAGGCAGGCAGCATAGGCGGGAAAGCCAGACAGGAAGTAGGGGTGGAGCAAAGAGACTGGGAGTATTCTGGGAAAACAGGAAGCTCCCTCCACCACTCCTGCTCAGATCACCGAAGAGGCAGCATGTAACTTGCCCAGCTGAGAAAGGTACTAAGCTGTATGGCTAACATAGATCAGAATAATGGGTTAAGATAAGTCATAAGAACTAATAAGTAGTCTGACCTAATGGACCAATCAGTTTATAACCTAATGTAGACTCTGTGTTATTTTCTTTGGGAATTGCCAGCTGTGGGGTACCAGGTGGGACAGAAACCCCAACAAGCCGGCCCTCATACTACATATGTAAACTCCCATTACCCTCCTGCCTTCCTGGTTTCAGAACACAGACTTCACACTTAGTGTGTGTCTTGTAGATTGGATTTGTTTACCACTCAGAAGGTTCACTGACCATATAGTGCCCCTAACTCCGAAAGACTGACATGGGAAGGCCCTTTGATGTCTACTTACCCCGCATTCCACATCCTCACAGATTTACCCCCTGTGATGGCATTGGCCAAGGTTCCCATCTGCAATGAATCTTTGAAGTTGATGGCACCACTAACATAGCAACCTGGCATCAGAACCTAGAGACCCAGGATGGTGAGCCTAGATCTTTGTCCTCGGGGTCTCTCATAGAGATGTGTCATCATGGGGAGCCTGCACAGCAGTCTGGGTCTTGGTATCGGGGGTGAGATTCTAGAACATCAGCAACACTGAAAACGTCCAGTGCAGATGTTGCCTGAACTGTAAACGCATCCACACAGCTGAACCTCATTTCCTCGAGAGGCACATCGGGAGGCTACAGCAGTGTTGGATCTGCTTACCACACAGTTCTTCGCTAAAAGGTTCAGTTTTGCTTTCACACAAGCGGAGATTTCTTTCTGCAGAATCTCTGCATTTAAATTATCCACCGGACATCGTGGGATGATTGTCTAAAATATATGATTGAGTTTTATCATTTTGAGAGTGAGTTCATTATCTGCCTGCTGCTCGGCTGCAGGGTTAAAAACGGTCCACACAGAATAAGGCATGTTGAAATCCATCATTACGGTTCTGTTCATGAAAAGCACTCTGCTAGCTCATCCCTCAGGATTTACACAGCAAAGGACGGTTACTCTGTGAGCAATTAAAGGTATCACCCAGAGCTTGATTTGAACAGAGAATGTTCCAGCATTATCTACACCACACAAACTGTTTATTTAAGGTTATATAAGAACCAGGGGAAAGGTTTTCTAAATGCCTTTGTCTTATAAAGCAGGATTACGAACTAAACATTATGGCATAGTTGTCAAAGATTATGCTTTCAATGACAAATAGTTGGGACATAAACAGTGAATGGAACGCATGCTGTTAACAGCTGCGGCGCTCAGTGTGGTCCTGGGTTCGTCTCCCCAGTGCTAGGAGAATGTTGAGACTGACACTAGGGACTCTGAAGCACCCAGGTTAATCCCCTGACTTCTTTGTTTCTCCTTCCTCTGAAAAATGAAGAAATAACATGATCACCTACATATGCGGCTGTAGAATGGATAAAACCAGGGACCCGGCTTAAAACAAAGGGTTTGCCTGAAAAACCACACTGGTTCATTTTTAAACTGCAGGGTGAACAAGTTCTTGGGTTCTGATCTGCAGCATTGTGACTGTGGTTATGTTTTTACATTTTTATTTATTTATTTATTTTTAGTTTTTCCATCCGAATCTCACTCCGTAAGCCCAGGCTGGCTACAATCCTGTTACCACAGCCTTCCAAGTCCTGGGACTGCAACTGTGAGTCAACATGCCCAAATAATAGAAGGAGTAGTATAATCCTACTACTTGAATTTGCTGTAGTTGAATTTGCTGAATAGTTTTTGTTTGTTTTTATGATACATTGCCAAATACTCTACCACAGAACTGTACTCCTAGCCCTTAAAATAGTACACCATAAATTTAAGTACTCTCAATTCACACAGTCTCTCTCTCTCTCTCTCTCTCTCTCTCTCTCTCTCCACACACACACACACACACACACACACAGAGTAATTATATGAGTTTGAACTATATGAGTTTGTTAGTTGGAATTATTTCACAAGGCCTGTATATCAAATCAACACACTGGATACTTAAATATATGCAAATTTTATGTTTTATAATGTGTCCTTCCAGATCTTCTCCCTTTTCCTATCCATCCAATTTTAAGTTCTTTCTCAAAAAAAAAAACCTTAAACAACATCAAATCCCCCAAACAAAGAAAACAAAACAATACCAAAAAAGAAAAAGTACCAAACTATAACTAATTAAAAGCACATACAAAAATGCTATAAAGTCCATGATGCGGTGGTCAGCTACTACTGAGTATTGGAGAAAACTGATCTTCCCTCTCCCAGCAGATATACATGACAGTTCAGTTACCCTAGTGGCTAGCTTTCCTTGGTGGAGGGGATGATGAACAGGGAAAGGATGATTCCAAACCGCCAAAGCTGTCTCCCAGGAAAGCAAAGAAAAGTAATAGGGAATAGATTTGCAGGATTAAATGAGAAAGAGAGAACTAGACTTGTCATGTCTTGGTTTTCATTCATGTATTAAAAAAAATAAAATGGACGAAGATAAAATAAAAATTACCACATCAAAGTTGGAAAAGAGAAACCAACAGAGGGAAAAAGCACAGAGAAGGCACCAGAATCAAAGAACCCACTCTTTTGCACACTCAGGAAGCCCATAAAGGCACTAAGCTGGAAGCCAAAACAAAAGTTCAGAGGACCTGCTGAGTCCCATTCTGACCCTGTGCATGCTGCCTTGGTCCTGGGAGTTCATATGAACTTTGCTCATGGTGATTTAGAGGCCTTGTTTTCTTGGTGTCCTCCATCTCCTCTCGCTCTTACACTCTTTTTGTTTGTAGAATTCCCTGAGCCCTAAGAGGAGAGGTTCGGTAGAAATATCCCATTTAGGGCCTAGTGTTCCAAGGTCTCTTACTCTGCATAATGTCTGGCTGGGAGTCTCTGTATTTTTTCCCATGTGCTGCAGGAAGACGCTTCTCTGATGATAGATGAACCAGGCACTGATATGAATATAGAGAATGTCATTAGAACTCACTTTTTTAAAATCAGTATTATTTGGTTTTATCCAAGTCCCTGGGCTATCAAGTCTCAAGTTCTTGGTCACCCCAAGCAGTGCTGCTTATGGGAGTGGGCCTTAAGTCAAATCAGATATTCATTAGTTACTCCCACAAGCTTTGGACCACCATTGACCTAGGACACAATTGTTGATAAAGGATTTGTGTCTGACTTGGTGCTTACTTTTCTCTTTTGATATCTTCCTGCAACAAAGATACTAAAATATAGGGGTAAATGCGCTATGTAGGTACCAGTTTGATAGCTCCATGTTCAAATACATGCGAATTTTAATCTGCTATACTTCAATGAAACTGGAAAAATAAGGGTTTTTTTTCTTTTTTTGGTTGAGCATGCATTTATCCCATTAAAAAAGTAAGACATTTACGAACTAATACACAAATTTAAGAGTGTGCTTTGACTTTAGAAGGAAAGAAAGATGTAAGCCTGGTGGTAAGCCATCATTTGGGAGGCATGGCACAAAGACCTCTAGTTTGAGGTTATCCTGGGCTAACTAGTGAGATCTTGTCTAAAAAATTAAGAGAGAGATTAAAGGATGATAAATATGTATTTAAAAAATTTTTCATGCTATAAACTGTTTTAGGGGAAATTGCAGTCAACATAGGTTCCACTCTCTATGTGTCACTCTTGAGACCAGAAGTGTTAGAGAGAAGAAAACTCTAGGAACAATCTAGGCTTCATTTCCCATCTCTAAGGTGTGTTGCTGAGTTGCATTAGTAAATAAAAGGTGTGGGTAGGACATTCATCATACGTGTGAGTAACTCCTCTTAGCTCTTCTACTAGTCTTAGTTAAGACATTTCCCAGCTAGACTGGATAGCCAGGGTCTATGGAACAAAAGTTTATAAGGTAGAAAGTTTTAAGTAAAACCAAACTTCTAGAGACCATCTTAGTATAACACTTGAACAGTAAGTAATGCCAGGTATCTCCTGCTACTTAAAAGCATCCCCCAAACTCACAGGCACAAAGCAACAGGATTATTTTAGCTCATTTCTTTGGCTGACAGAGTAAGTTAACCTCAGATGGGTGCTTTCTTTGGACAAGGACAGTTGGGGACAGTCCCAGCCGGTTGTAAGTCACAAATATTTGACATCTGTGTTTGCCTAGTGAAGTTTGTTCACACAGTGTACATGTTGAGTCCAAAGCAGTGGAAATAGGCAATGTAGAACATTTTTGTTGGGAAGAGAATCACTTCCACAATATTTCACTAGTGAAAGTAAATCACACATGCAATTAGATTCAAGAACGAGAAAAACAGATTGCTCCTGTTGATGAAAGGGTCTTCAAAGTCATATTGCAAAGTGTGAGGCTAGGGTCTGAGAAAATTTGTGACCACATTTGTGACCAGTTTTATGTGACCGCAGACATATTGTAGATAAGAAAACTAAAGAGAGCTGTCTCAAAAGCAATACAATGTTAATCTTGCAAATTGGCTAGGACCTTTATGGCCTTAAATACCTTTGCCTATTTTTCTGGCACCTACTTGCCTAATGTGAAGGATGGCTTGTGTTGGTAGAATTAACCATTCGTCACATTAAAAACAAGTGTGGCCATATAACTCACATTATGATTGAATAACATTCTTTTAGAATGTATGTGAAAAATAATTGTCATGTTATCATTCTTGCTTTCATTTTATTTTTTCAGCGGGGAAGCTTTTCCTGTGCTACTTCTGCTCACTGGAGAGGAAGAGTCGGAGAGCTGCTTCCACAGTTCTATAGCTGTTACTCCTGGAACACTCTGCAGCTAGCCAGGATAAGGGTACCTCTGCAAGGGCCAATTGGACTCTTATCTCGAGTCATGGAACTGTATCGAGTCTTACAAGAATGCAAAATGCCAACACCGTAGCAACAACGTCCATCCTCTACCAAAGCTGGAATCAAGACAAAAAGTCAATCTGTGAGCTTGTGAGGCGAAGGCAGGTGACTGCTAATGTGTCAGGGGTCATGAGAGACACGGCAGGTGACAATTAGTGTTTAACAGGTCAACCTACCAGATGAATGATTCTCTGATCAGGAGCCCCACCTGGAAAGGCCCTGAAGTTACTGGCTGGGGAAACCAGTTGCTCCTGTCTGTAACTTTTCTCATGATCCCTGAAATCTGCCCTTTTATTCTTCCTGACCACCCACAGATATATGTGCCCGGTAGATGGAATATTTTCATGAGATTAACACCCAGGCAGTGGGAAAACACCCAAAGCTCTTCTCAGGGAAGAGATGAAGTGACTTATGAGATACATACACACGGAGCTCAGAAGAGGGTGTCCATCATTCTCTGGCTGTTCCTTTGAGTCAGGGTCACTCTGAACCTGGGGCTCACATTTTCTTGGCGATGCTGCAAGCAAGCCAAGCTCAGCAACCCTCCCATCTGCACCGTTCTCAAAGCTGGAGATAGAGGCTCCCGTGAAATACCCTACTTGTGTGGGTGCCAGATTCCAAACTTTGGTCCTCATGGTTGTACAGCAAAAACTTTTAACTCCTGAGCAACTAACTGTCCCACCCTCAAAAATACAATTCTTCAAGATGCGCATAGGAAACATAACCTTCAAGGATTTAGAAAATGTCAGGTGCTTTCAAATTAAATTGTATCCAAAGCACAAAAAACTGCCAGTGGTGGTTTGCAAACAATGGTAAAATAGATTGGTGACATTTATAAAGGACTTAAAATTGATATTAATCTTAGCTGTCTCCGGGCTGTCTATCTTGCATCGCAAATGTAGACTATACTGTTTTCATTTTTAGTCTTCAGGTCAAAACTATATGGAGGAGTAAAGAGAAAAATGGTGGAAGTTTATCAGAGATGTTATAAAAATGAAAGATGTAAGAATGGAAACTACCCAGCTAATTCAAAATATTAACATATGAGAGGATGGAAGACTGCTGGAAGTCAGATTATATAATCCTTCATTTTAAACTTAAAAACCTTAGAGAAGTTCTGTGCCCCAATGTGCTCGGCTAATAATTAACCAATTTTCCTCCTCTCAACACATGGCTCGATGTTTGCCTTGGGGCCTGCTCACAATTGCATAAGCTGGATCCTCCCAGTCTTTATGACCTTATTTAAAGATGGGTGAAAGGTTTTTAAATGAATTTTTGGGCAATTTAACAGAATGAGAGACTGCAGGATAACAGACATATTGGACCTTTTGATTTCAATCTCAGTTCACCTTCTTACCAGGTTTAAAGACAGTATAGTTTGAATTCCTGGAAAATGACAGAAGAGCCTCAACTAAAAACATGTGCAGAACGCTGTCTTTTGCCCAGAGCTCCTACGTCTTCTGAACAGGACGCAAAGGCTATGCAAACTAAACATGCTAACAGGATGCATGCGCTAACAGAACGTCAGAATCATTTGAGTTGCTAGTTCTAGGCAAACATCTTGGCCCTTGCAAAGACAAGATGCTGGAGAAAGCGGGGCTACCCATCAGCCTTGGTCCTGCCATTCGGGGCCTATAAGCGCTTTATTCCCTTGCCCCAGTAGGTAGATGATAGAAACGGTGGAAATAAAAGGAGGAGAAAGAGCTGAAAAAGCGAAGAAAGTGAAGGAAATAAAGTTCACACATCATTTGCCAGGAAGTTTGCATGTGTATAAGTGTAGAAATTAACAGGAAAAAAAAATAGATATTAGAGCAATTGAAGAAGATGAGAACATTCTAAAATGGTGATTGATGTCATATCTGGGACATTACGGAGAATATTTATAGAGTGTGCATTTAGTCGCCTTTATCATTCTCTTTTAAAACAGGTAAGCAAGGCCTGTGGATCGCTCATCTTCCCTGCTCACCCTCTATGGAGATGACCGTGTGTTACTTTCCCAGCCTCGCTCAGATTTCCAGGGCTGTATCGCCTCTGCACAGCCTCCTGTTCCCGAGAGCAGCTGCTCACTCTGGCTCTCCTCTCCCTGTACTCTGCAGGGTTGAGCTGTCACATCCCGCCCTGTTGATGTGCCGAGCTGAGAAGCGACAGTACAATAGTGCGGCTTAAAATAAGCACTACCATGGAGAGAAATTAAAATATCAGGATTCAGGGAGGAAACACATTCTGTGGGAGACAAAGAAAATGAGAGGGCTGTGAAGTGTTGCTACAATTAAAATGTTAATTCTAAATCTGTTTTAACTGCAGAATTCCTCTTCTCGTTTTTTTTTTCTTCTGTGTGATCATATGGTTCATGTTCTGAATGTGTTAGCTTAGGCAACCAGCTTAAAATATGCTCTGATTAGTTCTGAATTATTCAGCGCTAATCAGGTACTCCTTCGGCTTAGCTCGCTCATCTTCCAGGTCTCCAAAGACACAAAGTTGAGTTTAGATGCTTCTGAATAAAATAGTCCTGAAGTGAAATGTTGACTTGGCCCTACCATCAGCTTTCCAAACAAGAAGCATGCTTGAAGTGTTAAGATCCAGCCTGGAAAGACAACGGGATAAGTTGATAGACAGATGGGATCTATCAGAGGGTAGAATTGTGTCTGTTCAAACTGATTTAGAAGCTAAAGCGCTTCAAGACAGCATTGTTGATGGGATATGGGACCAATAATATGTTCCAGTAAAGTCAGGGCAGAATGGGTCTCCAGTGTAGTAGGAGAGCCCTGCCTTGGGAGAAGGCTGTGCAAAGAGGCAGTAGAGACACCTGGTATGTTTGTAATCATCAGTGGAGAAAAAATATGATGCCATGAAAGACATGATTTAAGCATGAGAAAATCCTTGTCCCATTCTTACAATTCACAAGGCTTGCAGGTTTGAGTAACTGAACATCTGTTTTCTTATATCTCACTTTCCAAATGGTGCACACACTAGCATTCACTATGAGCAATTTTAACATTGATACTGGGCATTATTGTCTTTAGAATAAGCGTCAAGTACATAAATGGAGGTTTCTCTGTTGTCCCATCACTGCTTTAAAACTCAGAGGCTTATATTATTATTAATGCTTTACCAATAGCTCAGGCTTACTAGTAGTTAACTCTTACCTTTAACCCATATTCTGCCTATGTCTTGACACGTGGCTCAAGGCCTGTTATTTCATTTTCAACACGTCCTGCTTGTTCAGCTACAGGCTGGTATCTCTCTCAACTTCACCCCTCCTCATCTGAGTTCTGTTTGAACTAAGCTTATCCTGCCTGGCTATTGGTCAAACAGCTTTGATTATTAACCAATGAGAGGAATATATATTCACAGTGTACAGAAAGATTATCCCACAGCAGGAAATAGTTTGTACCCATGTGGGTACATACATCACCTTTTGAATTAGCTTCTTGGGATGAACTCACTCCATGAAAGGAGACTTTTTTACTATATAAAAATAGGAGTAGTATTTCCAGTATGTAACTCAAACTCCCCTTGTACCGTTGAGAGAAGTGATGGTGGTGGCTAAGGATAATAGGAGAATTTTGAAGAATAGTGGGAGGAAGACTTAGTCAAAGAGGAGAGAGTGGGAAGAAAAGTCTGAGCTCAACTACTTTGTTCCATCCCTGACTGGATATAAACATCAGTGAACTGGGTCAGGTGCAGGCTGAGACTTCACCACTGATGATAATCGTCTTCAAAATGCCCGTACTCTTCATAAGATTCTGAGTCGTGGGGATTGGTATTTTCTGCCTGAGAGCTGTGTGTCCATGCCTGGAATGTGTCTTCCAGGCTTCTAAATACACAGATCACATTTTACTTTGTTTCTTTCACATGTGACTGAAATTACCAGGCGTGAGAATGGATCACAAGACACACAACAGAACCCAGTGTAAGAGTTTAAGATTCGGAGAAAAAAAACATGCTCAGGCCTGGAAAAGCTTGTGCAGAGAAGAGAACACGGAGAGGGCATGTCCAGCTTTCAAGGGTTGTCTAGTGCACAGGGGCTTATGTAGCTGTGACAGGCATAGATCAAGTGACCATGCTGCTTGTAGATCACATAGGGCGTAATGACCCTAGGTGGCTATGTAAATTGCCTGAATGTTTGATGGTGCCTGTATGGCCTTAAAACCCATAAGTGCCAGCCCATAGGGTGGCTAGGCATTTTGCCAGAGCACTGACAACTTTGGGTAATGGAAACTGATAATGGTGACTATGCAAGTTATGCAGTGTAATGTGTTAAAAAAAAAAAACAACCTGGATTTCATGAACCAAAAGAACTCTGCTGAAGTGGAATCATTTATATTCTTTATCTGTTTATAGTTGAAATCTTAGTCACACTTGACTTTTCTGATTATGCTGGCAAAGTACAATATAGTTTAGTAATTAGCTCCTCCTGGAGTACTTTAAAACAAAAAAAAGACATAGTATCCTCTTCGTTACATTCCTAAGTTTCTGTCCTGTCGGTGTTGTTGTGTGTCAGGCTGGTTTTCTGACACGACTTGCCAACCACTTTTGTTTTCAGTCTAAACTGCAGAACTTGGGAAAGGTTCATCATCTCGTCAGTTTTACAAGCAGACAGGCTCAGATGCCTTCCTCTTTGGCCTCGCCTACATCCCCCACATTCAACAATGCATCACTAAGATTTCAGCATCTTCCTTGGTAAATAGCAGCTTCACTCCGATCTACTTCCTGTCCAGTGAAAACCTCGCCATTTAAAGCGTGTTCTCCTAGTCACTGGTCCGCTGCTGTGACGAAACACAACGACCAAGGCAATTTTTACAGGGAAGGACATTTAATCGGAAACTGACTTACAGTTCAAGGAGGTTATTCCATTATCATTATGGTGACATACAGGCGTATTGGAGCAGTAGCTGACAGCTACATCCTGATCCATCCTGATCCATCCTGATCCATAGACCGGATGGGGGGTGGGCACAGAGACGCAGACAGATTCGAGACAGTGAGCTTTTGAAATTTCAGTGATATTCTTCCTGGAAAAAAGGCCATACTAGTTAATCTTTCCAAACAGTGCCACTCCCTGGTGACCGAGCATTCAAATGACCAGATGGGCCCCATTGTCATTCAAACTACCACATTCCACTCCCTGATGCCCATAGGCCTGTAACCATTTTTCCTGTGAGTATTTGTGGTCTCTTTATGAAAAATCAGGTGTTGTAGGTGTGAGGATTTGTGTCTCTGTCTTCTATTCACATATCTGTTTTAGTGTTAATACCGTGCTGGTTGTAGTACAATTGCTTTGTAGTACAACTTCAAATCAAAATCAAGGACGATGATACCTGTAGCAGTTCTTTTTTTTTCTTTTCCAGGATTGTTTTCGCTATGGATGGTTGCCTGTAGACAAATCCAAATAGACCCATGCTTCTCACCCTGCACAAAGCTCACCTCCAAATGGATCAAAGACCTCAATGGAAAACCAGTAACACTGAAACTAACAGTAGAGACCTCGCTGGCAGAAAAAAAACTTTCTAAATGAACCAACATTAACACTACGTTGATTAGTTGATTTTAGGCTCTAAAATCAACAGTTAATAAATGGGACCCATGAAGTTTCTGCAGAACAAAGGACACCATCATTCAAACAAAGTGGCAGCCTACACACACTGAGAAAAGATTTTTACTAAGTACACATCCAATAGAGAACAAATATCCAAAATGGATAAAGAACTCAGGAAAATAGATATGAAGGAAACAAACAACCCAATTGAAAAATGGGTTATAGATCTAAGTAAGAATTCTAATTAGAAGAAATTCAAATGCCTCTGAAACACTTAAAGAAATGCTCAACATCCTTAATCATCAGTGAAATGCAAATCAAAACTTGAGATTTCATCTTATAACTGGAGGCAGGAGCTGATGCAGAGGCCATAGAGGACTGCCTCTTGCTTGTTTGCTTCCAATGACTTGCTCAACCTGCTTTTTTACAGACCCAGGACCACCAGCCCAGGATGGCACCTCCCACAATGGACTGGGCCCTCCCCATCAATCACTATAATTAAGAAATGCCTTATTAGGGAGGCATTTTATAAATTAAGGCTCCATCCATTCAGATAACTTTTGCTTGTGTGTCAAGTTGATGTAAGACTAGCCAGCACACTGCTCAAAAAAGAAAAAACAAAACAAAACGTAGTGATAAAATGACTCCTAATGACTTTCTGCTATCTGCACAGATGAGTGCCTTGTTTAGTTTCATCAGAGCAGCTTTCCCCTGCAGAGGATGGAAAAAATACAGAAATGTGTATCCAGACTTTGTGCAGAGTGAGAGACCTTGGAACACTCAGTCATGAAATGGGTGTACCCATCAAATACTTCCCTCAGAGCTCAGGGAACCCCACAGTATAGAAGACAAAAAGGGTATAAGAGTCAGAGGGAACAGAGGACACCTCAAGAAAGCAAGGCCCCCTAAATCAGCATAAGCAAGGCTCATAGGAACTCACAGAGGTTAGAGCAACATATATACAGCAAGCATGGGTATGTCCAAGGTCTTCCAGTTTAGTTTCCAGTTTAGTGTTTTTATGAGATTCCTGACTGTACAGTGAGTGTACAGTGAGTCTCCGTTTCTTGTGCCTTCTCTTGGGCTCTTTTCCTTCTGTTGGCTTGTCTTGTCTGACTTCAATGTGATAGTTTTTGTTTTATCTTAATATATTTTATTTTGTTAGAATTTTAAAAAAAAAACTGAATAAATGAGAACAAAAACCTAGCCAGTAGGGTGAATGTTATCAACTGAGCTGTCATTTCTACCGCTCAGAGAGGGAAGATCAGTTTTCTCCAGTATTCAGGAGCAGCTGGCCAACATATAATGGATTCCTCAGCTTTTTTAAAATCTTTATTAAGCTCTACCGTTTTCTCTGCTCCCCTCCCTGCCTCTTCCCTCCTCCCTAAACCCTCCTCCAAGGTCCCCATGCTCCCAATTTACTCAGGAGATCTTGTCTTTTTCTACTTTCCATGTAGATTAGATCTATGTAAGTCTTTCTTAGTATCCTCATTGTTGTCTGAGTTGTTGTTTTTTATTATTGGATTATGTGTTCTTTTGATGACCAATTTCTTGAGTTCTTCGTATATTTTGGAGATCAGACCTCTGTCTGGTGTGGGGTTAGTGAAGATCTTTCCCCATTCTATAGGCTGTCATTTTGTCTTGTTGACCGTGACCTTTGCGTTACAGAAGCTTTTCAGTTTCAAGAGGTCCCATTTATTAATTGTTTCTCTCAGTGTCTGCGCTGCTGAGGTTATACGTAGAAAGTGGTCTCCTGTGCCAATGCGTTCAAGTGTCCTTCCCACTTTCTCTTCTATATGGTTCAGTGCGGCTGGCTTTATGTTAAGGTCTTTGATTCTTTGGACTTGAGTTTTGTGCATGGTGATAGCTATGGGTCTATTTTCGTTCTATATATTGATATCCAGCTATGCCAGCACCACTTGTTAAATATGCTTTCTTTTTTCCTTCTTTGTCAAAGATCAGGTGTTCGAAGAAGTGTGGATTAATATCCGGGTCTTCTATTTGGTTCCATTGGTCCTCCTGTCTGTTTTTATGCCAATACCAGGCTGTTTTCAGTACTGTAGCTCTGTAGTGGAGTTTGAAGTCAGAGATTGTGATGACACCAGAAGTTCTTTTATTGTACAGGATTGTTTTAGCTATCCTGGGTTTTTCTGCTTTTTCATATGAAGTTGAGTACTGTTCTTTTGAGGTCTGTGAAGAATTTTGCTGAGATTTTGATGGACATTGCATTGAATCTGTAGATTGCTTTTGGTCAGATTGCCATTTTTACTATGCTAATTCTGCCTACCCAAGAGCATGGGATATCTTTCCACTTTCTGATGTCTTCTTCTGTTTCTTCCTTTAAAGATTTAAAGTTCTTATCATACAAGTCTTTCACTTGTTTGGTTAGAGTTACTCTGAGATATTTTATGCTATTTTTCATAGCTTTTTTGTATGTGTTTTTATTTAGTTACAGTTTGGTGGAGGATTTTTTGCAGGGGAGAAGTTGTTGTTTGTTTGTTGTTTGATTTGGAGGAGTGTTGTTGTTTGGTTTTTTTTTGTTTTTCTTTTTGGGTATTGTTTTATTTTGCTTTCTTGGTTTGGGGGTTTGTTGTTTATGGGTTTTGTTTGCTTTTTGAGAAGTTCAAGTTGGATGGGTATGGAGAGGAGAGGATCAGGAAGGGCTTGGGGAGAAGAAGAATGTGATCAAATATATTTAAATATAAAAATAGTTTCAGGTAATTAAAAATAAAATACTAAATAATAATAATAATAAAATGTTCTCTGTCAAAGCCATTAATCAAAAACTCTTTGATTTAGCCTCAGGTGGATTTTTTTTGGACAAGGACAGAAAGCAGTCACACGCTTTACCAAAATCTCACAGGAATTGTCGCTAGGCTGCTTACTAATATTCTTCTCCTCTAAAACATTCTGGAGCTAGGTCCCCACAGTTCAACTTCTTTCATGATCCTCTCAGCACAACCTATTAAGCTCCACTTTAAGAAGTCAACTGTTTTCTTAACCCAAAATCCTAAAGCCCATATTTCATCAACAAGTAGCATAGTTGGGCCTGTCACAGCAGTACCTGACTCCTGATACCATTCTATTGCTGTGAAGAGACACCATGGCCAAGGCAGCTCATATAAAAGATAACATTTAATTGGAGGCTTGTTTACAGTTTTAGAAGTTTGGCTCATTCTCAGTATGTCAGCATGCAGACAAGCACTTGAGCAGTGGCTGAGAATTTTATCATGCACCACAGACATAGGAAGAGACTCTGGGCTTGGTGTGGGCTTTTAAAACCTCAAAGTTCACCCCCAGTGACACTTTTCCTCCAGTAAAGCCACACCCTGCAATCATTTCAAATAGTGCCATTCCCTGGTGGCAAAGCATTCAAATGAGTCCATTGGGATCATTCTCATTTGAGCTACCACATATATCATCCAAACAGTGTTTAATGTATCCATACGATTGTATAACTCTGCTACTCCATTTCCAGACTATTTCCAGAACTCTCCCATTATCCTAAAAGAAACTCTGTAACTCTTAGTAGTCAATCCACATATTTACTTCTCCTGATGCCTAGAAACAACTAATATGGTTTAGTCTTGGGTTTAACATATTCTAGAGATCTCATGTGTGTGGTCTTTTATAACTAGCTTCTTTTGATATAATGTTCTAAGGTTCACTGCCACCATGACCTCCACCAGCTCTTTGTTCCCTCTTTATAGTTGAATTATATTTTATTGTGTAGCTATAATATATCATACTTAACCATCTTAATAGATGCTCACATTGTTTCTGCTTCACTGTATTGTGAATGTTGCTAATATGAATAGTTCCATGTAAGTTTTTGTGTGAATGTGTTTTCAGTTCTTTTGAATGGATTCCTAGGTGTGGAATTTTTGGTTCATAACATGATTTATGCTTCAAATTTAAAGGAACTATCAAGTAGATTTTTTTCAATAGCTCAGCCACAACTCCATAAGGAGTGTACATGGAGTTAACCTGATGAATACTTAGGCTGGTGTAGTTATCTCTTTATCCCACTACCAATGTCCAATTTAGAAACCAGCATTTTTATCTTAGACTGTGGCCCTTATGATTGGCCAAGCAACCATTGTTCAAGCTTTTTAATCAATCTTCCTCACTTTCATAAGAGACATTTCTTTGTAAAGCACAAACCTCATGAGATTATTTCATTGTGGGGATTGCAGATAAACAACAGGGCCCAGAAGACTCACTTTGGTGTCATCTGCCCTGCCTTTGCTCCCTCCCTCTGTGCCTCACAAACCCATCATACTCAGCTTCTAAAATCCTCCACTCACAGTGGATTTATTTGAATATGGGGAGAAAAATGAGGCTATATTTTTACTAAAATTTATCACTTGTCTTCCATAATTGTCACCTAGATATGTATTAGATACCTACTTGTTACAGAGAACCTGAGATAAAAAGTATGATTTTAAATTAATTATAAGCATAGATAAGTCAGTCACTATGTGCCAAATAAAAGTAACAAGTTCTAAGAATTTTTAAGGTTTAATTTCAACAAAATGAGATTGCAGAGTACAACAGAAAGTATGTACTCTGTATTGAAAACAAAATATTTATTTTCAAGTCTGTATTTGTTGGGAAAAAGCTTAAGAAGTTGCACTATTCACTGGAGTATATGTATTATTGGTCAACATTATTATTTTATCATTCACTAAATATTGATTAAACATTTTCTGTGAGCCAGGTACTACCTCAATCACTTATGATTCAAAATTTCCTGTTCTCATGAAAATTCTTTCTAGAATAAAAAGACAAGCAATAAACCCAAATGAGAAAGCATTTTTTATTTTATTTTATGTATTGATTTTTGTTGTGATGGGGATTGAACTCAAGGTCTTGCACACTCTAGGCAAGCTCTGGGCCACTGAGCATCCTTAACCCAAGAGAGAATTTAAATGACTATGAGAGGGAGAGGGCACACCAAACAGGTTGTGAGCAATAAAAGCTTAGAGTGCGCTGGGAGTGTCAGCAAAGTGCACAGGAAGAGATGCATGAGCAAGGTGACATTTCGCAGAGATCTGAAGGAAGCGAGAGATTGTGCCATGGATCATTAGAGACAGCAGAGGTCTAGGATACGTGGTGATTTGTTCTTAGAGAGACACACAAAGCAGTATGTGCTGAAAGCGAATAACTCACTCCAACCCTACCTGCTCAAGGATTTTCAGAGCAAGCAGAGAGTTCTCAGAAGTGGACGGGAGAACAAGCCTAGCTCTGTCACTGATGACCGAAGATTTCTTAAAGTTTTTCCACATGAAGTTGCTTTTCACCTGAGACATTTTTTATAGGACCACACAGGTCTACAGGTATAGGAAGACTTGTAAGTCAAGTATTTACTGGTTCTACAGAACTTTAGTTTAAGTGAGACACAATTAGATATATGTGTAATCTCAATACACGTATGGTGGGAAAGCCACTACAATTTTGAGACTAGCTGAGTCCCTACAGAAAATTTCAGGATAGTCATGGCTAAACAAAGAGAGACTGTCTCATTACACAAAAATAAGAAAAAGAGAAAAGACATTTAAGACAATTCTCGGCACAAAAATTTTTACTGCTTCCTGAAGATGAAAGCAAGCTCTGCATACTAATGAGATGAAAGCGTTTGTTTTTACTTAATATTATATCTTGGCTGAGCATTTGACAGTGCAGGATACAGTGCATCTCCAAGGATTCCCAGAGTCAGTCAATATTTTGATTATGTAATCATCTGTGTTGAGAACATGGCTTTACAAAATGGAAGAAGTATGTTTAGGGCCATTTCAGAAAGTGTTGGAAACTCTGTTCTAATCTCAAGCCAAAATCTATGGAATTATTTTTTTTAATGATACTCAACTCAGTAATTCAGAGAGCAATATTTTAAACCAAACATCTGAACCCAGAATAGCCCAAAGTACATTATTTTGATTTTTACATCCTGTCATAGGTGTTCTTGGTGGTGGTCAACTTGACTACATTTGGAATTAACTAAAATTCAAAGGTGGAGGACACACCTATGAGGGATTTTTGCTTAATTGGAAGTAGGTAGACCTACTTCAAATCCAGATCTTCGAGTTAGGAAGACACAAGCCTTTAATTTGGATCTTGAGACAGTAAGACACACCTTTAATCCAGGCTATAGCTCCTGCTGGAAATCCATACGAGGGTATGGAAGAAGGAAGCTATAGCTCCTGCTGGAGATTCATACGAGGGTATGGAAGAAGGAAGCATTTGCTCTTTGCCGTTACTCTAGATCAGTGGCTCTCAACCTTCCTAAAGCTGCAGCCCTTTAATACAATCCCTCATGCTGTGGTGACTCCCCCAACCATAAAACATATTTCTGTTGCTGCTTCCTAACTGCAATTTCACTATTGTTGCGAATCTTAATGTAAATATCTGATAAGCAGAATATCTGATATGTAACCCCTATGAAAGAACTCCAAAGCAGTCTTGACCTATAGGTTGAGAACCATTGCTCTAGAGAATCCTGACTAATACACATCCTGAGGTACCATGGCATAAAAATGCTGAAAAGTTATTGCTTTTTTTCTATCTTAATCATTATATTTCTATACAATCAGAAAATTGCACAGTGAAAACGCTGCAGGTCATAACATGAGAGTTTCAGCTCTAAGCTGAGGTCCCAGGTACGGTTGGCAGGTATAGACGTGTGGTGCAAAGCACACATATGAATTCAGAAGCAAGGCTGCAGTGGAGCCATGCAATACAACATGGGTCATCACTGACAGCAAAACTTTAGATTCGTTATGTGTTTGAATTTGAATTTTGGGAGCCCTGCACATTTGCAAACCTTTTACAATCACCAGACTTTGCCCAGCCCGTACAATTCACAGCCCACAGCGGGAAGCTATGGTTTTGTGAGCGTCCAAGTCACGTTGGCTACAGCTGACCCTGCAAGATGCTCGGAGCCCAGTCATTCCCCAACACTGGTTATTTTTGATACGGCCCATATGCTTCCTGAGGAAAGGAGATTTTTTAAAGCCCAAAACATCAACAAGGGTTGACTTGAATTATTTCAGGGACGACAGAGCGACAGGAAGCGAGGAAGGGTTTACACGTGTCACAGCGTCAAGAGACAGTGACGGATGAAGAGTGGGTGGCAGCAACCGGGAACTGTTGCACTAAATTCCCTGTGCGGATGAGAAAGCTAGGGAATAAGAGACAAGCAGGCAGGCAGGCATGCCGGATGCGCTTCAGGGCCCGAATGGCCGAGGTTCTCGAGTTGTCTGGTAAGTATCCACGTTGGACACCAGCTCACTGGCATCTTGCTTGCCTTTCCAAACTAAAAGCTGTTTCCTACACTGCAAGACATGAGCAATGAGATCCAGATGGTCAGGTGACAAACCCATTTACCGTCAGCGTATTCAATAAGTGTGCAGTGCCTATAGCACCCTGGCGATCTTTTGCTGTTTCTTATTTAAATGCGCCCTTTCTAGACAAAAGCAGCAGTTCTCAATGTGTGAGTGAAGACCCCTTTGGGGGTTGAACGACCCCTTCTCAGGGGTCTCATATCGGATATCCTGCATGTCAGGTATTTGCATATGACTCATAACAGTAACAAACTTACAGGTATGAAGTAGCAATGGAATAATTTTATGGTTGGGGATCACCGCAACACGAGGAACTGAATTAAAGGGTCGCAGTGTTAGGAAGGTTGAGCACCACTGAATAGAAGTAAGCTAGGGGTGTACCTCAGTGGCAGTGGCATTTGCAAGGCTCTGGGTTTTATCTCCGGCACAGCAACTTTGAAATAAATAGTAATATATAGACACAGTTTCTAAAGCCAAGCCCTGCTCAAATGTGTGATGGGGAAACGCTTCCCCTTATTTTTTTCCATTATTTTTGCTTACATTCAAGGTCATCATGTTCTTTACCTATTTCACCAAATTGCCAGTCCAAAGCCTGACGATAGATAATAGCGTGGGTATTTTTCTTAGTCTTCTAGGTTAATTATTAAAATCTATCTTACAAAAAAAGAAAAGTTTTAACTGTCTTTCTAGTTCCTCATCACTTGGCTCATTTCCCCCAAAATAGTTACCTTTTGGAGTCGCTTTGGGTCTCGGTGACTACAGTATCAGAACTGTCAAGGTTCTGGCCCCAGCTAAGCCACATAGTGTACTATTATCCTTCTCCCATGTGGATTTAGTCAATTGCTGATTTGTTGCTGGTTCCCAAATTTTCTAAGAGCTTTTGCTAATTCATTCCAACTTGACTAAAGTTTGTTTTTGATCCATTCAAGCGCTTCTCATGATTGTCTCTCTCTCTCATCCCCAGGAATACACATGTCAGAGACGCATCTCCGTAAGCTCACCGTACTGTCGGGTCCCAAAATGGCTGGTCTGGATCGCCCTTCTCAGCGCAGGCACAATCCTGGCACAGGCGCAATCCTGAGCACGTGGAAGACGTTCCAGAAGAGTGTGTAGGAGAAAGGAGAGAAAGAAGAGACGAAGCATGAAGCAAAGCTCAGTGAGGGAGGGAGCAAGAAGAATGCAGAGACCAATTATCCAACTCATCGATGGTTATTTCCCATCTTACAATAGAAGGAAATAAAGTCTTCCAAGTGTTTGGGTTACTATGGCCACAACATGGCTCATCATCAAATGATTCTCAAATGTGCGCTTTATGCATCTGTTCACTTGACTCATGAGTTTGTGGGATGGCTGAACAGCCTTGCTTTGGCTTCAGCCTCTGCACGGTGGAATACCCAGGAAGAGTACACGTTGGCTCTCCAAGTCTCTTTATTCTCCTTTCACCAGGAGCAACACAATCACAAAGTGAGAAATCACAGAATGCTGCACTCTGGGCGAGCTGCTACTGTCATTTCCACTCACGTTCTATTGATGTCACAAAATCAAATCCAACGTCATTGAGTGGGAAAGCAAGCTGCATCCACACTGTGAGCAGTACCTCAGAGTCACATAGTACCGGCTATGTGTATTTATTCTAATAAAGGGAATCTGAGAAGAATTTCAAGCAATAGCAGTTATCTACCTTTTAGCTTCTTGCTAGGCCATTTGCACTATCATTGGGTGCCTGTGTGTGTTTGTGTGTGTGTGTCGCACGTGTGTGCACACAGGGTACCTATGAAAGCCAGAAGAAAGTGATTGATCCTCTGGAGCTGAAGTTACTGATGGTTGTGAGCCACTCGGTGTGAGCGCTGGGATATGAAATCTGATCTGTTGCGAGAACAGCCAGTGCTCTTAACCACTGAGCCATCTCTCCAGCCCCACACAGAGTTTTATAAATCTATTATGAAATCCATCTGCTGAAAACCACAGTAGTCAACAGCCCTCCTAATTGTTCTGACACAGACTGATAGATGTGAAATATATTACACCATCATTTTACACCAGTTAACCCATCATCTCTATCCTTCATCCATCTATCACACCAAAATCACAGAAACAAACTTTGTCTACACAGTTCCCATGGAGATGTGTACCATGTCTACATTATCACCTCTATTGTTCTCTGTTCTTCCAGAACTACTTGACTTAAGCTGGGTTTCTGCAGTTTGAACCTGTTCGGTGGGATTGGCCATCTCACACGAAGAATGCAAATACCCAGTGTCTTTTAAAATTGGTTAAATTCATGAATAGCATATGCTGTAGATTGCTTAAGGGAATTGGAACATCATTACATATATACTCAAGAGTTCAGTGACAGTGGGCAGGAGAGCTAAGCCTTCTCTGCGTAGCAATTGGGCCCTTCAGAGGGTGGAGCATAGGCTTAGCTCAGTATAACAGACTTTTCTAGGCCTTGGCCACTTATTTGAAGACAAGTAAACCAGATCTACAGAATTGGGGTCATTGTAAACTGGGTCTGTATTTGGATCAGAAGTCAGTCTTCTGACACTGACTTTGGTGCCTTTCACATGTGTATCATGCTTTATGCCATGAAGGCTAATAGTCCTGGAGAAGGTAAAACTTGATGAAATCTTAAGATTCAAACCATGGAAACAGAAATGTTTCCAAGGAAAGCAATTTCACTTTTCCCTTCTGTAAATCAATAATTGACCAGTATGTGTCAGTAGACGAGCCAAGGTAGATGATCAAATGATCTAAGTCAAGGAGTTATTTTTATGCCTGAGTATGTTTCAGTTACTTATTTCAACAAATTATTATCGTATTCCATACAATAAATTAAACGTCATATATTATATGTATATATAATATATATGACACAATACAAGTTTAGCTAAAGTCACAGGAGGAAAGGAAATGGGAGCAATGTGGAATTTTTAGATCAGCTGAGTCTTTACTGTTCACAAGAGCAACAGTACTTTTCATTACTGTGTAAAGGAAGGCTTTATTGGCAGCTTTTCTTTAATCCTAAAAGCACCCATAAAGGTTATTTGAATTTATCCTCATGGGCATTTCAGAAAACATTCCTTCTAATCAAAAACCACCGCACTTATCAAAGACATGCACTGTTACTACCTATCTTTTGTTAAGCAAACCTCTATGGGTATGGCTAGCCTACCACAGTAGCACGCACAGTTTGGAGGCAGTGAGTAAATTCACCCCTGAGACCAGAATAAGAAGAAAAGTTTGCTGAGCACAGTGTAAGTACACAGCAGGCTGGACAGCAGCTAGGAGGGCAGGGCCTGTGGGAGAGAGCAATGGGCTCTGAGGACAGGTCTCCATTTGAGAGAAATATTTTTATAATATGGTTGAGCTGCTTTGTGTGCACTTCACAGGGATGTAATTTGAGGCCATGCACAGTAGGGCAATCCAGATCGGCCAAGGCACAATTCTGGGTTGGGTGGGGCCAGGGCAGTGCCGGGTACATGATTTCCAGTTGTATAGTCTTTGTCATGCAAGTACCGACTTTGAAAAATAAGACCACGCCAATAAAAATAAGTTCCGTTTGGTCAAAGTTCTAACCTGGTAAAAAGGGAAGGTCACTGAGGTTTAAGATGCCACTTCACTTCATGGTGTCAGGCCATAGCATTTCAAGACCAGTAGTTTGAGATTCCTGAGTGAGTCATAACTGTGAAAACTCTGCATTAATTTGGTGCAGACTGCATTAATTTTCTGGGTCTGGTTGGCAGCCTTGTTTGAACTATATTCTTGATATATTCCTCGATTAGTATATTTTAATGTTGCCTACCATTGCTTTTCACCTGCAAGTCAAGCTAACAGATGATAAAATAACAGTTGAACAGTGGGCATACTACAAATGAAAACTATTTTCATGAATGTATGTGCTCTTATTTATGATTTGATATTAAATTCATTCCTCAACACATACTCCCATTAGTTGCTTACCACTATTTCCTATAATAATCTAAAGTACCAGTATTTCATGGTATCATGAGCATGATGCCTTCCAAATACTCCATCACTTGAATAATTTGTGACTCTCTGCTGCACAGTACGGTTTTGATGAAGCGATGTCTTTTGAGTTCCAAAGAAATAATTGAAAAACAAACCCTCGGAAGATAACCAGTTCACCATAATAAAGCCAGAAAATGTGTGTTTGTGCTGTCTTCTTTCCACGCCTTTCACCTTCAACATTGCACTAATGTTTGATCACACAACAGGCTTATCTGCCAGGCAGGAAGTGCACTCTCCATCTTCAAGATGAAATGGAAAAACAGAGCATCAAAGTATAGTTGTCAAACCCCTACGGAAGTGCCAGAGGCAGAGTTCAGCTTCTTCTCTCACAGTAAATCCATTGTTTGTTTCCAGAGTTTACATCATTATCTTATTTTCCATGAAAGAAATGTAAGAAAGAAATATCCTGAGAACTATATAACAGCAAAGTCAAGGAAGGAAATAGTAGCATGCAAAAAATCAAATCTGAAGGCAATCATTTCCTTTCAACTACTTGGAGGTTATAAAGAAGCTTAAAGTAATGGTGTTGACGAACCGGCAGGCAGGCAAGGCAGTTTCTTTATTAACCAATGAAAGTAACACATAGACAGAAGACCCTCCTACATCATAATGGCACCTGTGTTACCATTTACTCTGGGAAGAAAGTTATTAAAACCTTGAAGACTAGAATCTTGAAGTGTTACTGTGGTCAAAAAGCATTGCAAAGAGTCATTCTACAAAGCAAAGCCATTCTAACATTAAAAGGGACGGTGCAGAGAACATTGCTGTGTTGAAATTTCCAGCAGAAAATTTTATTCAACAAATACAATTTGTTAGCCGGAGAGTTCACTGACTCCTTGTGATGGCCATTCTTGGTTGTCAGCTTGACTCTATCTGGAGGTAACTACAGTCCAGAAACGGAGTGTACACTTGTGATCTGGATCTTGATGTAAGATGACAACATGCCTTCAATTCGGATCTTGAAGTTGCAAAACACACACCTTTAATCGGGGCCACACCTTCTGCTGGAAGTCTCTAGAAGGACAGGGGAAGAAGAAAGGGTCCGTTAGTTCTTTGCCCTTGCCCTTGTCTTGTCTGCACAGCCATTTCTTCACTGGCACCGAAGCTTATTCCTTTGGGATTCTCAGATCTATAGAAGGTCAGCTGAGATACCCAGCCTTGTGGTACCGAGCAGCTACCACAAACACAAACACGCGGGGGTGGGAGATATTCATTCTGTAACTTCTGTGACTTTAGGGAATCCTGACTAATACATTCCTGTTAATATAATGGTCCCTGAATAAAGACAAAGAAAGCATGACAATCACATGTTTTAGGAGGAAAATAGAGTGTGGAGTAAATCTGTACTCTTTGCACTGCTTGAAGTTTACAACTGAACAGATAGTATATGAGTCCTCATACTTAATTCCTACCAAATACAAGCTAAGTTAGCCACCATTTGCAGGGCACTGTGTGTGGCCCCTGCCTTTACCTCATTCAGGACTCACTGCACACTTATTTTAGTTTAAATTAATTGTGAGTGAGAAACATGGAGTCTACTTCTCTTCTAGACCCTGGGCACTTATTTGCAACCAATTCTTTCTTGTTTGAAATGATATCGGGAGTTCTGTGTTCCAAGGAAACATGTCTGTATCTCTTAATCTACATTCTTAGGAAACATTTACCTAGTGGACAAAGGTTCTGAGACTGAGCAATATATTTGGTCTGTTGAAATTAAAGGCTGGCTACAATGACTAATACAATGACTAATTTTCTACATATTTATTTCAAGTGCTAATATTTTATGTTTATACACATTGTAAAGGAATAATATGCTTAGAAATTGATCAAGCATGTCAAGCAAGAAGCAAAACACCCTCCTCCTCCAGAAAGGGATGCGCAAGGTCTGCTCCACTTGGATCAGCTTTCTCTCAACTGAGACAACAACAGAAGAGCATTTTCATCTCTAATACAGAATATACTTGCTTTTTATATTAACTTCTCTCTTTTCTTAGTTATTAACATCAATACTGAGTGTAAGGAGATGAATTTTAATGGACTGAATTGGATAAAAGATAATCACTGTTCAACTGGGAAATAAATTGTTCACCATTTTCCTTACCTTTAGGAGACTTTATGAGTACAGTGCGGGTGGGATCTGAGATACCCTACTGCTAGGAGATGGTCGTTCTACTTTAGGAGTTCATCAGAATCTACAGGAAACAGCGGGTGATAAGTGAGGCACAGAGAGGTGTCACTGTTAACACGGTCTGTGGAGCAGGCCCGTAGATCCGAAGGAAAGGCTCTGTGAAAAGATCCAGGCATGGTCATGTGTACCAAAGGACGCACACAAAGAAACTGAAAGCACTGAACAACCAAAAGCAAAGATCAAGCTGAATGAATGGTGGGGCTACCATCTTAGGTTCATGTGCTTTCTTGTGGAATGTAAAAGATGAACAGCTAAATAACATAGCTTCCCATGGGCTGACAGCTATTGATTACCATTTCTTTTATGCACAAGGACTAGAATCTGTACTAATAAGGAGGCCCCAGGACTGTCTAGATTTCTCAATGAATTTACATGCAGTTGACTACTGGCCAATGAAGGTATATACAAAAGGTATTTGCAAAGTGGAGAATGATAGATAGTGTAACATAATAGCATCATTAGAATGTGGACAATTTAAAGGAAGCTACATTTCAGTTCATCATCCAAAAAAAAAAAAAAAAAGATTATGAAACGCAGCTGCCCAGCAGCCTAGCAGGCTTCCTTGTAGAGCAGAGAAGTGAAGGTGATTTGGTCAACACCAGTGCTCAGAATGTGCCCCAAAGGGGAACACAGCTTCAGGAAACAGCCCCTACGCATGACTTCTAGTCTCTCACAATATTTTATCTATCCTCCTAATTGATTCTGTCCCATTTTTATGTAAACATCTGAATAAAAAGATAGTGGCAAAGATAGTTTTCTGTATAAGCAACCACTTCCTGGTTAGGTATAAGGTTCACTCCACAGGATGAAATTCAAGCCTGCTACTGTAAACCTGGCCAAGGAGGTGGCCAGGGAGGTCAAAGACCCTAGTGAACCCATTACTTTATTTTGTTAAATGGACATAGTATCAAATATCCTCCTAAATACTTACCTTTTATGTGCTTAGGTTAGTATCGCACTTGAACCTCATCAGAGAGGCTTTTTTGAGAGCCCTGATTAATACAGACTCCCAACTCCTAACTGGTTAAAGTGCAGGGAATAACTGATTATTGAGTGCTCACCCCTAAGAAAGACACATGCAACATACACCCCCAAAGTCTCAGGGAACATGGCAGAAGAGGAGGCAGAAAGGATGTTAAGTCAGAGGTTCGGAAGTACTACTGTGAAACAGCGTCTCCCATATGTCGCACAGATGCCGTGCTGTACCCACGAACTCACAACAGGTATAGTTGGCCACATGATAGCTTCAAACTAACGAACCTTCCAGCATGAAAGAGAGAGTGGATCAGGAGGTTGCACACCGGTGGGAAAGGGAGGATCATTTATCTTCAGGGATGTGGTGTACACACACACACACACACACAGAGAGAGAGAGAGAGAGAGAGAGAGAGAGAGAGAGAGAGAGAGAGAGAGAGAGAGAATTGCCTATATTCCAGTGGACACCCCTATGTCCAAGAACATATGCAGAGCTCAAATTGAGCTCAATGGATTATAAACAACAAAGAAAAGCAGACAAGAGGTTGGGAGAGGATGTGAGGGGTATTGGAAAGAAGTTAGAGGAGAAAAGGGAAGGGTGGCGAATATGATCAAAGTACATTTGTGTGTATGTGAGAAATTATCAAATAGGAAATCTATTTTTAAAAGAGAAATATTGGCAAGGATCAATATGGAATTAGATAGTGTGACACCCAAAGATAGAAGGAATAAGTCATAGTGTCCTATAGAACAGTGTGACTAATAAATATTATTTTAATAATACGTTCTGTGGAATGGTGGTTTCTATCTTATCATTATAGACATGTATCAAATTATTATAGTGTATTCTATAAATACATACAGTTAAAATGATGATAGCAAAAACTTAAAGCACCCCATTTTAGCAAAAAAGGTAAGACTGAAATGTAATTTTTTTGTATAGTTTTGTGCTTTTTGCATGGGGGGTGGAGACAAAAGTAGGCTTTTATTCCCAACCTGACAGGGACTAGACTACAGGCAATCTTTACATCTTTCAAGCACTATTCTATCTAGGGAAAACTAGCTGTCAGGCATCAGAGGAATATGAATACTAACAGTGTGCATGCCTTCCAAGTATTTTCATTCTTAAGGTATCATCAACGGCCCCTATTCTGTAGGGAAACTTGCAATTTCTTGCAGAGACTTATCTCTGCAGGCGGTCTGTGTTTAACGTCCACAGTGGAACATTTGTGTGATTACACAGGCAAGTAACAGACATGTGTCCTTAAGCAAAAAGGAAATTATTTTTAAAAGAATTTAAAGGTTGAAAGAATCGAGAGCATCAAAAGGCTAAGATCTAAAAACCTGTGGTTATCTCAGAAAAACACAAACAAACAAAAACCTATGTGTTTATTTCTCCATAAAGAATTCTGTCTAGCCATTCCTCCTGCCTGGTCTCCATGCTTTCAAGTTTCAAAGTCCTGAAACCAAACAACCAGTACATCCAGGTTAGGCTGCGTCTCCAGTCCATCAATGTATAAGGAAGGGTGGCAAACCCTAAACATCCATCTGTGAGTGCATACACAGGAACTTACCTCCCACCAAAGACTCAGAATATAGGGGAGACATCTCTCAAAAAGAAGCCAAAGCATTATGGAACTGTGTACTGCCTAGTTAGTGAAGGGGCAGCCCGAGTTCTGTCCACACACATAGTGCATTTGTTGGCCCTAAGGTCTACTGTAATCAATCCTGTCTAGCTCAAAGACCAAATTTTTCTCTATGTATCTTCTCCAAGGTTGAGATGATTTGTACCACTCTGCTGTCCATTTACCTTGCTCATAAATCAAGGAACTAGCCAGAGTTTTACTCTCCAGAACATTTGTCTGTGGAAGGATCTGGTCTTTCACTGCAGATCGAGTGGCCTAGTTTCTTCTGTTTGAGACCATTTTTTAAAAAACCCAGATGATTTCAACGTACTAATGAGCTGTCATTATCTGAGGGCTGTTTTCCAATGTCCTGGTTTCTTCTTTGGATTGCCATTGTCCTCTCATGGCCTAAATATTTTTATACATAACAATGCCCTGGTGCTTGTAGCCTGGGTGTTTTAGTTTATTTTAAAGCCAAATCTTTAAGTCTTAATTTCTATCCCAGACCTGGAGATGCAGACAAATTGCAACCTTACATGTAAATCAAATAGACTATGAAATTTAAGCAGTTATTTTAACTAATTAAAACATAAAAGATCAGCATATATAATGCATTTTTGAGGTCTTGTTTACAGGGTTTCGAAGTATCACAATTAAGAATCAAAGATTTTGCCTTTAACTTTAGAATAATAAAGACTTTCCAACCCCGAAGTTGAAGTGAGATTGTTGAGGACCACGCAGGAATGTGACTCACCTCTTGTCTTTTATTCAGGCTGTGATTTCTTGAGGAGGCAGATCTGACTAACAGGTATAACACTCGAGCACCAACCTGTTCCCTGCAGGCACTGATCTGTCATGGCGGCATCTGCTAACCAGAGGAAAACGACTACTAACAAGCAAGTCAATTGGTGACAACTTTCTAAAGACATACACAACACTGCAGACCAAATTTGATTCACAGCTGATGGTTCCCAATCATACTGTTTTTTTTTAAAATGATTATTACTTAGTCTGCTGTCATGAGCTGTCACCGTTCTATGCTGGAGTATACTTGTATTTCGGGGAAAGTGTTCTGAAGGGATGGAAACCATGTTTAGGGTGAATGAAGGACTCAAGGAACTTCTTATCCTGTAGTGTTTTAGCTTGTCCATTCCTTCTCTCACCTGGGAAAGCATTTATAGTGTTATTGTGGCTGTAACTAATAATCAAGATACATCAGGGACAGGAGCAAAACCACTGCTGTTGTCTTTGGGAATGTATTAATGACATCCAACAGAGTCAATAAATTCCATATTGAGGAAAGTGTTTGAATGACTGTTGACCACAGATGAGGGCATATTTTATGCAATTGTCAAACTAATTCCCATTATTCTGGGTGAGGTATCCCAGACCCAGAAAGATAATATTTATCTAAAGTTTTGATTGGCAGAAAACCATCAAAAGTTACATCCTGCTTTCTCAACAAGTCTGTTTTTAAAATGTACTCATTTTCTTTGTGTGAATATATGTGTGTGTGCATGTGAGCCCGTGGAGGTGAAAAGAGTGGGTCAGAGCCCCCAGAACTGGAGTTACAGGAGATCATAATCCCCCATGTGAGCATTGTGAACTAAATTCATGTCTTTACAAGAACAGAATGTGCTCTTGATGGATAAACCATCTCCCCACCCAACCACCATGTCCTACTATTCACTATTTTTCCACTAAAAGCTCATAGTGATATCATCTGAGATTTATTATTTCATCCAGATAAAAGTATATTTTTAATCTCATGGTGTATGTCAGAGCCTGGACCATACTCTACCTTCTAATCAAGACACATCAGCAGAATTGATTGGGGAAGGTATTATCTACAAAACTGAAACACTGGTATTGCTTTTGTCGTAACTGCACTACCAATGTTGGAGCACCTCTCTCCTCCATTCAAGGGTGGTAGAGTTTCAAGTATATTATATGTGTTAATTGATTGATTCATAAACTCAAACTCGACAAAGGATGGCCTATTGAAAGCATTTGAACCTACCATGAAACAGGAATTTTGAGAGATAACATCAAGCCACATTGAAATATTACTTTAAAACTTAATTGTGCTTTTCAAGAACCTTCTCATTGGATACCCTGAAACAATATGAGATTGTTTGACTACTAGTCTTTCACAAAGAAGGCTTTTGACCTTCCTTTTGACCCTCAGATAGCCGTGAGGGACCATGTTCATAGAGTTTTTTCGGGACTAAATGATTATGTTAGAATAACTGGAGTTTCAAAGCTAACATCTAGAGGTGAAATAAAACACATGACATTTGTCTTCCTGGGTCTTGTTTATTGCTTCATTCAGGATGATTGTTTCCAGTTCCATGCATTTACCCCCAATTACATAATTTCATTTTTGACAGCTGAACAATATTTCTCCACTATATAAATGTACCACATTTTTAGTATTCATCCATCTCTTGGTAGTTATCTAGGATGTTTTTTTATTTTCTGGCTATTATGTGTACAGCAGCAATGATGATTGGATATTGATAGAGAAGGATTTGAAGTCCTCTGGACATATATCTAAAAGTAGTATAACCGGATCATACAGCAAATCTATTTTTAGTTTTTTGAGTAACCTCTACACTGATATCCATAGTGACTGCACTGGTCTGAATTCCCACCACCAGTGAACAGGTGTTTCCCTTGTCATTATTCTTTTACCTTAGCCATTCTGACTGAGGTGAGATGAAATCTCAAAGAAGTTTTGAATTGCATTTCCCCTGGGACCAGTGATGCTGAATGTTTTTAAAATGCCCCCCACACACTTTATTGAAAATAGATTCCTTTCCCACATAATACATCCTGATTATAGTTTCTCCTCCTTCTACTTCTCCCAGTTCCTTCCCACCTCTGCCCCCATTCAGATCCACTACCTTTCTGTCTCTCATTAGAAAAGAACAGGTAGGGACTGGAGCGAGGGCTTGGTGGTTAAGAGCAATTGCTGCTCTTCCAGAAATCCTGAGATCAATTCCCAGCAACCACATGGTGGCTCACAACCATCTGTAATGAGACCTGGTGCCCTCTTCTGGCATGCAAGTGTAGAAGGAACGTGCAAAAGGAACACTGAACACATAATAAATAAATAAATCTTTTTTTTAAAAAAAAAGAACAAACTTCTCAGAGATAACTACAAAAGAAATAAAATAAAATATAAGATAAAACAAAAACTATCATATCAGAGTGTGACAAGACAAGGCAAGAAATTATTGGCTCGAAGGAAAGGATGAGAAGGCACAAGAATCAGAGGACCACTCAGTTGTACACTCAGAAAGACCATAAGAACACTAAACTGGAAGCCATAATAGATATACAGAAGATCTGGTACAGAGACCCACAAAGGCCTTATGCATGCTTCTTCATTCTCTGTGACTTCATATGAGCTTTCTTCATGTTGATTTAAGGGACCTTGCTTTCTTGGTACCCTACATCCCCTCTGGCTCTGACATTCTTTCTACCTCCTCTTTGAGCCCTGAGGGGAAGGATTTGATAGAGACGTCCCATTTGAGGCTGAGTGTTCGAAGGCCTCTCACTCTCTGCATCACGTCTGGCTGTGGATCTCTGTATTTGTTTCCTTCTGCTGTAGAAGGAAGATTCTCTGATGATGTCTGAACATAGCACTGATCATAATTTGTCTTTCTGGGTTTGGGATACCTCACTCAGGATGATATTTTTTCTTGTTCCATCCATTGACCTGAAAGTTTCATGATAACATTTTTTTCTCATCCATTTTTATTTCATATTTTGAAAACTCTAGCTTGAGACAGATTTTTCTTTTCTTTCTTTTATTTATTTTTTAATAAAATTTATTTATTGTATGTGCTTTTCACATCATGTATCATAATTCAATTCATTCCCAGTCCCTTTGCACCTGCCTTCCACCCCTGCATACTCTCTCCCCAAATAAAACAAAATTCAGGAGAAAAAAATGAAGAAAATAAAATGAGAAAAAATTTTTTTTGTTTCCTTACATATTCTAGATACCAACCCTCTGTCAGATACTTGGTTAGTTAAGATTTGCCCCCATTATTTAGGCCTTCTCTTCACTTAGGTATTATGCCCCCGTACAGAAACATTTTAGTTTCATGAGATCCCATTAATTAACTGTCAGTCTTAATGCCTGTGCTATGGGAGTCCTCTTCAGAAAGTCTTTTCCTGTGCCAATAAGTTCACACATATTCGCTACTTTCTCTTCTACTTGAGTTATGATATCATTTGGATTTGAGATAGGTTAACATGCTAACTTAAGACCATCATTACCCCTCAGTAGGATTTTGCTCCTTTTTATAAGTGGGGAAAAGTGGGGCGTGGTTCCCAATTATGGCTCTCACACTAATGGGCCCCAACTCTTTGGACAAAATTCTAGATTCTTTGGGACTACACCTTCCAGTAGAAGGATGTTGGATGGTGGTTATGTCCAAGGTTTCTCCATGATGTAAAACTTAGATTCTTTGCTATCTGTGAAGTGTTGAGCTAACCCAGATGGTACACAGTTATCATTTTCTTCAACGCAGGCAAGTCAAACACACTTAATGCATAACCTTAGCCGAGAATGTAGAAAGGAAGAAAGGGTCATTTCATATGCAACTGGTCTTGTTCTAAAAAAAAAAAAAACAAAAGAATCTTTAGGTGGTGGTGCTTCAATTCTATTTGCCATTATCTGGCCTGGTTGGGCTAACTGATGATGTTTTTAATTAAGCACAGGTACATATAATAGCACAACGCTGCATAGAGAAGTACCATGCACATCTGGATGGTTATGCATCACCAGTGTAGGCAAGGAAGTAAAGAGATCCTTGCTTATGCTAAATCCTTGTACTCTAAAGCTGCCCTTTCATCTGTGATGTCTCCGAAATCCCAACAGACAACACAAGCCAAGTGTTAATAGATTGTGGTGGCAACAGACTGGGTGAACTAAGTGTGTGTTCTCAGAATGACCCTTCTGTGCTGCCCAGGACAGAAGGGTTGTAGAAACAGATGCACAGCTAACTGGCTTATTCACCTGACCTTCTCTGGCAGCCCAGAGACACACTCATCCCCAATGCAATACTGTTAAACAACAAAGTCTTGCAACACGGGGATGCCTGTCAACCATCATTCAGTACAAGTCACAAAAATACCATGAGAATATCCCCTCCCACTTCAGAGAACACGTATTCTAATCCCCAGGCCTCCTAGTCAAGAGTCTTAATTTTACGAGCAAAGCTCAGCTCAAGCTGCATAGCTAATTTGTGGTAAGAAAACTGTTTCAGGAGGAGCCTCTACTTCATGCTGCTCAAAGAAAGGAAACTGCAAAGCCGGAGTCCCAGTAACCACAAGTGGTGAGGCCTGGGATATAAACAAGATTCTGGTGCACACATTCTGTGCTCACCTGCACGTCAATTGACAGTTACCACTTCTGGAGCAGTGAGTCGGGTAAGCTTGGACACAACATTGGAAGCTTCTGCTTCCTCTGAGAACAGCCTAGTAATCATTTAAAACTCTACCTCCAACAGAAAGGAAGACCACACCTTAAATGTGGAAAAATCAGGGCTCAAAATCTTGGTGCAGGATAGTATTGTGTAATACCAGCCTTACGTCTGCATACAAGTAGCATCATTTTAAAAGAGTCCTTAGTATAAAAAGTGAGTAAAATTCATGTCTTAGAAACTCTTTTTTGTTCAATTAACATATGTTAAACAAAATAATCAGCCCCTGTATTCCGTTTCCTTTAATTAAAAAAGTTATTACATTTTTTTTATTTTGTAGGTCTGAAAGTGTGTGTGTGTGTGTGTGTGAGAGAGAGAGAGAGAGAGAGAGAGAGAGAGAGAGAGAGAGAGAAAGAGAGAGAGAGAGAAAGCATGCACACAAGCATGCATAGAGGTTTGAGAGTGCCATAGTACATGTGTGGAGGTAAAGGAAAACTCATAGGAGTCAGTTTGTTCATTCCGACATATGAGCCCCAGTATCAATCTCAGGCTTAACCCCTAGGACACTTTCGTGCATGCTCATAATGTATTTTGATTACATCCATCTCCAGTCCTCTCATTTGTCCCTTCCCACTGGTCCTCTCAACTTTTCAAATAACAATCCTTCTGTTATGCATCATTTTTTAAAAATCTAGATTATGCATACTAGTGAAAACATTCAGGGTTTGTCCTTTCCACACCTTAAAAATTCTAGGCCCAACCGACTAACCACCTGAAGAGGAGCTTCAGATCCCTAAGTGATTGGAGATGGTACATTTTGGAGATAATGTGTTTTGATCAAAAAATTCTCATAGACTAGATTTCATTTGCCATAATGAAATGACAAAGAGAAACAGAGAGAGGGAAAGAGAAGTCATTTTTAAATTTATTGTTTATATTTTCTATTAATTTGGAACCCAAGAAGACAACATGAAACCATCAGAGCCACAAAGGTGATGATCAGGAGAATCCATAAGACACGCAAATCTTTCAGACCTTGGTGTTTAATTTTCTAATCATGTAATTTAAGTATATAATTCAATTAAGTAATCTAATTATGAATTAAGTGCATACCAAGTGCCTAGTAATCTAGTGAGATATTTACTTACAAAATCTTACTGACATTGCACAACAGTTAAGATAAATGCTGTATGAGTTTTTGAAAGTAAAAGATGTTTTTCTGGTGTCACAAGGTAATTGTAAACTTATGCTCAGTCCTGTAAGAGGCTAGAGGTTGTCCTTTCACCATTACATTTACTTATAAGCCAACCAGGATTGATGTAACCTCCAAGTTACTTAATCCTGATATCAATTATTGTTATGAACTTTTATTATTCTTCTTGCTTTCCCCAGTTATCAAAGAAAATCTTGGTGCTGATTAAGAACACCGTGTTCTATTCTTTTGCTGACTTAATTTCCTGAGTAGGTAGACGGCAGCATTATTTTGAGGACAAAGAATAGCTTTATCATCTCGAAATGCTTGGTGCTACACCGTGATGTTAAGGATGTGTTATTTTAGAAATGAATCACACATAATCAGATGCCACTTGTGGCACCGGAGAGGGAATACAGCTGTGTGTGACTCTGAGCTGGTTCTCCACACAAGAACACCATCTGCTTTCTGCTGTTTTGGATGGAGCTTTCATTTCAGCCTGTGAATCACAATAGGGGGGGTGCATATTGCTTTATCTTATATTCTCTTCTAGGCTAATGATAGCCCAGTAAGGAGACCACGTTGTGACATAAAAGGTACTTATAAAAGGTAGCAGCTAGATCCTAGACTTGGTTACCATGGGAAGGCTAACCATTTGACTCTTCCATTCAGTCCAGTTATTGTCTAGGGACATTCACAAGAGTGCACTTCAATGTACTACACCCAGGGTCCAGCCAGGCCACATAGGTCTTTGCCCGAGGCGCTGTTAGTTTGGGGCTCAGTTTAAAGGACATGTGAATGATTCCCTTGGTCAAGGTTGATTAGATTTAGTTTAGATTTAGAATCTCAGGCAAAAGACTAAAATCTTGTTAAGAAAGACCAGTGTCACTCAGAACAACAGGAAGCTTCCTGAAACATATAATGTTTTGCAGAATAGTCTACTTCCTTGTGCTAATTCCTTATAGACAAAATGAAATGAACATGGATGGCTATCTGTGATACTTGATTAATAAGTGAAAAAAAAACTTCTTAGAAGAGTGTTTTGTTCAAGAAGGCTGTGATGTCATAAGCATTGAACACTGTTATTAGTCACCAGTTACATTATTCCTGTGGTGATTAGTAGTGACTAACAGACCATGTAGATAAATCTCTGGGTGTGGATTAGGTTGACTGAAATGTGGCCATCCATCCTAAAAGTGGTGGCATCCTTTCATGGTGGGGTCTCTGTTAGCAGAGGTTGCTTGTTTGTTCCTGGCTGCCCAGACCATGAAATAATCACCCAGAAACTGCATTACTTGCATTACTATTTGACCAATTGCCTAAATGTATTTCTGGCGTACTCTTATATCTTAAATTAACCCATTTCTATTAATCTGTGTATTGCCACGTGACTGTGGCTTACCAGCCATGTCCTATCAGGCATCTGTCTCCAGCAGAGCTACATGGCTTCTCCCTGATTCTGCCTTCTTTCTCCCAGCATTCAGTTCAGTTTTCCTGCCTAGCGCTATTCTGCTCTATCACAAGCCAAAGAAGTTTCTTTATTCATTAACCAATAAAAGCAACACATATACAGAAGGAGTTCCCACACCAGGTCTCAGACTGAATAAGAAGAAGACAGTGAGCTGGCAAGAGTCTTCATTTTTCTCAGAGTTCCTTGTCAGATATTTTGCCATGGCAAGAAGAAAGATAACCAGTATCCTTCCCTTTACATAGCCTATGCTCTTATGCCAATTTAGAAACTCATGGTTTTCTCAGGTTGATACAAAATACCAATATGCAGTTACTAGATTAGGCAATGAGTTTCCATTACTTGAAGCAGCACTCTCTAATCTTGGCACCTCTCTGACACACTTATTAGCAGGTTTACCTTTGGAATCCTTGCCTAGTAACAGCAGCTATTGTATACACATGCCTTTCTTTTCCACTTTGAAAGGGAATGAGTAAACTGAATACAACCATCTTCATTTGTAGAGGAAAAGTTTCAACAGCATTAACATTATTAACAGCAAATTACTGTGGCACCCATGTGTTATTAACCCTTTGACAAGGTCAATTCTTAGCTTTTCTGACTTAGACATTCAGTTGTTTCTCCCTAACTAGGAAGCATAAAGACTAATTTAATGATAAGTTATAGTAGTTTCATTGGTTCAGATTGTGTTTTCTCTTGTTTCTACAATTATTTAAAAGGAATTGCTGCTTATTTATTTCATGGAAAATGACCACAAGCTATTGTGGTGAGAAAAGTTGGAAACTCAATCACATATGACAAATACATAGACTTTGTGATCACGTGATTTAATGGCCCAAGTTGATTTACTGTAAACAACTTGCAATAAAAAAAAAAACATGTTATCAAGAAGGAGAAATAGCTACACTTGAAATTTTCAACTCAATATGTTTACCACAGAGGAAGGTGAAATTGGCCATTTTCAATTACTTTGAAAACAATGCAATGGAAATAATAATGACATTCCCAAGAGCAGAAAAAAATGAGGTGTGCACTTTGTGTTTACACTGCAGCAATGAGTATGCCTCATGTGGCTCTGAACGGAACTCAAAATTCCCCCCTGGGTCATCCCAAACTTCACAGTTCATTAAGATGTGATCCCTTCCCAGTTATTAGCGGAAAATTCAGCAACAGTAACTTTACAGAGTAAGAAACTTACATGTTTGGTTTCTAATGCTTCTAAAAAAGTGAACTGGAATCTAATTGTGGGGAATTGGTACTGTGCTCTAAAGACTTCAAGCCAGGGGTCAGACATTGGAGAGTGGGCCTGCTCTTAAGAGATCCTCTGTTATTGGTTGCTTATAATAATGACTTCACTTCTCCCCCACACTGTTCCTAGAAGTAGAAGTAACTTCATGGGAGCGGTGAGAGGAGGGTTAGGACTGAAGATGAGAATATGACATCAGCTGGAGAATCCAGCCAGAGAATTTGTAAGAGAGAGTAATGTGAGCCTAGTTCTAAAATAAGAACCCTAAAGGCCTGAGTTTGGGGTTCTCCCTCTTGCTTCTCCACCTTTTTATGAGAGAACTAGCCTGTTGGGGACAATATAACACCAAGAACAGAACTGAGTTGCCCATATGAAGACATCCGTGGCCTGTAACAGCTGACTGTAGTCCCATAAACAAGCTCCGAGGAGCTTGAATGATCAGTCAACCCCCATACTTATTAAGAGTAGAATATTATATCTTTTGCTCTTCACGTTGTTCAAGAGCTAGGAACGGCAGAAAGTCATCACACCAGTTTCTAACTAAAGCCTGGAAAATGATTGAATGAGATCATTCAGATTTGAGTCTATGTGTAACTTAAGCTCTGATCTTCTAGCCACAAGAGGAAGTCTGGGACGGAAATACAAACATACCACACTTTAGATGTGCCCCACAAGCCATTTGTTCTTAAATTCATTTGATTGTCTTTTAGATTTGTTTTATTTGTTTATTATTATTAGGTGTGTTTGTGTGTCACATGTGTGCAAGGGCCTGTGGAGGACAGAAGAGGGCATCAGATCCCTTGGACCTAGAATCGCAAACACCTGTGAGTCTGACTGGGGCACTGGGGACTGAACTCCCATCCTATGGGAGAAAAAGACTCGGTCTTAACCTCCAAGCCAACTCACCACCCTGAAATGTCGTCTGAGCACCACTTTTAATCCAACATGCGGAAGCATGGTTAACCTCAGGCTTGAACATTCTCTAGAAAGGTAGAAAATGGCTTGGCAATGTTCAGACAGGAGAACCCTAAAGGGGTCTTCAGGGAAACAGAGTGCATAAGACAACATGTCTGCCTTCTTTGCTTTTGTTTGGAGAAATTAGATACTTCGTTGAATGGGCCGTGGCTTGTGCCAGCTCTGTGTTTGGCCTTAAGTATCAGGTAGATGTTGTGATGTTCTTCTTCCAAAAGATGAAGCTGATGCGATTCAGGGCATCAAGATGTCATTCAGGGCAAAGTGTGGCTCTACAGCCAAGCATGGTTTCCCCCATTAAACCTTCTTTGTCTTTAGATCAGAACTAGAAGACCAGAATCCATGTAAGACCAGCTCTACTGACAGTGATATTTCGGAATCCCACTGTTCTAATTTCAGTAAATGTCCCCAAAAGTTTCCTATGTTAAAAAAATTAATTCTCAGACATCACACTTGGAAGGTGTTCTATCTGCGAGTTATAGCGCCAAGTTATAGCAGCCATAACAAACTCACATCCTGGGTTTGTAAGCAAGAGACATGAAGTCTGTTGTATTTTGGGGTGCAAGTATTCAAGATGTGTAGGTTGAAAAAAATTAAGCCATCAATTTCCTAGAGAGGCAAAGATGGGGTGCTGGGAGAGTTTAGAGGAGGGGCGGTTGGCATTTTCCCTGTCTCAAGAATCATAGACAAGAGGGAACTTAGAGAAACTATGGGGATCCTAGACTTGCAAACCTGACATGGAGGGCTCAGCTCATTACTCTGCAGCTCTGGCATCTTCAGCATCTGTATTTTAAGGTAACATAGGGCCTGACAGACCTCACCGTTGGGAACTCACAAAGCAGTTGTAAATGACAGGAAGTCAACACTAGAATTAACTCATGGGAAATGAGATAAAAAAAAGAACCTTGAACATGATCTCACTTGTGTTAACTTCGGCTTTTAAAGATTTGTGGGTTTTTGTTCATGTGTATGCATGAGAGTTCATCATGTGTGTGCTGGTCCTTGCTTGGGACAGAAGAAGGCACTGAATCCCTTGCAGCTAGAATCAGGCAACGGTAAGTCCACCAAATATGATTACTAGGGATGGAAGTGAGGTCCTCTACAAGAGCAGGAAGCACTCCTAACTACTGAGTCTCTCCAGTCCATATCTGACACTAAGGCTGAAAGTGAACCTGGAGATAGCTAATGCTGAAGGACACACGGTGTGGCCAGCAATGCAAAGAAAGACCTGAAAATGACCTGACTCAGACTGCTAGACAGTGGTTATCACAAACACTCTCAAAGGATTAAAACAGAATGAAATTGATCTCTAATACCCCAATAGAATTAACAACATGATGCCACCATTGGCCCAAATGAGATAAAATGCCTCTTACCTTCCTGCTATAATATTTTCATTTGTCCAATTAATTAGTAGTAAAATATCTATGTCTAAAATGACAAGGAAAATCCTACAGTGCGCTCCAGTTAAAATTTAGAGTCTAGACCTCAAAATGAGCTCTTTTCTTTGGGTGCAGAACCAGGACCATTGTGTTTTCTCCTTTCCAACAGCACTTGGTTGCTCGCTTGACTAGACTAGGAATTAACTAAGACAGGCAGGCCTCTAGGTAGATCTGTGAGTCTTCTTGATTTCATTAACTGAAGTAGGAAATGCCACCCAGAGTGTGGGCAGTGCCTTTCAACACCAGCCCAGACAGAAAGAGGTCCTGGGGGCAGATAATTGCTTTTGGCCTGCAGGCTTTCATGTCTTATTCGTGCGTTCATCTGCCCTGTTGCTCCCACAAATACCGCTGCCGCAGCCACCACCACTGCTAACCGTCCTTTGATGACATCAGAACACAGCTTCTTCAGCTTTTCAATGGGGACTCAAAGTTAGTGGCTTTCCAGGGACCCTCTAGACCTTTGATGACACATTGGGACTGCCAAAGCAGCCAGTCATAGACTGCATGGTCACCAGCTTCTTAGCCTCTCCACTGTAAAGGCAGCCATGGTCGGACTATGCACCATATCATGTAAATCAGTCTAATATCTCCCACTTTGATATATTTTTATTTTATTCATTCTGTTCCTCTAGAGCAATGGTTCTCAGCCTTCCTAATGCTGCAACCCTTTAATACAGTTCCTAGTGTTGTGTGGATACCCCAATCATAAAATTATTTTGTTGATACTTCATAACTATGATTTTGTTACTCTCACAAATTGCACTACCAATATCTGTGTTTTCAGATAGTTTTAGGTGACCCCTGTGAAAGGGTCATTCAACCTCCAAGGGAATCGAGACCCACACTGCTCTTGACCTGTCTGCTGATCTGATGGACGTAGCCTGCTTTGTCTTGCCCCCAGTTTTACTTTCTATGGTTTGAGTTGCTTGTGGTCACCTTTGGTATAAAATACTGGATAGATAATTTCAGAAACAACCAATTAATAAATTTTGTTCAACTTTTATTAGAATGTATTATTATATCATCCAACGTTATTAGTTGCTGCTGTTAATAGATTAATGCACTTAATTTGCAAATTAAGCTTTAGTAAAAATACTGTATTGTGACTTTCACGGCTCTGGTCTTTTAGCCCTAAATAAAAATAGTCAGCAAGCGAATAAAGAAAGAACAGGCAGATAGACACTCAGATCCAGGAAATCTTGGATCAGGTGGGTTATGAACTCTGATGACGGACTATAAGCATTTGGAATGACAAAGCCCGTAGTAGCTAGTTTTTGTATACTCTGGTCACTAGCTCACACTCGAACCCCCAAGAAAAGTGTTGCCTTTTATTTTGAGCCCCGCCCACATGGTGAATGGCTTTGCCAGGTTCCTACATGTCCTAGGCCTTGGTCTTTGTCATATCTGTGCTTATGACAATGATATGCATTCACTTGGAACTTCACTCACTCTGAGAAACCTTCATTCTTTGTACTACTGGCACTGGAGAGATGGCTCAGCCATCAAGAGAATATAATACTCTAGCAGAGGACCTAAATTTGGTTTTCAGCACCCACGTTAGGCAGCTCGCACCAGCCAATAACTCTACCTCCAGGGGATCCACTTGTTAAAGACTGGACTCTGACAATAATGATGCCTCCTTGGGAAGATCTCACTCTCCCACATCCTACTTCTTAGTCGCTATGGCTGGAGACCCCTCATTTGCATAATGTCTACATTTTGAAGACTGTTAGTCCCATTCTGGAAACTTCAATATCTTCTCTCACTCTGCAAGTGAGTTCACCAAAATCATGTCTGAAATGCCTTATATTCAATTCTCAAGGCCAGTTATACACAACCTCTGCTTCTTCCCTGAACTCCAACTATACTACTGTCCATCTAATGTCTGCATTAGATAGCTAATAATCTTTTGCTCATCAAATCCGTGAAATTTCTATGCACACACACACACACACACACACACACACACACACACACATACACACATGCACATCCAGTTATAAGTTTCTTTTTTCTCAATGTATTCATGGCATCCAAATCTTTTAGTTACTGTTCATGGCAGTATCTTTAGAGTTACTTCTGATTCAGTTTTTCTTCCTTACGTTCCCTGTCTAATCTATCAGCAAATCCCCAATTGCTCTACCTGCCAAGTGCATCCATATGTGATCATCATGCTTTACCTTCATTACTGCCAAACAGGCTTGGTATGCTACCACCTCCCCTTGCATCACTGCAGTTCTTTGCAAATGCCCTTGTGGGTTTTGCTGTTATCTCTTAAAATCCATCTCTTGGGGAGATGGGAAGAACTAGAGCTATGACCTAGGAACATAGCTCAACACACTGACTTTTGTCTTCCAACTCCCCTAGTGGTTCCTGTTTCATTAAACATAAAAATCAGGTTCTGGCTATTACAAATAGTGCTGCTATGAACATAGTAGAACAAATGCTTTCGTAGTATGTTAGGGAATCTCTAGGGTATATTCCCAAGAGTGGAATTGCTGGGTCCTGAGGGAGGTTGACTCCCAGTTTCCTGAGAAACCGCCGCACTGATTTCCACAGTGGCTGCACGAGTTTGCATTCCCACCAACAATGGATGAGTGTTCCCCTCACCCCACATCCTCTCCAGCATAGGCTATCGTTGGTGTTTTTGACTTTAGCTATTCTGACAGGTGTAAGATGGTATCTCAAAGTGGTTTTGATTTGCATTTCCCTGATCGCTAAGGAGGTTGAGCATGACCTTAAGTGTCTTCTGGCCATTCGAAGTTCATCTGTTGTGAATTCTCTGTTAAGTTCAGTACCCCAATTTTTAATTGGGTTAATTAGAGTTTTAGTGTCTAGTTTCTTGAGTTCTTTGTATATTTTGGAGATCAGACCTTTGTCTGATGAGGGGTTTGTGAAGATCTTCTCCCAGTCGGAAGGTAGCCTTTTTGTCTTACTGACAGTGTCCTTTGCTTTACAGAAGCTTCTCAGTTTCAGTAGATCCCATTTATTCATTGTTTCTCTTATTGTCTGTGCTACTGGGGTCCTACTTAGGAAGAGGCCTCCTGTGCTTATATCTTGTAGACTACTTCCCACTTTCTCTTCTATCAGGTTCAAAGTGGACAGATTAATGTTGATGTCTTTAATCCATTTGGACTTGATTTTTGTGCATGGTGATAGATATGGATCTACTTTCATTCTTCTACAGGTTGACATCGAGTTATGCCAGCACCATTTGTTAAAGATGCTTTCCTTCTTCCATTGCATACCTTTAGCCCCCTTGTCGAAAATCAAGTGTTCATAGGTTTGTGGGTTAATATCTGGGTCTTCTATTCGATTCCATAGGTCGACTTCTCTGTTCTTATGCCAGTACCAAGCTGTTTTCAATACTGTAGCTGTGTAATAGAGTTTGAAGTCAGGGATGGTTATACCTCCAGACGTTCCGTTATTAGATAAGATTGTTTTGGCTATCCTGGGTTTTTTTGTTTTTCCATACAAAATTAATTATTATTCTCTCAAGGTCTGTGAAGAAGTTTAATGGGATTTTGATGGGGATTGCATTGAATCTATAGATTGCTTTTGGTAGAATTGCCATTTTTACTATGTTGATTCTCCCAATCCAAGAGCAGGGGAGGTCTTTCCATTTTCTGGTATCCTCCTCAATTTCTTTCTTCAAAGACTTAAAGTTTTTGTCAAATAGGTCTTTCCCTTCCTTGGTTAGAGTAACCCCAAGATATTTTATGCTATTTGTGGCTATCATGAAAGGTGATGTTTCTCTGATTTCCCTCTCTGCTTCTTTATCCTTTGTGTATAGGAGGGCCACTGATTTTTTGGAGTTGATCTTGTATCCTGTCACATTACTAAAGGTGTTTATCAGCTGTAGGAGTTCTTTGGTAGAGTTTTTGGGGTCACTTATGTACACTATCATATCGTCAGCAAATAACGAAAGTTTAACTTCATCCTTTCCAATACAAATCCCCTTGATCTCCTTATGTTGTCTTATTGCTATTGCTAGAACTTCAAGCACTATATTGAAGAGGTATGGAGAGAGTGGACAGCCTTGTCGCGTTCCTGATTTTAGTGGAAAGGCTTTGAGTTTCTCTCCATTCAGTTTGATGTTAGCTGTTGGCTTGCTGTATATTGCTTTTATTATATTTAGGTATGATCCTTGTATCCCCAGTCTCTCCACTGGATGGCTGGGGAGGAGTCTGGCTCTGCATTGCCTCTGACTCCAATCTCTTCTCTTTCCGGTGTTCTTTTTGTTTTGCAAAACCATCCTCCCTGCCCCTCGCCATCAGCTCCTTTCTTGGTACCTTGGCATCTGCTGCAGATGATAACAATGACATTCTCTCAGGCATATGTGACCTACTCACTAATTCTCTCACTTGGTTCAGATCCACTGCCAAGAGATGATGACTCGCAGGGGCGTCTACTGAACTCAATCCTACTTAAAACACCATTCTTTTTGTTCTGCTGTATTGTCTGTTCTATTTGTCTTTCATCTGTCTCCTCTACTCTCTCCCCAAATACAAGATAGCAAGGGCTTTTAATTACTGATAATTATGACATAGTAAGTATTCAATAAATGTGGAGCAAATGAGTGAAGGAATGAAAGAAACCTCTGATCCAAGGAAAGTGACTTTTCGTTGACAGAAATGGCTGTCAAACTGCTCCCTTCAGCTAACAAGGTTTCTGTCATCTGCCATTTCCTTTCCCCTGTTGTTACCAAACTTCTCAACTTCCCTGTTTGCTGAAACCGAAATCTCTCTCCTTGAATCGATGCGTGAGAACTTCTAGTCCCATGCAAACAGGTCTCTGTGTCACCTCTTCACCCAAGGGCAGCTCAAATGCTGCTCACCTCCTAAGACCCTCTCTGATCCCCCCAGCCCAGGCATGAGCACAGATGTTCCCTTCAGAGCAGTAACTCTCCATCGTCATTCACATCATCCATGTTCATCGTTGGAAATATGCTTTAATGAGCTTATTACATGTATTTTCACTAAGATCCATATTAGCCCAGAACCTGACAACTCAACGCCCTGAGCAGTGTTATAGTTTCTAGATCTTTCTGTCATTTCAGACTTGTAATCAAGGTTTGAAATTGCATTTTATAAAGATTAATAATTTCACCGCATATGCACAAAGCTGCATATACCTTATATTTCAAGCAAGAGACAGCTGAACTAAAATAGGATTATAAGATCTATCTTAAATGAGTGGGAAGGTAAATACTAATATGAGATATTCAGACAAAGACTAGCATCATAAGTATAATTATCTATTCCTAAATATTCCCCTTTATCAACTCTTTGTTCAAACAAGGGGTCCCACATAGCTTCAGTCCTTGCCTACTGCCTGCTCTAAGGAAGGCCATGCCTACTTCTCAGGGCGTGGCTAGCATCCTGGCCACTCCATATGTATTGCAGAGCAACAGCAAACACGAACACTTTCTGAAGCACCAGGGCCTTCCATCCCACAGCCCATGCGGCTGGGGAAAGGAGAGTTGAGTGGTTAACTCAGTGAGATTGGTCCTTCCCTTCACGGACAGGAGGAAACCAGGCCGAGTCCCAGGTGACGGCCAGTTTCCAAATGAGGCCAAGAATATGTTGAAGTGGTTACAGCTCTGATTGGGGACTTGACTCTTAGAGACGCCACGGAGCTTTTTAATTTCCTGACATTTCCAGACATTGAGAAAGAATCCAGCTGATGAGTCACCAGTATTAATGGGGTTTTAAATCCTGTTTGCTGCGGCAGCTGCCTCTCCTTTAGTCATTCAGAGAGCAAAGGGAGTTATCAGGCAAACTCAGGGGAAGAAGCAGTCTGACTGCTGTTCAGTTGCCATTTTCATTATCAGACCTCAGCCCTTGCTTCATGGGGAAGTCATTTGCTTCTTTGCCTTGTGTGTATGTATTGGAGGTAATGGAAATAATTATTTAGCTTCTATCTTGGTGAAAGCAAGCAGGCTTTCTCTGATAGAGCTAAAGCATCTACAGAGCTGAGATACTGGGAATCTCTTTAATCATCAGAGGATAAAGCCTTATGTTACATTGCGACACCTTTTGCCTTTCTGGTTCCTACATGTTGCTCTGTCTGTATTCCCTGTTAGGAAAAAAGAAAGAGTCAAAGAAGAAAGAAGGATGGAAAGACAAAAATAGTATATTGGGTTTGCTGAATTTATTTCACAAGCGTCCATACCATCCAAGGTAAGGGAACCACTGCATTCCTGCTAATATAAGGTTCTCTAGATGCCAACATCTCAGATGTATTTTAAGAGGTACAGCAGCTTGCTCCCAATGATGACTGTGAGCTTACAGATCAGTCAAGTCCCTTTTTCATCTCCGGAAAAATATAAACAGTGCTTGTCTCTCTTTCAGGTGTGTGGTGAGGACTCCTCATGTCTTTAATGTTCCCTGCGATTGTTTTTCTCAACAAAAAAGGCATGATGAGTCCAGAGGGCCCTTTTCCACGCACAAACAGGAAATTGCAATTAAGACAACAGCATCTCTTGAGTGCTTTGTCGTGAGTCATAAGGATCATGCCAGGGCCTAAGCTATTAGTTCTCAATATCAATGCACAAGAAAGAGGAAAAAAAGAAACCACCTGGAGAGTTCGCTTAAGCTGTATGACTTGAAGGAGGCTCTGGGGCCAGGTCCAAGAATCCGTGGTTTGGTGAGGGTGCTGGTGAATCTGAGAAATAAGATCCATGTCCCATTTGAAAGTACTCATCAAACCCTGAGCAACCTCTGTAGTTACCGTCTACAGAATGAGATGGCCCACTGATCAAGCAATATTTTTTAAAGATTTATTTGTTTATTATGTATAAAGTGTTCTACCTACATAGATGCCTACATGTAGGCATATATATATATGTATATATGTATGTAAATATATATGTATGCACACACATACATAGATACATATATACCTGTTAGAAGAGGATACCAGATCTCCTTACAGATGGTTGTGAGTCACCATGTAGATGCTTCGAATTGAACTCAGGACCTCTGGAAGAGCAGCCAATGCTCTTAACCTCTGAGCCATCCTCTAATTCCACTCAAACAATATTTTGCAAACTGGTGGCAGAGTATCATCAGCTCTTGCCTAAAAGTATGGGGTGGGAACATCGTCTTGAAAACCTCTGTTAGGAACAATCTGTCTTCACACTGAATCCAAAGCACCTCCTGGAAGCATCTGTGCAAAGGGTGAATGCCTCATACTCTTTATGACTGCCCGCTGTGGGCATTTTCCTTGATATAAAATGATCCTGATGAAATGAGCAACAACTCACTTCAGGGTTGATTTCAAAGGGAGACAGTCTTTTGAAAGTCTTTTATCTTCTGTTGGGAGCCTCTTCAAACTCAGTCAGACGCAAGAAACTTGGAGAAGGCAGTCCCACAACTGGCAGGACCACATGCATCTAAATGTCACTTATGTAACACAGCCTCTGCTCTGGATAGTGCCAAACAAAGAGCCATGGTTTGAGCAAAAGTCCCTGCCATTTTCTTACCACTTCACATAGAAGCAAGGTCATTCTCAGGTGCTCAGAATTGTAGTGCAGTTTCTCATGGAGGGCTAGAGAGAAGCAGACAGATTAAGGGAGCTGAGACATTATAAGAATCAACTACCTTGCTGTCCTGATCTTGACATGCACTCATCTAGGAGCACAAGGCTACAGTCACGCCTGTGAGCTCAGATGAAGACCTTCTTCCCCCATGTAACCCTGTGGGACTAGCAAAACTTCCAGGTCAGAAAATCCCAAAGAAAATATATTTAAAAGGTGGATAGTTACTGCTTACACCATGGCTGTGCAGGGAATTGGACAACATTGCCAGCGCCCTCCTAGCCCTCCATCAGCAAACGTCATAGTGGAGACAGGCTTTCTTTACTCAGAGGATGTGTGGCCGCAGGCACCTGCAGTTCTACATGGCTCTGCCTTCTGGTGCTAGGAAACAGAGAGAAACTCTCTCTTCTCAGAGTAAATCATGACCGTGGACACGGATCAGCACTTCCCAAGTCCTATATCCACATGCAAACAAGAAGCTTGAGTTGTTATGGTTATGACTTGAACCTTGGATTATGACTCACCCTTGATAGATTTTGGAGTCGGTAATGCATGGAACAAAAGAAATTAAGAGGGCATAGAGAAAGAATGAAAACTTCCTGGTACTTGTTTATATTGGTTTTCTTTACAAAGCTTTCCAGAGAACCTCACCCACCCTAGTCTTTGCATTCTTCAGCCTCTTGGGAGGTGGACTCTCTTCAAGACAAGAGATACAGCAAACATGGACAACTTATCTCTGTACTTTGAGCACTTAGGGTTTTGGAAGAAACTTAGTTTCTATCAGAAAACATGAGAAAGAAACATCATTGAGCAAGAGGCAGCAAGGCCTGAAGTCTGTCACCAAACACAGCCCAAACAGGATCAGTCTCAGCTCTTTTATTTGGACTTTCAAAAAATATTAAAATCGTTTTATTGGCATTTAGTTTATAGAGCATATGATCTATTCATTTCCACTGTGAACTCGATGCATCTTTGTAAATTTACGGACTTGTACAGCCATCATTATAATTTAAGGTTTGAGCATTTCCATTGTCTCCCAAAGCCCATTTGAAGTCATTCTCACTTCTCCCGCCCAGAAAACATTGGTCTATATTTTGTCTCTATAGAGTGGTCCTTTCTGGACACTTCATACAAACAGAGTTGTGCAGTATTAGCGTCTTGTGTATGGCTTCTTTCACTTAGCTTGATATTGGCTCATCCCTGTAGCAGCGAGTGCTATTATTTCATTCCAATTATCGATAGATGGCATTTAATTATCTGAAAGTGTCATACTTCATTCAGCCAGCTTCAAGTCTCCTCAGCACTCCAGGCCCTGGAAATGAGGTAGAACATCCAAAGAGAAAGGAGCAAATCTAACCTTGCTGGCCTAAGGTTTCAAATCTTTTCTTTTGTGATGGTGAGCTCTCTCTCTCTCTCTCTCTCTCTCTCTCTCTCTCTCTCTCTCTCTTTCCTTCCAGCCTTGGCCCAGTAGGATACTCATGGCTCTTGACTGGCATTCCGGAAGAAAGACAGGGACAGATGACGAGAACATAATGATAGTAAAGGAGTCTAAGTGTTCTGAATTCAGAGTCATTTATTCACAATTATAGAGAAGGATTGTAGCTCATCAGGAAAAGGCATGAGTGTGAGGGCTGAGTGTGAGGTTGAATGAGTAACTAGTGCGGAGCCTTCCTGATTCCTCAATTAATGATCTTTGGTGATGTTTTCATACATACATACATACATACATATCATCATACTTTGATCTTATTTATCATTTGTCTACCCAGCGCTTTGCTGGTCCCCTTTCTCCCCAAGACAGCTCTTCCTTTTCATTTCTTTATGCTGTTTCCCATTACTTTATCTTGCTTCCCACTTCTCTTAGCCCCTCTCACAATCACTTCTTTCTGGTTTTTTTTTTTTGTTTGGTTGGTTAGTTGGTTTCCACACATCCATCAGACATAAGCTACAATGTTATCTCAGAGGCGTATTTGTCAATGAAAAATAAAAGTAAAATGACTTTACAGAACATTTTTCTCATTTCCTTTGTACTTTTGTTCAATGGGTAAATACCCTTGACTTATTTATTGAGTTTGTTTTCTGACAGTTTCAGAAGTGAATGTAGTATATGTCATACATATGTATGTATGTGTGTTCATGGATGAACATGTATTAATATATATTTGGTTTGATTAAATTTAATTAGTAATTGCTCTAGGGAAAAGAATTATTACACGCACATATTTTTAAAAATCTGCAATAGTCTTAGGAATTTTTTATATTAAAAAAATGAGAGAAAGTGTTTTTAAAGAAGGAGCTAATTAAGGTAGCCTCTTAGAAGACAAAAAACTTACATTTTCTTTGTGATGTGAATTGTTTGAGTGAAGTCCTTCCTGGCACCACAAAACTCTATCACTCCCTCCCTCTTTGTTCCTGCCATCATTGTTGAAACACACTAATCTCTTTTACTCTCCTTTCCTCACCAATAAGGTCATTTAAATTGGGCTTTGCTAAATTAAATAAGTTATGAGCTCTGAGGTCACATTGTGGAGATCAGGAGTGTGAGCAGAGAGGAGGAAACTTTAGATCACACATTGTCTGCAATTTTATTTCATAGCATGCACACACACACACACACACACACACACACAGAGAGAGAGAGAGAGAGAGAGAGAGAGAGAGGGAGAGGGAGAGGGAGAGGGAGAGAGAGAGAGAGAGAGAGAGAGAGAGAGAGAGAGAGAACTAAAGCTCTTCATCCAGGACTCAAGAGATTACTCAGGAAAGAAATTTACAGTGTAAGACAATGGGGGAGCTTTCAGCAAGCCATCAATCTGCCTGTGCTTCGTGGAAGCCCCTGGGCACCCAAATACAGGCTAGCCTGGATGGAAGCAAGGTGACATTTAGAGAACATTGTTCACTGAAAAGCACAAATGTGTGCAAACCCAGGAATAGCGTGGGAGGTGGGCAGAGATAAGTCTCGTGTCTCCCAAGACCATTACTGCTATTGTGACAAGTGTTTCCCGGCTTAGGGGGAGCCCTTTGTTCATCTGGGAACGCTGGAAAATGGATTTTACTGGAACGGAAAGCTCAGCTGGGAGCTGAGGAGAAGCTGCAATTGTCTCTTAGCTTAGTCTTGTAAGAAAAGCCTCGGTGATATCTCCTTGCCTTGCCATGTCATGCTCTGCTGGTTGTATTTTGTTTGCTTGTTTGCCTGCTTGCTTTTCTTTTCTCGCATATTGCCACTTAAAAGAGTTCTGGATGCTCCTTGAATTTCAATTTAGGTCTGAGCCTGTGAGATGGCTCAGCAGGTTAAGGCCCCCGCTGCCAAGCTTGAAGCCCCCAGTTCGATTCCTGACGTCTACACAGTGGAAGGAAAGTTCGCCTCTGACCCCCACACATGAGCAATGACACACACTCCCCAACTCCACACTAAATGGATAAATAAGCAAATGCAATTTTTAAAAATTTAAGACCGTTCAAGAGGAAAGAAAAATACTGAAAGTGATTATTGATCCATTAAAGAAAACCGGACTTCTAAAATGCTAACATATGAACTGGAGAGAGGGCTCAGCAGGTTTGAACTCTTGCTGCTCTTACAGAGGACCTAAGTTTGATTCCCAGCAACCACATAGCAGCTCACAACTATCAGAACTCCAATTCCAGAGAATCCAATGACTTCTTTTGATCTCTCTTGACAGTAGGTATGCATGTGGTACATATAGAATACATACATAGAGACAGTATTCATACACATAAAATAAATCTTTTTTTGATGTTAGTTTATGTATTTCCTGTTCTGGGGTAAAGGTCCCAAGGACTCCGAGATGGGTACGAGAAGATACTGGATGAATCTCTTCTGCAGTCCTGTGTGACCTATAGCAAGCATCAAGTCTCCTTCCTGCTTGTATCACACAGAAATGCAAGTTTATTATGTAGAGAGCTCAGGGAACAACTGTGAACCCAGAACTCACAAGGCTGAGACAAAAAGCTTGAGATCAATATGGGTTACATAACAAGCTATAGATCAACTTGGACTGAATAGGGGCAGTCTATCCCCAAAACCAGCAGCAACAACAAAAACAAATAAATACATATATAAAGGGAAAATAGCAAATAAAATTCTGAATCTTCCTTGAAGCTGCATATTCCTGGTGTTTCCATTCATCAATTTAGTTAAAATATTCTATTATTTTGTTATTTACTAAGCATGAATATGTATTTGTATAATTGTACATGTATGAATATGCACATGTATTTTGAGAAAAATATGTAAAGTTTCTCATACATAAAGATGAAACTTTACATGTATTCATTTGTATATTAACTTTACAAATTTTAGAAACATTTTACAATCAACCAACAGTGAAGCAAGCACATTTTAATGTAACTAAATATTTATGCACATTCATTATAAATAACTAGCATTGTATTTTTATACTATGGATAGCCTGTCATTTATTTTATCACTAAGATCAGAACACGAAATCAGAAACATGAGTGAGATAAACCATGACTCCAAACTTTCCTGAATGTTCTCCTCAACATACAGTTTGACATGTATTCTCACACACAGCCATGTATTGTATATTCTAATGCATACTAGATAAGTCTGCAAAGATCCGAGAAGCTATGAAATGCTAGAATTACAAAGTAGGCTAAAAGTCTGTAATAGATCCCCATATTCACTTTAGCTTGAGTTCATTATGCATCTTCATAGAAGCCCTCACATGCTAAAATCCCAACCACTACCATTTTGTGCATGTTACATTATCACAAACATTTGTTGATTTAGAACCAATAACAGAGAGAAACTGGAGATCTCTGAATTTAAGCAATCATTCTTTTAATAACTGCAGAGCTGGAATTAAAGCAAAATTTTTAAATAAAGGCAAAGAAGAAAAGCAGGAAGTTCCAGAAATTACTGGAACAAAATTTCAAAAGGAACCTTAAAACAAAAAGAAAATAAGTCCTTACTCAACACATTAAAAGGGAAAAAAAAATGAGCTAGACATGGTGGTAAATATCTGTGATGTCAGCATTTGGAAGGCAGACACAGAAAGATCAGGAGCTTAAGGCCAGGTATGGAATATATAGCAAGGTCAGTTCAGCCTAGGCTGCATTAGTCCCTGTCTTCAAAACAGAAAAAAAAAATTAGAGAGACTATGAGAGCTGGCTTTGTATAAACAAGCCCCCTTGGGAACATCACACTGCCTGAAAAGTCTGAGCATCTGAGTGTCATAAGTTTCCCAGTTCCAAATTGTTAAAAGGGAACAGCTTCACTCTATGGGAAAAGAACTCTACCTGGAGCAGATCTACACAGCTTCTGGGGTTAGTAAATGGAATATAAAAAGCAGGAATTGGTATTTCAGAGAGAGCTAGACGTGTATAGTTCTGAAGAACAAATGATGACCAGCGTTGGCAATGAAACTGGCTGTAAGAGTTTCCCCTCTCCCTTGCCTTGCAGCAAGAACAAAGCTTTTGTTCTGGAGACACAGCTCCTGGTCCATATTTCCTTCCTGCAATGGTTTTGAGTGTCTTTAGCGTGTAAGACCACACAGGACTTTCACTTTTCAAGCCAGCAGCAGCAGCACTCTAAACATGACTGATAACCTTCTACTGTATAATATCATTGTGCTGGATAGTTTTGAGTCAACCTGACACACGCTGGGGTCATCTGTGGAGAGAGGACCTCAACTGGGAAAATGTCTCCACAGGACTGGGTTGTACACAGGACTGGAGGGCATTTTTTTTAATTACTTGTTGATGTAGGAGGATCTAGCCCTTTGTGGATGGGAACCACCCTGAGCTGGAGGTACTAGGTTCTATAAGAAAGCAAGCTGAGTAAACCATGTGGAGCCAGCCAGGAAAGAGCACCCCTCCGTGACCTCTGCATCAGCTCCTGCCTGCAGGATCCTGTCCTGTTTGAGCTTCTATCCTGACTTCCTTTGATGATGAACAGTGATATGGAAGTGTAAGCCAAATAAACCCGTTTCTCCCCAAGTTGCTAGGCCATGGTGTTTCATCCCAGCAACAGAAACCCTAAGACAATCATTTAAACATGCCGAAATATTCCTCAACACAAGCACCTATGGATGGGACTTCTTATCTTTTTACCTTGAGTGCCAATAACAATATCCTGTCACCGCACTCCAACAACCAAGACTTAGAGTACTGCCAGAGTTGCTGATTCAACCCCCTTATACTCCCTGCTTCTGCTTGGTGGAAAGCAACTGTTCCAATGCCAAGTTCCTCTGTCTGAACTATCTGCCACATGTAACCCTCCCTTAGCTGGCGGGCCTTTGCCATAGGACCTGCCTTAGCACTCGAGGTGAGCACCAGCAGGAAGAATGAGGATTTGAAGGGGTAGGAACACCGCTGTAAAATACCTCCAGTCTCAGGGCGAAACGCAGGGGAACCAGTGCCAGTCACATGAACAGGAGCTCAACAGAAGCAAATGTCCTGCCAGTCCTGTCACTGGGCTCCATTTCCACCACGGAAAGCCAGGTTTAGGGACCAGGGTGAAAATGCCCATGTTAACATGGAATTACGAACCAGTTAGAACTGAAATTAGGAGAACAAATAGTCTCCATCCATGTAGCCCTGCCAGCTTCTGGGAGGATGACCTGTGGAAAGTTGGTCCAGTGCCCAGCTGTAAGGTAATTCATTGTTCCTTTCAATAATCTAACACAGGACACACTGCTTGGCATACACAGCAAAGGGGTCGCTCATGGAAACCAGTCATTGCCCAGCTTTGTGCTGGGGGCTGAGATGTTGTAGGGGATGAGCCGGGTCACAGCCTGGAGTCAGACTCTGCTCTTTAGCCAAGATCTGCAGCAGATCCTAATCTCCCTTCCAAAGTTTGTATAGAGTGTTAGCACTGACACATTTGGAACTAAAGATGGTCATGACTTTGGAGAAGGTATTTTGTTATTTTTCACTTCCTTTACTTTACTAATTAGTGTGTATTACTGTTCACACATCACTAGAACATAAACTGGGAGAGGGCTTTATAAAACACAAATGATCACATTTCATTATAAACCATTATAATGTCATATTTGATTATAAGTCTACTGTAAGTAGGTCTATAGAAGTGATGGGGTGTGTGTCGTTGGAAGGCACAGATCTGAACTCATGGATGACCTCAGACTGGCACTTGAACTCTTGGTAAATTTAAAATGTAACGTTCTAGAAACACACTGTCCAATAGTGCAAACACACTGTCCACTTTAACTAGTTAAATTAATTAAAATTAAACTAATGAATTATTTCCCTATACCCCACTTACACAATTAACAAAATAATAACTAATGAATTAAATAAGAACCCTGGTAAATTAGAAATTAACTTTATCTCAGTTAGCACTGTGACTAGGGGCCTCTTTTCTGGACAACACAGATTTGAGAACATTTTCTTTGCGATAGAATGTTGTAGAGGGTGATGATGAAAAGGGTAAGTGCTAGGTCTTTGACCTTCTCAACAAATAATCCAGAGCAATTTTCTAGAACCCTTGTGCTATCAGAATTAAAAACTTGCAGTGTAGCTAGTACCTGTATGATCCTGAGACACATAATCAGACCCATAAACCCACACTAGTCTCATCTCAATGACTCATAAAATTAAACCACCTCCACTGGCCCAAGGATAATGAAATTGTATTATGGACTGCACCTGTTGCAGTGCTGGTCCAGCCTTGTTTTCATCTTATCTTTGACTGCACAGTGTATTATCTGGTTCTTGCTCCTTTGGATTTACCATTTCCATTTGACCTCTTTGCTTTCCATTTGGGATACCGTCTCTGCTTTGCTGGAGATTTGTCTTTAAACAGACACAGTGACTAATTGCGTTTTTCTTTCTTTTTTTTTTCAGTCTTGCTTGGATGTACAGTAGTGACCCCTCCCACCTTCCTGAACCATGGAGTCCTCCATAAGGAGTAGGAGCTACCTCCCAATGATGGGAGGGCAGCAAAAGCTGCTCAGGTTGTGCCACGGTCTTCTACCTTTGGCTGGACCCAGAATTGCAATGTCTGGAAGAACCTGAGCAGCGATTTCCATGAATGAAGCTGTGTAGGAGCAGCAGTAGGTGGTGCAGAGGCTGAGGGAGACTAAGGACACACACCACATCCCAGAAATGGATTTAAATAAACATAAAATCTGTGACAATCAGAGGCCCAGAAACTGAGAAGTAGCACTGTGTCTTCTATTGGAGCAGGTAAGATAGTGTCCTCAATAAAGCCAAGAGAATAGATGGTAAACTAATTTTTTGAAAAGCAGTAGAGAATGGTAAGCTGGAAACATGTAGAATTAGCATAAAAAACTAATAACCTTCTCATGAGTAAGCTTTAAGCTACACGACAATATAATAAAAGAAGAGACCATTTCTGTTTCATTCATTTCAATTCGTCTACAATTTCATTTTAAAAAATCAAGAAATGTTCAACACCATCCCTCCCCCTCAAGGCAAAATCAGGTCACCACAAATGGGAAGGGTTCCAGTGCTTCACCAGAATAACTCAATGTCGCAAACCCATCAGGTTGCCCCACCATAATATATAAATTTAATGAGGTCTTGATTGAAATTCAAGAAATTTACTTTTTTTCTAGAGCTAAACAAATTGATTCTAAAGTTGTTATGGAGTTTCCCAGTCAGGAACATCTAGGAAACACTAACACAGAACATGAGAGTGGACGAGTTTTGCCAGACAAACCCAGAAGCAACCCATATGCACACCACACTGAAAACACAATTCTGGGGCCTGGTGAAAGGAAATAGTCTGGACATATAAAGACTATTGGATCAATTCAGCTACAGAAATTTAAAATAGAACATTATGCATAGAAAAAGAAGAAAAATAAAATACAAACTTGTTGGAGTTATTAATAAGTCCTTTAAAATAATAGGAAGAAAAAACCCACCACAATCCTGATACAACAAACGGATGTAGCAGGACCCCCTCATATCTCTTCCTGTGGCTGCCGTGGCATTCATTCTTGGTTCTTGCCAACAGTGTGTAGTGTTTCTGGATTCTCAAAAACTTAAAAATAGAACTTCAGTGTGGCCCAGAATCTCATTTCTGAGCATGGATCTGAAAGAAACACGATCGCTATTTCAAAGAGGTACTAGCACCTTGTGCTTTAGAGTTGCCCGACTCAGTTACAATGCTGAGAACCCATGTGAAGTCTTCACACTGTAAGACAGAGGAACGCTAAACTAAAACAATAAGGCATAAGGAAACTTTGAGTGACATTCAGTTTGTTGTGTTGATTATGGAGATGGTAGGCTCCACGGGTGTTTGCACACATCCAAACTCATTGCACACATTGAACATAAGCATTTATCAGGACAGTGATTTGATGTATGTACATTGAGTACATATCTCAGCACGTCTGTTTTGAATGCTAAAGGGAATTTTGAAACTTTTTACCCTACAGAAATAACTGTTTTCTGACATGGGCGTATTTGGCCTTAGCCTAATTTGAATGTTATACAATATATGCATATATTGAAAGTATTTTATTACCTCATTAATATGTACAACTTTATGCTTTTAACATATTTGTTTAAATAGCTTATGTTAATAAAATAAAATCATTTGCCATGTAGCTTGTCAAATCCAAGCTTCAACAAAACTCACACATTTCAGAGTGTGTGAGGATTAGAATTAATTAAGCAAAAGGAACAGAAGTATAAGAGAAATAAGAGACAGAAACGCAACAGCGCCGGGAGGGACAGCCAGTGAACACTGAATCCGCCTCATTTATTTTTCCACACGCTTATATACTTCATCCCAAACACAGAGCAGGGAGACTACAGACTCCATTAACATGATATAAGGAATAGACTTGAGTTCTCCAGAGCACCTCCACACCCCAAATACTAATTAACCACACCCTAGGTCAGAATCATTCATTTGTGGCCACATCTGTTGTCAACAACTTTGAAAGAACAGAAACAAGCTCAAACTCTCTGGCTTCCAGTCAAGATGGAACAGGCCCAAAACTGTGGGTTCCCACAGTAGCTAAAAAGGAAAAAAAAAAAAAAAAAAAAAAAAAACACCTGAACGCATCATTTGGAAAAAGATATGCTAACAATTTGCAATAAATTGGTTTTTAGGTTTCCTAAAGAGGCTTTCCACTGTTTGGGCAGGGGTGGGTTCCCTAAGACACGCTGAAAGGCCTTACATCACTGGGTAGGTACTTGTGAAGTTTCTGTGAGAGTCAGACCCCCTCCCCCAACTTTGGGGGTTTGCCTGTGAAGTAAGCTGGTTTCTCCACCCATGAGATGTTGCCTCAGCATCAGCTCAAAAGAGAAGAAGCCGCTTGATAAATTCATTCAAACCTTGGAAGGTGAGCTGAAAGGAACCTTTCCCCTTTTTAAGCTTACTGCCTCCTGTGATTTGTTACAATGGCAAACAGCTAATATAATTCAAATATGAAACCACTGAGGTACCGATCAATAAACTACAGTTCAGCCAGGCCATGGGGGTAATTTGGAACTGTGGAAAAGGCAAGGAACAGCTTTATGAATGAGGATGACCTGAATGACAGCGTATATTGTAAAGTTAAAGGAACAAAATACAAAATAGAGTATGGTAAATAAAACACTACCTTCAGATATTTGTTTTAAACACCGATAAAACAAGTGGAAATAATGGCCTAAAAAGATGAGTGAGAAGGGGGTAGGATTAGAAATAGGACTTCTAAGAATACATCTTTCCATATGATCAATGAACCACACACGTGATTTACATTAAGAAATAAAACTAAGTCAAAAAAGTTGAAAGCATTCATACCAAGCAGGATTTCAGGCAGCAGAATTCACCCTCTGCACCTAATATAGGCATCTATTCTGTAACCACTGACATGCGCAGTTATCCACAAGCTTGAGGACCACAGTGGTTGTCAGCTTCATTAAAACATGTGCTGAGCTTCAATACTAAATTAAACTGATTACATTCACGTTCCCAAAGACTCACAACCAGTTTCGTGATAACCATCCATTCGATCCAGTTACCTTCACAATGCTCATGGAGACAGCAGTCACGAAACAAGAGTCATGAGGCAGTGTTCATTTTATTTTACTCCCCCACTTTTCTCCCAAAGTGATTTTAATCACCAGCTAAGTTCAAAAACTTATTATTCGATTTCTAAGATTTCAGGAAACAGGGCCATCAAGTTATCCTTGGTTCCATCACCTGACTCAAACATCAAGCCCCTGCAGCTGCTGCGGCAAAGGTTGGTGTCAGCAATTACGGGCTGACTCACCAGAGAACATGTGCTATTAACTTATCAAACATCTCTCACCCGGGAGCTTCACCCTCAGTGGGATCATCTGTATCGAATTTGCACAAGGTGAGATCTCAGTCAATCCTGCATACACTGCTGCTCTGGATACCCCAAAAGAAGCAACCACAGCCTTGTAGGGAGTGCTGCACCAGTAACGGGGTTCACGGTCAAAGCTCCCCTTAAGCTGAGCAGACCATCCCTGGATTCTCTGCCCTCACCCACCTAACCCTGAGAACTTCCCATACCCAAGTACAGAGCTTCTCTGTTGCTGCAATGCCTCCTCTACACAAACAAAATCCTAAAGAAAAAATATTCTACATACCAATTTTTGTTTGAAAGTAGCTTTTGCCATTTGGCTTCTTGAGTAACCAGAGCAAAGTCATTTATTCTGTGCTTCTGTGTTGACAGTTATAAAATACCTAAGAGGGAGACATTGGGTAAGATTTTGTTTTATTTTTTATTGCTGGGAATCAAATGAAGGACCTTGTTCATGCGAGAGAAGCATTCTGCCATGGTGTGGTAAGAATTGAAATGCACTCAAATTGCAGGTATGCATTCCAGCCTCATTGTTCTATCTGCTGAGAAATGTTAGCTCTTGGGGCTGGGGAAGTGACGAGGGTAGTGAAATGCTTGTATGAGCATAAGAATTAGAGTGCTTTATCTGTCAATCATGTGAAAAATCCAGAAATAGTGTAATTCCAGAAGAGGCAGAAGGATTCCTGGGGCTTGTCTGCCAGTCGGAAGAGCTCAAATAGCAAGTTCCACAGTCAGCGAGAGACCCTGTCTCGAAAGATAAAGTGGAGAGTGAGGGAGAACCAATATCAACCTCTGGTATCTGCACACAGGTACACGTGCATGTGAGCATACACACACACACACACACACACACACAGAGAGAGAGAGAGAGAGAGAGAGAGAGAGAGAGAGAGAGAGAGAGAGAAATAGATGCATACACATGCACATATGCAAAGGAGAAAAATTAGCTCTTCTTTAACAACTTATAAACATCTCCCTGAGAAACTTATTTCCACACAGCATGAATGAGGAGGAAAAGGAACGATTACATAAAACAAACCACTGAATTGTGATACTAAAAAGCTTCCCATTCTTTCTGTCTAAGGGTTGGTCTCTTTGTGGTGACATGGTGTATTTACAAAAACATCCAGGTTGTAAAAGCTTTCCCCTCTTGCCCTCTTCCAAACAATGGATTCCTAGGGAGACGTGGTGGCTGAAAGAGGGTCCAACAACGGAGGTCTTCTCTACTCCTCACTGATCTCTCCTGCGGAGTGGCTGGTCCTGTCATGGAGGTACAAGTGAGAGGGCGGACCTACAAGAAACGGTCTACCTACTACTTTCTACTCTTGTTCTACGGTGACTCATTTATGACCTACTTACAGGTTTGTCTTGATTACTGGCTGCTGCTTCCGTAGGTTTGCTATGACACCTAACTATGACTGTCCATGTCCCTAGACTTTACTCTTGGAGAACTGTAAGCATCCCTTCTTTCAACCACCAGTAATGGCGTGTAGAAGCTTCTGGGTCCTCATACACCTGACTTGCGCTGTGTCCATCAAGAGCAAGTGTCTCTACTTGTGCTCGACTCCATTGTTATCACTCAACTTTACAATGCCTGCCTTGAATATTGGAGCCAGTTGTTGTCACTGTCTCTTTTCAGTGTGTCAATGGACGCAGAGCAAAGTCATTGTTTCCAGCGTGTGTCATCCCGTGCAACACAGTCCTCACTCCTCCTGCCCTAGAACTCTGGTCCATAAACAAACATCAGACGATTCATTGGCTTGTTTGCTTGGCCTAGGAGCATTGCTGGGCCCTCCTACTGGTCACCAGTTCACCTACCTCTCTGAAGCCAGGAAGATGACTGGGAACAAGAAGAAAAGAGTATACTATCCAGGGAAGTTCTACAGTAGAGTATATTTGGTATTTGTGGAAATTGTCCAGTATTATTCTTGGCACAGAGCACGGTCTTACTTCGTGCCAGCTAGTTCCAATAGCGAGTGCCCATAACTATTCAAAGAAAAGAGTTCATCCTCAAACTGATGAGCAGAAACCTCAATATTTATAGGCCAATTGCATTTCTTTTATTGACGCTGTCTATAAGCTGGAAGTCTGTGTTTGCCTTATGTTTATTGGGAAAGGTTATTTACTCAAGTGTACACACAAGCTTTATCTTTGTTTTCATATTGCAGAAGCCCTGTTCTCCTGGTTTCAAGATGTCAGTAACAGAGAAGATTATGCATGAAAATCTTCCTGTCAAAATTATTTGCAATACAAATTAATTTGTTCATTTACTTATGTAGCACTTATTATGTGCTTGGAGATACATGAATAAAATATAGACCTTCTCCCTTCAGGCATAAAACAAAGGGCTTATTCTTTCATATACAAAGAACTTTTACAAATCAGTAAGTGGAAGTCAACACAAAATTTAATCACGGATATGAAAAGATGTTTGTTATACACACATGAATGAAAACGCACAGCAGTGATCAATCATTTAAAATGTTCAGTCTACCCATAGTAGAGAAGTGCAAATCAAATTCCCATAATGCCATGAAGCAGGACTCCATGATGCTGTTGCTATGTTAGTCTCAGACGTTGGGTGAAGATATCCAGCTCCAAGGAGACCACAAGGGTTCAAGTCCTAAGATCAAAGATACCCACCTTTTATGCTTCTCATCTATAATAAAGGAAAAAGTTGGAAGAGTAGAGAGGGGTCTTGGGGAAAGTGTTTTGAGGAATACTGTTTTACCCGTTCACCTTCTGTGAATCCTAAGGAGATTGCAGTATATCATCTTGATTCTAGAAGAGTGTCAACTCAGAGTATTGAATATGTCTCCCTATAATTAGGGAACATGATGGTTTCACTTACAATGACCCCCATATGTTCATAAAGCCACACTTCCTAGTGTGGCCTTGCTGGAGGAGGTGTGTCCCTGGGCGTGGGCTTTGACATTTCAAAAGGTTCATGCCATTCCTCCCTCTCCCTCCCTCTCTCTCTCTCTCTCTCTCTCTCTCTCTCTCTCTGTGTGTGTGTGTGTGTGTGTGTGTGTGTGTGGTTGTGATTGCTGCTGCTGCTCTTGTCTTTCTCTCCTTCCCTCCCTTTCTCTCTCTACCTCATGGTTATGGATCAAGATGTGAGCTCTCAGGTCTGCCTTTGTTCTAACCTTCTGAGACAGCAAGCCCCAAAGTTAAACACTTTCTTTATAAGTGGATTTGCTCATTGTTGTGATCACAACCATAGAAGAGTAACTAAGACAGAGACCATACACAACTTGCACCAGTCCAGCATGAAAGGTATTCTTCCATGTCTGTTCACTTCACACCTATTCCCTAAGTGCCTACTCTGTGTATCAATACTGGGCACAGATTCCAACAGTGGACAAGGTGTGTCAGGATGTCACCATTGCAGAGCCCATGGATGCATTAAAGCATTGGGACTGTCTGCTTAGCTATTCACTTCCTCCCGTTGAGTGTTTGTGGAGATTAGGTCACTGAGACATTTGAGGTGCACCGTGGAGAGTCTACCTAGATGAGGAGCACAATAGTTCTTCCCCTGCAGCAACCGAATTCCAAAAACAGCCTGCAAAAAAGAAAGACTTCTATCTGCTGGATTTATTTTATTTCCTCATGTGAAGTTTCCATGATGGATCCTCCTCTTTATGTCCTGGTTCTGATTGCCTTTGCTGCAAAGAAGAAAATTCATGGATGTTGGCACATAGTCATTTTGAAGAAGGAGAAATAAAACCTTCGATAGCACACTAGCGTTTGGTGTGTCTCTCTGGAACCTGAACTTCTCTAAAAGCAATCTTCCTGTAAGACAGCCTGTGCCCCCACAGTTGGTACTTGGAGAAGGCATAAGCAGGTAAAAATTACAGATGTACAAAGCCAAACATGGCTCTGGTTTTGTTTGTTTGTTTGTTTGTTTTTGGGGTTTTTTTTGGTTTTTTGTTTTTTTTTTTTTTTTTTTTTTTTTTTTTTTTGCTGTCCCCAGAATAGCCCTCAAGCTTTGGTGTGAATGACAGGAGGGACCAGATGGTTCAGCCCAGCCTTGGAGAAGGCCGTTGCCTGTCTTCCTCTCAGGGTCATGGGAACATCTGTCTCGCCCTATGTGTTTAGGGACAAGCACTGGTCAGGTTCCCTCTCTTAATTTTTGCACACCTCCTTGAATGTAGCCTGGCTTCATATGCCCGCCCAGAGATGTGCTGTGAAAGCCCAGCATCTCTGGGAGAAGAGAGCCCAGCTTGTGACATTTATCACTGAACCTGGTGTCAGTCTCCCTGCTGTGATGGATTTTAAACAGCAGATTCATTCCGAGTGGTGGGGATACCAGACTCCCTGGGTATCCCTGCCGGTGGTTCACTTACCTATTTTTCTCCTCCTCTCTAGACCTCCGCTGAGGTGGCCCTGAACCACAGGCCACCATTTCCTTTGTTCTGAAGAAAGCATCCGCTGCTGATGTTTCAGATTGTGCCTGGCTGGCCTGGTTTCCTTCCCATTGTTCTGGCAGCACCTAGCATCTTGCTGTCCCGCTTCCCTTGGTTTTCCTCAGACCCCTGTGACCTTGGCCCCATTTCGGTTTTTGTTGACTGCCCATCTCCCAAGCTGCAAGGAGATTGATTGCATTGTTCATTTTAGCACAGTAGATGTAGCTATTTTATTTAATTTCTCTGTCATTCTGGACCCCTAAGGATGGATGCTTGTGTCTGATGCCCCCTCCCAGTGACTGGATGTGGGCAACCAGTAGCTGATTCCAAACCTTTCCTTTGTCCTTTGTGAGACTGTTCTTTATATTTGAACATCTTTGCTGGCTCAGGGTAGACATGGGAAGCAAATTTTGAATGTTTTGAGAGAGAATTCCACCTTCTTGATGAGACTGAACTCACACTGTATCAGTTCTAGTCCTCTGCCAGCACCCCGATCTGAAACACCCCCGATCTGAAACACCCCTGATCTGAACCTGATCTGCCGGCTCCACAGCTTCACAGGAAGCTTTAGACATAGGGAGATTAAGAGTTGGTGATTTATTCTGATACCCAGGGTTACAAAAGTAAATAACAAAAATATGCAGGACAAGAGGCTGAATTTCTCATTTCAGAGGATCCTGGTTGTAAAGAGAGGGGTTTGTGAGGCCCGTGCTCTTCTTACGAATGTTCTCTGTGTTTACCTGATGTCTTCTCTAGTGCCCCTTAGCTCTCTACACTGTGGAAATCTGGGACTAGCCTCTGTCTTCCCGTGTGACAAAGGCCAGGAGGATGAACTATTGTGGGGAGGAGCCAGTGCTTGCTGCAGACATGCATTCATCTTCCGTGTTTACTGTCCACAAGTTTTGTGTGTTTGTTCTTAAACAACTCTGTTTTTTTATTTAATTTCAAATGAACAGAAATCTTGCATGAATCATAGGAAGAATGTCTGAATATGCTGTACCTGAGTTCATTAACCATTCACGTTTCTGTTCATTTGCACTGGGATGGTTTAGGTGTCTCATTGGTGCATCCTTTTCCCTTTCTAATGTACCCCGCGGCTGCTGCTGTGCTTTGAGTGCAGGGTGTGCTCCCCAAAGGTCAATATGAAAAGGTTTGGTCCGGAGAAGGATGGTGGTGGGAAGTGTTGTCTGTTTTTAAAGGGTAGAGTCCGCTAGGAGGCTCTTGGGTTGAAGAGTGCCTTAGCCTCCCCCTTCCTTCCTCTCTCTCTCCTCCATTACTCTTCATGTGCTCCATCTTGCTCTCTCCCTCTTTTCTTCCCCCATTTTTTCTGCTTCCTAGTCAACAATGTGAGCAATTTACTCAGCTGTGAGAAGCCGCCATTGTGTGCTACATTTGCTCAGTAGTAACTCCAGACGTGAACTGAGGCTTGAGTCTCAAGAAGCACGCATGAGTCCAAATGAACTTACCTCTTTCATACTCTTTCATAAGTGGCCTCTAATACAACCACCCTCATCACCTATCTTGAGGATTTTTACTTTTATCATAATTAGCATAGCCCTGAAAGGAGACCTAGCCAGCCCACAGCAGGCACTTTTCAGTTTGGGGTCCAGATCTGATCATACTGTCTGCAGGGCATGGCACGCAAAGAAATGAGTATGACATAAAGTGAGAAGCTTGAAAAGAAATGGAGAAATAAAACTTCATAAACAACACTGAGAATGAAAGAGTTCTCCTGCAAAGAAGTGGAATCTGGGTTATAGCAAGAGGCATCAGAAGTTGGGATCAAGTTGGAAAAAAAATCATTTGAATTCTTAAGTAATCAACAGATACTAATGACAGACGTAGGCAGACGTCTCTACGCTTGGTTAATCTGAAACAGTGAGAGAGAAAACTCCCATATTAATGGAATAGGTAATCTTCGAAGGAACTCTGAGAAGGAGAGAGAGAGAGAGAGAGAGAGAGAGAGAGAGAGAGAGAGAGAGAGAGAGAGAGAGAGAAGGGACATAGGAAGGGAGGAAGGAAAAGAGGGAGGGAAGAAGGGAGGGAATGGGGAAAAGGAATTTTTCCTAATAAATTTACAGACTCTGAAGTCTTAAGAATTTATATTGCAAACACAGGTGACTTTTCTTACATTGTAGAAAAATGCAGATATCAAAACATTTGGAAAACTATGCTTCTCTTCAGAGCTTGGCAATGTATGTTTAGCCCAATGTGTTAGGAAAGCTGGATATATGTATATATGCTACAGGACACAAAAAGTGTCGCAGATGACAACTAAAAATGTATAAAGAATTGGATTAATCATTCCATAGGCAAGTATTTTTCAAATTCTTCACAGAAACCAAAGCCTACATTATATACATTTCTATACTCTATCCCACAATCATGTAATGATTAAAGACATTATGGAGACTTTCTTATTCATAAGTGAAATTAACTACAACCTTGAAAGAAAAACTGTGAAGGAAAAACAAGGAAGAAATCTACAGTCAATCACATTATATTCATTAATAATTCTAGGATATTTTAGTATATTACAGTATGACTTTTGATATATCTTTAAAAATATGAATTAGCCTTTGATAAAATTTATTTGTGGGAGCCTGATTTGTTTGGATGCCCACCTTTATAGATTGGATGGAGGGGGGAGAACTGTGTTCCCACGGGGCAGGGAACCCTGACTGCTCTTAGGACTATAGAGGGAGGGGGAGGTGGGGGGAGGAGGGAGGAGGGGAGGAGGTGGAAATTTTTAATAAATAAATAAATAATTTAATTTCCCTTTCTGTTTTTTTTCTTTAAGGTATTAGCCAATAAGAAATAACAAGATTATTCTTCTTTTGTAAGTATTGCCAAATAGAATATTGCACTGTTTTCCCTAACCTATCAGAGACTGAAGCTGCAGAAATGGCTCAGTAGGTAAAGTGTTTACTGTGCAAACATGAGTGCCTGAATTCAAATCCCCAGACATACAGAAGAGCTGGACACTGCCTCGGATCACTGTACTCCCAGTGCTGCAGAGATTAGAGATGTGTGGACCCCGGGATCTTGCGGGCTGGCAGACCAGCCTCGCCATAACATGGAGTTTTGGGTTCAGTAAAGAGACAATTCACCAAAACGTAAGAAGGAGAGAGACAGGGGGAGGCTTCCTCATGTCAACGCCTGTCCTCCACCCATGGACAGATGGGTCTGTACACCCATGCACACTCCTTCCTTACACAAAACCAAACTCAGAGAAAAAAGAAACATGGTGGAAACTGGGAAATAAATAAAGACGCTATGATAAAGGTATATGCTTTGGAAACAATGAAGACAGTTTATTGTTTTAGACAAAACAAAACAAGGGACTCTGAAAAGATAATAGGGACTACATGAAACAGTATGAAAGAACTACTGTCAGACACACCCACACTCGTGTAAGTAGCTGAGTGTGAGCCTACCATGGTGGTCCTGACCTTTAATCAATATTTATGTTCAGGAGGCAGAAATAAGCAGATCCTCACAAGTTCAAGGCCAGCCTGGTCAACATAGTCAGTTCTAGGCCATCAGGACTACACAGTACGGCCTGCTGGGGGTGCTGAGGGAGGGAACTGAGAGTGGTCATAAGAACATATGAAATCTCTAATCTCAGAATTGTAGGAAGAAGGAAATTGCTAGGGCGCACTGCCTGCTAATGTAGCTCCAAGTTCAGTGACATGCTCTTAGGAACTAAGGTAAAGAATGGTCGTCAGCCAACATCCTTCTCTCACAAACACAAGAACAAGATGTGTACATTCATCAAGGTGCACACACCCTCACCCATACACACATGGGTGCGTGTACCACACATATATAATACATACATACATACAAAATTAATTTGATCTTTGAAAGTTTTGAAGACTTTTGTAAGTGTTTGGCTCACTTAAGACCCTAATAAAATCAAAGTCTTTCCCTCTGTCCTTTTGTTATTTAGTCTCCATTTCAAGACTGTGTGGCATTTGCATTTTACAGCGAGGAGAGATGAGCATGGTTACATTACATAATCAATTTCCCTGAGGACTGGCACCACTTAAGGGAAGAGTGGGATTCAAACTCTGACTCTCCTGCTCCAGCATTTTTCCGCTCTATCTCACCACCGCCCACTCATCCCTCCGCAGAGTCCTAAACAATAGTGAATCCTTGAAGCAGTTTGGTTCATTTGCCCCATTACTCATTTGCTCAGAGTTATATAACATCCACAGGAGAGCTTTCTCCCCGGAGAAGCTGTCACACTAGACTGCCCAGGTGGGTGGTTTGAGTGAAAGTTGGCCCTGAGTTGCCAAAGGAAGAATATCAGTGGTTCCTTTAATTGAAATGCATGATGAAACCCTTCAATGAGGCATGGCCAAAGGCCTCACAGAAAACAAGGCAATGTTGATGGCCCATAGGTCAGGGATTACAGGGTTGCAAGTTACAGTGGCTTCCACTGGGTTTCCGTAAATCAATTGGAGGTTGGTCATAAAGGAAATAACTCTTAGGCCATAGTGATGCTGATATTTTGCTATGCAAACCAATCTAGAATATAAGAAAGGATGGTGGAGCAGAGGAGAACTTCCGGAGACAGCACAAGCCCTGCGAGATCACTGCACAAATGAGAAAACCAGGGAATAATGAAGTTCCTTGAACATCTTTTGATAGCTGTTGTTGTTTTTGTTTGGTCTTGCTGAGGATTTTATCTGAGGACTCACGTGTGCTGGCTAAGAAATTTACCAGTAAGCAGCAGCCCTGCGTCCCTTTTTATTTTAGATTTTGAGGCAGACTATCTAGGATCCCTAAGCAGACCCCAAATTTATGCTCCTTTCCTTGTCTGGACCATCAGGGCCAGTTTCTGTGTTGGTTTTAATACTGGGGAGACACTTACACACATATCTGCTCACCCCAGGTGTGGAACCCATGACAGACCAAAGTACAGATACCCCAAAAAGTCCAGACTGGTGAACCAATGAGCTTTGCTGTGGTTACATGCGGGAGTGTGGATAAGGAGTTCCTTACAGAGGCATGAATGGCTCAAAGACAGCTGAATCACCCAAGTCCACCCCAGCAGGTATGACAGCTCACAGAGTTGGGAACCTGGAGCACACTGCATAGCCTATATGCCACTCAATAGGTTAAAGTGTCCTTTCCGGGTGCCTCAGTTGATCTAAACCTCTTCCAGGCAACTCTGGTGGTTTCTGCTTCTTCCAAGTAGCTGGTCTGGTCTAAGAGTCCTCTTTGCAGCTTTGCTTGTCCAAGAGTCTTCTTTGAAGCTTTTGCTTACTCTGGCAAAGAGAGGCCTAGTGAATCTGTTCTGCTTCAGGAACTTCCTGACGTTATTTTGAACTGTTTACTATCTTGTTTAAGGACTTCCCTGCAGGATAGAACATTTCAATCACTTAGGAAACTGTTACAAAACACAAAACAAGGAGTTACTGCATAGTGTGGCCACACAAGCTTCAAGACCTCACTTTGGATCCCCAGCATCCACATAAAAGCCAAGGGAAACCCAATACTACTCCTCAGCTAAATTGACATACCATCAAATCTCCTTCTAGTTATCTATTTTTATACTCACAGACAAAAGCTATCCTTAACCTTAATCAGAGACACTAAGAATAGCAGGGAGCCAAGGGCTTGGCTCTAGATGAGAGAACTACCGCCTTAGAGTTCATGGAAAATAGTAGAAGTGGGTGTAGAAAGAATGTTACCACAGGAAAATAGGAAGATGCAGTGTTAAATGCCATGTTCTAAGCATGCCACAATCATGACAATCATAAACGCATGACACATGCACCTAATGGTACTGGAACCATACAAGATGAGTCTGCCCCACAGAAAGTTCTGAGCAGGGAAAGAATTCATGAGGCTCTACAACTCAGTACTGAACTATTGAGTAACTGACGAGTTCTGGGAGTGGGGAGGCATCGTATCCAGTTGTGAGCCTACTGATGAGTCTACCAGGCTCTAGGGAATAGTTTCAAAATCCAGGATCATATAGATGACCCAAGCTGAAATCTATAAGACAGAAAACAAAAGTTATGAATATGGTGAAGAGATTTGCAAGGAAGAAGGGGGACCGGAAATGGTAGGGATAAAATGATAGACTTGGGAAGATAGTAATGACAAGAGCAGGCTGTGTACATGTATGGTATTGTCAGAGAACAAAGATTTAGTTTTCCTTAATCCTGGTGAGGCAGTGCACAGAGGGGTCAGAGACAGGAGGCTCTCTGGAATCCCTAGACAGCCATGTTAGCAGAAATGCTGAACCCTGACTCCAGTAGTAGATATGTTTTCTCAAAAATAAGGTGAAGTGTGATAGAGGAAGTCATTGGCCTCGGTTTCTGTCTCTGGCCTCCACGGGGACACATGCACCTGCACATATATGTACAAATGTATACATGCATAAGCCACAGAACTGTAGTGGTAGGTATATTATTTGCATTTTGATAAATAAATCTTGCCTGAAGGTCAGAGACAAAACTAAAGGCACTAGAGGTCAGGGACTCACACCTTTAATCCCGGGATTTGGGAGACAGAGTCAGATGGATCTCTGTGAGTTCAAAGCCACCCCGGGCTATACAAGATCAATGCAGAAACAAATTCAGGTGATGGTGCCTCACCTTTAATCCCAGTACTAGGAAGTCATGCCTTTAATATCAGCTCTAAAAGGAATATAAAATGAGGGGAGAGAGACACTGTCTGTTTAGTTTATAGTCACCCAGTCTTAATAGAGGTAAGACTTCTTTAGTGGCTTGGCTGTCTTGCTTTTCTGGTTTTCAGGTTGAACCCAATATCTGACTCTGGGTTTTTTATTATTTGAGCTACACAGACTACACATACACATAGAGACACATAAGGTGAAATGAATAGATAAAAATCTTACTTTCCTAGATATTCACTCAAAATTACACTCAGGAAGATATGTCTTACTTGGTGCTGACTTCCACAGAAGACTGCAGGCTTGTATGAAACTGGTGGGGAAAAATGATCAGATTTCCAATATACCTAGCCTGAACAGAGATAAATAAAAATAATTGATGTGACAAAAATCATTCACGTATATTGTTTTCAGATAATCATTCTACATGATATTCCACCTCTAAGCATTAAAGGGGAAAGCATTCCCAAAGTTCCTATGGATTTCAGACAAAAACAACTGTTGCATATTTTCCAAAATTATCAGCATTAATATGTATGTGTTTTCTATAATAAGTGATTAACAGAGCACAACCAGAAAGCTTGAGCTAGCAGAAATGCATGAAACAAGTTGAGAATAAAACACATTACGATTTAGATAATAGCTCAAGTGCCAGTAAAGACAGAAGCACATCTTCCTAGACAATAAAGTTTGAAAAATATCTCCAAAATCAGTGTCCAGTGAAGGTTTGTGTGTGTGTGTACATGTGGCATTAGTATATGTGTGCACGTGCATGATCACATGTGTATATGTGCACAGGTATACATGTCCATGCTTGTGGAGACCTGAGAATGATGACTGGTATGGTTGCTAATCACTGTCCATATAAAAAATTAAAGCAGGGTCTTTCACATGAACCCAGAGTCCAGCAATTCAGCTAGTCTAACTATCCAGCTTCCCTTTAGGGATTCCCCCATCTGCTTCTTCCCCTGGGAGTATATCTGGGCCACCAATCCCAGCAGACGTTTATTTAGGCGCTGCAAGTGTTTTACCCCCTGAGACAATTCATCAGCCTCTTAAATGTTTATAATATATAGATACCATAAAACTCAGTTCTATATGACTTGTGGATTGTGAAGAAAGGAGAACACAAATTACATACTGGAGCCTGAACTAATATAGTTCCCAGGCTCTATTGAACTTGTGTCCATGCCTCCTTAATCTAGAGAAAAGTCCTATGACAGTTATTCATTTCTTATTATAACTCCAACAGTGAGCTTGCTAGGGATCTTTCCATTCCAGTGTGGCAAGGCAGCAAGAACCGACACCCGTGCCCGTCTATTTTAAATGTTAACTCTTCCTACTCACGTGACTATGCTTGGGTGTCCCCGTTGTCTTGCATAGAATGAGAATAAAAATAACTGTGCCCAAGGTCAGGTAGGTTCACTGACTGGATCTCCTTACCTATGTATGTGTGCCGCTAGGATGGCGCCTTTAAAAAGCAAGCATTGTGAGTGCCTGATGTTCCTTTTGTTGCTAATACAATGTCAGTGAACTGATGGAGATGGAATTTAGGGCACAGGGAACCTGTTTGAAAAGCTGTAAAATCATGTTTCCAGGCAACTCCTATTCTGCCTGCAGCCAAGTGCAATCTCAGATCCGAATTCACCCTTTCTCTTCACCTCATGCTACCACAACTTTGTCTAATGATTAATTACTATTAATAATGTTACGTGATTGATTCTACTGTTATTATTAATTCTTCTATTATGAGATTTCCATGTGTATGTCCTCCTGAAGTCACAGCCTGCAGGGAGACAAAATTGGAGAATTCTGGAACATCCCACTGGAATTAGGCACAGTAGACAATAAAGAAATACATCTTATTCAAGCAGAACTCAACACTCAGTTTGACTAAACTACCTTGGGCCCATATCAGCTGTGGGTTTGTTGTGTACTCTTTTAGTTAACAGAAATCTGTCTCCTGACTCAGTGAAAGGAGGTGGGGGTTGTGTCTTTTGTTTCACAGAGATAGTGAAATGGAAACCCCATATCTTCTAGAAGGGAAAAGTTGATGTCTTTACTCTCTTACTAATGGGCTGTAAAAAGCTGGCCCTCTGGACCAAATGAAGTGGAAGCCTCTTTTCTCCTTGCTGCAGGTGACACATTGGATGAAGCAGTCCACAGTCTGGGTTTATCCTTGACTCTTTGCTCCCGTGTGTGGGAAGAGGAATGACTCATCCGTTAGTTCCAAGAACCAGAGGATCCAACACAAAGGAGCAGGCTCAACAACTTCCCGTCTGCAGTCTAAAGTCAGCTTGTCCCTGTTCTTCTTGCCTGGCTTGAATCTGGAGGAAAGGATAGAAGGCAGCACCTCCATATTTTTTAAAATACAGCTCTGAACTTTGGAGGTTAAAAGTGACTGGCTGTCAGTGACAAAGGGATGTTCAGTTACCCCATGACCACAGATTACTACCAAGAACTGTGAAGCAAAATGATAAATCTGGATTCCCAGTGCCTCTATTCTATACATTCTGCCCTTTATTTTGAGTGTTAACAATTTGTACCACCTAATTTTTTCTCTAATATATAAACACTTAACTTGAAATGTCAAAAAATGAATTAATAAGCAAGTTCATTATAAAAGCTTTTCCTGGAATGGCCTCTTTTACACTCTTGATGTCAATAGAGTTAGGCTCAGTGATTCTGATAATTATAGACCACTGACTCACACATTTGAAAACAAACTATTTTCTTGGTATTAGATTAGATACTGATGCTCCTTAGAGAACAAGCGCATGTGTGTGTGTTTGTATATATCAAATATGTGTGTACGTGTATATGCATTAATACATATGTGTGCACATATGTAAATATATGCAGATATAGATGAAACAGTGGATAAGCACTTGCACAGATGGAACTGGGGCAACCCCGGAGGTCAGCTGCAAACCTCGGAGAGGTTTTTAAAAGACATACACTAACACCTCAGGTGCTTCTCAAAAATAATATATTAAAAAGAAACTATACAAAGCTAAAGGAATATCTTGTAGTCAAACAAATTTTTAACAGAATAATTGCAAAGAAAGCAATTTGGTGGATTTTTGATAAAAAATACTCACATACACACACAGAGAATAATCTAAGACTGTAAGAGCCCACACAGTGCACACAAACCTGGCTGGAATACGCCCTTCGCTTTGCAGCCACAGCCGGGGCATCCCAGGTGCCCGCTGTGGCTTTGATTAATCACCTTCCTCGCGTTCTATTTTATTAGGTAGTCACACGGTGAGGAATGGGAACTAATTTTATCAGAAAAATAGTCTCTGTAGAACCAAAGGTGTAAAATAGTATTGAAATGTGGTGCCGAAGTGGAAAGGGAACACAGATGGTGGTAACCAGACTCTCAGTGTCTGATCTCTCCATGTGGGTTCTTCCAAAGTCCTTGTCTTCGCCTTGACCCCTAGGATAAGAACTCAACCCAGATCCATTCCTCCTCAGCGCTCTAACCCAGGCGCCATCTGTGAAAAGGAAATGAGAGCTTATTGAAAAAAGGATAAGAAGTGAATATTTTGAAACTTCATGTTGTTTAAGAAGGTTAGATTAGATTTGGGGAAGCAAGTATTTCGACCAGGGTAGGGCAGAACTTATATGTTCTATCTTTCCTTTGTACTCAGATTAGAACTCTGGAGACAGTTCATCTCAGACGGGTTTGAAGAACAGTAGACAGAACCAATGGGGAGGTGAACAGGGTGTTCGTCTCTACATACACGTGCCCTTGTTCAGTCCCAGTGACCTCCCTGTTAACTTCACCCAGAGGGATCTCCTGGTGTTAAAACCATTGTTCAGGTTCCTTCTGACAGTGGCTCTTTAATCATTCTGTGGATTTATTCTATGAAACCCAAAAGAAAACTGAGAGAGGTGAGATAAACTTCAAGCCCTACTTTGGCAATGGCTAAACAAATACTCTTACACTTGATCCACTCGCTTCGTTTTATATAGAAATAAAGAGGCCCTAATTACACTTTTCACTTGTTTTCTCCCTGCCCGACTACTTTGCAGTGGCGTGGGCAGGAAGCACGGACCTCTGCTTTGCCGTGCTGTGAGTAGGTAGAATGAACAGGTCTCTGGTGTGCAGTGGCATGGACAGGTAGCACAGAGAGGCTTCTACTTTGCTGGAATGTGGGCAGTTAGCATGAACACGTCTCTGGTCTGATCTGCAGTAACATTGGCAGGTAACACAGAGAGGCCTCTGATTTGTTGGGATGTGGGCAGGTAAGCATGGACAGGCCTCTGATCTCATCTAGACTGATGAGCTGGATGGATGCTTCTTTTTATACTTTGGCATTTCAAAGGCCGTAGATAAACCTGAAGCCCCAGGTGCCATTTTGTTCATCTCTCTTTGCGAGGCTCTTCACTAAACACCTCAGTGTGTTTGCTGCACAAATAATATTTTCAGCCTGTCTTTGGTTTTTCTGAAATGCTCAGGAAATATTAATCTAATCAAAGATTATTGAGCTCTGTTGACCTACCGGAAATCCCCAGAACCATGACTCCAGAGCTCAAATAACGACAAAGAGAAGACAGTCGGTCAGCCCAGAAAACTGTCCTTTAAGGAATCAGCATCTGATTTTTTAAATTTGATAGAGGAATAGAGTAATAAGCACTTCACCTAAACTCCAGAGAAGACACGGGCATTAACATCAATGTGAACACTGTAAACAGATTTCCTTGCTGGCTCGAAAACATGAGTCCTTTGGGATCGCTCAGGTCCATGTTGCCTTTACTGCCCCATTACCTGAAACCTCAGGCTTAAAATGAAAACATTTAAAATCTTAGATTTAGAGGACAGTGGCAGGCAACTGAAACACGTATTCTTAAAACTGAAGGAAGAAAGCCATAAAGAAACACACACTATGGCATAGTTAGAATGCACACACACACACACACACACACGCGCGCGCGCATCATTTTCAATCCTTTGAAAAGCTCAAGGGAAAAAAATTACACTCTGTCAAGTGAAGGTTAAAAATTATCTAAATCAGTGTTTTATGGGATTAATGTGTGCTTCAATTATCAACGCCTTATGAAAGGTTATGACAATTTCTCTTACATAAGGAATCATGAATGATAAACTTTAATCATGTGATCTTTTTTATCAGAGGGTTTTTTTTTTTTTGCATGAACTCCACCACTATAATGAACCAGAGGAAGAATAGGAATTGCTTTTTCTGAGTCATGGATAAAGGATAACCTGGGTGGTGCCGAACCTGCAGATGTCCCCCCTGTGCTCTCCCTCGGCTTAGCAGTGCATGTGGGAACAATACACATCACGTTTTGCCAACATCATTTTCATTCAGTTTTGTGACTAGCTGCAGTCATTTTCTGTGGGAACTGGATTTCTATGGTGATGAAATTAATTGTTTCTTTGGTTCAGGGATGGGAGAACAAAAAATAATGAAGTGATGGATGGCTATGTCTCAGATACCCTACCCTGAACTGCATTCACAATGGGCCCACGTGTGATCCCTGCCTCAGAGGTCCTACTGTGCTGCAGTATGTCCTGGGCAGATGTCACCACATTAGCCGATCACCCATGCTTATGTGGCACTTCCGTGCCCTCTGATTTGAACATTGTTCTGGAGACCTTGCCAAAAATATCAAGCTGTTTTTTCCTGACACTCAATTAGGAAGAGGAGAGGAAAGTATTTATTATTATTATTATTATTATTATTATTATTATTATTATTATTATCATTATTATTATTACCATCTCCTAGCCCAAAGCTCCAAAACTCCCTTTACATTTCTCCCCAAATCAATATGTTCAAACCTGTCATGACAACATCCCACTCTCTAGTACCAAATTCTCATCCTGTTTTCCTTCAGTGGCTGTGACAAAACAGGGACCAGAACCAAGTTGAAGAGGAAAGGGGTTTGTTGACTTATACTTCCCAATCATGGGATGAAGTGCAGGAAAACTGGAGGCAGAACTGAGACGGAGACCATGCCTGTGCTCACTGACTTGCTTCCCTGGCTTGTTCAGCTACTTTAATCATAGAGCCCAGAACCCCCTGCCCAAGAAGGGTATCACCCACAGTGGACTGCACTCTCCTCTCCCCTCCCCTCTCAATCAACAACTGAGAAATGCCCCCACAAAAGTGTCCACAAGTCAACCCGGTGGTTCCTCAAATGAGATTCCTTCTTTCCTGGCATGTCTAGCATTGCATCAAGTTGTCAAAAACTATGGCAGACAGAGTTAACCTATCGAAGGCCCACCTGTGACATTTGACCTTTCTCCTCCTCTTCTCTGGACCAATGTGAAGCATTAGTTTCTTTGCAGATTTAAACCTGCTCTTGAATAGCCTGGAATGCGATGTGAGGTGAGCAGAGGTAGTTCCACGCCCCCTGGTTCTGTCACCTTGTCATTGTCTTGGTCAACAGTGAAGATGATGTTTTGTTCCGTACGCACTGGCTTCTGCGTTTGCTTTCTCCATTCTCAACCGGCTGTACTTTTCTCAAAGATAGCATATGGGAGAGGAATCATTGCTCAGATAGTCAAAAATGATACGTAGCTAGAAAACAAGCCCATTTGGGATGCCCCACAAGTTAGCAGCCCTTTGATAGTCCCCAGTGTACAGTCTCTCCCTCTGAGTACGAGTGACTGCCGAGAATCCTATAGGTGACAATCCTGTGCTTAGGTTACTATTAATTGTATTGAGGGAACCAAAAGAAACTTTGCCCTGGGTTCACTTATAAAATTTAGTTTGTAAAAATGCTAACTTTCTAAAAAAACAAAAACAGTGCAGATTTTTTAAAATATGATGAAGTTTTGGAGGAATGTGTCACTACTGGCCTGTTGGCTAATCTGTACCAATGCTGTAGGCAAGAACTCAAGACCATTGTGTGGGAACTGAAAGGAACCCCAAGCCAGCAGTCAGTAATGGGGCAGGAACTTCATTGCAATGCTAGTTATCCAGACCTGGGATCTCAAGCATGCACAGCAAGCACTCCACCCAAAGAGCTAATTCCCTACCCTCAGAACTTTAACTCTAAAACACATAGAAATAATTTTCTGTCAATGACCTGAGACATCTGAAAAGAGCACACCATGCTGTAGATGAAATTATGGTGTTGCTGTTGCCTTCAGAACTGCCTGTGATACCCTAGGCAAGTAAACCAGCCAGGCCATGCCAGAATCCCCATCCTGGAAGGGAAGATGGAATCATCGGATGCTGCCTTAGTCCACTCAATGTACAGTAGTTCGATATGCAAAGCTATAAATCTCAAAAAAAGCACTGATATTTATTATTCTATTCAAATGGTTGTATCTAAACATCAAACTAGTCATTTGAGTGGAAACAATTTTTAGAAATACAAATTATTAACATTAAAAAATCTGTTCCAATTGATTATTTTATACCTGTAATGAGATTTTTCTAGGGAAAAAATCAGTCTTTTTCAGGATTCAAAAAGAGACCACTAAGCAGAAAGCAGGGAGAACCCTGGTGTCCAGTTCGCATAGGTGCGTGTCCCAAATCCAGTGCAGAGGCTACCAGATGACGTGTGAGTACATCAAGGCATGGGCCCAGCCCACGGAGACAAGATGCTGTGCAAACATTTCAAGCCAGTAGTAAAAGTACCAGGATAAGGGGCAGAACTTGAAGATGAAATTTTATAGAAAGAGAACATAAGAGAAGTACATAAATGAGCTATTTAAATAGAATAAATCAAAGGGACAAAAATTTCGCTAACAGACAGACAAATGCAACAATCTATGTATTGAACTACCAAGACCTTGAGTCACTGTCAGGGAGAGAGAAACTAAGAAAATCAAGGTAGCATTGAATTTCTAATTAAATTTCATTGAAAAAAAATAAAAGAAAAAAGAGGAAGACGATAAGTAGTCATCTATATATGAGAGATATTAAGACCCTATCTTGCTACATAGTTTTCAAATAAAACCATGATTTCATTTTCCATTAAGAGCAGAGATGCTATGAAGGAGTAAATGAGAAAAGCAGAGGATGGAAACTGACCGAGCTTGGGAAAAGGAGGGCAATACAGAGAGAGGCAGGAATCAGGACAAATGCTGGCTGGCTTGATCTTGTACAGGTCTTGTATAGGCAACCATGCCTACTATGAGTTCATGAGTACGGTAGCCTTATCAACAACTTTTAAGTCATATAACATGTAACAGTATCATTTAATAATACATATATGCTAAAGATGTATAAAATCATACTTTAGTATGATAAACAGTTGGGAAATGGAGCCTATAATTAAGAAATTGCTGTATATTTCATGAGATAAGGAAATATTTGTAGGTACTTCCACTACCTATGTAGTGTCTGTAAAATACCAGGTACTCAGTTCTCTTTACGTCATCAAGTGAATGATTACATGAAAGAATAGGATGAGACTAGAATGGGGGCTTTTAGGTAGCATTTCTTTATGTAGTAATTATAATTCACATATAATAAAATAATATTAAGTCCAGGTAATAGGTTTTATTAGGTTTCTTTAATATTACATGATTTTAAATTGAATATCTGAATATTTATGTTTGCCATAGCTCTCTTACACGAGGTGTGAAAAAATCACTTCCAACTCTTTTTCATTAATATAAAAACCCCTTTAAGGAGTTAATTTTTATTCTAAAGGAGAAGGTGTCCAGTATTCAACTCAAGGAACTGATCTGAATTTTAAGTATTGTGTAATAAAACTTGAACAATGAGCAGCAAATTCTGGTTACACAAATAGGAACCTCTTATTTTAACATTACATCGCCACTTCATCTGATAAATTTTAAATGAATTTATAGGCATTCTAATCAATTATGCAGGAGAACAGGTATACTTCTGAGCAGAGTTAATTTAGCTTGTCTGCTCTTTCTGTAATTGCATTTGTTTTGATTTTGTTTCCTTATAGAGGGACATGACAAAAACACACCACCATCTAGACACTCTGTGTGTGTGTGTGTGTGTGTGTGTGTGTGTGTGTGTGTGTGTGTCCTCGCATGAGCATGTATCTGTAGGTGCACTTAGATGCCAGAAGTCAATGTTAGTTGTCTTCCTCAATCATTATCCACCTTATTATTTTGAGACAAGACCTTTCTCTGAACCTGGAGATTGCTGATTGACTAGACTGGTTGGTCATTCACTGATTGGCTAGACTGGTCACCCATTTGCTGATTGGCTAGACTGACAACCATTCATTGATTTGCCAGACTGATCAGCCACTTGCTGATTGGCTAGACTGAACAGCCATTCACTGATTGACTAGAGTGGCCGATCATTGAGTTCCATTGTCTCTGCTTCTTCAACACTAGGGTTAGGATGTGCACTACCATGCCTGAATTTTCCTTGGCTCCTGGAGATCCAAACTCTTGCCCTTATACTTATTCGCCAGGTACTTTATTAACTGATCTACCTCCCCATCCTCTAAACCCTAGTTCTGACGCCAAAAAATCAGGAATCTCAAGCATAGCTCCTGTTCTCCAGTGTAGCAGGCATTCTAGTACAGAAAAGCATCAATTAAATGCCTTGAAGAGGAGAACTAACATATAGAGAAGGGGTCTCCCATTCTTCAGGGAAAGCATCCTGGGAGAAATGGCATGACCTACATACCTCAAAGTAGAGCTGCTTGCCAAACAGAAAAGCTAGCAGAGATAAGAGGGTGGTAGGTTATGAGGGATTCTTTTACAGACAAAGTAACAGTATGGATAAAGTCTCAGGTAGAGTAAGAAATTTGATCTTATATGAAGATCCAGGGGTAAGAAAATCTACCATGGCCCCAAATAAATATTTTGCACAGAGGCAAGAGATAAATTTGCAAACAGATAGTTGCATGACAATGAAGCACCTTCCAATGCAAGATCATGGCCTAGAGTCTACCAGATTGGAAGGAGCTTTGACAAACTCTTATGCCCTGATGACATACTAGAGCAGGTATGACATAAGGGGGCCATTCTTGGGTGAGTTCTTGGGTGGTAAAGTAAACACTAGGAATCTGATAAATTAAGAGATGTTAAGACTTCTATAATCTACCAAATTCTGTAAGAGTAGAGAAAGGTTGCATTAAAGGCTTACTTGGAACCCAGAATGTTTAATGATGTGGACACAGGTTTTAAGAGAAAACTTTTGTAGCAGGTTGTTAATATGTCCAAGGTTACCCAAGGTTACCTAGCTGTTTGTAGCAGTGATTCTCAACCTGTGGGTCATGAGCCCTTTGGGAATCACATATCAGATGTCCAGCATATCAGATATTTACATTATGTTTCATAAAAGTAGTAAAATTACAGTTATGAAATAGCAATAAACTAATTTTATGGTTGGGGGCTACCACAACATGAGGAACTGTATTAAAGGATCACAGCATTAGGAAGATCGAAAAGTCACTGGTCTACAGCCAAGAGTCTGACTCCATAACTCCTTTTATGAAATAAGTTGTCTCTTTACTCCCTCTTCAATCTAGCTGGTCTATTTGGCAAAGATAATGGTGTAGATTACCGGTAGGACAACCGCTTACAAATCTTGGTCTCCTCTATCAAGAGGCTTGTGTGTTCCACTCTGCTACCCTCTGAAAACCCACTAGAACAGCAGTGAGAAAAGTAGTATAAATGAGTTTAAATACCCAGGAATCTGGATGAGGGCAGCAGAAGTGTCAAAACACTGGAATTAAACTAACCGATCTATCAAAATATCTAGAACGATGATAATAAACTAACACACTTAATTTGCAAAGTCCATTTGCTTGTGAAAGCAACATGCTATTAACAGCTATTGCTTGAAATTGAAATCAAGTCAAATCGCCTTAGAAATGTGGCAACTTGACGTAAGTGAAAACTTATGCTATGTAACTGAATCTCCTGTAGTTACACACATTAAGACTTTACCTTTGAGCACGGTTTCCACAATATTACTACCGGCTTTTGCTAGAGTTGCTAGTGTCATCTTAGGAGACTTGCAGATCCTAGTTTTGTCATGGTTAGTTTGACCACTAGAGTTCTCATGGTTGATGATAATGTGGGAAGCATTTTGAAAAAAATAAACGTTTGCTATTGGCTTACTTGGCCAATAAGAGTTTAAGCCTTAATTTAAAAATTATCAACCAAGTGCTGTTTTTCTTTCTGAGCTCATCTCTGGTTGAAAGGCTTATTGTGGAATATTAAAAATTTCCAGAGAGCAAAGAACCAGTTATTGATTTGCACCACTCAGTAAATTACAAAACCACTGTAGGAAAGAAGTGCCAGTAGCTAAACAATAAACCTTCATCTTTATCGCCACACGCTTTTCACATTCACTTAGCCAGTCATTTCCAAAGCTTCCTACACAGTCCCAGTCTCCACCAGTTGGCAGTTTGATAAGATTCTGGGTCTCACAGTCAGATGGGAAGTCTTGGTCTAACTTATTATCCCTACTGGAGCTAGCAAAAATGCCTACTTCTACCCCTGGGACTTGGGAAGAGTCGGAATGTCAACTTCTCCCGCTTGGGTGGACTTCGTTTTATACTCTTCATTTTCTCTGAAAGGAAAGTATCTGTGCTACAACTCTCAGAGGAGCTGGAAAAAGAACAAGACCACTGCTAAAATCTTTTCAATCTAATCATGTATTAAAAACAAAAAATAAAATAAAATAAACCACTGTCCTCTGCACAAGGATGTAAAAACTCTGTGATCACAACAGAAACCAGAAGCACATGGGAGAAGTTTACACAAAGCCCTTCTCAATTTGTTTAAATGTACCTTCTAGTTGTCATACATCACAGAAAACTCCAAGGAAATGTTAAACAGATGGAAGACAAGAGCAGCAGGATTGTAACATGAAGGGGCTTGCTTGTTGGGGTATCTGTCCTGCCCGGTACCCCACAGTCGGCAAGCCCCAAAGAAAATCACACAGAGGACTCCATAAGATAATAAACTGATTGACCCATTAGCTCAGGCTACTTATTAGCTCTTATAACTTACGTTAGCCCACTATTTTGATCTATGTTAGCCACACGGCTCAGTACCTTTCTCAGCGGGGCAGCTTACATCTTGCCTCTCCAGTGGTCTGGGCAGAACTGGGGAGGGAGCTTCCTGCTTCCCAGAGTACTCCCGTTCTCTTTGCTCCACCTCTACTTCCTGTCTGATTTTCCCACCTATACTTTCTGCCTGGCCAATCAGCCTTTATTTAAAACATAATTGACAGAATACAGACAATTCTCCTTCAGCACAGGACCAAATCTGTATTGCTCTTGGCAAACTGAAATGTAGGGCCTTATGTTTGTAGCTCCTTATCATCCACCTGTGGGCCACAACCCAAGACAAAGGATGTGGGCCTTAGGAGTAGGGAACAGAGTCAGGCATTAAGTGCATGAAACACTAAGGAGAAGAATCACTCAGATCTGGGCTTTAGATTCTAGAAGGTCTATAGTGACCTTTTCTTTAAAGTCTAGTGCCTTGGTTACCCAGGTTATAAGCTTTTGGTACTAAAATATGCCAATTAATTCTCCTTTCCAGATAAAATGAGACTGCAAGGTGCCCAAAGACATGTATTCAGCACTGTCATGGTCCTGGGGACCCCCTCCCTCAATGTTATAGAGGTGACGTGTATGCTCGAGACAGAAAATGAATAACATGTTTGTTCTGTTCCTTTTTATATTAGTGTCTCTTCAAACTGGGTGGCCCTGTTTCTTCTCACTTTTCTCATTTCTAGGAGAATAATTTGTTCTTAGCACTATAAGGAAGTTGCTCATCAAAAACTTGAACAGAAGACTGGAGGCAGAGAGCATGTTTAACTTGCAGTGTGTGTGATTAGATAAATCAATTCCATTAGCTTTGTAGCAGAAACCGTGTTTCCTGCTGCCCAGTGACCTATGGACAATCTCCTGAGTCACCTGTTTGTTCCTTTTACAAGTAATGGATGTGATTACAAGGCCAGGATGTAGCTGTGGATGCATGACTGTGCTCCGCATCTCTGCTTCCCACTCAGGGACTTCCCATTACTGTGAAAGAAGGCTCAATCATGCGGTTTCTCAATAAATGGTGAAATCTTAACCTCTGACTTTATTCTCACCTACAACAAAAGTTAGACCTTTGGAGGGAAAGACTGCCTCTATCCCAAGAGCAGCAGGACCTTAGGAGGGACGTCCCTCCTGAGCACTGCCCACTTGTTATTTGTGTCAGTCTACTAGCAGAGATCTAACCTTTTCCCTCTACCAAGAGAGATAAGTACAAAGTCAATGCAATCCTCCTGGCAAAGAATCGATGCCACAGTTTAAAATGACACTGACTGCTCCAAGGACAAAGCATTTTGGCTCATAAAGGTGAGTGTTTACATGGGGGAACTCTAGATTAATGGAAATGCAAACAGACCCAGGAAAATTACTGAATATGTGTAGTTATTGTGACAAGGACGAGAACCTGGACCTTTCTATCCCTGTTATTTTGGGAGAAAGAAGATAAAGGTGAAATCAGAATGGAAACTGGAGGCCAATGGGAGTCAGAAAATGGTCCCAGGGAGAGAATTTTTTTAATTAGAAGAGCCAGTTAAACCTCACATTTTTCATTTGTATCACAATTTCACACAAACTAATACAATGTCTGGAGAAGAAATAGAGTTGCAGGGCCTGTCTCTGCTTCATTCACCCTTCTGCCCAAGAACTTGGCTCCTCAACCACAGTCCAGCCTCGGTATCTACACCAAGAATCTCAGACCCAACACCTATCTAACCAGTCTATATTCTGACAGATTCCAGGACCTGTCATGTAGTTGAGTAGTAGAACACTTCTCTGGCATGCACAAGTCCCTGGGTTCAATTCCCAGCATTAAAATGAAACAGGAACTTTTACTAAAAAAAAATCTTACAAGATCCCCATGTGACTCATATGAACACTAAAGTATATGATGCACAGGACAAGGTCGTAGGTAAGGTTCATGGAAGCCAGACAAGACCTCTTACCTACAAACCCTCTCTGCTTTCCATAGGTGCCCATCGAAATCACAGTCAGCTTCTATTTTCACACATCATCATACATACTACTTCAGATTCCGCTTCTAAGACTGTTTACATCATTCCAACATCCTAAAACGGGATGGGGAAACATCATGACTCAAGAGAGAGAGGAAGGGAGCACACACTGCCTGAACAGTTTGGATAATGGATTGCAGCCTAGTTATTATGCTTTGTGTGATTTTACTCTTTCCTATTTGATGTGGTGCATTTTGCCTGTCCACCTCTGGTATCTGTCTTCAGATGCAGAGAGAACAAGAAAGTCAAAACCTCTCGATCAGTTACCCCTAAATATCTCAAGGTTCATGCTACCCTTTCGATTTATCTATAACTTTATTTTCTAGCTTTTTCCAAACGCACACATTGATCAAGTCATTTCCCTAACTAGACTGTGAGCCACTAGAAGACGAAACTCAATGTTTTTGTCTATCTTCCTCCTATTAACCATTAGTCCCCTAAATTTAATGAGCAATGGATCATAGGTGACTTAAATAGCAAAATGAAGATGAACAGAGGAGTGGATGGTGAGCACAGAGCTAGGTTCCCTTCCAGTTTTTGCTCCAGTATGGCTGCTGCTATTTCTCTTGTAGCCTGTCCCAGTCGCATGACACAGTGGGCTTTCAGTTGTTTCATCCATTGCAGAGAAGTCGGCCAGACTGTCTGATTGTTTCTCAGTCCTGGGATACAGTGAGCATGTATGAGAATCGCTGACTGTAACTTACAATCAATAACTCGCACGTCTCTGGAATCCTCAGGTTTGATTTGGCATCTAACGCAATTTCACTGCAAGAATCCAATTTTCCTTCACACATATTTCCCTGATGATATAGGCGGAAGAGAAGAAACATTACCAAAGGAAATAGAGAAGAAAGAAAGTGACTTTCCTTTCCCCACTGTCCAGCCTGTAAACGGTTAATGTTGTAAGAGGCAAACAAGTGTGAAAAATCACAATTTCTTGGAAATGTTTTGCACAAACTTTGCAGAAAGCAAATAAGCAATAAAAAAAACTTTTCTGTAGCTATTTCTCGGTTCCACATTATGAATCTTAAAATAATAATAGCATACATTACAGGGTCTAAACATAATTACTTTTATAGATGAAGAAAAATGTGTTATCGTTATTATCTTTGTAGCTAGCCCACTCTTCCTCTCCTGCCTGAACCACTAGATTATCAGAGAAACAAATTAACCCAATATCAGATAGGAAAACATCGACCCCTCTTCAGGAAAAAGCCTTCCATTTATTCACCATGTGATGTTCTCTAATGTCCTGTTTCCTTGGTAATGGTGCCTTTTTTTATCATAGATGGCAAAATAGAAGAGTTCCATGTAATGAGAGGCCCAGGAGGGACCTGGGACCCACTGCTGTAATGTCCTGATCTCACCCTGGTCTCTCATGGCTCATACCCCAGTACAAGAAATGACTGTCCGTGAATCTGCAAGGGACTTGCCCAGAGCCTATAGTTGTTAGCTTTTTTGAGGGCTCCCTCAGCATTCAAGTTGGAGTCTCCCTCTTCCTGGGTAGCCAGTCCTAAACCATACATGGAGAAGCAGAAGTTCTGACCTGGTTATGGTCTTTTTTTTGGCAGCTGACTGAAGGAACTCTGAGTAAGGTGAAATGGGGGGCTGACACCCCTGCCCACCACAGTGAACTTTGTGCTACAGCATTCCTTTATTGTCCCCAGTGACTTCTGGGTCTATATCTACCTCATTTTCACACTGCTCCTTCCTCAATCCTGCTTTCTTCTTTTCTTTTTCTCTTTCTCTTTTTCTTTCTTTCCCTTTTTTTTGTCTTTTGTTTCCATAGAATTTTGTGTGTACTGTTGGAGTGGTAACCACTAAGAAAGAAAGTATTAAATCTGGAAGGATGGTGAAGGAAGAGCATATAATATGGTACATGAGAAACAGCAGTACCTAAAAGGCATTGGTCAAGTTGGATCTTAATGACTGAACAAGGAGCCTGGCGTGCCAGGTAGAGGGAAGAAAAGCAAGATGCTGAGCCACTGACCCCTAAAACTCCCTAGAGGGTTATCTTGCCTCCCCTAAATTCTCTGCATGGAGGTGTGCTTGATCTCAGAAAGATTAGAGTTCTCACTCTGTGGGTCTCGATCCCTTCCCCTTTGGGGGTTGCATATCAAATATCCTAAATATCTACATTGCTATTCATGGCAGTAGCAAATTAAAAATTATGAGGTAGTAATTTTTTAATAGTAGTGAAAATAATTTTGTGATTGGGGTGGTCACCACAGTTTGAGGAACTTTATTAAGAGGTGACAGCGTTAGGGAGGTTGAGAACCACTGGGTTAGACCCTATTTATCTCTACTCCTAATGTACTCCAGACCAAAAAGATTGTCACTTCTTGGCAATTAAGAATAAACAGCATTCACAAAATCTGATTCACCACTTACTCGTCTTTTATGGACATTCTTCTTTAATGCTACAAGTGCATCCACAGAAAAGTTAAGTTTTCCTCTGGACAAAAAGAAGACAATAAATCTACATAGAAAGGATGTAGGGAGGGTATATTAGAGGACAATAATAATTGTTGATTTTAGTTGATTTTAGTAGTTGGGTGCGTATATTAAATTATATTTATAGACATACATATTTGCATATATACATGTACATTTAACATATGTAGAATATAACATATGATATATGTGTATATTTTCCATTGTTATTACATATCAGGAATGTTAATATGTGGTTAATATGTAACTAATATCACATATATAATATATAATCTTGTATTAAGAAGGAAGTTTTCACATAATAGGTAGATTTCACAATGAAGGTGTCATACTGAATTCTAACTTTAAGAGTCCCACTTCTAACATGCTTTCCGTGTATATGAGCACACATGATTTTAGAAATTAAACCTTTAACCGAGCTCATAGTGGAAGTGAGCCAAAACATAGAGCATAAAAATCACAAATTCATTTTTGTTGTTGTTGATATTGATTGTAACTTGCCTCTACATAATGAGTCCTTTGAGGATCAAATCGTAAGTTAAATAAAAAGCTAGAGACCATGGCTTACTCCACTCCACACCCTGGAAAAGCTGCTGACCTACGTAGGAGGCTTGCCCTGGTACTGCCACTAGCTTAGTTTTGTTTTCTTAAAGATGCAGGAAGCCTGTAGGTCAAGGCAGAAATTGCTTCCGCTGGCCTTGTGCGTTCTGAAGTTCATTTTGACGGAGCTGCTTCCACATTGCAGAACCAGACAAAGCTGTAACCCTGACTCTCTTGCTGCCATAGCAACCTGTTGGCTCACAATGAATTAAATTAAGAGATTATCACTAAGGAGGAAGGGGAGAGGTACCAATTTTATTTGTGCTGTAGTCCTTTCAATGTAATTTCCACAGATGGGAAAATCAAGAAAAAAAATGATTTGCTATGTTTAATTAAAATTACATTTTATTTAATGTTATGTGTGTGTATGTGTCTGAGTGTGTGTGTGTGTGTGTGTGTGTGTGTGTGTGTGTGTGTGTAAGAGAGTATATGCATCTCATGGCACAAGATCAGAGGACAGTTTCAGGATTTGATTTCCTCCTTCTACCTGGGAGTCCTGGGATTGTCAAGCTTGGTAGCAAGTACCCTTGTCTGCTGAGTCATCAAGCACCCTTGTCTGCTGAGCCATCAAGCATGTTCCACACAGGCTCATCTATTTGGATACTGGATCCAAAGACGGGTACTGTTTGGGAGGTTATGGGACCTCTGGAAGAGAAGCATCACTGGAGGAAGTGGATTGATGGGAGTGAGCATTGTCTGGCCCAGCTTCCTGTCCCACATCTGCTTCATGATCCACTTGGATGTGAGTAGGGGTCCCATGCTACTGGTGTCACAGCCCTGAGCCTCTCTCACACCTTGTCTTCCCTCCCATGATGACCATCTCTACCATCAAACCATGACCCAAAATAAATCTTTCTCCCTTTAAGCTGCTATGGCATTTTTATCACAGCAACAAGAAGCAGCTAATACAGCCTTGATACCCTGACGTGGGTATCTGCAATCACAGCTGCACCTGTGAGCTGAATCTAGTTGAGTGTGCTTCTAGGCGGCTCAACTGCAACAGGGTGCCACGAACTCTCTGTTGTCCCACGCACTCTCTTTTGGACACTATCCTTTCAATGAATTTGTGTTTTTAGGAACTGGAGCTTTTAATGAGTAGAGTCTTGCCCTCAAGGAACCATTGATGTTGCCCCAGAGCAGAATGGAAACTTTCCCTTTAAAAATTGTCAGTCTTTTAAAGACAACCACGGTGTCTACAGCTGCCTTGTGTGCCCTGTCTGGAACTTCCATTGCCTCTCAGTCCCTTGCCAAACTGCACACTTACAACACCTTAATTCTCTGCTCCGCGCTTTGCGCTCTTACTCTAAACCCAACTACACACCTTAAGCAGTAACCATGTCACAGCCTGAGTGCTCCCTGTCATTAAATTTCTACCACTAACAAGCTTATCCTATTGCTTATGAATTCAGGTCCATTCAGTTTTTCAGGGCACAGGAATAATATAGCTTATTTTCTTTGTTTTTGGTTTTTGTAGTTGTTGTTTTTAGAAATAGTGTGGATTGCTGATAGAATTCTTATTATTTGAAATTCCATTAACACAGCCTCTACTATTCACAGTGAAATAGACATTCTGGTCCTCTGGACACCAGCCAGAATGACCCACTGAGCTCTTCTTAAAGAACTGTCGGGCTTTTCCTGCTCATTTCTTAATTTTTTTTCCACAATCCTCTCACAAGCCAGTTCCGAAGACATGAATCTCGCAGTCAGGTTTGTTGCAGTCATAATTGTATGCTCTGTAAGTTCTTTAACCCATGCTGCCAAAGTCTTCCATATTCTTCCAGAAAAACCAGTTCACAAAATCTATGTACCATGTGGTCAGGGTTATTGCAACACCAGCTCCACATCTCAGCACCAATTTTCTGCTCTGAACAAGTATTTGACAATAAACAATTTAAGGAATAAAGATTATTGATTCTTGATTCAGGGGCTGTAGTACATTGTGATGAGAAGACATGGTGGTAGGATTGACTTGATCTTTGGAATCAACCATGAAGCAACAAATAGGGAATATAAGAATTCAAATGGCTTTCTCCATTTTTATCTTATATTCAGTCTGGAATGCTAGCCCATAGGATGCTGTTACCCACATCCAGGATAAATCTTAACCTCCTCATTTTAACCTCTAGGAAATTACTTCATAGATATTCTCAAAGATGTGTCTCTTAAATGACCTTGGTACTTACCAATCCAAATCAAGGTAGTAATCAGAATCAACCATCCCAGCCATCAATTCAAATAGTTCAAGGACAAGGAATTGATACCAACGTTGTAATTTGGAGGTTGCTACCTATTTTAGTAAGCCATTGTTGTGGAGAGATGGTAGTTAATGTAACAAAAGGGGATTTGAGAATGAGCAACAGTGTCTAACTCTTTGAAAGGCTTTATAAAGAGCAGCCTATTTGTGTGCTGACAACCATGATCAAACAGATGCAGCAAAGATGGAGAGAACTGTTAGATCAATTTCCCAAGGAAAGAAGAGAACAGAATAACTCGAGTTGGAAGGCAGCTAAAGACAAGAGAAAAGACATGACATTTAAAATAACAAAAGCAAAAATGAGAAAACAAAGATGAAAATGGGAAGCCGTTGACCATATTTTTAATGTTGGTTCATCTTTTCTCACTGAATCAGGAAGTCAGACAACCATCTGGCAACAAAGCCTGGAGTTAATGTTGACTGTTCTCAGAGAGAAAAGAAGAGTCGATTAGAGTCTAAGGAGTGGGAGTAGAGATATATGAGTATTACAGGACTGCATTGTGGGTCACTTGGGGGCTATGAGAAAGGATGTAAAATTAAATATGTCAGTGTGGTCATGTGTCTTGCTCTCATTATGTTCAGCTGTAGGGAAAGAGAGATGAGTGGGCAGAGAGTTGGAGTTAACTGAAGTTGTTGTTTACCAAAGAAATTACAATGAGACATATACAGAAGCCAGCTAAAAGTGTTTGCAAGGGAATGATTAAATGACTAACCACCTGATTGATGTATGCTTGACAAGGTGGGTGGTAAAGAATAATGAGGATAAGAGAGCCTAGGAAGATGACAAGTAGATTATACTGGGAGGTGGTGACTGCAAGGATTTGGAATTGGGGTGAAGACTGAAAATCTGTAGCTCACATGCTTGAAAAATATGTCAGAATTTTGAATTTAGGATGGGTTTCAGGAAAACATCATGGGCCTACCAAGGCAAGTGAAGGATGGAGGCTGGACAGCTGGAACTATGGTGACCAGACAGGTGAACCTGTCATCTGCATGGATGATGCAATCAAAAGGCATTCAGACAGAAGCAAAGTTACAATCTGAGCAAAACTACTGCTCTAGTTTCACTTCTATTGCTATAATAAAAAATATATACTTGACAAAAATCAACTAGAGAGGGAAAGAACTTTATTTGGCTTACCGTTCCTGGTTAGGTCCACTTTCCATTGTGGGAAAGTTAGGACAGGAACTTGAAGTAGCCATTCACAGCTACAATAAAGCACGAAAAGAAGCTGAATACGCATGCTTACTTGCTCAACTTTCTGTGTTTTATCATAGCTCTGGACCCAAACCTTAGTGCTACCCACAACGGGCTAGGTTTTTCCCATTCACCCAATTAAGAAAAAAAAATTCCTCACAGGCCAGTATGATCTAGAAAGTCTCTTTTTTCCCAGGTGATTCTAGCTTGTGTTGAGTTAGTTATTAAAACTAACCATCCTAATTACTCTCTTTCATAGGTGAGGGGAAGTAACTTGAGGCAACAAGGGACCATAGCAGTAAGATATAATGTGTGCTTATGGGAGACTTACAGGTTGGGAAGTACATGACAGGCAGTGGAAAGGAAACAAGAGCCAGAGCTTCAATGATGCTTTGAGGGTTAATTAGGTCCTCTTAGAGAAAGAAGTGGCAGGAACATTTCCACACGTTGGTATGGGGTGTTCTATTTATGACTAGCTTGAGTATCAAAGAGCACAAAATTAAAGGTTAGAGAAGATGAAGGGTTGAGATTCAGAAAAGTGATGGTCAAGATTAGGAAGGTTGGGATGTGAGAGATGAAAATGACTTGAAGTCTTGTTGGGAGATCCCAAAAGTAAAATCAGTGCTAATTGTCCCCAATGCAGCTTGTTTTAGCTACTTTATTGTTTCAATGATAAAACACCATGGCCAAGAGCAACTTAAGGAAGAGAGAACTTATTTTGACTTGTGGTTCCAGAGGGATAAGAGCCCATAATGTCAGGCAAGCATTGTAGCAAGAGGCAGGCCTGGCAGCAAGGGGCAGGCATGGAAGCAGGAAGAGACAGTTGAGAGTTCACATCTTCCAAGGCAAGCACAGAGCAAAGAGTTAATGGGCCAAGCAGGGTTTTAAATAATAGAGTTTCTGTGTAATTATTTCAGGTCTGAGCAGCCAGGAATCAACAAATAGCCTCCTTCCAACAAATTGGCACCTACGTGGCCAACTAAATCCACATAAAACCTAAGAAAGCTTAAAAAAAGAATCCTAGACACAAAAGAACAAAGTTAAGCATGGTTTTTGTAGTGACATTTTCTTGGGTGGGCTCTGTTTGCTAGTAGTAAGCAGAGGCATGGCTCCTTTAAGTGAGGTTTTCCTGATTCGGTGGAAGAAGGAAGAAAGCCGCACCTTTGAAATGCCATCTTTCTGGGCCTTGCTGCCAGGGCCATCTCTGGCTCTTTCAGGAAAATCAAGTATTTAAATGGGGTATGTGAGCAATGTGTTAAGAAACTGCTTAATGGTTCAACATAGAGCTGTATACTTGGAACTGGAGCAGTGTATATGGCTTGCAGAGGTGGTGAATGGACTTCCAACATATTGGACTGGGCAGGACAAGCAGGAGGTGCCATATTTCCCCTAGCAATGGTGCTACTTAAGTTCATAAGAAGGGTTTAGCATTTTAAGAAACACTTCTGGTCAGAAAATAATTACAAATACACAATAAAGAGAGATTTAGACCAAAAAAAAAAAAAGGACCTCTGAATGGTTCAGAGTGTTGGATAAATGTACATAGGCTTGGGAGAGAGAAGAAAAAGTATATAGACAATTAATAAAATAAATATTAAAAAGTAATAGATTTAAAACAAATAAGCCAAGTAAAGATGGAAAATTCATAGAGAGTCTTGATTATGTATATTATTGTGTTGTCTATGAATTTTTTGACTATGAAGGAGCTAAGTATAGAGAGACATTTCATTGTATGGGCTGCTAAGCTAAACCAGCATGTATATTATAAAGGTATCATGACTTCAGAATTTGGGTCCAAGGATATGTTGTTTTGGAAAAGAGGTTATTCTTTTGTTTCCACAGAGGATGAGAACCTGTGGATTTATTCCAGGCTAATGTTGTTTGATGGACCAAGACCCTCTTAAAGGTTGCCTTGAGCACCCCTCAAAACATTACTTTGCCCAATAAACAGCAGGAAGCAATTTGGAGAGAACTATGCCCAAATTCCCCAATATTCTTTATAAATGTTTGTTTATATTTAAAGGAGGATATGCCATAGAGATTTGTATTGGTATGAATCTTGGTTTATTGATACAAATTTAAGGTCAATTTTATTATATATATTTCTGTTCTTGATTAAAGTATTGTGTTTGTGTAGCTCGTTTAAAAATATAATGTATAATTAAGAAATATAGGTTAATAAATAATCATCTATAACAGTTAAGCTTGTAGAATTTGTAGTCATGTTAGTTAGATTTTCTAGATGTACAGAAATGTATTTCAGATAGATAGGCATTCTTCAAACCTTTCAAAGACTGCAGAATATGACATTTTAAATGTTGTAAGAGCTTAAGACTTTTCATGACAATGAGACACATCTGCTTCTGGCAGCATCAAACTACTTCAAGAGGCTGATAGGAATCAAAGAGTTTCCTTATGGAGTTTGTTAACAATTAGGGCAAGAAACCTCTTGCCTGAACTGCTTGATTGTATGCTGTGTAAACTGGACATGTAAGACCCACAGAGAAATGACTGTTAAATTTGCCTAAAGGTGAGACCACCCCTCAGGGTTCCTACTTCATGAAAGAGTCTGCCAAACATTCTGCCAACACAGAAGAAACTGACTGACAAACTGCCAACATAGGTGGAACTGTCTTTGAAATTTTCTGCTTCATGGGAAAGTCTGTCAGATACTATGGGTCTGTAGGCTGAATATGGGTGCCCCAACATTGCAGAAGAATTTTGAGTGACTGTCCAGGCAATGAGATGTTTCTGTCAATTCTAGAGTTTTGGAAGTTGCTTATAATGGACTTGTTATTTATTTAGGTAATATTATATCCTTCTGAATGCTTTGATGGAGTTGAAGAATAGATAGTTTTATTGTAGTTTCCTTAGTTATGATAGAAGATAAAGTATATATAAACATTGTAACTGTGATTCTTGTTTGATACCAGTTTTGCTATATGTAATTTTAATTTGTTAAAGTTAAAACCTTCCGTTTTATTTAAGAAAAGGGGAGGTGATGTGGGATTCCCTCTGCATGCTGTAAATAGGATTGGTTAATTAATACAGAAAACTGCCTTGGCCTGTTGATAGGGCAGAACTTAGGTAGGCAGGGAAAACTAAACTGAATGCTTGGAAAAAGAAGGACAGAGTCAGAGAGAAGTCATATATCCCCACCAGAGACAAATGCCAGAACTTTACCCAGTAAGCCACAGCCATATGGCAATACACAGATTAGTAGAAATTGGTTAAATTAAGATGTAAGTGTTAGCCAATAAGAAGCTAGAGCTAATGGGCCAAGTAGTGTTTTAAATAATAAAGTTTCTGTGTGACTATTTCAGGTCTGAGCTACTGAGCAGCCAGGAAACAAGCAAGTAGCTTTACTACAACACAAAGAGAGTGGACTAAAAATAAGACAAGGCTACGTAATCTCAAAGCCCCACTTCCAGAGATACATTTCAGGCAACAAGGTTATATTCCATGTGACTATGCCTCCTCAAAGAGCATCATCCACTGGGAACCAAGTGTTGGAATATCTGAACCCATTGATAACATTGCTCACTCAAACTGCCATGGCAGCTGAGTGGATAGGCCATGATCATTGAAAGGAGGGAAGATCTGAATTGTCGAGAGACTGAGAGCAGAGAGATGCTAGACCTCCATCTGATTTTCACTGGTAGAGACATAGACTCCTCCAAAGGGTGGGGCAGTTTGCCCTCCCAGTGTTAACCTTTGGAGGGCATATACTTAGAAAGCTTGATTTCTGAGGAAGGGGGCTTCTGACTGAGAGAGAGAGAGACAGAATTGCCTTAATTCCTATTAATTTATCATCTGCATCCTTGAATGGTACTTGGAGCCTCATTTCCTATGCTAAAAAGCAACACACTGAAGTACTTATGAAAAAAATGAATCAGAAATAAGTAAGTCTGATGAGTCAATAGCTGGGGATATGGTGGTGCTGCAAAAAAGGCGAAGATGTTTGCTGACTGATGTCTGGGAAACTCAGGAGGAGAATACATATTCCAAATTAAAGTACCACCCCAGATGTCAATCCTAATGCCTGCAATGTCCCCATCAGAGATTCATGAAACATCAAGACTAACTGAGGCTTTAAGAGAAATGCACCACGGTATAGCAGAAGTATGGCATCACACCCTCCCCACCTGTGTGCCACTCCGTCCTGGATCCTGACTAGCTATGCCTGTCAACCTGTTCTCACTATCCAGCATCTTGGTAGATGGTTTAAACATTATGGTAAAAGCAAAAATCTACTAGGTCAGGTGAGGGTGTTACATTCATGTTTCTGCTCAGGACTTGTAGGAAAAGAGTCATGTGATTAGCTCGGGGTCTAATAAGTAAGCTGATGTACAACATACATATAATTGAAGAGTGTATCCTAGCAACGTCCATGCCAGGGTCTGGGGCATAGACAATCGTCTGTAGTTTTAGGCCACACAAATATTCTGGATCCCTCCACTTGAAGTAGCCTCAGTTTGTTCCTCGATGTTCCCTTGCATCTGATTCCAAACATCATAAATCCCCAGACCCACAGAAGGGCGTGTGCATGAGGATTATGGTTAATGATGGGTTAAAGCCCCATTCCACCATTCATGAGGCTGCCTTCTAACAAGAAAGTTCTTATCTTGAACGTATTTCAGAATAAAGACCATGGGTTAGATGCTCTGTGCTGAAAATCACCTCTAAGTTTCCTTCTACCTACAGATACCAGCAGTTCATGAAATTGAGAGATAATTGGACCAACAATCTGGAAAAATAGCAGAAAAACTGTATTTGGTGTTTTCTCCAGGCTCCTCCACTATCTTTGGACAGCTCAGGGAACTCCTGAGATACAAACACATATATACATGTGCACACATATCACACATACATGCATTTACACCACACACACACACACACGTACATGTACATGTATACACATGCACATCTGTTGGAAGTGACCCATGAAATTAAAATTTCATGAGCCTATGGCCATCCCTTGCTCCACCATTCAGCTGGTAGGTATTTCTAGACAGGCAGGAAAAGGAAATGGCAAAAATTACAGATTTTCACAACTCATAATGCTGATTGATTTCTGGAACATTGCTAAATTTCTCTGGTTTTGTTTTCCCAAGTACAACTAAAAGGAGAATAGAATCCATCTTTGACAGTGAGGTGGCATGAATGATGTGAGCCCCAGTTTGTGAAGTACCCCACAGTACCTGACACACAGCACGAACTGGACAGATAACCATCGTTCCCTAATTGTTTATAACTACTAGTAGGTTATTGCCCACGCATTTTCTTGCAGCTGTTGTTTTGGCAGTTCTTGCTGATCCTGCATGGACACATCAGCATGCTGATGTCACATACTGTGGTGATTTTCATTGTAACAGTTGTGTGCCATGGCCTGATCCACCAAAGCAGGAGATACGGAGCACATGGTCTGGCCTTCTCTGTGATGATTTACTTCTGCAATCAGCTTTATCTTTGGGGAATCAGTGTGACTCAAGGATGTGCAGCGTGCCTCCAAACCTGTAGTCCTTTCTCACTGCCATGCACATAGCAACTAATCCTTCCTCCTTCCCACCGTCTCTCCCTTTCTTCTTCTTTCCCCTCCTACTCTATCTTCCTCCCTTCCCCTCTTCTCTCTCACTTTCTCCATGCCCCTCCTTCCCTGTCTTTATTCTTTCCTTTTCTCCTGCCCTGTCTCCGGTCCTCCTTCCTTGCTCCCTTCCTCTCTTTTTTTCCTCTCTTACCTCTTCTCTTTCATTTTGATGATGTTTACGGATATGAAAAGTTTGTGCTTCTATTTATGTAAATTAAGATAAAGCATAAGGATTATACACAAGGGCTTATTTTGTTAGTGAGGGACATGGACGAAACATGAAGAAGCATAAGGCTGTTGGAGAATGTTCACAGCATCCTGCAGGAAGGAAGCACAATCACATATGATGTTCATAATTTCTTACCTGGAATGCCTGTAACAGCAACAGTTCTCTCCTTCAAGCTTCGTGCTGCTTGGTCCACAGCACTTCTCTCTGGTTTCTCCAGAATGAAGAGCCCAAAGGTATCCATAAATAACATTTATTAATCAACAATAAAACACACAACAGAAAAGGCCTTATAAGGAAAACTATATATTTATAATGCTTTATTGGTTTTTCTCCAGAACTTCACAAAACACTACAGACAGTAACAAAATAATTCAATAATGTTAAAAATTTCCAAGATAATTATAGGACACTCTTTATCATACTTAAGTATCATCATGACCATTAGATACACTATTCAATGCTATCATAGATACCTTTCTTAAATAAAGGACATAGATTTTTAATCTGAGAATCATAACATTTACACTTATCCATACACAAGAAAACAGCTTAGAGTAAGTGAAGCAGATCCCCCGAAATGACCTGGAGTCATCTGCCTGTACATCACTTAAAGATATTACAGTGTTAACAAGATAGAGGTCAACACACTGAAGAGAAATGGAGGGGGCTCACTTGGGGAAAAGAAGGAAAACTGGGCAATAGTTGAAGCTGTTTACATGTTTTCCATGGCCCGCTTGGCAAGATGCTCCCTCCCTTGCTCCGCCTTTTCTTGGGTGAGGTACTCCAGCACTTTCATGAGCAAGTCTTCATCCAAGTACTGTCTGTTGAGGGTGTCATCATTCTTCAGGGATCCTACAGGGAGCCTTTTGCTCACCGTTGCCAGTTTCTCGGTTTCCTGGGAGCTTCCTTGACCCAGGTGTTCCTTGATGGCCTGCTCGAGTTGCTCTTCTTCCTGGAGGTCATCTTCCGAGGAGCCTGGACTGGGCACTCTTTTCAGCTGGTTGGAATTAATGAGCTCAGGGTACTTGACTAGCATCCTGGCCAAGTACTCTCCAAGTTCTTGGTCCTTGTCATTTATCAGGCTTTCGTAGGGTGCTTGTTTGCTTTCAACATCTGGCATCCAGGCTGCTTTGGGAATCTGGCTGGCTCTAGGTTTCCCAGGACCATAGGGGAGCCTCAGCAGAGCCTTGTCTTGGTTATATTGATTAGGGAAATATGAGGGCTTCTGACTCGCTGCATTCTCCATCCCTAAAAGGTTTAAAATGTCCTCAACACTGAGTCCCTCAGGCAAGGCCTCTGTCATACCACGACCAGGTACCTTGGGATACCCACCCTTGGAGAGCAGCTTACTCTGAAACACGTCAGGGTGGTCTATGTCAGCCTCTGGGACGTCATCTGGGTCAACAGGAAGCTCCAGATCCTGCTCCAGCTCCACCAATCCGTTTGGCTTCTCTCCAACTTTGAGCATCTCAATTAAGTCTTCAGGGGGTATCTGCAAATTCCTGGAGATTTCAATTAGCTGATAAACAGCCTGAGAATCAAGTGGTTTCTCAAGAAGCCTGGCTGCCCTGTCCCCATTCTGCCCATTCTGTGGCCTCCCACTGCCCACAGCATTCACTAACCTTCTCAAGTAGGTGATGACTTTGGAGGCATCCTCTGGGAGTTGGTCTTTACTCTCTTTCTGACTATCTTCATCTTGGAGCCCCAACTGCCCCGAACGTTTCATTTCTTCATTGATTTGCTCATTTTTCTCTGTGTTCTCTTTGCTGTCTCTCACCTCTTCCTGGGTTTGAGTCTCTATTTTCTCCTCTATGGGGCTCCAGTCTTCTCCCCCGACCACGTCTTCGTAGGCAATGTTGTTGGTCTTGTACACGTCATCTTCATCATCTGTGTAGAGCTTTTGTTCCTCATCGACCCTCTCACGCTTCTGGTTGTTAGGCCCCGTCAGTTTCCCCAGCTCTTGGAACACAGACTCCAGGGTAGCGAGACTTTGGGGTGTGTATTGTTCTTCTACTATCTCATTCGTGCGCTTGAAGGGGTTTTCTCTGGAATTCTCTTCATACATAAGAGGGAACCGCACGTGCTTGAGTTTCCTCTCTGGCCACTGTTGAGTCTCATAGTCATCAGCCGTGTCCACTGGAAAGCTCCTCTCCGGACTCAAGGCAAAGGGCTTGTTTTCTTTGCGGGCAGACTGAGGCTCATTTTCAGCCTGCCTCAAGGCCTCGAGTATTATCCTCGCCCACTCATCCTCACTCAGTGCGTCCCTTGAGCTCTCGGCCAAGTGACTTTCTTCACTGTTTTCTTTGAGCTGAAGGGGAACAGAGATGCCTTGATAGGGATTGTAGTCTGGGCTGCTTTCTTCTCTGTGAGCTTGCTGCCTGAGCTTTTCTATGTACTCCAAAGCCCTGATCATTTCAGGACTAGGAAACTTTTGGACATTCTCCAATCTGAGATCTGGATCTTTCTGAAGCAACTGGTTTCGCTGGAAGGAAGCTGCTTCGGCTCCAGAGACGAGGAGAATTAAGTGGACAAGAAGCAGAACTGCTCCAAACTGGTGGGTCTTAGTTTCTGCCATGTTGTGAAGATTTCCTTAAAGTATAAAAATCATGAGTTAGTACAAATGATACAAGATAGAAGACATGATGGGAAGGAAAGAAAAGAACCAGGCACAAGGGTGAATAAAAAAAATAATTTCATAGTATGCCTAGGAGAACAAGTTAAAATTCATGAATACTTCCTATATCCTCACAAACTAACCATCAGAATCTTTAGAAAAATAGTCATTTACATCAGGATTGTCTGGTATTTTCTTGGTTTAAAAGGCAAAAATATTGACATGGGGGTTCTCAAATTTTGTGTGTTTCATTTACAAACTAGTAGTTTGACTTTTTTATCATGCTTCTTTTCAATAAAACAAGACTTTAAAATGTAATTACTTCAAACAGAATTCTACTAAAGCAACCATAAGATAATTTCTTGTGATACATTCACATATACATATACAATTATGCCCACAAGGTTGTGTCAAAAAAAAACCATTTGATTTATTCTCTGAATTAGTCATGCAATTGTGTTTTAGAAATGCTGCAGCTATATATGATGATGTCATACAATATATTAGTGTCAATAGCACTAAGCACCTTGTACATGAGTCTTGGTCAACTCACCAAGCAATAGCTCCAGCAGTTAGTTTAAAACCCCTAGAACCTGGGTTCTCCCTGGTCTCAGCTAGTCTAAGACAATGAAGCTTTTGGTAGAAGCCTGCTAAACTTAAATTTTTCTATGCTCCAGTCTTCTAATAATTGTATTATGGCTGACTTGCAAAATGCAATTATGGTTATATTTTTCATCTTTTCTCTAGTGTGTAGTAAATAAACAGATGCTCCAGAGAGAACATAAGTTTACTTAACTAGTCTATTTCTAAGCTTGTGAGTGTTCAGATTCAGTTTGTCTTATGTCTGTGTCTATTTTTGTAGGGACCTGTGAAATCTTAAGTGACTCACGCTGTTAGAAAAATCTTAAAATAACCACTATGTAATTCCCAATTTAGATAAACACAGACAATGTGTTGAATTCTTCCTACTTAAAAAAAATCTTCATTCATTTTTTTCACCAATACTTTAAAAGTCTTACAGATGGATTAGTAAGAGGAATCCCTTGTACGTTTCCTGTTTGGCAATGCTGATACTGGAGAAGCTATTTCAATCCCTACAAATCTCTTGTAAACAAATGCAAGTAAATAGGTTTGCAAGTTAATTCGTGACTTCAATGTGTCACGTTTTTGTGATACATAATCAAAGTTGTATGAACACAATTTTCTGTTAGATTAGACATCAAAATATTGTTCAGCAGATATTACTGATAATGAATGTTATAAATCTTTTAGAGCTGTCAAATGGCTTCAAGAATAAAAACGTCCTTAGCATAGATACATAAACTGATTAAAATTACCACTAAGTGGGTTGGTAAAGCATGCAGAGAATGTTTTCAGAATAAATAAATGCTACTTCAAGTAATTTTATTCATAAAATTCTGAATAGAATAATGGACTTTAAATAAAGATACTATATCCATTTTCTTTATATTATTTCAGAATTGATTTAGCTTTGACAGTTTTCACTGCTGTCATTTTAAATGTAATCTTGAAAACCATATTGAGTGTATTTGCTCTGAAGTCATTATCTTGACATATTCTTAACACATCTTAACATATAGATTACATGATTATCTGTGAAACCATTACTTTGGAGGAGGATCTTCTATAGAATTAGAACATATTGTTCATTGTGGTTTGAAGCACAGCCCGATGAATGCATGGCCATTTCCTCTTTACTGAACTCAGGTTTACTTTGGATGACATAATTATTGCTTTTAAAACTCAAATGATTTCATGTCTCCATTAGCATCTCTTAAAGCATTGAAAAGATGGTTCTAATAGATTTAATGCCTTGTACAGTGTTTGATTTAAGTTTTAATTTTCTGAAATCCAAATGATAGGAACGTTGTATCTCCCTGGACAACTGTGAATGAATCCTTTTTCAGTAAAAATGTCCTTCCAGTGAAACAAGCTGGGAACACTGACACTGAAACACCAATACACGTGAATATAGTTAATCCAAACAACTCAACTAGCTAGGATAAACAAAAATAAATGCATTACAACCAGCCACTTCCGCAAAGTAACAGACCGGCTTTTCCAGCACAGTAATTGCAATCAAAATCTATACAGATCTCTGTGTTTTCTTTCCTGGACTCAAAGTTATAGTTTCTCGTTCATAGACACATACAACCTTTCCCTGAGATAACAGTTCACCTTTGGGAAGGGAGGAAATCAATAACCAGAATCATTCTAAGCTACTTTCTCAGGACTAAAATTAGTGCATAATAACCCAAGCCCTTCTAGAATGTCCCAGTTCATAAAATATTAGTTAATTAAGGGTTCCCATAAGGTGAATATCAAAGGAGAAAATATAAATCCAAATTGTTTGCCTCTGTGACTCATGTGGCTAATGGCATCTGAATCCTTATAAACTAACTGTGAAGAATATTAAGCATATAAATTATATTGCCAGTTCTGTATCTGACTCCTGGGAGAAGAACAACACGTTAGGAAAAGAATCAGAATACCAGGCTTGGCTAACTTTACATTAATCGGCGTATTGACACTAAAATTCTTAACTTTTCCAGTCTCCTTGCCTACAGTTTTTCTCAATAACGTTATAATTAATGAATATGCTCCAGCAGTCCTATAAATCACACTTTCTTATGTATGCATGCATATAGAGTATCCTTGCCCGAAAAGCAGCAGGTTGCCCTTCAGTCATTCTATCAATATAAGCTTTCCAAACGGTCTTTTTCCTCCCATCTGGGAAACCAAAGGAGAACACGCAATTGAGAACTTTCCAGTAAATTGAAGAGAAAGCTGTCTTACCTTGGTCTTGGAAGGTGTGGATGGCTCCAAGGGAGCTCCTCTCCCGCTGGGTGAGGTCTCGGGCAGTTTCAGCACCGGACAGCTCCTCTGCTTATAGCGAGCCTGGGCGCCTGACTCCGCATTCCACGCTGACGTCACCGGCTCAGCCTCAAACCCCAGCGCAGGCAAGCTTTTTCAAAGAATCTGAGAGAAAATAATCACTTTAGATAAATTTTTCTTAAAGCGTTGCATTCTTACGCCACCTGCCTTATGCAGCAAAAACTACACTTTTCTTTTTTTCCTTTTTTTTTTATCAGAATCTCCAAGACTCGAAATAAAATGTTCTGCACAAATTCCCTTAGATAGAAAAAAATCTGTCAGCTAGACATGACTAATTGCAAAGCCGTTTCGTTTGTGTTTTCACGCCTTGTTTAGAAAGGTTTCTTGTGACTGTTGCCATGTCGCTGTCATAGAGTTTTTCAGATAATGACTATCTTTTTATTCTTGCCCGTAAAGAAATGTATTCTCATTTCCTGGTGCAGATACAATGAACAGAACATTGTGGATATGAAAGACCATATTTCATGTCATATTTCATGACTCCAGGCAGCATTCTTTTAAAACTCCTGTTTGTTTGAACAAAAAAAAAAAAAAGTGAGACGCTTACTTTTTGTATGAGAAGCAACGGGAATGCCTTCAACGCAGTGTTTGAAAGGCGCATTCCCAGCCGTTCAAGTTCAGCAGTTGAAGCTTCGGTATGAGTCCATTCAAATGTTTAACAATATCTGGAGCTGCAAGGGATCGCTAAGAAATTGTGTGCCCAAGAAAATATGGAACCCTCTTGTCATAAAGAGGAAATAGTAACACAAACATATTTGGTTTTTGGTTGAATAAATGAGTTGAATACCTTCAATGAATGAGACCAATCCAGTGAGTAATATGGGAGTTAACGCACGGTCTCTTGAATTTAGAATTCATAGCCTTGGTTGTGCTTTGCCATAAAACCTGATTATGTGCTTTAATAATTTATACAGGTCTAAATCTTTAACTTTATTTTATTAAAGATGTGAGACCTCCAACCTTCGGTATGTTGAAATATATTTTGAGAACAAGAAAGAATCTTTTGTGAGGTCCTTTAAAAGTCTCTGTTGGCTGAACAATCACAGTATGATTTTATCTACCCATCAACGAACTTAGGCTTATGAGGTGCCAGACATACTGTGCACTACTGAGGACAGAAAAAAATGAATATTGTCTGGCTTTAAGAAGACTTTAGTCAATGGGACAGAATGAAAGTAAATTGTTTAAAGGTACACTGGAAAGCACCAAGAAGAAGGTTAGCCAGAAGGGTTTGAAAGATTTATGATTTACCAGCTGACTCTATCTAGTAGAGTAGGATAAGGCAAGCCCTCCCGATAAATAGGCCTAAACTGATCTCTTAGTTTTAGATTTGTGAGAGTTCTTACTCGACTAGATAAATCAAAGCAGTGTTAAATTGTTCAAGTCTTATGAATTTAGAATAAATAGTGACAGAGTTAAAAACCTTATGAAATCAAAACAATCACACAGAAGGTGGTACTCACTGATCCTTATTTGTTCCAGGAAAAATGTTCGATTTTTCTCTATGATGAGAGACCATCACATATGCATTCACATGGAACTCACCGGTACATTCTAGAGCTACATGGCCCACGTGCTGATGCATTATGCTTCCCAGTGAGTTTCCAGAGCAAGGTCAAGTGCCAGATTGAAGGGATTTGAGTACACAGGACTTGATTTCAAGGCAGTATTTAGAGACATCAGATCATTCACTTGTATTTTAGCTTTATATACCTATGGTGTTCTACCAGTCTTAACAAAGACCTGAATAGTCAGTCTGAGCTTCACCTAATTTTTTTTTGTCAAGCTGTTCTTTATGATTAGTTGAACTCAACAGTATCAAAACAGCCTTAGAGAATTTTACAAGGTTAATTATTCTTAAGGGATGAGTTGATTCAGCATAGGCCTAAAAAATCATCCAGAAAGTCACTCTTGTCCAAATTAATTCACTCATACACTTATGAACTTGTTGGCTAACAGCTAAAAGCCATAATCTTTTGGAGACAGGCTCTTAACTCTAACTGCCTTTAATAATCGAAAAGACAGGTTCACTGAAGAGGCTCAGTAAAATGCTTGCTACCCAAGGATGAGGAACTGAGTCCAATCCCATGCATCCATTTATGAGCCAGGGGCAAGGCATATAACGTCTATCCCCAGTACTGGAAACATAGAGACAAATAGGGTCCTAGTACTTGTTGGCCAGCCAGCGTGCTAAGTCATCAAGCTCCAGATTCAGTGGGGGAGCACAACTGAGAAAGAAACTCAATGTGAACCTCTGACTGCTACACACATGAACACATATACACTCACAAGAAAATACATGTGTGTGGACAGAAAAACAATCTGCAGTGCATGCAAAACTTTGTCCAAGTGCTCAAGAAGTGAGATACTAGGTGGAGGTTACTGAGACAGACTAGTTCCACCAGGGTTAAGATTCAGGGAGAGCCATTGGATAGGTAACTGAACTCCCCTACCTTATGTTGAGAGAGATATATCTTTTTTTTTTCAAATGCGGGTGGCTGTTTTGCCTGAATGTGTGTCTATGCAGAATGTTCATGTAGTGCCTCAAGAATCCAGAAGAGGGCAACAGGTTTCCTGAAACTGGAGTCACAAACAGTTGTGAGCTGCCACAGAGATGCTAGGAATCAAACTAGAGTCCCATCAGCGAACAACCAGTTCCTCTTACCCCTGAGCCATATCTCCAGTCCTCCACAGATCCTTTCTTTTTTCTGAGATCCATTGTATTCTATACGCCATACTCTTGGCCTAGTTTAGTCTTCCAAAAAACTGCAGAGGTTTTTGTTATCTACTTTACAAATCAAGAAACTAAGGTTCATAAATAAATAAAGAGATCAGGATTTCCAAGTTCATAATTGGTAAAAAGCAAGATTTAAACCTAGATTGTTCCATAAGTGTATTCTCAATAAAGATTATAATTCAGGTACTGGGCTAGGTGATATCAGCAGAAGAATGAGTATGGCATTAAAGACCCAAGACTTAAATGTAGTTACTTGGAGGAAAATTCTCAAAGACTATCTGGTCACTGCTGAGGTGACATACCTTGGGTTGCTATCCAGAACAGCACAAAGCAAAAACAATAGTTAACATTGAATTAACTCTTTGATGTGGTAATATATACTATCTCCTGAAAAACAGAAAACTTATAAATTTTGGAAAATGTTGTTCACAAGCCTGGTTTCTTTTTAACAGTCTCTTCAGTATGTTACATTTAACCTTCTCTAAGTCATGAAATTTTTGTCAGTACTTATTGGTTTCTAAATGGAGCTATTTCCCATGAGAAATCTCTTTGGAGAAGGAGCTAAAATGGAATAATATGTGGAAAGCAACCTTTTTGTGGACGTGAAATATTTGAGCATGGGCAAAGCACTAAAAATAACCCAGACATATCTTATATCACTGAGCCTGAGAGAAGAACATTCCAAACATTCCTTACAAAAATTTAATTTTCTGTTCAGAGCTTCCAACTATCATAGCCTTCAAGAAATGAATCTCTGTATCATGAACATTTTCAACATAATTATGCACTATGTAAGATAATGGTTTTTTTACTAAATTAGCTTGCAGTCTCACCATGGTGCCACTAAGTTCAAGTTAATCATTCACAATTTAGGTAATTAGAATAGACTAATTTATTTCTCTCATCAGAATTTCTTTCAGTTTTGGTCACTTTATGGTGATATTGAATTTCATATTCATCTAGATAAAGATTTTGATTTTCCTCTCATTTTTACTAGCAACCCCCTACCTTAGTAACCATTTAACACAAGACCTCTCTTCCACGTCATTGCATTTCTCATTTCATTTCAGTTTCTAGGAAACCAATAAAGATCCTGAAAGCCAATGTGACTTATCTGTCGCGTTCTTTATTTTATGTCCTTCTTTGGCCTTCTGTCTCTTAAAAGAGTTCCATCAATAATACTCACGAGTTAAGGCCCTCCTAAATTTGCTAGGCTATCGTGGCAGGGGAGGGCTGAGCCTTGCAGACCTCACTTAGCTCTCATAGCTTATTCTCTGACTCCAGCTTTTTTGCTTTCCCACCTTTGGGACCTCTTGAACACACCTCGTATGTTTTGCTTCCAGAATTTATCTGAACCTTTTTTAGGAGTTCTATGTCTGCTTCTTAAGCAAATATTCCTGTCATAAAGTAGAGTTTTGAGAAAAAAGACAGTAAAGAGCGCATACTATTCTTAAGGAATAACCAAGTTTGATCCTCAATACCCACATCAGAAGGTTCACAAGTGCCTATAATTCCAACTCCAGAGGAACCAACACCCTCTTCCAGCCCTGTCAGCTTATGAGCTTGTGTGCACACACCCTCACAGAGACACATACACATAATTAAAGATAAAGTTTTCAAAAATAAACAGTGAAGTATTCTTCTATCTCTCTTGAAAAGCCATGGCCCATCAAATTTCTGTTTGAAGAGTATTAAAAAAAAAACAGAAATGGGGGTATGTTTTTATTTATTTTAATTACCATGTAGTATTTCCACAGATAAAATCCCACTGCTCCTGAGAGGTGGGATCTCTGTTAGTCATTGTATCCCTGTGCCTAACCCTGAGCTTTGGATGTAAACGCTGGCCAAGAGCAGAGTATGTTTAATTGAAGTCAGGTTCTCTCCTTCCTCGTGCCAAAGCTTCATACAGTTCCTCTTGAAAGTTTCTAATGCTCTCAAAATGTCTTTATGCAAATAAACTCTTTACTCATCTACGTTCTAAGTAATTCTAGTAAATCAAATTTAGACCATTTTTTCTTAAAAGGAAATATTTCTCACTAAACTACATTTGTCTATACTTTCCCTTATTTGGTAAAATGTTTTTCTAGTAGTTAAGTTGACTTAGAATTGAACATCTAAGTCAAATGAATCCTTTTTGACCATTACTCTTTGTAATTCTGGTACTTGTTTGTCAATTTGCCACCTTATTGGTGGCTTTAGGTAAAGTCAGCCCCATTTCTGGCTTTCTCTTGTCTTGACAGATTTGCTTTGTGCAATAGGAATCCATTGTAAAATGACCTTGCTTTTGTCTACTTAGGTATTAAAATGTGTCTCTCTCATAAACCGTCAATGACAACTTTGAAAGCCAAACAAAGCCAGGCTTTCCTCTCCATTGACTTTGGATTCCAAAGCCATCTGGTGCTTGGAGGAACCGCAGGATCATTCTCTCAATCTGACACCATGAATATTCGGGCATCTGCTCCCTCAGTGGATTTCAGGAGGGAAGTTTGTATCCTGGAAGTTAATTACTTTGCTTAAAATCACACAGAATGTCTCAATCTTTCATATTCTCGTGACATAATTGTTTTGTGAATCAGTATTTTCATCATTTGCATGCAAACATTTCAATAGGGATTATTTTCTGCTTGAAAAAAGAAATCACCTACCTGCACTCTCCTATCCTTCCTTTTAATCAGCAGCCCAGGGCGACATAAGAGTATTCGAGATGATAGCACAACATCTTTGGAGTTAAGTTTAGCATTCTATATCCAGGGCTCCCACAGATTCTCCAGATGACTTTTCCCAGTTCACTCAACTTTTGCTGGGAGTGCAGACGTTTGCTCCCTCTGAGAAAGGACTACATGACTTCTAGATGGGGTACATTTGCACATAGGCAAGGAGGTGGGGGATGCATAAAGGATCCCTGCCCCAAAGCTTTCTCCCCAAAACCCAGTTACTATGGGTTGTTACAGGCATTTTTCTTTTTCTGCCTCTGCACATGCTCCTATATACAAGCACTTTGTGAAGAGCTGTTATAATATATTTCTAGGAAGTGGTGACAAGAAGGGCTATGCATCTTCAACATGTACATGATTGTTTTCCAAGTATTTTCAATCTACTATTGATTGTGTCTGCGGAAAGAGGACCAATGAATGAGAGGGCCAACAGTTTCACAATGGGCAGTAACCCAATGCCTTCAAGTGCTTCCTATATCAATTTTAGACATTATTGTTAGGCACTGAGTATTTTCCACCATCACCATGGATTCCAGTTCTGAACTCTAAGGCTATACCCAACAAGGTGCAACCTTCTTTTCTGAGATCAGAGCCATATGCCTCCCCTAATTGCTTGCTTTCCCTAAGTGAAATGGTTCTATTAAATTTTCTTTAGAAATCAGTGCTGGGTTCTAACCCAAAGGTATATTCTTTTTGGAATAATCCAATAGAAGACTAAAATTACAACTCACTACCAGAGAATATCCTTCCTCCTGGTCTCTGTGATCCTTGAATATACACCGTCTGCTTTTCTTTAGCCAGCCGCAAGCTCCGAAGGAAGCGAGTTCCTCAAGAGAATCTTTGTTGACTAGGCCAGTTGTGCCACCTGGTCTTATATCAGTTAACATAAGCTAAAGTCATCTGAGAGGCGAGAACCTCAATTGAGAAGATGCCTCTGCAAGATCCTGTAGGGCATTTTCTTAATTAATGATGGATAGAGAAGACCCAGCCCACTGTGGGTGGGAAAACCTCTGGGTTGGTGGTCCTGGGTTCTATAAGAAAGCAGAATGAGCAAACCAACATGAATAACCCTATAAGCAGCACTCCTCTATGACCTCTGCATCAGTTCCTGCTTCCAGATTCCTGCCTTGTTTAACTTCCTGTCCTGACCCCCTTCAGTGATGAACCATGATGAGGAAGTGTAAGCCAAATAAACCCTTGCCTCCTCAACTTGCTTTGGTTATGGTGTTTTATCTCAGTAATAGCAACCCTACCTAAGATACCAGTTTCATGGAAACACATCTGCCTTACAATGTGTGTTTATTACATTTGTAATGCTGGCTTTCATGCTATTGCTTGCTCACTGTCTTCCCAGGTGGATCAGTATCTCTTAGGTCAGAAGGTCAGGAATCTTGTTTTGTTTCTTGCACAATCTACACAAGATCTAATCAAACCCATGCTTTAAAATAATGACCTCTGCCAGCAAACCTATCAGCAGCTCAGCCCCTTACTTTCTCAGTGCCCTTCCATGATTAATTAAAATAGCTGTCCCTCAGTTTCAACCATGAGAGTGTTATCTTCAGCTCATTTCTGCATCCCTTCCCATGCCTTCCACTCTCGTGCATGACTTAGTTCTCAACCTCTGCTAATTCGTCCAAGTTGCAGCTTTCTGATATACCCATTGTTTTATATTTCCTTACCTATTCAACGGCTTTTCCCCTGCCTCTCCAGTGTCTCCCACTTATCTCCTTTCATGCGTGTCTTTTATTCCAGAAAATTAGGTGTTGACACCTTAAGAGAAGTAATTTCTATTTCTAACCTGAATCAGGACTCAAGCACTATTGATTGGATGACTGAGATATTCAATAATAATAATAATAATAATAAACTCAATAATATAGTTTATACCAGTTGATTATTAAGCACAAGAAAGGGAGTCAATTCCTAAATGCATCACAGCAAATTATATTTAATATTTTTCCATCCTGAGTCTCTCCTGTTTACTGGTATTTACCAGGATAACTTCCCACAGTTCAAAGTATTCCATTGTTTGTTTGTTTGTTCACTATTTTGTTTGGTTTTGGGTTTTGGTTGTGGGTTTTTTGTTTGTTTGTTTGCTTGCTTGTTTGTTTTTGCTTCTCGTGTCTTTCTGGTCCTTTAGCCTCTCCGTCTTCTCAGTTTCACTGTCATCTGCATCCTTCTGCCTCTTCTTCTGTATGATTTTGATTCATTTCAAATGTTTTTCTTGGTTCATCTCTTTCATGAGATCTTTCTTAATTAGTATCCAACCCAAGCATATAGTCCCCCATGTTTATGTGAATGTGACAGTATGCTTCCCCCAGCACACCTCCCACATGAGCAGCTTCAGAGACTTACAAAGAGATGCTTATGTGAGTCTTATGATCACAAGATGCTGTCGCTCTCAGTACATGCCACCAGACATTTGTGCTTCTCCTTGCTTGTGTGTCTTCATTCTACTCTGACTTCTTACACTCTGGGATCAGGTGGTGTCACCTGACAGGTTCCAGCCAACAAGCTTAGCACAGAATGAGGTATTTCAACACTTGCTTTCCTTCACCAGAGAGGCAGGCAAGGTCCGAGGCACTGACGAGCCCACATGACTCGGTCCCTGAGAGGTTACCAGGGACAGATGCCTTCCAGATCTTTCACTGTTATGAAGAATAAACAAGAGGACTGGAGAGATGGCTCAGCCGTTGAAGGCTAGGCTCACAACCAAAAGAAGAGTGAACAAGAAATACAACTGTTTATACAATGAATGTCCATGGATTATATATATGCCACTATGTATAATCTAGTCTTTCCTGGGAGTTAAAAATGTTGAATTCAACTGCTGCAGAGCATCTGTGTAACACAAATGTCTCTGATCTTGAGGCATGTTCTCACTCAGAACAGCACGGAGAAACCAGGTTTGTACATAGCTTTCTCGGGGAGATTCTTATACTCTAGGGTGCCTTACTGGTTCCCAGAGGACAGACATCACCTCCACAAGGCTATTGCAAATGACTTTTCTCTGGGCGTAGACACTGCTATAAGTAACACCAATTTATGCAATCTGCAGCTCATTCGGCATACAATCTTCTTGGTTGTAGAAAGAGAAACTCGGTTGGGGGTTAGTACATCTTCATCATATTTCGATGTTCGAAAATCCTCTTTCTGGGCCCTGGGCTCTGAACTTCCCGCAGCTTACAGGATCTAACTAGATATTTATTAACAGTTTTACATTTTGTTGGATTTACGGTTTGAACCAGTATAGATGATAAAAATTCTCAGGCTAAGGCACTGATTAAACCTCTTATTTAGGATTCACAAGACATTTGGCATAGAGAAATATTAACAATACAGAAAGTGCTCACACATAAAATAATGTTTCAAGTGTCTGATTTTATGGGAATATTGTCTTATATGATAGCTTAACCTTGGTACCAGCTTAAAGTGCATTTTTTATTCACATTTATCAATTGTGTATTCTCCCTTCATTCTTTTTCCGGTATCCAAGGGCATTATATGTTCCATGACTCAAAAATAAATCTTTAAAAGAACGCTTTTGTTCCACAGCACAATGTACTGGAAAACAAATTCATTAGGTACCGGTTTTATAGGACCAAAGGCAGAATTCTGGGTTTCTGTTTAGCTGTGTGTTTTAAGCTCCTTCCTCAACCTCCCTGAGCCTCCATTTCTTCATTTGCCAAAAGTAGGAAGTGTTAGCAAGACCGAGGGGCCTCCAAGGATGGCCCAAAGGATTCAATTATGCTGGCAGAGTAGGGAGGCTTTGGAAAGTTCCAAGCATTCTGCAGAGGCACACCTGATTATCATTCACCTCCCAGTCCCAGAGAATTCACTGAAACGGAGTCTGCTGTACCTGAATGGTAAAGCTGTAACCAACCTAAAAAAAAAAAAAAAAAAAAAAAAAAAAAATCATTTCCTTGGTACTGATGTGATTAGAATCGATTTCCGGACTCATTGCCAGGCGAGCCATCGGCAACTTCGCCTCAATTGCAAAGAGAAAAGAGAGAGATGTATGCGTGATTGCTGGAGGCATGCGGAGGTGGTGCGTCTTGGGGAGGCTCCTTTGACTTCAGCCAGGCTTGGCGTCAGAGGGGTTGGATTTTAGGTGAACACGGAAGGCTAAGTGAGTCACGCTCTGCTGGGGACTGTGCAGCTCCGAGGAATCCGAGGCAGATACGAATGAAAGCGAGCCCCTCATTCAGACCCCTCAGCTCAAGGCTGGGTTCGCAGGTTTAATCATCAGTCTCTGTGTAGCCTGGCTTGGTGGAAGCAATTTGCTCATTACACATTCATAGAGACACAGCCATTCATTACATTTCTCCCCTGGCTCTGTCCTAATGAGGCTCCGGAGCAAGGCTTAAATGTCATGACGCTTTTGCGTCTTTTTCTGAAGGGAGAGATACAGGATGCTGATGACGCAGCAGTCACGCTGAGTAACCAGGAAGGGACCTTGCACACCACCCTGGGGATGACAGCCATATCGAAGATTGCCAGCCATGTTGGCTGCTCCGTCAATTAGAGGGGTCTGTGTGAATCCCTTCAGAGTTCCTTTTTAGATATCTGTTTCCTGACCCTAGCAACGCAGTCTCTAAATTACCTATGTCTGAGTGGCTAACATCCATCTGTTGAAGGTGGAGACAGGTTTTCCCCAAAAAGCAGCCCAAAGCCAGAGATAAATTCCTATTGGTATTGTAAAGTTCTTCCCCCTGATGCCTGCTTCATTAATCTCCATCTTTGCCAGAAGCCAAGAATCATCCATCTATTAGAAGGAAAAAAACGGCTAATGGGCAGACTTTGGTGCCAGCCTGCCTGGGTTAGAACCCTGCCTTGGTCTTTTAAACAGTGAGGAGCCTTGAGTTATTTCATGATTCTCTCTGTGTCTCTGTTCCCGTTTCAGGGAAATAGCAATCATCAGAATAGGAACTTCACGGGGTTTTGTACGGCTTCAACAGCACAGTAAGCATTCGGTGAATACGGCAGGATTATCACAGAAACATGGTTAATGATGATCGTCTTCGTGCCAATGTGCCTACCGGGCATCATATTAGGATACAAGGTAGGAAGCGTGCAAGGCTGTTTAACACTGGGATCTGTGTAAACACAAGCAGTGAGCTAAGGGACACCTGGATTGGTGTTGCCTAGCGGGGGTGGAGACACCGGGAACCTTTGAATATAGCCAGCAAAGCTAGCTAGCTGCTGGCCTGTGGGACAGAAATATGTGTTTCATCTCAACTTCTTCACCAGTCTGGGTCTGGTCTCACCCAGTACAGATAAGTTCTGAAGCCTTCTCTGGGATCTACATCTCTGCTCCTCCAGCTGGTATTGCATGGTGCCGGGAGCTAGCTGGGCCCCTGAGCCCAAACATCTCCAACCAAGTTTAAAAAAAAACAATAATGACCAGACTTTTGACAAAGAGGCCATGATATTTTGTCAATATATTCCAGTGTCTGGGCCTTAGAATTTTCTTCTAGAGTTTTTACCAAGTAGCCATAATGGTACAAGAACTGCTTTTCAGAAGTTCTTCGGAGAGAAAGTGAAATGTGTGCTACAATGACAGTTCATGTTTATTAATTTTTATATGTGCTGCCTCTTTTATAATAATATATCTTTACATATAACCTATTGGGAATATTATATATATAATAAGTTACATTAACTAACCATTTTGAGATTTTTTTTTTAAAAAGTGGTTGACAGTTTCCTGTAGTTCATACAAATACCGTTATAACCTTGTTGATGAGGAACCTGAGGTTGAAAGTGGGTCATGAAGAGACAGAGGTAGCCTATGGTCAAACTATCTAGCTTTGACTTTTGGAAATATCACTTGTTACTTCCTATAACTATAACGGTATTGGAGGTTTAAATGAAATCCTATGTAAGGCGCCCAGCACCTTAGCCAGTTGCAACATTCTTTTATCTCTAGCAGCTAGCCCTTGGTGAAGGGAGGAAAATAGGATATTCAAGCTGATCCCCACTTCTAGGTTCTCAAGGGGTTGGGTACCCCAGGCAGAACACCAGATCTGGCTCTTTTCCAGAAATTAGAACGAAGGAGGCATTTTCAGTAGCAATTCCACAGAAGGCTAGATCGGAGCCAAGAAAGTCAACCTAAATCAATCATGGTTGTTCAGGAGGTGGACAGGAGAGAGAGACTGAGCAAGAATCTAAATGAGTAGACTGCAAACTGAGAGCCCATAAAAAAAACAGACCCTGGAGGGGAGGCCCCCGGAGTTACAGGACAGGGCAGCTGGGCAGGAACACTTACTTTGCTCTTCTCTCAGTTTCTGCTTTTCTCCCACTTGTCCCCATTCTTCTATTCAGTCCAGGCTTGCTCCAAACCTAAGAGTCTTCTGTCTCCTGAGTAAACATTAAAGGTATATGCCACCAAGCCCATGGGGCTCCTTGTTGGTTTTCTACAGATCTAGAGCAGGCTGGTCAGGTTTGCTTAAAGTGATCACTAAGAAGTTGACAAAGCACAAGAAAAACAGCAAGTAAAAAATAATGTCAAGAGCAGTCCCTGGCTGATGTCACTTCCAGCCATTTCCCAGAAGACATAGCGATAGGATTGTTTCCCAAGGCATTGCTCTGGTACTGTCTTCTGAGCCAGCTGCAGAGAGCTGAGCATCATGTTATTTGGACGAACTGTCAACAGGAAATCTTAGTACTGCTATGTGTCTAACCTCCAATATCACTATTTTATCCAACTTGAAAATGTGATTGATTGGTGACATAAATTTAACCTTGAGAATTTGGTGGTCATGGTTTAAATAAGTGGATTCTCCACGGAATAAAACGACATCTACCTAGAGGTTGCTGGGCCACACTTCTGTACAATTGGGCTTCACATAACCTTCGTGATAAATATTCTTCCTCTAAGTCTCCCACACATGTTAGGAATCTGCTGGAAACACTTCCCTCCCTTAAGAGCCGTTACTGATAGTATCTACAAAAGCCAACAAGGCAGTCACTGGCTTTGTCACATTCAGCTTTGCACTGTTTTGTGACCACCATTTCTCATTTAATTGTGATATCAACTTCAACTAAGACTACAGGCCTCTTTATGAAGGGAAGAAGAACGTATGTGTGTGTGTTGTGTGTGTCGTGTGTCTTGGGAGAGAAGGACTACATCTAATCCTTGGCCCACGTGAGCCTGTCCATCCATGCTTACATCTTAGACCTCAGACTTCAGCCACCTACAGTACCAACCACATTGAAATGTACGATGTAAGAGTGACAAGACGTGCCATTTAGGTGACCTTCAACTCACACATCCTCTCCATCATTCATTTGCCTGCTGATTGAATTATTCAGGAAGACACCAGGCTACCTGTCTGTCTGCTTAGATCTCACCAAGTGGCTGGGTCTGAGTGGATGCCTTCAGTGGGTGACAAAAGAGCAGAGGCTGGAGCGTCGGTACCTACCAGAGGGCCGGGGATGCATCACGGAGTAGTCCGGGCTTCATTATTGTCAAACATTCTGAGGAGAGAAAGGAAATAAATGACAACAGGAGGAAAACAACTGGGGCAGCTGCGTGCAGAATGAATTTGCATTTTAATGAGAACATGCAACGCCTCAAGCCAGAACTTTTAACTGAGCTGTAAATTCAGACTTTCAAGCAGCTTGAAACAATAGAGACATCAGATCAAGTTGGGTGGGGTGGCATCTGCTTCAAGACCACCCTCCTAGGGAAGATAGCTCATAGCTGGAAAGGAATCTGCTCCAGCCCTTCCAAAGGGATTCGTATCTCAACAGGTAATGAAAGAGACCCTCTGAGGCGTTCGGCCTGAAATCCCAGACTGGCATGTGACAGAAGAGGGACACAGTGTCCGGGCTCTATCTGGTTCTGGATCCCTGTCCCTGTTCAGTTCAGGAGCATTTTGATGGGGTGTGGTTTCTTTTGAAGACAGGGTCTTGTTCTAGCTCCAAGCTGATCTTCAACTCCTTATGTTGCCAAAGATGACCTGGAAATTCTGATCTCACTGCTTTTTTTTAATTCCAGAAAATTTTTATTGAATAAGAGCTTCGTGTATAGATATATGTATAAATTTAATATATTTTATCAAGTCTAACCTCATTCCTTCCAATACAATTCATCTCCTATATACCTAACACTACTAAATCTCAATTTTACATTCTCTCTGTCTCTGTCTCTGTCTCTCTCTCTCTGTCTCTGTCTCTCTCTCTCTCTGTGTCTCTCTCTGTCTCTGTCTCTCTCTCTCTCTCTTTCCTCCCCCCTCTCTCTGAATGATCTTCCTGCATCCTTAATGCTGGGATTATATGTGTAACCCCTGGCCCCATCCTTGGGCCCTGCCTGGTTTACAATGCTGGAAATCAAACCCTGGGCGTCGTACATGGTAGGCTAGCACACTGCAAACTGAGCCACATCTCTAGTCTGATATTTAACACAGCAGGAGCAAATTCCAAGGCTGCTGGTTTCCATCTGCGGCTAGACCTCTGGCTAAGGGAAGACAAACATCTGTGTGTGTGTGTGTGTGTGTGTGTGTGTGTGTGTGTGTGTGTGTGAGCAGGAGGGGTGGGGGTGCTCCAACTGTCATGGCTACTGAGAGGAGCCGCACAACCCTTACCTTCCTGCATCTCCCTTTTCAACAACCTCTTTCTCTGCTTTCACTCAAAGCTCAGTTTACAGTAAATAACCTGGAATTACCCAGAAGACAGTTAAAGGAAACAGTTCAAGTTGGGAAGGCCTGTGAGCACAGGTAAAAGGTTATGTTCTTTGTGTCTTGAAGCACAGGCCTCCAAGGATGAGGATGAACCTTCGGTTCCTCCAGCTTCACAACTGGACACATGGAGCTATTTGCCTTATACCTAATTGTTCCAGATTAGGGTTTGCCTCTAATTGCATTAAAGCCTTGCTGACTTGTTGTTATCCATGCATTTTTCATGGGGAAAAGTCGGCCTTATTTGAGTGTCAGGCTGCTTTGCATAGCAACTGCTCATTTCTGAGCTGACTGGTCTCAGGGGGACCGAGCCCTCCTTGCCTGACAGAGCAACTCCTTAGCAAGTCATTCGACTTCCTGCAAGTTTGGATGATTTGGAAATCTCAGGAGAATCTTCTGCCTGCTGATGTAAAAAGAGAACCACAGGCCTCACCTCAAAGGAATACAGGGGTGTTTATATTGGAGAAAATATGAGTAACCATGACTTGGATTTAGATCTCCCTACTCCAACATGGAAACAGTTTCAAGAAGTTTTTTTTTTTCAGTAATAGAAAGAAGAAACTTACTTAAAACCTTTTCAAATACATTGGTGGAAACATCAAATAAAGGGGTTACAACAATGTTGGGAATTCTCCGTTATGGACCTGACACTGGCTGATGATATTCTTAGTTTTTGTGGTGTTGGAAGCTAGGAGTCTGTTTATACATTCCCAGGATTCACCTAATAGCCACAGACATTAAGACACACACAGAAGCCAGTGGTAACTTATTCACAGGGATAAGTTAGGTTAAGACACATGGCTCTAGACCCGCAATATTTCAACCTTCCCACAATTCCTGAGTTCTAATTAAGCCAATGAACCTCTATAAAATGTCCAGTGTAGAATCCCTGCACTGTTAAATTGACATTTAAGAGTGAGGGAGTCAATTTCTTTAGTGGTGTAGCCACTGATAAGCTGTTCTTGCTTAGTCAATTACCTCTTACCCACACATAGGCAAGAAACGAACTAAACTCAGTGGGCAACACAAAAGGAAGACACGAAAGCAAGAGGAAGAAGAGATGCTGTGGTCGCTTGAATATAATTGGTCCCCGAAAGTTCACAGAGAGTGTCACAACTAGGAGGTGTGGCTTTGTTGGAGTAGGTGTGGTCTTGTTGGAGGAAGTGTATCATTGTAGAGCAGGCTTTTGAGGTCTCCTATACTCAAGCTACACCCAATGTCAGTTCACTTCCTGTTGCCTTCAGATCAATATGTAGAAGTCTCAGCTCCTTCTCCAGCACTGTGTCTGCCTGCATGCCACCATGCTTCCCATCATGATGATGATGGACCAAACCTCTAAAACTGTAAGCCAGTCCCAATTAAGTGTTTTCCTTTATAAGAGCTGCCATGGTCATGGTATCTTCTCACAGAAGGGACCCTAAGACAGACGGGAAAGAGGTTTCAGGAGTGGGAGAGGGAAGAGGGAGAGGGGGAGAAAGGGGATATGGAACAATTGGTTCATTGTATACATGTATGAAACTGTAAGACTATAGGAAGAAAGAGGGGGGCAGAAAGGGAAAAGAAGGTTCAATGTAGGTGAGGCTTCAAGAACCGCAGTTCACACTCCCTTCGATGAGACAACAGCCACAGGAACTGAGATGGAAGGACAAGAGGCAAAGGATAGGGGATCAGAGGGAACCCCAGCTCAGGCTGTGCCACAGAATCAGCCAGAGGAGCAAATACTGGCATGACTGAGACGTGTGGCCAGTGCCATGAGAGCTCAGATATTAACCAAACTTCCGGTGGCCCTAGTGGCTAGAGGAATAGCAGCAGGACACAGCTCTCCGTGGGGCTCCTTGTTCATAGCTGGTTCATATACGAAAACTCAAACTGGTGAGTCTTGATCACCTCCAACCTAAAGCCTTACAAGGAATGCTCACTGCTCTCTGACAAATGCCCCAGCCCTCCACACTGCCTCCAGTAAATGCCCCAGCCCTCCACACTGCCTTCCAGTCCACGGAATCATATCCTTCCTGCCTCTCAGTCCTAACCTCTTTCCACTGTAGCGTTTGCTCTATGTTCCTCATATGTCCAAGGCTTCCTGCTGTTTTAGGACCTTTCCTATGCTATGTCCTCTACATGGAATAGGGCTCTTCACTCCTCCCTAGCTTGTATGAACAGCCCCTAGTCCTCATCCGATTCATGTACTCCTAAAGGAAGCCACCCCTCACTTCCCAGGTTTAAGAAGGTTCCTTTTATATGGACCCTCAACCCAATTTCTTACTGAATTTACTACATTTTCTATTTTCTATATTCTATGGAATATATGACCTTGATCCTCTCAGGGGTAAGTTATTCTTACAAAAAGAAAATGCCCCCCCCCTACAAATATGCCTTCAATGTACAAACCAGCAGCAAATCCTGGGCCTGCATCTCTTTCTCTTTTACCAAACATTTGTTAATCAGCCCCTATTCCCTCCATCTAAGTTATCCAAGCGTCAAACTTCTGGCTGCTATAGGACGTTTTGATAGGTCAGAGGTCACCAGAATTACTGACTACCCAATCCTAAACTCACTCCTTGTACTTACCCTGTCTTGAACATTCTTTCTTCTAATGACCCCAATAAAGGTTCTGCATCTGTTCTGCTCCCTCCTCCTCTCTGCCTCCTGGTCAGTTCTGGGGCTTTCTGATGTGACTCTACATGCTGTACTGTGCCTCCCATTTCAAGAGACAAGCAACAACACTATCTCTTGATATCTTTGGGCTTACATATTCCAGGACACATTGCAAGTAGTTCAAAATCTGAGGATGCTTGGGTCTCTTACATAAAATAGTGTAGAGCTGAGATAAATCAAAGGCACTGGATTCAACTAGGCATGCTTCAGGAAAGAATCCTCACTGGGCTGAGCATGTGGAAATTCCATCTCTACTTATTATTCCATAAACAGTACAGTGTAAAGCCTATTAATATAGCTTTTTCATTGCATTTGGTATTATTATAAATCACTAGGGATTATTTGTAATGTACAGGGGAGACTATGTGTGTTACATGCAACACTAAACAATTTTGTTTGATTACATTTTAATTAATTAATTTGTGAAGGTGGGTGGGCTTGGCAACTTCAGAAGGCAGTTCTCTCCTTCTCCCATGTGGAGATAGTAGGACAACCAGTTTGAAATTAATATAGGCCTCTGTATGGTTGTGGGACTGGGTGGTACAGAAACCTCTACCAACAAATGGCACCAACATGGACAACGACACGCACATAAAACCTGAGAGTGCTTGGGAAGTAATTCTAGACACAAAAGAACAAAATTAAGCATGGCTTCTTAGTAGCATTATTTTCTGGGTGAGCTCTATTTGCTAGTGGCAAGTGCATCTCATTTAAGAAAGGCTTCCTGACTCAGCTTTAGCTGCAAAAACCTTGCAGATCTTTTAAAAAGACACCACTAACAAACACTTAAATGGTGCTTATGAATAGACAACAGCATGTTCCTTGGTGGTGGCAGAGATCTTGAGCCTCCATAGAGTTATGGCAATAAAATGTCTCTGGTCAGTATCTCTACCATGAGGTTAGACTCTTAGAAAGCTAAGGAATGGGGTGGATCCAGTCACAGCTTTAATCTTAGCCATATTGCTTAGCAAATTAAAGACTCATGTAGTCAGAAAAAGAGAGCTATACAGTAAAGATAGATTCAGATTTTAAAAAAATCTAAACTGTTTACAGTGTGTTTAAAACTATATGTAAGCTTGGGAGAGAACAGAAAAAGAATAAAATCAAGAAAGAAAGAAAGAAAGAAAGAAAGAAAGAAAGAAAGAAAGGAGGGAGGGAGGGAGGGAGGGAGGGAGGGAGGGAGGGAGGGAGGGAGGGAGGGAGGGAGGAAGGAAGGAAAGAAGCTGGGGTGACACACACCTTTAATCAAAACACTTGGGAGGCAGGTGGATCTCTGTGAGTTCAAGAACAACCTGGTCTAGAGAGTGAGTGCCAGGACAGCCAAAGATATATGGAGAACCTAGTCTCAAAAAAACAAAAATTAAAAATAAAAGTAAAAGATATAGAGTTTAAAATAAGGCCATGTAAAGATGGAAAATACACAGAGAGTCTGGATACTGTATGTTATTGTGTTGTCTTTGAATGGTTTGATGGCTGAGGAAGGAACAACAACTGCTAAAAGACATTTGTTTACAAATGCTGCTGGATTAATACAACATATGTATTTCAAAAATGCTTTGACTTCAAAATTTTAGTCAAAAGATATGCTACTTTGAAGAAGAGGTTTTGTTTTGTTTTCACGAGAAATGAGGATTATGGATTCATTTGGGTTAAGAAAAATCAGGTGTGATTAAGGAAAACCCCTTGAAGAATCTTTGATAGGAGCAGATGGTCCAGATGATCCAACATTTCAGAGGACCTCTATTGGAGTTTCCTCTGAGTTCTATAGCCAGAACCAAGAGGGACAGAAAGCTCGGTCAACACCCCAGTGTGGTGGGTTGGGATGTATATGTGTAAAGGCTTAACAGGTGGGTAGTGGTCCAGTGTGCCTCTCGGGTGGAAAAGGCTCACTAGCAGATTCAGCTCGGTGCTATACCACCACCATCCCCAGGAGAAACCCACACAATCCCAATGAGGATTGGCACATTAACTAAGGTAAAGGGCATCTATGACTAGTTGACAGGTCTGGGGGATTGTAGGGACATGAATGCTCTAGCCAGTGAATGAACCAGCATTTTAGTATGCCTCACCATGAAGAAGTATCAAGAGGCCATTTATTATATCTGTATGATGTTACTAACATGCTAAAATAGGAATGCTAGAATAATACCCGATTCAGAAAGAAGCTGAAAGAAATAAGTGTTCCATGGAGCAGGAGAGAGGGCTCCATGCCTTAGATGACTTGCTGCTCTTCCAAAGGACCAAATGTGTTTCCCAGCACCCACATCAGACAGCTCACAGCAACTTGTAACACCAGCACCATGAGATCTGACACCCTCTTCTGGCCTTCAAAGGTACCTGCAGTCAGGTACACATATTGCCCCCAATGCCCCTCCCCACAGCACAAACGAAGTTTAAAAGAAAATAAATCTTTTAGAAAAAAAAAATAAAGGAAATTATAGTGGTACTTTCTAAAGAGGAATTCACAAATAGCCAAGACTTCAAATATTTGTGTGAAAGGAGATCTCTGTGTTCTTAGAAACCTTAGAACCCTGCTTCAGGAAATGGGTCCACAGGACCTCAAGGGCAGTTGGGAGCACCATCCTGTAGGAGCCCAATCCCATTGGTGGCTGCTGGTACAGTTCAAGTTGTGGAGTAACAGCCTCCTAGCTATTCCCAGGGCTTAATCACAAGATTCATGAGTGTAGCTGTTCCTTTCTGATAACAGAGGCTAAACATACTTCCTGTGTCGTGCGAGAAGCCCTGCCCTGCACGCTGACGCAGCATATCCAATTAGAAGCCCAGCATCCAGCACCTCTGACTCCATCAGTGGGAGGCAGTCTCTGGTGCTCCCGATTCTATTTCCAGCCTCAGGGATACTGAAGCTGGTCTCCAGGAGGTGACGCATCCAAACACCTCGCCTGGTGCTTTCTAATTGACAGACTGAGAGCATCATATCAAATATTCTTTTCTCCAAATCCAATTAAGTAGCTCGCTTCTCCTGGAAGGCAAGTTTATAAAAATCGCCTCCTAGCCTTATTTTGCTACTTAACCACCACTGATAGGCAAGCATACTTAATTTAATGTGCGTGTTTTGTTTGTAGTCTTGCAAGATGGAGTTCATTGTTCCCAATACACGTGTTAATTTGCCTAATCTTGTTACCTTAGATTTCCCTTTCATGCTTTGTTTTTGTTTAAGACAGGGTCTCATGCATCCCAGGTTCACGGAGTGATCTTGAGTTTCTGACCCTCCTGCCTCTACCTCCTTAGGGCTGGCATTAAAGACTGCTCAGTGTCACATTCCGTGGGCTTTAGCCACCCAACCTCACGTCCCTAGGGTTCATCCAAATTGTTTAATGCAGATCAAATTTGCATGGAGTGGTGTGAATACCGCAGACCTCACTGAACTGGTCCAGTGATGGACGCAACAGCTGGTTTCAGCCTTGCATCTCTTCAGTGTTGCAGAAGCATCTCTGCAGACTCCCTAATGTCTACATCCATTTCTGCTTTTCTAAGTGCCCAGTTGTCCCCCAGAGGCTCTCAAGCCTTTCTTTTATGTTCTTTCTCACATCCCCATTCTTGCCTGCCTCCTACCTTTTGTCAAACAAGTAGAGTGATATTTTGTTATTTGAATTTGCATCTATTTGATTACTAATGCGTCTCGGAAACTTTCCATAGGTTCAGTGAACTTTTGAGCTCCCCATTTCAGTTAATTTGTCTATTTATACCCTTCACCTATTGTTAGCGTATATTTGCTACTTGATATGATGGGGGTAGTTCTAAATATTGAACCTATTTTATCTTATTATGTCATCTATCAATTTCATGTATACTATCTTTGCAAGAGATGCTTCATTTTCATGTAATATTTATCCTTTTTATACTAAAGTTTTGTGTAAAAGGACTTCCCATATTCCCATATCAAGAAGAGAATCTACTTTTTTTTATCCAGTTTTTTGAGACAAGGTTTCTCTGTGTAGCCCTGTCATCCTGGAACTCTGCAGACCTCAAATTCAGAGATCCTACTGCCTCTGCCTCCTGAGTGCTGGGATTAAAGCCATGCACCACCACTGCCCAGAATGAGAGTCTACATTTTTTAATAATCCCTTTTCAGGCCTACCAGTGTAGTAATAGTAGCAATTGTAGAAATCCACAGACTAACCAGGTTTTCCTGTCCCAACTACCAAGCTGGCTGTCAACTTCCCTTCCATTTGCTTCTGGCCCCACATCTATCAGGTGTAGAGTTCTGTATATTCATGGGCTACCGCCAGTCTCCCCATTACTGGGTTCTATTCTAGATAATCCGTTCTTTGAACACAAGTCATATTTTTTATTAGAATGATTTCTATAAGATACCTCAATTTCTATCAAAAGGAGTTCGTACTGCATGCTTTTAAGATAAACTTAGATTTCTTGGGTCTTCCTTCTTGCTAAACCAAACTTACAGAGGTTTAACAAGTTCTGTTTAAAGCACACTATGGTGATGAATGACATTCATTGAATTTAAAGATTAATTTTATAAAAATTGATATCTTTACAATATTAAGCCATCAACATTAACATAAATGCCTCTTTATTTATTTATAGAATTTTAAATGTTCTTAATTAAAATTCATGTTTTTGCATAAGTTAATGCCTAATTACCTTATGGATTTTGTTCCTATTGTGGATGGCATCTTAATTTCATTATACTTAATGCAGGTCTAAAAATTCTACTGTCACTGGAGCCCAAGCTTAAACCTTTGAACACTGAACCCTTGATTAATTTGAATAGTTTAGATGATATACTTGTTAGATTGTTTACAGTGGCTAGTTATAATACTTAAAAATAATGACAGTTTCATTATTTCTACATTCTTACACAGACTCTGTGTAGTGGCGCCTGCCTGTTGTCCAACGTTTGCTATGTGGCCATGTAGAATAGAATGAATTTGAACTTCTGATCTTCCTGCCTTCACCTCCCTAGTGCTGGCAACAAAGTCATGTGCTGTTCTGCCCAGTGGGACCTTCCCTGTGTTTTATCCATTCATAGTATCTCTGTGAGTTTGTCTAAGTTGCTTGAAGCAAAGATAGGAAAATCGATAATAAAAAAAATATATATTATCACCTACACAGGGAGTGTGAAGTCAACCTGAAGGACATGAGAGCCTGTTGACAGAGGTTTCTGTCCCACCAGGTCCCACAGCCATTTAGTCCCAAATAAATACACAGAGGTCTACATTAATCATAAACTGGTTGGCCTAGTAGCTCAAGCTTCTTATTATCTCTTTTTTAAAAGTGTAATGAGGTTTTTTGTTTTTATTGAGCTCTACATTTTTCCCTGCTCCCTCCCTATTCCTCCCTTCCCCTTCAACCCTCTCCTAAGGTCCCCTTGCTCCCAATTTACTCAGGAGATCTTGTCTTCTTCTACTTCTTATGTAGATTAGATCTATGCAAGTCTCTCTTAGGGTCCCCATTGTTGTCTAGATTCTCTGGGATTGTGATTTGTGGGCTGGTTTTCTTTGCTTTATGTTTAAAAACCACTTGTGAGTGAGTTAGAACTTATCCCAAATTCTTGTCTGTGTTAGCCACGTGGCTTGGTATCTTTTCAGGCCAGGCCATCACATCTTGCTTGCTCTTTGTCTGGCTTCCTCCCGTCTCTGGGTAATGACTGCAGACTAAGCTTTCCTGTTCCCAAAATTCTTCTGTTCTCACTGCCCCGCCCCTACTTTCTGTCTGGTGCCCTGCTTACATTTCCTGCCTGGCTACTGGCCAATCAATATTTTATTAAATAAGTACAAGAAACAGATCTTTACAGAGTAAAACCATTGTCCCACAGCAAAACACTAGCTCCTTAAGTGAGCTAAAGGAAGAGGCATTTGGCTAGAGACAGGGGTTCATGAAGATGTATACCATAACAACCAAACATCCACTCTTATTTTGGAAAATCTCTAAATAAGTAGCAGACAAATTTAGGAAATCAATTGTACTTTTATTGTTTGTTTGTTAAGTTGTTTTCTTTACATAATAATTGTATTAATTCTTTGAGAATTCCATACTTTCATACAGCATATTTTGATCATACTCCCACTCATCCCTGTGACCCTGGATTTACCCCTCACACCTTTTCCAACTTCAAATCATCTTTACTTTTTTACATCCCACCAAGTCTAGTTCACACTGGTCATATATTTATGGGTATAGGGTCACCCACTGGAGCATGGTGGGTCTACTAGGGGTCACACTCTATAACAAATGATACTCCTGCTCCAGAAGTCATCAAGTGTCGACAGGCCCTCAGTTATAAAGTGGAAACTTGTGAGCGCCCTCTCCACTCCATGCTAGAATGTTGATTGGCTTCCTCTTATACAAGTCTTGTGCAGGCAACCATAGTTGCTGATTTCACAAGTGCAAAGGTCTTTTCATGCTCCAGTGACACTCTTTCATCCATCTTTCCCAAACTCTGGTTCTTACAATCTTTTTTGCCCCTTCTTCTGCATTGTTCCCTAAGCCTTGCAACAGTGGTACGGTCTTGATAGCTCATTCTTGACTGAGTCCTCCATAGATGCTTATTCTCTGCACTTTGATGAACTGAATTGTGAATTTCTGCACTAATCACTATCCACTGTGAAAAGGAGCCTTTTTTCCTTGGCCTGTGCTGGATAGTTTTATACCAATTTGACTCACACTGGAGTCATCTGAGAGAAAGTAGCCTCAGTTAAGAAAATGCCTCCTAAGATTGGGTTATAGGCAGACTTATAAGGCATTTTCTTAAATAAGGATTGGGAGAGGGCTCAGCCCATTGTAGATGGTGACATCCCTGAACTGGTGATCCTGGATTCCACAAGAAAGCAGACTGAGTAAGCTATAGGTGTAAGCCAGTAAATGACACCCCTCCAGGGCCTCTGCATCAGCTCCTGTCTCTGGGTTCCTGTCTGAGTCCTGCCCAGACTTCCTTTGATGATGAACAGTGTTGTGGATGTGAAAGCCAGATAAACCCTTTATTCCCTAGCTCGCTCTGTTTGTGGCATTTTATTGCATCAGCAGAGACACTTAGTCAAGGGCTGAGAGATGCACTAATCTATAGGTACAGAGATATGTGCCAACTACCTACACTTCCTCAAACTTGAGCTTGTGAAATGTGACTGAGACCCAACCAATCAGATGCTCTCACACCAACTGCTACATCCTGCAGAGGGTTTGACTATGACGGAAACAGGCAAAGACTGTCAAAAAGCATGAAGAAGGCAGTGGCATGGTGACAAATGTCTAAAAAACATTGATGCTTACATCCACGTCTACTAGATGGTATGGTGACCCTGCCTTGATATTGTCCTCCAAGCTCCCCTACTTCTGTACATGTTTGAAAGCCACCTCCATGAACCAAAGGCCCCTGACACTAACTACTAATTAAATTTATCAGGGTTTTATTTGCAGTTGGAACTCAAGAAATGTATTGCAATTTTATGGCTTGCCCATTTGGCCCTTGTTGGCTAACAGTAACCTTGAGTCTCTTCAGACGTGGACTCTATCTATCTAAGTCTTAAAGGACAAGGGTCCTCTGCCGTGGTTCCAGATACCCTCCGAGGCCTTTACTGCACCTCTCGTTAAGAAAGAAGAACTAGGATTTTTTTTGCCTTATTTCAATCCCAGCATCAGTACCACATCTGTCCATAACATCTTTTTTTTTTTTTAATTCTTCATCGTCTGGAGAAAAAGGACCAGTGCTCAAAGAAAACCAGTGAGGAACATAGTCAGCATTTCCAAGGTGCTCAGAGGCCACGGGCTCAGAGTGGGCTGGGACTCCTTTCCACTCCTTGGCCAGCTTTACTGCTTCTGGTGACTTTTCTCTGCTACTCTCATTACTTGTATGTTAGTACTGACACTTCCTTTCTCCAAGAAAGGTAATGGCAGTTGAATGTTATCAATTCATCCACTGATCTATTTATTCTTCTCTCCTATGTGACATCCCCACCGCAATTTCCCTCCCCTCCCCTCTCCCAGTCCTCCCACTCCCAGCCCGCACACACATTCATCTTTAAAATCTTTATTTTCTAGATTTCTAGACTTCTGAGGACTCCTGCTTAATAACATCTCGGGGGATCTAATAGCATCGGTGCACATAAAGGATTCACTCAAGCGTAGGCTCTGGTAGCCTTTTCGTTTTCCTGTCACCCCCGGACCCCCATTCCTCCGATGCCTCTTTGGTTCCCAGAAGCTCTGTCTCCGGGGGGCAATATTACTTAATGAGGGGTATTTGTCTACAGGCTGTAAGTAAGCTTTTCCAATTGCAACTGCTTCCCATCACTTTTGCTCACAGTGATAAGTTATTTAAATACCATGAATAATTCAAACTCTGGCTTTGAATTGTTAATCGGAAGAATCATAGCCTTTCAAGCACTCTTTAGCCATTCGATTTGGTTTGCAGTGAGTTTGGAAAAAAAAAAATAAGAAAAGAAAACTACACTGAAAGTTGAAAGGATTTCCTTCCAGAACTCCAGTCCTTGCTCTCAAAACAAAACCAACAACTCCCAGAGGCTTCGTCGCTCCTGGAGGAGCCTTTCTCTCTTTTCAGTGCCTGGGCTCCTGCAGGTGGCTTTGGGCTCATGGCTACAGCAGGGACCAGCATGTGGCCCATATGTTTACATGCTCACATCTCAGCTTTTGTTCTTTTACATTGTGGCATGGCATTGGGGGACAATGAAAATATTCCTTTCTGTCTAAGAATCGTGTCCCAGTTTGGGAACAGGTCAGATTTGCTCTTTGTGAAAATATCGCTGGCTTCGTCTGTGCTTCTCCGCACATCACTCCCTTCTAAAGCTGTACCTCCAGCTGCAGCTCTCCAAACAAGCTCCAATCCACGTGCACCCTTGGCTGCCTGCTTGGCCTCGCTGATGTGTACCAGCTGATTCCCTATTGCTCTGGTCCTTTTCCAATGCAGGGCCTTCAATGTTGCTGAGGTAGCAGCCTCCAAAGTGGTTGAAAGCACAAACGGGGCTGTGCTTTCTTTCACGGGCAAAAACCCAGGGTAAAGCCTGGCTCACACCTTCCAACACTTTGGGATCTCAACAGGTTGCTCAGCCTTCTGTGTGCTCCCGCAGAAATGAACATAATGGTTGCGAGTATCCGCCTCATGGGATCGTGATATGTACTGAAAGAGTCACGTGTCTAAAGCACTCGGAACCAGCTCCCAGTGTATTACGAGCACTCTAGAAGCATTTGTGAACTGCATGCAGTCCTACCACTGGATGACAGCTGGTAACTTCCCTCTCTCCGCCTTACCCTGCTTGGCTTAGGCGCTGCCTTCAGTACACAGTGGCCCTCTCTCTCTAGCTCACAAGCGGCACACTGCCTTGATTGGCTTCTCTAGCTGGTACTTGGTTCTCTTCTTATTTAATGGCTTTTAACTTTTTCCATAAACGGGAAGCATACAACAAACTGTTTCAATCTACATTAGGAATGTTGAAAAGCCTAACACTGGTGGTTTAACCTAACCACCATCTTCCATATTTGCGTGTGTATGTATGAGTTTGCGTGTGTGCATGTGTGTTTAAAGTACATCAGGTCTACTCTCATGATTAATTTGTAATATGCAATACTATGAACTCTCATTTCCCTGGTGTGTGATATAGATCTCTAGACTTTCCATACATCACTGTAAGTTTGTGCCCTTTGATCATCTCCCTGTTTTCTCCTAGGTATTTGAAAATCCCCCTAGCTGTAGACATGCTTGGGTATTAAATGAACTTTGTCTGCTTTAAGGTTCAAAGATCAGGGTGTTGATAATTCCTGAAAACTTGGTGCTAAGCATGTAGCAGACACTGGTGAACAGTGAAAATCTGAGTAATGTGTCAAATGCAGACACGGAAGGGAAATTTGGTTGCAGAATATAAGAATCACTGAACCTACGTATACAGGCGCATCCCCAGCTCTCTGGACTGCTTGTTGGAGCATTCTTCATGGTTTTAGCTATTTGTTTAATCTTTCTGTCATGTTCTATAACATACACTCAGTAAAGCATGGATTATGTACATGGAAAACAATTTTAAGTGGTATATATCCACTGCTCCTGTCAGGCTTAGCTGATACATATATGACCCTCCTCCTGTGCTTCCAACCATGAGCATCTGAGATGCTGCAGTTATATACAAACTTGTAGCTACATAGGATAAGTTCAGAGATCTATACTGTACAGTGGGGAAACTCTGTAGCCAATGTGGACTCTGCTGGAAGAAAGGGGCTGGCTTATCCTTCACTGTAACATGAAGTCCTGCTTGTTAGGGTTTCTGTCCTGCCCAGTTCCCGCAGCCGTTTAGCCCCAAAGAATCCCACAGAAGTCTACGTTAGATATAAACTGATTGGCCCATTAGCTCAGCCTTCATATTAGCTCTTATAATGTATACCAGCCCATTATTCTAGTATATGTTAGTCACATGGCTTGGTACCTTTTTTGGCAAGGTAGATCACATCTTGCTTCTTCCGTGATCTGAGCAGGACTGTGGAGCAATGGGCTTCCTCCTTCCCAGAATTCTCCTGTTCTCCTTGCCCCACCTCTACTTCCTGTCATGTTGTCCCACCTATACTTTCTGCCTGGTTACTCACCAATCAGTGTTTATTTAAAACATAATTGACAGAATACAGAATTTTTCCACACCACTTCACGACCAAAAAAATCAATGCAGAAAGATCTGTGCAAACAAAAGAGGGTTGTTTATACGGGGGTTAATAAACCTTGACCTAAAACTCAGCACTAGGGAATCGGGATGTTTCGGTTTAAATTGGTGAAGTTTGTTTCTTCTTTGACCCTTAGGGGGAATTGCTAAGTCAGTTCCGAGTTAAGATAAGAATGAGGATGAAAACACTGATATTGTCAAATTTACCATGCAACCGAGCTATTAGTCCCCGCAGTTTTTCCCAACTTTTGCCCATGGCTTGGTAAGGCTGGCATAAAGTACTTTAAGGGTGAGTGACATCTGATTTGTTTCCATTAATTTGTGGGACTAGAAAAATCAGAAATGTCACAGCCACAAGTTTTTGGGTTTTTTTTTTTGTTTTGTTTTCAGGTAGTGTTTTCTTTTTTACTTTATTTTTTTTATTATTTTTGTAGAGCTATATATTTTTCTCTGCTCCCTCCCTTTACTTCCTTCTATTTTTTCCTATGATCCCCACAGATCATTAGATCATTTTATCTGTTTTAAAAATGTGGGCAGATTGCAGTGAAGAGCACATCCCATTTTTGTACTCATTCACCCTGGCATTGAAGGAAAGGTAAGATGTCTCTCTCATGTCTCCTGGACTGTGCTGCACATTCCAGGATAACATGCCCAAGAACTTCTGGGCAAGCCCTGAATTGCCCAAGAATCTCCTTCTTAACACGGGAGTGCTAATGTTCTGGATATGTCACCAAAGCAGTTTCTTTTTCACACGAGCTTCTGGTATCCAATTTAGGTCATTAGGCCAGTGTGGCAGGGGCTTTTAGCCACTGAGCCTCGGGCCTACTGTCAGTTTTCTTAAGCTCTGACTCCTCCCTTTTCAGAGTCATGAAAGTCTCAAATCATTTGTGAGTAGGGACAGAATTTGACCCTCAAAAAGATGGTGTACTGTCAGGAGGGAGGAGCCCCAGGAAGCATGTAACACTGCATTTGTGAGAGATGAAACTTGGGACTGTGTCCTAGTCCATGTGGGCTGCCACATACAGAGAATGGTGGTTCACATTGCAAAAATCCATTATTCGTAGTTCTGGATGGTGATAAAAGATCTAGGTGGCATCGAGGTCTGTACCACCCCGAGGTCTCTTCTCTTAGTCCATAGGCAGCCACGGCTCTCTGTGTGCTCACGTGACCCCCTTTGGGCAAACTCTGTGGAGTCTCTCCTTCTAAGTCACAAAGGTCATCCTGAGGAATCTATGACCTCATCCAGCCCTTATTACCTGCCAAAGGCCCCATCTCCAAATACCATCATATCGAGGCTTAAGAATTTAACAGAAACATTTGAGGGAGATAAAAACAGTCCAGTATTTTCTTCTGCCTGTTTTCAAGTTTGGGATCCTTTTTCTAACTCTCCAAATATTTAAGCCTTGTAAATAAAATACATTATCTGATTCTCTCTGAAAGTGAATAAATTAAGACACTGGAAATGATTCTGAGGGCACGGGAGGAGGGATGCTCTGAGCACACAGGAGAACTAATGGCCACGTGAGCCGGTCACCCTGGAGGTGATGAGCTTCTGAAGAAGAGCCCACAGGAGCATTCTTGCTTCCTGCTCCCTGGACCATTGCATAGTTGCCTGGCTTTTTTTTTTTTTTATCTAAGGGATGCTAAGAGCAAAATAGTTCCAACAAATGCGAGAGTATCATCCGTGTGCCTACTGTGTGCTGACCCCTTCCTGAATACCTACTGTATGCTGACCCTTTCCTAAATACCTACTGTGTGCTGACCCCTTCCTGAATACCTGCTATGAATGTACACAGTCATCCTGCAATATTCGCATCAGACAGGGAAGGCACATGTCCGCGAAAATCTGAAGACTTCCTCAAGGCCACTTCCAGCAAGTGACAATGGGTCCCTTAAAAGCCATATCTGTTGGTGCTACGCTTGTTGTGAGGTACCACACATCAATTATTGCCTTTCACAGCCCTCTTATCCAGAGAAAAAGCAATATGGCGTACACATCTGATGTCGCTGAGACCAGAGGACCAGGAGCTCAGGGAAGAGATCAGGAATTCTGCTTTGGAAGGGTCCAGCACAGTACGCTAGTCAGAAAGTGGAGATGCTGAGAAAGCAGTGGTACAGAAGGGGCCAGCAGATATAAAGTCATATCATCAACATAAAGAAGTTATTTAATGCGATAAGCAAGTTCTTGCCTCCAGAAGACTGCCTGTCTGCCAGAATAAGCATCAGAATGCCAGCCAAGGCCAGTACTCGGGGGTATGGTCATGCAGTTCTACAAACATTGAAATGCTTCCACGCTGCTTGGTTGAGAGCAACTGTTTCAAGTCTCCCTCTCCCAGGCCCACCCCAACACTATGGGCCTGATTGTGGTGGTCACTTTATAATATGTATATTTGCAAAGCAGCATGCCATACTCCTTAAATAGATACGATATTTATTTACCAAGTGTAGTCCAATGGAGAGACTTTTTAAAAGGTAATTTTTGTTTTAATTTAAATGGGCTGCCCTGGTTCAAAGAAAGACAGAGACAGAGTTCACACAAGATTGAAGCAAATTGTTATTGAATATGGTCTCTGTAATCCCTAAGAGGCAAATGGGAAACTTTGCAGTGAAGGGAGATGGACTTAGCGAAACATGAAGACCACTGAGAAATAGTCCCCTTCTGAAAAGTAGGTCTTGCTACTCAACCTTCATCAATGATTGAAACAAAGCATCAAATTCCTCCCGGCTGCCTGCAATGCTCCCACCACCTCCCCCCAATACTCCCTACAGTCCTCCTGTTTCACACTGCTTCTGTTGCTTTTCTTTCCTTGGTTACACTGTCAAGAGTCTTGTTCCCACCTTAAAGGATGCCGTTCCTGATCTTTAATATCCGTGTGGCCCTTACCGTCACGTTTTTCATGGGTCTCCAAATGAGTCCTCCCCTAATACAGAACCATTCATTCTCGCTCAGAAATGTGAGTAGATGTCTAAGTACTGGCTTTCTGGGATAAAATACATTCCAGTTTATGGCATTTGTTCATGCCTGCACCATAAAGGTCTTCCCTGTGGCCAGTCTCGAGCTGTCATATGATCAATAAGACATTATTTGTGCAGACAGAGAGAGAGGCACACATCTGTCCCCAAAGCACAGTGCAAAGGCCTCAGTGGACCAGACACCCGGCGCCTCTTTTCGCCCTGTGACATTTGCTGTATGGCACTTGCCTGACACCCCATCCCACTTGTTCATCTGCCTGTCATCTATTCTACGCGGACTAGTGTGCAAACCCTAAGACCTGAATTAGCCTTGTCACTTTTAGTCCCGAAGCCTCGAACTGTTGTTCTCAATATTTAGCTGTTAAATGAATAAATATGTGTAAGAGTTTGTGTCTGACACCTAATTGGAACATTCAAGGTGGTTCAGTGTTGTAAATTATCACATACAGGGTCAGATGACAGGCCATCAAAGTCTTCCTTTAAGACATAGGTTTATAAAAGTAGGGGACACTAAAGGTGTGTATGAGACAATTTTAAGTTTAAACGCTCAAAACCTCCATTTATGTATTTTATATTAAAGATACACAGCCAAGCTTGCTGGTACAGGCTTGTAATACTAACTACTCAGGAGCCTGAGGTAGGAATACCACAAGCCTACATTATGAGTTCAAGGTCAACCTTGGCAGCTTCGTGAGACCCTGCCTCAGAAAAAAGGAGAGAGAAGAACCATGCTTAATGGTAGGGTACTTGGTTGGCATCCGTGAGACACTATATTTAATCATCAGTGTGGCAAAACAAATATTACCAAAAACAAATACTAACCTGTGCTAATATTTAGTATGAGAATCAGGGATACATTTTACTCTGATGACCCTGCATGCTGACTGTTGTTAGTTAACATAAATGTCAAAATCGCCAGAAATGAAGTATGCTGTCCTTTATGCTTCAAACCAAAGTTGGGGCATTTTTAAACCACTATAAAGTGATTTTCTGAAAACTCTTACAACAAACTTGCACCAGAGGCCAGTGGGGACAGGATTTTGAAGCACATACTAGAATATGTTATAATTTTTTTAAAAAAAAAATGCTTGCTAGACATGGTGGTGCACGCCTTTAATCCCAGCACTTAGGGAAGCAAAGGCAGGTGGAGCTCTGTGAGTTCAAGGCCATTCTGGTCTACAAAGCAAGTTCCAAGACAGCCAGGGCTATTACATAGAGAAACCCTGTCTCAGGGGGAGAAAAACCCTTTACCTCCAGCAAAGTTCCCAGCCGTATGTTCTTTCTCAACAGCAGATCTCGGTGTGGAAGTTGCTTGTTAGGACTTTCTTGTTCTATATCCACTCTGACCAGCAGATTGGTGATCATATGGAGCTAATTAATTTGGGTGCTTTGATATGTGTTCAGCACTATATAAGCCACCCGCCAGAATCTCCTGAGGTCTTGCCATCACCTGTTTTTATTCTGTCAGCTGCAGCATTCACTCGCCATGTCCTGCCGTGAGATTAAAAGGTGTATGAAGCTGAAGGATGCTCTTTCGCCACTTCATTACCAACTTTTGAATAACACCACTAAGGTAGAAATAATGGCGTTAGTTTGTGCAAACTGAAGAAAATCACAGGTGAAAGGCTTGGGTCTCATCATTCCAAGCAGGCAGGTTGGAGAGCACATCCAGTGAAGTCCTTGGCCTCTACTCGAGCTTTGTGGTATTTTAAATGGCTGGGTAAAGCCCATCCGTGTTAGATCGTGGGGTAGGAGTATCGCATGACGAATAGAGCACTGGATTGTACTTGTGTTGAGCATGCAATTTATTGTTTGTCAACCAGTTTAAAGGGCATTTTTTTGGTAGAACATTAAATCAATGTTCACAAAATTGATTTAAGAGGGAGCTTTCCCCCACTGCAAAGGCAATTCATCCTTGAGTGATTAACGCAGCCATCACCACTATGGTCACTTTCAAGACCACTTCAAGCCACAAAGCCAATGTTGCCACAATGTGGTCACTCTGGTCACAGTGACCAGAGTGGTATATGAAATCTAGCCACTGTTGAAAATTTGTTTCTATTGGAACCTAATTATCCACCTGTACTCTAATGAGAGAGGAACTCAATGTCCTCTTGTCTTTCCGATACCTGAAAGTTCATCAGCTGCCTAATTCAATCCACACTGCTTTAGCTGCAAGGGAGTCAGCATGTCTCCCTTTTTGCATTCTATACATAACAGAATGGTTAAGAGAAGGTTGAGAGAACCAATTCAAGCAGCCAATGAAAGTTAGAACTAGATGAATCAACTTCACATTTGAATAATTTGTCAACATCAAAATTATATTATTGGTTTACATCCTACTTGACATATTTTCATTTTACAATGCATAGCTCTTTAAATGCAAGTATAGTTTTAAAATCTAATGTAAAAAGCTAATTGCAAGCACATTCATTTACTTATTTGAACTTCATAAAAGCAGTTCAAACCAGTATGTTGCGTGAACACAAAGCATATCTTGCTAGATGAATTTTAATACAATTGTACCAACTAAATCATATTTACATTGCCCATAATACAGTCACAAAATAACATTATTAAAAATACGTTCTGCCTACTGCTCATGTGCCTTGTTGTGTTTCAAACACTAAAACAGAAAGTAGAATTTGACAGCAACAGAGAAAAGCGACGCCAGTAAACAGAAGGGCACATGAGCTTAAATGGTAGATCTTAAAATGAATCAAAATTTTGAAATTTGATATGAAAGTGCATTTGAGAGCCAGTGGATGGGTAGAGGTGTCTGGTAACTCCTGAAACCCATGTGGAGTTGTCCTCTGACCTCCACATCCACATGTGTATGTGCAGAACAAGTACCTCCACCCACTAATAATAAATAACAAAAAAAAGTTGCATTTGGAAAGGAATACCATCCATGAGGACCAATCATGACTTTTGGAGAAATACTTTCCCCAGGGTGAAGAAAATGCTTCTAAACAAATTTAAGATGTTGTCAAATATGCTTTCAGTGTTGAATCTATATACCTTTGAGCTAAAGGAAGCCCCAGTAAACCAGGACTAGGAAAAAGAGTGCTGGCCTCAATTGAGATCTTTCTCTGTTTTGGCTTACTAATGAATAGTCTTGCAAAAGCAATCCCAGACACCATGAATAAGAGGGTGTGAGCTAATAAAGCCTTTGAATCCTTCTTAACCAAAAGAAAGAGGAAAAATAACACTACAACAAAATATCAGGAATCAATAACTTTCATTACACCCAATAAAAAGACACAGACTAACATAACAAATTAATGTCATCAGAGAGGCTTCCTCTAGCTGCTGATAGGAGCAGATGAAAAGACCCATAGCCTAACATTAAGTGAAGAGAGAGATTTCGCAAAATGGAGATCTCCACTGAGTCCCTCCCATCGGAGCTCCAAGAACCCTGTGAAGATGGGAGGAAGAATTGTAGGACCCAGGCCCGCAGAATCAACTAAGCAGGGCTCATGGGGCTCCTAGAGAATGAAGTGCCAATCATGGAGGCTGCATGGGTCCGCACTAGGTTCTCTGCATTTGTGTTATGGTTATTAGTTTGGTGTTTTGTGGGACTCCTATCAGAGGGAGTGGGGATATCTCTGACTCTTTCACCTAGCCTTGCGACCCTTTTTCTCCTACTGGTATTTCAATTCAATTTTATTTCAATTGTATTTCAATTGTATTTTAATAAACAAAGCTTGTCTGGGGATTGGGAGAGAAAAACAGCCACACTGGTCAGTCTTATAGCCAGGCAGTGTAACACTCACCTTTAATCCCAGTAGCCACACCAGGTGCCATAGAAACCGGGCGGGGCATGCTTTTATTCCCAGTAGTGCACACCTTTAACCCCAGAACAAGAGGGGATTATGAAATGGGAGAAAACAGCTCCCAGACACAGTCTCACTCTAAGATTCCTGGAGGCAGGATCCTAATTTCAGACTGAGATGGATGACTGACTGCTTTGTTTGTCAGATCTTCATGTTGAACCCCAGTTTCTCTCTCTGAGTTTTTATTAAACTCATACTGGGTTGCTTCATCCAGCCCTGAGATGAGGGTTTGTGCCTAGTCTTATTCTATCTTTGTTATATGCACTGTTTGGTTCATAGCCCTGGGAGGCCTGCTCTTTTTTGAAAGGAAATGGAGAAAGAGTGAATTGAGGGAGAGGGGAGGAAAGAATCAGTGAGTAAAGTGAGAGAAAACTGTGGTCAGGGTGTATTGTATGAGAGAAGAATAAATTTTAAAAAAAACTAAAAATAAATAAATAATTTTTAATGTAAAAACGCATATTGGGTTAAAAACCAGGATCCATCTTTCTACTGAATTCAAGAAATATAACTCACCACCAAAGATGGACACCATGTTAGGGCACTGTAGTCAAACAGATGGAACCAAGAAGTAATCAGGCTTCTCTATTTTAATATCAGACAAAATAGATTTAAAGCCATCAGAAGAGCTATGAAAGGGTACTGCATAGCCATTAAAGGAAGAAACCAAACAGATATTACAGTTCTAATAATTTGTGCACTGAACACAGGAGCGATCAATTTCACAAAAGAAACACGACTACAGCTAAAATCGCATATTGATCCTAATGGAGTGATAGTGGGAGGCGTCTATACACCGCTCCCACCAACAGATATTATACAGACAAAAACTAAACCGAGAAATGATGAAGTTAAATAACATCATAAATCAAATGGACCTAGCAGATAGCAAAGAACATTCCACCCAAACACTAAAGAGCATACTTCTTTCTTAGCATCCAATGGAATTTTCTAAATAATTGACTATGGTAGAACACAAAGCAAGTATCAACAGATGGGAGAATTGAAATGACCCCCTGCAGCCTATCTGACCATTATGAATTAAAGCTAGATATCAACAATAGAAATGACAGGAAGTATCCAAACTTCATGAAAGCTGAACCACTCACTACTTAAATGAAACTGGATCAAGATAGAAATCCAGAAGGAAATTTAAAACTTTATAGAACTGAATGAAAATGAAAGCACAATATACCCAAACCTAAGGGGTACAATGAAGGCCATTCTAAAATGGTGCTCCTGAGAGTACATGCCTGTGTAAAAGAACTGAAGAGATTTCATTAAGAATTTAACTATGCACTTGGATGCTCTAGAGGAACAAGAAGAAATTACCACCAAAAAGGGTAAATAGGAAGAAGAGATCAAACATGGTGCTGAAATCAATGAAATAGAAACAAAATCAACAAGGAAAAGAGTTAATTCCAACAAGATTGATAAACAATTAGCCAAATTAACCAAAAGAATGAAAGAGAAGATGCAAATTAATAAAAATTAGAGGTGAAAATAGAATTGTAACAAACTCTGAAGAAATACAAAGACTATAAAGACATAACTTTAAAAATACGTATTCTGATCAAGTGGACTACAAAATATGTGAAGCCTTTGATATGTACACCCTATGAGAACTAAATCAGGAGGGTGTAAACAAGTGAAACAGGCCAATACCCTACAGTGAAATAGACTCAGTAGTTAAAAAACACCCAACTAAAACAGTACAGCGCGGGATTCTTTCAGACCTCCAAGAAGAACCAATGCCAATACTCCTTAAACTCTACAAAATAGAAACTGAGGAAACATTTCCTAATTATTTTTCACAAAGTCAGTATTATGTTAGTACCAAAACCACATAACAACCCAATAAAAGAGATTATAGACTCATATCTTTTGTGACAATATATGCAAAAATTCACAACAAAATATCTGTAAACTTAACCTAGGAACACATCAAAAAGATTACCTACTATGATCCAGTTAGTTTCATCCTAGAAATACAAGGATTATTCAACACACAAATGAATAAATGTAGTCTGTCAAGTAAAACAGATTAAAGGACAAAAAACATATAATTATCTCATTATATGCAGACAAGGTTCTTCACAAAAACCAACGTCCCTTCATGATAGAAGTCCTTGAGATACCAGGAACACAAGGCAAGACAAAATCCCAGCACTGAGATGGGGAAGTGTACAGGAGTCTCATGGTATAGGAGGTCCTTCTTTCTATGTGTTGTTTGTATTGGTTAATAAATAAAGAAACTCCCTTGGCCTGACAGGGGCAGAACTTAGGTAGGCAAAGAAGACAGAACTGAATGCTGGGAGGAAGAAAGCAGAATTAGAGAGATGCCATGGATCCTCCGCTTGAGACAGACACTGGTTAGAATCTTTCCCAGTAAAGCCACTGCCATGTGTTGATATACAGATTAATAGAAATGGGTTAAATTAATGTAAGAGTTAACCAATAAGAAGTTAGAGCTGATGGGCCAAGCAGTGTTTTAATTAATACAGTTTCTGTATGATTATTTCGGGTGTAAGCTAGCCAAGCGGCTGAGACAAACAAACAGGTCCTATACCTACAACAGTCTCATCCCTAACCAGACAGCTATTTTCTCCAATGGAGTATCATTGGGTGTATCAACAACACTCCAGGGTAGACCCATGCCCTAGGACAGCACAAAATGGACTTCCATGTTTTATTGTTTTGCTTTTGTGCGCTTTTTGTTTTGATATTTTTGTCTTGTTTGTTTTTACTTTTGTTTTGTGTTAGAGAGAAAGGTCATGAAACCGGGTGGGAAGGGAGTTTGGGAAGATTTGGGAGGAGTTAGGTACGGGAAGGGAAGGAATATAAAGTGTATATAAAAAAATATATTTTAAAAAAGTGTGCAAATTAACAGTGCCTACAATCAGACCACTGCTTTCACATGAAAGATTTGGCTAAACTGGCTAAATTCAGGAAATAAGTCAAAGTTGGTTACAAAGATGTCAGTGTCAAGCCAACAGAGAACTTCTTAAGAGAGAACACGGTCACTCATCTGATGGAACATTCCAGAAGTTTCAAGAAGAGCTTGACGTATATGTAAAATTCGGACATTCCCTAGAATTAATAGTTTTGTGAAGTCAATATGTAAACTGAGTTATCTAATACTATCTTTAAAACATCAGTTTCAAGTGTCTTATCAACATAGAAAGCAATATTTCGTTATAAAACAACCACATTTCCAAATCTTGTTGTCTTCTTTACAATAGTGTTTATCAATAATATTTGTATAGAAATGACCCTGGCTAGGAAGAGAAACGGTTCCATTCCCCGTGTTAAATGCTGGCCCTTGTCCTTAGCTCCACGCTACATGGGCAGGTTCTGTTTCTATCTCTCTAGATTCAAAGGCGTAGCTTTAAAAGGAGAATATCTCTCTTCTGGCATGGGTAGCATAACAAAAACAGGCATAAAGATAACATGTGACCTGACCTCATTGGCATTTTTCTTTTCCCATATGATGCCCAGACAACTAAATTTGCCTTTTATGGAAAAGACTATAGAAGAAGCATGATCCTTCTTAAGACATCCCGTGTGAGAGCAGGAATGCGGTGGGAAGAGTCCTGAGGGACAATCATGGGCCCCATTTCCCATCTGAAGCCTTTTCCCACCTCGTCCTCGGAGACCAACTGTGCAATCTTGAGCACGTCAATGCTCTAATGTAGAGTGTGAGTGTGAAAGTGCATGTCTCAGATGGACTTTGCTCTGCGGCCTTTCAAACCAGTCCCGCACAGGATCAAAGTCAGTAAAAAAAAAAGTCATAATTTTAGACTCAATACAGTTCATTCTCTTTATGGGCTAGAGACAGGCTAATCGCTACAAGAGAATAAAGAATTCTACTCAGAAGTGTGGGTGAGGGGTGTTAAAACTACAATAATAAGTCAAAGCGGTGACTGACACACACTTTCAGCTGTATGAGGATATCAGCTGCGAGAAGGTCCATTGATCTTCAGGCTCCCAAAACTCTCTGAAATTGGAGTCTTACCTTCTTGGAAAGCGTCCACAGATTTTGTTTACAGTTCAGTATTCAGGACCTACCATAATCCCTAGGAAATAAGGTTTTATTTATGTTCGATGCATTAGCAAGCTGATAGTACTAGCCAGATGTTAGTAGTACTGAGATGCAAAAATTGTTCTAAAGTCTTGGTATCTGTTTATATTGTCAGTTCTTCCAAAAAGCACGTTGAATCAATGCGGCTTTTATTCCTCTATGACAAGGAAGCCTCCACACATTCGCTATGCATGATGGGGCCATATTTTAACTAGGCAATCTTGTTCAAGTATCCATACATGTAAATACCACAGTCCACTGCTTCAGTAATCAGAAAGAACACCCAACTTGATGCCGGCATTTGAGTTTATGAACACAGCTATACTTGTGGGATGAAAACTTCAGGGCAGAAAGCAATTGTCTTCCTTTAGAGACACATACTATAAAGAGGTCTGTTGTTAATGTGATTGATCTCTTTGGGCTTCCTCACCCTTGTACCTCATTTCTCCATACACCCCAACAGAATCAGTTACATTACATGATACCTCTTACTTTTTATCTTCTAATAATGCTATAGTTTAACATATGTCAGGCAGAGCTAATCCCACGTTGATTAACAAGAGCGTCAAACTCACATGCCTGGGGTTGTCACCCATGAGAAAGTTTGTAGAGCCACGGTACAGTTGTGGTGTGTTTGTGTTTAGGGGGATTTTGTTTTGGGTTCTATCTTAGAACAGTCGCATTCCAAGTGTTTACATGTCAGCAGTGGTCGAACAAAATAGCTCAGAGGGTTATGTGAAGGGCCAGTAGCTTTCAGCTCCTGTGCCGTGGCTAAGAAATGGGTCAGGGAAAATGTCACCAAAGAGCTCCAGTGAGTAAAGGATAAAACCCTAAAATAAAAGGAGAATGAATCTACAAAGGGGAAATCAAGAGGAATGGACAAAAGTATTTGCAATTGAAAATGAAGATGCTCAGAGTTGGCTACTCTTTAAGTTCCTTTTAGTTTTTAAATGGGGTCTCCCCTAAAAAAATCTATCAAACTTTCTTTCATCACTATTGTTTTATCTTCACATAAGCTGTGTATTTACCACAGTTTGGAGCGGTGGAATATCATGTTTGTCATTTTGTTTGTTTGATTTTAGAAAATGAAAAAGACTTGAAGCTCAAAGCAAGCTTTTTATTACCACCATTTTGCAATTTACTAAATATTAATAGAATCAAAGCTTCCCCGACGGGGATAACATCTGTCGTCTTCACAGGTCCCATTCTTCTTTTCTCGAAGCTTCACAGGCAACACCTGGAGAAAAATGCCCTGGACAATGCCAAACAGTGGGAAAACTTAATGCTTTCTGCCTGCAGAGTAAGCAGGAACTGCACGTGACCAGAGAAGCCCATTAGAAACAAAAACCTAGCACAGCAACCAGCAAGAAAGACCCTCACCAAGTTGTGCTTCTGTGGGAGGAACCTCTCCACGTTCCTCCCCTGAAGAAAAGAAAATATTTCCCCATGTTCAAAATGAAGGTCTTGGTCAACTTCTATTTCAGATTTTTGCTTTCATTTTATATACCAAGTCATCCAAAATTAGGTAATTTAGAATGCTTGCGTTTATTTATATCCTTGATGTATTTAAGATAAACAAGATGTTTGAAGCTATGGATACAGTGCCTAATATTGATTTTAGAGGACCATAACTAATTTACATTTTAAGCAAGCTTTATGCCACACAGCCACACATACTATTTTTAAAGAAAGCGAACAGTTTAAATATGTTATTGCAGTCTTCTAGGAAGCAAATTTTCAGAACTATCAAATGGTGGTCACACATTCACCTCAATTTTGTGTGCCCTCTACATTCTCAGGACTGTTCTATGGGAAAAAAATCTGATTACTTTGAGACAAGGTTCTGAATTATGAGAAAAAAATCATTATTACAACTTCAATAAGTCAAAACTAAAGTAGAAATGAGGTTCAAACTCTTATACACATTTTCTTGTACTTGAGTAACAAATAAGCTGAGTCAGCAATGAACTCTCTGCCCTGGAGAATTCATCTAACAGAGGGGCTTTAATGGAAGACTATACTTTAGAGTCAGGGTATCCCACTCTCTGCACAGCAATATAAAGAGGAGTTTTAAAGGGCCCAGAATTTTGTGTCAATATGATTACATCCAGAAGTACTTCTCTCATCAGAGAAAATAAAATTAAGATTACTCCTACTAGGGAGAAAGGTGTTTCGCTAGAAGCAACTCTATACCAGAATAGTAATGACAATGGCACCACAATTGGTTTCAGTCTGGGGGCAAAGAACAAAAAGAAGGAAAGACAGAGCACTAACCACAGAGGAGCTGGTGACATAAGCTCCCTTAGCATAGATGGGTCCAAAGGAGCCCAGCTCTCTGTGTCCTTTGCAGAATCACTTGAATGTTGAACCACACCAAGAAGGTTTGTAGAGATCTCTTGAGTCAGTTTTCTACAGAATTGGATATGACTTGTCTGGAGTTATTTTATACAATTTGTTCAAAAAAATCTGGGTTAAACAATAGCTGGTAATTATGGAAAAACCCTGAACAGTTTATATGTTCTACATATGCTCTTTTTCCATATCAGAAGTCACACTGACTTAAAATACAGGGCACATACTAGACACTCACCTTATCTGTCTACTTTCTTTCCTAACATCCAAGCAAGAAGAGTGGAATGCCAAAAGGAGAGTGCCTTGGGTTGAGTTTCATGGAACCAGATATTAGCATAGAAAATATGTGCAGAGCCAGGTGGTGGCACACGCCTTTAATCCCAGCACTCAGGAGCAGAGGCAGGTAGATCTCTGTGAGTTCAAGACCAGCTCAGTCTACAAGACCTAGTTCTAGGACAGGCTCCAAATCTACAGAGAAATTTTGTCTCAAAAAAAAAATAAATAAATGAAAGAAAAAAGAAAATACGTGCAGAAAGTGTGTTAGAAAGTAGTCACCAGATAAAGACATGTGTAGAAAGGAAGAAGCCGGAGTGCGGCACAAAGAGACGTTGATCTGCACTGGAGGCCTGAATCTGTGCCACGGGGCCTCTTGAGCAGGGGTGTCTCTCAGAGCTACCATGACTGTATCATGAGGGCCTGCTTGTTGGGGTTTCTGTCCTGCCCAGTTCCCACAGCTGGTAAGATCACAAAGAAAATCACACAGAGGTCTACATAAGTTATAAACTGATTGACCCAATAGCTCAGGCTTTGTATTAGCTCTTATAACTTATACTAACCCATTATTCTTATCTATTTTAGCCACATGGCTCAGTACCTTTTTCAGCGGGGAAGGTCACATCCTGTTTCTTTGGTGTCTGGACAGGACTGCAGGAAGAACTTCCTTCTTCCCAGAATACTCCTGTTCTCATTGCCCCGCCTCTACTTCCTGTCTGGTTGTCCCACCTATACTTCCTGCCTGGCTACTGACCAATCAGTGTTTATTTAAAACATAATTGACAGAATACAGAATTGTCCCACACCACATGACTGAAACAAGGGCCTGGGATTTTTTTTTCCTTATTTATTTATTTATTTATTTATTTATTTATAAGAATTTCCACTTCCTCCCCTCCTCCCAATACCCTCCTGCTCCCCCCACTTCCTCTCCTCCTCCCTCTCCAGTCCCAAGAGCATTCAGGATTTCCTGCCCTGTGGGAAGTCCAAGTTCCTCCCCCCCTCTCTCCAGGTTCAGGAAGGTGAGCATCCAAACAGACCAGGATCCCAAAAAACCAGTACATGCAGACGAAACAAGACCCAGTGCCATTGTCAATGGCTTCTCAGTCAGCCCCCATGTCAGTCACATTCAGAGAATCCGGTTTGATCACATGCTCGTTCAGTCCCAGTCCAGCTGGCCTTGGTGAGCTCTCATTCGATTAGTCCCCTTGTATCAGTGGGTGAACGCACCCTTCGCGGTCCTGACTTCCTTTTTCATGTTCTCCCTCCTTCTGCTCTTCATTTGGACCTTGGGGGCTCAGTCCAGTGCTCCAATGTGGGTCTCCGTCTCTATCTCCATCCATCATCAGATGAAGGTTCCCTCTGGTTCTGCCTTCCTTCCTCACGGTCTCCCTCCCTCTGCTTCTCATTTGGACCTAGGGAGTTAAGTCCAGTGTTCCAATATGTGTCTCTGTCTCTATCTCCATCCTTTGCCAGATGCAGGTTCTGTGGTGACATGCAAAATATTCATCAGTATGTTTATGGACCAAGGCCAGTTCAGGCACCCTCTCCTCTGCTGCCCAGGGAACAATCTGGGGACCTCTCCTTGGGCCTGGGAATCCCTCCAGAATCAAGTCTCTTGCAAACCCTAAAATGGCTCCCTTAGTTGAGATATAAACTTCCCTGCTCCCATAACCATCCCTTCCTCCCCTCCCTCCCATTCCCCCAAGCCATCCCCAATCCTCCCCCTCTCCCCTCTCCCTAACCATCTCATCCCAGAGATGCAGGGCTGGTTCAACATACGCAAATCTATCAATGTAATCCATCATATAAATAAACTGAAAGAAAAAAAACCATATGATCATTTCATTGGATGTTGAAAAAGCATTTGACAAAATGCAACAGCCATTTATGATAAAGGTGTTGGAGAGACTGGGGATACAAGGATTATACCTAAATATAATAAAAACAATATACAGCAAACCGACAGCTAACATCAAATTGAATGGAGAGAAACTCAAAGCCTTTCCACTAAAATCAGGTACATGACAAGGCTGTCCACTCTCTCCATACCTCTTCAATATAGTGCTTGAAGTTCTAGCAATAGCAATAAGACAACATAAGGGGATCAAGGGGCCTGGGATTTTGTATCTCTGCCTCCTCCTGTCATTAGCTCTGGAGCATCCACTTGGAAAACGCATGATGTTAGTTGAGACAGATCTCTAAGTCTGAGACTGTTCCAGTGAGAGGCACAGTCATGGACAGTAAACAGCTGACACCCCCTGCAATTGAGGAATGGACCTGTCAGCCCTATTCCCTAACAGACGTATTAGTTCCTAGGAGTGGAAGATCTCGGTCTTCTCTACAGTCTACCCCTTCCATCACTCAAACTTGAAGCTGCAGGGCGATTGGTAAAGAAAAGTCCCCAGACTATCTTGATACAAAATATATAGCTTTAATAAACAGAAGTAAGACTTACAACAGCTTACACCAGAATCCAACCGATCCGTCCGGACACAGGAGCCAGGCGAAAAGAGGGCTAGCGGAGCGTGTTTGCAAGGTTTATAGCAGGCTTTTGTCTGAGGGTGGCACGCCCCGAAAACAGAATATGATTGGCTGAACTCCCCTATCACAAACTCATTTTTGTCTTATAGGAGAATTAACCCAGCTGGGGATGGCTTTGCCAAGACACTGATTGATTTTGTTTCCTTGGGATTGTGAAATGTTAAAGAAGCAAATTATAACCTCTGTCTGGTGCTCTTGACCTTGAGGCCATAACTAAAATGTTCTTTACTATCGTCTGGCTAACAGCTCCACCAACCTGGGTGGTATACCTGGTGGAATAATGAAAATGAACCTGGGTGGTCTACCCCATGGAGTAAGGAAAATGAACATCGTGACATGCTTGGGTCCGCACATCATTCGCTCCTGGAGTCTTACTTTCTTCTCCAAAGGGACCAACATTGTCTTCATCGTCATGCCCCTCCTTTCTCTTGTCCTTTGTAAAGGGTAACAAATATAATTGGAAAGTCCTGAGAGCTGAGCATTCACTGAGCCCTATTAAACAAGGGGTCCTATATGACTTCTGCCTTGGACAAAAATCTGAAACACTGAAACACTTGTCTTTTTAACCTTCTTGCCACCTTAGACCTACATAGAGTCCTGAAATGGTAGCTATTATTCCTTCCAGTTTGGCATGCAGTCCCCTTATGTTAAGCTTTGATAACACTATAGTAAAATCCAGCATCCAAATTCTGCATTGGATCTGAGACTACCTCTGTAGTTACTGTTTCCCGTGGGCTCGTTGTTTCAATCTTGTGGCCTGGGACACAGGCATCATCATGAAAGTAGAGTATCAGTGATGCTGTGTGTATGAAGGAGGTAAAGTAAGACAAGAAGCCAAACTGAAAAACTCAATTAACCCTTTGTTTGCTCACCAGAGTAATAGAAGCAAGATCCTAAACAGAGGGGCTGGAGAGATGGCTCAGCGGTTAAGAGCACTGCCTGCTCTTCCAAAAGTCCTGCGTTCAATTCCCAGCAACCACATGGTGGCTCACAACCATCTGTAAAGAGGTCTGGTGCCCTCTTCTGGCCTTCAGGCATACACACAGACAGACTATTGTATACATAATAAATAAATAGATAGATAGATAGATAGATAGATAGATAGATAGATAGATAGATAGATAGATAGATAAATGATCCTAAACAGAAAAGGTTAGTTCCCACGGTGTTCCTATTTATTTATTTATTTATTTAAATAGAGATGAGTTTCAGGTAAGGATCGGGTGACATGTATTATAGTTAACGTTGTAGGACTGTGGGAAAGTACCCAACAAAGGCCCCTGGTATTGTATAGACCTGGGAACTAGAAGGCAGAGGTAGGAAAGCCGAGGAGTGAGAAAGCGTTGAGTTAGAATGAAGAAAAGTGTCTTCAATACCTATTCCTTCTGGATGCTTTAAACAGAGACGCTTAGACTGAGAATGTAGATCGGCATGGCAGAAGCCCAGCAGCACTGGGAAGGAAGGGGGAGCCTGGTCCTCAAATGCAACTTCCTCCAAAGAATGAAAACACTATGTGTACCAGGACTAGGGGGAGGAGGCCAGCTTCTCCCTCCCGCCATGTGGCCTTTGTATTGGCCTGTGGTTGGTTCTGAGCTATTGGACACACATAGGATTTTGACCTGGAGCTGGACTCCTTAGAATGCAGACTGTGATGCCTTTGCTACTTTATCCCAGAACAGTCACATCCATGCTCCTGCAATAGCCTATTGGCTAGCCATTTGGCTCCACCTAACTTCTAAAAGGGGGCTAAGGAACAAGTCTCCTATGTGTTAAGAGAGGGGTAGAGAATGAGAAATACAGATGCAGGATAGAAATATCCTCCACAAACTCAGTATCCAGCCAACAGTCAGCATTTGATGACTTCTCAGCAATTCTCAGAAATTCTGATTTCTCACTTTACAACTTAGCAAGGAAGTCAGTTCTGTAAGCCTGCAAGCCTGGGTTCAATACTAAACAAGTCCTGAGATTTTGTTTTTGCTTTCATTTTTTGGTTTGCTTGGGTTTTTTTTCTTCTTCTTCTTTTCAAGATTGGGTTTGTGTGTGTAACAGTACTAGCTGTCCTACAAAGAGCTCTTGTAGACCAGGCTATCCTTGAAATCACAAAGCTCTGCCTTCCTCTGCTTTCTGAGTGTTGGGATTAAAAGCGTGCACCACCACCTCCTAACTAGGATTCTAGAGAAGAATTTTATCACAGAAAAAAAACCTTGTATCTTACTTTTTCCTGCCTACTTTTTCTTATGGATGTGCCCTCAGCTAGATAGAACCTACCAGAAAGGAAAGGAAAAGGCTAGCTTGTTCCAAAGTATTACAAAAAAATTAAAAAATAAAAATAAACCCAATTATTTCTGGGGGCAGAAAGTTGACCACCTGTCCAAAGAAAGGCTGTGTATTGTGATAAAGGGTTAGAGACTCTCCAAAGTAACTACTCAGAATTCTGAAAAGGAACTGCACCTTCTTTCCATCAAACTGGCTTTTTTTGTTGCTCATCCTGCAAGACATTTTGACACTGAATCCATTTAAGCAACATGTAGATGCATCGTCCCTTTGCAAAATTCCCGCAGGATGCTCTGGAGAAAATAACCCTTCTCTGACTATAATCAGACCTGAAGGAGATAACCCTGAGGCATTGATATGAAGGGCATTGATGTGAGTAGATCTGGAAGCCTCTTTACTAAGAGAAACACCTGCATAAATCAATCAAATGGAAATGGTGTTTCACCTGTTACAACACACTCGGGGCAACAATATGATTTGGCGTTTGTTATTGTTTTTAAGACAGGGTTTCACTATGTCACTTTGGTGAGCCTTGGATTGTTCCTTATTGAGCCACATTTTTATGGAATGCCTTTATCTAAATTCCTCTTTTGTTCCAATTTATTCACTTTGATTTCTTTTTTAATATAACATGTCCTCTCCCTGCCTTTTTTTTATAAAATATTTATTTATTTATTTGTTTATTTATTTGTTTATTTTATTATGTATACAATATTCTTTCTGCGTGTGTGCCTGAAGGCCAGAAGAGGGCACCAGACCTCATGACAGATGGTTGTGAGCCACTATGTGGTTGCTAGGAATTGAACGCAGGACCTTTGGAAGAGCAGGCAATGCTCTTAACGGCTGAGCCATCTCTCCTGCCCCCTCACTTTGATTTTTTTATGGTAGGTGCTAGCCACATCTTTCTTGCAGACAATGTTGCTTTCCACAAGTAAAACTTCTACAGCGATAACTGGATGCATGAATAGGCATATAGATGTGTGATGTGTATAGGAAAAATCCCCATAGGCAATGTTACTTACTTATTAAGGTCTTTATGTCTTAGATGATGAGATGCCAAGCTATTTCCTGTGGAATTACGCCAGTTTCTTAAGAAGCAACTTGTACCTCTTTCTTCTGAGGACCCAGGGATGCTTACGACTTAGACAAGTTTTTTTGTTTATTTCTTTGCTTAAAATCCTGTTCTGTGTGGCTGGATACACCAGTCTGGAAGGCAGAATGAGAATCACAGTATTTCACAGGAATCTGTTTCTCTCAAAGATAAACACTGCTTTCCTTATCCTCTTCTAATCCACTGAGCAAAGATTTTCTGTCCTTGTGTTACAGTGGACTGCTTTTCTTCTGCTTCCCAGTGGGCAGGAAATCCCTAGCCCCACTCCCCAGGCTCTCCGTCAGGTCTTATGAGGTCCCTGGGAAATCAGTTTCTTGACAGTTTTCCCCTCTGGCTTTGAATTCCTTTCAATTTTTTTTCCAGCTCAAACAAGTATTAGAAGTGAACCATATTATACAACTCCTTGTTGTGAGAATAATTTCTGCAGTTTGTCAATCCTCCCATATACTGAAATTGCATCTACAATTGATATTCGTGTTGTGAACTGGAGGTTTGCATCCCTCAAAATACATAGGTTAGAAACTCTAACTCTCAATATGGCTATATTTGGAGGTCGGGCTGGTTATGGTTTGAAATGTCCTCTAAGGGTTTTTACCTTTGAACACCTGGTCTCCAGCTAATTTTAGAAGACTATGAGGTCCAGAGGCAGATTGGGCAAGCCTTCAACAGCTGTGTCTACTCTTGGTTCTCACCCAAGGTCTCTTCTCTATGATCTACTAATATCCAAACTCCAGCCAGTATGGGACTGCTCACATCACCATGGCTTCCCCACCATGACGGATTATGCTCTAATGAAATTAGGAGCCAAAATGAACTCCTTCTGTGAATAGCTCTATTCAGAGAATTTGTCACAGTAATGAGGAAAGTAACTAATATAGAGTTCTAAAGAGGAAATTAAATCTTATTGCATTTATGTGTGGGAACCCAATTCTGATACAGTTAGTGTCCCTATATGAGGACACACTGATAGCTTACTTTCTCTCTCTCTGTGCACATTCACCAACAAAGGCCATGTCAGAAAAATAACATAGTCATCTGCAAGCCAGGAACTGAGTAGATGATACACGGAACTTGCACTCCCTAACCTCCAGAAATGTGTAAAAAATAGATTCGTATTATTTAGAACATTCAAGATATGGATTTTCATTGTGGAAACTCAAGCAGACTAAACAATTTTTTTTCTCTATCTTTCTACTTTCTCAAATTTTCTTCAGTGGTTAATTTGTGTTTCTCCTGAAAAGGTTATTAACTCTGCTAAGTACATATTTCAAATTCACTGCCATTGGGGCACATAAGGACTTGCACTTTCCTTCCTATTTTGAACTTTGGGGGTGGTCAAGAGTATTTATCTGCCCAACAAAAAGAACAACGTCATGATTCATCTCATTTCCCTCCAGAGCTGGGTGATCATAGCAATGTATAATATTGAGTTCATGTATAGCTGGAGTTTCTATTGTTCAGGTCCTTGGGTGGCCATGATTGATAGGGAAACATCACATAGTGATGACAGTGAAATAATTGTGTGGCTTGTGGAGTTAGTTGTAACTGTAGTATACCTTTGCCTATTCTGACTTGGATAACTTCTAAATCATGTACACACAGAATTGGACCTCTTAAAAGTAGAAAAAGTCTGCTTTTGGATATAATAGACCATAGTTAGAACACATTAAGTTGAGCTGGTTATGGAAAGATGGAAAAAGCACCAAATTTTAGCATCCTACACTCAAATATTCATCATACTGCTTTGTGTTAAGTCTCAGGTAACTATCTTTGGAGCTCAGTCATTCCTGTCTCTAGAAATGTACCTGCTAAGGGTTCCCACCCGAGGGAAGACAGTTCTGAGAAGATTTTTACCTGGAGGAGCTGAGCCTAAGTACCATCTGTGCTTCTGGACTGACAGAAGAAGGAAATAGGCAAAGACATTGAGCGCACTACATACCACAGGGAGACTTGAAGAGAATCAAGGTACCAATTGTCCAGGAGGTTTTAAAAAGAAAAGACAATTGAAAAGAAAGAAGATCAAATGCCTTTACAACATTAATCTGGGGAAATGCCAAGATACTCATGAAAGTGTCCTGACTGAATTTTGTCTGTGTAAATGGCTTATTCTGTTTATCAGTTCAAAAAAAATCTCCAAGAAGTAGGGTAGAAGGCTTTCCAATTAGAAGGGACTTTCTAGAAGCAGGAAGATTGGCACATTTGATGTCTGTCAGAATAACAATTCAAAGGCCCACTCAAAAATACAGCACAACTTCCTTCTTAGCCCAATAGTCATCACTTCACATACAGTATGAATAAAACATTGGCAATTGGTTCTAAAAGAATGACCTGTGATACAAATGGCAGCAATGTAAAGAATGGTGAAGGCGGGGGCAGTCGGGCGGTTAGACTTGGAATGTCATAGCACAAATTTTCCCATTAAAAGTGAATGCCCCACATGAAATGGGCTGTTTCACAGAAACTACCCTGTGTTGCACTGTCTGTGAATCAAGCTTAGGCTATTCCATGTGTAAAAAATGAACCATAGTGTGTGCCTTGCTAATCAGCATCTTCTCCAACCGGCATGGAGTTTAGGTTGAAAACATACAAATTTGCTGCTCCCTCATGAAGCAAATCTCCTCACAAATGACCTCAGAAACATGCCATTCTTCTTCCGTATTTGAAAAACACATAGGAAACAATAAGACTCCTGCTTCTCCCATATCTGTTGACTGGATCCTATAATACTTTCCTTGTATTAATACTCAGTTGCTAAGATAGTCAATTGGACCCTCAAATGGAAGCCTGAGGAAACTCTAGGATTATCTGAATGAGCCTACTCTATCCCTCTCTCATTTCTCCATCTTGAGTGCTTTGTTGTTCCCAAGACATGGTTTCCTTGACTTCTTTGGGTCTTTTGAGCCAAGAGCATATTAGTTTCTGGTGTATAAGCCACCCTTCTAAAGGAACATAGCTATTATAAAGAGAGATGTTAATAATCACAGCTCTGTTTAAAATGATGAAAGTGATGAGTGTTGTGTGATCAGTCATGCTGGGAATTCAAGTTCAACCTAACCTCTTACCTTCCCTACAGTCTGAGCATCAGGCAATGCTTGCAAACCCATGAAGCATAGATGTAGGATGTTCATTAGCCAGCACTGGCGTCGTGGACCTCCTAATACCAGCAGGCACTGCCTTTAGTCACGCCTCTTATCCCATGCCCTGGAAGGGATATTTTACAGCTCTGTGATGTTTCTACTCTGGAAGCGGCTTCCCCTCAGTGTGAAAATTGTTTCACCTCTCACCTCATATGAAAAAAATGGGTGAAAAGAGACAAGAGCTCCATCAATTTTCTGAACTAATTCATTGAACTTTCTCACATAGTTTGTCCTTGTCATTTTCTTCTTCCTTCCTACGACAATGAAAAAAATAACAACAGCCACAACCACAGTTTTTTATCCTAAGCATAGGTGAGTCTCCTCACTGGAGAACACCACTGAGAAGATAGTCTGTTCCCCAGGACCACCCAGGCTGGTCAACAAAGAGCACTTGTCAGTGAGAAAATGAGTCGCTTTTTGTTTGATATTGTTTCTCTTTTCCATCCATTATATACATCATATTCAGTTCTATTATGTTATTTCATATACTTCTTAGAAATATTACTTTCATTGGAGGTAAGAGAGAACAATTGAGAGTAACAAGAGGAAGACACAGATTGGATGTTTAATATGCAGAATCTAGATGGAACTAAATATATAAACATACACACACAAGACGTGAAAAAGAAAAAGAAGGAAATGAGGGAGGGATTGAATCAGCAGAAGTCGGGGAGGTTGGCAAAGGGGGCAAATATGAACATAGTACAATGATCCATCCATAGCATAGTGAAACATCATTTTGTACAAAACGTACAATAATACATCCATAGCATAGTGAAACACATCATTTTGTACACTGTTTAAAATTAATTTTAGCTGGGCAGTAGTGGCATACTCCTTTAATCCCAGCACTTGGGAGACAGAGGCAGGCAGATCTCTATAAGTTTGAGACCAACCTGGTCTACAAGAGCTAGTTCCAGGACATGATCCAAAGCTACAGAGAAACCCTGTCTCAAATAATAATAATAATAATTTTAAATTGATGATATAATTCTTAGAAAGCATCATGTAGCTGGCCTGGGCTTCATAATGAGTTCTTGTCTAAAAGGAAAAATAAAGCAAAAAAAAAAAAAAAAAGAACTTTTTTGGTTGGAGAAGGCAAACAGAGATACAGAAGCTGTCTGAACATCTATGTCTACAACATGTTAGTTTCCAGCCCAGTGTGGCACTAGACTCGCCAGAGCAGCCTCTTGCAAACACACTTTTCTGGTGTGTTCATAACTTACCCAAATCAACACCTATGGGAAGTTAGATTTTTTTTCACCTTTTAATTTTTTATTGTTTTTTAATTTTATTTTCTTTTATTGAGTTATACATTTTTCTCTGCTCCCCTCCCTTCCTTCCCCTTCCCCTTCTACTCTTTCCCATGGTCACCATGCTCCCAATTAATTCAGGAGATCTTGACTTTTTCTACTTCTCATGTAGATTACATCTATGCATGTTTCTCTTAGGGTCCTCTTTGTTGTGTAGGTTCTCTGGGATTGTTATTTGTAGGCTGGTTTTCTTTGTTTTATGTTTAAAAACCACTTATGAGTGTGGACATGTGATAATTGTCTTTCTGGATCTGGGTTACCTCACTCAATATGATGTTTTCTAGCTCCATCCATTTGCCTACAAATTTCAAGATGTCATTATTTTTTCCTGCTGTGTAGTACTCCGTTGTGTAAATGTACCACATTTTCCTTATCCATTCTTCAGTCGAGGGGCATTTAGGTTGTGTCCAGTTTCTGGCTATGACAAACAAAGCTGCTATGAACATAGTTGAGCACATGTCCTTGTGGCACAATTGAGCATCCTTTGGATATATATCCAAAAGTAGTATTACTGGTCTTGAGGAAGGCTATTTCCTAATTTTCTGAGAAATCACCACACTGACATCCAAAGGAGTTGTACCAGCTTGCATTCCCACCAGCAATGCAGAAGTGTTCCCTTTACCCCACATCCTTTCCAGCATAAGCTGTCATCAGTGTTTTTGATCTTGGCCATTTTTGCAGGTGTAAGATGGAATCTCAGAGTTATTTTGATTTGCATTTCTCTGATGGCTAAGGATGTTGAGCATTTCCTTAAGTGTCTTTCAGCCATTTTAGATTTCTCTATTGAGAGTTCTCTGTTTATGTCTGTACTCCATTTTTCTATTAGATTATTTGTTCTTTTGATGACCAATTTCTTGAGTTCTTAGCATATTTTGGCGATCAGATCTTTGTCTGATGTGGGGTTGGTGAAGATCTTTCCCCATTCTGTAGGCTGTCATTTTATGTTGTTGATCATGTCCTTTGCTTTACATAAGCTTTTCAGTTTCAGGAAGTCCCGTTTATTAATTGTTTCTCTCAGTGTCTGTGTTAATGGCATTATATTTAGGAAGTTAGATTTTAAGTGGGTCCCAGGTGACTCTGATAATCAATTGGTACTGAGAACCCCTGCTATCTATAATCCCAAGAAGGCCTGGATGTAGAATTACCAATCAGACTTACTCATCCCAAGCATTATACTAATGAATGACTGTGCCATCCCTCCCAGGGAATCGAAAACAACATGGTGCCCGAGTCTAATTAAAACACTGTCTTCAAAAGCCTCATAAAATCTGAACTGAGTGAAGCAGCTTTAGGACAGATTGATGGGAGACACTTGACTGAAAAGCATCTACCTGAGCAACTCTGGCGCCCTCATTTCTGTACTGGCCTATCACAAAGGGACACACAAAGTGTGGGATGCATTACCTAATGGACAAAAACATCTCCTGCACATGGAAGGCATATGTGGTAACTTCCCATCACTGTGACCAAATAGCTAAGACAAACAAACAAGGAGGAAAGGTCTAACTTGTGGTCTGAGAGATAGTAGTACACATTGGCCATGGCACTTAGGTTTTGCGACAGGAAAAACCATCAAGACTACATTAGCAGGGATGCTGCTCATCCCCTCGCTGTCAGGAAACAGGAGAGAGAGAAAGAGATAAAGAAGAGACTTGTGTTCCCATGTTCTCTCCAAAGGCAGGCCCCCAACCTAATTTCAAATGGGTCCCACCTTTTAAAGGTTCCACCAGTATATGAGAAGGTAAAAAGCCTGAAAGACATATACAGACACCAGCATATGCAGTATAGTAAAAATAATGTCAGAGCTGAGACTCAAAGGTGAGTTTTTTAGTAAGAAGATTTTAGGAAATAAGAAGGGTAAAGGTCAAAACTCCAAGGAAGTGTGTTGGCAACAGGGACCTTCTAGATCGACCTACAATATAAAAAAAAAGAGTGGAAGTGGGACAGAGTCGGTAATGTGACAAATAGATGTCACTGGAGAGTGAAATATCGGAGTGGGCTGTGAGCACCAAGTCAAGAACTTAAGTATGTAAATCCAGGAGGAACCATTAAAGTATGGCGGCATTGAGAAATTTTATTTGTTTTGTGTATGAGGGGCTGGCCTAATTTGATATCCTATCACTCCATCAAATATGCCCAGTACTTTTATTGACACTGCAAATGCTGTAGTAAATAAAACAAAGAACCTATTATATTCAAAGCATATCAGGCAACTCTTGTTTGGAAGGGGTACAAATTGGAATTATTTAACAAACTAATCAAATGATTTAGCTACTAAAAAGTGAAGGTCTAAAGTAGGCCTGGGACGCAGCCATGAAATGAGATGAAAGATCTGTGACCTGCAAATTCTCAGGGAAGTTTCCGATGAATCGACCCAAGCCAATGAATGCTTCTTAGAGAGAGACAGTGAAACTGACCGTTACGGGACTGCTGATGACAGGACTTTAGCAGACAGAATTAGAAAACCATAAGATGGGTCAACTTTTCGACTGTGCCAGCTAGGTTTGTCAACCTGAGCCAAACTAGAGTTCCCTACAAGGAGGGAACCACAGTGGAAGAGCTGTCTTCATCAGAGTGGTCTGTGGAGCATTTTCTTGGTTAATTGATTGATGTGGGAGGGCCCAACCCAACATGGATGGTGCCACTCTGAATAGGTCCTGTGTTCTGTAAGAACAGTAAGCTGAGGCAGTCATGAAGAAGTCAGTAAGCCGCTCCCCTCTGTGGCCCCGGCTTCCAAGTTTCTGTCCTGAGCTTCTGCCCTGACTTCCCTTCATGATCAACTATAATTCTAAGGTGAAATAAACCCTTTCCTGCCCCAAATTGGGTTTTGTTAGTGTTTTATCACAACACAAAGAAACAAACTAGGCTAGAAATTGAAACCAGTAAGTGGGATCTCGCTGTGATGGGCCTGACTGTGTTGAGTTGTTTTGACGTGTGTGTTGGGAGAGGAGCATTGCGGAAGACTTTTAGACCTTTGGGCTAGAAGAGGTTGTTGAGTGCTCATAACTTAATGAGCTTCTGTGGGAGTTTCAATGATAGTAATGTTGAAAGGGGTGCAGGCAATGCAAGCCTGGCTTGTTAAGTTCCCGGGGGAAACATTGACTCTATTATGCCTCTTTGTGCCATGTTTTGAGTTGATAATTTGTGGTCTCTGATCAGCTGGGGCTGAAGACTCCACTTTGACTAATAAGAGGCCAGCACCTCTCACATAAAATGATCGCTTTACTGGGACAAATGATGTGGATTGGCTGTGGCTGAGAAATGACCTGTGATTAAGAAGAGAACAGCATCATCAAGGTGAAATCTGCTAGGAGTATTTCCTCAGGGTCAGTGCACAGAAGCCATAATCCAGAGGGTGCCAAGGCTGCATCTCAAGGTGGCAGCTGAACTGGGTAATGTCTAAGAGTCTCTCCCATGGTACTGATTGTGAAGATTTAAAGGGTTTAGAGAGCAACTAAGGCTTGGCACTGTGAGTGGCCATTGATGAAGACACAGCCTTAGATGCAGTAGAGATTCCGGGGTATTGGAGAGGCCAAGACCATGAGACAACCACCACGGACATTGGTAGGTGTGGAGTAGAGCCAGCCTGCGTCTACTAACAAGCGGAGTGTGCTATAGCTGATAGACTCAGAAAAGTGGAGCTGCCTCGGCCCTTTGAAGCCCAGAAGATTGTGAGTCCCAGATGGCAGACATTGAGATATAAGACTCTGGAGCAATACTGCTAGGTTTGATATTATTATAATTGTTTTTATATGCCGGTTATTCCCTTTGGAAAATAGGACTGTATAAATTTATTTTTTTGATTTTACAAGAATCCACAGTTAAGATACTTTGGCATTTTAAAGAGACTTTGAACTTTTGAAGTGTTTAATTTTTTTAAAGACTGCAAGACTTTTAATGTTCTATATTGTGATGTCGACATGAGGTCTTGGGGATAAATTAGAAGAGGAAGTTTATGGTCCGAGAGTAAAGAGTGTCAGGCCAGTGCGTGGTCAGTTGTGCAGGTTAGATTTTTTTTTCCAAGTTGACACAATTTGAGTCACCTAGAAAGAAGAAATCTTACCTAAGGGATTGCATCCATGAGACTGGTTTGTGGGCATGTTTGTGGGGCATTTTTTGATTGGTGATTGATCTGAAATGACCAAACTCACTGAGAGTGATGCCACCCTGGGAAGGTGACTCTGAATTGCGTAAGAAAGCAAACTGAGCAAGCCAGGAAAGGTGAGCCAGTACGCAGCTTTGCTCTGTGGTCTCTGCTTCAGCTGCTGTCTTTGGATTCCAAGTTCCTGCTCTGACTTCCCTCGATGACACACTGTGATGTGGAAGTATAACAAACAAACTCTTTCTTTCCCCAAGTTGATCTTGGGTCAGTTTTTTATCACAGCAAACCAGAATACTGACCAAAGACAAAAATTAACCCATCAACTTTGTCTTTGGAAGTCTTGGACTATGTCCCTGTTTAGGTCAAGCATAAGCCTACCCTTATGGATGTGCATCCAGACACTTACGAATAAAACCTGCTATGAAAGCCTTGTGTTTCACTAACTTGATTATTTCTGCAACTAACAGTGACACACTATTGATCCTTATTATATCCCCTGATTTTTAGATTGTAAAACATATTATACAAACAATTATTCTAAAAATGAAAACCATTTTTAAAGGTTAGATCTAAGTAAAGATGTTGCTCACTTCAAGCCAAATCATCCCAACAAATTGGATCCTATGTCATAAATATCTCTTAATTGCAATAGATGGAGAATAATCAATTTGAATAACTTGACTTATGCATCCTTCTTTAGTCTCATTTAGAAAACGTTTGAACCACACTGCAAAGGCTGGTGTGGCTGTTTTAAGTATGTGATCATTTCTCCTCTCCACCTCAAATTTCATCATGTGATAAACTCATGGTGAGCAAGTAACGGTTACAGAGCTGAAGGCTAGATTCTCATTCAGCAACCTCTCCAGTGAGCTGTGCAGCTAGTAGCTCTCTGGGTAGGCCTCATTCCATCTCAGTACATCTGCCAAGAGTCACGCTGTACCCGCATCTTCATGGTGTTCAGCTCAGCCTTCTGTGTATCAGCTATAAAAACTCCGAGGGGACACTGAGGATGGAGCTCAGTTGGTGCTGTATTAATATAACATTCACACAGCCCGGAGTTTAATTCCTAGACCACATAAACCATGTATGTGCATGCCTATAATCTCAGCGTGTGGGAAGTTGAGACATCCAAAATCTATATAGTGGATTTGAAGTCAGCCTGGGCTACATATGTCCTGGCCAAGAAAGGAAGGAAGTAAAAAAGGAAGAAAGAATAGAAGGATAGAAGGAAGAAGGGAGAGAAGGATGAAGGGAGAGAGAGATGATGTCTTATTTGACTACAAAACCAAGAAAGTTTTGTAGAACCTTCTGAAAGAAATGGATCCTCATCCTCCTTCTCATTCCAGGAACACAGGTGTCTCAGAGATGCAAGGCATAAAGAACAATTTGGAAAACAGGAGCCGAGAACTAGTGTTTTCTTTCAGTATCCGGAGCTTGCTGTCTTCAGAGGAGCTTTGGAACAGTCACCCCATACCACTTCAACCGTGCAATATGCAACTATACTTGGGCAAGCCAGTCAATGGCAAAATGCCAGCTGACCACCTCTAGCTAACTAAGGGAGACTTCCCTACATTGTCAGAGATTAGAAAAAAATAATACAAATGTGGACATTAATTCAGTACAACTCCACTAAGAGGGGGAAGAAAGCCATTCCAAAAGAATTGTGGAAGAAGAAAGATCTCATTGTAAAACATCAGAAAGGCCAGCGACTGACTCTGGTAGACGCTTATGTTCCTGAGACGTGATGTGCTCAAAAGGCAGGCATGGAATATGGTCAAAGAAGCAGAATAAGAACAATAACGTTTTGCAAGAATGAAGCTTAACACAGGAGAAAGAAGTTAAATAGAAGACAAAGCTGGTCCTGGGGACTGCCACCAGAGAGCATCACCCAGTTTTTCCTTTTTCTATACCACACACCAGGAGACATTTATCTAGGCCAGAACATCCAAAGCCAAGGAAATCGATAAGGATAAAGCATTGTAAAAAGCATAGGCAAAGCATTTGCCACTACAGGGAGGGACAAAGGTGAGAAATGAACAGACAACGATGAGCAAAGTAGCGTATCCCACTGGAGTTCTTTGGCTCATGAGATGTCTTTCAAGGAAGGAAGACACACTGTGTCATTGGCATAGTGGCAATAGTGGTTTACACTATGTGTAAATCATTGCTCGGTGGCACAGGGACGATATGTATAAGTCATTGACTTGTCACATGGGCCAAGTTGCTTGAAAACTTCATTTGCTTTCTTCAAGATTCAATTCAGAACTTATTTTCTTACCATAATTCCCCCAATGTTCCCTACCAAGGTCAAAGGCACATACCAAAGTCATGGATTTGCTGATTTGGTTGGCTGGTTTCATTCTCCTTTTCAAGTTTTTTTGTTTTTGTTTTACATTTGTTTTGTGTTAGGATGCAGTGGGCCTCAACTGGTCACTGTAAGTTCCCAGGGGGAACCTCAAATACTCTTTTTGGATCATGGAGGCAATTTTATACAACTCGGATTGCATAGAATGGCGGTGAAGACCCCCATTCTCCTCACTCCTAAGTTAAGATCGCATAGGGCTGGAGACCCTGTGAAAACTGGCTGATTTTAACAAATAAGTAGGTTATGATTTAGAATTTCTTCTCCCACCACTGTAGTCCAGCAAGCAATATAACAGTATCCTATGGCATAACTGAAAAAATAAAATAAAAGAGTTACTGCTAAATTATTCATTTGAAATTTGCAATGAAACAAGAAATTTATTTTCTTTTAAAAAAAACTGTGTGGATATTTTTAAAAATCTGTACAGAAAGCCTGATGTGATCATGAAGTAATGAAGCACCTTAAACAGCTGTGATAACCACCATTGAATCTTTAAGTAGCTACAGCATTAACTCTTTGCTATAGGGGCTCTACAAAGCAAGCAATCTTGTGAAGCTAATTGCTAAAATGCTCCTAATTTATTTCCCAGGGTTTGAAGATGCTCTTAATTGCTGTTCTGTGTTTGATCAAGACAGAGAAGAAAGCCAGGCATGTACATTCACTCAGGGTTTTCAATATCCAGCAAAAGGCATCTATACTGAAGTGTTGAAAGTGTAGCCCCAAATGAAACACTGAAGGGTGGCCTGAGACCTTAGTTGGCAATTGGATGTGAGGGGGCACAGAAAAATCATCACCGACATGACTACTCCATGATATATGAATAAGGGGAAGGCTTTTCTTACAGAAATAAGAGAGAAGAAACAAAGAGAAAAAAAAGCAGACTGAACAGTCCAGCAGGCTGGATATGGCTAGGGCTGGGGACAGAGAGATAATAGATACAGGGAGATAGCAAGGGATAGAGAATAGAGCTTATCAAGAACAAGAGGATAGAAAGAGACAGAAAGGACAAGAATAAGATCGAGTAAGTGCAAGTAAGAGAGAGGATAGTGAGAATAGCAAGAGTAGAGAATACCAAGACTAATCGGGTTATAAAAGGAATCAGGGCTGGAGAGATGGCTCAGCGGTTAAGAACACTGACCTGCTCTTCTAGAGGACCCGGGTTCGATTCCCAGCACTCATATGGCAGCTCAGAACTGTATATAACTCCAGCACTCTCACACATTTATACATAACAGCTAAAACACCAATAAAATAAATAATTGAAAAAAATGAAAGAGTCACTAGGGAGAGGGAAGAGCCAGAAGGCTGGCATGGGAACTTTGAAATGTATAACAAATATGTAGGATTGAGGAAGCCTGGAGAACAGCGTGCGCTTTGATATGTCACCACAGGTATCTGCCAGTGGAGAGCAGATGTCTGTAAAAGGAGCAGCGGGCTGCGTTCCCATCTGGATCCCAGCTAGCTTACCCCGAAATAATTACACGGAAACTGTGTCATTTAAACACTGCCTGGCCCATTATCTGTAGCCTCTTATTGGCTAACTCTTACATATTGATCTAACCCATTTCTAATAAATAATCTGTGTTGCACCACGAGGTGGTGGCTTACTGGGAGGATTCTAACCGGCATCTGTCTCGGAGAGGAGAGTCATGGCGACTACCTCACTTCCCTTCTTCTGAGCATTCTGTTCTGTCTACTCCACCCACCTATGTTCTGACCTATCAGGCCAAGCAGTTTCTTTATTAATTAGCCAATGAAAGCAACAGAAATACATAAGACTCTCCTACATCAGATGTCCCTCTGCCAGAGGTAAAGGGAATGGCTCTTTGCACAGATGATAACAAGTCTCATGGGTTCCTAGGGAAGTCTGCCTTTTATCTAACTGTCAGAAACCTTCCTAGAGTCCAGGTGGAGCACATTTCTGGATATTTGGACAACCTTTTGGAGTTTGGAGAACTGGAGTTTCCTTCGGACCCAACAACAGTGAATAAGACTTATCTCTACCTACAAGTCAGGGTTCTCAGTCTGGGTTGTAGACACTGTTGCCATTCATTCAGAGTCATTTTGGCTTTGTGGGGTCCATACAGTGAGCAAACATTTTAGGGGAAATCACCCCACATTCTTGTCATTCTAGAAATGATACAGTTCACTCTTTGATCCAAAATCAGCACACACATGCACAGATTTTTCCCAAATATCAAATTCTTAAGATATAATCAGGTTTGCAGTTTCATTGAATTAAGCCTCCATTCGTAGGAGTCAATGTATCTCTTATGTCCAACTGCAGTAGAATTTAAAGGCAAACAGAAGGTGTATTTGAAACTACAGTCAATTAATTCACCTTAAAATATACACGTTCAATAAAACATAAAATCAACAGCAAATGAGTATCTTAGTAGACACAAATTCATTAAAGGATTCATTGATTGATAGTGATGAAATCAAGAAAGGAATTTTTTTAATTTTCCTGGAATAGATGAAAAACAACAAAACCTCTAGGACACGTTAAAAAGAATCATAGCTGGAAACTTACAGCCCTCAATGCTTACATCCTTAAAAGAAATATACCAGAAAGAACAAAAATAAATGACTTAATCCAGAGCAGAAATTAATGAAATAGAAACAATACAGAGAATCAGTGAATCTAAGAGTTGGTTCTTTGAGAAGATAAACAAGATTGGTAGACCTTTGGCCGAGCAAACCAAAAAGGATCCACATAAAGAGAATCTGAAATTATTCGTTACCTTACAGCATTACAATAGGCACCAAAGACATTCAGAATGTTATAATGGAATACTTCAAAAATCTATACTTTATTAACTTGAAAAATAAGACGGATTTTTTTTAAAGATGTGGCCAAATCATCAAAATTAACCAAAAAGAGATCAACAACCTAAACATGCCTAACAAATGAGGAGACAGAAATAGTAATGAAAAAGGTCCAGAGTCAGTGGGGTTTAAAGAAGAATTTTACAGACTTTTAAAAGCCTAAGCCAGTCTTTCTTAAATCATTTAGCATAACAGAAGCAGAAAGAGTATGTCCAAGCTCCTCCTATGTAGCCAGTATCACTCTGATAGCAAAAACAGGTAAAGACACAAATACAAAAAGAAACGTGGAGGACAAGGCCTCTGATGAGCACAGATAGAAGAATGCTCAATAAAATACTTACACACAGAATATAGACATACATTAAAACATTCACCATGATGCAACAAACCACATAAATGGACATGAAGACAAAAAAAATCACATGCTGATCTCAATAGATGCAGAAAAAAGTGAGCCTTTGCCAAATCCAGTCACAATAAAAAGTCTCAAAGAATGCAGGACTAGAGGAACTCACCTGCCACAATAAAAGCTGTATATAAAAAACCCATAGCCAACATTATTCTAAATGCAGAGAAACTTATGGCAATCCCACCGAAACCACAAATAAGACTGTCTACACTCCCCACTCCTTTTCAACAATGTGCACCAAAAACCAGTTGGAGCAATAAAGTAAGTTATTAAAAGGATACAAATAAGAAAAGAAAAAAGCTAAGTTATCCCTACTTGATGACATGATATTATATGTTAGAGATAGGAAAAGTTCTACCAGGAAACCTCTATGAATGATTAACAAATTCCATGTGTAGCAGGATACAAAATCAACTTGGGCAAACTTATAGCTTTTCTGTACAACAACAACATACATACAAAGAAAGAGCTCATGGACGTACTTCCGTTTACAATAGCCTCAAAGAGAAGAAAGTAACTAGGAATAACCTAACCAAGGAAGTGAAGAGCCTCTATCATGAAAACTTTAAACTGCTGAAGAAGGTAAAGACACTAGAAAATGAAAAGATATTCACACTCATGGATTAGTGGAATTATTGGTGTGAAAAAGACCATTTTATGCAAGCCTATTTATAGATCCAATGCGATCTCAATCAAAACCCCTTATCTCATCTTTCACAGAAATAGAAAACAAACTCTAAAATCCTTACAGAAGCACAGAAGATCCCCAATAGCCAAAATGCTCCTCAGCAAAAGAGGATAAAGATGAAGGGATCATCAATCCAGATCCTAAGAATCACAGTAATAAAATAATAGTACTACAGATTCAAAGTAAAAAAAAAAAACAAACAAGGTGGTTTTGACACAAAGATGGATATAGAGACCAATGGAACAAAAGTGAAAGTTTAAACATGAGCAGATACAACTGCATCCATTTACTATTAGACACACATACATAGTTTAAATGGCTGCCAGTGCTTCTCCCGATGTCACAGACTACATAATAAAAACACCAACACCAGACACGAGAATCCCTTTTTTGAGATATTGATTAGGGTTGCCCAAGAGTCTCCCAAAACACTGTTTATTGCCGTTGCCTTTGGTTTCCTTCCACCCACTTTGAAGGTTCAGGAAAGTCCCTATTGCTGTAGACACCATAGACTCCAGACACAGGATCCAGAGAACTCAAGATGGATGTGGCCTGAAAACCCCCTCTAAGGACCAGTTTTGTGGTACCAGAGGCACACTAATAAAATTTACCTGAAAGTAATATTTATAGCAAAACAAACACACCCAATCAACTGTGATCACTATACATCACATTTAATCAACAGAAAAGTTAGCTTGGACAGTCCCCTCGCTTTACATGTGAAATGTCACACTGCTTTAATTGCTAATTAATCTAAAATTGCCATTTCAAGAGACCAGTCATCCATTTAGCTATTTCAGAGGCCTACTCTGAAATTTAATTGTCAAGAGGCAGCAGTGAGAATTTCTTAGTAAATGAAGGGTGTACATGAAGAGCTCCAGGTGACTGACAGCAGGAGATTGGTATTTGACCGACATCCATATCTTCCTGCCTCTTAATGCTAATAAAAGGCAACCCTCAACTACTTCAGAAACTCCAGGTACAAACAGCAACCTCCTGGCCAGATTTCTAATTAAACTGAACAGCCTATCTTGACCACAACATGATTTACCTGCCTGTCCCCAGGGACTAGCGATAATACTTCACATGTTTTAATCATATTGGGCAGTTGTAACAAAGTACTATGTGCTGGATGGCTTTGAGACAAATGAAATTTATTTCCCACAATGGTGGAGACTGAAGTCCTAGGCCAGGGTACCACCATGACTAGTGAGGACTTTCCTCAGGTTTGTCGGCTGCTTGCATCTCTCTACATCTCTAGTATAGAAAGAGAGAAAGAGTTCTCTCGGGTCTTTTTATAATGCTACCGACCCCATCCACAAAGGCTCAGGTTCATAGCCTCCTAATGAAATCATGTCCCAATCACCCCAAATGCTATCACATAGGGATTAGATTTCAACTACAGATCCTGAGGGGACACAAACATTTAACAATAAGTTTCATAAGACAGTGTCTCTGAATGTGTACAATCATATATATGAATAGTCGTGATAATTATACCAGTAGTAACACAAAGGTCTGCCTTTCAGAAGACCGCGTACCTTTTCACATGTGTATCTCAGTCAATGCTTTGCTACATCTCTTTGGTAAACTATTTCTGTTGTTCTCAGCCTCCAAATGGGAATTCTAGTTTTCAAGGGTTAGAAAAGTGCCAATGTTTCATGTTTAAAAATGGGTGAATTGCTCAGCAGGTAAAAGCATCTGCTACCAAGCCTAAGGACCTGGGTTCAATCCCTGGGAACATGGTGGAAAGACAGAACAGATTCCCACGAGATAGCCTCTGATTTACATACATACATACATACACACACACAAATAAAATAAACAATAAATGTTTTTAAAAGGTAGAAATAAAATTCAAGTCTCAGCGTAGGACCTCATTTTCAGTACAGGAGGTGATAATAAAGGGAGTGTTGGTTATTACAGATATTATAATAATAAGTTGTATATTATTATAGTGTTGGTTAATACACAATTTCCAAGACTCTGTCTTCTTTATCATGGTATTAAAACCCTGTGGCTTTAATCCACACTATCGTAACTCCTACTTTACAAATAACGAAACTAGGGCCAAAAATGTAAAATAAGCTTAGACTCAAACAGAAACATCCAGCTCCTCCACTAGTCATCCCAGCAATGGTCCTGTACACCAGCAGTTGACCAGAGAAGTCCAGCACTGTTCAGACACTCGAGAGGCTCAAAGCTACTTTCATAACCACATTAAGATATGATCTTTCCCTTTACACTTGTTCCTTCATGAGTGTTACATTTTTCCATATATTTCATGATATGATGTATTACCACAAATTAAATATAGAATAAAATATGAGACTCCTGAAGTTATAAATTAAGCAAGTCATTAAAGACACATCTCCCTAAAATGAAAATTAATGCCACTCTTAGGGAAAATTTAGCTCTTCTTTAAGACTTACCTTTTATTTCAGGCATACAATAGTTTGCATGCATGCGTTATGTGTTCTGCGTGCCTGCAGTGGTGGTGGAGATCAGAGAGGGTGGTAGGTGCCCTGGAACTGGAGTTACAAGCAGCCATGAGTCACCACATTGATTCTGGGAACTGAATTCTGATCCTTCAACCGGCACTATTAACTATTGATTCATCTCTTCAGCCCCCAGTTTGTCTATCTTTCATTTGAAAGTACAGTGGTGATAGATCATAGGTTTATTATTGTTCTTTTGAAGAAAAATAACAAATGGATGTCAAATGTTTTCATTTTACTATTTAATATGGCAAAATATGATAGGTGTAAAGTGCAAGTCAAACACTCTTCAGCATCCTCAGCAAGTTATACAAACCCCACACATTTGAGAAGACTTGTTGTGGTCATCAAAATGGCTTAGCGGTAATGCTACTTACTGCCCAGTCTGATGCCCTGAATTCAGTCATGGATTCCCTGTGGTGGGAGGAGAGATCTGACAGAGGTTTCTGTCCTGCCCCATTCCACAGTCATTCAGTCCTAAAGAAACACACATTTTATTAATTATAAACTGGTTGGCCTATTAACTCCGGCTCCTTATTAACTCTTATAACTTACATTAACCCATAGTTCTTGTCTGTGTTAGTCACATGGCTTGGTACCTTTATCAGCGAGGCTTTCTCATCTTGCTTCCCTTTGTCTGGGTGACACCTGCAAACTGCACCTTTCCTCTTCCCAGAATTCTCCTGTTCTGGTCACCCCACTTATACTTTTTGCCTGGCTACTGGCCAATCAGCATTTTATTAAAATACAAGTAGCAAATCTTTACCATTGTCCCACAGCAGTCCCCTGACCTCCACATGTACCCTGCAGCGTACAGCATTTGTATATCAGTATGCGTGCATGCACACGCGCGCACACACACACACATGCAAATAAGCAAATATACATAATAAAAAGTATTAAAAATATTCTCTCCTCTGCTAATGTTATCTAGTTCTATGATAGGATCTTGTTATACGAGTCTGCATGAGGGTTTGCAGACATGGATTGAATGAGACAGTCCATATGAAAAGATTAACATGATACCTTGTTACTACCACCACCACTATTATTAGATATTAAACATCTTACCTGAACTTTTAAAAACTAAATGAAAGGAAGTTGTGCATGGATTGGAAGATAAGACTCCAAGTGCCTTTTTGCAGAAATTACCAACCTATTTTTAAAGAGCATAGGGAAATTTGAGGGAGATGCTACAGCTAAAATAATCTTGAAGAACAAAAAAAGTCAGAAGATTCACATGTCCTTGACCATAAAGCTTACTACAAATTACCGTAACCAACCATGACAGTATAGAGCTGGTGTGAGGACAGACACAGAGAGTAGGTGGGCATGACAAGGAAAGCAGGAATGCTTGGAGTTCTCTGCAAGAAGGGCACACAGCAAAACTTCCTTCCCTGGCCCCAAATAACAAAAATTAACAGAATAAAGATTCCAGAAATGAATCTATGCTCATTTAATTTTGACAAGCATGCCAGTACAACTCAGTAAGGAAATAAATGCCTTTACAACAAACGCTCATGGTACAACTGGATCTCCATTTATAAATAGTGAATTTGTCCTCTTATGGCATATTGAAAGGTTAACTTGAAATGGTTCAAAGACCTAAATGTTACAGCAAAAATTGCCGAATAGTTAGGAGAAAATGGCAGTGACTCTTTGCAAACTTCAGTTACACAATATTTTTGTGGATGAATGATACCAAAGGCATATCTGAAAAAAGAAAGTGAGGGTAAGTCTAATTTCAATTTTCATTCACTTCAAAGAATACCAAGAAAGTAAAAATGACAACCAAAAAAATTAGAAGAACAAAAATGGTTGTATATCTTTTAAAAGTATAGCATTCAAAATACAGAAATAATACAAAGCAACAATAAAAAGACAATCAGTATACCTAAAATGAGCAAAAGGTTTGAAAATAGATTTCCCCAAAGATACATAGATGCTCAAAACGCTCATTAAAAGATATTTAACATCATTAGTCATTAAGAAAATGCAAATCAAAACCACAGTGAATTCTATTGTACATCCACTAGAGTAGATAAAAAGCTTTTTAAAGACAGATGCTGTGTTGGATACAGAGAAATTAGAAACTTCACTAATACTGGCCGTCTTAGTTACTGTTGTATTACTCTGAAGAGGCACCATGATGAAAGCAACTTATAAAAACCAGTTTACTAGGCTTTACAGTTGCAGAGGATTAGCCCGTGACCATGACAACAAGGAGCATGGCAGCAGGCCTGGTGATGGAGCAGTTCCTGAATGCTTACATCCTAAGCATTACGTGGTGATGGGATGGAACAGAGAGGGTGAGGGGGAGAAAGAGCTGGAAGAGAGAGGGTCAGAAAAACAGAGACAAAGAAAAAGTGTTAACTGGCAACTACCTGTTCTTTTAAAACCTCAAAGCTTAACCGCAGTGAAACACTTCCTCCAAGGTCCTGCCTCCTAATTTTTCCCAAACAGTTCCACTAACTGGGGACTAAACATTCAAATATACGATCGTATGGGAGTCATTGTCATTCAACCCACCATACTGATAGAGTTTAAACTAGTTCTACCATTTTGGAAAATAGGCTGATCATTCTCAATGTTAAATCTACACAGCAAATGCAGAGTTATTGTGTGGCCCAGTCATTCCTCTGGGATGACTAAAGAAAGAAAAACCTATATAAGATGCTTCCAGTGACATTATTCACAATAGACATAATATACAAACAACTCACATGTCTATCAATTGCTAAATAAATAAACAACTATGTTACATTTATACACTTGAATGTCATTTGACAGTCCAAAGGAATTATTTGCAACATGAATAAATTTGAAAGCATGATTAGTGAAGAAAGGCAGAGGTAAGCCAAATATGGTCGCTCACACACACTTACACTCAGCACAGAGGAAGAGGATACTGATGAGGTCAAGGCTGGCTTGGGCTATACAGTAAGACTCCAACTGAAAAAGCCAAAGGAAACAAAAATAAAAGCAGACAAAAAAAATCATGTTTTATGGTCACATCTATATGAAGTATCCAAAAGAAAAAAGAAAAATTCATGAAGGTAGAGGAAAGATTAACAATCCCAGGAGCTCAAGGGAATAAGAAATGGTGAGTGGATCCCGGGCTGTAGGGTTTCCTTTCAAAGTGAGGAATGTCTTATGAAGTTAGTGGTAGTGGTTGTCCAACGCCATAAATACACTGAAATGGTATGCAAATTATAGCTCAATAAAGTTACAATAAAATATACTGAAGTTTATAAATGGAGAGACATGATTTCATGAAGGCAAAAAACATTTGAAAAGTAAGACAGCATGGTACATAAAGGAGGAACAAATTGTGCAATTAAATACTAATGTCTTTAAGATATATAAAGTATATATAAGATATATAAAGTATGTTTATAGTCAATAAGCGAAAACTGACAAGACAATGGACAGAACATGAGTATAAATAATTGAATAATAATTCGTAATTGAAGGCAAACACACAAAAAAAGTGAAAAGCAAAAATGACCTTTTTTGCTTATTAGATAGGCTAATATTACCAAGATAGTGTGCTGGAAAGGGAAACAGACTTCTTGCACAATACCATTGTGAATTTACACTGGTGGGGTTGTCTTCAATTACAAGCCTATTTAATGATCCTTAAATCATATATGTGGAATGATCCTTGAGTCGTACATGCTGACCTTGTAATTCCAGTTCTTTGAGCCTATACTAATGAGTTAAAAGGGCACATTAGGAAAAGCAAATGCATAAGATGGTCTCCCAAAGTACTTCCTAATTTTATGTTTATGAGTATTTACCTGCATGTAGGTCTGTGCACCGTGTGTGGTGTCTTCAGAGCCAGCCGATGACATTGGGTCCCCTGGAACTGTAGTTACAGATGGTTGTGAGCTGCCTTGTGAGTACTGGAAATGGAACCCAAATCCTCTGTAGAGCAAGGAGCCAGTGTTTTTAACTGTTCAGCCATCTCTCGGTTCCCTCAAACAAACTTTTGTGATTGAAAAATACGATAGAGAACACACTTGTTAAATAATCAGGAGCTGATGAAAGAAATCATTTTATTCATAAATTGGAATTCTTAGCCTCCTGTTAGGATAAAGATGTACCCATTGCCATGAGTAATATAGAGATAAGCTCAAATACAGAGATAAGCTTTATTAGAAAAAATGTGTGGATATTGAATTATGTTATTGTACATGCTTTTATTAAAATTAGATGCCTAGGGGCTGGAGAGATGGCTCAGAGGTTAAGAGCATTGCCTGTTCCTCCAAAGGTCCTAAGTTCAATTCCCAGCAACCACATGGTGGCTCACAACCATCTGTAATGGGGTCTGATACCCTCTTCTGGCCTGCAGGCATACACACAGACAGAATATTGTATGCATAATAAATAATTAAATATTTTTAAAAATAAAATTAAAATAAAATAAAATTAGATACCTATTTTAAACATATCAATACAAATGATGAATTGTATTCTTATAGCTTTTATCTTATGTGTGCTCTGATAATTATATTACTGCTTATATTTTGTCACATCTCTGCTTGTATGTATGTGGAGGACATTCTTCAAAGAACCATGTTTTAAAAAAGGCTTTAAGAATAGTTATGAATGCTAAAACAGAGGTGTTTTCCCTATATCATACCCTAAAGCTGGATTAGGGACTCAAAGTATGTCCTCACCGCAGTACCTGCGCTCCACAAGCTCTGAGTAGATATGTTCTTCTTTTGCTCTGATTCGTCACCTTCTGAAGCATGGTCCCACAATGTGGTTCAGAGTCAAAATCATAAACCTCCAGGATCAGTCTCCAAAATGCTGGGCTGCCACCACCTGTCCTACCCTACCATTCCTCTTCCCTGATCATTGCTATAAATATAGCAGGATTGGGGTGAATGCTTTATTAATTACACATATATAGGTGTCTAAATACATAAACATATATGGGCCATACCAGATGAGAGAGGATTCCACAGGACCAAAAAGAACAAGAGACCAGAAGAAATTGTTCCCAAGCCGCCATATTCTCTTGTCACTGACAGACTTCATGACAAATGATCATCGTTTGTCTCGATAAGAGAATTAAAACAGTCGGGAGGCAGTGGCACACGCCTTTAATCCCAGCACTCGGGAGGCAGAGGCAGGTGGGTCTCTGTCAAGTTTGGGGACAGCTTGATCTACAGAGCTAGTTCCAGTACATCCAGGGCTACACAAAGAAACCCTGTCTAGATAAACCAAAAATGAAAATGAAAAAAAAAAAAAAACCTCCTCTTGTACCCTACAACGGTACTACTTGGACATAGAAATGAATAATAACAGAAAAACGTTTTTATCAAGTGTAAACTGTTTCAGAAACATAAAGAGAATCTACTCCATCTGTGTGTTTACCATGGAGCTAATCACCATTTATAATTCTAGAAACAATGATGAAATACACCATTACATACACTCTACATATGCTATATATTAGACTATAAAATAAATGTTATGTGAAATATGTACTATAATAAAACAGGGTGGTTTCTATAATTTGTATAACTGACTTCCAAGTAAAAGCACAGTCTAGAACATATTTCTAATACAAGGTGATATCATATTATTTTATGTGCTACATATTGACACATTTTACTTTGCTATCGTAGTAACTATATATATATATATTATATAAATAATCTGGTAGGTCTACAAGGACTTGGTTTTCATAGAATTGAGAAATGTAGTTTCAGACCACGTCTCAGGATGTGACTGGCAATGCTTCTGCCATATTCAGCCAATTGTTTCAAAAGCCTTCTCTGGTTTCTCTCCGAGGTTTCAGAAATTACAGGTGTGAACTGCCTCTGATTTTCTCCATAAGGAACTGTGTCTGTTTCATCTCTCTAACACGGGACTATATCAGAAAGACAGACCCCAGAGATTTGCTAATGAGTCTCAGATAAAAGGGCACAGCTTACAGCGGTGGGCAGGGCACCACTTGTTGCAAGTCCTACTTGACTTTTTATGTCCCCAATGACGTCCATAGCTTTCGGGTGAAAGTTTCCGGAGTTTTCCTCCATTAATCTGTTCATTGTACAGAGACGTGCATTAACTCTTCTATGTCTAGAGGAAAAACTGGGTGGTACTGGTTGGGACACAACTGGTTACCAAACTGGAAAAATATAGCTGAAGTCTTACAGATACTAAATCCATAATTAAAACACTGGGACCTCTGCTTTGATTAAATTCACTGAGGACCAATGAGCTGCTAATCCAAAGTGTATGGACAAGCGTACCAAGACCTGCAAGGGTATTTTCAGCAACCCTTTGCGACCCCTTATATGGCAGTTTGAATGTAATTGACCCCTATAATCTCATGGAAAGTGGCACTTTAGGAGGTGTGGCTTTGTTGAGTGAGTATAGCCTTGTTGGAGGAAGTCACTGTGGGGATGGACTTTGAGCTTTCCTATGCTCAGGATACTGCCCAGTGTCTCAGTTGACTTCCTGTTCCCTGTAAATCAAGATGTAGCTAGCACATTTACCCTCAAGCCACCATGCTCCCTATGATTACGCACTGAAACTCGGTAACTGTAAGCAAGCTACCCCAATTAAATGTTTTCCTTATAAGAGTTGTCGTGGTCATGGTGTCTCTTCACAGCAATAGAAACCCTAGATAAGACACCTTCTCTTTGAGGTAGGTGGTAGACTGGATAAGCCTACATCACTTCCATTACAAAGGGGGTCTTGGGAGAAAATGGCACAGCTAGAAATCTGAAAGGGGGGGGCAATGTCAGTTCAAGGTCAATCTAGGCTGCACAATGTATTCCAGGCCAGTTCCAGCTATATAGAGACGTTGTCTCGTGCAAACAGATTCCGGAAGTGAATAAAAATGGTGGCTAGAACTCCAGGAAGAATCGAGAACCTTGTGAAGTTTTTAAAATCCCACAACTGTTTCCAGGTGCCGAGATTGACCCTGGGACCTCAGACACGAAGGGAAAAGCTCCCGTGGTCAGCTTTATCTGCGGTTCTTTTTTTTTTTTTTTAATTTTTATTTTGAGGTAGAGTCTCACCAAGATGCCCAGGCAGGCTTCAACCTTCCTCCGTAACCTGGACAGGCCTTAAACTTGTAATCTCTCTGTCTCTGCCTCCCAGATAGCTGGAATTACAGGCCTGTCTATCCAATCCTGGAAATGCTTACATTCAAAAACTGATGAAAGCCAATTTGGAAATGCTGACTTGAGAAGAAAAAAAAAAAAATGAGTGTTCACTTCGGCAGCACACATACTAAGAAAATGACAGTAAACCAATTCTGAACAAACAAACCTACAGTCATTGAAGAGCATTTCAGCCAACAATCGAAGCTTTTGGGCTGTTTCAGCAATCTTTTCCCAGCGCTGAAACAGCCGCATTAAAACGGGCAGCATTTAAATAATCCATCAGCTATTCTTGTCTTCACGCCATTAGTCTGACATATTTTCAGTCCCCTATGTAACCTAACTGAACAGTGGTTTTGAGTTATAAAGTTACCCGCTTCCATCTCAATACCAAATGACACATTAAATCAATGGACAGAAGTAAGCTGGCATTTCAGACTCCATAATGATATTTTGAAGGTTAATATTATTCATGACTACACTAATTAAGCTAATTGCTTTTGCAGAGATGCAGATTTGAATGTACTATAGACAGTGACACTTCTCTTCACACAGCTAATACAGTAGAGGGACTCTAATCAGAAGTTCCGTGGCACTTTCAAATTCAGCCTTCGAGTTCAGGCGTTCTCTCTGGGCAGAGGCATTCACAACATCAGAGAGCCAAACTTGTGCTCCAAGTGCTTTCTAAGTGATAGCATAGACTACTGGAAATTGTCCCGGGAAAGGAGTGAAGATACAACTTTGTGGTCCCCCAGTGTCTCTATTCTCAGAAGAATGGCAATAGCCTCTGCCCTACTCAAAGAAAACTCTGCAGTCTGCATTTCCATGAGTCACACAAGGAGATCCTGACTTGGCCATGTGGTCAAAATGGTCTTAACTGTTGATTCTAATTGTCTTGGCCAAACAGGTTAAATTCATAATGTCTCTTGTCTCGGTTTGATGCTCCACTTGTTAAAAGAATGTGATTTATATGTTCTTTTACCCTAAGAAAAATAATGGAATAACATCAGTGTTGTCAGAGGTTTCTGTCCTGCCCGGTTCCCACAAACGTTGAGTCCCAAAGAAATCACACAGAGGTCTACATTAGTTATAAACTGATTGGCCCATTAGCTCAGGCTTTTTATTAACTCTTACAACTTATATTAGCCCATTATTCTTATCTATGCTAGCCACATGATTCAGTACCTTGTGCAGCGGGGCAATCACATCTGTCTTCTTCTGTGTCTGGGCAGGACTCCAAAGGAATGGGCTTCCCTCTTCCCAGAATTCTTCTGTTTTCATTGTCCTGCCTGTACTTCCTGTCTGGTTGTCCTTCCTATACTTCCTGCCTGGCTACTGGCAGTAATCAGTGTTTATTTAAAACATAATAGACAGAATGCAGAATTGTCCACACCACATCAGGGAATACCCACTTAAAAACAAAATTTAGAAAAGAGTGGAGACATGGCTCAATTAAGAATATGCTTAATTTTCTAAAAGCTATGCTTTTCTGACACCAGAATTCAATTTCCTGCACCCACATGGCATCTTACAACCATCTGTAACTCCAGTCCCAAGGGATCTGCTGCCTTCTTTTGGCTGCCACAGGCCTCTGTCTTGGTGAACAGACACACTTGCACACAAAACATCCATACACATAAAATAATAAAAAAATAATAAAATTCTGAGACCTCAAGAGAACAGCAGAGACTAAGGTTTAGCACCAAAAAAATCTAGGTCCAAAAACAGGTAGGTCTACTGCTTAATGAACTTGATCTCAATTTTCATATCTGCAAAACACAGATAATACGTATAATAATATATTAAAGGAGATACTAAATGCACTTGACTGTTGATACTCAGTAGGCAGACAGATGTAACAAAGAAAGGCAGGAGCTATCAATTTGCTGCATCTGTGTTAAGCAAGAGTAAAAGACACAATGAGGCTGTAACAGCCACTAATACTATGAGAATATTTGTTACTACAGTGCAACCTTGCTTTTCCTAACAGATACAGATTTCCATCAGTGGTATAGGTTTTGTCGATGAATCAGGGAATTACTGAGTACAGCTTCCTTGTGAACTTTGGTCACAAGGAACGCCATGCTCTCAGCAATTTGCCATCTGCAGGGATACCAAGCCCAGAGGGTGCCTCCAAGCTATAAATATCAGTTGCAGAGGTAAACAGGAAGAGCTCCTGGCAGGAACACACCTCTTGCCAGATGTTAACTTTCACGGTTAGCCAGAAGCCCTGTTGTTTGCATTTCCAACCATAATTCGTTACTAGGGATGGCGGGGGAAAGAAAGCCTTCCCCAGCCTCTGTGAAAGCAATGTTGTCTGCAGCCGTGTGCAGCCTGCTGACCGTGTACAAGAGTCTGCTGCTTCCCTGGGACCTCAGCCCCTCTGGAGAACAGTCTGTTCATCTCGGCACCATCAGTGCTGCCGTTGTGGAGAAAAAGCGGGTCCTTCTGGCCCACGCTTGCTTCCCCACATCAGCGTTTTACACTGCTCTTCACGGCGGCTCGGGAAGTTTGCTTGAGTCTTGTCATGTCTGACACGGACGAGGAGTTCGCATGGAAAGATGATGTTATAATAGGTGTCAGGAGAAATAAGTAATGATTAAAAAAAAAGAAAAGAAAAGAAAAGAAAAGCCAGAGTGAAGCTGAAAGCTCATTAAGTGTGGTGGACCAGCACCCATTAAGTAGGCAGAGTGGAAGGCAGAAATAACACAGGATTTAGAGCCAAAGAAATGGTGACTTTTAACCTCTGCGCTATTAGCGTTGCCTGGCTCCTGACCTTTGGATTTGGCCTGGACTTGCAGACCTGGTTTTCCTAGGTTTCCCAATTTCAGATGACAGACTGCATGTTTGAGCCAGTTCCTCAGGGTAAACCTCTTAACTGACTAAGGCATCCACAGCCTGCTGCATTATTATCCTGGTTTTATCCATCAGGGGAACCAGTAACTAATGAGATATAATAACACACAAAAAATGCTATATTTAGGAAGTGGTCTCCTGTGCCAATGTGTTTAAGTGTGCTTCTCACTTTCTCTTCTATGAGGTTTATTGTGGTTGGTTTTATGTTGAAGTCTTTGATCCATTTGGACTTGAGTTTTGTGCATGGTGATAAATATGGATCTATTTTCATTCTTCTACATGTTGATATGTTACAAACGCTTTGAAAATCAGTATGATGATTTCTCAGAAAATTAGAAAACAACCTACCTCAAGACCCAGTAATACCATTTTTGGGTATACACCCAAAGTATGCTCAATCATATCACTAGGAAATGTGCTCAACCATGTTCATAGCAGCATTATTTGTAATAGCCAGAACCTGGAAATAATCTAAATGCCCCTTGGCTGAAGAATGGATAAAGATTATACAGTACATTTAAACAATGGAGTACTACACAGTGGGAAAAAACAATGGCATCTTGAAATTTGCAGCAAATGGATGAATCTAGAAAACACCATATTTTGTGAAGTAATCCAGACCCAGAAAGACAAATATAATATGGACTCACACATAAGTGGCTTTTAGACATAAAGCAAAGAAAAACCAGTCTAAAATTCACAACCTCAGAGAACCTTCACAACAAAAAAACACTAAAAGAGACATACATGGACCAAATCTACACAGGAAGTAGAAAAAGACAAGATCTCCTGGGTAAGTTGGGAGCGTGGGGATCATGGGAAAGGGTAGAGGGAGAGAGGGGAGAAAGGGAGAGGAGTGGAGAAAAATATATAGCTCAATAAAAGCAATTAAAAAAATAAAATGTTCTACTCAATGCTTTGAATGATAATGCCACTTGAAAACTTTTTATTATATATATATATATATATGTAAATATATATATATATATAATGCATACAATATTCTGTCTGTGTATATGTCTGCAGGCCAGAAGAGGGCACCAGACCTCATTACAGATGGTTGTGAGCCACCATGTGGTTGCTGGGAATTGAACTCAGGACCTTTGGAAGAGCAGGCAATGCTCTTAACCACTGAGCCATCTCTCCAGCCCCGACTTGTAAACTTTTGTAATGATCAACTCTTCTGCTCAGCTACTAACCATGTATAAGAAGCTAGGTGTCGGAAATTCTGTGTGATTAACTGCTAGTGCAATCAAAGGGCAGTGAGCCTGTTAAGAACTCATGAGAACAAGGCCCACTGAATCAACTAAACAAGGTGCATATGAGCTCACAAAGACCGAATCAGCAAGCACAGAACCTACAAGGGTCTGTACCAGGTCCTCTGCATATATGTCATAGCTTTCAGCTTAGTATGTTCACGGGACTTCTGAGTGAGAGACCAGGTGGGCCTCTGACTCTTGTGCCTGTTCTTCTGTTGTGTTGCCTTGTCCAACTTTGATATGAAAGTTTTGCTTCATCTTATTATATTTTATTTTATATAAAATAATTATATAAAATATTTTATTGATACTAATTGTATATTATTGTATTATATTTTACCTATAATTTTGTCATGTTTTATTATTGTCTCTTAGAAACCTGCTCTTTTCTAATGAGAGACAGAAAAGGAGTGGACCCAGAGGGGAGGCGGGGTGGAGAAGAACTGGGAGGAGTCAAAGGAGGGGAAACCAATCAGAAAAGAATCTATTTTCAATAAAAGGAAAAATGGGAGGAAAAAAGATTACTGCTGTACAACAGTACAGCAGCCTTGCTGAAACTTGATGCTTGAGACAGGAGCATTCAGCAGAATTGGGAAGAAATAAGAATCTCTCATCCATAAGCTAATGCAAGTATGCCCATTTTCTCGCACCAGGTTCCAGAAATATCTCCTCAGATATTTCCTCCAAAAATGTTTCATATAGCTAAAATTAATTCATGTTCCAATTGCTCAGTGAGACATGGCTTCACAACATAGTCCACTTTGCCCTCAAACTTACTGCCCTTTTGCCTCAGTCGACTGAGAACTCTGAGATTTTGGTGGTCAGGACTATAGGATTAGACATCTCACCCTCCAACAGAAGCCCTAGCCCAAAAAATAAGAGAGCCCCTAGTCCTATCATAATATTGAAGGTTTATCACAATCTTCCAGAAAGTAATTCCCTGACTGAACTTCTACCCCCACCCCCAGGTCACAGCAATGACCTCCATGATGTAATCCATGCTGCTGTCGTACAGCTTTCCAACTAATGAATGGTGGCAGAAATGACACCCATGCATGTGGCTCCCTAGCGCTGCTGGGACAAGGGAGCAAAAGGGCAAATGTCACTCAATACATTCCAGGGCTTTGCTGGAAACTTTGGCATTCAGTCCTTGCCTGGGAACTTCACCTCTGGTCCCCGCCTTCCTGTTCACAAAGAGAGTGTCCTAGAGTGTCCGTAATGTTTCCCTTTTTATAAGGTACCACTTACATTCCATTAGGAGCCCACCATATCCCAGCGTATCCTTATCTTAACCTATGACATCGTCAAGTATTTCACTTCCGAAGATGTTCACAGCCTAAGACACAGAGGTTATGACTCTGTTGTGAGTTGGAGGGTGGGGGGACACAAGGGATCCCATTACACTACCTTCTATTCTCACACTTGAGATCTCTGCTTCATTTAAAATCATCCCCACATAACGTAAATTCCTCACTGTGTATTCACACAGAACAATGTGGGTTTTGGATGCCATGTGACCTCTAAATCGTGTTTCCTACTTACTTACCACGTGTTTTCTTCCCCTGAAAGTAGAACTGTGCTTTTTTTGCTGTTGGCTTGCTTTTTCTTTCTTTCTGATCTTTCTGCTCTCTCCATGAGCATGATCTTGCACACAGATGGTGTCTCATCAGTGGGCTAGGATGTCAAACCCTTCCTTTGGTTTCTTTACATGCCATCACTTTGTCATTGCTTTCCTGACGAGAAACTACAACGAGCAACACCCACAGCATGTCTGTATCCGGTGCCGTGCATCACCATGGAGCTGAGCCAGTGGTGTGCACGATGCACACTTTGCTTGAACTAACGCCTCCCTGGCTCTTTGGCTTGCACTTTGAAAGCTTAAACACACAGACATGAGTCATAAAGACATTCATTTCAGGAAGCCAGGTTGGTGCCCTACAGAAAGTTACACAGACATGAATGCTTTCTCAGCACAGTGGCACTAGATTCACTGAGAGTTTGAAGTGGTCACATTGGAACTCTAAACCTGTTACTGATGGCAAGAGGCTCTTCAGGTCCCCAGAACCCTCTTGTCATAGTTAGGGTTTCTACTTCTGTGATAAACCACCATGTTCAAAAGCAAGTTGGGAAGGAAAGAGTTTATTTGGCTTATATTTCTATATCACAGTCCATCATCATCAAAGGCAGTTGGGGCAAGAACTCAAGGAATGACCTGGAAGCATAGAGTAGTACTGAATGCTACTTCCAGGTTTGCACCTTATGGCTCAGGCTACTTTCATATGGCATTCAAGACCACCAACCCAGGGGGAGCATGGCCCCACAGTAAGTTAGGCTCGCCCGCATCAGTTACTAATTAAGAAAATGCCCCATGGACTTCCCATGGGATAATCTAGTGGTTGTATTTTCTTAACTGAAAAGCAACACTAAGTTTCTAAACTAGCCAGCACACAAATGCTATGCAACGGAATTGGGCTACATTAAGATGTCAGAATCAACTGGTAACCTCAGCTTTAGAAATATAAAATATAGAAGATTCTGAACATGATAGATTTTAAAATTTTTTAATATTCCTGGAAAAGTGAGCATTTAATTACAATATATGCATAAGTCTTGGTGTATGTGTGTTCATGGATGTATTATGATAAATGATAGAATACGTTGAAAACAGCATTTAGATACCTGTGCCTAAAATTTGTGTTCAAAATCAGTAGTTAAAGCCAAGAAAGAGTGATTTATTTTGTGTATTGCTGTGGTGGTTTGAGTAGGAATGGCCCCAGTAAGTTTATGTATTTAAATGCTTGATCATTAGAGAGTGGAGCTATTTGACAGAATTAGTAGGTGCACCTACTGAGAGTAGATACGGCCTTGATGGAGGAAGTGTGTCACTGGGGGTGGGCTTTGGGGCTTCAAATGCTCAAGCCAGACCCACTGTCTCTATCTACCTGCTGCCTACAGATCCAGATGTGGAACTCTAAAGCGACTTCTGTCCAGCACTGTGTCTGCCTATATGCCGCCATGCCTCCCAACATGGTGACATTGAACTAAATGTCTGAAATGCAAGCAAGTTCCAATTAAATGCTTCCCTTTGTAAGAGCTGTCATGGCTATGGTGTCTCTCCATAGCAATGGAACATTGACTAAGACAATTGACTTTTTCTATTATCTCTTGCAAATCAATTGGTGTTTATCTTTTTTTGTTGATTTTTATTGAGCTCTACATTTTTCTCTGCTCCCCTCTCTGCCTCTCCCTTCCCCTTCAACCTTCCCCTATGGTTCCCATGCTCCCAATTTACTCAGGAGATCTTGTCTTTTTCTACTTCCCATGTAGATTAGATCTATGTAAGTCTCTCTTAGTGTCCTCATTGTTGTCTAAGTTCTCTGGGATTGTAGTTTGTAGGTTGGTTTTCTTTGCTTCATGTTTAAAAACCACCTATGAGTGAGTTTATATGATAATTGTCTTTCTTTAATTGGTGTTTATCTTAACTTATGTTTCTTCTGCTTCATCGTCTCCCCTGAATCCATTCCTCTAAAGAGTTCCACAAGCCAGCATGGATAATTTGGTACCTTCTTCCTCCCACTGCTGCTGTCCCTGGAAGGCTTCTCTTACTACACAGTAAAACTATCTTGGGAGATGTAAATGGATGCTGACTCCTCCATCTTAGGAGTTTTACTGAATTGATTGTGGAAGAGGTCCATGTGCAAGCATTGCTTTGACATTTCCGAAGGTTTCTAACAGTCCAGCTGGTTTGAGAGCCACTGAGCCAATTTTCAACTTCTCAAAACCATTTTCTGAAAGTGTGTTCCACAGATCCCCTGAATCAGAACAACCAGAGGGGATTCCTCAAAAGACAGGCCTCCAGTTCTATCCCCAAACAAGTCAGACTATGAATTTGAGAACCTTCTAAGATAATGGCTTGCAGATTTATTTTTCTGGGTATTGCTTGTTATCATTCAAGAGCGAGGGAGGCCCATGGAGTGGCAATGAGTCATCACATGCTCCTGTAGCTGCTCTCTTAGCCACCAGCTCCTTTCTTCTTTCCTGCCGTCTGCTCTGCTGAGAAAAATCAAAATCTCCATAAACGGTGGTAGTTTCTTTCAGTTAATGATGACAGTCTAACAGAATCTGACCAGTAATCCACAAGAGGCCGACAAGAAGCAGAGCTGCAAGGCCTTAGCTTCTTTGTAGAAAGCTTCCAGAGTCCCTTGCTCCTGCCTTTAACCCCTTCTCTCTCCCTGCTTTGAAATCCTGTATGCTGCCATCTTGTGATCATGAGGGGCAAGCATGATACCCAAAGGCCAACTCACTAGAGCTGATGTGGAGCGATGGGAAGGGCCCAGATCTCTGACATCATTAAGAAACTCACAGAGACTTTTAGGATTCCGTCTCGCCTCCCTGAGCCCATTCCTCAGAGGAACTACACTTCAGAGTTAATACATCAGCACTCGCCCTTAGCTTCTCTCTGGAATCTTTGGTTCTGCTTCCTCCACTCCTGCGTCATCCTAAACATCCTAAAATGAAGGACCCTACCAGGTCATCCGGACACGCCACCAAGGTCCTTCCCATACCACAGTGCTCTGTCTTTGCTCTGTAAGAACATGCACCCTCTCTGTCTTCTCCAAGACAGGGAGAGAAGCAGGGTACAGGGAATGGGGAACTGTGAGCCCCTTCAAACTGCTCTTAAGCCGTCACACAAGGAAATCCAATAACTAAAAATATAACCCTGAACATTCTACAAAAGATAGGGAAGAGGAGTCATGGAGCTCATTGAGCATCCATCCCCACAGCTCTGGGTGTCCATTCTTAACCCAGCCTCCCCTTCTGAGTAACCCTGGAGCTTACAGGTTGCAAATGCCATATTCTGCTCCAGAAACACAAATTTAATAGATCTTGACAGGGCTCAAATGCATGTTTTAAAAGCCTTAGAGATGTTTGGTGAGCATCCATAGTTTATAACCCTAGATCAGAAAAAAAAATCAAAATAACACTCAATAGTTCAGTCAAGTAATGGCTAAGTCATTCCCCAGCTCTCTCTTTGGTGAATTTTAATTTTTCCTAATTAATTTTAAAAGAATTTGCAACTAAACAAAAAAGTGTTGAGTCTTCCTAGGATATTCCTACTTAACATAAGTGGTTTCTACCTAACGCCAGTGCTTCCTTGGCATAAAGCAGGAGGAACGGCCTCGTGGTCCCATGTTTCTTTCTGTGTGAAGTCACACTATTTTAACGACATATGGCTTTTGGCTGCAAACTGAATTTCTACAGAGAGCAAGCAGTTCCTAAAGGAATGGAAATCCGTTAGGCACATTCCAACATTCCCTGAACACTGGGACACAAAATGACGCTGCGGCTCTGCACACTCCTGAGTCTGTCATTGACTCAATTTTTCTGCACAACCTTGAGTTCCCTTCAAGAGGAGAGGAATAAAATTCTCAGTTCCTTTCTTAGTCTGGAACTTTATTGTAAGCTAAACCCTATTGCCTTTTGGGACTAGTCTTAGACTATGAGTGCAAGTTGAAATTATTGGAGAATAGCAACACGAGGGTGCAAGTTGAAATTATTGGAGAATAGCAACACGAGGCGGTAGCGTTGTATCAAATGGAAGGGATGTGTTTGCTCAAAGTCTCAGAGGACTCGGTTGATTTTCATTATAAATTCACAGACCTAACATTTTGTCACTGCCTATCTGAGGCAGATCACTCATGGTGTGATAATAACATTTTCCAACATTTTCTTCCCTCGGGCTTCCAGACACTAACATCAGGGTAGGCATCACCTGTCATAACTCCACACCAGTACTTTAAGACCCTGGGTACTTATTAGAACGCAACATGTTTCAAAGAATATTACTAAATTAAAAGTATAATCCCTGAAGCCGAAAGATGCTCACGCGCCCTAGTTACTGGCTTATGCATTTAACTGAAATGGTTTGCCATAGAAACTGATCTTTCATTGACCGAGCCAATCCAAATAAGACTAGGGTCTTGTAATTACCAAGAGAAGGCACAATTGATTGCATCGATTCTGTTCTGTGAGCCCTTTTCATTTATTTCTTGTGAATCGTAAACAACTACAGAGAGATCTCACACCCACTTTTTCGTTAAGGACAAGGCAATTCATCTAACTTTCATTTATGTCTCAGTTTGAAGAACCCTGTGATCTGGCCTCCGGGATTTAGAAAAAAAATAGATTCTCATCAGTATTAAGATTACTAAGGAGAAGCAGAAAGATTGTTCTGTGTCACCACAAGGGGGGGGGAGGGAGAACCACTCATTTTACAAAGGCAAGGACATAGTCACAGCAAGATGCAGAACTTCCCTGCCAAGGTCATAACACAGCATACACGTGGACCAGCAGACGTTCTCTTTGATAGAGAATCTTCTGGGTAGGATTCTGAAAGAGAGAAAACATACTTTTTCACTGCCTTTATTATGTCCCCAGTGTCTGATGCTGGCGTTTGATGACCTTCTGTATCCACATCATCATTTAAGGCACAGTTAAATAATTTTCTGCAGAGCAACCCTTGGGCCAGGATTGGGGCAGGGTAGAGATCCATTTCCTGTGTTGGTAGGCTATGTCTCTCACCTCTATAAATGTCGTCTTTGTTTTGTAGTCTTACCTGTTTTTTTCCGGCATGTTCTCAGCATGGTCTTTCTACTGACACGTCACTGTGTATTAAAATGGTGCCAAAAAGCAGCTATGTTAGCAGAATGTGCACAAGGCCAAGTATTGAACTTCATCTTCCCCTGCTATACTTTTGATTGTCAGTGTTCACTACACAAAACCATCAGTTCTCCGTAGGAGATGTAGCTATGGGAGATTGCCTTCAAACTGATTTTGTGTTGACGCTTGGAACAAGCCAAGATGGATACTGTCTTGAATCTAAGGCTCTATCTTTTCTCTGGGATTACTTCTTAAAATTATGATTCCTTCTAGTGAAGGGAAGTACACTGTTCATTGCAAACAAGTGTAATTGCTATTAGAGAACATATCCCAATTTAGAGCTGGATTTTTTTTCTTTTTCTTTTTAAATATATCTGTTGGCTCTAACTGTGCATGTATGAGGGAGGTCAGAGGTCAACTTCAGATGCCTTTTGTTATTGGTCTCCACTTTAGTTTTTGAGCTACACTCGGTTTTTTAGCTTATATTTGGGCTACACTGGCCACCGAGCAACCAGGGATCTGCCTGTCTCTGTACATCCTCTCCACCGTCACCAAGCTGCCACCAGAGGAGTGACAAGTGCATAAGCCTCACCAGCTTTCACGTAGGTGCTAAGGATCTGAACTTGGATTCTCGAACTTACCAGCAGGTTTTACTCAGTGAGTCTTCTCCAGAGCCCTGAGAGCTGGCTTCTTTTAAGGTTCCCAGTTGTATAAAATTCTTTCCTAGTTTTTATTGCTTCCTGGCCTTTCAACTCAATTTCCTCTAAGGTTTTTTTCTCAAATAGAGGAAGTTGGGCTGAGACGGGGTAATAAAGTTTGCCCATATGTCTCAAGATAATGCCTTTTATACATTCTGATTACAAAAGCGAGTCCATGTCGGCTACTCCTGAGACAACTGTTCTTTGTTTGCAGTTCAGCTGCCATGTTCCCTGAGGAATCAATCAGCCTACCTCAGCAACTAATCCGGCTGACAGAGGGATATCAGGATGTGAGAACAAAGGATAGCAAGGCTGGAATTTCAAACTGAATCTCAGAAGTGGGTGAGGTAATGGGCAGGTAGCTCCTGGAAAGGAAGCATTGAAAGGGACAAGAGAGCTGACTCAGTTTAACCAACTCCCACATAGAGGGTTCCAATTGGTTCCAAGAAACAAAGTTCAGTTGCGTCATCCTGGAGACAGGAAGACAGTGAAGGACGTGCTTGGAAGAATGGAGAAGAAGAAAGGCTTGAGCCCTGTGGGTGGTATTCAGTGGCCTCTCAATGCTGCCCGTAAAAGGCAGCACATATCCAAGAGACAATGGTAGCGTTAGTAGCGATCGCCTACTGCCTTACAAAAGAACACAGGGCACTTCGAGTCTATCTTGAGTGCTCTTGCGAAGGTCCACACGAACAAAGAACCATGAGTCAGGAGCCGAAGGAAATGAGTCAGAGGATGGTGTACTCGGCTCTTGGAGCTTTGGCATCACAGCCAGCCAACCTGACTTACAGTTTGTCTGAAACAGAGAAGCAAAGTTAGTAAAGACGTGTTAACAGTAAGATTATTATCTTCCGGCATGAAATGCATGTCTGAATCCCATGACTTCCGATCGAATCTTACAGTGAAGTTTTTCACTTTCAAAAGTCCAAATGGCCTTCTGGCTTTTTCTGATAAACATCTGTATTAAGCATGGTGCCTACTAAAAGTATAGAAAACACCTAAACCCAAAGAGATGATTTATGTTTTCTCTCTAAGGGGCATGAAAATCAATACATGTTTAAAAGAAGCTAAATTAACAATTTGAAAGCAGCAGTCACAGTAACTATGCAACAGGCAACATCACAAAATGTGCCACCTCAGGGTCTAGAAAACGTTTACAAATTTTAGTCAATAAAATATCAGATTGTCACTGAGTGGGAAGATAGACTTCATTTCTCTACATTCAGTTCATCCAAACACTGTTGTGATGAATGAACTTCTCTTTTAAGGCAAAGGAAGAACTTTGTCCCGGTTTATTTTCTGCTTCTAAAGTAGAACAGAAAACCTAAGATCGGGCAACTTATAAAAGGAGTTTTGTTCTTACAGTGTTGGCACCTGGGAAGGCCAAGACTGAGAGGCCACATGGGGCACACAACTTCTTGTTGGTAGGTATTGTCTGCATGGACTCCAAGGAGAGAGTCGACCATCACATTAGGTAAGGTGGGCACATGTGAAGGACAGAGCCAAACTCTGTCTTATCGCAGAGCCACTCTTGAAATGATATAGCAACTTCCCTGTCCATTAATCAATGAATGGATAAGTCCATTCAAAAAGGTTCTGTCCTTGTGACCTTTGGATAAGTCACAATGAGGTTTTAATTTCAACAGGAGCTCTGATGGGGACATTTATACCATATCAACCATGGAGACAATTAGGAAACTCTCTTGTGTTCCTATCAAACTTACTTTCTCCTTCTACTGTTTTATCATTTTGTCTTTCATGGCCCTTTTCACGTCTCCATGACAACCAAGTAAAGGAAGCATGACACATTTCTGAGGCCTCATTGTATCCTTTTCAAATTAGACCCTAGTGGCAGATGCCTGCAGCTCCAGCTCTTGGGAGGCGAGCAGGGGGCTCTCAAGTTTGAGGCAGAGTTAATCTCAAGCCTAGCTGCATAGATAGATCCCATCACACACACACACACACACACACACACAATGTTTAATTCGTTAATTGAAAATAAAACTCATCATTATCAGGCTACCCTTATTAGCTGCTCCAATCGTCTCAGAAAACAGGTTTAGCTGTCTCTGTTGTTTTTTGTTTCCATGGAAACTTGTTGGAATCGCTCTCGTTCTTCTCAGTTTAACTTCGTTTACCTTCCACATTTGTCCAGCAGAATGCACGAAAACTGCAGCTGCATTGCCCAAGTATGAGTGGAACACTGGTACCCGAAGCCGGCAACAAAGAGTCAAGCTGATAAGCAAGTGCCAGAGGATCACATGTGGTTTAATCTGCCAAATCATCTGTCGGGGTCCAGGGCAGAGTACAAGCAGCATCCCTGAGGAAATACACAGTTTCGTGATGAGGAAGGAAACCCCGGAAATAACCCAGTAACTAAAACTTCTTCAACAGCTATACCTTAAAGCTTCTATTTATTCTAAACACTTTGTGTTATAGATTGACTCATTTGGACTTCATTGAAAGAACACGAGGAAGGTATTGTTGTCTCTATATTAGGGAGAATGAGATGAACACGTGAGTGACAATAGACTGTCAATGTCACACAGCTCAGCAGTGGGGCTGCTGGCATAAAGGTCTAACTCCTTTATGCCATAGTATTTGAACAGTATTCCATAGTGCCCTGCTTGGATTACAAAGGAAACTTATTGATGAGGGGTGTTTCTAGAAACAGGGCCAGCAAACCTGACAGGTAAAAGCACCACATTTCTCTTCCGTGTCTGTAGTCTGTAGTTACTTTAGGTGTTGGCCATAATTTGAAAGGAACAAGAGGGATTTAAACCTGAGCCAGAAGAAATAGATGTCTCGATTGAAGAGCAGATGGACCAACAGCCATAGCTGTATTACTGAGCCACCCGGGCAACATTAGATATAGAAATTGGAGAAATTCAGGGCGGCAGGAATCATAGAGATGGATCTGCCTGCCAGAAGCTACATGTACTGTACTGGGATTCCTTCTCTGGATTGCTATAGCAACTGTTATTTGCACCAGATGACTTAGCAATTGATATAACATGTCTCCGTTGGTTCAAAATATTGCCTTTCCTCAACCTTATGAATAGTAAGTCATCTAACATTTGAATTGTTTTCTTAGGGGTGGGTTATTGTATTCAATCCATAGTTAATAATCAAACAGATTTTAATGCACTTGTTTGTGATTTGGGTTATTCATAATGTTTTTCTTTCTTATGTAACACATAGTGTCGTAAAAACAAGATGTATTCATGATATAAACTGATGTCACTAATCTTACACTTTGGGTTATATACACTGTCTTCTTCCTGCCTTTCAGAACTCCTTGAAGAATGTCCTGGTGTTTGTGTGGTATAATAATAAAAAGTATATAGAACAAGAATCCAGCCTGAAACGCTCACTGTGTAGAAGCTATAGCTGAATTAATGATTGCTACTTTTATTTTCTGTATTTATAATCACATAGATATTTCTAGAAGTGAAATTACTTCTTATAAGTATATGTGTTTTAAATTTTACCAGAAACTGCCAAATTCCCTTGAAGAAAAAAAAATCCATAGTGTTTATTCTCCTTCACCATAAAAGGTATGCTCTTCCCTATATTCAAGTGCTTGTTTCTGTTTGACTCTTTGAAACCAGGTCTGTTCTAATTTGTTTTCTGTTGCTGTGATAAAAACACTGAGACCAAAAGCAGCTGAGGGATCAGCTCTTCTACTCTGACACCCTCAGGGCTGGCTCACTTCCCCCAACAACAAGGTCAGCTCTAGTGTGCTGCCCAGGTTGGGTGCAGGGCATTCTCCTTGTATGTCTTCTACAGCAATCAGGAGAGAGGGCTCTGCACTGTGCCTGAGCAAAACAGTAGAACTGGTCCTAGTGATCTGAGTGTGGGTGACCCCAACCTGAGGACATGGGGGTAGAAGAGCTGGCCCTTGTTGCACGCTGCATTAGGTGAGCTAGCTGAGGCTGTGCTGGAGAGCTTGTCCAGGTAATGGCGATGAGGGAAAGCTGGCCGGCTGAGCAACCCAGCTACCACCCAGACCCCTAACCAGAGCTATGAGGTGGCCCACCATGACATACCCTGCATCTGTGAACTGCTGGAGCGTGTGAAGAAGATGAATCTACAGATCCGAAACAGCAGGATCTCCATGACACAGGACAACAGAATATCCAAGAGGAGCCCCAGCAAGAACCCATTATTGGTAGGGTAGCAGAAAAAGGAGGCCTTGAGCCAGATCTTCTGACAGAACACTTGCAGGTAAAGATGGATGGACTAAAGGGAAAACTGTGCCTCAATGGCCCACACTACAGCTTCCATGACAAGATGATAATAATGATTGTCTTGCTTGTTTTGGTTTTGCTGCTGTTGTTTTGTTTTGTTCCTTTGGATTTTTTTTTTTGGTTATTCTTTTAAGTTTGATTTTGACTGGGGGAGGTTGCAAGGGCAGAGGGCAGATTCGAAGGGACAGGGAGATGAGGAGGATGGGGACACATGATATGAAATCCACAAAGAATCAATAAAAGTTGGGTTTTTTTTAAGCAGCTGAGGGGAAGAAAGGGTTTACCATCACATGTAGAAAATTAAACAAATGTTCAGACTTTTATTTTATATTTATGATCATCATGTTCTGATGTTTCTTGAGAAATGTACCCATGGGGTAGATTCCCAGACTAGATGTACACAAGAAAGCAAACAACAACAGCATGTGTCTCAGACTCAGTGTGGCCAGCTGTCTCATGTTCTTACCACTACAGCTAACGCCTCCCTCACTGCCATGTTTTCCCAGTATTAACAAACCATACTCCCAAACTGTGAACCAAACTAAACCATTGCTTCCTAGTCTGCTTTTGTCAGTTATTTGATCCCTACCAACACATATTTAAATAACAATTTATAGTTGTATAAGTTTATATATATATATGTATATATATATATTTGTCTTATATGTGTATGACTTTTTTTTCAGTGCTAGAAATTAAACCTAGAACCTCAGGCATGCAGCTGTATTCCCATCCCCAACCCTCTTTTTCTGAAAAATAAACATTACTAGACAAGGTTAGCATCAGAGTAGAGATGAAAGAGGAAGGTGGCCCAAGTTTAAAACAGATCAAAAAGGGATGGGGAGACAAATGCTTTGGTGAAGTGTTTGCATCTCAAGCACAAGGACCGGAGTTTTCTCCCCAGAACCCACATAATAAAAGTCAGACATGATGGCAAGCATGTAATCTCAGAACCGCGGAAGTCGTGATAGGATCCTAGAGACTCACTGGCCAGCTGGCTTAGTCAAGCCAGTCAGTTACATCAGTGAGAATTTCAGTGTGAAAACAAAGCAACAGAAAAGGTGTGAACATCAGCTGCATAGCAACATCCCAGATGGTCCTCTGGCCTATATATGCATGCCTCATGCAAACAGGAGCATGCAAATACACATAAACACACACACACACACAAAGATAAAAATAATGCTAGCTTTGAGAGCTGCGGGACGATATCAAAAGGTTTATTTATTAAGTTCTTATTGGAGCTCCATCATGAGAAAAGAGAAGGTGAAAGTATGAAGTAGAATAAATAGTGGCTTAAATGTGCCTACCTGTGGTAGATGAAATAACTAGGGCCATTGGCTTTGCAGACAGTCCTGTGGAAACCAAGGCTAAAGACGACATCGTCAAAACAAAAGACAGCCTAGCAGTGGTGGCCCTCGCCTGTAATCCCAGCACTAGGGAGGCAGAGACAGGAAGATGTCAGAATTCCAGGCCAACCTGGTCTACAGAGTGAGTTGCGGGACAGTCAGGGCTACACAGAAAAACCTTGTCTCAAAAGACAAAACAGTAACAACAGAAATACAAACACAAAACAAGGCCAAAAATGTGTTGCAAAAAGGCCCCAAGTCAAATGATCACTGGGTTCTCACTAGCGGCAGTGGGCGCGAGCAATGTTTGCTTTCTTTATCGTTGCTGCCTTTTAAACGAAAGTTACCCTAGTCAGCAACTGCAACTCTGCCCCTACCAAGCAGTGGTTTGGCAGCAAGAGCTACAGCCTGAGGAAATTCTGTTTCCTCCAGCGCTATTTCAAAGCTACCAAAGGATTGTATCTAAATCTCTGTCCCTCCAAAGAACTCAAGATTCAAAGGCTGAGGTAGAATTCTGCTTCCCAAAGAGGCTGAATAGCAAGCAGGTCACCTAGTTCACCTCCTCCCAAGTCTCCTTGCCCCCCTTAAGAACCCTTTTCCTTCACCTGGCTTCTCCCAGCTTCCAGCCAGCTAGTTGCTGACTCAACTCCCTTATGCTGAAGAATTTTATTTAATCAAACACATCTTTGCATCATTAAACAAATGTTCCAGAGCATAAACATAAGTAACGCACTTTAAAATAATATTCTACAACAGGTAAGAAAATACACTTTCCAAGCAATAAATTGATGATTTTATGTCAGTACAAAATATTTAGCTCTCCCAAAAATATGCTTCAAAAGTCAATAAAGAAGTTGTCAGATGGAACTGAACAATTCCATAACCTGCAGATTCACCTTGAGAGCAAAGGAAAACAAGATGAAATGGGAACACAAAGATCTGGGAAACAATACTGAACATCAGAAGAAGTAAACCCACCTAAGAGTATAAAAACATTTTTCTTCACTTTTAGAAGTACACATGACTAATTAAGGTTTCAAACTGACATTGGTAGTGGAAAAGATTTTTTTCACCCAAATGTGATGAGGATTTAATCTTTAGCAGACATAATTTTTCCCCTGTCCAGAAACTGACAGTTGCATTATAAATATTTTTATTATTTTCTGAAGTGAAATATATATTTTCTACCAGTGCTTACTTTTCATTCGCTCTTTTTTGATTTTTTTTTTCCTCCCCAGACCTGGAAAAAAAGGTATCTGGACTTGATAATAGAAGTTATCCTGCACGCAGCATTTTATTTAGAATTATTTATTTATTTATTTATTTATTTATTTATTATGGTTTTTCGAGACATGGTTTCTCTGGTTGTCTTAGAATTCCCTATGTAGACCAGGCTAACCTCAGAGTCAGAGGTCCACCTGCCTCTGTCTCCCCAGAGTTCGGATTAAGGGAATGCACCACCACAGCCTAGTTTCTCAAAGCTCTTTCAAAGGGAACACTTTAATTCCTAATCAATGAACTGATAAGTAAGGAGTCCAGTTCTGAATAATCCGAGCTCCTAAATTCCAGGAAATGTTGGAATTATTCAGCCAACCATAAGGTTGCACTTCTGGGTCCTAAGGCACATGTGGGCGGACCCTTGGGAACAAAGGGCCTGCGTGACCCACAAGCACACATGCGTGGTTAGCTCTACCCGCGAGTCAACTAACCCCCTGTATGGGCATGGGTGGGTCGTCCACCATCTGTGTCATCAGCGTCTGATGTACTCCCGCAAAACCCTTGTGCGCATGTGCAAGGCATAGGGACGCCTGTCATCAGCGTCTGACGTAGGCACGTCTTTCCATGGGTTTGTTTGCGTCTCGTGTCTTTTTCTCACTCGCGTTGGACATTTCAAGTGTTGCTTTATTAACTTTGCAGTGTTTAAGGTAAACAAAAGTTTAACACATCTTCAGATCAGGGTCAAATTCTTTGAGGAAACCCCCCACAAACAACAATATTGATTCCAAAATTATAACATAAACATCCTCTAAACAAAAAAAACACAAATTCAGACATTTAGCTTAAAATGTCTCAAATACTGGTGAACAAAAATAAGTAAATTATATGCTACTAAAAGATGCGTGCATGCAGTAACAATTAATGAAAAAGAGGTCCATGGATCTGAAGGAGAGCAGGAAGGAGTATATGGGAGGGTTTGAAGGGGAGAAAGGGATGGGAGAAATATTTAAGTATATTATAATCTCAAAATTTAAAAAAAGTAAGAGTAGTGACTGGAGAGATGGCTCAGCGCTTACAAGCACTACCTGCTTTTCCAGAGGACGGGAGTTCTATTCCCAGTACCTCCATAGCAGCTTACAACCTTCTCTTAACTCTAGTCCCTGGGAATTTGATGACCTCTTTTGGCCTTCATGGGCACCAGGCACACACATGGTACACAGACATATGTGCTAGCAAAACATTTATACACACAAAGTAAAAGTAAGTACATATTTTATTTGAGAGAAATAAGTGAATATATATCCAGAAAAAAAACTATCAAACTCATTTCATAGTTGTTTCTTTACTAATTTCTATAAATAAGTAAAAGATTATTTTTCCTGTGTTCACTGGCTTGACATTTGGACTAAATGTCTCATCAATTCCAAGTGTCTTCCTATGAGCAATTAACCTCTTCACATTTCATCTCCAAGCATATTCCTCTCCTTACTACATGGCCCATCGCCTTTTTTGTTCTTTTAAAAATAATATGATGATGGGATGTCCCGGACGGCTCGCGGAGTCCAGCAAGGATGGCTGTGAGTCCCTGCAACGCCATGCGGCCAGGGGAGTCAGGTGGGCGGTTACGGCGGATAAAAGGCTCATAGGACATAGTATTATTTAAAGAAGAGGGAGACATTTATTGCTTAAAGAAGAGAAAACAGAGAGAAAACAAAGACACACACACACACACACACACACACACACACACACACACACACGCACCAGAGAGAGAGAAAGATGGCGGCGAGGGAAGTCCAAAGTGGCTGGGGTGGGTGTGGTTAGTTCTTAAAGTGGCAGCAGAAGACTAACAGCCTTACCATCTGCTCTGTCTCAATTTCCAAACCTAACGATGGTCTGAGCCCACTCTCATGTTTTCAGAACATACATCTCGTGCTTTTCTTTTCCCTGTAAAGTCTCTGTGGCCTTCTCTTTTCTTTGCCTTTTCTATCAATCTAACTGGTTTAACTCAAATCCAAGAAGCCTGGAATCTGGATGGGGGGGAGAAAAAGAAGAAGAAATAGAGAAGATATTATCTATGTCTTAATGATAACTTGCTGTGGAATAATCCTTTGTACCCTGTGAAGATTTGTTACTTGGATTGGTTTAATAAAAATTTAAACAGCCATTAGCTACACAGGAGGATAGGCAAGACAGCCATAAAACAGAGGATGCTGGGAAGAAGAAGGGCAAAGTCTGAGGAGACACCATGAGATGCAGAACCAGCAGGATGGGAAGTACCTACATGAGGTAAACAAGTCTTGGGGCAGCACAAAGATTAATAGAAATGGGCTAGTTTAAGTTAGCAAAAAACAAGCTTAAGCTATTGGCTGAGCATTTATAATAAATGTTACATCTCTGTCTGGTTATTTGGGGAGTAACTCACAAGAGAAAGCGGATGAGAGGTCTAGGCAGAAAAGTCCACCTATAATAGCTAATATTGAATGCTTAAATTTCTTCACCTAGTGCTTACCTATGTAGTAGATGCTCTTGAGAAGGTTAAGTCTCCAACTCAAGTAGCACATGAGTATAAAAAGATAAAGAGTCAGCACTAACGAGATGGATCAGAGGATAAGAGCACTGACTGCTCTTCCAGAGGTCCTGAGTTCAATTCCAGACAACCACATGGTAGCTCATAACCATCTGAAACGAGATCTGGTGCCATCTTCTGGCCCACAGGGATACATGCAGGCAGAATATTGTATGTATAATAAATAAATAAATCTTTTTTTAAAAAAAAAAGATGAAGAGTCAATCAATGGTAGTTGCCTGTCTGAATCTGAAGTTGTATCTTTAGTGATTTAAGCGTGGTCCATCTAGTTCCTGATACTGACACCTCTAGGTCTTTGATGACATCAACACACATTTCCTCCAGAGCATATGTCACCAACACAAAGCTATTGTTCTTAAGCCCAAATAAAAAAAAAGTGAAGGTGGAAAAGGGAAAATCATGGGACACAAGGCTGCATCCACAACAGGAAGCTGTAACTTTGACCTTTCAACTTAACCTTCTTCAACTCTGCTAAGTCCCAGGGAAGCCTACATCTCCTATACCAGAATGTACTTTTAGTACACACAGTAAGTGGGTCCCCGAGTCAGATCGAGGAGAACCTGAAGGTCTCCAGGAATTTGTTCCCATGGAAGTCCAGGAATATTAGCTGATCTATCTGTCTGTCAGTCCGTCTGTCTGTCTGTCATCTCAGGAACCAGCACCCTTGAGAGCTTCTTTTCAATCAAAACTACCACTGCCTGAGTCACACTTCTGCATGAAATTGGCAGGATTTGAGTTTCTGCGTGTCAGAATCCATGCCGCCTGGTGAAGGTGCCACAGTTCCTTCTAAACTTAAATGTGTTGGCCAAATTAATTCCATTAAACTCTGCGACCTCCATTGCAGAAAGCTCATTAAAGAAGAATATTATGTCATTGTCACTCTTACTCCACCACTGAAATCTTCTTAAGGGAACAAAACTTTTTAAATGTCATGGAGTATTAAAGGTAAGGATAAGATTTTTGCCCTTTTTTTTAAAGCTGCAGTTGCTGGGGTTTCAACCCAAGCCTCACTCACTCTCAAACATGCTAGGACGCGCCCTTCCAATGTGCTAGAGCACCATCTTGACAATCCGCAACCTACCTTGAAGATGACCCTGTCCGGTCAGGCATAACAGAAAGAGAAAATCCATCAAGATAGGTATGTTGTCTTTAGTGGAAAAATAGAATAGATGTCATTTGGTTTTTGAAGTGAAATCTTAAAAAAAAATATCAATATATCCTGACTTTTTTTTTCTTAGTCTTTTAAAAGTAAAACTCTATACAATCTAGTCCAATGCTTCTAAAGGTAGCTTAAGTTATTTGGGGTCTTTCACTCTTTACAATCTATTGTGTTCCAGCTCATGCCTCCTGATTGCTGGATTATCAGTATGTATCACTGTGCCCTAAAGAGACTATGTGGCATTTAATATACAGAATTCTCATGTTATTTCAAGTGTCTCCTCCAGCCAGACAAATCGTTTCTTCGGCACCAAATTGAGTTTCCCCTTTACTTCTTCCTCAACTCTGAAGCTGCCTTGATACTGCTGTGCACAGGTTTCTATCACCTTTATTTAGACTTTTAGCTGTCTCCATACAGACTTCTCTTCTATATGCTCATCTTTAGGGGAACGTTGAACAAAGTAGCGGTTCTACTTCCAGTTTTAGACTTCCAACCTCAGTTAACGATTAGGAAAATAAATAAAAACCCATGTATTAGTTACTCTCCTCATTACCATGACCAAACACCAGCAGGAAACAACTTAATGAAAAATGGTTTATTTTACAAAAGCTCAAAGTTTCAGGGTACAGATCATCATGGGGGAGCACTGCAAGCTGAGTGTAAGGCAGATGGTCACTTGGTATCCATAATCAATAAGCAAAGAGAGATGAACATTGGTACTTCACTGGTTTTTTTGTTTTGTCTTGTCTTTTTTCTTTTCAGTCTAAGACTCCTGTCCATGAAGTGGTACTAATCACACTCAGGGTGTATCTTGCAACCTTACTTAAACCTCTCTGGAAACACCACCCAAGATGGGCTCAGGGGTGTGTCTCCTAGGTGACTCTCAATGCCATTAAGATGGCAAGCAAAACTGACTATCACATTCATCCTAAGAGTCATTGATTCAATTACTGCCAATAGTGGTATCTAAAATATTGAGAGCACTTACTATGCAGGGCACAACTTACTAAAAGGATTATCTCATTTTATCCTGACAGGCTTGTGATACAGTAGCAATTGGACTGGAAAATAATTGTGACAGGATGTATGGAAAAGATGTGACCAGATTTCATTCTGAATGTCACCCTAAAAGGCTAAAGAAAGAAGGATGTATGGTGGCTGAAGGAAATTTCACAAATGAGCTGCCCTCAAGCTGAGTTCTAGGTAAAATATAGGGATTAGACAATACAACAAAAGGGTTCTCCTATCCATGCATGAATACATTGGAAAGAACAGTGATATAAAAGAAAGTGGTCGGCTTAACAGGAAGAGTAGTAGAAGCACAGAGACAGTGAGTGACTTTCCCAACAAAAAGATGCTAGTAAACGCTGGAGACAATATTAGAACCCGGTATGTCTGACCCTATAGTCTGTGATCTCAGCTGTCACCCAATTAGACCTTAAGCAAGTATATGTAGGTTTAGATAAATTCCCACCTAGAGTTCTTCCATATGACTCATGATATATATCGTTTTTAAAACCTTCAACTTGTTCATCACAAAAGACAATTCTTAACAGAAACGAGTTATGCAAATGTTATGTAAACACAACACCTGGTTCATAAACGTCAAAAAATTAATAGTGAATAAGTAGTTAACATGACTCAAACTGGAGCTAAATATTCAGCTAGGACTTTTTGACAACCTTCCAACCGACATCCATTTCTTTAGTTGACAGCCACCTGGGAACACATTCTTATCATTTTCACAGGACTGAAGTATGAAAATATTTTGTATCCAGCCAAGCTGACTTTGATGTATTCAAGATGTAAAGATGCAGAAGTTTTAAGTGTAAAGAATTTGGGGTCTATTGTATAAGTGTGTGCTTCTTGTTAGAAGATGAACCTAACCCAATTGAGAGAAAGTTAGAGAAACAATGCAAAAAGAATTCATGGTGAATGCTTAGAATATTTAGTCCAATTAAGAATAAGGTCAGAACAGGATGGAAGAATAATTAGATATGTGATCTTCAATGAAAGCAAGGGAGTGAGAGAGAGACTGATAGAAAGGAAGCTCAAACTCATTGATTGTTAATAGCATTAAAGAATATGACATAAAAGCCAGGCAGTGGTGGCGCACACCTTTAATTCCAGCACTTGATAGGCAGAAGCAGGCTGATCTCTGTGAGTTCGAGGCCAACCTGGTCTATAGAGCTAGTTCCAGAATAGACTCAAAAGATCCAGAGAAACACTGTCTCAAAAAAAAAACAAAAAAAAAGGAATATGACTTAAGACTCAAAAACTAGATAGTAAAAGATTAGCAAAAAAATAGAAAAATACAAATTTTCAAAAATATGAAAATAAAAATATTTTAAGAGCAAAGAAAGCATATTATATTAAAAGTATGGGCAATATATCTCTTATAGTGCCTATAAAATAATTTTAAAGCATTAAACCAAACGTAACAGCTGTGTCAATAAACACAAATGAGCTTGTGTTAACTTTTAAAGAAAAAATGCCCAATTAAGTTTGAAAGACCTGGTTTTATGCTGTACACAAGAAATACTAAAATGAACATGATTCAGAAAAGTTTAAAATGAAGGTGGAACAGAAAATGAAAATTATAACAAAATGACACCTGAGGTTTTGATGCCAGACAAAAGGGAATTTGAGTTATTAAATGAGGTGAAGGACGATTTTCAATGCTAAACAGTAACAATACAAAATGAAAAGCAATTGGTTATGAGCATGTATGCATGGAGAGAAAGGCCAGGAACCATACTGTAATATGGAATGTTAGCACATCACTCTCAGCATAAGACAGTAAAGTAGAGAAGACTCAATGCCACAATCAAGAAGATGGATCTCATGAATTGTTAGTGAATGTTATGTCCTAATAACAGAAAACACATTTTCTTCCAAATCACTCACAGAACACGTGCAACAGTGATTCTATCTTAGGTCAAAGGGGGGGGGGGGAGAATAAGTTACACAAAATAGACCACTAACGCCCTCTATTGACAACTCAATCAAATCTTCAGTTACCGATAAGGTCTTTTTTCATTGAAATTTAAAAACTTATATATAACTGCCTGTCACAGACCAGAGGGTCGATGTGGCAGTGAGATACAATGTGGTGACCTGGACTGGGTTCTGGTACAGAAAAAACAACTTGAACAGGGACAGCTAAAGAAATCTAAATAAAAAAATGAAAAATAACTCATATTAGTATATCAACATTGATTCTTATCTTTGACTGATATAACATAATAACATAAGATATTAATAGTAGACAAAAATGGTTGAAGTGTATATGAGGATTCTCTGTACTGTGTTTATAGTTTTTCTGGAAATATAAAATCAGTACAGAATAAATGGAGATACATTCATTGGTCAAGGGATGAAAACTTTTCCTTGTGAATAAGTTCTTGAGATGTAACAAATAACATGCCTTAGTTAGGCTATTATTGCTATTGTCATTAAGAAACAACATGATCAAAAGCAACCTGGGTGAAGACAGGGTTTATTTGGCTTACACCTTCAGATAACTGTTTATCATTGAAGGAGGTCAGGACAGGAACTCAAACGGGGCAGGGACCTAGTGCTAACGTAGAGGTCGGGAAGCCAGTGCTGCTTACTGGCTTCCCTGGATGGCTTACTCAGTCTACCTTCTTCTAAAACCCAGGGTCACATCCCAGGTATGGTCCCAGCCACAACGGGCTGGGCACTTTCTCCGTTGTGACTTCCTCCTCTCTGATGACTCTAGCTTGGGCCAAGTTGACACAAAACTAGACAGCATACAACATGATGAAAGGAGTAACGTATTTTAGAACTGAAGTCTATTAGAGCAGATACCATCATTTCTCACCATATGACATAAAAATTGGTAACTGTGTCAGATGGTGCATATGCTAATAGCTTGACTGTTACAACCATCGCATAAAATACACTTACATCAAAATCTCATATTATACATGCAAAATATCTGCCCTACCTCTAAAATTATAAAATGCTAAAATTAAAAAACGTAATTCAATACTTGTTGTTATTACTCAGTGATATTAATTGTATAAGATAATGGGTTTCATACGTGTACTTGTTGTGTTTTGATCTACCTACTTCTCTAAATACCATCTGTTGCTTGCCCTACCCCCACCACCTTCCCTTTTCTTAGGAGGCACCCTCTGTGTTAAGGTCATCTTGTCATGTTTTGGTAATGACATTGTCCTTAGTTTTTGGCTTTCATGAGACACTTTGCTGTTTGTATAGCTCATTTCACTTAACATAGTAACCTCCAATTCCAGTTATTTTCCTACAAAGAACATGATTCAATTCTTTGTATATCAGTAAAATTTCATTCTGTACATAGACCATGGTTGTTTTCTTTGGGGTGTTTGTTTTGGTTTTTTTCTCCTCATCCCTCTGTTAATGGACTCCTGGATCGATTCCATGGCTGGACACCCACGGAAGGAGGGTAAAGCACTTCCCACGCCCAAGGACTAATCAGGCCTGACTCTGCATTGCTTCCAAATTCAGACAAGATCAGGTGCACTGTGTGTGACATGGCCATAACACTGAATAAACAGTTATTAAAAAAGGAAATGTGCACCAGAAATAGCAGAATCTGTAAGGATGAATGATCATGAAAACATTTTAAATTTTATTTAAAATAAAATAAAAATTTTATTTTAAAGTCCATAGCACATACTTAAAGTTGTTATCAGAGGGGAATTCGTAGTCTTAAGTTGTTTGTTAAAACAAAGGGAAGACCTCTGTCCTACGCCCCCCCACTCTCCACCCCCCCACCCCCTACCCCCCACCCCCTACCCCACCTCCCATCAATGCCTGAGGCAGGCGGAAGTGCTGAGCTGGCTTTGAGTTTGGAAGGGTGGGAGAGTTGCTCCTGCCCATCACCAGCTGCAAAAGTCAGAAAAGCAGGCCCTGCACCTCTCCTGGGCAGCAAAATAGAGGCAAACCCATTGGCAGCCCCAATATTGTGAGCATAGAAAAGCTGTCATGTGGCATGGGCATGAGAGAGATGCCCCCCTCCACCCAACAACGCCTGAGGTAGGTGCCTAGGCAACACAGTAGAGCTGGCCCTGAAGCTGTAGAAGTGGGAGATCTGACCCTGAGGACAGGAAAGGAAGAGAACTGGTCCCACCCCTTGCTCATCACTGCAAAGGGAAAACTACCAAGAATATGCAGAAGAGCTCACCCTGGTGGTGAGGACAAAGGAGAGCTGGCAGGTTGACCAATCGAGCAACTACCAAAGCCCAGAACCAGGCTTATGTGTTGGCCGGCCCCAATACCCACCCCATCTGTGATCTGCTGGAGCATGTGAAGGAACTGGTCCTGCAGACCCAAAACTGCAGGGTCTCTATGACACAGGGCAGCAGCAGGATATCCAAGAGGGGTTCCAGTGAGGGCCCAGCATCAACAGTGTAGTAAAAACCACAGGCCTCGAACCAGACCACTGACTCTCTGCAATGAACACTTACAAGTAAAGATATATGGATAAAATGGTTTACTGTGTGACTCACTATGTCACACTACAGTTTCCAAGACGAGATCTCCCACCACCCTTATTTTTCTTTTCTTTTTTCTCTCAATTTTTTTTTTTCTGGTGAGGGTTGCTGCAAGGGCAGAGGGAGTATACGGAAAATGAATGGGGTTGAGATGCACGGCATGAAAAACTCAAAGAATAAATAAAAAGAAAGTTTAAAAGAAGGAAAGAATAAGAAAAGAAGACAAATGCCCAACCACAAAAGTTAAACAACGAAAATAAAATAAACTGAAATACCGTAGAAGGAGAGATATAGCAAATATAAAAGCAGAAGTTTATCAGGGAGACAGTAAAAGAATTTCGATCTAAGCACTGAGACAAGATGTTGGACTTTATCAAGAAGAAACATAATAAAAAACACTGGCTAATTTAATCAGTGAGAAAAGCAGAGAAAACATAAAGGATTAATAACTGAAAAACAATCCTTAAAACATATGATTTTTTTAAAAAATGAGATTACCTTGTAGACCTCTATACAAAAACATTCTAAAAACTGAACAGAACTTGGACATTTTTCTAGGGAAACTTTTAGCAAAGTTAACCAAAGTAGATTCATAACAGATATGAATTGCTGTAGAATGAGTCAAGTTCCTGAACTGCTGTGTAAATTTACACTTAAATTAGATGAAAAGAATGACAAAGAGCACTTATAAGAGGAAAAAGATGGCTAGGTGATTAGATTCCTCTCCTGTTTGGAATGTCCTCATTTTATGTTCACTTTTATTATTATTATTCTCTTCCACTTTGTTTCTGTCATATAAGTCATATTTCCTAGGCTGAACACTGATTCAGAAGAGATATTTTTATGTAAACTTTTCTTTGATGCTCCAATTCATATTGAGACCTTCTAATAACTTCATCAATAATGTAATTTCAGTTTAGGACTCTGACATCTAATGCCAAATGGTAAATATACCTTTCACATTCCCTTGTGCAAACAAATCATATCCCTGCTTGAATATTAATTTGTCAAAAGCAAGGGAAAGGTCCTCAAATTCCAGACAAGAGACTTGGCATTACATAATGTCTGAAACAGCTTTCTCCACAAGCACGCTTGACAAATATCTTGTGATTTGTCTTAGATTTCAAACCTGTCATGGTTTCTTTTATGAACTTTTATAAAAGAGCTCCTGTCCCAAGCTCTGACCTCTCCCCTTGGAAGCATTCCTGCTTCTCAGAAGCCACCATTTCAGTGGGTAAAAACGATATCTTCTCTTGGTCATCTTTCTCCTCTCTAAAGATTTTGCCTTTGAGTGGGATTATTTTCTCTCTGAATTGCCTCAGACTCCTAGCTAGTTTCCTAATAAGCCCTGGTTGGGGGTTGGAGAAAGTGGCCAGAAATAATCAAGAGTTGTCAACCATGAGCGTGGTTCATGCTGCAGTGAAGTCATGTTTACTTTTACGAAAATGAGAAGGTGCTGAATGAGGACCCCATCAAGTGATCATGAAAATACTGCTTCTCAGTGTTCCCTTTTCTTTGAATTTCCATGGTTTGAATTTTTGTGTTGTTGAGCCAAACTCTTAAGAAATAATGTCAATTACTCTGGCTCGTTTTTTTCATTTGTAGGATGGATGGTGTCAGCAGAAATTCTTTGAACTGTAATCTAAATTTTTGAGGAGAATAAAGTCTTCCTCTGAGCAGTGTTGTGTCTACAGGAGTCTCGTGAAGCCATGGGAATACATCTGCTCAGCAGCAAAAAATAAGAAGTCATTTTCCCCCTAGATATTCTTAATATGATAAAAAAAAATTTTAAAGTATCTTGGTTTTACTTAAACTTAACAATTTCCTACAGTTTAAACTTTAATTTCTCTTTGATTTAAATAGAACTTTTAAAAAAAATTGGCTCTAATTCAGTTCAGGCCGCCCTAGGACTCAGTCTGTAGCCCAGGCTGATCTCAAATTCACAACAGTCCTGATTGAGCCTCTCAAGACCTAGGGCTTTCAGTACACACAGCCATGCCTGACTTGACTTCTCTTTTCATTTAGAGCTGAAGAAAAATTTTGTCTAGCATCATTACTTCAAGTTAATTTTAGATGGGAAAGAAGTAAAAGCAGGACAAACTTTTAATTCAAATCAAATTCTCCAGTGTTTTCCACTTCTGGAGGAGAGCCGAAGTTGGGTTTAGACATTTTGTTCTGTTGATTAGCTGACATCTACTTCATCGGGTGTTTCTTACTGCCTGCCCAATGGGGAGGCTTTCTGGAGCTCTCTCACCGTATGACAGTAAAAAATACAAGGTAGAGCCTGATTCCACCAAACTTGCCATCTGACTGGGAAAGCAGATTCAGAAAAGAATCACGTAATGCTAAGTCATGATACATCAAGGGAAGACCAGGAAAATGATGTATTCTAGAGACATGAACATCTGGAACATTCTGTAGAGTCACGTGAGGCGCCTCCAAGGGAATGAATTGCATTTGCGTGGAGAGCTGAGGACCTATGGGTACCCAGAAGGCAAATGAGTAGAGGATAAAGGACATTCCCTTTAGGGCATGACCTCAAGCAGTTCAGTGGTGTAAGGAAGCCTGGTGTAAGCAGTGACCATAAGGAGTGTTTCTTGATACAACTTGCCATGAAACCCATCAACAATTTTGATAGAAAAAATAGGAAATGAGCCTGGGTATATACACAAAATAAATACAAGATAAACGTTGGCTTCTATTGTTATGACTTTCCATTCCAGATTCTTTTTTTTTAATTATTTATTTATTTATTTATTATGTATACAATATTCTGCCTGCATGTATGCCCGAAGGCCAGAAGAGGGCACCAGACCTCATTACAGATGGTTGTGAGCCACCATGTGGTTGCTGGGAATTGAACTCAGGACCTTTGGAAGAGCAGACAGTGCTCTTAACCTCTGAGCCATCTCTCCAGCCCCTCTGAGCCATCTCTCCAGCCCCCCATTCCAGATTCTCTATCTCTCCACAGCAGCATCTCTTCCCTGACAACTTCCAAAGACAGCGCCCCTGCTGCATCTTCCCAGGCATATTCCAAAACCTCTTTTAAAGCAGCAGAAGCAATCTTTAAATAAATGCAACCCATGCATGAGTTTTCCATACCTTCAGCAGTCACTGCTGTTAACAGCACGACGGCCAGTCCTGCTTACTAGGGATGGGTCTTTGTGCTGGGGATGCACCATGAGAGTGATCTTTTCACGGCCACTGCAGGAGATAGGAGAGAACAGAGAGATTAAGAAAATTCCCCAGGGTCACATACCTAGAAAGTCCCAATGTTGGGCTTTGAATTAAGGCTATGCCTTCATGGTAAATACTCCTTTTGAGACAAAGCCTTTGCTCACATAGAACTTATTTAGAACAAGGCAGGGAGATGACAGAAAAGCAATACACAAGAAAATGAGGAATCTGGATAATTTCAGCACGCCACTAGTTCTACAAAGGAATTAAATAGTGGTGTGATACATAAGGATGGGAGAGAGGAGAAGGACTGCTCCTTTACAGAGGGTATTCAGAAAGGACTTCCCAGGGGAGTGACCTTAGAGATGACATCCAAAGATGGAAAAAAATAGTGTAATGGATTAATTAAAAATGCTGCGGGATCCCCGGCGGCTGCAGCAGCAGAAACACCGCAGGTCCCCCAAGTGATGGCAGCAGGCCATGTGGTAGCAGACAGCAGGTCCCAAGAGCAGCCAGTCCTAGGCAGGGACTGGCTCAGTTCCCCGAGTGGCTGCAGCAGGCCACGAGAAGAGACAGACAGATGGGCACACCATGAGACCACACTGCATGTCTCTGAAGGCGGCTGGCCCCGGGCAGGGAGACATGTAGCGGGCAAGAGACAGAGACATGTATAGGCACGCCATGTAGAGTGAGGTTGGATATTTATTGGTTGGGTTATGGAGAGGGAAGGGAGAAGAACAGAGAGGCAGAGAGAGAGAGGAGAGAGACAGAAGCTGCCTCTCCAAGAGGGAGACGGTAAGGGAAGGTCTCCAAGAGGGAGATGGTAAGGGCTGCAAGCAGGAAAGATTTGCCTGCCTCAGCAGACAGGGGAAGGAGTGGGCGTGGCTTGCTTCTTAAAGAGACAGAACAGATCATTACAGGTAGGTCCACAGAAAAGAGGAAGGAGAATGATGTCCACCAAAGAGAATGGCAACTGCAAAGCTGGACGGATTATTGGGCAGCATGAGATGGGCATACATAGTGGAGGAACTGAGAGAAACCTAAGTAAGAATAAGTTTTCTACTTCCATTTCTATTGCTGTGATAAAATTCTCTGATTTTTCTTTTGTAAATCAATCTGGGGCAGAGAGGGTTTATTTTAGCTTCCAGGTTATATAGTCTATCATCTGAAAAAAGTCACGGAGGCCGAAGCCTGAAGCAGTTAGTCACAGAGAGTGTCTGTTCCAATTTACTAGCTTGTGCTCAGTTCACTATAGTCCAGGACCCCTGCCTAGGGAATGGTGCCACCCATAGTCAACTGGGTTTTTCCACATCAATTAATATGCATGACTAAAGACCAACCCAACCTAGACAATCCCTCACTGAGACTCTTCCCAGTGGATTCCAGGCTATGTTAAATTGACAATAAGCTAACAACAATAGGAATGTGCGATTGGATAGACCAGACTCATAAAGAGTCTGATGTCAAAGTGAGATACTGGGCAGCTAGGAACCTTTTCTTTAAGCTGTAAAGGGTCTGATTTGTATTTCCAGCGTTTTACTGTTATGACCAGATCATGGGTGTTAGGAATTTTTCCTAACGCAAGCTCTCTGCCGACACAAAAATCCCAATCAAGCCAAATCACAACAAGCCAAATTAAGAAATATTCAGGTTTAATGGGATTCCTGCGCTCTTGGGTGGCCCCAAGGGGGAATCAGGAGGCGACCAATGCAACCACCACAGGGAGGAAAAGAAAGAGACCACATGTTCCTCCCTTGGGAGCTCACTTAAATACCCGTGGGAGTGGTCCATACCCCCCACAGGGAGGGGTCAAGACCTGGCATGCTAGGATTTGGAGTTCAGACCAATACTACTTTCAGGCCTGCAGTTATGCTCCCAACTTAACAAGGGGGACCCCCCAAAAGAGCACCGTAGAGACCAAATCCCATATGTAAAAGCAAAAAAAAAAAAAAAAAATGTTGAGGGCAGAGAGTGACAAGCTCAGTCAGGGTAGGGTTTTTGTCATAGTAGAGGTTGGGGTGAGGGGGATTTCCAGGGTTCAAGACCCTGATTGACTGACATTTGTCTAGGGGTATCTTTGCAAAAGGGGAAATAGCTGAGTCCTGGGCTCCAGGACACCTGTTGGTCTTGTCTAATCTTATCTAATGATTGGAATGCCAGGTACTCTCCTTTAGAGGCTGGCCCTTCCTGGGTGGTGTCAGTTTATGGCTTTTCCTGGAACCCAGTACTGCCTGCCAGTAAACCGAGAAACTTAGGCCTACTTCTTAGCTGGTCCCCATCAAAGCCTGCCACGGCAGCTGTCCACCTGGGCCCCATATGTATGGCCAGGCTGCCCTGGGTCCCACCTTTACCTGAATTCATGTTTGGAAACATACATCGTTGGAGCTAGAAATGAAAGAAGACAGGTCAAATCCATCAGAAACAACCATGGTTTTTAGCAGGGTGTTTGCAGTGAGCCTAGAGAAGGGAACAGATCCAGAATTTAAAACTTCCTAATGAATTTGAGAAAACAAGACCAGAGGAATGCAGAATTAATCTTAGACTTCTGGGATTGGATAGCTGCAAGCAGTGTTTCCTCCTAGAAAAGGAATGAGTTTTGACTTTTTAAATTTTATTTTGTTTTAGTTTTTTTTTTTTATTTTCAGGGTTGATTATGAGGTTTGGTTTGAATATATTAGGCCAACAAGTAAAGACATAAAGCACAAAACTCATCTATGTGAGGTTGTGCCCAGGGCTAGAGATTATAAATGTAAGAGTCATGGCATGTACATGAGATGTAAAACCTGCAAGACAGAGGGAGGAGAGATGAAGGACCGGGCCAGACTGCAGTGGTTAATAAACTGCCATGCCCGGGATGGAGCTCAGAGTCCCTGTCAGTCAGTAGTAACAAAGCATAAAGAAAACAGCTTCTACTGGAAGGATCTAAGTCTAATTAGTCCTCCTTTCTCTTCCCTTTGCTTGCTCCCCTCTGTGGATAACAGGTAGAGAGATATTTTTATTCTTTTTTCCTAACAAGCAGAGATTAACAGACGTGATGACATCTTCCTAAAGGAGCAAGGGGAATAATTCTTAGATCATAGTTCAACTTTCCTCCCGTGGACTCTCGCCTGAGTCCCTGCAGATAAAGGTCCCTATTTCTTTCCTTTCAGAATGTCCTTGATGGTGGGACCCTGAGACTGACTAACCTCCCTATGTAAATCAGGTCAGTCTGAGCTGACATTTCACAGCAGCACAGAGGAGTAAGCGGGCGCAAAGCGGTCTCTACCAGCCACATAATCATTTTGGAAAATTCAGTTTCTGCACCAAGGTTTACAAAGGCCGAGCAGATCCTTCTGCCATCCAAGCCCTAAGTATTTACCGGGTGCCCTTAGGGTGCGCAATACTGCATGAGGCTGCTTTTGTGAGCAAGTCAGCCGGTCCTCAGTCATGAAAATAGAAATTTAATCACCTGCTCCTCCAAGCATTTCCCTTCTGCTCCGGCAATATGCTTTTCTTGTGTGTGTGAATGACTAACAAACTGCTACAAAGAGCCTGCAAGTCCAGCCTGGAGGTGCTGGGAGGGGAGATGACTCATCCCTCCGACGTCAAAGCCTCCTTCCTTTCCGAGGAGGAGGAGAGGGGCAACGGCCTGGCAGAATGACCCAAATGCCCTCCTGAGAGCTGTGTGGGTCAGAACTGCTTCCTCCTCCCCCGCCTGGCAAAGATGATTACAATTCAAAGTTTCAGCTGTGAGATGTCGATTTCACTGTGCAAGCTAACTGGAAAACTAGAAGCAGAAAAGTCTTTCTTCCTGTCAAGCAATACGTTGTGTCTTTGTTAGGAAGTTCTTGCCCTGGAAAACGTTGAGGGCTTTCAGTTCCTTTCATGGAGTGTCTCACGGTTTTCTTTGACTTACAGTCTCTCCAAGCTGCTGTAGCATGTGGATCATAGACGAGGTAGGCTTATTAAGGCTTGTTTGTATCCAGCAGTTCTGAGACTGAGAAAAATCCAGCCTCAAAGGGTCAGTGAATGCCCTCTTAGGGTGGCGAACAGCCATCTCTTCCCCGTGAGAGTGAGAGAGAAGCAATCAAATGTTCTAGCCTCTTAACTCTTTTCTTCTTTTATCATATTTATTTGTTTATTTGTTATTTAATTTTGAAGGAGTCCCAGGTAGCCGAGGCTAGGCTCAAACTCTCTATGCAGTAGAGGATGACCTTAAATTCTTGATTCCATTCTCTCCTTCCCCTAAGTGCTGAGATTACAGCGCACTTGGCCTCTTTTCGTTTTTCTTGTGAAAACATTGAAGACATTCCATTGAGGCAAAGTGCAGAACCTACCTGATGCAACCATCCCTTGAGTCCTCCTCTCCAAATATCCACACACCAGGGGCAGGGTTTCAACACACACAGCAACATTCATTCCATGCCACAGTCATGACTGAAGGCTTCCTGACCTAAAGGCCTCAGGAAGACTGGGAAAGTCCAGGCAGGGGAGCTGACTTGACTGGTCACACCCAGGAGGCTTCAGGTAAGAGGATCAGAACACTGACCTTCACTGAACACTGCCACTTTGACACTGCAGGGGGACTGACCTCCAGATGAAATTTTCCATCCCAAAAGTTTCCCTCACCATAAAAGCCCCAACCTTACTGCACCATGAGTGCAGTCATTTTTCTCCCAGGGAGACTGATATCCTTTCCTGATTAAAGGCAATCTGCTTCTGGGGAGGCTGGCTTAATCCTTCATTTATTTCCACATCACCCCCATCAGTCCCGGGCTAACAATGCCCATTCTCATCTCGCTTTCATTCCAGGATTTCTTTCTTTCTTATTTTTTTTATTGATTTTAATTGAGCTCTACATTTTTCCCTGCTCCCTTCCCTGTCTTCCCCCCTCTTCAACCCTCTCCCATGGTCCCCATGCTCCCAATTTACTCAGGAGAGCTTGTCGTTTTCTACTTTCTACTTCCCATGTAGATTAGATCTATGTAAGTCTCTCTTAGTGTCTGCATTGTTGTCTAAGTTCTCTGGGATTGTGGTTTGTAGGCTGGCTTTCTTTGCTTTATGTTTAAAAAACACTTATGAGTGAGTACATGTGATAATTGTCTTTCTCGGTCTGGGTTACCTCACTCAAAATAATGTTTTCTAGCTCCATCCATTTTCCTGAAAATTCAAGCTGTCGTTATTTTTTTCTGCTGTGTAGTACTCCATTGTGTAAATGTACCACATTTTCCTTATCGATCATATTTTCCTTATCCATTCTTCGGTCGAGGGACATTTAGGTTGTTTCCAGGTTCTGGCTATGACAAACAATGCTGCTATGAACATAGTTGAGCACATGTCCTTGTGGCACAATTGAGCATCCTTTGGATATATACCCAAAAGTGGTATTACTGGATCTTGAGGAAGGTTGCTTCCTAATTTTCTGAGACATCATCACACTGACATCCAAAGGGGCTGTACCAGCTTGCATTCCCACCAGCAATGCTGAAGTGTTCCCTTTACCCCACAACCTCTCAAGCATAAGTTGCCATTGGTGATTTTGATCTTGACCATTCTTACAGGTATAAGATGGAATCTCAGAGTTGTTTTGATTTGCATTTCTCTGATGACTAAGGATATTAAACATTTCCTTAAGTGTCTTTCAGCCATTTTAGACTCCTCTGTTGGAAATTCTCTGTTTAGGTCTGCACTCCATTTTTTTATTGGATTATTTGTTCTTTTGGTGACCAATTTTTTAAGTTCTTTGTATATTTTGGAGATCAGAACTCTGTTTGATGTGGGGTTGGTGAAGATTTTCCCATTCTGTAGGCTGTAATTTTGCCTTGTTGACCATGTCCTTTGTTTACAGAAGCTTTTCAGTTTCAGGAGGTCCCATTTACTAATTGCTTCTCTCAATGTCTGTGCTGCTGGGATTATATTCAGGAAGTGGTCTCCTGTGCCAATGCATTCAAGTGTATTTCTCACTTTCTCTTCTATAAGAGAAGTGGCTTTATGTTGAGGTCTTTGGTTCATCTGGACTTGAGTTTTGTGCATGGTGATAGATATGGGTCTATTTTCATTCTTCTACATGTTGATATCCAGTTATGCCAGCACCATTTGTTAAATATGCTTTCTTTTTTCCATTTGAAATTTTTTGCTTCTTTGTCAAAAATCAGGTGTTCAAAGGTGTGTGAATTAATATTCCGGTCTTTGATTCAGTTCCATTGGTCTTCCTGTCTGTTCTTTCATTGTGTCGGATTTTTTTGGCTATCCTCGGTTTTTTGCTTTTCCATATGAAATTGAATACCTTTCTTTCGAGGTGTGTGAAGAATTTTGCTGGGAATTTGATGGCCATTGCATTGAATCTGTAGATTGCTTTTGGTAAGATTGCCATTTTTACTATGTTAATTCTGCCTACCCAAAAGCATGGAAGATCTTTCCACTTTCTGGTGTCTTCTTCAATTTCTTTCTTCAAAGATTTAAAATTCTTGTCATACAAGTCTTCCACTTGTTTTGTTAGAGTTATTCCAAGATATTTTATGCTATTTGTTGCTATTGTGAAGGGTGTTGTTTCTCTGATTTCTTTCCCAACCCTTTTATCTCTGTATTTTTTAAATTAATCTTGTATCCTGCTACATTACTTAAAATGTTTATGAGTTGTGCAAGTTCCTCTGTAGAGTTTTTGGGATCGCTTATGTAAACTATCATATCATCAGTAAACAGTGAGAGTTTGAATTCTTCTTTTCCGATTTGTGTCTGCTTGATCTCCTTTTGGTGTCTTATTGCTCTAGCTAGGACCTCAAGAACTATACTGAATAGATATGGAGAGAGTGGACAACCTTGTCTTGTTCCTGATTTCAGTGGAATCGATTGGAGTTTTTCTTCATTTAGTTTGATGTTGGCTGTTGACTTGCTGAATATTGCCTTTTTTATGTTTAGGTATGTTCCTTGGATCCCTACTCTCTCCAAGACCTTTATCATGAAGGGATATTATATTTTGTAGAAAGTTTTTTTGGCATCTCATGAAATGATTATGTAGTTTTTATTTTTCAGTGTGTTTATATGGTGGATTACATTGACAGATTTTTGTATGTTGAACCATCCCTGCATCTCTGGGATGAAGCTGACTTGATCATGGTGGATGATGGTTCTGATGTGTTCTTTGATTCAATTTGCCAGTATTTTATTTAGTATTTTTGCATCAATGTTCATGAGTGAGATTGGTCTGTAATTCTTTCTTAGTAATTTCTTTCAGTGGTTTAGGTATCAGGGTAATTGTGGCCTCATAAAAAGAGTTTGGCAATGTTCCTTCTCTTTCTATTATATGGAATAATTTGGGGGAGTAATGGTATTATATCTTCTTTGAAAGTCTTGTAGAATTCTGAGCTGAAACCATCTGGTCCATGCTTTTTTGGTTGGGAGACTTATGGTGACTGTTTCTATTTCTTCAGCAATTATAGGTCTGTTTAATTTGCTTATCTGGTCTTTATTTAATTTGGTAAGTGATATTTAACCAAAAAGTTGTCCATTTCCTTTAAGTTTTCCAATTTTGTGGGATACAGGTTTTCAAAATATGACCTGATAATTCTTTGCATTTCCTCCATGTCTGTTGTTATGTCCCCCTTTTCATTTCTGATTTTGTTAATTTGGATATTCTCTCTTTGTCTTTTGGTTAGTTTGGATAAAGATTTGTCTATTTTGTTGATTTTCTCAAAGAACCAACTTTTTTGTCTCATTGATTCTTTGCATTTTTTTGTTTCTATTTTGATTTTAGCTCTCAATTTGATTATTTCCTGCTATCTCATTCTCTTGCTTCTTTTTGTTCTAAAGATTTCAAATGTTCCGTTAATTCAGTAGTGTGGGATTTTTCCAGCTTCTTTATGTAGCCATTTAGTGCTATGAACTTTCCTCTTAATACTGCTTTTATTGTGTCACATAAATTTGGGTATGTTGTGTGGTCATTTTCATTGAATTTTAGGAAGTCTTTAATTTCTCTTATTTCTTCCTTGACTCATTGATGATTCAGGTGAGCATTGTTTTATTTCTATGTGTTTGTGGGCTTTCTGGAATTAGTATTGATCTTGGCTTCTAGTTTTAAACTATGATGATCTGATAATGTACATTGGATTATTCCATTTTTTTGTATTTGTACAGGTTTGTTTAATATTCAATCAATGTCTGTTAAGTCCATTTGAGTCATAACATCTGTTAGTTCCCCTATTTCTCTGTTTATTTTTTGCCTGACTGACCTATCTAGTGGGAGTGTTGAAGTCTCCCACTATTAGGGTGTGGTGTTTAATGTATAATTTAAGCTTTAGAAGTGTTTCTTTTACATATGAGAGTGCCCTTGTATTTGGGGCATAGATGTTCAGTATTGAGATTTCCTCTTAATGGATTTTTCCTGTGACTAATATGAAATGACCTTTTTTGTCTCTTTTGATTGATTTTAGCTTTAAGTCTATTTTATTAGATATTAGGATAGCTACACCTGCTTGTTTCTTAGGTCTATTTGATTAAAATATTTTTTCCTAACCTTTACTCTGAGACAATGTCTAGCTTTGAGGTTGAGATGTGTTTCTTGTATGTAGAAGAAGAATGGATTCTGTTTTTGTATCTGATCTGTTAGCCTGTACCTTTTTATAGGTGAGTTGATTCCATTTATATTAAGAAATATTAGTGAACAGTGATTGCTATCTTCTGTTAAGTTAGTTTTCATTGTTGGTACTATTAATTTGTGTATTATTCCCTTCTTTGGGATTTGCTGTTTTGATACCATCAATTGTCTGTGTGTTTATTGATGTAGTCAACTTTTGTGGGTTGGAGTTTTCCTTCTGGTATTTTGTGTAGGGCTGGGTTTGTGGCTAGGTGTTGGTTAAATCTAGTTTTGTCATGGAATATCTTGTTTTTTCTTCTATGGTGATTGAAAGTTTTACTGGGTATAGTAGTCTGGGCTGGCATTCGTGGTCTCTTAATATCTGAATAACGCTTGACCATTACCTTCTGGCTTCCATTGTCTCCAATGAGAAGTCAGGTGTAATTCTGTTAGGTCTACCTTTATATGTTACTTGGCCTTTTTCCTTTGCAGCTCTTAATATTCTTTCTTTACTCTGTATCTGTATGTTTAGTGTTTTAATTATTATGTGGCAAGAGGACTTTTTTTTGGATCCAGTCTATTTGGTGTTCTGTAAGCTTCTTGTATCTTCATAGGCATATCTTTCTTTAGATTTGAAAAGTTTTCTTCTATGATTTTTGTTAAATATATTTTTCATGCTTTTGAGTTGAACTTCTCCTTCTTCTATACCTATTATTCTTAGATTTGACCTTTTCATGGTGTCCCATATTTCTTGGATATTTTGGGTTAAGCTTTTGTTAGATTTAATGCTTTCTTTAATTGATAAGTCTATTTTCTCTATTATCTTCAGTGTTTGAGATTCTCTCTTCCATTTCTTGTATTCTGCTGTTCATCCTTGTGTTTGTGGTTCCTGATCATTTCCTCGTGATTTCTGTTTCTATAATTCCCTCAGTTTGTGTTTTCTTTATTGTCTCTATTTCGGTTTTCAAGTCTTGAACAGTTTCTTTCATATGTTTAATTGCTTTTTCTTGGTTTTCCTTTTTTTTCCTGCCTGTTATGTGGAATCTTGGTTTTATTTAAGGGATCTGCTGATGTTTTCCAATTTTTTGTTTGTCTTTTCCTCCATTTCTTTGAGAGAATTTTTCATTTCCTCTTTAAGAGTTTCAAACACACTTCTGAAGTTATTTTTTAGGTCATTTTCTTCTGCTTCATTTGGTTGTTCAAGTCTTGCTGTTGTAGGGTCCTTAGGTTTTACTGGTATTGTGTTGCTCTTTGTGGTGTTGTCTGTGTTTTTATTTCTTCTACTCACCTTTTCCTCTAATAGTTGTGGTTGGGGCTGTCTGAGATTCTGTTGATTAATCTTCTAGGTGCCATTGAATCCAAAGCTCAGATGGTTCTTCCTTGTGGTACTGTCAGTGCCACAATTCTAGTTACACCGTTGGTTATTCCATGTTCCTGGAGATAGCACAGTGCTCCTGGGCTTTGCTTTGCTCCCTTGGAGTTTGCTGTCTCAGGCCTTTTTTGGCCTAGATTACTGGCTTTGACCTGTTTCTGTAAATCCTGGTCTGGATCCCTTCCTGCAGAAGTCCCTGGCTTGGAGTTGGTCCCGCAAAGGCCTCTGGCTCTGGTCTACCGCCTCAGAGATCCCATGCTCGGGTGCACCCGGAATCACAGAGAACCTGCTTACTCCCTCAGAGGTCCCAGACTAATGCTCAGACCTACAAAAGTTCCAGGTTCCTGCCTATTCCCTTTGATGTCCCAGATCAACACCTAGACCCACAGAGGTCCTGGCTCAGGCCTACTCCCTCTGAGGTCTCAGACTCACTCCTGGCTCCACAGAGATCTCTGGTTCCTGCCTACTCCCTCAGAGGTCTCAGATTCACACTCAGACTGGAAGAGGTCCTAGCTCAGGCCTAGTTCCTGGGAGGTCCTAGACTCACAGGGGTCCTGGATTAGGTCTACTTCCTTGAAGGTCCTAGATTCATGCCCAGACCCTCAGTGATCTTTGGCTCTGGCTCTCTTGCTCAGTAGTTACTCCCCTGTACCTGTTCCAGCAGAGTTCGCTGTCTCTGGACCAGGTCACTGACTCAATCCTGGTCCACCAGTGTCCCAGGATTGGACTGGGTCCCGGTTCCCACTCCTGTGGAGCTTGTTTCCTCGGGCTCACTCCAGCCTAGGTAGCTGGTTCAGTCCCTGTGGAATTTGTTGCCTCAATCCTGCTCCAGCCCAAGGTAGAATTCATTGCCTCAGGCCTACTTTGGCTTAGGTTACTGGCTTTGATTTGTTTCTGTTACTCCTGGTCTGGATCCCTTTCTGCAGAGGGCCCATGCTTAGAGTTGGTCATGTAAAGGTCTGTGGCTCTGGTCTATTGTCTCAGAGTTCCCAGGCTCAGGTGTGACCAGAACCGCAGAGTACCTGGCTCAGGCTTCCTCCTTCAGAGGTCCCAGACTCACATTTGGACCAGCAGAGGTTTCAGGTTCCTACTTATTCCCTTTGATGTCTCAGACCAATGCCCAGACCCACAGAGGTCCTGGCTCAGGCCTACTCCTTCTGAGGTTCCAGATTCACATCTTTCTTTCTTTCTTTCTTTCTTCCTTCCTTCCTTCCTTCCTTCCTTCCTTCCTTTCCTTTCCTTTCCTTCCTTCCTTCCTTCCTTCTTTTTTCTTTCTCTGTAGCTTTGGAGCCTGTTCTGGCACTAGCTCTATAGACCAAGCTGGCCTTGAACTCACAGAGATCTGACTGCCTCTGCCTCTCGAGTACCGAGATGAAAGGTGTGTGCCACCACTGCCTGACTCATTTCAGATCAAGTCATGCAGAGGGCCTGTACAGTGTTTGCTTTGACATTATCATACAGAGGTTCAGATGTACTAAAGTAGTTCAGGAACATCTGACAATGCTCTGACCGTCCCATGTAAACAGTCAAACAAATTTGTCCCTGAAAAGGTTTGCGCTACAATATAAACCCCTCCCCCAGGTATTTGCCCCATCTGTGTGATAGCCTTGCTTAACTACTTAAGTCATATGATCAATCCTATTCTATATCCTCTTCTTTGCATGGAGACTAGATAGTCAATAAGTAGATAAAAGTTATCACTAATGGATCAACTTCTTGGTCCTCCTTGGAAATCTCTCTTCAAGTCATAAATCTCGCCTTTCAAGTACGCAACAATCACTGAATTACTGTTTAACTCTTTATTGCCTAAGAATATTTATCACTCCTTTGCTTCTCTCTCCCATATATATATATATATATATATATATATATATATATATATATCCCCTGATATATTTATATATATTATTGCAAATAATATATATAAATGTATAAATGTAGATATATTATATATATTATATATGTTGAGAGTGATAAACTTTTTCAGTCTTTAATCTTTTGCATTTCTTCTTTTACTCAGAAGTAAAGATAGATGCATAGATAGAAGATAGATAGATAGATAGATAGATAGATAGATAGATAGATGATAGATGATACAGATAAAACATTTAATGAGAACTGTTCTGAACTGACCTAGTTTCGTATAAAATGTCCTCCACAGGCTCATTGTTTAAAGTTTGCTCCCCTGTGTCTAGAAACTTCAGGAGATAATGCCTAGCTAGAGGAAGGCGGTCACTGGGGAGTGTGGATCCTTGAAAGCACATCCTATTTCCCCCACACTGGCTTCCTGGTTGCCACAGGTTGATTAGCTTTCTCCTCCATGTGCAATATCTTAAATTAACCTGTAAGCCCCACCTGTTCAAGTACCACGTGACTTCCTGGGATGCTGGGAGTTGTAGTTCTTGAAAAATAACAACAACGCCTCATGGGAAAACACAGTGACTATAAAGGTTTGTCTTTAAATAGTTCTACAGCATTTGTCTCTGAGCCACTCAACTTCAAGTCCAGGGAGTGATCTTGACCAAACTCCGTCTTGGTCAGTATTTAATAAAGCATGCTTCAAATTTGGATCAAAATGGCAGAACTGGTTTTTCTCTGGAGACTCTCAGGATTAGCACATGCCCACTCACATCCTACTCTACATCAGCATAGCCAGAAACAATACAGTCAGGTGACCATGCACTGAAACTGTGAGTCAAATAGACCTTTCTTCTTTGAAACTGTTGTCAGGTATTTTGTGACAAGAATGCAAAGCCTTGACTAGCGCAACTACTTGCAATTTGCTTTGTGCTTCTTGCGAGAAATACACTTGATTGACCCCTTTACTCTTTGCTTTATCTTCTTTTACACAAAAGTCCACTGTGATGCCCTCACTGCTCAGTAGGTTTACTCCTAAGTGTCTTGGCATGGCTGGGCTTCTGTTACAGTTGTTCTGGAACTGCAGGTGTGTCTCAGTTTATGATGGGGTTTATATTCTCAGTAAACCCATCATGATCAAGGAAATCATGAGTTGAAAACGTATTAATATGTCTAACAGCTGTACTCAGTAGGGTGCTGATTGCTAACTCTCTTGATCACATAGCTGGGAGCTGTGGCATACTGCCCCTGGTCAGCATCAGAACACAGTTGCCTATGCCATGTGCTGCTAACCTAGGAGAAGGGACCCTTTGAAAACATGGCATCCTCTCAATGGATCCTGCTTTGGAACAAGTTTAAAAAAAAGTACACAAATTGAATCATCAAACAACAAGGATTGTTTCTCCTAATTGTATAAATCTCATGGATCATTTCAGATATTGAGATGGGTTAAGATAAGCTGCTTATATCTCTCAGACGCTCTTAACATATCTACATATGTACTCACTGGTGTCCTCATTAGGCCTGCTTAGTTTGATATTAGTCCCGACCCAAATTAGACCTCAAAGCATCATTACCCTCCAAGTGCACAGGTCTGATTGCCAACAGGAAACAGCCCAGTTCTCCTAGTTAGGATGAGAAGAGGGCCTGACCTATGAAACAACACACCAGCCAAGGGCACTTCTAACATGTAAGTCTTCTAAGGAGAACAAATTAGAAGTGGGGGTGGGGTGCCCAACAAATACTGAGTAAGAGTAAGGCAGATATTTGGATGGGCTTTAGAAATGAGAAATAAATCCTTTCTTTCCTAGAGTGATAAAACTCTGAATATAGGAATTAGAATTGTAGTTCTTTAGAAAGTGCCCAGGACCACTATGATAAATTCCTTTTTCTTTTTTTTTTGTGGGGGAGCTGTTTAAATCTATATCTTCTCAGTTCCTTGTCTTCATTTTATATTCTTAAGGGACATTCCTTGATGTCTTTACCTGTTTGTTTTTTTATCTGTGTAACATGAGGGCTGGCTTGTTGGGGTTTCTGTCCTGCCCTGTACTCCACAGCTGGCAAGTCCCAAAGAAAATCACACAAAGTCTACATTAGGTTATAAACTGATTAGTCCATTAGTTCAGTCTTCTTATTAGCTCTTGTAGCGTATATTAACCCATTGTTCTTATCTATGCTAGCCACATGGCTTGGTACCTTTCTCAGCGGGGCAGCTTACATCTTGCCTCTTCGGTGGTCTGGGCAGCAATGGGAGGAATGGGCTTCCTCCTTTCCAGCATTCTCCTGTTCTCATTGCCCCACCTCTACTTCCTGTCTGGTTGACTCACCTATACTTCCTGCCTGGCTAATCAGTGTTTTATTAAAATACATGATTGACAGAATACAGATAATTCTCCCACACCATGTCTGTTTTTCTTTTCCCTCTTATAGAGACTGCCTGTTTTCATCTTGGAGAAGATTTTCTTTATCTACCTGATAGTTCTCCTTCTAAATCTTTTAATTCAGTTTGGAATCTCTCTACTCTGATTATGCATAAAAAAAAGAGGCAGGTCAGGGCTGGTGGTGAAGACCTATAATCTTATGTGTTCAGAAGACAGAGGCAGGAAGATTGGGGGGCTTTCTTGAGTTAAGGAGTTCAAGGCCAATGTGAGCAACTAAGTGAGACTCTGTTTCAAAATGAAAACTAAGCAGGAGTCAGGGCTCCGGCTCAATGGTAGAGAACTTACCAACAGCAGCGGAGGGGCAGTTTCTGAAGTTTACCCTAGACAAACTCAAACTCCTGGCATCGACTGGACTAGAAAGTGAGAGTTAAATTATAAACAATTATTCCAGATCAGGAATACCTGGCAGATCATGATTATGGTGACAAAGAATTATGATTTGGGTGTAGAGAGTTCCTAAATGAAGACAGATTAAGTGTTGGGGAGAAATTTAGTTTTTGCTACATACACTTCAATATGCGATGATGGCTGTGAACTCAATTACAAGGAAACTGTGCTACAAAAGGTTAAGAAACTCGAGTAATGCTTCAATGTAACTGTCCTCAAGAGAACGGAAATATTCTAAAGAGACTCATGTCTTCCCTTTGGCTTTGAAGCATGGGCCCCCAAGTAATTGGGATTCCCCTAGAAATCTCATGGTGGGAGAAGCAAAAGATTGAAACCTGGGGTAGCCAGAGGAAGAGCTTAAAGAGATTTTACCCCATTCAAACAATTCATCAGACCTCTGCAAAAGACTCTTCCCAATGCGGCCACATTGAATTAATCTCATTCATTTGCTTTTCACTCTTGTTTCCTGAGGACAGGGGAATGAATTAGCACGTCAAGGTTTTTCTGGGGCTCCAGCCTGACCTGACCCTAACAACTCTAGTGGTAGTTTTTCTCTGACCCTGACAGATCAAGTAATAAGCACTTGGAAGCAGAATGGGGTTTAAACTAATTCTATCAGGCTTAAGAGCTGCCTGGCATCTTCCAGTGTATGTTGCACTCCAAGAATCATGACCTCTCAACTCCAGCAATCAGCAGCTATGTTTCTACTAAGTCTACTGCTTGTATTTACTTCCCTATGCTATCCCTAAAATACAGCAAGTCAAATGCATTTCTCATGGCAGTGTAAATTCATTGATATCCCTCTGGCCTGGAACGAACCTTCATCTGCCAGGCCCTCCATCTGTCCAGCACCCTTACCGGCGGTTGGGGTTGGGTTTTCTCTCATTCTCCTCTTTTTGAGGCCTATCAGCTCTCTTCCAAGGCTTGAATTGCCTCAGAGACCCAGGCCAGCATCTAGAAAACCACTGTTCTGCATCCCAGAGCCCAACAATCCCAACCTCCTTTATTCTTGAGGAGTGATTTGCTTCCTACATGTCCTGCCGCTGTGACACACCTTTATTGCCCTCTAGCTTTTCTCAGTCCCCCATCCTTTTAACCGTCCTTTCTGCTAAATTCCATTTGCTAGAATGACTGAGAATCCGTGTTCATGACACGATCTTGGCTGGCATAGCAACTGAAATCAGGAGCTGTAATTCTCTCGGCCTCCGGCCCCCACACAGCTTTGTTATTGAAGGCATCGGAAGCATTTGCCACTTCCTGCTCATCCAAGTTCACCCAGCACGATGTCATCAAAGCTGAGGGCTTACCTGCTGTTCTTGGGAATGACGGCGTACTTAAGAGCTCGGCCACTGCCTTGTGGCAGAAAGTAGGAGAACTGACACAGCCATGAGCCCACACCTTGAAGGTATGCTCTTGGGCCCATCAGGTAAAAAGCAAACTGCCTCTGGCCATGCTTGTCAATCAGAAGAGAGATGCCTACATTTGGGAGGCTGGCTACTTCATGCTAAATGCTGAGAACAGCAAGTTTGCCTCAGTAAAGATAGCACATCCAATTAGACATGAACAAGGGAGTCTCCATCTGATTTACTCTTCTGGGAGACCACAAGCTATCTCAACCATGAATTTCTACCTCTGGACAGGGCGAACGGACAACATAAATTGTGGATAGCAAATTTTACCATGCTCCAAATCTAAGCATTTAGGGTGCTTTGGGGAAGAAAAAAGAAAGTAAGACTCATCCACGTGGCTCTGTGGTAATGCTAGAAGAAACCTCACCATTGTCAATATGCTTTTCTAGCATTGGCCTAGAGACAGTTTTAATGTTATAATTCAAATCTTATTATAGTGCAATTGATGGAATAATGGAAAGTTCTTCCTTTTTCCATTTTTTTCTATTTCTAAGTCTATCCAATAAACTTTTGCTTGCTTTGCAATTTGAACCAAATCCTTCTATACAGAAGTCTTTCCTACTTGATAGTTACTCAATAATTCTTTCTTGGGTATTTCCCAAAGCCAGCTCCAAGTGACCTACTGGTGATTCTACTGAGGCCAGTATGGCTTTATCCCTTTCTAGTCACATGTTCCGAAACCGCTGGATCAGTTTCTTCAAATATAAAACTAAATAAACAATGTTACTGTGGAAATTAAATGCATTTGAGATACAACACAGGCTGGAAAGATGGCTCAGTGGTTAAGAGCACTTGCTACTCTTTCAGAGGAGTTCAGTTCCTAGTATCCACATCAGGCAACACACCCTTTCCTATAACTCCAGCTCCAGTGGATCCAATGCCCTCTTCTGTTGCCTAGGATACCAACACACCGGAGCCATATAATCCTACATACACATAAATAAATATAAAACCGAACACTTTTAAAGAGATAGAAAGCAGCAATGGTGGAGACCAGGGTTTGGAAAGAATTCAATAAATAGTGGCCATAGTGATAATAACTAACCGGCAAAACACAGCCTACACTAGCATCCATTGTGTGGGCAGAGGGCCAGACACTGTACTGAGCCCCTCCTCTCGCGAGACAGATGCTACTAATGGGAGTGAGGCTCTAATTACAACTCCTTTAATGACACGCATTTTCAGCCGTGCACCGGGAGAGCAGCAAGTGTGGACAGCTATGAATAAGTATGCGATCCTTACGTACTCGTTCCTGCAGTGATTTCAGACCTTCTTACCCAGAACACAACAGTACAGGCTGCATCTTAATACCATGATCCCCATCTCTTCCTGAAACTGGACCAAGCTTTAGACCCCTCATGGGCATCGCTTTTAATTTTTTTTTTTTTTTTTTTTTTTTTTTTTGCCCATTGGAACAGGAACTGACTTCCGGTTTGACCCAGGTGGCAATAACACTCCCATGTGATCAAATGACGGTCCTGATGCTCTTACCTTCCCTCACTGAGATTTCAGTCTCCAGCTTACAAAAACAGTAGAAAGAGAACGGAAGGAGGAAACTACGAAGAAAGGGGATAAGAGGAAAAGTGCAACTAAACTCCCCTCGGAACATGATCTGCCCCAGACGCTGCAGGTAGAGGCCCTTTGCGACTTCAAAGGAAGATGTTTTTGTTGTTGTTATTTTTATTTTTTTATTTATGTTTTTGTTTTGTTTTTCGAGTTAGGGTTTCTCTGTAGCTTCGGAGCCTGTCCTGGAACTAGCTCTTGTAGTTGTAGAAGGCTGGCCTCAAGCTCACCGAGATCCGCCTGCCTCTGCCTCCCCAGTGCTAGGATTTAAGGCGTGCACCACCACCACGGGGCAATCCTTGCCTCTGTTCTTCTGGCTACAATTAGATCCAAGAAGCCAATATAATCAGGAGGGGCTGAAACGATAGCTTGATAAAAAGAATGAGATAAACTTCTGGTCTTGGCTCCTATAAAACTGCCCGAAGCTCTTGAAACTTTATTTAGTTCTTTGAATTCAAGTTCACACCATAAATACAGCAACTGTGAGGAGCCAGATATACTCCGTGAGCAGGCTGCTAAGGCATATATCGTCACACATCAACGTCAGCCATGCTTACTTCCCCGCATCATTCCCTCTCAGGGACAATTTTAAATCCTTTAGTTAGCCACTAAATGTAAACATTTTGATTTTCATAAAAGAGACCCTGTATAAACAAGGCAAATGGGCATAAATGCCTCTTAGTCTCCCCCTTGGGGATTTTTCTGTGTTTCTATCATTAGGAGTAGCAAAAGTCATCCATTCCAGAATGGACCAGCTCTCCTGAATATACACTCATACCTTCAGAAAATGTCTAGTCACCATGAACTAACATCGGTACTCCCCTGTGGGGATAAAATAGAAAGCCCCTGACTTCAAGGAATATCTAGTCTAGGAGGAAAACTACATGAACCTAGTGAGCCCTGAGCTATGGGCAGCAGTAGCTGGTGAAGAGGCATTCTGACTGTATAGCCACTGAGTGATCAAAGTGTCCCAGTGACACGGATGGAGACAAGAGATTTAGCATTAGCCCTCTAGTCATCCAATCCTCTCTAAAGACCAACACACACGCAAGAACGAAGCCAGGAGAGAAGGAGAACACAGCCAGTGGTTAAATGCAGACAGTACAAGCAAGTTTGATCTTGGCTCAAGAAAATCTCAGAACCGTGGGATTATGGCTCTGCAGTCCTCTCCATACCCATGAAGTCTTTCTGGCCTGTAGAAAGGGCCTAGCCAGAAAAGCAAGGTCTGACTAGAGTAGAAATGCTTGCCTGGATTTGCTAGATAAGAAACAAGTTAATTTGCATGAAGACAGGGGAGCCTGCTCTGGGGCAGCAGCAGGAAGAGGCCCTTACAGAAAGGAAGGTCCAGCCAAGCAGAAATGCTCACCAGGGCCTCTTCAAGGACTCTGGGGGTGGAAGATGTGATTCTTAGGATGGCATAGGCTTAGCCCAAGTCCCTGGAAGCTCGGTCCTAACATGCTTCTCCATCTCAGCTCCCTGTCCCCAGAGCAGCTCTACACAGGACCGTCCTCTGCGACTCTGAAGTTCCTGAATGTCACAGCAGTGTTCTCATGTCCTCCTCCTCCTCATGTCTCAACTTCCAACCTAAGTACATTCTTGGCTAGGCTAGGACTGTGCACACGTCCATTTTCACAACCACTGTGAGCCAAGAATTCAGCCTCTTACTTAGCTGTTTCTCTGGCACAGCTCCCCAGCACATTTATCATCAACCTACTCACCACTCTCCTGGACCATTTACTTCCCTGTCACATGGATCTTGTCAATGTACCAACTCAATCTCAATTGCTTGAGGGCCAACAAATGAGTTTATGAGTTTGGCTGACATTTGCTGGGCACTTTCTAATTGCCAGGCATGAACCAAGCTCTTACAAGATTTTCTTATTTCAATTATCTCAAAACTATAGAAGAAAGGAGACGCATTTCCCAGTTTTATTAATTAAAAAATATATAAACTGAGAAATTGACAAAACCCAAAATCCCATGGAAAATTCAAAGCCAGAGACCACATTGGGGGCTTCCTTATGTCAACGAGAAATCAAACTTTAATTCTAACACTAAACTGAGAAGGAGATTGGACATGACAGTTGTACAACTTTGTAATTTTCTACCTAATCATAACATCACTCACTGGTTTTGTTGCTGTTTGGTTTGGTTGTGTGAGTGTGTTTCTTTAAAATAAAGACATGGTGTGCTGGAGAGATAGCTGAGGGGGTAAAGTACTTGCTCTGCAAGCATGAAGACCCAGGTTCAATCCCCTAAGCTCATGTAATAATGCCAAATATGATGGCATATCATTATAAGCTGAACTCAGGGGAAATGGAAACAGGAGGATCCAGGGTTCACTGGCCAGCCTGCCTAGGACCATTGGTGAGCTCCGGGCCAATGAAAGAGGTGGACAGAGGATCTAAGAATGACATTCAAGCTTGTCCTCTAGCCTCCATGTGCATATGTGCATGTGCACATGCTTACACATATAAATGCCTGTAAGTTAAGACAGTTGGTTATTGCATGATCTTACTTAAAGCCATTTTAATGAGAACAGTCTGCAGTCTATGCTTGTTTTTCTAAACTCAGCATACAGATAAATGGGGCACTCACTACACTTTTCAGAAACATTTATAATGAAACGTTTGGAGTCTACCATCACAATTACCCTTGGAGGCAGCCTTGGGCGTTCCTTTAGATTCTTTTTTTGTTTTCAGGTCTACATCTAGTCTCTCGTCTTTCAAAGTACTCTAATCTTCCTGCAGACAGTTCCCACTCTGCCATGTGGAGTTCAGGGTGCATGGCCTCATGGTTCTAACGGGGAACCTTCATCTACCTTCTGCCCGGAGTGACAAGGGTGGGTATATGATCCCACCAGTCATTCACATAGAAACGCAGGGAACTTCATGACATACAATCCTAAGAATGAGCCAGATGAGATCGTACAGTGCTTGGGACAACCTGGCAGCCACAGTTCTGGGGCAGTGGGAATCACGATTTATAACTCTGAAAAGGCTGCAGCCTTTAAGTCAAGCAGCCAATGGAGGGTGAGTTCAGCTGCGATCTTGATGGTAGCTGTGCTGGAGATGCCCTGACTCCCACCATTTCCCAGGTATATGTTCTTGACTCTCATCAATGTGATAAATGTTCTCATGTATGCACAATGTCTGTTTATTCTCTTATCCCCCTTTGAATTCATTTCTTTCCCATTCATTTCCTTTTCCTATTTCTCCTCTCAACTCTCCTGTCCTCTTGAAATAGGTGATGACAAACATAAGGTGCTAAAAGAAAAGTACCTACTGAAACCAGGCCCATGATCAACAAATAATTACCAAACTTCTTTACAACCGAATAAAATCCTTCTGCCCACTCAACTGAGCACAACAGTTCCCTCCTCATCCCTTCCTTCTCCCGACGTTCCTCCCTTTTCATAGTAACTTTGTGCTTTAAATCAGTAAGCCTATGTAATAACTACTCTGACTTGTGTTCACATGCCCAATATTCTTGGTCAGAAAATACTTTTCTCATTTATCCCTCTGAACAGCGAATCTTTGGAATTGATCTCAAATTCAGCTTCCAAATCACACATGAAACCCAGTCTCATGAAATTCAAACCATTTCTACCTGAACGGCTTTCACTCAAGTCAGTCATCTGCCATAGTTGGCTTCAAGAGACTTCCAAATACCTGGATGCTCGCCAGGGGTCTGAGGTCAGAAAGTTTAAGAAGAATTCCGACTTCTTTCTCTTCATGCCCGTAGGACTTTACTCCAGTCAACCATTTGCCAGGTCTCATTATTAAGTTATAAAGTAGGGTCTCTTATAGAACAGGTGTCTCATAGTGGGAGCTCAGATGTCATCCAATCATGACACGGCTGTATACTGTGATTTCCCTGAGGTATGTCTGAGAGAGGAATTTTGGCGTGTGTATAAACACCAGTTCCAAATTAAGCATAGATCTTTCCAGAACAAGACCACACAGCATATGGAATCTATGCTTTGGCATTTCAGCCTTGAGGACGGTAGTAGCCCAAAGTGGCTGCTTGGTTCTCCTCTGCTCAACCTCATCCACGATCAGTGTCTTTCTGCTCCTAACTCTGCCTCGTTAGCCAGAACAAAGATTCTATAGCCATTTCTTGAGGACTAACTTTGTCCTGAACTCTCGCACCCCAAGATGGTTGCTCTGTTAAGTGTCCATGGAGTCTTACCTGGCAGTATAGTTCTTCCCCAGTCCCTGCACAACCAAGTGAGGACCTACTGAAGTGGACACATCGGAATGAACAAATGAAGAATGAGTGGTCTTTCCATCTTCCCCGGACTTTCCACTTTGATCATCTGAACATAGTTGCCACTTGATTTTTAACTTTTGTCAACACTACCCAGTTGTGGTTTTAATTAACTCCGTTTCTCTGTGAGATGTCTGGGATGAATATGATCTCATCTTCTATAATCATGAGCTCTTCGAAGCTGTTTTAAGAACTCCATTTTCTGGGCCGCTTTATGTACCCTCAATAAAAAGTGAAGAGGTGGATTCAGCACTGTAATGGTCAGGAGATGGATTTTCCTCCCTATGATTTCTAGGGATTTTGTCTTTCTATTAGAAGACTAAGGAGGATAAAGAGACAAAAATGAGCAGGAAGAAGAGGAGGAGACAGTGGAGGAAAGGGGATCAGCTGTATCAATACAAACCAAACTGTGTCTGATAAACACAAATTTTATAACTTGAAGAAAAAAATACTTTCTGGAGGGTTTTCATGCCTGTCCTTTCTGTATAAGGGAAGAATTCAAACAACTGTAGATGAAAATCAAGCCAGCATAGTAAGTATTAGTTGGGAACAACTATGGATTTACGCATTTATTCAGGTATGCGTTAAGAAATCAGCCTCACCAGGCGGAGGTGGCGCACACCTTTAATCCCAGCACTCAAGGCAAAGGCTGGTGGATCTCTGTGAGTTAGAGGCCAGCCTGGTCTACAGAGTGAGTTCCAGGACAGCCAGGGCTGTTACACAGAGAAACCCTGTCTTGTAAAACCAAGAAGAAAGAAAAAGTAATTGGCCTCTACAGGACACCAGCCTGTGTGAGCTGTGGATACAGAAAGACCAATCCTTCCTTTCTGAGACTATTTGCTATACAGGACAGGATATAATGGATCCACTAGCCACTTAAGGTCTGTGTAGAGAGAAAAGAAAGGAAAGGAAAGCTGAGCAGAATAATGATGGAAGGACACGGAGAACGTCCTGAGGGCCAGATGCTCCTGAGCCGTGTCCTGGGTGTTAAAGGTGCAAGGTCTCTCCGCAAAACCAAATGTGGAAGCAAAGACAACGAATGCATATATATGTGCGGAAGTCCTCAAATGAAAGCTTAATCTGCCACCAAATCAATGGGGCAATTTCAGACAGTGTAAGTGTTGCAAGGAAAATGAGACAGGGCCATGATCAAGAGAGTAACCATGGGGAAATAGGTGATTGTTTCTCTCCGGCAACCAAGCAACAGCTCAGAGTGGAGATGACAGATAAACAAGTTTAATATTCAACCAAGCAAAAATGCATAAGCAACCAAGCGCATCCTGCATGTGTTGGGGGTGGATAAACGAACCACAGTGAGGCTGGAGACATCATGGAAAGGCAGGCCTCCACACCAAGAATTGTAGAAAGGATCTTAAAAGACACAGCTAACTACTGCTGAGTTCAGAGCCACAGAGGGGATGGATGGGACTCTCAGCTATCTTCCCTCTTGGGGAAATTATTGGGTTGGAAGATTCTTCTCAAATTCTTCATTTGATCGACTTACAAAAGGCAATGAGTCAACAATGCAAACTGAATCTGGCGCCTATCAACAAACCGTAATGCATATCTGATTTCATTCCTGGCCAATATTCTGAAACCAAACCAAATTAAAAAAAAATAATAATCACCAAGTGGTGTGCAGTACTGGTATGCAGGGAAAATGCCTCACAAAACATAGCTTCACAAAGGCCTACGGATCAAGTATGGGGTAAGAATCAACCCCACCCATACCATGTTATGCAGAATGTGGAAGAAAGAACCTGTAGGTCAAGAAACAGAAATTCTTTCTCAGAGAGGAGAAATGGGTGCCCTAAAATGGACCTCCAAGTGCACTGTGGGCTGCCATCTCCCTGTTATGTCTCTAGTAGAGAGAGCATATGCCTCAGGAACTGCCAGGCTCTTTCACATAAAGATCATCTGGTTCCAGGCAGAGCAGCATTATGTTTTATAAGGTTTAGCAGACAGTAGGGGAACTCTAACTAGAAATTCTATACTACGTGTTTCAAAAAGTTAAAGGATTTAGAAAATTCTCACTATAGAGACCTGATAGATGTTCTAGGATAGAAGTGTAGTTAGCCTGATATAAACAGCACATGAGATAAGCTTGAAAACATGTGACACATGGCTAATATGTACAACTTCTATGTTTTTTTACTATCAGTTTGAATTAATGAGTCAGTGAATTAGCAAAGTGAGTAGTTCCACATCAGACATTTAGAGTCTGAATGCGCCTGTGAATCTGGGTGAGATACAGATTGAGAACCATAGGGCTTTACCACCATCTTCACTGGGCATCACCGTATTGGTGGAGAAACGGAGAAATAGCCTCTTGCATGATGAATATCACACGATCAGTCATCTATCCTAGGTATTTAGCTCACTCTCAGTTTTTAAATGATTATTAACTCCCTAGAAAGCTCACTCTATATCATAATGTCATGAGTATCTTTCACTTTTGAGACGTTTCCTTCTTAGGTATAATCATGAGTCAGAAGATATACTGTGCCAGGAGCCAGAGAGTAGGAATTTCCTCTTCTTCCTCCTCCTCCTCCTCTTCCTCCTCTTTCTTCTCTTCTATCTCCTTCTCCTCTACTTTTGTACCTCATTCTTCTCCTTCCTTTTGAGTACTCTTACCATATAAAGTAGCCATATAAAAACACTCCACAGGTTGGATTTGGCCCTTGGACCACAGTTTAGGACTGGAGTTAGAACCTCAACATTTATGAGCCAGCACATATGATCATTTTCATACACACCAACATGCTCTTCTTCAGCAATATATGTTTATCTGTCATCCCATAATGACTATTATTTTTAGTTTTGTTTTAAGTCATTTTAATTTTGTTAATGACAAATATACATTCACATCTATATTCATAATTGTCAAGGCATACTAACATATCCACGCATGCAAATCTACTTCCATTAAAAACATGGAGATAATGAAAATAAACAACAAAAAAAAAGCGTTAAAGTATACTAAGTCAAATGTTGACTGATAGTCTTTCCCTCAGTCCTATTGATTCTAGCTCCCCACATAATCCTGGCAAAGTGTGAAACTATTGCATTGCACCTTCAGAGCATCTTCCTAGACTCTCCCTCCAATCCTTCCCTAGTTATTTGCATCCACATACCATGTTATCAAACAACAGTGTCTGAATAGTGTTGGGTGTAAGAGTGCCCATGGCAACCTTTAGTCTCAGGCATTCACTAAGGGGACTCTGAAGACACTGAAGCTATGGACGTGCTAGCTAAACACGGTGGCGATAAAAGAATGGACCTCCGAATCAGTTAAGAGAAAGATACAGACAGCAAAGTCCTAGGGACACCACATCCAAGGTTCTCAACATCCACTGTCAACAGCATCCTATGAGGGTGCCTTTAATACACCAGCGATGATACTAATGCTAATTTGTGACTCTAGATTTTTAGTTTGCTGCATTTTCATCAACAAAGAAGATGATGAAATGGAGGATCAGATGAACAGGGAATTTTTACATTTGCCAATATGAAACTTGATCTCTTTTGCTACTATCAGTTATTTCCTCAATTGCTTAGCTGCTATAAATTCAAAAAGGGGAAAATGGGGGGAAAAAAGTCAGTATTTTTCCTGCCCTTTATAAGTAATGATTTAGCTCCATCTAGTGTAACTGGCCATCAGTCATTCCCATGGCAACTGCCACTCTGAGCTACACTCAAGCTTCCTTAAAGGAATCTTCCTTTCACTTACAAATGTGCTTTTCCAGGCTTCATTTTCTCATCACTTGCGTCTGTACAGCTCCTGCAGGGTACAAGAGAATGCCCACGTGTTTGTGTAGCGGAAGGCAAAAGGAACATTGATAAGAAAGAGAATTAGCACACCACCACCTCCTAACTCCCATAAATCAGAAAAATAAATCATACAAAGGTGTGGGTTGAGGGGGCTCGTTTTAAAAAGGCTATCCCGACAACAATTGTACGAAACTCATTATCTATGGGAAGAGCTAAACACAAAAATGCTCTGCTTGGGTAGACACAAGTTGTGTATTTTTAACAGTCTGTTCTTTCACATATAATCAGAAGCCACCAGGGTCTCATTCATCTTGAGAATGAAACGTGACGATGGATTTGCCACCAGGATGAATGAATGGCTTTGCATAAACACTATTGAATTAAAGCTGACCCGAAAATATGGTCGCCTAGATTCTAGTATCAACACACTTGTTTATTTCACAAAATATAAATAAATAAACAAAAATAATAAAAAAAATCTTAAGGTATCACTATTGCATTCAGATTTAGTTTTGATCCTTGCATCATGGGGCAAGCAACTCTTGACTTTCACTCTGTCCTTACTGACACTCCCTGTGCCAGGGCCTGATAGGGAAGTTAGGGTTCTTATGCTATTAGCAAAAGAGAAAAAATATCTTGGCCAGTAAGAGTCAAAACCAGTCTCTTGAAGTTTTGGGATCCTACCATATTTTGGAAATGTCTCAAGATGAGAGACAATAGAAAGCCTTTTGACCAAAAGTGAACAATTCCAAAAATTTACTGTGAGAATGAAGACACTGCTTTGATATTTTTGTGAACCTGCCATGCTTCTTTAAAGGTATTCAAGTCTGGGAGTCATAAGAGAAACTTACTGGACACTCATAGAACATTGATCAAAAATAACTCTGTCTCTCTCCATTTCTTATCCCTCTCTTTTACACATGCGCGTGCGCGCACACACACACACACACACACACACACTCAAAACCATCTTGATCATTGTAAATATTTTTTCATGTCATCAGTGTATAAGATATATATTTAGGTATATACGATTATATTTAGGTATCTGCCAAAAGATATTGAAGGAGACTGTCATTGAAAGGGCTTTTAGAGGAGGCAGGAAGAATGGACCAAGGAAATTCATGACAACAGTGGCATTTAAGTGGTATATTTAAGAATCTGGATATAAAATAGCTGGCAAGATGTCTCAGTGTAGAAGGGGTGCTTGCTGCTAAACCCGACGACCTAAATTTGATCCCTGGGATGCAAATGGTAGGAGAGAATCAACTCCCATGAGCTGTCCTCTGATCTCCATGCATGTGCCACAGCACACACAAGAGGAGACACACAGTGAATAAATAAAGAATAAACATTGTTCTTAAAGAATCTAGGGTTAGAAGACGGACCAAGTAAAAGGAATAAATTGAACAATCAAAAGCAAAGAAAAATGGGACACACTCACCGGGCAGAAGAGAGCAGGATTTGTAACTTGTATTAGGACAGAACAAGGAGGCTCTCAGAAGACAGAGGAGAAGACTTCACTAGCAATCTCTGAAGAGGGATCGAGCAAGTAGAGACTAGGGCTAGGCCGGCATGTAAACCCAAGTGGACAGGTACAGTGCCAAGAATGTAGGAAATAGCAATGTTGGCCCCCAGGCTCCAGTTTCTGAAATTCCAATGTTGCCAGTGCTTACAATTTTCCAAAAATTATAAAATTACACCTAATTATATCAGATTTTTAGGTGAAATAATAGGCTTTATATAATGAGAAGCAAAATTGCCTATAGGCTCAGAGTGTCTGTGGGACTCAAATTTTTATCTCCGTGAAAGCTTCTGTGGTGTACGAATGACATCATAACTGTGTTTTTGTTAACACAGCTGACGTATATATCTTAGAACCTGACTTAGCTTCTTCTGCATTGCTGTTGCCAAACATCCCTGACAGGAACAACTTGACAAAGGAAAGAATTTGGCTCATGGTTTCAGTCCATCATAGCAGGGAAAGACTGGCAGAGTTTGGAAGGGCCACTGTAGCTGGGCATGTTGTATAAGAGCCTCAGAACCATGACCCGCTAAGCAGAGAGAACAGAACTGAACTTAAGACCAGGCTTTAAGCTTCGAAGGCCAACCTCTAGGTTCCTCCTGCTAGGACCTGTCTCCTCAAGAATCCACAGTATCCCAAACAGCGCCACCAGCTGGGTGTTTACAACATAAGCCCGGGAGGGGCACAATATTCCAACACCACAGAAACTTGCTTCTGCAATCACGAGACTAGCAGCTGTGTGTGGTCGCTGTCAAGGGTCTTACAGTTTGTCTATGTCCTAAGAATGCACTTGACGTCCTAGTCTTGATTCTCTTGGTAACAGCCCAGCATTGGGTCATGTATTGCTTAGGGCAGACTCATGTGACAATAAGCAGCTGGAATTCAGTGGCTTCAGATATTAGAAGTCCCCTTCCGTCGCTTGAGAGAGGTCAGTTGGTTGGCTTTTCTAACAGGTTTTAAACTCTTGACAAGGCTCCGCTTTCTCTGAATCTTGGATTCTTTTCCTTCAGCTGTAACAGTGAAGACGGAGACTGAAGGACCACACACATATCAGTTCTGTGACTGAACATCACTTTGACCCACATTCCATTGGTCATTACTACGCCATGAAAAACCTGACTTGCAAAAGAGATTGGGGAATGAATTCTCACAGCACACCCAAGAGCACCAGGAAGTGATCTCATACACGAACATGCAGTTTTTGGCGTCGCTTCCCAAGCCATGTTGTTTGCATCCTACCCTGGCTCCTCAGCTCAGAATCAAATGTGAAGCTTTCATTCATGCTTAGCTCTAAACAAGATTAAATGGATGCCTTCGCTAAGTGGCCAAGGCAGTCATTTGGACTCCACCTTTTCAGACTGTTATCCAGGGCCAGGAAGACATGTTTCCATCTCAAGACGGTGAAAAGTTCCCCATGCAAAACTCCCAAACACAAACCTGGCAGATCACTTCTTGTCTGTATTTCAGGAGCAGTCTTTTCTCTACTCCTACAACAGTGTCCGTCATTCAGAGCGCACTCAGTATACTTGACTCCCATCAGTTGAAAGAATGAAAATCATGCCCCGAAAGCCATTAGCTGGTACCACACACCAGGAAAACAGGCTCATCAAACACCTTCCTATGGTAATGCCTTTGATCTAAAGGGAAGTTAATTAAACAAATGATTAGCACCGTGACCCCATCAAAGCCTGAGCACTGGCGTTCCCATTTTCTTTCCTCTGGTGTATAATGAGCAGTCTCCCTGGCTCACCTCAGTCATCCCGTCATCTTCCCATAATCCACCTCTCCGTGAGTCCCGTCAGTGACACTCAGGATTAGCATCAGGGTCCCCAAGCTCTATTGGAAAGCTCTAGCTAAACACAAATAGGATTCACAGTTCCACCAATCACGCACCCTGGCCTATGTGCTATGGCTTACTGCTTTGCTTTCAGAGACTGATTTCTGAGAACCATAATAAAGATAAAAATTCAAGCCCGATTTCCTATTGCAGTTCATAAAAACTGAAATTATATTTAATGGTATTTGGATGGCGTACTCAGAAAAATTCTTACCTTCGGTACATACATATTCTTGCTCATAATGTTTTAAGTGCAGACTACAGGAATAGTGTGTCTTTGTCTGGTTTCTATTGCTGCAATAAAACACCTTGACCAAAAGCCACTTAGGAACAGCATAGTGTCTGTGCGGAAGCTCAAGGCAGGAACTTAGACGCAAGAACTGAAGCAGAGGTCAGGGAACAAGACTGCTTACTGACTTCCCTTCATGGCCTGCTCAACCCACTTTCTCAAATCACCAAACACCACCTGCCCAGGAGTGGCAGTGCCCCCAGGGGGTGGCACTTTTCTCTATCATGCCCAGGAGTGGCAGTGCCCCCAGGGGGTGGCACTTTTCTCTATCAATCAGCAATCAAGAAAATGAGCTCACAGACTTCACCCACAGACAATCTGATGGAGGCGTTTTTTCGGTTGAGGTTTCTCTTCCCAGAAAATTCTAGTTTGTGTCTGGCTGACAAAAAGCCAACCAGGACCCAGAGTGAGAAAGCTAGAATACAAGGGTCTCGCAGGAAGCATTTCCTGAAATCACCAACTCACCTCATTTTATACTTTATTATTTACTGTGTTTAGGTTTGTTGTATATGTAAAAGATTTACATTTTCTTCAAATTATGCTTCTATACTTTTAGTAAATTTTTCAACTAACAATCTAAAATTGTTTTCTTTGTTAATATTATTATTACATGTGATTATTGCTCCAAGTAGAATGTACAACTGATTCTAGCAATTTATCTCATTAACTTACTGTGGTTTATTTATTTCCCCATCATTTCAGTCTTAGACTTTAATCGTACAATGACTCAAAAATTGACTAGACAAAAATGTCATTGAGCATTTTTTTCCTCAAAATGTTCAACTTCTAAATAATGGAAAATGTAATTTCATTAAGTCAATTCATTATAGAAGATAAATTCTCCCAAAATGTATTTAATCCTGAATAATTAAAACTAATATTTATAGTTTAAAACCTTTATGGAATTTCATTTTATTTAACCAAAATTTAACATTTCAAGCATTCAAATTTAAACTGTATTAATTGAAAATGTATCATGCTCTCACTTCTCAGTTTATTTGATTCCATTTTAATGAATGCAAATGATCTAACTATTGCTTTATTTTTTCTTTTTAAATAATTTATTATTTGAGAATTACATACAGTATATTTATTATACTCTTCTCCTTGCCCCCATGCCTCCCAGATATTCCTCCTCTCTACCCACCCAACTTCATGTTCTTTCTTTCAAAGAGAGAGCGAGAGGGAGAGAGAAAAAAAAAGAAAAACTCCACCAAAAACCATGGAGTCTGACTCATGCTGTCTAACTACTCCTAAGCATGAGGCCTGCCCTGGACTGTGGTGGAAGTACCCAATGTCACTCCATTGAAGAAAATGACGGAGACATAAGCGTATCTCAAATTAACTGACCTTTCTTAGTCAAGAGAGAGATGCTCTCAAAAGAAACGTTTGAACCTTATCTGGCAAAGTTCCAAAACACGCTAGAAAGCAAAACAATAAATGAGCACCCAGAAGTGAGGCCATGATGAGAGAGGTGCACATGCTAGGGACCGATGACCCACATGCAAGAGGACCCTAAGGTTCAGAAAATATGTGAATTCATTTGTGGAGAACTTTCTAACGTCTATCTGGAGGCTTGAATTACATACCAAAGCGTACATCGAAATGTGAATCTAAGGCAGGTGTGGTGTCATATGCCGATAACCTCAGCAGCTGGGTGGCAGGGCAAGAGGGTCACCAGCCAGAGGCCAGCTTCGGCTACACAATGAGGTCCTGTGACAGGGAAAAAAAAATGACAGTGAGTGTGCTGGCTAGTTTTTTGTCACCTTGACACAAACTTGAGTCGTCTATATTTGAGGGACCCTCAGTTGAGAAATTGCCACCATCGGATTGACCTGTGTCCAAATCTGTGTGGCGTTTTCTTGAGTCATAATTAATGTGGGAGGGTCCAGCCCACTGAGGGTGGTTCTAAGTAGTATAGGCAAGCAAGATGAGTAAGCAGCGTCCCTGTGTGGTCTGCTTCAGTTCCTGCCTCCAGTTTCGGGCCCTGACTTCCCTTCATGATGGTCTATAAATCATAAGCTAAAATCAACTCTCTTCACCAAGGTGTTTTTGGCCATGGTATTTTATCGCAGCAATAGAAAGCCAATGAAGACAGAGAGGAAGAAGAGAGAGGGGAAAAGCAGGGAGGAAGTAGAGGCAAAAAGGCATTAAGTCAGGGAAAGAGAGGGAGGGAAGGAGAGGGAAAGGTTTTAGGAAGGAGAGGAGAAGAGTGGGGAGAAAAGAGGGGATAAGGGATGGGGGAGAGGAGAAAGGCGACTTTAATAAAGCCCTAGATGGTATTAGATGCTGCTGGTTTTACCCGTGACAAAGCAGATTATTGCTGTCCAGTTTCAAGGCATATCGTCTATGGGTAGTTTTATTAAGTGCTTGTAACAAGTCAAAAAAGGGTTAAAAAAAGAAATGGCCTTCCATTTACCATTGTTGGAAATTGTCATATCTGGCTTTTCATGTTTCAGAACATTTGTATTGTATCAAAAACTGCAGGGACCATATGAAAAACTACACTAACACTTATCAATGTGTTCATTGATGAAACCTCTGAGAAGTCAATCGATGTCCACGCAGTCCATCAACGATACTTTATAGTTCAATAATACACATCTTGGAAGGATTATTGGGTTTCGAAGCACAGTGTATTTGATGAAAGCCTTACCACTATTTTAAGAGATTCGGGATGAGAAAATTCATTTATTTTATGGCAAAAAACATTTGTTAATGGAAGTACTGAAAGATTGATTGCTTCCTCGGCTTCCAGTAAAGAAGTGCTGTTATCACACTGAAGAAATGCTAGAAGAACAGAAGGGGGTGAGAAAGAGATATTCTCCCGGGAGCCACCACCTTGTGAGGTTCTCATTACTAAATAGCAAGAAATTATTTTCTCTTTTTCCATTTTAATTGTTGTTTTGTATATGTGGGGGGGTTGTTTTGTCTTTTAGAGACAGGGTTTCTCTGTGAAGCCCTGGCTGTTCTGACCAGGCTGGCCTTGAACTCAGAGATCTGCCTGCCTCTGCCTCCCAAGTGCTGGGATTGAAGGCGTGCACCACCATTGCCAAGGGTAGCAAGAAATTCTAAAGGGATTTTTACCAGAAACTAAAATTAAAATTATAAGAACTAAAAGATTGGTGTGTGTGTGTGTATATATATATATATATATATTACATATTTAGTCATGAAATCATACTCAAGTTCATTATCAACATTTTTAACATTTTATTTGGAAGTTTTATACAAATTCAGTATTATTTTTCTTTTCACTTGGTACTTTTCTTAGACTTTTGTAATAATAAAGAAAATATGCATAATTATTTTTCACTAAAGTTCATGTAAGCCATTCCTCAAATCCTTTGAATTTACCCAGTATGTCATATAAATATGATTACTTTCTATGTGTACATCAATAGGAAGAATCCTTGTACAAGATGGACAGTCAAAAGTCTTAATTTCCAGAATATAAGCAGTACATTTTATGGATACCTTCAATCAAAAATACTGAAAAGGAACCAGAAAACTCTGAAATTAAAGAACGTTCATTTTTACAAAATGTTTGAAAAACTGATTCTTACCATTTTTTTTAAGTTAGTGTACAAAACTGAAGTCTGTCTAAACAAAATTGTTCAAAAAGGACAAACATCAACCGACCACCACAATCATATTACTAATCTGAAGATACAACAGCTATTAAAAGTCCACCTCATATGAAAACTGAATTATTGCCTTTAAATAAATGGTTATATTGAGGAATGGGTCTGTTTGACTGTTCTTCCATTCTGGTTTTGACATCATCCCTTAAATATGACTGAGGACATGAACCAAAGGCAACAAACCGTCACGTTCCCTTTTGAGATCTCCCACAGAACCCAAACTCAAGCTCACTATTGTCTTAGGAAAAACATAAGCATCCTAAGCACTCTGATATGGATGGCATCAGACCCTGACACTCACAATGAAAATGCATACCCGAAGCTCCAGACACGGGCGCCGAAAACAAACGCCACACAGCAACTCCCTACTTCATGTCTGAGCACACCTGACTATGCAGAACTTTTGTTTTGGAAGCATGAAGGTGACATGGTCACAATAATAGTGGTCAGCAGAAAATATTTTCCTGGGGAGGAGGAGAGGAAAAAGAAATAGAATGACCTCCCATAAAGGACACAATGAAAATACATGCCCTAAGGAAACCTATTACATTCAGCTTACATTAAAATTATTTGAAGAAGCCTCTCAATTACAAGGATTATTTGGAACATAAGATGTAAAATGGTAGTGTAGATCACAATTATTGATCTAGCTATTCCTTTGTTAGTACTTTGGTAATAATGGGAGATGCTGTAATATTTTATCTCCAGATCTCCTGAAACCATAATAAATAGGTTGCTTGTAGAAAACATAATCTTATTGAAATGTCCCTTATATTCAATTGAAAGTAAAGTAAAAAAAAAAAAAAGAAACCTCAACCTAGCACCTTCTAAGACAACAAAATCATTTATAAAGTTCTATCCCAATTCTGAAGAAAATAAGTTGAATTCAAAACATTAAAGTCATATAAATTGCATCTGACCTGAAATTATAGTAGTATTGAACATATTAAAAAAAAAGTCTGCATCGTGTATGAAATCTGAACTAGTAACGTAAATTTGAATTCATGTACCTTTTAAAAACAATTAGGAAAGGCATTTTTTATATAAAATATACTTTACATTCAAAATTGTGTGTTATCACAAAGTAGTTGTCAGTCTACTGGTAGACTGATCAAATGGCAACAAAAATTATTATATTGCAACTAACATTTGAAATTACGTTTAAAAAAATGCCACAAACATGGCAAATAACTATTCAATCTGCAGCAATTATTTGAAACAACTAGAGCCACAATGAGTACTGATACACAGTATAATACAGATGTAGCAACTATAAATACGCTATGCTAACAACAATCCCTTTAAGTTATTTTTGGCATGGAGCCAGAAGCTGTGTAGAGACTGGATGCAAAGAGTTGCTTATTTGTCGATTCCAAACACGAAGCACTCAGAATCTTCAAGTAGACGGCACAGTTAAAACGTGGGCTTGTTCATGTATTCTTCCATTGTCTGAAAGAGAACAGTGACTTAGAGCAATCTTCCCTTTAAACCATCTGCGTTAAGAGACTATGATTTGTTTTTATTCTGTTGGCTTTTTTCTTTTGCAATGTTGAAAAAAATTCAAAAGCATATATAGACATAACTCTTTGCATTGTACCAAAAGTGGCTACAAGTTTGAATATCATTTATCTACATGTCCACACGGCTGTACATACATCACTTTCAACTGATAAAAGGGTAAGCTTGATCAGGAAGTGGATGTTTGGGAAGAGAGATGCTCAAGAAACAACTGCGGAGACAACATAGTTGATTGAAAGCTGCTGCTGAAATGGCCGTGAGGACCACATGCGGGCACATGTGTTCGAGAAGCTCCAAGTATACACATGTAACACATGCATTGTTTTCTAGGCTGTGCAGAACCTCTTATTTATACCTACAGCCCGGTCAGGAGGGATAAGCATCCTATGACTCTGAAAGCTTTCCACCATGCCTTTGGAAGAGCACGTCTCCAAAACATCCACACCCTCTTTCAGTTACCAAGTTTGCTGCTAAGCCCCAAAGTTCTTTTAAGTGTTTGATAAGACAGGTAGAATTCCACACTGGTATTGCAAACTCCATCCTACTGAACAGATACACATTTTTGAAAAACAATGACCCAGGTTACATCAGTAAGAGAACCATTGGAGGGTGGGGGGGTAGCAAGTTATCCTTTGGCAAAACTTTAAGCCACTGTGAGTCACTCGCAATTTGCTTAGCAATTGACTTTTTTATGATTTATTTATCTTTATTTTATGTGCATTGGTGTGAAGGTGTCAGATCCCCTGGAACTGGATCTTCAGACAGTTGTGAGCTGCCATGTGGGTGCTGGGAATTGAACCCGGGTCTTCTGAAAGAGCAGTCAGTGCTCTTAACCGCTGAGCCATTTCTCCAGGCCAGCAATTGACATTTAATTATGCACCCCAACATGTGTGTGACCATTCAACATCTCAGAAAATATTGGCAGCATGGGCCAAAGAGATCAAGGATAGTGGCCAACAAGATTGTCCAGAGCCACTCAACCTGGAAGTTGCATAGTAGATATCCAGCAAATCAGGTATTTACATTATAATTCATAACAGTAGAAAATAACAGATATGAAGTAGCCACAGAATAATTTTATGGTTGCAGGGGGGGGGGTCATCACAACATGAGAAACTGTATTGAAGGGTTGCAGCATCAGGAAGGTTGAGCACCATTGGTCTAGAGGATACCCATACCAGAAATCAGGGTTTCTACCTGTGTTCCCTGTCTCTTTAGAATTTCAGTGTACCACTGCTGAAATGATTTATGATTAGTCACCCACACTTTTTCTAAAGCTTGTCAGCCTCCTAACTGAGCACTGGTCCAAAGAGGCTCATAACCAAGAACATCTGGCCTGAATCTCCTCTTAAATATTCCATCATTACCTTTTAACTTGACTTGGGTTTCAACACTGACCCCCAGCCTATGTGAATTTTGTAGAGTTTATCCCCATTTAAAAAGATCCAAAGCAAATTAAGTCTAAAATGTATTTAGAGTAAGAGATGACAGCACATTATCAATATTGAAAAGATGATAAAATAAAATCTAGAATAACATATTCCCTTTGTTTGATACTCTTATATTGCTATGGCTATATTGTCTTTGCAGTTAAAATGCCTTACTATTGCAAATTTGAATGGATAGTATGGACACCCTGCCCAACACTTTCTGCAGCCTTGAAGAAGCATGAGATGGTCAAGGACATAAGTGAATACCTCACAGCCTCAAAGGTTCACTGGACTCTGGTTATCCGCCCTATATTAGCATGAGGTGACTCAGGGACTGACCAACCTGCCCTCTCTGAGTCCTGCTATCATAAAGAAATGATGTAAGAATTTGTTGCTTTCTTGAACTTGCACTTAAAAGGGTTGGAACTGACTTAAAACAGTCACATTCTCAAATTTTTGTCTTTCCTTGCCTTCACAAGAGTCAAGCTAGGGTCATATCTTTGGACCCAACTGGAGACTCTCACACCTTGATAAGATGCATTCTGTACCTAATATGCATCCCCTTTCTACTGCATTGTGGGTTTGGTTAATGCTCTGAAGATTGATAAGCGTTGGGGTGCACCAAGCAGTTGTTCATACATCCTCATGGATGAGATGGCCTACGGCTTGGCTCCATGTGACCATCCCTTCCTAACAGGTTATGGTCTGTGAAGACTATTCTCTTCATCTAGTAACCTTGAGAATTACAACCTCTACTCTACAATCTCTATGCTTCTAACTTTATGACATCACCCACCCACATTGCTGTTACTCCCTCTCATATAAGTCATTCCCAGATAATTAGACTTTCAGAATTATCAACATCTAACCTGGATATGCTCAGATTAAGATGGGTACCTGGAGCTTTAAGACTATGGGCCTTATTAAGTATGTGAAATTAACTTTTGTTTCTCTCCCCTAGCCCAAGAAACTTTCATTAGGTGTAATTGAGGGGAAAGTCCTAAGAGCTATTTCATGGTTTTCAGTTGTTCTAAAAGAAGGCAACGTCATAAAGGCCTTCCTTAGCCCCTAGTAACTACAAATGTGTACTTAGAGCTGAACTCAAAGCGTGGGAACCCACAGAAGAGGATCCAGTCCACCTTGACTAAAGGTCAGAGTCAGACCTGTTCTTGCTCCTTCATGACGTTATATGACAGGAGGTTTGACCTAAGGTGTGGCTACTGACAGGATGTTTTGACCTAGAGTGTGGTTACTTGGTGTTTTGGGTACTAAAAATGTAATTACTTTGTTACTTCCTTGTATCATCGTAAAGAAGTCTCTTGCCTTCCCCTTCCTCTTTGGATTGGAGTATATAAAGCCTATGAAAAAAAATATGAGGCAAAACTCATTATTTACTAGATGCCCTCCCGACTCTATCAGTTGTCTCTTGTCTATTTTCCTTATTCCTCACACTTCCCTCCAAACAGGGACGAAGAAGCTGGGCAGGATCCAGTAGTTATCACCTGGGCATGGGATATGGCAAATGGTGTCCAACGTGGGGCTCGTGGCAGGTCAGGAATAAAGGAGCATTCCTTCCCCTTTATGCAATTTGAACATTTTCTCCTATATATTCTGTACTTTGTGAAGCAGACCAGACATGCAAAGTTGACTCCTCAACAGGTTCTCCCAAATGTTCACGGATGTCACTGGAAGGGGTACTGGGGCCCACAAGGATACTAGCAACACTGCGGGATTTGGCAGGCTCTGTTCATTCAACAAGGGCCATTTAAGGACAGTCACAATTTTGCCTGATCATTGGGGTACAGAACTTCACACAGGGCATCTAACTCTACCAGTTCACACTGTCTTCTCAGTCATCAGGAACACGGGCCAACCAATTAGTGCTTTCCTGTGAAAGGGCTCACTTCTTGAAATGCCTGCTTCCAAGATTTAAGTGGAACGAGGAACACAGATCCACTGAAAGTTCTTAAAGCCTATTTCCTGCAGTCAGGGAACTTCGAAATAACTCAGGTGTGTCTTGGCCTCAATTCAGGAAGCTTTAGCTACTGAAGTATCAAAGACCCTGTGAAAGGTCTGCCTCTCCTATAAGAAGCTTCTATCTTAAAGACAAAGAGCAGAGTCTTAGGAATAACCCCCACTTCCTACTCCCTATTCTCCACCCCAGCATATTTTAATAAGCGTTCTTTCACAAGTTATTTACAAGTACTGATTTCTTCAGTGCCTCATAAAATCCTGTTTTGTGACATTTGTAAGGAGTCAAGTAAGATTCAATGAGGTTTAATGCATTTTTTCAAGGGGATAATACCTCTAGCAATGAATGCATTGACCTAACAGGCACCCAGAGCTGCTTGTGGGAACCCACCCTTGTCTTTCTTCATGTCCACTCACCTGAGGATGGAGTCCCTCCATGGGCAGGAGTAAGTAATCAGCTCAAAGTATTGCCAAGACAGTTGCTGGGAAATCATGCCTAATGTCTTATTAACTTAATCAGTCTCTTATTTCCAAATAGCAGGAAGAATGGCTTTAGTACCAATTTTAAAAGGGTGTTTTACAATTCTTGAAATCCTCTTGACTCTTGACCTGCTGTTATGAAAACAGGAAGATGGAAAGACCCACTGAGGCCGGGTGTGGTGCACACCTGTCATCCCAGCACTTGGGAGGTAGAGGCAGAATAATAGTGAATTTAAAGCCAGCCTGGGTTACACTGTAAGACTCTGTCCAAAAAAACAAACACACACACAGCGGAGAATGGGGGCAACAGGGAGAAAAGAGAGGGAAGGAAGGAAGACCCACTGATATTCTGGGAGGCCAGGACAGAATCTAAGCACCCAAAAATGAGCTTGGTTTAGGACTGCTCAGAACTACCTCATTTTAGAAGGCAAAGGTCAGTGAAACACGGTGTTCTTTTCCAGTGTCCTGGAAGAGGTTAATGTAGGTTATATTACCCTACTAGGTCAGATTCAAATCTGGGATGCTTCTAAAAAGAAAAGTCCCTGGATATTATAGGAGGCAATGAGTCAGGAGCAGCGCCAAGCACAGGTTTCAGGATCCATTTATACCTCAGCAACCCAGCCATAAGTGCTCCTGATTCATTTACACAAACAAGAGCACATAGACCTAGGGCCTTCCCAAGAGGCAGGAAACTTCAATTAAAATGACAAATGCCATCTATGATAACACAGCTCTAATATTCCTAGCAAATGAAATAACTGTGTACTGCTGTGCCTCCTTCCCAGGGCAGAGCAGATATTTTAATGAAAGTCTTTTTATACATCTCCTAAAATTACGTTTGCAAAGAATAGCTAGTTCCAAGCATTTGATACCCCTAAGAGGGTAAGATATTTTCAGACCCTGAAGCTCAGCCAGACAGGACAAGCAAAGACTCAGGACTAAACCGCAAGGGTCCACAGCTCTATTTCATATTTATTAACTACAGAAACGAGCAGGGCAGTTCACCTCCCGAGTCTCTGTTCACTCACAAGAAAACAGCCTGAGACCTGGTTAGAATTGCTGAAAGAACTGAGCAAACTAACACGTGAGCATTGTTTAAAGTAGAAGCTATGCCCAGCAAAACATGCGGGTGTAGTAATCAGAGTTATATTAAAATTAGTGCTGGAATCAACATCCTCTTTCCCAGGAATAAAAGCTATACTCACCTCCTGTAACATATCAGAGTCTTCAATGGCCTTGACTGCCGTTTTCTTGGATGTTTCCTGAATTTCTCCACCTATTATAAATTCATCAAGGATAAAATACGCCTTTTCAAAGTTAAAGATAATATCCAGCTCACAGACCTGGTAAGGAGAAAAAAATAATAAACGTTTTGATAAATTTGGAGTAGAATCAGGAAAGCGTCTGCCACTGTCTCCAACTCTCCCAACATTGCCACTCAAGTGGTAATCAAACATAAAACACCACATGGCATTTTAAGGACAGAAAGACAGAAGAGGAGAATCCCAGACCTTTAGAAAACGTAAAACCAAATCCTGTTAAAGCAGAGCATGTCTTTAGAAAGTAAGATCTGTAGTGGTTTGAAAGGGAAATGTCCCCCACAGGCTCAAGTATTTGAACACGTAGTCACCAGCTGGTGGTGCCTGGGGAGGTTATACATCCTTTGTGGGGTCCAGTCTTGGGGGGCAGGCTTCAAGGGTTGATACCCTCATCCCTCTTCCGGTTCATAGACACTCTCTTTATCTCTGCTTCCTGTGTGAGGTTGAGATGTGACCCACCACCTGCTAACACACCTCCCTGTCATTATGGACCCCTCCTCTGGATCTGTAAGCCAAATAAACTCCCCCTTAATGTGCTCCTTTGGCCATAGTATTTCATCACAGTCATCGGAAAGTAACTAATATAATGTTCTGAGAAAATATGAGACTCCGTCGGGGAGTGAGGCTTCTAGGCTCCTGTGTCCACAGGCACACACAGAAGCTGGGTGCCTGCTGCTTTTTAAGTAGAAGAACCGAGCCTCAATTCTCCTGCACTCAGGTTTAAAGATCTTGGCTGTTAGGCCAGTGAGCTGCAAATTTCCAAATTCCCCTGTTAAACCTCTGAAAACTCTTCCTGAAGGCCAGGCCCCTGCACCTTCCGGGTCAGTAGGTCTGGATCGGGTCCAAACACCTGTGAGGCCAGCATATTCCCACGATACTGAAGGCCTCTAGTTAGTGGAACAGCACATTAACCAGGGTCAAAGATCGAGAGGGACTGGCAGGCGTCACTGTGAAAGTGAAGCAAGTGGCAAAGCTATCCCCATGATATAAACGCCTCAACCAGGGAGTCCTGTTTCTGTTGGCGTCCTCACTGCTTACCCCACAGCGCACTGAAAACTGACTCCTCCTGCATTCAGACCTTACCTGCCCAAACAAAATTGCTTTCCTTAAGCCACCTAGCTAAAAGCCCCTCACTTCTCCCTCAAACTCCCCTCAGTAGCAACTAATAGGCCTGCCAATTTGTTTCTTAGAAATTTTTCTCCCTTGATGTCGGCAAAGCCATTTAATATCTGTGGGTCTCCTCTGACTCAGATGATGATTCTCGGACTTTCTGGATGATTCTGTTTTACCCCTCCCCACTAACTTGGACTTGGTTGGTAAGTACTTATTGATCTGCCAACAAAGCTCAAGGAAAAAAGTACTTGCTTCCAAGTCCTGGACCTTGAGTTTGATCACCAAGACCCACATGGTGAACCTATTCCCACAAGCTGGACTCCCAACGCTACACACATGCACTAGCAAACATAACCAAGTAAGTGACTATATATAATTTCAGAAAATACTGTTCTGAAGAAGTATTTATGGAGTATCAGTTTGCAGAATGGCAATGTGTCCATCACATGTAGCATTTCTTCTTAAATAATGGCATTCTTCAGCACAGCGCCTTCACATTGCAATACACATCGTCTTCTAGACAAACTCACTGGCTCTCACAGTGACAGCTCCCTTCTCTCATTCATCTCCATCTACTTGTTCCATCTTCTTGATGTGGTCACCAATCCCTATTGGTTCTTACATTCAAACAGCACACTTCTCATTTCTCTACTTCATAGCCGCTCTAGCCTGCAAAGGGTGCAGCAAACAAGACCAATCCCCATTTGCCCAGTATTTTCACCCACTGACTACACATGTCTGTCTTCTTGGGCGTTCTTAGTTCCACATCACCAAGTCCAAAATTGATCTCAAAAATATTTTTTTAAAAAATGATTTATTTATTTTTATTTTATGTGCGTTGGTGTTTTGCCTGCATGCGTATCTGTGTAAGGTAACAGATCTTAGAGTTAGAGACAGTTGTTAACTGCCATGCAGATGATGGAAAGTGAACCTGGGTCCTCTGGAAGAGCAGTTAGCACCCTTAGCCATGAACTCAAACATATTCTTCCTTCCTTTAGTCTCTATTTTGCTTAGTAACTTCTTTCTTATTATTTTCTCTAACTCATGTGAGAGTTCACTTATCCCCCCCAACACACACACACACACACACACACATACACACACACACACACGCACACACACACTCATTCTTCTTGTACTGGCAAGTTTTATGTTAACTAGACACAAGTTAGAGTCATCAGAGAGAAAGGATCCTCATATAAAGGAAATACCTTTATATGATTAGGCTATAGGCGAGCCTATAGGGTATTTCCTTAATTAGTGATTGATGGGCTGATGATTCTGGATTCTATAAGAAAGCAGGCTGTGCAAACTACAAGGAACAATAAGCACCCCTCCAAAACTTCTGCATCAGCTCCTGCCTCCAGGTGCCTGCCTTGCTTGAGTTCCTGTCCTGGCTTCCATTGATGATGAACTGTGATGTGGAAGTATAAGCTGAATAAACCCTTTCCTCATCAAGCTTCTTTGGCCGTGATGTTTCATCACAGCAATACTAACCCTAATTAAGACATCTTTTCTTCCCTTGGTCCTGATGTGTTTCCTTGGTTACCAATCCTATTGATTGTACCATCTAAATAGAGCACTAGTCTCCCATGCCTCCACTTTGCAGCTGCTCTGGCCTGTAACCCCTCCTATTGGGTTTACAGTAATGATCTTTTAGGTAATCTCTTTGCCCATTCAAGACCACAGTCAGTCTCACACTTTGCTAACATGTTGTTCTCATTCCTCTTTTTGTGAGGTCTAGGTTTTAAGAGAAACTTCATCTTTATCACCTGCCGCAGTCACACAAGCTACCAGCTCACTATGTTCTTTCATGCCCTTACCCTGGCACATGCCAGTAAGAATTGAACTGCTATACAGAATTCTCAATGCAGAAATAATGCCTGAAAATCCCCACCTAAGATAAGCACAATGTAAAAACAGATAATAAGGCCGGGTATGGAGGCACACACCTTTAATTCCAGCACTTAAAAGACAGGCAGGTGGATCTCTGTGAGTTTGAGGCCAGCCTGGTCTACAGAGTGAGTTCTAAGACAGTCAGAGCTCAACAAACCAAATCAACCAAACAACAAAATAATGAACAATGCATAGACAAAGCAAGAAGAGGGGGCATTATAGATGTCTAGGAATAAGTATAATGTCAAGGAGTCAGAGAAAGGCAAACTGAATCCGTACTCACCAGGAAATTAAATGAAAATATCCATTGCTGGTGATGGCATGAATAAGTACATACCCTCACTGTCAATGAATTTATAAAGCTTGTATGCCATTTTTGGTTGCCTGGTTAAATTTTAAATGCAAAAATGCTGGCATTCACTTCTGGTAAGATGGATCAGTTGGTAAAAGCACTTGTGAGAGAAGCCTGATTTTAGCAGGCCCTGACCTCAAAAGCCCCCAGGCCTTAGCACAACTGACCCCATGATGAAAGCATCATTCAGGCCATAAAACTCAGCACGAAGACCTAAGCTATCACACTACACAGTTCTAGGAAAGTCTCTAGATGTACTAACCTTGTTTTTTAGCTTCTATACTTCCACTTCTGGCTAGCTGTTCTTGCTAACTGAAGCATGTCAACACTAGACATGGTTCTTGTGCTCACCTTGAGAAAGGCTTGGTGCTGCCAGCTAACAAAGACTTTCTATTGGCAGTCTTCTCTGGGGACCCCCTACAATACTGACAACCTGGGTTTGATGCACAGAGGGCATGGAAAGATAAAAGGAATGCCACAAAGTTGTCTTCTGACTTGCACATGTGCAATGCAGCTTGCATGCAATGGTATACACACACAGACACACACACTCACATATGCATGCGTACCCACACGCGCATCATGCACATAATGCCAAACAACAAATAAGTATTTTTTTAGTTTCTGGACTCAACAGTTCAATAAGGGGCTTAGCCTCATGATACTAAAATCAATGTCCAATAAGACATATAAGCAACAATCATTATGTTTATTATATATCATTTATAAAAATAATTGGGAACAACCCAAAGTCCACTCAAGGGAACTGTTTAAACAATGTATGTACAGCCAGGCACCAGTGGCGTGCATCTTTAACCCCAGCACTCAGGAGGCAAAGGCAAAGGATCTGTGAGTTCGAGACCAACCTGGTTTACAAGAGCTAGTTCTAGGACAGGCTCCAAAGCTACAGAGAATCCCTGTCTTGAAAAACAAAACAAAACAAAACAATGTATATACATATCTACAATGGCACAGGAATTCTGTGTACAATTGGGAAAGAATAAGATACTTTTACATGGAAAATGTGGGGGAAAAAATCTCTAACAGGCTTGTAAGGAGAATAATAAAGTTATATAAAAATATACATGCAGCAATCCATTTGTTTAAGTTTAAAAGATTCTATGTAGAGAAGGGTATGAAAATGCATTTTTCTAATTTTGAACAATAACACTAAACAGAAAGAAATTACAGTAAATTAGATATCCATGCACAAGAACAAAAGAACCAGAAGAGCCAGTTACCAGCGGTCAGGAGAGGTAGAAGCCAGGAGCGACAGCAGAGAGACCTCAGCATTCAAGGCTGGTATAGACTAGAAATCCAAGACAGACAGGCGCCTCATTAGGACAGAGCATCAACAGAGTCCTGTCCAGCAGACCCAACAAACATTTTGCGAATTCACTAGGAGTGTCTCAAGGCCTACTGTGAGCAGTCACACATCCCCAGACCTGTGACTCCTTTAACAGGCCCGGGGCAATCAATTTACCGTGTGAAACTAGGTCCGATTCTGCAAGGAGGTGTGCAGAATCGGACACACACAATCACAGAGACTGTTGGCAATGAGCAAGTACTTCATACCACTCCCAAGTGCTACTCTACAGCCCAGCTCCATCTAAACCGAAGAAGGGATGACAACCTGCAGAACAGGGGTGAAAGTCACGCTCTATTGGCTCTTTCTTGAATACTTATAAATTCCACCTAAGGTCTGTCCCGGCAAAAAAGAACTATTTCTTTGACACTCAGTGACCACAGAGTTGTATGTGGCATCATCCTTCATAGTCCTTGCTAATAAACATGAAACATTCCTTTGATTTCCCCCCATGTATGTAGATTCCGGCACACATCTAACAAATGGCAGAAAATGCCTATTTTACTTTATCTTTCACTTCCTAATATCTGTGTGTTACTACAGTGTGGCTTAAAGCTCTCCTCTCACAGCCAGTGTGCACTACACTGATAATGCTTCTGACATTTCAGCAACGAAATCCCTTTGGGTGGAGTCTAAGAAGCAGCTGTCCTTGAACTCTAAAGTAAATACAAGACATTTCGAGTTACACAAAGGTAATGTTTCGGATAATAAGAGCTACCGCAAAGCTACAGGAAAACAATATGTAAGTAGCAATCAAGAATTTATATATCTTTGCTGCTTATTGTATTTGACCCTCACAGTCACCCGTGACCTAACAAAGTAGATATTTTTATCTCCCGTTCCAGTGTCGTATCCTCAACAGTGAAATGGAGATAGGTGGTAGGCCTGAAATCTTGGGTCTAGTTACTGTGTGAGCAGACACCAGGATCAAGACCCTGCATGCTCTTCCTCTAACAACAGAAAAACTCCCTAGGTCAAATTCAAAAGCTGTCTGGAACAGCAGCATCCACACATTCAGAATACATCAATCAACATTCATGCTGCAATGCAGAATGGAAATATGGCAGGTGTCTAAATTCCTTATCTACTGGGAGACCCCAAAGCATTTCTTCTTAGCATCTATAAATTGGGGTTAATGCTACTTACTGAAGATTGAAAGATTAACTACACAATCCTTGGTAATCTCCTCAGAATTGAAAAGTACGATGAGACACATCACTCAAATTAGTAACCAGAGATCTTGAGTTTTATCTGCCTTCAAAATACTATATCTCCAAGATGTAAGTTTCCCCTTGCATAATCTAAGGGCAGGATTCAGAGAGATCTTTGGTATTAACATGAGAGGAAGATAAATCCAAAGAGTAATGAAATGTTGCTGAGACAATGACAACGAAAATCAGTTCTAGAAGCTTTGGGTCATCACTGTTAATTAATAAGAATTGAACCCCTACTGGGCATGGAGCCCTGGAGTGCTCTTAGTTTAATGAAAGAGTCACTGAATGTTTTAGTGAATTAAAATTTTGATTCATGACAAAGATAGCGCTTCTATAGGTGTGCCAGAATTGGACGGAGAGCCAAAGCTAGACAGGCAGCTATTCCTTGTGTGGAGGTCATCCAGATTCTCCTCAGTGATGCGCTTTGACATATCTGATTGACTTTCAGGTAGGCAACAGAGAGATCAAAATTCAGCCTCCAGTTACAGGACCAAAGTTGGCTTAATCCACAGAAACAGAACAGGTCAAACTGGAGTTCAGAAATAAAGAAGAGAAAGCAGGTCATATGAAAGTTCAGACTTCAAGAAACGCCTCCAGAGCAAAAGACCACATGCAAAGTTCATTTCAAAGGAAGGCACCAAAAATATCAGCATTTATTAGAATACAAGAAAGCAGAAAGTTAAATATTTCTGTGTTTTAAAAAGTACTACTTAGGAAAAAGAAATAAATTTAGAGAGGCAGGAGCAGAAAGAGAACTTGATGTCACTGTCTTATTATTCCTAAATACTGGCAATAACTGAAATCTCCCAAGCAACGTGTTATCTCTCACAACATCATTTACAGAGGAAAGAAGAAGGAAAATAGGGGAGAAAATTCAATTAGGAACCCATCCAATACTTGCTATTGTGAAGACTGTTGAAAAAAAAAGGAAAAAAGAAAACAAAGAAAGGAAAGGGGGTTAGGGAGCATGCAAGAACCACCAGTGATGAAAATGTCACCTCCTTCAATTACACAGAAAGATGTTAAAAGCTCTTCTGAAGCCAGGCAGTGGTGGTACACACCTTTAATCCCAGGACCCCCAAGAGGCAGAGATTGGAGGATCTCTGAGTTCGAAGACAGCCTGATCTACAAGAGATAGTTCCAGGACAGGCTCCAAAGCTACAGAGAATCCTTGTCTCAAAAAACAAAACAAAAACAAATCAAACAATATAAAAACAACTCTTCTAGAAGCAGATTCTCCCAGCATCACTGGATAAACTTCCACTGACTAAGGGAAGGAGCAGAGAACATGGCTGAAGGAACCTTTTTCAGATCTGATTGTTTTCTTTCCCACAACAGTATATTTTATTGGTGTCTCTACAGCATTTGCTAAAACCTGACCCCGAGGTATTGACAGTGGCAGGGGTGGGAGAGGCCAGAGGTCTTGACCTCCGGGAAGAGCCAGGTTTGCTTTCAGGTACCTTTTGCACCAGGTGGAATGCTATGCCCTGAGCTATTGCATAACCTGGAATGCTGACAGAGACAGGTGCACAGACGAACGAACACAGCAAGGGCGGAGGAGTGGTGAGTTGTCACTATTTGAAAGTTTAAATTAGAGCTGGGGAAGTGTGGAGTTTTTCCTGATAGAGAAGGGAAAGTGATGGGCAGTAATGCCCCACCTAGGTCTGTACTTTTAAAAAAAGATGCTCACCAATAGGCCAAGCAGAAAAGCAAAAAAAAGAGTTTAAGGGTAGAAATGGACAAATAAGAAGCTAGATGTAAGATCCCAAGTAATTCCACTACAACAGTGAGAGGGAGATGGAGGAGATGAGGTTTAGGTTTAAACTGAAGAGTCAGGTAGGCTCTAGTAGCAAGCAAAGAAAAGCAAAAGAACTCTATCTTTTTGTACTGCAGAGTTCTGAGACAACAAAGTCCAACCACCAGAAAGAGCAGGTTTGCCAGAGACAGGCATAGTACTTGGTCATAAGAAGATTGGGGAAGACCATCACCAGGTAAGCAAAGAAGAGCGAGCAAGAAAGAAATCACCTAGCAGTAGAGTCTGAGAGAAAGAATCCACAGACACACTAGGCAGGTGGGAAGAGGGGCACAGCATCTAGAGGATCAGAAGAGGAGGGCGAGCTTAGGGGAAGAAGAAAACCAAGGAAGGGCCTCCACATACACAGGCCAAGACCCAGCAGAAAGCAATGGCATGGCATAAAGCGCGCTTGCGCGGTGAGGGCGGGGGGGGGGGGGGGGGGGGGGGGGTACTAAAAGGATGACTACGGATCCAGTGCTGCAGAGGGGCAAAGCAGGCAAAGACTTGAGACGTTAGTGGCGCAGAGCAGTATGGAGGGCTCAATGGTAACCCTGCAACCTCCTTGGAGTGGTAAGATGGGGCCCTCCTGCAAGCTGGCACAGACTGAATAGGCTTTGAAGATGGGAGCAGCTGTGAGAGATCGCTGCATCTGTTATGTAAATAAATGCAAATGAGATTGTGGACTAGCGGAGTGAAAAGATTGCGGCCTTTTGTTTGTTTGGGTTGGTGGTGGGGTGTCCTTGTTGTTTTTCCTTCAGTACTAATGATACTGTAACTTTAAACAATGCCAAAGAAGGAACAAAATGTCAAAACAGAAAAGAAAGGGCAAAGCCAATGAGGAATAAGGGACAGAGATCACTCACAATTAAATTCAAGCTTCCTGAACCAAGGTCTTCGATGTATTTGTAATCTGAAGGTAAAGATATCCCCGCATCTTTTGAGTGATTCACTTACTAAGAAAAGCCGGTAGGGAGGAATCCTGTAATCCTGAACCAAGGTGGGCCAACACCACCCTTGGTGCAATGCAATGGATAGTTTAGACTTGAAAAAGAGAAGAGGAATACAAGAGATGAGCAGAAGCCAGAACCAAGATGGATAGGCTCTAGAGGGCCGGAAGGACACTTACATTTCCAAAGTACTTGTCCAGCAACTCCACATAACGATGTACAATCTCTAGTGTCAAGAGCTCATTGTCCTGATTTTCTATTGCACAGCAAAAATATAAACTAGCATACCTTGAAAAGAAAAAAATAAGGAAAGGCAAAATTGAATGAGACAATAAACAAGCTTAAGTGGGTTTTCTCAATGGGTGTGCAGCCTCCTGCTCTCTCTCTTGAGATTCTCCCCATACAAGGATAAAATTCATTGCTCATGGCATGCAGTGCACTCCTCAAATATAAACCAGAATACATAAAGATGCCGCAGCGGTTAATTACTTCATTAATCACAAGAGAGGCTCTCAACAGAATTTCACCTTGAAGAGCTACAATCAGAGGGATGGTATCCTTTCGTCCACGATAATTAGGGTGTTTGCTCGCGCCCCTTTCCAGTTTGTAAATCACCTCCTTTAATATACAAGCCTTCAGCAACACTCTCAGGGGCACACGCTACCATATCTGGCTTCACATGGTGATTCGTTCTGTGCCAAACCTCCGAACCTATAGAAGCTGCTTTGCTAAAGCCCTTCCTAGCAGTGGACTCTACTATCAGACCCTACATGCCACAGAAAGAGAGCATTTCGTGTGAATTTTCCGTTTTGGAAACCATAGTTTAATAGAGGACATGAGATCAGGCTGGTTCTGCTCAGGCCCTATCTTAGACATTCATCATCTGAGTCTTCATTGAAAAGCTTCCTCTACCTCTCAAGCCTCAGATTTCTCATTTATAAGTGAGGTTTCCTCAATAGTATGGTCTTGCTACTTCAAACAGATGCATCAAAAGAAATATAGGCTTTAAAGGAAGAAAGTTCTGGGCTTGAGTCCTGGCCCTACTGATTATCATTCAACTACTGTGACCAGGAAGTAATTGCTTAAACTGTGTGTCCTCAGTTCACCCATCTGCAAATGGGGACAGCTTTAATACGAGCATCCCATTGGAAATGGTTCTCATTCTTCTACCACATTCACTTGTGCTTTCCACAGCATTTGGTACTGAATATACGCTGATTGCTTAATAAATAATTTTGCTTCTTGAAAACATAAACATAATCTGTCTTATTATTTTGCTGCTGTATCTACGGTCATTGAAATGATGCCGGGAATGTAACTCATGAAACAATACTGAGCATGTGTGTGCAAATTCAGCGTACAGTTTAAGTATTTAGAATCAATCCTAACATGTGGGAGCTGTTTTAATCAGATGGGGAATCTTACAAGTCCTGTCATTGCTGCAAATATTTAGACTCTCCTCATCAGAGATTTCAGAAGTCGCTGAGATGGGTATTGCGATCTAAAATAGTCAGAAGGGAAACGAGTCATAGCCACAGAGAGATGTTTGGTTCTTGTGAAGTTACTCACACCTTTTATAAACAAGTTTCAGCTCCTTCCAGTCAATGAAGCTGCTCGTCCTGTGCCCACGAGAGAGGACAGCCTGGATGATCTCCCGGGTGATCTTCTTCCTCTCCTTGTCAGGAAGCGTGGTGTACCATTTCTGCAGCCGCAGTTTCCCTTGTCGACTGAAGAGCAAGATGAAATGTATCTAGAACAACAGTGCACAGAGAAGGCCGGGGTTTAGTCATCCAAGTCACTGGCTGCACAGATAAGGGTGTTCTGGGGCTGGGTGGAGCTAGGAATGTATACAGGGCATATTTACCTACCAGAGAATGAGCCCATCTATTAAATTACATGCCCCCACCAGAGAGCCAAAGGTGGAACATCACAAACACACCACACACACACAAGGCGGAACATCACATACACACCTTACTTCTGTTCCGGGAGAACATGTTGAAAGGAATTTAATTCCTTTGAAGGACTGTAAATTCATCAAGACACAAAACATATCAAAGGAAGTAGTGGTACTCTTTGAAGCAAATTCCTCCTCGAAAACAAAACAAACAAGAACCATGTTTTGACCAGCTGAAGGATTTGCTTTAGAGTTACAGCCTCTGCTCCATATCACAACGATGAAAACACAAGAATGGAGAGAGGACAGAGGAAGGAGGAGGTAATTATATTTTACTTTTAAAATTTTGTAAATGTTAAAAGAATGAAATTAAATAAAGGAAAAGCAAGGGGAAAGAGCAATAAACAGCCAGAGGAGAAGAACTAAGTAAACACTTAGCTCACTGTGGGAGCTTCTTGGCTGGCCCCTGGTATTACCTATCTACCACCTATTATCACCTATCTATTACCTATCTCAAGCCTCCTCAGCATGATAGATGGGTAACAGTTTCTAAGGGTGTTGGCCATGGGAAGTTACCAGGAAGTGTTACCAGTGCTATCAGTAAGTAACTTGATTTGGTTTACAAATCAGTTTTGTTATGTGTATTCAAAATAAAGTTTCATATTTTAGCGACTTTTAAGAACTTTAAATTGTCCCAGTACTCAGAAGGCAGAGGCAGGCCTCTGTAAACTCTGTGAGTTCGAGACCAGCATGATCTACAAAAGCTAGTTCCAGTACAGACTCTAAAGCTACAGAGAAACCCTGTCTCAAAAAGCCAAAAAAGAAAAAAAAAAAAAAAGAACTTTAAATGAGGGATGACAACCTAAGTCCTGTACCTTAGAGGTAGGGTAGAGTTTATTTACAAAAACAGTCAGGTGGTCACTCTTTATTTTATAGGAAACCACATTTTCTCAGCCCATCATATTAGAAGACTTAAAGTCTTATCTTTATTTATGTCTATGATTTATTTTGTTGTTGTTTTTATTAATTAAAAACTAAAGGAAAATGTAGAACTGGAGAGAGGAGTCAGTGATTAGGAACACTTGTTGCTCTTGCAGAGGACCCTAGCTTGCTTTCCAAGCACCCGTGGTTGCTCACACCCATCTATAACTCCAGTTCCAGGGATCCAATGCCCTTTTCTGAAATCTAAGGGCACCAGACACTCACTCATGTGATGTAAATACGTACATATATGCAGGCAAAACACACCTAAGTGTGAAATAAAATCAATATGTCTAAAAATAAATATATATAAATAAGATGCATCATTTCAATAAATTGTTTTGTGAATGGAACAATACATGCTGCAAACCAAAAACAACTACAGTCTAAAAAAGACAAAAATAAAATGCAAATAGTCTGTTCTTTTTGCCGAAGAGGTTTCTCTTCTCTCTTAATGCCATGGCACAGACCCTAACAGCTCGGTAGGTGGTGCTACATGAGGTGAAGGGACACCAGGGTCTTTCCTTGGAAGATCCTTAAAGTTACAGAATTTAGGGGCTTCTTTTTGTAATTAATTTTATTTGTAATCATTGGGCATGTGCTTCGTTCTCTCTGTCTTGCTGTCTCTGTCCGCCTCTGTGTCTGTCTTGTCTCTCTCTCTCTCAGTGTGTGTGCGTGGTGTGTGTGTGTGTGTATGTGTGTGTGTGTGTGTGTGTGTGTGTGTGTGTGTGTTTGGGTGCTGGTAGAGGGCAGCTACGGAAGACAGACAACTGGAGTTGATTTTGTTCTTCTACCTTCAAGTGGGTTCCAGGGACGAAGCTTGGGTTGTGGCCTTTTTATTTATTTATTTTTTTAAGTAAAGCAAATGTAGAACCGGAAATGTTAACTGAAATAAACTCCTCCTCCAAGTCGGTGTTGGTCAGAGCATTTTCTCACAGAGGCCAAGATCAAACTAGAATACCATCCTAATAATAGAAAACTGAATGGCTCTAAACTTTAAAAAAAAAAAAATTAAAGCTGCACAGAACTCAGGATCTCAAGAACAAGGCTCAGTCTGGGATTACCACCAGATGAGACTGTTCAAGAGTGGCCAGATTTCTGCTAGAGGGATTAAATCTACAAATTCAGAGGGTGTTTGCTTTCATTTCTCATGAGAAATACTGTTTTCTTCCCATCTAACCTAAATCTCTTCTGCTACACCTGAAGTTTCTCTTGACTTTATCCCAGAGCACAAAAAGACACAGCCTCAGTAACCTTAAGTAATAACGAGCTCTTCTGGTAGTTAAGATGGTGCCGCAAGCTTCTCAGCCATTTCCTTCCTTCTGAACTTGCTATCCATGCCTTGTCTATTTACAAGTCTCATAATTCTCACTCTAGAGAGTCCCTTGGAACTCTCCATAGACTTTAGTTCCTCTGTCAACCAGATTAGTTCTGGGTTCTCTGTGAGACTGGTGGCTTCCTTTCCACCTTTTCCTTTTTGCAAAAAGTATCTCAGAATAAGATGTCCATGCTAATATGGACATTTAGAACAATGAACAAAGAACATTTGAAAAACCAATCAAGGAATCTAAAGAGAAAGGATAAAAAGAACTTGCGTGTGTGCGCATGCGCGCGCACACACACACACACACACACACACACACACACACACATTCATGTGAAATACAAAAATATGTTCCCTGTTCAAATGATACAATGGAATCAGTTCAAGTGCACTCAATAGCTAAAATGATAAGTCATTATTAGAAGACTCAGTCCTGGCAAGTTCTGTGATTTCTGCTGGGGAATCAGTTACCTCCTCAGATTTAATTTCACAGGATGGGCAAGCTAGCAGCATGGACTGCAGTGATTTCACAAGCTGACTGCCTTCTACAATTAATTTTATCTAATTTATTGGTGTAGTCATTCAGGGCACATTTGACTAATTCATTTCAAGAGGTTAATCAAATACGGTCTTGTATTAGCATTATCTTGAGTAGCAAAAAAAATATGAAAGTGTTTCTTTTTTCATTATTTGTAGAGTAAACTTGGACTTGATGCCCAAAACAAACTTGTGACTTCAGAAAGCAATGCCTAATACCCTACCACCATCACCACAGATAATGCCACTGAGAGGAAAGAAAAGGGAGAGATAGTAACACCAGCTCTGTTAAAACCAAATAAAGTGTGTCAAACAGGGTTATGGTCTTATTATGCATTTGACCCAAAAGCTTAGTCTGGGCTGTCCCCTGTGTCCACCCAGAACTGTCACCCTCTTCTCAGGACAGGCCACTTTATTGATCCCATTTTGAGGGGTCTAGTTTGGGCACAGATGGTCTGCCAAATGCAGAGATGAGCTGTCAGATTGATCAAGCCTTCCCTGTCTTCAGCATCCACTAGAGTAAGACTTGACCTCATTGGGCAAACCCAGAACTTGGATAGTTTGTTTTTTGTTTCCTTGTTATAGACCGCCATTCAGGGAGAAGGCGCCACCAGGCCTCTGACAGAAACACAAAGCACACTAGCGCTAATCCATCTGTTCCGTTACTTTAGCACTGTTGGACGACTGTTGACATCTTACTTCTAGTTCATCATGTACAGAAAAGGTTTCTAACAGCAGCACTGGTTCCTACTGTTTGCAGCATTGCCAGCTCTTAGCCTCAAGACATGAAATGGACCCATAATCAGCTTACAAGATAAGAAACAACCAGAGACCTGCCCCTGCCCCAGCACCTCTGCACCCTGAGCACCACATTCTCAGGACTATGCCATATTTCAGGATGTGAGCCACAAATATAAATTCTCAGAACAGATTCCTTTGATCTATCTTTACAGCAACTCTGCAAAGTCCCAGCCCAGGTCAGCCCATCCCTTCCTATCTTTCTTCTATTTGGAGGTGCCAGACACCCCTGAGGAAAATCACAAAGAACTTCCTAGACTGGTACTGCCGTGGCTGTCTGATAAGCCAACTCATGAACCCCCAGTGGCTGGAAACTTTCCAGGTACTTCTTAACCTAAAGAACTCGCAACCACCTCCCCCTTCTACTTCCCCTCTCAGTTATTCCAACTCATCACCGTGGCCTTCAGAGCCCCTGTATCTATCCTCACTCCCTAAAGCTGGAGAGAAAATGGAGGCCAATCTGAGGATCCCCTCACCTCCTCCCACATCCTCACACTCACCCCTCACCCTGTGTGTTTCCCCCATCTTCCTCAGTCCTTGACGTTTAACCTTTTCTTATGTCCTAGGAAGAGTGTGTCATTGTCATCTAGGTCACATCTTCTGGAACTCTGTACGTGTGGCAATTTCTCTTTCCACCTATGAAAATCCCTGACCTTCAGTAAAAGCAACTCGGCAGTATCAAGAAGCCAGTGAGTCTACTTTTAGAAGAGCTCCCTTTAAACAAAACTGCATATGATGTATGCCTGCAATCCCAACTCTAAAGAGGCAGATACAGGAGGATCAACAGCTGCAGGCTAGCCTGGGCTACATAATGAGAATCTGCCTCATAAAAGCAAAAAGCAAGCAAAAATGGAGATAAATGTTCAGAATCAGATATTCACTGTACTAACACACTCAACCCTGGAAAAGTCCTTACTATCTAAAAATAGATAAGGTCTTGGGTGGTATTTATTAACCAGTTTCAATAAGATAATAATTCTGATGATAAATTGCAAAAACATGAAGTTGGATATGTAATATGATACCCTAAATGGATTATACTTGCAAGCAAATTATATGAAGGAAAGCACACTAACTATTAATAGCAGTTGTCTCGGAATAGTAAGATTTTAATTCACAGAAAATGTTATTTTCTTCTTCATAGTTCACTGAGTTTTTTAAAATTCACATATATGATGCTATCATAAAACGTGTAATAAAATATCTTAGCGGGTTCAATAAAAAGCAGTCAGCATTCTATCCAAAGCCTATCACTGAGTGATGAGGGTAATGAGGTTCTCTCTGTCCCACAGCATGGCACCCCATGCGGGGCAGCCGGCAGCAGTACTGAGTGACTCACTGAGTAAGTCAGTGCATGGAGGACAGGAAAAGCAGACATGACTGTTGGGGTAGTGAAAATGCTTGCCATGGTATTATTACGGCAGAAACATGTCATTCTATATTTGTGCAAACTAATACAATGCCCAACACCAAAGTGGACTTTAATATAAACTGAGGATGTAGGTGGCAATAAAGAATCAATACATGTTCATAAATTGTAATAGAGGTGCCATTTGGCATAGGATATTGATAATGAGAGAGGCCGTGTCTACAGGATGCCTTTTTATAGTATGTTCACCTGTGTTATGAACCTTAAAAGGCTGTAAAATATCATATGCTTCAAAACAGAAAACTGTCTAACCAGGCTAACTGTCTCTTAACCACATGGCTAAGATATAAGCCGGGCATGCATAAGGATGAAGACACCAGCTCAGGCCGGGGAGCGGTAGCTACAAAATCCATCATTATTGCCTTAGTTGCAATAGAAAAACCTAATAATCTTCCTTCCTATTTCAAGGCAATGTTACGGAATTCCAGGGATGAAATGAAGCTGGGATAGTGAGGAAATGTGTGTGACGTTCACAAAAGCAGGGGTTTTGCAACAGCAGGTAACAGTACAGTAGGTTATACAACACACAAAGCAAAATAGATGAGTTCCCATCACTGTGTTTTAGCGAGACAGACAGACAGAACAGGGTAGCTCAGAGCAATCACTCACAGTATGTCCCAGTGGCGTATATTTGTACTGGTTGGGGAGGCAAATGAACTCCTTGCTATTATTGTGGCTTTAAAAAGGGGTCAAAGAATGACAAAGTGGTAGTGAAGGAGAAGGATGGGCAGACAAGGACACCGAGCCCATCAGGGAGGGCATTCATGCAGTACAAAAGCAAAACAAATGTTTAAACAAAAGGCTGATCACTAAGGAAGCGTTAACAGAAAAGCCATTTTTTATTTACTGTTAATATTTAACTCTCGTGGACTGTAGAATACTGAGAAGGTTACAGATAGAATTTTTTTTTCTCAAAGTATTGGAAGCAATTGTTGGGTGGGACTCAGCAGGTTGAATTGCTACACTTTGAGAATGCTAATAAGGACAAATAGCCAAGGTCCCTTGTGGAAAAAAAGGGGGGCCTCCTTTGATTTAGAAAATGTGCTCCACTCTTTTTCTTAATACTGACAAGTTAAATAAACAAGCCAGCTGGAGAAAACTCCATCCTTTAGTCTCTGGGGTCAGTTCGAAACCCTCTACCTGGCAGTCAGCACTTTCCCCTCATTCCAGGATTAACCAGGGACAGTCTCCAGGGAGACAATCACATCAATAACTAAAGCATTGTATTTCTGAAAGGTCTGTCAGTACAGATCATTAATTCACTTGACTAGTATTTACCAATGTTTATGATGCATGACACTAAACACACAGATGGACATTGTAGCCTGGACCTTGGGAGCTTATAACAGCAATAAAAAAATCCAAAGAAACTTCGGAATAAACATTGAATTAACCACCGACTTTTATTGCTTCTTCCTCCCAATATGCTATTATAATGACAGTAATGGAAGCTTAAAAAAAATGTGTTAAACCCCAAAGAGTAAGAGACAGATGGGGAAATAACAGGAGCCCAGAGGTTTCAACCAATCTTTGAAATATGAAAAGAGACAGAAATGTGACCTGTGGGGCATATTTAGCAAAATGGGGAAAGCCAGATATAAGGCAATGTTCTGAATACAGAGAGAATGGCTGAAAGTCTTCCTGTAGGAGGGTTGGCATTTACTACCAGCACAATCCCCAGGGACTATAGCTAAATAAGAACATATATACATGTACATATGTAGGTACACACACACACACACACACACACACACACACACACCACAGTACATTCCCACTATATTATTTAAAGACAGAAATTTAGCGAAGGCCATGCCTTTGGAGTAGCTCTTAGCTAGCACAGCTTTACCATAAACTTGTGATGCATTGTACCATGATGTACCATGATTGTACATGTATCATAGCTATAATATCAGGAGGCAACAACAGTATTCTAGCTTTACTATAGTCTTAGGGCCCTACTGCCCATTGTTAACTGAAACACTGTTCTATAGCCTACTAGGGGATCATAGAACCACTCAGGAGGTTTGACAAACCCTAGAGACTCTTAGATATTTATAGCTGCCTACAACTCTCCTGGAACTTAAACAGAAGCATGATGTGGATGCCCTTCTGTGTTTGTGTTGCTTTTATTGGTTGATGAATAAAGCTGTTTGGACCAATGCTTTAGCAGAGTAAAGCCATGTGGGAAATCAGGAAGAACGAGGAACCTTTCCGGTAAGCCACAGACTCGCGGCAATACACAGATTAATAGAAATGAGTTAATTCAATATGTAAGAGCTAGCGAGAAATATGCCTGAGTCACTGTCCAAACAGAATCATAATTAATATAGTTTCTGTGAGACTATTTAGGTCTGGGTGACCAGGAAACAAAGGAACAGTCTCTGTTTACAGAAGTCAGAACCAGCAAATCCACGGATCCTCATGTAAGAGAGGAGCACATTCGAGCCTCCACCCATATCTTTGCATTATGAAAGAGCCTATCTCTTCATTCAGTTGTGTTACTGATCCCACTTCTACCTCTGAACTGCCTATGAACACCCCAGCAGCCCACTTCATGGTCAGTAGACAGTCTAGAAGCCTCTAACAAGAAAGAGACAGAAGGTGGCTGGAGAGATGGTTGAATGGTTAAGAGCACTTGCTGTTCTTCCAGAGGACCCAGCTTCAATTCCCAGCACCCACATAGCAGCTCACAGCCATCTGTTACTCCAGTCCCAGGAGACCCACCACTGTCTTCTGGCCTCTGCTTGCCACAGACACACACACACAGGGAGCACATGCAGGCAAATAAATATTATGCACACATCATGCTCAGAGTTACAAGAAGATAGAGTTCCTGTCTAGGGAACAAGAACAGAGTTCTACACTTTAACAGGAGAAATAAGAACACCAAGAAATTGTTTGAAGCTTTCCCCAGAACTAAACAGATGAGATTTCAGATTAGCAAAGACAACCAAGTGTGCTGTGTAACAAATTTTAAAAGCACAACAGCGAGAAACACCAGAGCACCCAAGACAAAGTGAGCAGCCTAACGATTCCAGGAAGACAAGAGGTTTCCATGAAAAGAATCAGAAATCCGAGTCAGCCTCAGACTCTACAGACTGGAAGACTGGAAGTCTGCATCTCCCTAATACACACACACACACACACACACACACACACACACACACACACACACACAATCAGTCAGTTGAGGAAAAGAACTGAAGACATGTGAACAGATAAAGATGAAACATACAAAGAAAAAGTGAAAAAGAAAATAAATAAAGCCGTCCAGGGAAACAAAGGAAGCCAAAGGAAAGGGGGAGGCAGAGAGAAAAAGGGTGGAGAGGAGGGGGAATGTGTTCAACATATAATATAGACGGATCCGAAAGCTTCAAATGAAATTGCCTTAGAATCCCCTGGAGGATAGCTCTTGGGAAATGGAGGAGCAAACGCAGTTAGTTGTGGTCTATAGAACACAGAACCAAAGTCAAAAGGTATTGAGAGGAAAGGTCAGCACGATGAGACACAGCTGGCCACTGTATATGGAAGTGGTTGGGAGGAGGGGCATCCACTGTATGCACATAGGGGTGTGTGTGTGTGTGTGTGTTGTGTGTGTGTGTGTGTGTGTGTGTGTGTGTGTGTGTGTTGGGGGGTTATTTTATTTACTGGTAGAGTTGGGAAAATGATTGATTGACATCTAAAAGACCTGCCTGGTGATACAATAGAGAAAAACTACCGATAGATTCCAAACTAAGCAGTCAGGGGAAAATTATAAACCCTAGAGGAAAGGGAAGTATAATGTAAGAAAAAAATCTCATGGTTTTAAAGGTGTTTTGAGGATAGGAGAGGGGAAGGGAGGTAGGAAAAGAGAAAAAGAGGAAAAAAGGGAGGAGAGAGAGACAAGCTTGTCTACATGCTTGCATACGCTGACATACTTGTACATGTGTGAGTATGTTCAAGTACAGTGGGGGTGACCAGAAGAGAAAGAAATGCTCAGAGGTACTTTTAACACAACAGGAAGCCGGGAGAAACTGTAACATTGATTGAATGGAAGCATACTACTTAGAAACATGGAGGAAAATGGCAATATAGGACGCTGGAATTGTTGAAAGGTACCGCCTCTTGGAGAAAACGTAGGGAAATGAGAGCAGGCACTTCACTAGAGATTACTCTACTGGTGATCAAAATATATTATGTGAAATTTTTCAATTAAAAATATGAACTCTTCACTCATAAAGGGGAGGTGATTATTTTACTGCAGTAGACTTTGGAAATGCCTGTGAGCTAGCCTATAATATATCTTGAATCAAAAAAATAAAATGCAGAGTTGGAGGTAGGGCATACACATGGCAAACAGACATACATGCAGGCAATATACCCATTCACACACAATAAAATAAATAATAAAAATTTAAAAACAAATAAAAAATAAATTTTTAAAAAACCATTTGAAAAGTCATGGCCAACATACATGCTAGGTTGTTACTGTCCCTTTCTTATGTTAAACACAAAAGTTTAGAAGGGAAACCCTTAAGTACATTGATTATCCTAGACTACCCATCATGAACTTTTCTTATCTGCTATAGTTTAATCTTCAGCCAATCATACAGTGAGGAAACCCTTTCTTTACTAGCTACCATATTAGGGACACATTTGATATAGTTCCCAATTTACAAAACCTAAAAGACTTTTTACCTGAATTTTAAAGTTTCTAACACAGTCTTTTCCACATTTATTAAAGTATAAATGACAAAAATATGCTGTGTGCATTAGAAAATTCATGTGTGTGTGTGTGGCATGTGTGCATTCATTATGAATGTGTTAATAAAGTACAAAATGTGATATTACTATACTGTAAAATGTCACCCAAAATTGTGTGTGTGTGTGTGTGTGTGTGTGTGTTGTGTGTGTATGAAGAGCATTTGAGACCCACCTGGTTGGCCATTTCCAAGCATACAATACATTGTTATTAAATATAGTGAGCATGCCACTATATTTAATTTCAGAATCGACCCATCCCCACTGAAACATTACACCCTCTGCCCAACAGCTCCCCTTCTCCCTCCTTCCTTATACAATTTTAAGGAGAAGAGATTGATAGGAGGTTTGCTAATGCTGACTATGCCTAGTATATTTCAGTAAGTCACTGTGAGCCACCCACACCCCTCACCTGGAAGTGATCTCACTTTTCAGTCATCATTTCCAATACAAATTTCTTAATTTCCCTATTATTTTGCACATTTCTCCTTGAATGATGCCTAACTCCGAACTCCTAGCTCAAAACAAACTCAAATTCTGAAGGAACTGTTAAGAACGAGAAAATGGAAAGTAGGCCTGCAGACATAGTCACAGGAGAAAATTACTTTATGGCCCAGTGCACGGCTTGACAGGTAAAGCCAATCTTCAGAAACTAGGTAGATAGTTTCCTATGATGAGGAGGGAAGGAGATGCAGGACAATCACAGGGAAGCTGGCACGGCAGTTATCCTGAAGTGCACATCGTGGAGAAGGAGAGATACTGCCTCACCAAAGTGGAAGGACCAAAGCAACTCCCCAAGTTATCATCTGACCTCCACGCACATGCAATGTCACACACGCCCATATTCACAAGCACACCTCCTTCCCTCCCTCTCTCCTTCCCTCCCTCCCTCTCTGTCTCTGTTTCTGTCTCTGTCTCTCTCTCTGTCTCTCTCTCTCTCTCTCTCACACACACACACACACACACACATACACACACAAACATACACACACACACATTAATAATAACTGTAAAACTTTTTAAAAAATAAAATTACTTCGGGTTTTCTCTAAAGACTGGAGAACACCATGGTTTGGTTTGATTTGGTTTGGTTTGGTTTGGGTAGTGGTGGTAGTGGTTTTTCTGTTTGCTTTGGTTTTCTCTTTTCTTTTCTTTTCTTTTCTTTTCTTTTCTTTTCTTTTCTTTTCTGAGACTGCTGTCCTATAAAAGCCCAGGCTTTAGTGAGCATCATAAACTTACTACTGAGATGGCTCTTTTCCAGGTGCAATGAACACAACACACACGTGCTTTCCAGGTCTCTCCATAACTTGTCAGAACTGGTGTGCAAGTGTGAGAGCTTCTGCAAACCCAGGGATCTGGCCATTCTCTTCCTGCTATCATCCATCAGAAAGAGACACACAGGACTGACCTGAGTACCTAACACTCGTTGGTTTAAAGTCTGCCTCCATTCGGTTCACATGCAGGAGGTCGCCCTTTAGCAGCAATCCCCATTACCCTTCAGTCCGCTCTGATAGCCATGAGACTATGCTTCCAGGCTGTGCCTCTTAGGCCTCTCCCTTTGCTGTGGGGAAGCTTTCTCCCAGTGGAAGGAATGTGTGTCAAGAGGACCAGCATATCTATCACCGTACATATTCATCTTTGCATGTTTCTTTGCCAGCATGGTGCAGTTTCTTAAATGGCTCCAGCCACCTCACCCTCTCCTAAAAGAGTTCTTGGATAAGCTTCACATGATCTATCCTTATTAGAGATGCTAAAGACATGCTTGGGTGCAAATCAGATTCACCAGACCAGTTTCTTAGGTGCCATCATATGCACCTTTAAAGGGGAAGCTTATTGACAACCTGCCAGGCTTCTCACTCATTTGCCTTTTGCAATACACACGCAGAATGCCACAGTTTGGTATTTTAGATCTTGTAGATTTGTTACGTACCATCCAAGCAAACTTACGTGACTCAACTGCATTTCCTGGTTTGGTCCAAATATGCTATGTATTTATGAACAGGCTAAACCAGAGTTGGCCCGGGCACTTATCAAAAGACCAGTTTCAGTTGGGGTCAGGCCATGCTAGGCATTTACCAACAGGCATAGACACATCCTTGGCCAGGGTGGGGTAGCAGGCAAAACACGCAGGTAAGTTACTCAATGAGATTTTGGTAGTAGGTAGCTTGAGAATTTGCATCCTACCTTGACTCTGTCATATTCAAGTTAAATGAATGTGGAAATTTTCCTGACTTTTCTGTCCCTTGGTCTTCTGAACTATAAAGTCAGTGACACTGAGAATGTGACATGTCAGCCGCTTACTGCAGAGTCACACACAGAGCAAATTCAAAACATGCTTGCCATGGCTGATAACTCACCTAGGAATTGGTTCCTTTCATTTACATTCCCTGAGGTGAACAAGAATAGTCTCTTCGTCCCTTCTCGGCATGTCTACATCACTACCCCATTGTTTTTCACGAATAGGTTTTCACGTTCTGATGGAATGTACCCCAGAAAGTCCAGCCCCCAACACCAACCTCTGGTCATCATCTATGAAGCAGGAGAGCGAGTCACATGTTCAAATACCGACCATGGGCTGGGCAGAGGCCATATCAAATGTGAGCAAAGGTTTAGTGCCATAAAACGGGGAGAAAAAGACAAACGGTCAGCACTAAATCACAAGACCCAGAGAAGGCAGCCACTCCAAGAACCCCAACCGTGTATCACCAAGAAAAGTGTGCCAAGTACTACTGCCAAGTCTTCGAGAAGCCTGACATCTAGACGATGATAGAATTGTTTTAGTACTGGTGACTAATTATAATCAAAACAAAAAAGACACCGCTCATGCTAAATAAAACTCATGGTGCGTGAACATGATCTCTGAGCTGCTTTTTCCTATGGGTTTCACCTTAAGATGCTGAATAAAATGATGGCTGGGGGCTGGCAAGATAGCTCGGCGGGTAGAGCACTTGCTGTGCCAACATGAGGACCTAACTTCAAATCCCTATAGCCCATATGATGCTGGAAGCAGTAGTGCCCCTACCATGAGACGGGAGGCACAGACAGAAGAATCCCCCAGAAGTCTGCCAACCAACTAGCTGACCTATGTAGTGGCGAACAAGAGACCTGTGTCAAAGAAGGTAGAGTGAGAGCTGACGTCAGAGCTTATTCCCTGATCTCCACACACAGGCACAGCACATGAGTGCTCACGCTAACACATGCACACACACACACATACATACAAACATTTTGTTAATGATGGCTGAAGGTTCTCACTGCCCTAACCACAACTTCAATGGGATCAAAAGGTTTTGCTTTTATGATTTTAAAGTGACTCATTTGAAGAAGTGCTCTGTCGGCTCTAGAATCCCGCTTCCACATCTCAGTATTATTGTCAATTTCTGGGACCAGGTTCTCCAAGTAATATTTACCCAACAAACTTTATAGAGCATTTCCTCTCAATATTTCAAGCCTCGGTTCTGTTTCAATGAAAAGAGAAAGAAAACATACGTAAATAGATTAAATCTCGGAATCTCGTCTTTATCCTTTGCCGTGAAATAAGATGCAGAAAGGCAACCACACTGGCTCATGTATTCAAAGCTTTTCCAGTCCTTGCACACCATCTGGTGGCAGAGCTACCTGTTTATAACAGAAGAACGCTCAGTGAAGGAGGCAAATGGAGCTTGAGGAGGAAGACTGAAAACAGAATAAAAGGCAGGGTGGATGGGGATGCAATGGCACAAATGTGGGTTGTATGTTGGGTGTGTGTCAGCCCAGGAGTAATATGCAAATTAAAAGACTGGCCACTAAGACTCACCTGATGGTCAATTGTGTAAAACTTTAAAGTTCTCCTTGTGAAGAAAATTTCTCAAGAAAGAGTTAATCATCCACCTATATGACACAATAACATTTATTGAAGGGGAGGAACAAAGGGGGAAAAAAGGTAAGTTAGGACAGGTAGGCACTTTCCCAAATGAGAAGCTTCAAAATCACAAAAGAGAGAGAAAGAGAGAGAGTGAGAAAGACAGACAGACAGACAGACAGACAGACAGACAGACAGACAGATTTGGTCAGGCACAGTAATGGACACTTGTGATCCTAATACTTCAGAGGTGGAGGCATGAATTCAAGGCCAGCATGCGTGGTATGAGACCCTATCTCAAAAACAGTAAAAATACTTTTTACTTCAGTAAAGCTATACAGTATTAGCAGAGTAAGAATCTTCAACCTTCAAGGAAATGAAAAATGGGAGGGAGGGAAGAAGGTTGGAAGGGAGGTAGGAAGGGAAGTAGGGAGGGAGGGAGGAAGAGAGGGAGGGAGGAAGAAGGAAATACCAAAAGACAGAACAAGCCTCCAGTGGATGGAATTCCATCACTCAAAAATTTACGTCAGAGTTCTAAACTCTAGAACCTAATAATGTTACCTTCTATAAGAACAGACTTGCAGCTGAGAAAAATCAGTTAAAATGAAGGCATGTTGATAAGATCGTAGACTACCATCCAATATGACTGGTGGACTCATAAATCTAAGAGTTTGGACCCAGAAACATACTTGCACACTGTCATGTGAAGATAAAGGCAGATTGTGGTGATACAAAAGACTGTCAGTAAACCATAAGGACCTGGGAGAAGGGCACAGCAGCTTCTCTCGGTTTCCAGGAGTCCACCCTGATCATACCTTATCTTGGACTTCCAGCCTGCAAGACTGTGCGTCAGTATTTCTGTTGCTTGCATCACCTAGCTCATGCTTCTTGGCTACAGCAGTCTACCAGACTAATCAAAGTCTGTCTCTCACTTTGAACTTTTGTTCTGTTTTAAAAATTATCGGCGGGCGGTGGTGGTGCACATCTTTAATCCAGGCGGCGAATCTCTGAGTTTAAGGCCAGCCTATCTACAGAGGAAGTTCCTTGACAACCAGAGCTATACAGAGCAACTCTGTCTCAAATAAATAAATAATAAGTAAATAAATAAAATATCATTTTCTAGTTTGTTATAGGTCACCATCATAAAAGCAAATCAGCCACATTCCTAGGATAAAATCAACAGATTCTGTTCAACTTCACAAATAATTATTATCTACCAGTGTGACATATTTTTAATGGAATTAACACTCATTTTCTAGACTCATAAAATAAAAACAACATGTATTAAAAAGGGTAAAATACCTTATTTGATATAAACCATTGCATCTTAAGACTTGAGTTCTTTCATGAACTTGAGTGTAATGATTGTCAAGAAAATAATAGCAAATCAAATCTAATACAAGTAGAATTATATAGCCCACAACTAAGTGAGATTTGTCCCAAGAATTCAAGCCTGGCTAAATATTTTTAAATCAACTCATCCATCACATACATAATCCACTAAAAAAACCATTATCATATCAATAGACAAAATAAAAGTGTTTGACCAAATTCAGGACACATGAAAACTCCTACATATATGGATGCTCAGCACATGGAGAACAGAAGGTTATGTCCTCAATCTGGTGAAGAGCCTGTGCAGGAAACGCACAGCTAGCATTATACGGTCATAAACTAGCAGTTTGCTATGGGAGCACAGCAAGAATGGCCCTTGCCTCCGATACTTTACACTATTGCATTAGCTAAAAGGTCTAACAAATGCTATAAGACAAGAAAGGGAATTTACAGGAATATATCTCAGGAAAGAAGAAAAGTAAAGAAATTAAGGGCCAGAGAACTTATGGTCATACCCTAGATGGTAGAGCAATAAGCAGTAAAGTTCGAACAATATGTACTCTGAGCCCAAGGCTCTTTGCACTCAGTGCCTTAGACCAGTATTTCTTGTCCAAATAGTAAAACTATTACTCTTCTTCATTTCTTATATATGCAAACACGATAGCCAAGTCTTTTGTTAACACCAGAGACCTACATACGCTATTTGACAATTGACAAGTTGAGGGTATATGTTAAGCATTTCACATGTATTATCTTATTTAATATGACCCAAAATTGAAAGACATGGGTATTATTACTCAATCCGATTGAAAAGAAATCTGGACCCACCAAGTTGAGTGTGTCAATGTTATTTCAAGTTAACTAGCTATAAAACTCGAAAACTGACTTTTACTCCCCAGAGCCCACTTTCTAAACAGCTGTGCAGTGTTCCCTAAGGCACAAGCAAAAATACACAGACTGGCACCAGTGAGACTGGCCTAGTCCATTTTAAAGTCAGCAAATACGGGTCATCTTTATACCATGAAGGCAGCTCTCAAACCTACCCTGTTCAATACCAGATATTTCTAAGTTGATTGTGGAAGCAAGCAGGGGAGGCCAAACGACCTACACCTATAGAGATTAGCAGAGAGCTTCAACTGAGGACACACTGACCCCAGCACTGGGGCATCCCAAGTCTCAGTCACTGTATACAACTCAGAAGAGACATAGTTGAGAGAAGAAACTAGGCAAAAATTTCTTGAATATTCAATTTTTTAAAAAATGTATTTTATGTATGAATACTCTATCTGTAGGTATGTCTGCATGCCAAAACAGGGCATGAGACCCAATTATAGATGGTTGTGAACTGTCATATGGTACCTGGGAATTGAACTCAGGACCTTTGGAAGAGCAGCCAGTGCTCTTAACCACTGAGTCATTTCTCCAGTTTGAACAACCAAATTTTTGCTAGCTGAAAAAGATACGAAGTCATCTAATATAATCCTTCTTTCTTCTCATACAAATGAGGAGCTTGAAATAAAAGGAAAAAAAATCACATAAACCTCTCTACCAAAGTCCTCTAAAGTTATTGAGAAGTCATCATTTCCTTTGCGAGTCTAAGATGTCAAAACAGGCTTTCTCAGTAGGGAAGTCCTTGTCACTAACTGTGACAGCTATTCTTGGTTGTCAGCTTGATTATATCTGGGATGAACTATAGCCCAGAAATAGAGGGCACACTTGTGATCTGGATCTCGAGGCAAGAAGACAACGGGCCTTTGATCTAGATCTTGAGGCTGGAAAGCTTAATGTGGGCCACACCTTCCACTGGAAGCCTATATAAGGACAATGGAGGAAGGAAGGGTTTGTTCTTCCCCTGCTTCCCCTCACCTTGTTAGTATATCCATTTCTTCTTCAGGATCGCAGCAGACCAGCTGAGACACTCAGCATCTTGGGACTGAGCAGCTACTAGATTCTTGGACTTTCAATTCATAACCAGCCATTGTTGGATTACAGCCTGTAAGTCATTCCAATAAATTCATACTATATATACACATATACATGAATATATGTATATGTGTATGTGTATAAAGAGAGAGATTCTTTCCATAAATTCTGTGACTCTAGAGAACCCTGATAATACACTGATGGAAGTGGGGTTGGGAGATAACAATAAAGGAAAGTGGGCTTCTTTTCTTACAAAAAAAAAAAACCAGTGTTTTCAGTTTTTATCATCTTTCTTCTTTTGTTCATGTATTTATTCAGCAAGTATTTACTGAATGTCTGCTATACTCTGGGTACTAAACCATGAGATAAGAATACTGCTAAAAACAGGTTGGACAAGATTCTAATGGGAAAAGGTAAACATTTCTACGTTCTGAATCACATCCAAGCACGATATGTCAAGGCAGCAGTGCAAGGAGCTATTGGAAGAGGAGGTGACCATGTCTGAAAACTGAGCTAACTTATAAGGAAGTAAATGACAGCCAGGCCTGGTAATGCAATCCTGCAGTCCTCACTTAGGTGAGACGGGGATGATACCAAACACAGCCTGGGATATCAAGAAGTAAATGACTGTCAATCTAAGACTTGAGAGAGGAAAAGATGTATTGGTCAAGTGGGAAGGAGGCAGGTAGAAAGGCCAAGTGAAAATGAGCGGAGGAAACAGCATACAAAGAGACAGGGAGAGACCGAGACTGCATGTACCTGCAAAGGATGGGGCAGAGTACACGGCAGGCAGGAGAGAAGATGGGAAGATTCCAAAAGGGTCTTGTCAGGAAGGGGTTTGAACTTTAGGCAATGAAGAAGTAGATAGATAGATAGATAGATAGATAGATAGATAGATAGATAGATAGATAGATAGATAGATAGATAGATAAAATGGAGGAGCAGGAGCCAGTGAGGATGGCTTCTACCAGCAGGCAGAGTACTGTGGGGATTCTAAGCTATATGAGTAGCAGAACAGTGGGACTTGGCTGCCTGGTCACGAGTAAGAGAGGTAGAGAACAGCCAAGAGTAAGTATCAAGAGTCCTGCGCACGGGGACGAATTTTCTGAGTCGGGAAGAAAGGAGAGCCAACGACAAACCAACAGGAAGGAACAGTCATGGTGACAGGCTTAGAGCTCTGACCACGTCACATCTCAAAACCCTTTGGGATATGAAGATTGTCTTCCGGCAAGGTTTAGAATAGAAAGCAAACACCTCTGAAATCGTTCACTCTGAAGTCCATGTTTTATAAGCATGAGAACTGAGGTACACAGAAGGGAAAGAAAAGTTAATTAAGTAGCTAGATGGAGGGTCTAGGTGGTGCTCACTGCCATACAGCCCCTCGCAAAGGCAAGAGTTGAACTTCTGTTCCTTTTTATCACCTTGCTGGAGCAATCTGCCCATGGAAACAAAACAAACAAACAAAAAACTGTGTTAGATTACGGGTATCTCACTCTTTTCCAGGAAAACGAAAGTGCTTAAATGAAGGGTCTCAACTAGTTCTTTCAACTGCGTGGGAAAATTAGTATTATTTGCCAGCTGAGATTGTACATTGTGCTTCAGGCTTCTAGCTTTTGTGAGCTGTCATGTTTTCTGGTGTGGGTTTTTAGCAATGCTGCTGTATGACTCATTTCCGCCCTTTACCCACACTACTAGAAGTAACCCCAATAAAACACATTGGTTCACACACATACACACACACACACACACACACACACACACACACACACACACAGAGTTTTCCAATACATGTCCTTTGGGTTTTTTGTTTTGTTTGATTGTTTTTTACTTATTTTTGTTTTTGTTTTCTCTTTTTTGCTTTATTTAGACGGTTTCTCAGTGTAGCTCTGGCTGTCCTAGGAACTCACGCTGTAGACCCAGCTGGCCTTGAACACAGAGGTCCTGCTCTGCCTCCTAAGTGCTGGGATCACAGGTATGCACTACCACCACTAAAACATGTGTTCTAATAATGTACACTGCAAAAATTATCAGCCAGGTAGTGGTGGTACACACCTTCAATTCCAGCACTCGGGGAGCCAGGGGAGGGCAGATCTCTGTGAATTCAAGGTCAGCCTGGTTGGTTTACAGAGTCAGTTTCAGGGCAGCTAGGGCTACACAGAGCGCTGTCTTAAAAAATAAAAAAATAAATAAAAAATTTAATAAGTCATCAAAAGTCTTTGCCTCTTAAATTTTCTAGTAATGGATTTCATCTTTTTTAAAAAAAACATGACTATAATTGCAATTTCTCCTCTTAGGTGGTACATGGCATTGCATGAAAGAAATAACCACGCTTTGACGTTAAAAACCACACAAATCTCCAACACAGCAAAGGCTGATTTTATGTAGAACTTGCCCTTCGTCTCCTCTCAGACATGTTCCCCTACAGTGTGAAATTAGTTGTCATCAGTTCACTCATTATTTCTGGTAGGAGCATTTGTTCTTCTTGTTACTTTGGGTTTTGTCTTTTGAGGACAAAACCTGGTACACTGGCCAGGTTGCCTCTACATCCACAGGACTAGAATAATAAGTGTGCATCATTGCACCCAATTCTTCTGAGATTTCTATTCCATTCCACCATTAACAGTTCTGATCCAGGCTCTATGGAGCACATCAGTAGGGCTAGCACCAAGAGGGCAGAAGCAGGAGGGTCATAGCAAGTGAAAATTAGTCCTGGGGTGCTGGTCTATAATCTCAGCTAATAAGAAGGCTAATTCAGGAGGGTGGTCAGTCTGGACTACAGCGGAAGCAATAATTTCTCACCATAGACCTAAAAGATTTAGTCAAAGATGAGTAGAAGGCTAAGTGAGAATGATCAGAGCTCTGGGACAGCCAGTGCCACATAGTGAGACACTGGATCAATCAAACAAACAAACAAACAAAAAAACACATCATGCTAGAATAAGTATGGTACAGGAATATTTTCTGAATAACCAAACATTTTTGCACATGAAACTGAAATAAATCTACATCTCTAGCTATATAAGCAATTATACTAAGGGGCCAAAGTAAGAAGACATCCCTGTTAGTACAGTCTACTTACCGGTGATTAAATTAGAACGTGTTCGTCATTAAAATTTTTCATAATGGTTGCATATAGCATTGAACAAGCTTGTTCTCTGGCCCCTGTGTTGTTGCCAGATGCAAGTAATTATATCAATCCCTGTCAGTAAGAAAAACATTTTTTCTTATAAACTGTTGATACTCAATAAAGACAACCTGCACCCGTGGTTCTCAATGCTGTGGCTCTTTAATATAGCTCCTGGCATGGTGGTGACCCCCACAATAAAATTGTTTCATTGCTATTTCCTAACTGTAGTTTTGCTACCGTTGTGAATGGTAATGTAAATATCTGATATGCAGGCTATCTGTAATGTGACCCCTGTGAAAAGGCCGTTAGACCCTCGAGGGGTTGTGACCCACAGATTGAGAACCACTGACCTACACCAACTCCAAGATCTTCCATAACCAACCATGTCACTCTTTGTTCCTAAAGCTATTCTTTAGAAAATCAAAGCTCAATTTAAAGTCAAACACAGCCAATTGATGTTTTATTTATGTCCAAGGTAAGTGAAGAGCAACTAACCAAACAGCATACAAAATCGGACGCTATCAGTATGGTTTTTAAGGCTAAGAATCCACTGTCCTTTCAGTGTTTCCTTACTGGGTTTTATCTCATGCTAATGGTTTAATTCTCACAGTACGGCACCTAGAATGGTGGTCAGCATGATGCGTTGTGGGAACTCCTTCAGTCAACAACCTTTAAGATACTGGCCCACTTTGGGTGTGAGCTCATGCAGTACATATAAGTGCAGACAAAAGGCATGTGCAGCCCTTTTTTCTGTTGGACTTGGTTCCCATTTCCCAGAGCACAGAGCACAGAGTGGACTGCAGATCGCTACCCTTATTGAGAGTTTACTCCCAAATAAATAAACCTTTGTTATACTCCATTCCAGGCTATTGTGAAACTCTGACAATACTACAATGGTGTGCTCAAAAACTGCCACTCAAAATCCCAAGATGGCAGTCCATCACCTTTGGGAAGGCACTTGTATGCCCAAATTTAGAGATCACCGTGGGAAAGCCAAAGAGATGAAGGAGCTAGAGCAGCCAGAAAGGTGGAAGCATCAAGTACAAAGGGAACGTGATAATGAGCAGCTTCCCTGAGCATTGAAAATGGAACGTCCAGCAGCAAGGGAGATGATAGAATATTTTGTTCAAGTTATGAAAAACAGAGTTTTGGACCATCCACACCACACCAGTTTCCCACAAGTTGAACAGCGATCACTGGGCCTATTGTGGATGGGGGGATGGGGGTGGGGTGGTAATATTAGAATTAGTGAGGAAAGACACAATGAATCTCCCAGTTTAGATTAGCTACTCTGAGGGATATAAATCAGGAGTGGAGTAGTTGACTATAGCACGCGTGATGTCCTGGGTTCATCCCCAGTATGAAGACAGCTAAACCCATGATCCCACTTTTACATTCTGATCCCTCCCTAACTCCATCACGACAGAACAACTTTGCACAGTGACTTTCTCACACCCTAAGCCATCCAAATCGGAGGCTGCAGACCTGGGCTGTGAACAAGCAGGAAGAACCACTAATTCACTTCTCAGGTGAACATCAGGTGAGAAGCCCTGCTTGGGTGATTGTCATGGGAGTATACGCACATGGACACCTGGGGCTGGGGCTGAGGCTCACGTGTGCATGTGTATGGGCACACATACACATGGAGACCTCGAGCTGGCACTGAGGATCATGTGTACATGTGTGTGTGTAAACATGCATATGGAGACCAGGTACTGGCGCTGAGGATCACGTGTGCATGTGTGTGGGTGTACATCCACACGGAGACCTGGGGCTGGCACTGAGGATCACATGTGCATGTCTGTGGGTGTACATCCACATGGAGACCTGGGGCTGGTGCTGAGGATCTCTTTGATCACTCTGCCACCATATATGCACGGAGGCAGGATCTTCCAGTCAAAGCTCACATGACAGGACTGGCTTCCTAGTCATTTTGTGTTGGAACTTTGTTGTCTCCGTCTTCTAAGTCTCGGATTGTAGGTTGACCTCCATGCATAAGACCACCCCACATTTACAAGGGCTCTAGAGATCCAGGCTTTCTTTCTCTTGCTTGAGTAGCAGGTATCTTAACTAAAGAGCCTTCTTTTCAATACTTTTTGTTTTGTTTTGTTTTTCAAGACAAGCACAGCGCTGGCTGTCCCAGAACTCACTTTTTATAGGCCAGACTGGGCTTGAGCTCACAAACGTTCGACTTCCTTTGCCTCCTGAGTGTTGGGATTACGGGTGCCACTGCCTCCTGGCTTCAGCACTTCCAAAGATGCATATTTTTACACTTAAGTTTATAGCATCCAATGCTGCACTGTTGATGGTAATACAAAAACATTCAGTCTCCAACTTAATCCTTCTGAATAAATAACCTGTCAGTAAATCTACATGTTTATTCAATATCATTCTAAATGATGCTAACAATACACGTTAAATGCTTCATTGTGGTTCGGAATAAAACCTAACATCTTGTCTTTTTAAAATGAATTTTGAAAATAGCTGACATTTCTCAAAGGTCTCCAACTGTTTGGTTTTCAATGATAAATTTTAAGTTTGTGGGAGTTGGGGTTTGGCTTTGTTTTTATTTTAGCTGTGTAGTAGATATAATTTATTTATCTTCCTCAGAATTTTGCAAATTATAATGATGCTGAAGTTAAATTTAAATAGTTTGTTCCTGCAGTGCTCTGAGTATGTGAGAAGCCTCGGTTTCCAGTGCCAGTTGGCCTAGGAAAGCATCAAAACCCATTCAAAAGAGTTGGCACTCTTACCGAGCAGAGATTTTACCAAATTACAGAGAAATAAAGAAAGCCTGGCAGAATGAACATCCAAACCGTAAGCTCTGGAACACTAGAGCCTGGCACAGCGGCTCACACTTGTGATCCCAGCACCTGAGAGCCTAAGGGAGGGAGTTTGGTTACAAAGCCAGCCAGGGCTACATGGTGAATTTCTGGCTAACCCCACCTAGAGTATCAACTGCCGTACAGAGACAGTCATCTTTACTCAGTGGTGTGGCCACCAGCAGGTTATTCTCCACACACAGAACTAACCAGACACATTGGAACTGGGATTAAAAAATGGAAAAGAAGAACAGAAAAGAAGGAAGGAAGGGAGGGAGGGAGGGAGGAAAGGGAGGAAGGGAAGGAAGTGAGGGAAGGAAGGAAGGAGGGAAGGAGGGAGGGAGGAAGAAAGGATATGAAATTGGAAGAAGGACCTACTAAGATGAGAAATGGAGAGTGGATACATTGTAGACCTGTGTGAAACTCTCAAAGAAAAACATAACATTAATAAAGAAAAAATAACTCCACAGCTCTGTCAGGGGGTACAGAATTTAAAAGACTAAATTTGGATACTTATGTAAGTTTCAGGCCAGCTTGGGCTACATACTGAGGCCCGTCTCAAAACAAACACAAAATCAAAACAGACTTGCGTGAAACATTAAAGAAGCCACACAGCCTTCCAGCAAGCATTTCTGCCAAGATAAAAAGAAACCAGACAGGTTTCAACTGAGAAGGGGTCACTGTCTCCAAAGCTCTGGGCCCTAGCGCCTCCTGGAATTGACAGCAAATACAAAGACCACGCTGTGGACAGGCACTGCTCACAGTCCAGGTTCTTCTTTGTGATCTAAACAGCGAGCTGTTTTATATCATCTTAGCTGGATAAAACTAGATCCTCCCCTGGAGTAGTTTCTGTTTGGTGACTTGTTCTCTATAGCACAGGCTGACCTAGAATTTGCTATGTAGAGGATGACCTTGAACCCCTGGTCCTCCCGCCTTCCACCTCCTGAGGGCTGGATTATAAATGCGAACCCCAACACCCAGCTCCTGGTCTTCTGAGTGCTAGGACTGCAGGCGTGCACCCCCAAAGCATGATTACCCTATACTTTTCACACTGTGAGAAGAAGCCTTCACATTTTCAGCACTTAGAATGGGTATAAGTTCTTCTATACATAAGTATGTATGCATGTGTAGATATGACTAAGGTTTTTCGCCTGTATTTTTGTTTATATGTGTGCGTCTACATGAATGTGCGCTAAGTGTTCAGGAGTACACCGAGAGGCCAGAAGACGGTTTGGGATCCCCTAGAGCCTGAGCTACCTTAATTAAGTGGGTGTTGGGAATAGGAGGGTCCTCTGGCAGAGCAGCAAATGCTCTTAACCACTGAACCATCTCTCCAACCCCTGTTTGAATAATTAAGATGGGAAAGTTTCTTTGTGGGGCTCCATTAACATCAGATATGATTGTGTTTATTTTTAGAACATTTAAAAACATTACAAGTAACATTTGGAATGGTTCTCCGAAGGCATATTTCAGGTGGTTTTTATTTTTCTCTTTATACATTTTTATACCTTTTTAAATGCGCTGCTCACAAATGACAATGTGAATGACTTGGAAATCTTCTGCACTGTGTGCACACATGTAAAGTGGTAAAGCCACTTGTGAGAAACAGTATAGAAGTTCCTCAGAAATTAAATACAGAGTCACCTAATATGTTATATTCCATTTCTGGGTATGTGTCCCAAAGAATTCAGAGGCAATTAAGCACCCATATTCATAGCAACATTACTTACAGTAGGGCTGGAGGGATGGCTCAGAGGTTAAAAGCACTGGCTGCTCTTCCTGAGGTCCTGAGTTCAATTCCCAGAAACCACATGGTGGCTCACAACCATCTGTAATGAGATCTGGAGCCCCCTTCTGGTGTGTGGGCATAAATGGAGGCAGAATGTTGTATACATAATAAATAAATCTTTAAACATAAATATATATATATATATATTACGTACAGTGGCCAAATGACAACTCAGTTGTTGATTGACCGCTGAGTGAACAAGTGAAATGTGGTATGTACATAGCTTTGAGGGAACATCAAAGAGAGGGTTAAGAGAGGGGCATTTTGATACATTTGTAATCCCAGCACACAAGAGGTAGAGGCAGAGGGACCAGGCAATTGGGTGTGGCAGCACACACAAATAATCCAGCCCCCAGGAGGTGGAAGGCGGGAGGACCAGGGGTTCAAGGTCATCCTCTACATAGCAAATTCTAGGTCAGCCTGTGCTATAGAGAACAAGTCACCAAACAGAAACTACTACAGGGAGGATCTAGTTTTATCCAGCTAAGATGATATAAAACAGCTCGCTGTTTAGATCACAAAGAAGAACCTGGACTGTGAGCAGTGCCTATCCACAGCGTGGTCTTTGTATTTGCTGTCAAATTCCAGGAGGCGCTAGGGCCCAGAGCTTTGGAGACAGTGACCCCTTCTCAGTTGAAACCTGTCTGGTTTCTTTTTATCTTGGCAGAAATGCTTGCTGGAAGGCTGTGTGGCTTCTTTAATGTTTCACGCAAGTCTGTTTTGATTTTGTGTTTGTTTTGAGATGGGCCTCAGTATGTAGGTAGTCCAAGCTAACCTGAAATTCTGACCTGCAAAAGCAAGCATTACTTCCTTTCCTGTACAACAAACACAGTCTGTCTCTTTGCTTAAAAGCAAAGATGTTCTCCCTCCTTCTGCTCCTCACTTTGGACCGAACATGAGCAATGAAGTCAGGACCACGAGGGGTGCGTCCACCCACTAAAACAGTGGGACTGATCTAATGGCAGCTCACCTAGGCCAGCTGGACTGGGAGTGATGGAGTATGTGATCAAACTGGACACTCTGAATGTGGCTGGCAATGAAGGCTGACTGAGAAGCCAAGGACAATGGCACTGGGTTTTGATTCTACTGCATGGACTGACGTTGTGGGAGCCTGGTTTGTTTGGATGCTCACCTTTATAGACCTGGATGGGGGGCGGGGGAGGACCTTGGACTTCCCAGTGGGCAGGAAACCCTGACTGCTCTTAGGACTAGAGAGGGAGGGGAGGGGGGAAGGGGAGGGAAAAGGGAGGCGGGGAGGAGATAGAAATTTTTAATAAATAAATAAATAAAGAGAAAAAACAAAACAAACAAAAAAGCAAAGATGTGTGATTCTATAATCACCATTGATTTCATATATTGAACAGTCATGCACAAGTCCGCTGGCTTCACCTCGTCCCAGGCAACTAGCATCCTTTCTCCAGGTGACTACTCAATGCATCTCAGATAGGTAGAATTATAAACTGCTGGTCCTTTGTGACTGGTGTGTTTCAGTTAGTGCAATCTCAAGGTCCATGCTGAAGTATTCATCAGGATGCCCTTCTTTGGAAGATTGAATACTGCTCCCTCATAGCTATGTACAGTGCACATTTTTTTCTTACCCACTCAGTAGTTAATGGAAGGCTGAGTTACTTCTATCCTACCTTTTGGTTATGGTAAATAATCTTGCTGTGAATACATATATGGATCTACCTCTACCAGGACCTTCTCTGAACTCATTGGAGCATGTACCCAGAAATGGAACACTACACCATAGGTAATTCTGTAACCGTTTTTCCTAAGTGGCTTTACTATTCTACCAGCCTGCTCACAGTGCATAAGGATTCTAAAGTCCTGCATACTCTCATCGATATTTCTTATTTTCGGCTTAGATGTGATGACCCATCTTAAAGCCTGTGGTCCACCCTCTGAAGGTGACTGCAACTGCATTTCCCTAATGACTGGTGATGCGGAACATCTTTTATGAGTTTATAAATTTATATTCCTTTATAAATAGTTTCCAGAGAAATAGCTACTTAAGCCCTTTGCTTTTCATCAGGGAATAGAATAAGGGGAAAGTTTAACACTTCATCTAAATGCAACTGTAAATTTGGGGGCATTCTTAGGGTCAACAGTTATTTGGGATGTAGACTGGGCTTTTGTCTTATGACCTCCTGGATATAAGATGTAGAAAGGTGGAGTATATGATGGTGCAGTTCTCAGCATGATGTCCTTAAAGTGGTGCCACGTTTATTTTCTGCCCCTTTTGATAGAGTCAATACAATAATATCATACAGCCTCCGACAACAGTGAGGCATCATGGTTCAGAATTTATCAAGAATCGTTCCTATGGAGTCACACAAGCTCACTGACATCTCCGGAGGACCAAACCTGAGATGATTTCACAGTCCCTTCTCACCACCTCTCATGAGGCAATGCTGTCTATACATAGCTTTAGAAGAGTGGGGCAACAAGGAGGATTCCCAGGTCAGCAATCAATAGTCATGTGCTACACATCCCTCAAAAACCATATACTACAGACAATCACGATTATGGTTAAGCTGACCAAACACTTCCCATTTATATGGATGAGTGTAAGCCTCCTTAAAGCAGGACTTTACATGTTTTGTTTCATTGGTGCTGAAAACAAAAATGAGATAACTAGAATGAGTCCCCAGGCCTCAGTAGGCCCCCAGATCTGAGCACAACAGACCCCATGATGGAAGTACCATTTGGGCCAGAAAACTCTGCATGTACCACAGGCCAAAATGAAAACAAAGACCTAATCTACAAAGTCTTTAGTTCTGGGAAAGTCTCTAAGTGTCCTAACCTTGCCTTTTGGCTTCTGCAGTTCTGTTTCTGGCTAACTGTTCTTGCTAACTGAAATATGTCAACCCAGAACATGTTTTTTGTGTGCTGAAAACTTATCCTGAGGAAGGCTAAGTGCTACACTAGGTGGCCGGGATCCCAGTGCAGTCACTGGCTGGCTAATAATGACATTCTATTGTCCAAGCAATCTTCTCTGGTGGATGCCCCACAACAGTACCTAAAGCTGAGAGCGATGAAACAATCCAGAGAAAATCAACTAAATATAAACAGTAAAACTGCAGCCAGGCAGAAGGGTAGAAGATTCCCCAATTCTCAATACTTTATCAACTGTGGGTACTTTGAGGATAGAGCTAAATGCAGTGTGATACATCCTCTGTAAACCACAAAATACAGACAGTAGGAGCACCAACATATGGGGCGGCACACAAACTCACAGAATGAGAAGTACTTGATTTAGACAAAAAAAAAAAAAGTGTGAGGAGGAAGAGGCAGTAGTCCTCATATCACAAGGTCCAGAGTTTAAAACCAAGGCATTATCCTGACTCTCATAAAGAAGCCCCCATGATGCTGAAGCCCAGAGACATTCTGTAGACCTGCACATCTGTCAGTGTACGTTGAACCACCAGCTCAAGTTCCTGGCATGCACAGTGGGTCTCTGTGTTTCTATAAATCCAGTTAAAATTTGTGCAAAAAGCAAAAGGAAATTGCTTTTGTACGTGGTTTTTTTTTTGTACAGTATTTTGTACATGATTCATGTTTCAACTTCCTAAGCACAAGGTTCTACAGTGTGTACAGCCTTATCTGAACACTTCATTTTTCCACATACTACAGGCTTTAAGAAATGGAAGTGGCCTGGCCTCTCCAAGTAAAAGAAGTCTTGATCTTATCTGACATTGAGGAGTCAGGTCACCTAGCAATGTAGAGAAAAAATGTTAGGAGGAGGTTCTAGTGCATAGCAGGCATCGCTGGGCGCCATGCCCTGTACTTTGCTTTCCTTGTCAATCATAGATGGCGCCTGTTCTCTACTTTTCATTCTGCTCTGCCCTATCTAGCTCACAGTGTGCATAGCTTAACAGTGAAATAGAATGCAAAGGCCGGTCTGCTCCCTTCTTGCACATCACCAAGCTTGGAAACCAAATGTACTTCAAAGTTTGGAGTGTAAACCATCTCGTGGGATTCTGTGTATGAGACAAGTTTAGACTTTCCTTGTTCATGGGAACACACACTATTTACCAAACATTCTTCTCTCCCAAAGTTAGTAACTCCTAGCTGTCTTTAAACAAAAAGAAGTTTTCATATCAAATGAAAAGATTATCACAAGGAGTAGGGATGATGGCTCAATAGATAAGAGTGCTTGGTGCACAAGTGTGAGGACCTGAGTTCAAATCCCCAGCACACACATAAAAAGCCAGGGCTGACTGCAGGTGTATCTATAATTGAAGTATGGGTGAGGGAGTACAGACAGGAGGGTTGCTGGGGCTCGCTCCAGGCTCTGTGAGAGACCCTGTTCCAAGGGAATCAGATGGAGAATGATGGAGTAGGATGCCTGATGCTGTCCTGACAAACACCAACTATCGTGTGTGTGTGTGTGTGTGTGTGTGTGTGTGTGTGTGTGTGTGTGTGTGTGCGTATGTGTTCTCCTGAGACTGTACAGGAGTTCAGGTTGACAGTAAAGGTAAAAATCTAATCATTTTTTAATACACACTGAAAACTCTTACATTGTTTTGCTATAATGTTAAGGACACGGCCACTAGTCCTTGCTTGCTGTGTTTTAGTCCAGACTCTGACAAACTGGGCAACATATCCACTTTAGAACAAAGAGCCTGGAGGTGCTAGTTCCAGAAGCCATCGGTGGTTGACTTTGGAAACAGCCCAAGAAAAGCATAAGGACTGAGATCATTCCAGGCAGGCTGAGGTTGTGGTTCTCTAGAGCGTGAATTCCCAAGCTAACAGTTCATCTTCTAACTTTAAAAACTGTCTATAGATTCCTGAGGGCTGTGCACTATCCTACAATGAATGCATGCATGCATAGATCTGTAAAACTAACCCAACAAGTGAACCCTATACTTGAAGTTGGTGAGACTTTCTATAAAATCTAAATACTTTTAACTCCACAGGCAACAACTCAAGCCTAGGAATCACTCTTCTGCATTATGAACTACTCTGCATTCCAGGCAGCAAAACGCTATCAGAATGAACCTTGTTACCCTTGGGCACATTGGTTTCATGGAGAATGCAGGGAATGCAGTGTGCACACTTGATGACAAGCCTCTGTGACAGAGAGTGGATGGGTGGTCCATCCAACCCTGTGCGCTTGAAGACCAACAAAAACTACTTTGCACATTTCTCAAAAACAAATCAGTAGAATGGAGAGATCCTTTCTGAGTAAAACAAGGTTCCAGTCCATGAACATAAAACACTGTTTAGACCAGGGCAGTGGTGGCATACGCCTTTAATCCCAGCACTCAGGAGGCAGAGCCAGGTGATCTCTATGTGTATGTGCATATACATACTGTGAAAAGACACCACGACCACGGTAATCTTATACAAGAAAGCATTTAACTAAGGGCTTGCTTTCATTTTCAGAGGCTTAGTCCATTATGATGGCAGTCCATCATGGCTGATAATATGGTGGCAGAGGGCACAGCAGCATGTAGGCATGGTGCCGGAGAAGTAGCTACACCCTAATCAGCAGGCCGAGGTGGGAGGGAAGGCTGGACCTGACAAGGGCTCTTTGGAAACCTCAAAGCCCACCCCAAGTGACACACTCCCTTCAACAAGGGCACACCGACTCTAACAAGACTATGCCTCCTAATCCTTATAATCCTTTCAAATAGTTCCACTCCCTGGTAACTACACATTCAGATACATGAGCCTATGGTGGAAGCATGCTTATCCAAACCACCACAGGTGTCCTCACTGATCATGGAATTTAGCTGTTCTCCTAGAGTGGAGATAGATGCAACCAGTGAATTAGAAATCATCTCCCATTATTGCTACCCTGACCCTAATTTCTCCCCTCAAATGTTCTGACTCCTCCCCCACAGAGACTCAAACATGTGGAACAACTAATGGGGACATCATATTCCACATGACAGTTTACATTCACCAGGAAGTGACCCACCACATAGCCGGTATAATGCTGGGTACTTTCGTATGTGTTATATTGGTAGAGTGACACACTAGGCCACATATCGCAGAGAGGGCAAAAATATGGTGGCATTCAAGATCTGTCCCCCACTCAAGGGCAAGTTATTGATCCAAGATTGAACTCTTTTAGGTTTATAAAATATGCCCAACAATTAAGGACACTCTGGAAGAAACAGGGTGTTTGTAGACTTCCTGGAAATACATGTAAGATTTCGGATAATTATAACCGTTGCTGTAGAGAAATAACCCTGAAATTATAGTAGGCTTTTTTTCTTCCCATTGAGATAAAGTTTCCCTATACAACCCAGGTTGGCCTAGAATTAATGAGCCTACTCCCTCCTGAGCACTGGTATTACACGGGTACACCACTTCATCTTACTGTGACTTTTTATCATTATCTTACAAAACCCTGAGAACTAATGGATCCTTGAAGCTGATATTAACCAATGATCTTTTGCATAAGTTTTCATCATGGGGAAGTATTTCCTTTTCTTTGTTTTGTTTTTCGAGACAGGGTTTCTCGGTGTAACAGTCCTGGTTGTTCTGGAACTTGCTTTGTAGACCAGACTGGCCTTGAACTCACAGAGATCCATCTACTTCTCTACCTCCCAGATGCTGGGATGAAGGAGTGTGCTACCACTGACAGGCATGGGGAAGTATTTTCAGACTATTTTGATTTCATTAAAGCAATCCCAGGACCAATTGCTTGATATTGCATCAGGCCTCACACCCAAATTCCAATATTTGATTCCTTTCAGGGTCTTGTTCTGTCCTCATCAGGCAAGGCATGTGCTTTAATCAGACCTGGTAAATACTCAAATTTCATGAAGTGTTTTCTGGGAGAAAGCCACAGATGTCGTCAGGTCCCTTTGGCTGGGAAGGATCATTTCTTCCATCATCCATAGAAAGTATTTTCTCACTTTTCTCCCCTGCCAAACACACTGAATTACCACTTTCAAATTCAGCAAACTAATCTAATTTTAGTGATGCATAGTTGCAGGGTAAACCATAAAGTCACTGGCACCCAAGAAATTAATTTTAACAGTTGGAAGTAAAACTGACATTTAATTATCAATCATCCAAGGGTGTTAAAAAGTACATCAGTTTTCCACAGTTAACAAAAAAAGAACTTTGAGTTGTCTCTCCCTGGTGTGGGTAACTTTTGCTCAAAGTCCTAAATTTTTTGCTTCTATATCCAGGGCTCCAGAACAGGACAGTTAGTAAGTGTTTGATAGAAGCACTCATATTACAAATATTTGCTATAAGCACAATGATTACTGAAGAGTTGGTCTAGTCTGTTCTCTCAATTCTTATTAATAATATACAAGTATTTTCACTAGTTATAAAAATAACTCAGAAGCTAGAAAAATGGTTCACTGAGTAAAGACACTTTCTGCCAAGCCCGAGGATAAAAACAGACACACACACACACACACAGAGTAGATAAATAAATAAATAATTTCAGAAAAATGAAATAAAAGCATTGGGGGATTAAGTCTTAATGTAACTCTGACTAGACTTAGTATTGTCTTTAAAAGACCAATGTTTTGACCCTGGAACTAATTTATGGCAGAAGAGATTGCAACAGCGTAAGTTTTATTTGTGTGATGCTTGCTAATCTAAGTGTGTCATCATTTGCTTTCTATCGTGATTTACAATGCACTTGTGATGTTAATTTACAAATACATCATACTACCTGAAGTAATGGGATACCATTACTTCAAGATTTAAAAAGGTTTTTTATTCCAGACCTAAAGTGACATCTTGCAACTGTCTTTTGCAAATGTTTATACAAGGCCCCAGAATCGAAGTTTTCATATTGAGTCCAAGATGCTTCAAAACATCTCACTTTATTTTATTATTATGCTTAATAGGTTGAATGGTTTGGAATTCAATAGGCCTGCACTGACTAACAAAAAGCCACGCAGTAAGTATTTCTTGCCTGAATTTGCTTTCAAATTGGCTGGAGGCAAAGAAAAATTCAAATTGGTCTGAGTTACAGGTGTGGTTGTCCAATGTACCTAGTTAAACAGAAAGCAAACACCACACCTTTGGAGCCTCCGATCAGTAACAGTTATTCATCCATATATAACTCTCTGCATAATTTCTACCATCAAAAACGGTGGAACTATAGGTGAGGACTCTGTTTAGTACTCCACCCAACCAGGATTATCACACTGATTATATCCCATACCTACAAAATGAGGACTCCCAGATTTAAATATATATATATATTACATATATATATATATTATATATATATATGTCAGATCTTCTGAAATTCTACTCTCACTCAATATCCAAATGGCTGCACTTTTTCTCAGGCCTAAACATCTACAGATTTGGGGGTGTTGCTTTGTTTTCAGGGAACGAAAGCAGTGTTTACCAAACACAACTCTTTGAGTAGCCACACCAACAAGGAAGCCACCACAACTTCCTTTCAGGCCCCAAGACATATCTTGCTAGAAAACAGCTTACTGCCCAGCTCAGCTGTGCCCCTTGATGTCTGAAACACACTTCTCACCAGTCCAAACCTGTAACAACTTTTAAGACCCTAGCCATACCTTTATTTGATATTATTTAAGATACCCACAGTTTAGGATGGAATCCAAGTTGCTCCATTCATGGATTCTTAGGAGAAGGCTCAGTTTCTTTTTCTTGATAGCAGTTTTGCAACACAAGGGCTTCACACACATTATATACATTATATTAGGTATGTATGCATTTATATCTGTTTATGTGATGTAAGCATGCATGCTATAGCATGTATGCCAAGGTCAGACAACAACCTTGGGTGTTGGTTCTCACCTTCTACTTGGTGTGAAGTAAGGTATTCTTGTTGTTTCCTGCCGCCATGCCAAGACAACTGGCTTATGAGCTTCTTTGTCTCCACCTCCCATCTGCCCTTTCAAAGAGTTGGGATTAGAGATGCTCACGGTACATGTCCGACTTCTTATACGGGTTCTTCTGGATCTATATTTCCTTCATAAGCATTCCTCTTCTTTATATTCTATTCGCTTTGCGTCCCTCTCACCCACACAGCAGACATCCTCTAACACTCATTCATTCTTTTCTGAAAAAGTGAAGGCAGGATCACAGTTCCCTTCAGGGATCAGCCCAAAGCCTGAACTTCCCATCTCCTCCCTGAACCTTGGTAATGATTAAACATGACCTTCAGACTTCAGGGGTTAATTTCACACCTCTGGACTCATCTAGCCTAGCAGTGCACATGAGTAATTTCTCCTGAGTACCATGATGAGCTTCTGGTAAACTAGAGATGACTTTCCACACGTGGGCTCATCCTAGCAACAGTAGCAATTGCGAGCGGAAGACGGACAAGTGGAAAATCCCCTGGCACGTGGTGAACACAGTCATTCTCCACTCGTCACATCTCCTGGACAAAGGGCACAACCCTGAGTATGTCTAGTGCCCTGATTAGACTTTCCCTGGAGGTCAATGAAAACCCAGACTTCTTTGTATTTTGTGCTATTTCAAATCATTCAAGAAAAGAACAAGAAGACGCTCTAAATACATGTCAGAAGTTCTGGGCAATTTTCAAACCAACTTGAATTGAATAGACAAAAAAAAAAATTCAATAATTTGAGACCCTTTTTCTATTTCTTATTTGTTCTTTCCTTCTTTTAAAGATACGTTTTTTTAGTTTTGTGTGTGTGTGTGTGTGTGTGTGTGTGTGTGTGTGTGTTGGGATGGTGTGTACACGTGGATGCTCTTCTGCAGAGGCCAGATGTGTAAAATCGCCCACAGAACTAGAGTTACTGGTGCTTGTGAGCTACCCAGTGTGGGAACTTGGAACTGAACTCAGGCTCTCTACAAAAGCTGCACCGTCTCTCCAGCCCCCAATTGATCTTTTATTTAATCATTCTTAATATGAAAATTTTAAACTTTGTTCCGAAGACCATGCTTAATAGGCTAAACTTACCGCTCTACACAGTACTGTCCAGTGTTCACTTCAATGTTTATTAAGAGCTTTGATCTCCAGGGCTGGGAAAGTAGCTTACAAGAGCACTCATGCAGCATGGCCAGGGCACAAAGATGGAAAAAAATAATAATTTTATTCCTACTTCGGCCTGCTTGGCACTCATCAAAAAAATGTATGCCTTGACAGAGACTCTTCAGTCGCAAACAAATTACGTAATGAGGTGGGCAGTGGCAGAGCCACCCCTCCACTCAAAGTTTAGCACCAACAAAATTCAAGCTGTCACCTCATTATCGACATCCCAGACTATACCTGTTCGCCCTATCTTTTACAAAGACTTTTCAATGTGGACATTATATGCTTTGTGTTTAGAGACAGGGTCTCTCTCTCCACATCCTAGGCTGGCCTGGTACTCACTCTTAACCCAGGCGGGCCTGGAATGCATGGCAATCCTCCAGCCTTGATCTCTCAAATGATTGTATTAGAGGAATTAGCCACCATGCCTGGCTGCATTCTTAAAGTACTGAAACCATGAGATCAAATGGGTTTCGAAAGTCGGCGTTTACACAAGCTGCACTTGGATCTGAGGATGTGACTACATTGTAAAGAAACTGAGCCAGGGCAAGTGACTCCAATAACTCAGGAGGCAGAGGCAGTCGGATCAAAGGTTCCAGGCCTGTCTGGGCCACATAGGGAGCTGTGTCTCAAAATATAAAGTACAAAGAAGGCTGTGGATACAGCTCGGGGTAAGGCATTTGGCTGCCAGGTACAATCCCTAAATTCAATTCCCAGCATGGGAATGGAGGCAGAGAGCGAGAAGGAAGAGGAAGGGAAGGAACAGAGGAACAGAGGGACAGAAGGACAGAGACTACAGAAAGAAAACAGTTCTATCTACAGAGTTCTGAATTACTCTTTTTAAAATGGGATATTCTTATAACGCTTTTCTACACCACTCCATTTTTGCAGCCTATGACATTTCATTTATTTTATTTTTTCAACTAAGTTTCTTATAAGCCATTCTAAAGTGTTTTCCTACTTCTCTTCACAACAACCCTATCTGAGCTTTTGGAATGTGTCCCTGAGGCCAGGCGCTGTACAAACTGAATCTCACCCAATGCTCAGGCAACCTTGAGCAGAGCGGCCAAGGAACACAGAGACAGGGCTTTCTACCTATACCCCTCTCTACCACATGGTGTCCACACCTTCCTTTAGAAGTGAACAGACAGGAGTGTCATGGGGCCAGGAAAGATGCCCAAAGTGTCAGTTCCACAGGGAGCACATAGCCAAGTGTGTACACACAGAAGCGGCTTTTCTGACAGCAGCTTTGCCATCAGACAGGATCCTGACACTCTTTAATAACATATTCATTTCACCAGGCGGTGGTGCTGCACGCCTTTAATCCCAGCACTCGGGAGGCAGAAGCAGGTGGCTCTCTGTGAGTTTGAGGTCAGCCTGGTCTACAGAGCTAGTTCCAGGACAGGCTCCAAAGCTACAGAAAAACCCTGTTCCCAAAAACAAAACAAAACAAAAGATAATCATGTCATTTACCTCTCGTAGCTTCACCTGCAAAATAAAATTTGCTATGCTGATTGTGGAGGCAAAAAGCAAGAGGAAATTAGGTGGGCAGGCTCAACAGCAGACGTGAAAGCTGAAGGAAGGTAATTCAGAGACAATCTGAATCTGTGAGCTCACTCGTGTGTGTTTGTGTGTGTGTGTGTGTCTGTGTGTGTCTGTGTGTGCGCGCGCATGCACGCTTGTGTGTGTGTGCCATGAAGCAAGTGGGAATCAGAGGACACCCAGGTCTCTTTGCTGGTTTTCTGTTGTATGTCAGGCTAATTGGCCTGTGAGCTCCTGGGGATTCTCCTGTCTCCACCTCTCACATCTCTTCTAAGAGCACTGCAATTACAGATTGCATTGGTGATGCACTGGCATTTTTTTTAAGCATTCTTTTTATTTATTCTTTGTGTCTTTCACATGCATCTCCATCCCATTCATTTCCCTGGCTTTTCATATCTGCCCTCCCCCCACCCGCCGCCTTGTAACCTCACCCACAAAATAAAATTTAAGAGGAAAAAAAAAGAAAAAAAAGAGAAGAAAAAAATCAATCCCATTATGAAAGTGTATCAGGACACACTGGGTCACACAGTAAATGCTTTAGTCCACACATCTTTACTAGCAAGTGTTCACTGCAGAGAGTCAGTGGTCTGGTTCAAGGCCTCTGGTTTCTGCTACACTGCTGATGCTGGGCCCTCACTGGAACCCCTCTTGGATATCCTGCTGCTGCCCTGTGTCATAGAGACCCTGCAGCTTTGCGTCTGCAGGACCTGTCACATGCTCCAGCAGATCACAGATGGGGTGGGTGTTGGGGTGGGTCACCACATAAGCCTGGTTCTGGGACTGGGTAGTTGCAGGGTTGGTCAGCTGGCCAGCTTTCCCTTTTCCTCACCACCAGGGTGACCTCTCCTGAATTGCCCTGGCTAGTTCACCCCTCACAGAGAAGAGCAAGGGACTAGGCCAGTTCGGCTTTCATGTCCTCAGGGTTGGTTACACCTACACCTTCAGGGCCTGCTCTGCTTTGTTGCTCAGATGTGGAGTGTAGGGGTCATTCTCCTGAGTGCTGCAGCAGATAAAGGGCAGGGACAGTTCTTTCGCTCTTGTGGCCTCAGGACCAGCGCCTCCACCTGCCTCAGGCATTGATTGGGGCGGGAAGGGCAGGCAGGGCATCTCTTCCCCACCTATACCAGCATGGGAAAGATGAGTAATGGGGACAACTCTCCCATGCTCACAACTTCCTCTGCTGTGTTGCCCAGAAGAGGAATAGGACTGTTGCAGCTGGTGGGGGACAGGAACAGCCCTCCCACCCTGCCCTGGCTCTTTATGTGTGTTCTTTTCATGTGTGTTCTATGAATGAAAACTTAGGTCTTCAAACTCGAATGGTTAACTCTGTTGCCTGCTGAGCCATCTTCCCAGCCCAATAGCTTCTTTTTGACTTTTCCTTGGAACAATTTATTTTTGTTTTGTTTTGTTTTCGAGGTGTGGTCTCCCTGTGTAGCTCAGGCTGGCCTCTAACTAGCAATCCTCCTGCCTCATCCTCCTCAGTGTTGAGACTGTGAACTTACACCACCACACTATCTTAACTTTTAAGCATGCTTGGTGTCTTCTGAACACAGAGGCCAATACCAGAAGATGTGACAAACATCTCTGTCATTCCTAAGAAAAGATGAGAAATAGCATGTCTTATTACCAAAAGTCTCTTCAGAGTCAGGAAAAGGGAACAAGGCATAAGATTCACTTTCAGTCTCCTCCTCTGCTTCCTCTCTCTCTCTCTCTCTCTCTCTCTCTCTCTCTCTCTCTCTCTCTCTCTTTCTCTTCACATAGAAGGCAAGAGTTCTGCAAGTCTGGCCAAGAGACCAAAACAGACCAACAAATGCATTTGTAGCCTCTTCTGCTTATATCTCAACTGCAGACATGCCCAGACCCAAGAAAGGGAAATAACATTACAGTATTTCTCTGAAAATATAACATTACTTTAAATTCATTACTAAATAATTGAAAATGTACTGTATTGCTTATGTATAAGTAAAAGGGAAGTACATAAAAGAATCTATAATTTTAAAAATAAATATTCTAAAATGGATCTGAAACCTTATATTAAACAAAGTCAGCCAAACTCAGAAGGACATGTACTGCCATGTTTACTCTTATTTAAAACCTAGATTTAACATTATGTTATGTGTGTATTTAGATATGTATGCTTGTCGGTCACAAAACTAAAAGGGGATCATAGGAGTGGAAGAAGAAATCTTAAGAAGGTGGGAATGGGGAGTGTGATGGAATCCACATAGAGAGAGAGCAGTGGGGCCAACTGAAGGAAGAAAGGGAGCCAGTTGCAGAGCCCAAGAGGAGAATGAATAACAGCATGATATAACAACACCCATGTTTGGAGATGCTACGATGAAACTTACTGTACCATGTGCTAACCTAAGAAGTTAACAAGATGGCAAAATTTTAGAAAATGCAAGAGATAGGTTCAAAAATTTTGTTTTGTTTTGCTTTTTTTTTTAACCACCACACACCTAGAGTCAATTGCCAGAAACAAACATCTTCTTGTATATCCTGCTAGAACTTTTCAGTTCCACTCTAGCTGTATCTGTCTCCTTTTTATTTCATTCTATTCTATGAAATTAGGTCTCACTATGTAGCTCTGGCTGGCCTCGAACTCCCAGAGGTCCACCTGCCTCTGTCTCCCGAGTGCTGGGATGAGAGATGCACAATCATACCTTACAGTCTCTTTAAACATGTGAGAGTATCCAAGCCAACTAATTATGCCATGTCCAATCAACAAAACAAATAAGGCAGAGCTGGTGAAACCCGGGCATCCCACACCCAGGGCTCACCAGAGGGTTGTGACATGTCAATGCTTCAGCAGAGAACCACCAATCTGAAACCAAATGCCACGAAGTGGAAATGATTTCTGATGCCATTATGCAATCATAACTGGTCAAGAAACAGTCAAGAGGTAGCTAAGCCAAGGGGAGGAATGGCCCGATCCCTTCAAGCCAAGAAGGGAGCATCCACCAAAGTCATTGCTAGTCCCTTTCAAACACCACAGCTGGGTCTCCATGCACACCGCATGTCTCAGAAACATCAGAATGTCCCATCTAAGCAATGTCAAGATCAGCTACAGAACGCTCTCACTGTCCAGCACACAGCAATAGATTACTCTTCTGCATGACTGAGTCAAGTCTTGGCAGAACTCAGTGACCACCACACCGAGAGCCTTAAGCTCCTTAAGGCCACGGAGTTTCTGGTCTGTTCAAGTCAGTCTCTGAAGCCTCGATCTGGGATGACATCTGTGAACTTAGGGTCACTGCTTAAGGGCCTGTGTTCTGGAGAACATAACACTAGGTGTAATTCTCTACCATCATTGTCTTCAAATCCCCAAAATGTTTTAAAGAAGAACCTTGTGTGTTTATTTGGCCTGTGCTGGGCACCATACATTAGGTAGCTAGTGTACTCTGTCATAGAGCTGATAGCCAATGTAATTTTATCCAATATCCAAATGAGTGGATTAGCAGAAAAGTTGTTTTAGAATGGATCCAGGGGCTGATGGGATGGCTTAGCACATAAAGTGCTTGCTATATAAACATGAGGACCTGAACTCAGATCTTCAGCGTCCATGTAAATGATAAGTACTACAGCATGTAGCATGTAAATAAGTACTACAGCATGTACCTGTAACCTCAATGCTCCCAGGAGCTCACTGGTGAGCCAGTCTAATGGAAATGGCAAGTTCCAGATTCAGTGAGGGACTGTCTCACAAAAGAAAGAGAAGAGGTCTACAGGGAGATACCTGGGGTTAACCTCTAAAATCCACATCTGCACACAGGGGCTTGCATGCAGGCAAACATACACATGTGCACACTCGCAGGTATAAAATGAATACAAGGCAAAAACCGCTCCCCTCCCAAGCTTATTCCTGTATACAACATTTATCAGCTACCTTAGTTCGCAAAAGAAAAGTTGAGTGATAGAGACTTTAGGGTTTGCAAAACCTAGAATATTACCAACCAGCCTTTCCAAGAAAGTGTGCTACCCTAGAACACTGCCTTACAACACTGGCTTTCATATATTCCTATCAAAGAAACAATAGGAAAAGCCAATAGCCTTGTGATACCTGGAAATCTAGCCTTAAGTAGCTAGCCACAAACAATTTTTGTCTTATTACTTTATAAGTCTGTGTGGATTTTGTATCTTGAACATATATATATATATATTGTTGGGTTCCCAGGACATGTAGGATAAATGGCTAACTAAGGTGCCTATTAAAATATCAAAGCGGATGCTGGCTGCCAGGCTCTTCCAGCATTGCAAGTTACAGAGTCCTGTGAGAGAGTCCTGGCTCCTCTCAGACCAGCTCACTTCACCCCTGCCATAAACCTCTCCAGCCTCTGAGCTTCCTTTCCCTCCCCCGCCCCGCCCTCTTCTGGTTCCTATAGAACTCAATGATTTACGCCATGTGTTCCTTTGGTTCTTCTCTCAATTTCTTCTCCTCTCTTGGTCCCCTCTCTTCACTTCTTCTCTCTTCCCCTGTCCTACTCTCCCCACTCTCCCTCAATCTCTCTCCTCTCATGGCCTGTTTCAGTTTGCTGGCCATGTCTAGTGTACTTCTTTCTCTCCCTGTTCTGGACCCCTTTCGATGCCTCCCTCTGCCTTCTCCTAACCAAACCTAGTAGCAGTTATATCCTCATTTTCATTCAAGCATATGTTTTAATATAAATACTTTGTTCAAAAATCTAAGCATCATGCCAAGGATGACTCATGGCTATCCCTTTGCATGCACTTCTATAATGATGGTACTCAACCTGCGGGTCATGATCCTTTAGGGGTCAAATGACCCTTTCATAGGGCTCACATATCAGATAGCCTGCATATCAGATGTTTACATTGCCATTCATAACAATAGCAAAATTACAGTTAGGAAGCAGCAATGGGATAATTTTATGGGTGGAGGGTCACTGGTCGCAGCTTAGGAAGGTTGAGAACCACCGTTCTATAAATAAGCACACAAAGGAACCAGGCACCTCAGTTTGCAAATCAGTCTTGGTTCCTCTTTTATACATTTAGTTTGGAAGTCTCCCATAGCCTTTACGAGTCTACTGAACCTTGACACAAAACAGTCATTTTCCTGAAGAAACCATGCGTGAGAAGATCCAGCAAAGTCATTAACATATAGGCTTCCTTATGCCCCTCTTCTTGCCCGAATGTTCTTTAAATCCATGCCTGAGTACACTGAATGACTAATGAGTGACCATCTTTTTCCCCCAGGCAGGTTTTAGTAACTATTTAGAGAGAGCAATTCTGGGAGCCAGCTCTACCTGTCAGAAAGCTTCCACACTGGGCACTTTAGGGCAATTTTTTGCAGGCCAGCCTCCTAAGAGGCTCCATTCCCAGCAGGGACCATATGTGCATTTCCCATGCACTGTTCCGGTTCCTAGCTGATCAAGCTACTAGAAGGTGTATATTAAGCACACCTCTCCAGAGAGGTGGGTAGATCACTCGCATGACTCAAGGGCACTTCTTGTCATCTACAAGCTCCTTTCTCTTAAGTCACAGGATCTTAGAGCTTGAAGAGAGATTTCTGGGTAATGTCTAGGATGTTTCGTGAAGAAAAGCGAATTCCATAAGGAAGAATTATCGGGGAAAATAAGATATACAGGAAGGAAAATGCTATGAGGGAGTCAAGGACCAGTTCTGATCTCTGGAAGAAGTTCTGGTTATGGTGACCAGGAGATAAAACAGAGGAAGTAATTCATGAGGACCTCAAGAAGTGTGAGTCTCTAGGGACTCGAAGGAATCTGACTCTGTGTGTGTGTGTGTGTGTGTGTGTGTGTGTGTGTGTGTGCGCATGCGTAGAAGGGAGGTAGTTTTTGCTACTATACCCTAGCTTATAATGGCATACTTCATAGAAACCCAAGGAACAGGCACTGACCACCCAAGGGGGCAAATACACACTGTACCAACTGTTTCTGGCCAGTTCTACTAGTAAAACCCCATGCAAAATCTGCAAGCAGATGGCAATATTCAGCACAGAAAGGAAAAAGAAGGGATGGGACCTAAGAAGTAGTCAGCATCATCAGCAGGGGTCAATACTAGCCTCAGTGGTAGTGTTGGAAAACCTATGGGAAGAGTTTGCCATCAGTGAGCACTTGAACAACTGGAACCCACCTCCCTGCTCCTCCCAAGCCCCCCACCCCACCCACACTAACTGCTGGCCAATAGCAAAACCTTGCCTTAAAAAGTTGAAAAGAAATTACAAACACGGAAACCTCTGAATTGCTTAATATAAATCCATCTCACGCCATACTGCACCAAACATTACAAGAACTAAGTTTACAACAGAATTATTCACATTTCCAAAGGGACCTCCTTTTGAGTTTCTTCAGCAAGGGTGATTCCTCTATGATATTCTTTGATGGCTTTCAGAGTTAGATGAACTTTTTAGAAGGACTTTATAATCAAGGCCCACTTCCATATTTTTTTTAACTAAAGGTGTCCGCAAAGCCTCCCAACTGCCTCTCTAGCTGTCCCCATGCCATTGTAAGGAAAAAATAAGGCAACATAACTAAAAAAATCCTCCTTCATCAGCAAGAATTCAATAGTAAATTCCTATTGATAATATCTTAAAAATACAGAGGGGGTGTCGGAATGTGTCTAAGCACAGTAGACTTGCCATTGTTTTCCAAAGTGGGGATTTCTAACACAAAGGCAAGATGGAGGTACAGTTGCTTCAAAAGGCTTGATGAAGATGCACACAGACGCTAATCGGCCCCTGCACACATGCTATGAAGCCCAGAGTGGAATGGACCACTTTCTAGCAGAAAGTGTTTTCTAGAGGAGGCAGCAGGAGATAGGATCTAGGAATGAGGAAGGAGTCACTGGCTGTCCGCAGCAAGGGGTGTGTGCTAGGCTGGTGAGCAATAGGACAGCCACATATCTTCTCTCGCTCCTGACAGCAGAGCAGGAGAGGTGAAATGCTGCTGAGCACATATGTACAGGGTGGGGTTTCTTAAAGCATTGTGTGTGTACTTGTTCATGGTCCTGGGGCATCTCCAAGACAGCAAGAACACCAAAGGTCTTTTTGTTTCCATCGGTTATATTCACGGATAGTTGCTGCATTAGAAGACAAAACAGAAAAAGAAGAAGGAAAACAGAAAAAAAATAACTTCAGATATTTACTAATTCAATTAAAAATAACAGAGGGGTGAGAAAAGTGGAAAGAAAATTAATGAAAAAAGTGGCATCATATCAGAGTTTGGAAAATTCTTCTAATCGGACCCAACAGAAGACAGTTGGACTCCCCTGACAACTACTGCAATTGATTTGTTGTGTTGTTAATATTTCAGAGCACCTGGACTCAAGTAAACTTCACTACAGTCTTAAATAAGGTGAATTAGAAGGGCACAACAACATCTTACTAATTCTTATGAGGCTGGGTTTGAACTTGCAGGCCTCTAAGAAAATCTTGGAACCCCTCTGGATATCCAGGCCACAAATGAACGCCTGCCATATAGATCACTTAGGAGCAGTTACTATCCCACCAAACAAATGAACACACCCATGTAGAGGCCGGTCACACCGTTGCAGGTAGAGGACAAGGTGTTACCACCTAGTTTGGAGGTGGCGAGGGTGGCCTGAGTTATGGTGGGGAGGAAACGGCTCCCTAGAGGAGCTAGTGACAGTATTTACCACCAGGGTGTGAATGGAAGTGGGGGGATTGTGGGCGAGGCTAGGGGATTGGCAGGGCACAGCAACTGGGACTGGAAGGAAAGCTGGAGAAACGTCCCAGACTTCTACTGAAGGTCATTTGTCACTGGGCAAGGAAAACAAACTCTGACCAGGTGCTGCCTAGAATACGGGGTCCTTCCCTCAGATCCTGCTCCCTGCTCCTACCGAAGCAAGCAGCTTTGGGCTCCATAGAAACTTGGGGGGGGGGCCCATCCCACCTCCATTAGGCAAGTTATGCTGGCTGCCCGGGCACACTGTCTCCTTGTTCATTGCGAAACTTGAGCAAGCCAAGAGGGCTGTTCCATTATTTACAGCTGCCTCTTTGCACCACCCTGTATTTACCAGGAACCTTCAACAAACAAAAACAGGCAGGCTGAGAACCTCATTTGACATCCTCTGGGCTCCCTGTCCGGGCACCCAAGCACTGGACTCCTCCTTTCCGAATTCACCCACTACTGTTCTCCGCGGTGAGTGTGAAGGAAGAGGGCGCCGGCAGGAGGTCACGCCTTTGAGAATTTGAAAACTGCTCAGCAGCTGGAGAAGGGACAAGCTGCTCTCCCAGTAACTGTCCCAGCAGAAAGCCAGCCCGAACCTCAGATACTGCTTCCATCCAGTCAGAGCTGGACATCTACTTCTGAGTGTAGCAGGTCTTTTGACTTTCATCTTCACACACACACACACACACACACACACACACACACACACACACACACACACACACACACCGGTCCGTCCTACGACATCAGCCAAGGGGTTCATGAAGCATTGAAAGGGTAAAGTCGGTTTTCTTGTCAAAACTCGAGCGAAACAAAAACCAAACCGCTTATGAAGAAGATGCGCTCCATGGGACCCCGCCCACCTCTCCAGCCACAAACCGGGGTTTCGTTTCTCTTCATCTTTGCTAACCCCTCCAACTGCAGCACCCTTCTAGAGTCTCGGAGAGTTCAAATGCCACCTCCACAAAAAGGGTCACCGATTCAAAAGTTGCCTCTCAGCCCGATTACTTGAGGCTTCCTCTCACTCTGAGAAGTTATCTTTACTTCATTCCATCACAATCTCCTTCCCTTCCATCCTCTCTTAAGAACGTAAGCACCTAGTCCCCTGCGACATCTCCAGCGCCTGGCTCGGACCAAGCGATCAGCAAAGGAGATTGAAATGAATGAAGCGGCGGTGCCTGGTGTCCGTGGAACTCGCAGACGGGGGAGACCTGCACTGTCCGGAGCAGCCGGGTCACCTGCGCGTGTGACTCCAAGGTACCCGGAGTCAGGCTCGACGCGCGCCCCCTCCCTGCCGCACGTCCGGCCCTGGAGCCGCAGGTGTCACCCGGAGCGCGCACCGCACCGGCCAGCTCCACCAAGGTGCACAGCCTGTACTCACCATGGTGGCCGCAGCCGCCCGGGTTGAGACAGCGGCGATCGCCCAGGATGCGACAGCCAGGGGAGAGCGTAGCAGCCGGACCGGCTGACAGGTGAGGCGCCAGCCTCAGACCTTGGCTACTTCCCACAATGCCCTCGAACTGAAAGTTTGCAGACTCCACCCCGCGTCGGGCCGCTCCTCCCCCTCGGCTCCGCCCACACACCTTCCTCCCCGGCATCCCCGGCTCTCAGCACTCCTACTCCACCTCCTCACCAGCCTCCTGCTCCAGCTCCTCCTCCTCCTTCCCTTTCTCACTCACCTTTTCCACCCCTCTTCTCTGTGGCACCAGCCCGACACAGTACCTCGCCCCGCCCCTCACCACCGCTAGCGCCGCCCAAGGCGGTGCTTGCACCTGCGCGCGCACCTTCAGCGCCAGCCGCACCTGCAGCCCTGGCTTCTTCCCCGGTCTGGGACGGCTCTTCTTGTTCCGCCGCCGGGATTTGCCCTTCGTGAATTTGACTAACGTTCGTCGGATTGGCAGAGCGGGATTTGCCCTTCGTGAATTTGACTAACGTTCGTCGGATTGGCAGAGACCCCTTTACACCTAAGAAAAGTGTGGAAAACTGTCCGGCCCTACACCTCAGAGAGGGAGCAGTTCACACAGGTAGATAAAGGCGGAAATTTTTTACACACACAACACACACTTGAGTTTTGTTTTGCTTTTACCAAAGTAGCAATGCAAGAACATTCATAACCCTCTCCGCTTAAAGTTCTCAAGGACGTTATGGTATCGAAACTTTTTTTTGTTTTTCCTCCCCTGATTTTTAAGCCTCGATTATTTGTGTTATTTAAATTAAAATATAATTACATCCTTTCTCCCTTCAACTTCTCCCGTGTATCCCCCCTCTTGCTTTCTTTCAAAATAATGACCTCTTTTTCTTTCGTTGTTATTGTTTGTATATACCTGAATCAATAAACGCAACCTGCTCTGTCTGTTTAGTGATACTCTTACGTGTATGATCAGAACTGACCACTTGGTATTATTGGATTATGATTAGGGGAGTTTTTAATCGCTGCCTTTAAGAATCTCCTGGCCTCAGAGTTATAAGCAGAGTTTTTAGCACAGATTAATTTGGGGAGAATAGATAGGCTTTGCTATATACCCAAAGAGAGACAATGACCTTTAAAAGGTTGACGTTTGTCTGGATGGCTCTCAGACCCACCATGAGTCAAGTGAAGTCTTTCCCAGGATCTCATTTTGAAGCTTTTGCAGGATGTAGACCATCCAGGGACAGAAAAGCAAAGAGCACTTCTCCTGCTGGGCTCCTGAATTCCTGCCACACATGTTTATTGTATTCCCGCCTTGCCAGGCCCCATGGAGGAGTCCTGGTGATGACTTAGGGTACACAGTTTGTCCTTCTGCTGGTGCTCACAGTCTCCAGTGGGACAATAGGTGACAGACAAGTTGCTGCAAAACCCTGGGAGAGCTAAGAAGCCCCTGACTTCTGCACTAGCTAAACACAGATTGGCGACTGTAAATTACCAGGAAGTCAGGTAGACTAACCCCTGGGGAGGTGAAGGTTCAGACAAAGAAGTCTGAGCACTGAAGAGAAAGATTTGCCCCAGACTGATCCCAAAGTCAGCCTCTGTGTTTGGAGTGCAGTGCCAGGGAGATCCGAGGGACAGGGAGGAACACGGGGACCAAGCTCAGGCACTCATGAGGCCGCAGCCTCCAACTCAAGTTCCCACAAAGCCCTCTGCCTCCAGGGTTCCAGTTGCTGTGTACTCTGACAATCTTTTTAACGTTGACGTCGTGACACCTGCTGGGACGTGGAAGAAGATTATTTGACAACAATTAAACACCCAGCTATGGTGTTTTGCCTGCTGAAAAAGAACAGAACTATAGAAAGTTTGCTTTCTAAATTCTTGCATTGCTTGCCCTGTTGACTTTGGCTTCACCTAGCGGTAGTAACCTTCAGGCCTGCTTCTGCTGCGGCTCACTCCAGTGCAGGGCACAGTTCTGTACCGCTTGCCTTGCTGAACCCATTGCAAAGCATCCCGTGCTTTCTGTTTTGGAAGGCTTTATCTATAATGGGAAAGAGGTGGGATTGAAAAAGAGCTTTAAAGCTAAAGAAATCTCAGTGTTAAGACTTAAGCCAAATACTCAAACAGGGGAAAGTTCCCTGAATGTGTGGCCCATGTTGGAAAGGGTGAGATCAGAAATTAACTTAAAAGTGAGTTGCATTCTTTGCCTTCCCTCTGAATCTGCTGAGTTGGGCAGTGGACACTGTCTTGGGCTTCTGCTATCTAAAGGGTTTCCCACCGTATTCTCACAGCCTACAGAGTCAGCCTAAGAGGACGGCCTGCAGTGGGCTTCATATAGGTTATCTCACCAGCCATTAAAATGAGAAATGTACCCACTGACCTATACATATGAATGTCCAAGATTCTAACGGGCAAGGCCAAAGCTGCTGGTTCAGCTAGTAAGAGACCAAGGATAAAGGCATGAGAAGGCAGGCTGACTCCTGAGAGGCACCCAGCACTCAGCTATCAGGGACAGACAGTGTGCTCTTGGGTGACAGGCCACCATGCACAGTAACTTACAGTTTCAGCCTGATGCCTGACCTCCCTACACCATCATTTCTTCCCTCCCTTTCTTCCTTTCAGTACTAGGGATCCAGGACCTCACACATGCTAACAAGAGCTCATATGCTGAGCTAAATCTTCAGCATGGTCTCATTGATGAATGGGGGAAAAACGGAAGGTATGGTAGAGGAGAAGGGTTTTTATAGATAAAAAGGAGAACAGGGCCAGAGGCAGAGTCGTCTGGGGGAGTCCAGAAAGAATGTGACCCTGAGCTGGGCCACATGAAGAGAAGGGGGAGGAGGAGAGAAGAGGAGCGAGCCTCTGGCCAAGAGGTGTAACCTGGACCAAGAGATTGACATTTCGAAAATGACTATGATTTACTGGATTATATAGGTCGGGGAAGCCCAGTCCCTGGACTGGAGAAGTTTAGGGTAGAGGGTAGGGTATGTCAGTCAGAAGCGTTATGATTTTCATCACCCAGCGATTTGGCTGGTACTTCCGGCTTCCAGGGCCGTGCATGCGCCAACAAGCGCTCAGGCAATTTACACAGCCACCCAAGGTCCTCAAGCCCTACGTGACCTACTGCAGCATGGTCGCATCATCTACATGTGACGCAGCTACATAATAAGTCCTTATGTGCATGCGTAATCCCCTGTGCACATGCCTTGGTCAGCCTTTAAAAGCTGGACAAACCTGCTCCGCACTCTCTCCCTGTACCAACTTCCTCAGGCCTGCGCAAGTGTCTTTCTCTCTCTCTTAACAAACTCTTAAAGTGGGTTTCGTTGTGTGTTTCGTGATCCATTCTCGCTCGCACCAGGTAATTTCAAGAAGGACCCTGTCACAGATAGGGACTGGGGGATGCTGGGAGAACCTGGCACCCAGGTCTGCTTTGATATATTAAATAGGTACCTCAGTTAGCCATTTGTCCAGGGTTTGAGACCTAACAACTAAGTGTCCTAGTTAGTTTTTTGTCAGCTTGACACAAGGTAGGATCATCTGGGGAAAGGGGAGCCTCAGCTGAGTAGATGCTCCCATCAGCATGACCCACAGACAAGCCTATGGGGTGTTTTCTTGATTGATAAATGCCCAGCTCACTGTAAATGATGCCATCCCTGGTCACATGGTCCTGGGATGTATAAGAAATCCAAATGAGCAAACCAGGAAGTGAAAGCTGGGAAGAAGTACCCCTCCATGGCCTCTCCCAATTCCTTCCTCCAAGTTTTGCGGTGGAATATTATTTTAAGATGTACATTTGTTTATGCTGTAGAATATTTGTTTAATGATGTAAAAATGTGCTGCGTTCTTTTATGTTGAATTTCCTTAACTCTGTAAAGCCGTGTTACTTTGCCTGCCTAAAACAGCTGATTGGTCTACTAAAGAGCTGAATGGCCAATAGCTAGGCAGTAGTGATAAATAGGCAGGACTGTCATGCAGAGAGACTAAGTAGGAGGAGAAATCTAGGGAAGAGTGAGGAGTGAGAAAAGGAGAAAGGAGAGGAGGTTGTCAGGGGGCCAGCCACCCAGTCACCCAGCAAGCCATGGAGAAAAAAAAAAGATACATAGAGTAAAGGAAGGTAAAAGCCTAGAAGCGAGCCAAAGTTAAAGAGTAAGGGGATAATTTAATTTAGAAAAGCCAGCTAGAAACAAGGCAAGTTAAGCCAAGAATATTCATAAATAAAAACAAGTGTCCATGTATTTTTGGGAGCTGGTGGCAGCCCCCCCACAAAAGTAAACAAAAAAAAACAAACAAAAAACCCAAAACTATGAAGTCTCTTTTTTTTTTTTAGATTTATTTATTATATGTACAGTATTCTCAGTATTCTGACTGCATGTATGCCTGCAGGCCAGAAGAGAGCACCAGCTCTCATTACAGATGGTTGTGAGCCACCATGTGGTTGCTGGGAATTGAACTCAGGACCTTTGGAAGAGCAGGCAATACTCTTAACTGCTGAGTCATCTCTCCAGCCCATCTACAAAATTTCTTTCCTGAGTTCCTGGCCCTAATAACGGACTGTAGCCTATGAATCAAATAAACCCTTGCCTCCCCAAGTTGCTTTTGATGATGGTATTCATCACAGCAATAGAGACCTCACCAGGGCACTGGTTTGTTCAGGATTACCTTGAACTCAATCTGCAGTTCAGGCAGGCCTTGATGTCAGCCCCCTGCCTCTACCTCCTGAGTTCCAGTGTTCTAGCTGGCCTTGCTCCCGTTTTGAGTACTGGTTCTATATCAAGACCATCAACTGACAGGTTTACTTAGGAAAGGCTCCAAGTCCTACTAGCTAGAAATGTTCTGCTGTTGCATGAGTCCCCAGTCAGGCCCCTAAGGGGCTTTGGAGTTCACAATCTGATGTATGAGCCTGAAGTTATTATGTTATATGTTTTGGCTGAGGTTATTTTTTTCGGCTTTTGCATGTGATTCAACACCTTGTCAGGACTTTAGACACCTACTTTAGGAGTTTCAATCATGAGAGAGAGAGAGAGAGAGAGAGAGAGAGAGAGAGAGAGAGAGAGAGAGATAAAACACAGACAAACAACACAGAGAGTGACAATGAAACAAAATAAGGGTCAATAAATCAAAGTTTTAGCACATTAGAAACTGAGGCTCATTAAGCCAAACAGCAAGAGAAGCAAAGGAAAAGCCGACTTCAAAGGCAGCTGATGCAGCTCCTGCAGCAGTAGACAGGTTCAATTGGGCCCCAGCCCTGCTGTTCTTTCTTCTCTGACCTCCTATTAATGTCACAGGCAATCAGCATCTACAGAAGTCCCTTTGTGGTATCAAGGAATTCATCCGGCCACCATTTCTGGCCTTATGTGCTTTGGGGACTCTCTTGACTTCACACAGCAAAATGGTTGGTTGTTCTAAGTGGGAAACCCTACCCAATACATTTCTAGAGAACATGTTCAGAAACTGTTCAGCTAGAAGACATTAGAGGGTCTGTGTAAAACTGGAAGATACATGCAACTTTTCAGTTAACACGTGACCCTTAATTCCACCTCCCAAAAATACTAGCTGCATTTATTATTTTTCCAGTCAGAACTGTGTTCTTTAGAGGAAGACTAGGGAGGAAAAAAAAGTTTATTTTTAAATAGGTTTTAGTTTTGAGGTAGAGCCTTCCTGTGCAGCTCAGGCTATCTTTGAACTGTCTGTCCCCCTCCCTTGGCTTCCTAAACACTGGGATTGCAAGCAGTATCCCTATGCCTAGCTAAGAGGTTTCATTTTTAAAATAAAAATGCAAATCCTATTCCTATGTGTAAGTAAGGGTGCAGCAAAGAAATCACTGAACTGGCCACTCCATGGTTAGGGAGAAGATTTTTGTTGTAGGTAAGAAGGTGAGAGAAGAAAGAGAGAGGGAGAGAGAGAGAGAGAGAGAGAGAGCAGTCCGAGGCATCTGGACAAGTATAGAATAGAGAGAAAAAGCAGCAGACTGGACATGGCCCAAGACTAGAGAAGTGGGGGTTGGAAGACTCAGGGATATAGGAGCATGAGTACATGGGGAAGGGATACCTGTGAGCATGGGAGTGTAGGGTAGAAGAGGCGGTGAGAAAGGCCAGGAGGCTAGTGTAGACTTTGAAATGCTAACAGGTATGTGTGAATAGGGACTGAAATTGGCTAGAGGCTAGCTTGGCTTTGATCTGTAACCACAAGCATAGCCATGGGAAGGGCTTTCTGGAAGACAGAAACCCATTTCATAGGTTCCTAAGGAATATTGCCTAGGAACTTTTATCTCTCCAGCAGTGGTCTATAGTCTAGCTTGAGCTGAACCAAGACTGACATTTCGGGGTTCCCTTTGGACCCAACGTTATGGTTAAAATGCGTCTTCTCCCAAATTTATGTTGAGACTTAACTCCCCTGGTGGTAATAATAAGAGACAGGGTCTTAAGTCAGGCATTGAGTTGCAAACATACTATCCAAGCACTTAAGAGACTGAAGCAGGAGGATAGCACTGACTTTAAGGCCAGCCTGGACTACATATTAAGTATCAGGCTAGCTAGACCTACAGAGTAAGATCCTGTATCAATGAAACAAAACAAACAAAGAAGAAGTAGGATCTAGGGGTATAAAATTGAATCATAAGGACTTAGCCCTTATAAAAGAGTTGGTATGAATAGATTAGGCCACTTTTGACCTTCTGTCCCATCTGTCATATAAGGACATATCAGTCTGCTCCACAGTAAGAACCATTCAAGGCTTTACCTTATAAAAGAGACTGAACTTTCACCAGACACTCTGTACTTCTGGGACTGTGAGAAATAAACTCCCATTTTTTATTCGTTATATAGTCTTGGACTGTTAGGTGTAGTAACCCAAGCACACTGAAACACACACATGTACTGCCTCACATCCCACTGTTATATTTTTCGGTTTCACAGTTATTGAACAAACGTTTATTGGACATCTGCTCTACACTTAAACTGGTGTAGGAGGGTCTGCTTTCTATGTGTTGTTTTCATTGGTTGAATAAAGAAGCTGCCTTGTCCTTTTGATAGAGTAGCCCTTAGGTGGGCGGAGTACACAGAACAGGATTCTGGGAGGAAGGCAGAGTGAGAGAGATAGCCACCAGGTCAGACATGCTGAATCTCTCCCGGTAAGCCACAGACACGTAGTGATACACAGATTATTAGAAATGGGTTAAATCAAGATGTGAGAGTTAGCCAATAAGAGGCTAGAAGTAAGGGGCCAGGCAGTAATTTAATTAATACAGATCTCCGTGTAATTATTTTGGGTATAAGCTATCTGGGTGGCCGGGAGCCAGGCAAGGCAGAACAAACTTACCACAGTTTGGCGTTAAATTAATACAATTTGTGTGTTGTTATTTCAGGGTATAAGCTAGCTTGGCGGTGGGACACAGCCCACCACTCCTCAGTATAACACCTAAACTGTGCTGGGTACTGGATACAAAACAAAGTGGAAGGAAGAGACATTATCCCTCTCAAAATAAGTAATCAGAGACATTGAGATGGCTCAGGGGGTAAAGAAACTTCCTGGCAACCCTGATGACTTATGTAAGATCCTCAGGACCCAAGTAACGAATAAAGAGAATGAACCTGGAAGTGTCTTCTGATCGTCACAATCTTTCCATGACAAGTGCATGCCCCACCACTAAGATAAATAAGCAAGTAATAAAATTTGTAGATGAGAGTATAGCATAATGCAGAAGACACACGTTCAGCAAATAGTTGTTTACATCAACGTGTAGTTATCTCAAATACTCTGAAAGGCTAGGAGCAGATGCTATGCAGATTCATAATAAAGAAATTCCTTCCAGATACTTGCTACTTATCTTTCCCACCAGTCCATCATCTTCCTGTAATTACTAGTTTGGGTTTGGGGACCCAACACATACATGAACTTTATAGGTGACGGGTAACCCAATCTATGTCAATCAGAAACTTGGCTTCTTACAGTAATAATTATTAATACTCTCAAGACACATGCCCACACTCCAGGAACACAAACTAACAAAACTAAACTCTGAGATATTAGTGGCGGGGGGGGGGGCTTCATTTCTTCCTGTTAATGTTGCATATGAAAGGAAAAGCTGGTGTTGCTGTAGTTGTTAAAACAGAGGAAGAATTTACTTCTCAAAGGAGCCACCATCAAGAATATTAGGCCAGGTAGACTGGCATAGAAATATCAACAGGTGTACAAACACCAATGCAGTACTATGCCAGGAGACACGTGGAAAACAAAGACTTCTCCAAAAAATTACTAATCCTACAAAATAGCATCTAGAAAGTGGGTTATATAAAATCTGTTGTAATTGGAGCGGTGGGCTGCTTCCCACCACCCAGCTCCCAGCTGACTTTACCTGAAATAACAACACACAAACTGTATTCATTTAAACACTGCCTGGCCCATTAGTTCTAGCCTCTTATTGTCTAACTCTCACATATTGCTTCAACCCATTTCTAATAATCTGTATCACCACTTGATTGTGGCTTACCGGCATAAGTCTAACCAACGTTCATCATGGAGAGGAGAGCCATAGTGTCTGCCTGACTCTGCTTTCTTTCTCCCAGCATTCTGTTCAGTCTACTCCACCTATCTAAGCTGCTGTCCTATCAAAAGGCCAAGGCAGTTTCTTTATTTGACCAATGAAAGCAACACACAGAAAGAAGACCCTCCGACACCAAACATCCCTGATAAAGAATGCAAAAAGGAGGATTATAAGTGTGTTTAAAGAAACCTCCTGCTTGAGGACACAACAGCTGGGTGAAATAAAGAAGGTCATACAAGATATGAAAGAAGAACTCAACAGAGATGGAAACACTGAATTAAATTCAATCTGAACAAAGGAAAGTACGTGACAATGGAGGAATTTGTTGGGAGTAACTGGGGAGAGCAGGGGAAGTTTGGAGTATAGATGATCAAGATACATTATACATATATGTCACTGACAAATAGTAAGCAAGATGTATTTTCTAAAAGAGAATATTGGATTAACTGGTAGATACATGATCAAGCCCCCAGTGACATTTCCTGAGGCCTGGTTCAAGCCCCGAACTTTTTGGTTACCAGAATCAATTTGGTAGATCGCTTGTTACCAATTTGATTCTAGACAAGAACTGGTCTGAAAGTGTTCACTGGAGGAAGAAACATGTCATCTGTGATCCAGAAGAGGAAACAAAGCAAAAGGAAGCTATCCAAAGCTCACATGACAGAAAACCTGCAGGAACGAGGTTTAGAAGTGCCGCTAAAGTATTATTTAGCAATCATTCTGTTTGGTGTAGCGTGGCAAGATGAACACAAGGACACAGAAGGAATGGTAGATGAGGAAAGACATGGAGCCCCGGCTACGAGTTCTGAATGATCCCACTGAAAGGTGATGTGGGGGCTTTGGAAAGGGGATTATAATGGATTTTTTTTTCATTTCATTTTCATCATGAGAATTTCCTGTGGTCAATATTTAGTTTGAAAAATAATATTTAAAGGATATAAAATAGTCCATTCTTGGACTTTTCATATCTGTTTTATTACTCAGCACAGAGGTTAGTCCCAGTTTTATAAATGCTATGTGCAAGTACTATAAACTGAAAAAAAGCTATGCAATTCCTGGAGTCTATGTTTCCAGAAGTAAGGAAATTGTTCCCAGTGTTTGTGGGGACTCACTTTAAGTTCCTGATCGCGAAACTCAGTGGCCTGAGGCTCCCTGGCACCCTCACTCATTCTCTGATTCTGAGTCTTCCTCCTTTGACTGACTGCTTCAGCAGCTCCTCATCTTCCTTCCTCCTTCACATCGTTTTAGAAAGCAGAAGCAATCAAAGAGCGCTTCCTAGTTCCTACATCACCAAACACCCCAACCCGCCGGCCACAGTCCTAGTCCTCTGATCTTTCACATGCTGTCCTTATCACAATAATAAACAACCATCTGCACGAGCTCCCCCCATCCCTCCCCTCCGCCACCCCCCCTGAGAGCAGTAATGCTCTCTCCCTCACTTAGACAATGATCTAACTAGGCAGTTTCCACTTTCATCATTTCCCCTGTCTGGGGATTGTTCAAACACACAGCAATCCTCTTATCTTCTGAAAACAAGACATCTTTGGCCTCAACTTCTGACAGATACCTTCATTCTGCTCCCCTCTACAACACCTCACCTTTACTTCCTATTCTGCTCAGCCCTCTCCCATGAGGTCCCCCATCCTGTGCCCATCCTTGATGGGCAACACCCACTCTTCATTTCGTTCAGTCTGAACTGTTTCCTGCGTTCTCCAGGAAGCACCATTCTCTAGCTGGCACTGACTCCTTCTGCTTCCTCGCTCTGATCCTTTTGCCTTTGTTCAAGCCCTTCTTACCATGCAAACCTCTAAGCCACATTTAGCTCCAGCTGGATCTCTGACCTACTCCTGCCTTCCCCTTCATGGCATGTGCAGGAAGGTGGGATTTTGGAAACAGACAAAAAACAAAACAAAACAAAACAAAAAACAAAAAAAAAACCAAAAACCCTTGTCCTAAGTACTTCTCTTTTGACTTCAGACTCCATTCTACTACCTACAGGGTGAAATAAAGTTTTCCAAGCCCTAGGGGAGCTGAGAATGTTCCAGTGGCTGACCAGCCTCCTCCCTAAACCATACAAATAGTTGTTATGCAGCTTGAGTTCCCTAGAAACGTCATGGCTGTTCCTCACAACAGAAAGAACAGGTGAATCTGATTGGATAGACTGAAAAGTTGGCATTGTATGTTGATTGACAATGATGAACACTTATGGAAAGCCCCTAATCTTTGAATTCTGATTGGTGAAAATTGTAACTGTAGCTTGGCAACAATGTTTATGACTTTTGTGCTTTAATACTTGTTGCAACTGGCATTCTTCGGGGTCACAGGTTAGCTCCGAGTCTGTTCTGCAGGCCTGACTGATCAACCCCTTCCACCTTTTCCCTTCTTTGTGCTGCCCTGCATTAAATCTTGGCTTATGGTAACCTCTTGTGCCTGCTTGGGTTAATTTAGAGCCTCGGACCATAGCAGAATAATGGGTGTTCCAACGAAGATAATGTATGTTTGGGTCTTTAATGGACATGGAGGCCAGTCAAGTAATTAGACAAGCAGGATGTACCGAAGGATGCTGAGTCAAGATGAGCCTGGAAAGAGGGAGGGAGTAAGTTAGGGGTTAGGATGGCTGAGACAAGGCCGTGCTTAAGGTCAATTTGAGAAAATATTTGGCCGTGGGGCAAAGGGACATAACAGTAGGAGGAACTATCCAAACTATGCATATATCTTGTGAAAATTTAGATGTATCTTCAAAATTTGAGAAACTCCTAGTAGTCAACTGGGAACAGAGATTCATCACATATGTATAACATTATGTCTAAACACGCACGTTTATGTACACACACACACACACACTCACATGCCGCCCCATGGGTTTATAGCATCCTACAGAGCTTGAGTTATGTTTGTACTGTCCCTAGAAATTAATCAGGGAAGGCAGCACACAAACTCTTAAGCTGGTTCACTTTTACGTGAAGCATTTACAGTATGCTGTCCCTGTGGTCTGGGTTTACAGAAAAGGGGTGCAAATCCCAGAGCTAGAGCTATAGGGAGGACTAGCCGGGTCCTCAGGAAAGGTGGCAGTCAGTAAGACAGATGTCACAGCTTAGTCATTGCCCAGCAGTTTGCCATGGTGGATGCATTTTGGGGGGAAACCAAGACAGATCATTTATAAGTGAGCTTTGTCCATGGCAGACAACACCAGCTCTCTGAAAACCTAGCTTCATGCATACCTACCTCTGAGAATGGCCTGGCTTCCCACATTTTTCAAGTGTAGACATTGTAGACCAGTAAGAATGAGACATTATTAAAGAATAGCACAATAATCCTATGGCTACCTTTACCTTTGCATTAGAGGTTTAGTGGTATCTTAATCTAACTGATACCTACATACGGGTGATATTTTATCACATTATAAATGTTTGTCTTTAGACAAGAAAAGGTGCACAGCCAAAGGCAGATAGGGATCTCTGTCTTCTGGTCATTCCTGAAGCCTGATGAAGTCTTAGCAACCATCTTTGGAATCTGCAAATAGACTCACCTGGAGTCATCAAACAGGACTTGTTGGGAAATAAACAGGCCTTCGCTTTAGAACAGAGGCCATCGTGAGGGCCTGGTTAAAGACTAACTAAACTGAAGATAAGCAGGCCTCTGAGAAGCAGCTACTGACTTCCTCATCTGTTTAGTCTCGTTGAGCACCAGCTACCTCAGGCATGCATGCTGACGGTTATCATCACTGCACGGAAAGGAACACACCAAGCCATGTGCGTGCGTGTACATCTTAGGAATCAGCTGGCCAAAAGCCACAGAGAAAAATGTGCTACACCAGGGTCACGAGTGCAGAGACATGGAGCCTCTGAGAGCAGGGGAAACATAGTTGTATGAGAGAACCACCTTCAACTTCTGAAGTCGGCACTGGGGTCTTACTAGATCCTCCCTAGACCCAAGTCTGCTCTGAAATCCGCTTCCACGCCCTCCTCCACCACAGGCATCTTACTTTGGAATTCTGAATAGTCAAACAAGTGCCACCTCCTAGAAAGTCTCATAGCTACTGGGCTGTTGTAAAGACTACAGTTCAAAGTTGTAGGTGATATGGATGAGTCTCCCAAAACATAGAAGATGTTGGAGCCAAACCTAGGAGTATGCAGGGGAGAGAGCCTCATACATTCATAAAAAGGCCTAAAGTTTGACCTCAACCTTGTTGCCAGATTGGCATCGTACCTTGTCACGCTGCTGTGGAGTGCTTTTTGTTTGTTTGTTTGTTTGTTTGTTGTTTGTTTTGACACAAAGTCTTGTGGCCCCTGCTGGCTTCAAATTCACAATCCCTCTGCATCAGTTTCAGTTCAAGTAGCTGGGATTACAGACATGTGCCACCATAATTGGCTGGTCACACTTAAATTCAACAGCAAAGCCAAACTGTCAGTTCCGGGAACACCCTTTGTTTTGGAAGCTTTAAAATCAATTCCACTGGCCATCTTGCTACACTATGAAGGCCAAGCATGAAGGGCGGAGTCACTGGGTAAATTCATGTGCTGGACAATGAACTGAACCTCACTCAGGGCAGTAGTTCAACATCTGGAGCAGAGTTGGAAGAAGGGCAGAACACATAGCCTCAGGTGACTTGGGACAGGGGAAAGGTTGAAAACAATTCCTTGTCCAAGACAATGGAGTGTCACAGACATGTCCTGGCGCTGAGCTGGCCTCACAGGAGGAGAGGTAGCCAGGGGACTGCAGTGACCATTCAGTCTCTCTGACCAGCCAGGAGAGTCTCCTCATACGCAAAATAGACATAATAACTCCTACATGTCTGAAGGTGCTGGCAGCATTAACTAGCCGGTATGTAGTAATTACAGCTGCTACTACCAATAGCAGACATCCATTAGTGTGGGGCTAATAAAGAAGCATCCTTGCTTAACCACATCCTTCGCCTCCCCCTTTTCTTCTCACACTACTCATTACAGAGTGGAGACTGACACAGACTTCTGTGTACATCTCTAGCCCTCTTATATTTGGGGGAACTGAGACTCTGAGTGGTAAAATGCATGTCCATAATCCCCACACTGAGGAAGCTGAATCAGGAGGACAGTCACAAACTCAAAGTCGGACTGTGCCTTGTAGTCCATTCGAGGACAGACAGCCTGGGTGAGCGTGTCGGAACCGATCTCAAGCAAACAAACGGACGACAACAACAGAAGTCTTTTGATAGGTTGGGTATGACAGCTCACATCTGTAATTTAATGCTCTGGAAGTTGAGGCAGGAGGATGGCAAATTTAAAAGGGCCTAGGTTACATGGTGTGACCCTATCTCAAAGCAAAGCCGGACACACACACACACACACGAAAAAGAAGCAAATAATTTACATAGAGATGAGGTTATTTTCGCTGACTACCTTGGAGGTTCTAGTCTACGATCCAGTGGCCCCATCGATTTGGATCTCTGAGGAGAGGGTACATCACAGTGGACATAAGTAACTCAGAGTATGAGCAAAACTGAAAGAGTCTGGGTCCCACAATCCCTCCCAAGGGCATTCCTCCAGTGAACTAAGGGGTTTAACCGGTCCCCATCTCCTAAGCATTATAGTTCCTTCTAATAGACACACCCTGTGTCCTATGCCTTTAATACATCTGTCTTTGAGGGACATCCAATGCAGCAATCATAACACAAACCTTTGATGTCGGTGAGAGAGATCCTAGGCAGTAGAACTTTGTTTATCTTGTGAGTTGACTCCAGGCCCTCACGCGCAAATGCTCTGCCTCAAGAGCACACCTTCAATCCCCTATGGGACGATTCTAAAGAGATTCTTTAGATTCCAGTCCTGCACACTACATCCATACTTCTTTCTACATCTTGAGGCAAGGAGTTGATAACTCATGCATCGGTAAGAGTCTCCCTGACTACAGCATGGAACTCAAACACCCTGCTAAGGCTGAGGAGATTTCATGAGATCCCAGGCCTCTCTGCCCAGAACCTCAAACTTTGCTCTGTAGAGGATCACTGAGGGGACACTTCACGTCTTCACCACTTAGTCAGCTGTCCCAGTGGAGCACAGGTACTGTCAGTCCAAAGGCTTCCCAAGAGGTGGCAGTGGCCTCAGATGACAGCAAAGCTGAGGTTTCGGTTTTGTCGGTAGTGTTGGCTCTGCCCTAGCTTCCTTATCTGTACCTGAAGGCAATAGCAGTGGCTGACTCGGTGTCCATGTTAGAAGAAATCACAATATACCTGGAAAGTGCTTGCTAAGGTGCCCGTGTCTAGTACACGGAATACAAAAGTTAACAGCTCTGCCTGGTACCACAGTGGACAAAGCTCGGTCCTGCACCAGCACATGGCTCTCAACGGAACCCTTAGCAGAGCTCAGGTTTTTACTTTTCTTCCCAACCTCATTCAACAAGCTCCAGCGTGAGTTAGTTTAAAGTTCACGATGTCCCAAATACTCAGTGACTTGCTTCCAGTCAGTCCCTGATAAAAGGCCTGCCTGGGCTGAAGATACCAGATTCCAGGCGGGAGGACATATTTCACTCTTACAGGTTAAGGAGTATAAAGAATTTGCATTAATTAATATGCTCCATTTTTAATATGACTGCAAGCTTTGGACTACATATTAGCTAATGAATAGTTAATTATGAGACTACTAGAGGTGGCTTCCTTGCTCATAGGAATCCACCCACCATTAGGGCTTTCTTGCTCATAGGAATCCACCCACCATTAGTTATTACCTTTCTGAACCTGCTGAAGTTCTCTCTGGTCCCTTCTCTGGTCTAACATGGTGCAAGACATATAATATATATATATATATATATATATATGCACAGGTATGGAATGGGGCTGGTCCTTCTGCCTTCCACGTATGTATAATCTAGTATTGGAGTCAATAGGCAGGCAGTACATAGCAGACATGATGTATCTGGAAGGCTGATAAGGCCCAGAATTGACACTGCCAGGGGCAGAGACAGGGAAGAGTGGGAAACATACTTGACTGGGAATTCATAAAGAGATTCTGAAGAAGAGACATTGAACTTAAAATTTGAAGGGGGCCAGCCAGGTGGGGTGTTGGGAGGGAGCACCTGAATTAAGGGAGGGAGGGAGGGCTGGGGCAGGGAAGGCGGCCAATGCTACAAGACCTTGGTCCTGGTGAGCCCAGCCTTATGGATTCTAGTAAGAAGCTGGGGTTTTGTAGGAAACCAACTTCTTTTTTGTTTGTTTGTTTGTTTTGTTTTGTTTTGTTTTGTTTTTTGAGACAGGGTTTCTCTTTAGCTTTGGAGCCTGTCCTAGAACTAGCTCTGTAGACCAGGCTGACCTCCAACTCACAGAGATCTGCCTGCCTATTCCTCCTGAATGCTGGGATTAAAGGCGTGCACCACCACCACCTGGCTGGAAACGAACTTCTTATTTTCCTTTCGAACAGCACTTAGGAACTGATTTCTTGGCCCACTCTCTCCTACCATTTCTCTTTGAATTTATTTGCGAATTAAAAACAAAAGGCCCCAGCCCTTATGAGCAGGAACCCAGCCCAAACTCAATATGTAGCATGCAGAATCCTCTTCTCTTGGGAGGTGGTTATTGGGAGTGCCCTGCATTTTCCCTTGCTGCCACCCAGTCATCCCTCAACGCTGCCCTGGATGGCCCTGCTTCACACTCACGCTTCCAGGCAAATTGCCAACTGGATATTAGCTTAGAGTTGGATGTCCAATCAAATGAAGCCCAGAGCGGCAAAGAATTGTGTTCCGGTTTGGTCTCCAACTTTAAAAACTGGTTTCTAAGAGTCTTGGGAGAACTAAAGACCAAGGTTTTAGGTGAAAACATGGCAGTGGGGACATCTAGTGTTCATTATGAGTAATAGCTGCCAGTAAGAATCTATTTTTCTTGCCGTTTTTTCTTTGCTTTTTTTTTCTCCCTCACTTTCCTTCCTTTCCCTCTCCCTACTCCCTAGCTCACTTTTCAATCTAAATCAAGCAAAGCACTCTATGGGGGAAAATATTCTTTACGTACCATGGGTACTTAAAAAAACACCTTCCCTGACTCTCTGAGTAGATATATGATTGACACCCTTCCAAATCCAAGGAGCAGGATTCAGTGATCTCCTGGGGACATCTGATGCAAGCTCCAGCTTGTACATTTCACTATGTCCAGATCTCATCACCGCAGTTTCTCCAAGCTCCCGTGCAGTCCTGACCGCGAGGCTGGGTCGCTCCAATTAAAGCGCAGGCTATCCTCAAAGGAAAAAGCCTACAAAGAAAGCTCGGCAGGGAATCAGAGAGGACAAATTCAAACATGAAGCCCTGGGGGGTAATGTGGGCTTCTCAAACTCCATCCCTCGGGACTGGAAACCAAATCCGCGCTCCCCTCAGTACTCTCCTTGCCTTGACTGGCTGTGGAGGAGCAAAGCCCTGATCCTGTTGGAGAAATGCCTCTGAGGCTTTAAACTGCTAGTCTGTCACAGTCTGGCACAGAAAAGTAGACAAGATTTCCTCAGAGGTTACACGTGGCAGGCCTTGCTGACAGCGCCACACAGGCAAGAGCTCATTGCATCTTTGCTACAGCTTTCTCTGCAGGTAAGTTTTCTCCCAAGCTGACAGACAGGTGAGGAGAAGGTACGGTGCTCTGGGGAGTCAACCAGAACCCCAATCTTTGTGCACTCCCACTTCTTCCCCGGCACTGTATAAGGTACAGCGTTAGGTCTCAGTGGATGTACTCTGACTGGACCAAGACCCTTCTGAGGAAAGGCTCCAGATGGCTCTGGCACCTTGCTATGGTTTCTCAGCCCTGAAATGTTCTCAGCTTATAGCTCCGTTGTCCCTCCACTGTCCTTGGAGGGTCTCTCTCCCACTGTGCACTCTTGAGGACACGTGGAGAGCGGCCTCTTTCAAACCTCAGTCTTGTTCAGTCTTCGTGAGAGCCCTTCTCAAGACAGTAGATATCAGGACTCCCCAAGGGCTGGGCCTGAGAACTCATGCATGGCACTTCTTACAGCAGACTTCAGGTGAGCACATCCTCTGCCCTTTCTAGGCAATGAACAAGGAATTCAGATAGGGCCAGGCCATACATCATACCGCCCCCACGGACACACACACAGAGCGAGTTTGGCTCCCAGCCTCCCATCCTAGGCTCTGCTTTCTTCCCTCTCCCCTCCCCAAAGCATCTCTGTCACTTCCGGGGGGCGGGGGAGAACGAGGAAAAGGAAACTAGTACACGTTCTCTTTAACTCGAAGCCAGCTAAAGCTTCTCTACATTTTCTTCCCTGTTATGTTCCCATTCTGCAGGTGACAGGAATGGCCAGTGTCCACAGTGGGTGCGTAACTTCTACATGTTAACATAGCCGGCGACACTTAAAAGAGTCGAATCTGAAACCAAAGCTCAGGCTCAGGCTGCAGGTGCTCCTTAACACTTCTCGGATAACTCTGCATCCCAGAATCCCCAAAGAGAACAGGAGAATATATTTCGGAGTCAGAAGGAGGAGAATTTGTGAATGCTTTGCTACCCGTGAAATGGGAATAAAAATAATCGCTGACTCAGAGCTCTCAGGAAAGGATTAAACAGTCCAGGTAAGTGATTTAGTACTGAAATTGGGAAAGAATGACAAACCATAAGAGCAATCCCTGACCCCATTTCCTTCAACTCTAGACTCGGGTAACCCAACAGTGGGCCTCATGTTAAAAAAAAAAAAAAGCAGTAATATCAAGGCAACCAAAAATGCCAGGGTGGCAGCAGCATTGAGGGGACAAACAGTGCCTACCTCGGCGCCCATCCACACAGGCCTGACCTCAAATACGCGGCCTTAATTAGGGTGCTGTCAGCAGATATTTGAGCAGCTTTGTGTCCAGACGGACCGGGGCTCAAGTGAACAAGACCTACAATCACAGGCTGATGGCATGTGTTTTCAACAGAGAGATTACTTCAGCTCTGGTTCAGGTTTTTTGTTTGTTATTGCTGCAAAGAGAAACACATTCATGCACCCAGATGAAGGTCCTAACTCTGCCCTGCCAAAACGCAAGTACTGGCTAAAAGAAGCAGCACACGAGAAGATGCACACTATCAGTTCCTTTATTCTTGGGACATAAAAAGCCATGCTATGGCGGCAGACAATTTCAACTTCATTTTTATGCAGCCACAGTAAACTGGAAAGGAACATTCCTCTTGAAGCTTTTCTAAGACTATATTTACAAGAAACTCATGAAAAAAAAGTTAGAAATTAAAAACAAAAGACCGTCACTTAAATTTGCATTTCTAAAGGCTCTCTGGCATGCTGTGTGGCTCACATCGTTTCCAGCTCACGGTCTTCTATCTGGACTGTTAATGCATTCCCAGGGATGCGTGTGTAGATATGCATGTAAGCAAAGCGGTCCAAATATCTATTTTCCTTCACACGGCGCACAAAATGTTTTACTCTCTAAATATGAAATATGAACAAAGTACAATGACATACATGTATGGTAATGTTATAATGAAACCTATTGTTTTGTTTGTAAAGTTAATGTTTAAAAATTAATTTTAAAACAATTAAAAGCTTTTTTCATTTTATAAAAGAACAGCTGGTGACCACATTTAGCTGACTTCCTAGATCAGAGGGAGACGAGACCAATCAAAGCTACCAGCAGAAGCCCTAGAGGGCTCACGAGTCTTGAGTCTGAGCTGGAGGCACCTGCGGGGACTAGCACAGAGGTGAGATGACAAAAGTGGACAAGAGAGTGGGTGGAGAGTGAGTGAGGCCTGTGTGAAGCCCGGGACATGCACTCTCTCTTCAACTCTCTCTTTAATAGCTGCTATGTACGTGTCTGTCTTCTTCTTTGCTCTGCGGCACAAGAATGTGGATATTCTCCTCTAACCCCCAAAGCAGCTGGTGTTGGTGGAGTTGGCTAGGACAGATGAGCAGCGATTGGCCCTACCAACTCTCTTTTCTGTCTAGAGATGAAGAAACAGAGATTCTGTACATTTCTGGATCAGGAAACACGAGGTGCCACTTTCTGATGCCCATCGCTAACTCAGCCCCAGACAGAGTTTGGGAAACTCTAGATTCACAGACTAGGACCACTGGGAGATGCCCCTGGAAGCAGCACAGTCAGATGTCCCCACAAAGTGCAGTGACATTAGCATCTTAGAACTGTTTAGAAGTGTGGGTAGATAGCCATTGGTCTCCAGACACTGCAGGTGACAGACAGAAACAAGCAGGGATCCTGAGATGGCTGATGGGGAGAGGAGCAAAGACGAGGCTGTCGAAGTTGCTCTCGGATTCTGCAGAAAGACAGCACGGCCTTTGCGTTCATGCAACTGGGACAGGAAAGCAAAGGGGCTTTGAACCTTCAGAGAATACAGAGAGTTCTTGGAAACTGCACATCTGAAAGCTGGGATTAAATGTTCCACAGGAAATTGTAACACAGAGCTGAAGAAACCATTCAGAAAATAGAATCGATGACAAGGTGATGGGAAGCAGGAAATGAGAAAACTGGATGATCCATTGCAGACAAAAGAACAGAGAGAACAAAGAGAACGCGTTGGAGATGCCATGAATGGAAATAAATCAGGGAAATTTCCCAGAATTGAAAAACACAAATTGTCAGACTGTGGGGATCCACTGAGTGCCTCCTGAGGAAAAGAAAATTCATCTGAACACACTCTCTTGGCAGGTTCAGAATACTAACGGCAAAGAGAACATCCTAATTTTTTTATAGTCTGGTGCGGGAGAATTGTCTGTATTCTGTCAATCATGTTTTAAATAAATGCTGATTGGCCAGGCAGGAGGTGTAGACAGGAAAACCAGTCAGGAAGTGGAAATAATGCAAGGGGAACAGGAGAATTCTAGGGAGGAGGAAGTTGATTCCTCCCATTTCTGCCCAGATCACCGAAGCAGCAGGATGTGAGCTGACCCACTGAAAAAGGTACTGAGCCACATGGCTAACATAGGTCAGAAAAATGGGTTAATCAAGATGTGAGCATTAGCTGGTAAGAAGCCTGACCTAACGGGCCAATCAGCATTATAATTTATAGAGATCTCAGTGTGATTTTTCTCTGGGACTAAACAGCTGGGGTACTGGGGGGGGGGGGGGGACAGAAATCCCCCAAACAAACAAACAGCCCTTCATGTTACAGAATGGCGCCCACATGGATAACTGCATCCACACAAAGCCTGAGAAAGCTTGGGAAACTAGAGTAAAGCATTTCAGCCATTGCGCTGTTTTAAAATGCTGGCTTTCTGGGCCTTCCTGCCAGGGAAAGCTCTTGACTCTTTGAAGCAGGCAGTCCCAACTATGGAAACACTGTTGCAGCTTGCTTCCTGGCAAGGACCTTGAAATGCCTTAAGAGCTTTTGAGTGTTGTCTTCTCCATATTCCTTAGTAAATTAAAGACCCATGTGCTCACGAAAAGAGAGATATACAGTAAAGAGGGATTCAAAGAGTAAGAAAACCTCTACCTAGTTTACAGTGTGTTAAAAATATATGCAGGCTTGAAAAAAAAAAGGTTTAAAGCCTTAAAATAAAAAAGAAAGAAAGAGTAGTTGGGTGTGGTGGAACACACCTTTAATCCCAGCACTGGGGAGGCAGAGACAGATGGATCTCTGGGAGTTCAAGGATAGCCTGGTCTATAGAGGGAGTTCCAGGACAAAGATATGCAGAGAACCTGTCTCAAAAAGCCAAACGTTAAAAACAAAAATAAAAGAAATAGAGGTTAAAATAAAGCCACATAAAGATGGAAAATGCACAGAGAATATTGATACTGTATGCTATTATGCTCACTTTGAATTGTTTAAATGCTGAGGAAGGAGAAACAGCTGCTAAAAGATATTTGCTTACAAATGCAGCAGAATTAATCCAAGATAGGTATTTTGAAAATACCTTGGCTTCAAAATTGAAGTCAAAAGGTATGTTACTTTGGAGAAGAGATTTTGCTTTTGTTTCCACAGAAAATGAGAGGCTCTGGATTTATTCATAGTTAAGAAAAATCATCTTTGACCAAGGGAGACCACCTGAGCAATCTCCGGTAGGAACAGATGGTCCAGATGTCTGAGTTCTTCATCCAGAACAGGTTCAAGACTGCTGCCTGAGATGATCAAGACTCACAGGATACTTCAATCAGGACTTGATCATAACTCTAAATTTTCTTTAGGTCCCCATAAGATTATCAGCGCCCCCAACCAGCTGGAAGTAGCCTGGAATACTATGCCCACATTCCCAAAAAATGGACGATGTATATTTTCCTTTGTTTGTTTTTTTTTTAAAAAAAAGAGGAGGAAGTGGTGCAGGAGAATTGTCTGTATTCTGTCAATCATGTTTTAAATAAATGCTGATTGGCCAGGCAGGAGGTGTAGACGGGAAAACCAGACAGGAAGTGGAAATGATGCAAGGGGAGCAGAATTCTAGGGAGGAGGAAGTTGATTCCTCCCATTCCTGCCCAGACCACCGAAGCAGCAGAATGTGAGCTGACCCACTGAAAAAGGTACTGAGCCACATGGCTAACATAGGTAAAAAAAATGGGTTAATCAAGATGTGAGAGTTAGCCAGTAAGAGGCTAGAGATAATGGGCCAATCAGTTTTATAACTTACAGAGATTTCAGTGTGATTTTTCTCTGGGACTAAATAGCTGGGGGATGGGGCGGAACAGAAAACCCAAATAACAAACAGCCCCCCCCCATGTTACAATAGTCATTATACAATAAAACAAAATTTTGGTAGTTGGGCTGTCTGCTTGTGGTTTTTTTGTTTGTTTGTTTTGGGGGTGTTTTGTTTTGTTCTGTCAGCTTGACACAAACCTAGGAACACCTGGAAAAATGGAAGATCAATTGAGGAGTTACCTCCATCAAAATGGCCTGTACGCAAGTCTATGTGACATTTTCTTGATTCATTGATTGACATGAGAGGACCCAGGACACCATGGGTGGTACAAACCCCAACTTCCTTTCATGGTGGACTACAACTGTAAGCTAAAATAAATTCTTTCCCCACCCCCAGGTTGCTTTTGGTCATGGTCTTTATTACAGCAATAGAAACCGAACTAGGATAAGAATAAAACAAAGGACTCAAAAGGGATTAGGCTCTTTATTTCAACATGAGAAACCAAAAGACAATACTTCAGCATGTTGAGGAAAAAATCCATCCTACGATAAGATAATCAAACTGCCACTGAGTATGGGTGAACAAGGAAGAGTTCTCTGGTAACAGGTGCTACCCTCCACCCCTTCAAAGCCATCGTCTGTGCCTCTCGTCCCTTCATAGAGGATTCCAGTACTGCTCAGGTAGGAGAAGATTCCTTGAGTTCAGGAATATGAATGTTGTTTTGCTTGTTTTTTGGTTTGTTTGTTCATTTGTTTGTTTGTTCGAGATAGTGTCTCACAGGGAATCCCTGGCTGATCTGGTACTCACTATATAGACCAGGCTGGCCTCGAGCTCACAGAGATCAACCTGCCTCTGCATCCAAGTACTGGGATTACTGTCACGAGCCACCACACATAGCTTGGAATGAAGTTTTTTAAAAATTTTTTTCTTTTGTTGATTTTTGTTTGTTTGTTTGTTTTTGTTTTAAGACCAGGTTTCTCTACATAACAGCCTTGGCTATCTTAGAACTCATTTTGTAGACCAAGCTTGACTCTAATTCACAGAGATTTGCCTGCCTCTGCCTCCCGTGTGCTGGGATCACGGGCGTGTGCCACCACATCTGGCTCAGGAATGAAGATATCACAAAGGAATGTTTAAACCCCTCTCATCAGCTAACAGACTACTGAACAAGTGTCCTAAGAAGTTGGAATTTCCCTAGGCATTTGTTGACTTTTCACAAGTTATGTTTGAAACGTGGTAGCTTTGACTGAAGATTGGTGCCAGAGGAGAGCCTGCTCCCAAAGAGGCTTCACACAGCTCTGAAACGAGTCAGACTACCCTCTGTGAGGGATTGGAGCCTAGACGGTGATAAGTCAATAATAGGCAGGACCACACCTCAGCCAGGTCTGCACAGTTATACAAACTTCTGGTCCTCTATTGAAGCCTCATATCAGGACTCTGGAGAGGGCTTGGGGCAGACTGGGCCTCTGTTTTTGTTCCTTTTCCCAATGTGGTCAACTCTTGACTGGTGCTGTTTGGCCTATAAGGCTAGCCACGCCTAGCTCGTGTGAACCAAAGTTTCCAGGAAAAAGCTGTACCTCCAAGTTGATCCTTCGACAAGGCTGATTAACTAATTACAACTTTATGATTGTGGAGGGTTTAGAATGTTGCAACACCAGAGCCAAGTTATCTCGGGCCATCTTCAACCCTCTCAATAGCTGTTTATTTCTCTCCTGTGCACCTGACTTACCAACTTTGTGATTAGTAGGGAAATCACTTGGAGTGTCCAAAGGCAGCACTTTCCTCCGGACAGGATTCGCTTAGCAGACGACAAGCATCTGCCAACCCGCAGTGTTAGGCAGCAGCTGAGACTCTAACAGCCCGACCGGCTCGGCTGCACCCGGCCTCTCTGATGTGGCCACCAGTGTCCTCTGGAAAGGGTCTTGACTTTCCAGTCAAGTTTCTTTGTTGTGTTACTAGAAAACCTTGGTCAAACTTCTTTCACATTGGAACGCGGAATTGTAACTCCCCCAGGAATCTCCTGCAGGCGGAAAGGGAAGGCTGAAGCCCTGGTGTTAGCCTGAGGAGGAGCTTGCTCCCCCAGGAAGTTATCTCAGACTGTGCTCCCAGGTTGTAGACCACCATGGAGGAGCGGTATTGACGAGGAAGGCTCAGTGGGGGACAGAACCACGCTGGAATTTTAGCTATAAATACTACATTTTATAATATCATGTCTTATATATGATATATTTTATAATACAATATAAGTATTGTGTTTATAAATGGACTGCTTAATATGTATACTTTTGCCCTCTATTTAAAAATTAACCTTTGACAGGACCCAAGGATGGACTTGAAGGGGAACTTCCTCTTCCCAATGAGGTCACACTGAACAAACCCCTTTTCTCTACTTTTTGCTGTTATTCACCTCTGTAATTGGCCTGTGGAGGCCAAGTTTAGCTTGCGGGGGCTGCCAGGACCCAGGCTCTGACCCTAAAATCTTTAGTAAGAGTCATCAGTCAATTTAGGTAACACCTCATTTTCCTTCACTTCACCAGAAATGCCTGAGAAGAATATTTGTCTATTTTCACAGAATTAACTCTCATAAGGCCCCCGATGGTAGAAAAAAGTAGGTATGTGACTAGACTTACTAGAAGCAGGTGAGCTGTCTTTTATGTTCCAGTAGGCTTCAATGTCCAGATATTAGGCGCAAACAGCAGGAAACATCTGTAATGGTATTTTGCCTCCTGAATGCCACTCACCTTTGGATCGGGCTGTGCCTTGTTTTGAGATACTGGTAAGAGATATAAACAAATCAGTCACCGCACACTTCGAGCCTCCACAGCACTCATGAGAACATGGCAGACAGTTTACATCACGAGACTCAACGGTATCTGAACTGACTGCAGGAGCACAGAAGAAACTTTGTGACGAGCAAAAACATTAGTAAGTATGCAATTGCATTTTCAACACAATTAAATGCCTAATTGGATGCTGCCATTCTTTAACACACTTAAACACAGGTAACAGTAGGCTTCTCCGAAGGCTGTCTTCATCTACTGCCTTTTGAAAATCTACAAAGTAAACTTTTGTCTTCTTATCTCCCCATTGCGGGGTGAATGGTTCAAATTAACACTCTATAATCTCCTTAATATTAGCAGGTAACAACTAAATGTTTTTAAAAACTTTTCTAAGGATCCATGTTGCAAAAACATGGTCCATTTTCAATCCGAGGTTAGAGTTCACTGGAGTTGGATGAGCGGGATGCAGCCGGCACCTCTCCCCTCGCTGGCAGCAGACGCTACTTGATTGTCTGAGAAGTCAGAGCAATGGAAGGTTACAGGTAATCTAAGAGACAGCCCACAATCAGAAAAGGGAGGCAGTCTCAAGCTCCAGATTATTCATTAAGTAACGAATAATTCTCTGAGTCCTGAAGTTTGGGAAGGGGACAAAGCCCAGCCTACGGGAGGACAGGAATCTCTCACCATCTGGAGCTTTAAAAACCAACCCTGCATGACATATAAGCGCACAGCCATTCCTGTCCTTTCTCTGTGCTGGCATCCCTTCCTGCAGAACTGTGTAGTAAAAGCTGCTGCAATTTCACTAGTCTCTGGAATTTGTTACCGTTTTACTCCCAACACTGCAAAAGGGATATATCTCACATTTCTAGATGCCAGGCATACACATTATTGCACAGTTAGGAATTTACATTTTGAAGCCAGGTGGTGGTGGCACACGCCTTTATTCCCAACACTTAGGAGGCAGAGAGGCAGGTTGTGAGTTCGAGGCCAGCCTGGTCTACAAAGAGAGTTCCAGGAAAGCCAGGGTGTTACACGGAGAAACCCTGTCTCAAAAAAACAAAAAAAACCAAACAAACAAAAAACATAGTTCCAATTGTGTATAACAATGTGAAAGGCCACTAAGTTGAAACATCTCCTTGTGTTTTATTTTCTGGAGACAGAAACACATGATCCTCCTGCTCTGACTCCTCGCATACTAGGAATGAAGATAGGTACCATGGTTCTTGGCTGGAATATACATGTGATAATTTCCATTTGCTGATTCCCACAAGTTATATTTGAAACATAACAGTTAAAACAAAACAAACAGAAATGTGAATTCATTAAAGGAGGGTTTACAGCATTCCTGCGCTTCCTGATTCTCCGCTTCCGGTGTGAGGCTAACAATGTGATCAGCTGGTTTCCTGTTCCCACCACCATGCCCTGCAGTCCCTGTGATTATGAATTCTCTAAAACAAATTCGTTCGTAAGTTTAATCATAGGATTTCATCAGAGCAACAGCAATTTAATTATTGCGGCACCCCAAACTCAACAAAAGAACTCAGTCAGGAAGCAGCGAGGCAAGCCACTCCCTGCGTTGTAACGTCTTTCAGGCTTGTCACCGTCCAGGCAGGAGTGAAGAGATTTTAAAGACGACAATTGTGCTGCCCAGCTGTTGAAACAATGAGCCCTAAAGAACTAAGCTTTCCCAAGGGATCTCCTATAAGGGAGGGTAGAAAGGGCTGAAGCTCCGCGACAGCAAAACAATAAATGTGTTGCCCAGGAAGACTTCACACGATGCTGACAACTTACCTGATGATTACCTTGCAAGACACACTGGGGCAGAGATGATGGATGGCTGACAGGTAGGACCGCACCTTGGCCAGGACTGCTTAGCTATGCATTACCTCTCGTGCTCTGCTCAAATCTAAACCTCGTGTTTGTTAGTACGTTACTACACTAAAGTTGTACTTGGGAGTTACTGGATGCCCCTCCCCACACACACTTTTTTCGTGTGTGTGTGTATGTATGTAAAACAGCTCTGGCTATCTTAGAACTCGTTTTACAGATCAGGCTGGCCTCGAACTCACGGAGATCTGCCTGTGTATGCCTATGCCACCATGCCTGGCTTTGACTCCCATTTCTTGCCCTCCACAATGGGACCACACTGAATAAAGCTCCTTTCTCTACTTTTCACTGTTGCTTGTCTCTTCAACTGGTATAACAGGGATGGTGGCCAGGGCTACCCGAGCTCAGACTTAGGCCAACAACTCCAGCAACACCCTGGATGACTGTTTTATAAGAAGCAGCATTTGGCTCCATTCCAAGTACAAACGATCAGTGCAAAAATAACTATGCATTGTGCAAGTAGACATTTCCACATGGCCAGTATTACTCGTGAAACACTAACTGTTAACTTATTCCCACACCTATAAATTACCAAGGTAGACTTGGGCTATAAGAACACTCAGGTTTATTAAAACTACATATGAACATTCAGACCCAAGAAATTATGAAACACACTGGACTGAGGGCAGGTACAACACCCTCCGTATACCACAAAGGACACCTAACACTGTGAGGGTGCTATGTGTGCATCAAGGAACTGACAAACAAAAGACCCTAATTGTCTCTAGGGTTTCAGTTCAGCATAATCCCCATTTCCTAAAAAGGTCCACTGAACCATGAGTCTTCTGTTCACCACTCTTCCATCTCAACCTGCCTGTCTCTGTGGCCCTGGTTTCTGCAGACTGGCTGGAAGTTGCAGCTCTAGTCTCTGCCTCCAGTGGCTTCTCCAACTCAGACCATGATGTTTCTCAGGCCAAACCTTGCAGTTGTCTTTGACTCTTGATTTCTTCCAGACATTTTTTCCTCTGAATTTTAAAAAATTAAGTCTTTACTAAAAATAATAAAATCACAAATCTATTGGATCTTTCAGCTGGTGCTTACTGAAACAGGGTCTCTGCAACCCAGGCTGGCCTTGAACTTGAGTCTCTCAAAGACATTAGATAGATGTGTGCCAATATTGTGCTAAAAAAAACCTTGAATTTGTACTAGGTTAAGATGATAAGTAACTTTATGAATAATATGCAGAACTTATTGCTGATTCTTTATAACATTTAATGCATCTTTTTTAAAAAGCAAGCTAATATAAAAGGTGATTTCAGAGTTGACAAAGGCTCAAAAATTCTACCTATGTAATAGTATAAATCAGGATATCAGGAAGTCATGCACATGTTTCCATCAAAATACATCCAACACAAGATTCCCTGGTATTTCCTCTGTCACCCCATCCTAGACTCACCTGGACCAGCCCACAGCCTCTTTAGCACCCTCCATTTGTACACTTACCCCTAACATACTGTGGAGCAGCTGCCAGAGTGACCTATTCACAGTGCACAAGGCAAATCTTGTTGGTCTGGCACCCAAGACCTTCTGACACACAACAGGTCTCTACGTTTAGGAAAAGTCATGGGTTTTGCAATGTCTGTGCATGATAAACCCCCACCCTTACCTCCGGCCCACCCCGAGCTTTCAAAGTCTCTGGAGAGACATCCCTTCACTTGTTCCTCTCTAGGTCATTGCTTTTCTCCAGACACATGCAGCATCAGTGAGGACCTGGATTTCTTGCTTTCCCAGGCATGCCTAGCCCCCTTGATAGCACATCACAACACTGTTGTGTCCAAAGTTCATGCAAGAGAACTTTGTAACCACATGCTTTAAATTGTACAAAAGAGGAAGCTTGAATGGTTCAAGTAAGTTTACAAATTTTTGCTGGGCTTAATTCATAGCTCATTGGCCACATGCAGTCTGGGGAGCAGATAACACACACACACACACACACACACACACACACACACACACACACACACACACGGCAGCTATTCTCTCTTCCCCAGACCTCTTTCCTTGTTTTTGACTTTGCTATCTCCCTCACTCTCTCCTCCGAGTTCTATGTCCATGTTTCACTCTGATCAGAATTTGAGTTGGCAAGCTGCCCTGCCCCCACACCCACCATCTGCCCTCCATCTCCAGGAGCCTGCCCCCTTTCTCTTTGCTTCCTTCCATTCACTACTTTCTGGAACATTCATTACTTTCTGTACAAATGACCTATTTGTTAGGTCACTCTTTCCCTGTGCAAGAATGGAAGTCCATCACAGCGCTTCACTTTGTGCCCAATGCTTTTTCCACAAGTGAACTGTGTGTCAACAAACACACAATGTTTAAAAGATCAAAACCCTGTGTAGTAAACAGCTGCTTCATTAGAGAGAATTCAGTAATTCAAAACATTCCGAATGCTCTAATCATGGTGCATAATTTACCAAACCTATAAAAACCCAGTCCCTCAGGCTGGAGAAATGGCTCAGAGGTTAAGAGCACTGACTGCTCTTCCAGAGGTCCTGAGTTCAAACCCCAGCAATCACATATTGGCTCATACCCATCTGTAATGAGATCTGGTACCCTCTTCTGCTATGTAGGCAGAACATTATATACACAATAAATAAATCTTTATTTATTTATTAAATTATATTTAATATATTTAGCCAATATATTTAGCCAATGTAATAATCTGAGTGTAATTATCTTATGCTTTGCTCAAAACTGGCATCAATATGGTTAACAGAAAAACCTGGGATGGTTTAGTAGAGGTAAGAAATCTGAAGGGGAAAACGGCAAGGGCTTTGGCCTGTTGGCTTCAGTTTATGCAGGAGCATCTGGCTTCTCTGCAGGAGCCCCTCATCTGTGTTCTATCACTGTGTGGTCACAGCTTTTCTTTGCTTGGTGGGGGACAGCTCTGCACGCTGGGAGTCTGGTGACAGCAGACTCTGGAGACAGCAGCCCCATGTTTGGGACATCACTGCTGCTGTGTGACCATTTTATTGTCCAGTTTTGTGGCTCAGGAATCTGTGAGCAGGACCCCACCACGGTGCATGGTCCTGTTGCCTCGTGATGTTCCAGATGCTGCTGGTGGCTTCTGCAATGACCTGAACGCTCAGGGGCACTAGATGTCCAGGATGTGACGCTCACGAGGCCGGGGACACTCACGAGGCCAGGAGATTGTGCTGACTGCCAGCTGGAACTGTCTGGTTTCCCAAAGACAGATGTGAACTGTGTGGCATTTCCTACCTAGCCTCAAAATCGCATAATTCCTTTTACCAGTTTCCCAGTTACCAAGGTTGGCCTGGTGAGTCACCAAGTTCACTGAAGTTGGTCCAGTTTTAGGGGAAAAGACGGATACCAGCACTTCATAGGGAGAAAGCCTGTAACTCTGTGTAAGCAGCTTAAGAAGTAGAGCACCCACACAAGCATGAGGCTGAGGGCAGAGTTCTTAACACTCCCATGACAAGCAGAAACCCCAAAGTAGACTGTTGTTTTAGGAAAATCAGAAACACCTCAGCAAGCCTCCATGGCTCCATCTTCATAATCCCTTCTGTAACTCCATCTTCCTAGCACTTCCAGCGTTCGGCAGGTGTGCCAGCAGCTTGCCAGGGAAAGGGGGCGGTGGGAATGATGGTTCTTAGGGAACCACCACAACTGTCCCACTACGGGCTCACTTCCTGGGAGAATCCACATGACTTATTTTTCACTTACACACAGAGTATTTGACTTGTACAAATTGAAGCACCACTATTATTTTTAACAAGATGTGCCGTGGTGCTTTAATGAGCAACGTACAACGTGGCTAAGAGTAGGTGAATGGCAAGTGTGTTCCTCTCCACACACCCACCCTTCTACTTAGGCTTGAACTCGGGGCTTTGTATTCCCAGGCAACTGCTCTCCCACTGAACCACAGCCTTGAAGCACCATTCCAACACCTTTGCTGAGCCTGACGATGAGGCTATCCACAAATTCCCCATTAGTAGAAGTGAGAGGGGCTGGCAATGAAGACTCTTGAGGCTAAGCCTGAAGACCGTTTAATCCCTAGGGCCCCGCATGATAGGGAGAAAGAATTCCTGGGGCCATGTTATCCTCTGATCTCCACACATGCACCCTGGCATCCACACATCTCCTCTGGCAAGAAAAAAAAAATTAAATTGCAAAAACTTTTTTTTTTAAGTAGACAATGACAAGGACAAAGGTGTAGTTGGACAAGGATAAGGAGGGACACGGGACCATTTTGGACCGTCTCCCGGGAATGGGGCGGCTGTGAGTGGGTATCTGAAGGAACAGCATGGTTGGTGTTTCGCTGCACCAGCTGTGCTGACAGCCGCCTGACAAGCGGGAGACTGATGAGAAGGCTAACCATGAAGGTGGTGGCCTGGAACATGGGACAGAAGCTGATTGGTAAGAAGTGGCTATTACTGGGATAGTTCTTGAAGGAACAGTTGAAGGCTTGGTGGTGAGGCTTGCGCCTGCAAGCCTGCCTAGATTTATCAGTTTATTACTTTTTAGTTAGTGTGCAAAATACAGGGTTTTATTACATTTCCATACATTAATATCACCATACCCTGAATACACACACACACACACACACACACACACACACACACACCACGTTTTCAGTTCATTTGCAATTGGGGAGTCACTTGGGGACTGAGCAGGACTCCTGGAGAAAAGGTATCAGACAGTCTACAGGACCCTGACATGAAAATACATGAAAGCACAGGAAGAGCTTAGTACTAAACCCCAAATCACCTGCGACACAGCCTACAATCCCAGCCCCAGGAGGTGGAGGCGGGAGGATCCCAAGTGCAAGGTCAGCCTCCGCTACAGACAGTGTTTAAGGACAGTCTGGACTATACGAAACCCCGCCGCCACCATAACAAAGAGGGGAAGGGAACTGTTTCCATACAGGTAAATCCAGAAACAAACACAGTCTACCAGACTGGGTGCCTTCTTCCCCCTTGAGAACCACTCCGATTCTCTAATCCCTCTGACTCCAACAGCTTGAGGAAAACTGCACAACAGGGCTCTCTTCAGATTCAGCACTCTCAAAGATGGGAAGAGAGATGTTTAGTTCTGTGACGAAGGGCATGGCATCTAAAAGACCTAGGAAAGCAAAGGGGAAAAGGTTCTGTCCCAGGGCAGAGGACACAGAGGACAGACAGGCTGGCTCCTCCTTTGAGAAATTACATGTATGTAGAGGAAGAGGCATGTGTGTGTACACTACTTGTTACCACGCATGCATTAAGTTTACGGGCATTGGTTCAAGAATCCAGTAAGAGACTGGGGTATAGTTCAGTGGTAGAGCATGTGCTTAGCATGTTCTGGGCTTCCGTTGCTAGCACTGTTAAAAAAAAAAAAAAAAGACAACCATCACAACACAAACCATCAGGCTTATGTGGCATCTGGATCATGTTAAGATCTACTTCTAGACTTTTGAGGAACCTTCATACTGGTTTCTGTACTGGCTACAGCAGTTTGCAATACCACCCACAGGAAATAAGTGTTCCCCCTTTCCCAAAGTGACACTAGCATTTGTTAGCCTTTGGTTTTCTGACTAGCATAAGATGAAATCTCCAAGTTTTCATTTGTATTTCCCTAATGGCTAAACATGGTGAACATTTAAAAATAAAAAATAAAAATGTCAGCCAACTTCTCTGCTTCTGGTCTATTGCCTAGATGTAACAGGCCGAGTCATAAGCTTCTATTGCTAGGCCTGCCCCATCATGATCCATTTCCTGAAACCCACAGTCAGGGTAGATCCTGCCTTCTCCAAAAAGGTCTCTTCCTTCTCTTTATTTCTTAGTGTTTGTTTTGTTTATAATTATGTGGGGGGGGGGATGAGGCGGGTATGCAGGTTTGATCGCAGGGGCACTTGGAGGCCAAAAGAGGGCACAGGATTCCTTCAAGCTGGAGTTACAGACTGTTGTAAGAAGCTTGATGTGGGTGCAAAGAACCAGCTCAGGCCCTGGTAAGAGCAGAATCGCTTCTGAACCACAGAGCCATCTCTCCAGTCCCAATTCGTTCTGCTTTATGCTGCTTGTCAGAAATGAGAAATTATAATTTCATGATGGAAAAACAGAACACTGCTGTATAAACTAGAATACACTGCTGTTGAAATCCACATACCCCATCCACCTCCCCCCACCCCAATCCACACACACACCACACCACACCACACCACACCCACACCACACCACACCACACACACACCACACCACACACACACACACACACACACACACACACACACACACACACACACACCTCTACCTGGGTGAACACAAATAATGAAGTTAATTTCTCACTCAGGCTGTGTCCACCTTAGGTCCAGAGCAGTAGTGTTCTGTGGATGGCTAAGTGCCGCACGCCTTTCTCCACGCGCTCCCATGACTACTGTGGGAGAAATGGTCACGAGAGGGAATTACTCACCTACAAGGAAGGAGAAGCTTCTTTCCTACTGCGAAGCAAAGCTCAGAGACCCAGAGACACACAATTGCAGCAAGAGTCAAGTAAACACACAGTCTAACGTGCACAGCAATGGGAAATGGTAATGTATCGCAAACACTGGAAAGACATACAAGCTTACTGGTGCCTTCTCTGAGCGGGAGGATTAGGCTGCCTCAAAAGCACTGTGCTTCATATATTTAGTGGAACCTTATTTTATTGTCTGCTCTTTGAGACGGTCTCACGCAGCTAGCTGGCCTCCAGTTTCTGGGTGGTGAGGCTCCTTCTGTCTAAACCCTCCAAGCACTGGGATTAGGAGTGTGTGCTGCCACGCCCAAGTCCTTTTCTTCCATAAAACTGGTTTGATGCTGAGAGGAAAGACGGTGACATCTAGTTTTGAGAAACACACAGTAGCCTGACTGGTTAGGCCAACATCTTTCGGCATTAGCTGAGGATTCCGTTTTCCTGGCTCTGATTCACTGTATCTAACCTCACAAGGTTGAGCTGCAGGCACAGGAGAGCCGGAACCAGGATCCCTAACTGGGGATTTCTATCCCCCCACGCTCCCCTGCAACGGTACAATATGTTAGCACTGTAGGACGGGGTACCTGGAGAAAGTGCCCGCCTTTAAGTCAGACACACGGACAGACAGAGATACAGAAGGACAGACTCTTCATTTTGTCACCTGTAAAATGCAAACGGAAGATAAACTTGAGGGGTGAAGCTAGAATTTAACGACAATGCAGGTAACTTGCCCAGAGCACAGGGAACGTGACACAGACACAGACGCGGCCTGCGCTGTGCCCAGAGCAAACAGAACAAACACGAAGCAAGCAGCATAACAGGCAAGGGAGATTTTATTATATGCATATTCTCCAAAAAAAGAAAAAAAAATAACAAAAGATGCCTCATAAAAACAAACCCACAAATAAAAAGAACAAAATTTCCAGCCTCTCTGGGATACACAGAGCACAGTATTATATGGAAACACAGCTGTACAAGAACAAGTTGAATTACTTAATGTCACCTTTTGCTTCCCAAGTCAAAAAAGACTACAGAATAAAACACTTTAAATTGTTCGTTGATAGAAATTTGCTGCACAATTAAAGTTCAACTTACTCAAAGAGTTATTGTATAGTAAACTGCAGAAAATAGACGAGACATTCAAAAATCCACTCACAATTAACAATTAAACATCAGCTACTTTTAGAAATTAGCATGTATTACGTATTTGTTAAGCCTCCCATTTATAATGAGCAGATTGTTTTCATTAATAGTAACTGGATTCCCATCATTTAGGAGTATCAATAGTACTTTAATGAAACACTGATTTTCAAATATATCTTCTTGGGTCTGAGCTGCTCTCCTATTTACTGTATATCTGGGTCAGTTCTGACAGGTGAATAAAAAATACAGATGCTAACAAACTGAATCACGGCGAGGGAGAACGAAGTGAGGGGCTCTGGAGCTAGTGTTTGTGATGTCTTCTAGGCAGCACGTTAAGAGTAAACTGTTAGGACCTAGTGACTAGAAAGTGGACTCTACCAATGTACAGGCCTACTGCTATCACTGGGACCAACTACTACAGGACCACTGAAGACCATGATGAGAATAAAGACTTGGCATCACTTCGCTACATACTATCTAAGTACAAGACTCTTCTCTAACATCCCGCACTTCTTGAGCCTTGTTTGTACACATTAGCTTGAGAATTCTGGAATGGAAAAGACGGTAGCTCTTCCGTGAGGAACTATATTAAGTGACCCATTTTGCCACAGAGTCCAAATAAGACAAAAAGCATGAGCCTTCCTGTCCCTTCCTCATGTGCCCAGTCAGTAAACTTGAGGATATAATTTTCACGCGCTATAAAAAATGACCCCCATTTGCTACCTGGCGTGTAACACACAGGAAGGGACCGGCATGACTATTTGTGAACAGCGTGATCACAGGCCCAGCTGCGGGGCGAGCTACACTGGCAAACAGTCTGCACTCCTTCCTAAGGTCCCCTGCCCTAATTTGTCTTTAAATACAAATTTTTTCCTTAATTTCTTTTAGCCCCTTAGAAAGCTCAAACCAACCTCATGCTCTCTATGCCACACAGGGTTTTATAACAAGAGGCTTTCAAAATAAAAAATAAAAAAAAAGCTTGAAAAATATAGAGTATTCAGTTTAATCTACCACAGATGTCCAAAAGTCACATTTTACAGACGTCTTTAGAAAAACAAAAACACACAGGGCTCAGCACTATCCCACAGGGCAGGACTCCATCAGGCCTGGATCCCTTTCCATGGGCAGAACCACGGACTGCGCAGCCCGAGGAGGACACTCGGCACGGTGGTTCCAAAGCATCGCTCAGTCTCCTGTGCAAAGCACACCGGCAACACACATCTTCCGGAGTGTAAGCAGAATCTGGTGAAGGATCACCAGTTAAGCTGACAAAACATAAAAACTAAAAGGGGCAACACAAACCCTTTGGTCCTACTTCTGAAGACAAGAGCTGTCGGTGCAAAGCTAGAACCCAGTATGCCTGGCTGCCTTTCCTTCCCTCATTTGTGTCACAACCACTGGGACATCATAGCTTTATAGACTCTTATAAACTATTCCCTCCCTGTAAGCTATGTTAATAAAGCACATTTAGTCCCTTAGCCCTACCTGGCCACACGGCCCTGATCCTGATGTAACCCAGCACGGAGCAGCAGTGACATTAGCAAGAGTCGCAGAGGTGCTGTGGCCATTCACTATTTGGCCTTTAAAGAAGTAGGCCCTTTTCCGCTGTCTCCCGCAGTTCCACTGGAATAGTTCATGTGCTACTGTTAACACAACATACATAAACATCTGAACATTCACTGCAGGCCTTCCATCCCACTTCTGCTTCTCATCCTGGTTATCTGGTCAAAAACCTTGAAAATGCATTTCATACAACAGTTTTTCCAAACATGGAAAGTGGTTTACCAGTTAGGGATTACTGTACAAGACCTGATTGATAACTCTGGCAATGGGCCACCAATTTCTTCCTATGAAACATGAACAACAACTAGTCACAAGTACAACATACCATAAAAGCTTCAGAGTACTTTTTCTGAGGGGCCTAAGTTGCTACCATATCACTGGGGCTCATCTTGGGACTACAAATGTATCTGTTAGCAGGACTGGGCTTTTCCATGGACCAGGCTGATGGCGTCCATCACCACCATGCTGGGGGAGCTGGGTTTGCCATGGGTCATGACTAGCTATAAAGAAAAAAAAAATGTCAGGAGGCTTGTACAACAGCACCATAAAAAAGCTTTGTCCACAGAGCAGGTGTGGGAGAGAGGACAAATGTGGGCTGTCTTGTTGTATGTCACCTGTAAGGACATACACATGAGAAACAACTGCAGCGAGCCACAGCCAAGAGCAGATCATGGCTCGACCTGACGGGAACAGGTACCTTCAAGAGGCTCATCAGCAACTCACTGTGGAGAACACTCACATACGGCCAGCCTGGAAGGAGGAAGCTGGAGCTTCTTACACCCTATCAACTCCCCCGGAAGGAAGACAGAAAGCCCTTCCTCCAACTTCTGCTTGGACAGCAGAGTGCCCTCAGGGGCTTCCAAGGACCCTCTCAGGAGACTACTTGTGTGCTCACAGGTTTGCGTTTAAGTACGCATTAATCTTTTTGTTAAAATTTTCCCCCTAAAACCTTCATTTGCTGGATTACTTCCCCTTCCCCACTGGTGCGATGTTCGTGAGGCAGCTGTGCTGAGGAAATTCTATTCCTTAGGGGACCACTAAGGACGACCCTTCAGGTGTTATTCCCCACAGATAATTTCCACAAATACCCCAAAACACACTTAAATATATATTTTTTTCTTTTTAAAAATATTGATTTGTTTTTTAGGTGGTAACTGTCCATTTACATGACAGTGGCTGTCGAGCTACATGAAGGGTTCTGTTTGAGGAGGTCACTGTGAGTGTGCAAGGTGGAGCAGACATCACTCAGCTTCAGCATCAGTGTGGAGAGAATCCCGTTGCCAGGCTGCAGCCCACCACCGGAGTCATATCCCATATCTACAAGGAAGGGACACGGAGAAGGCACACTTACCATGGGGTCTCATTTCAAGAGTCAGCACTGACAGACTTATGTACAGATAAAGCAATGAAGGTTACTAACTACACTGAAAACAAATCAGCAACAACAAAAAACAACAAAACCCAAACAATAACAACAAAAATCTCTTTTAGGTAGCATCTTAAAACCTGAAAATAGTGTCATAATAGTCTACTATGTCTAAGAATATAAAATATTTGTTTCACAACTCAACTGAGTATAATACATTTACTTCCAAGTTCTGCTTATGATCTAGAGATTAATTAAAAAACGTGATGATTCCTCACAAGTAGGAGAGGGTGTAAAGGAACATGAGCCAAGAAGACAGGAAAGGCTGTAGACAGGGATGGGCAAAGACAGAAGCCAGGTGGGAGGGGAAAGCTTGCGGCCAGCTCAGAACCCACAGGACCTAAGAGCACCTGGTCCTCACCATCATGACCAAACAACACCCAGAGTGACTCCCCCTCAGGGTGTAGGAAATCACAGACATCTGCTCAGTCACTGGGGCTATGAGTAGGCAGGCAATTGATTCTAGAAAGCAGAGGCGAATGGCAATGGTTTCCGGAATGTCCTGAAATCCATTCACAGCTTGAGGATGGCTCTATCTCAAAGGAGATGCTAACAGGCCAGCTTACCTTAACCACACGATCTGTCCCACAGGTCACCATTAGCCCCCTTGCAATGTCCATGGACATATGGGAGATGTTGTGTTTTCCTTCATGAAATGTTGCTAGAGAAGTCCGACTAACAAAGAGAAAGGATCGCTGAAACAGACTGACTGTACCCGAGCTAAAAGAGGAGTGATCCTCTAGCAACATAGGTGGCCGACACACAATAATGGTGTTAACATTACTTTAAAAAAAAATAGCAACGGGGGCTGGAGAGATGGCTCAGCAGTTAAGAGCACTGGCTGCTATTGCAGTAGGACCTGGGTTCAATTCTCAGTACCCATGGCAGCTCACCACTGTCTGTAACTGCAGTTCCAGGAGAAATGCCCCTGAACCTCTGCCGCCCATAAGAGCCATGAGGCTCCGCTCCGCTGCCCAGAGCACCGCTCCCTCCCATCAGCTCCCGGACCGTCATGTCACACAGGCCTCTGCTGCTGCGGCGAGGGCTCAAGGAGAAGGGAACGATAACTGTGATTTCTCTCCTAAGCATCTGCCCACATGAGGGCATTGTGTCTGATGAAGTTACTTCAGAATACCCACAGAAAGCACAGGTCTTTACAGTCTTCTTAGTAACGACATCTGCATGAGTGGACAAAGGTCAACTAGCTCTGCTCAGCTGTCCATTGATACAAGAACATGCCTCTGCACCGAGCCCTGTGAGATGGGCCCTAGCAGCTGGACTACCCCAACCACCCTCACAGTACTCAAACAAACAAGCAAACAAAACAAAACAAAACAAAAAAACAAAAACATGTCCCAGCCAAACCAAAAGTCACAAAGCTAGGACATGAACATCTCTTCAAAATGGTTTATGTGGTTTGGCAAGATGGCTGAGCAAGTTAAGGCATTTTTCTAGCCATCTGATTCTTAGGAAGAAGAGACTCTCCAAGCTGTTCGTGAATCTCCACACCCAAGCTGTGGCACACACGTGCCCAACCCACAAATAAACAAATGTAATTAAAAACAGACAAAACAGAAATGACTTATGATGTTCCAAAGAGATAAGCACATGTGTAGAAACCTAGATCCTTCCTCAGGCTGCCCTCACTCAGAGGGTTGGGACACAGTTAGGCAAATGCCACGGGCACTCACTCTTCGTCTTTGATGGAGTCGTAACAGGAATCACAGACGCGGACCTGGAACTCGAAGCCCATGACCGGGTAGCTGGAGCGCTTGCTGCTGCACCTCCCACAGACGGCTTTCCCGCACTTCCTGCAGTGATGCTTCCGGCAGGAGGGAGGCGGGGTTAGTTTTTCTTCATGGAAAAGCGGGAAAACGGGGCCAGGGAGAATGTGCTTCATAGACCCCTAATGCTCACTGCACCATCAACTGACACTCGAGACACTCCACAGGCAAGGGTCTCAAAAACATAAACTACTTTGCTTGCTGGACAACAGCTGTGTCTGTTGTTCCATTGTGTCTTGTCTACAATAAGCAACAACATTCAAACCAAACTCGGCTTCTTTTAGGAACCCAATTGCTGGAGATTCTGGAAAGAAAAGAGTCTAGAATAATCTGTACACGGGAATAACGTTCTTTTGACCTTTCAAAGTCTGATCCAGGAAATAGGCCTCCAGAATACTCAAAAACATTCCAATTATTATTACTGACTAGCATACTTTGACCATTAATCCTCTGGTGACAATTTCTCTCTCTCCTATTAATTATTAATGCATAAGAGTAAAATTCACTCTTCCGCGTTTTCTTCAGAAGGAATACCAACTATAATGTCTTATCCCCACTACACAAGCATCCCACAGGTTTGGCTATTTCAGAGTGTTTCAGGGTAATAAGAAATAAAGGAGGCCCAGTCTTGGATGCCAGTCTGGGTGGGGACTTACGGGGCAGTTCTCTGGGTGAAAGCAAGCAAAGTTGGTTACACACACAAATGTTAGGCTAATCCCTCACCACCACCGGTGGACGAAATCACCGCACTCTGGGTTAGCTGCCCAAATTCAAGCCAGGCCTGAGTGAGCGACCACCTTGGAGGCTGTGCAGGAATGCATCCCACTGTAGGCCTTAGGCGTTACATGAGGGAGGGAGCACCTCGTGCTATCAGTAACTCGGTAACAGGCTCCTGGGGGCATGTCTCTTAATTTAAAAACGTGTAAGAGAGATCTGAGGAAGCCTTAATGAAAATGCTGCAGGTGTATTTATGCTGGCACAACGGGGACGGACGCACTGATAGTCACAGGGTCAGAGAGCGCCCTGGGAGGGCCACTACTTACCTGCTAGTGACAGCTTAAGACTATCATTGAATTTCCTCATTGTTCTAACTTTATTCTTGGCTAATACGAAACACTGACTCTAATAAGAAATAGTGCCAAATGCCAGCAATTCCCACAGTTTCACAACAGATTCTGCAGCGTCTGCAGGCATCCCTAGCTTTCTAATGCAAGACAAGCAGATGAGCAGTTAGGGAAGGGGTCTGGGTGGCCTCAGGACAGGCTACGCTTGTTATCAGTACACGGCAGCAAGAGAAAACAATAGAGGAATCAACTGCGTTTGTAAGAGCAAAGCAAGATTTTCTAACAACCCAAATCAGTGATAAAGATGAGGGGACACAGAACCCTTAGAGGATGAGGAAACACTAGCTACCAACCTGTCTCAGCCCCAGTGTCTTCGTGTCCCACATCTGCTTTATATTCCAGAAGAAGGGTTGCTCACACTTCTGACAGGAGTCACTTTCCAACCACTGGGGAGCCTAGGAGCAGAACAGAGTTCAGACATGAATACAGAGTTCTAGAACTTTCTAGAGTTAATATTTCTTTTAAATTCCACAATGTATTTTAGCTGAGGTTGCCATGAGCAATACCATGGTATATAGATTTTTCTGTTGCTGTTTTTATGTTTGGTCAGTTTTAGGAGACAGTCTCACTGTATAGTTTGGTTGGCCTAGAACTTTTAACAACACTCCTGTCCCTGTCTCTCAAGAGCTACAAGCATAGGTGTGGATCACCATACCTGACTCACGCTTGTATTCTGAATAATCATAACAATTTTAACAGTGCTTATAGAGTTGTTTAAATTGTACCTGCAGATAAGAAAATACTTTGACTCTTTAGGATTTTCTTATGTATTTCTTTTTCATGCTAAATTACTTGAAATCTATATCCACTTGAATAAAATCCATTTCTTGTGCAACCTGAACTATCTCTTATAGGGCCACTGTAAGAGAGACCAACAAAATAGTTGTTCTGTGTGGGCATCATGCTTACTACCCCTCCCTGTCCTGCCCAGTCCTCAGGATCAGGTTCACTCCTCATCTGAATCCTGTGCCCTCACTGAACAACGAACTCTGGTATTCCTTTCCCCCACACTGATCAACGAGTGTGCTGTCACCATACACTGGCAGCTGCCACACAGCCCTTCCTAGTGCTGATTCGGGGGGGGGGGGGGAGGTTCAGACCATGGTGCTGGAGAATGACAGCTAAGCTCTGGTCTCTTTTCTACATCCTGTTCCATCTGTCTAATATGAACAAGGAAAATGCAAGAATAATCCTGCTTTATTATGGCCACTAAGTGCTAACTCATCTATACTATACTGATGTGTACAGTATCACACATTCTGAAGTCTGTAAGTGCTAACTCATCTATACTATACTGATGTGTACAGTATCACACATTCTGAAGTCTGTAAGTGCTAACTCATCTATACTATACTGATGTGTACAGTATCACACATTCTGAAGTCTGTAAGTGCTAACTCATCTATACTATACTGATGTGTACAGTATCACACATTCTGAAGTCTGTAAGTGCTAACTCATCTATACTATACTGATGTGTACAGTATCACACATTCTGAAGTCTGCTTGCTTAAACATTCTCTTAACTACTGTTACTTGTTCATTCATACTTCACATACTCACTTCCAAAAAGGATCAGCCCTGATTACAAACCGAAAGGGAAGCAAATGTGCTCCATTCTGGGAGGGGATGGTGGCCACAGAGAGCTAATAGGCCTGGGGGGCTAGGAATAGCCCAGCCAGTATGAACAGGGGACTTCCAGAGACACTGTGGGTGAGCAGTGTGGAATGGAGAACTGCCCTTCTTCCTCTGGGCCCTGGCTAAGGAAGACCTGGACACTCTACGGATCCCTGGCAGGATCAGACCTCGCAGATAGCAGGCTGCTCACCTTTGCACTGCATGTCCTTAGCTAGAAAAAAGTGAGTATCTACTAAAAATAAAGCCTCTTTTGGTACACACTGTTTACCCCTCTTCCAGAGATGACTAACAGGAAGCCATCTCTGCCACACAGGAAGCACCTTGACAGGCAGAACTGTATTTTCCTTTTCCTACATGTGCAATTGCAGTTCACAATTATGTCACCTGAAGGAGGGGTGCTACTCCCACTTTCTGACTGCATTTTCTGGAAGAATGCACCAAGGAAAACAAGGTGTGTTGGAACCTGTGAGAGATCCCGACACTTATCCCTGGTCGTACCAGAAACGCATCCTCCCTCTCGCCTGTTCTCTCAGAACAAGACTGGGGAACGAAGGACCAAGAACCCAGGACACAGAACAGCACATCGGCTGCTCTGAGTGTACACAAGCAGTGGCTGAGGAATACAGAGCACAGCCCTAACAGACCTTTGCAGGGAAAGAACTTCATGGAGCCATGCAAAGCTGGTGCTAAATTATGTTTTACAATTCACCACTCCAGGCCTTACCAAAAGATTTTTAGAATGTGCCAAACCAGAAGTCAAACTGCAGCCATGTAACCAGAGTTTCCTGTTTGGCTTGCCACACAAGGCTGCCAGGAAACTTAGCAATTAGAACGCCTCTGTATTAGGCATCACATATTATCAGCTATGGGGCAGGCTGTTTTCTTCACCTTGCCCACACGTTTCTTGTGGGTAAAAAGCTGAAAACAAGTTTGTCGCTACTGCTTCCTATAGACAACTCCCTGATTAGCACTTAAGGGACACACTAAAAACCCAAATCTACAGTTATTACGAGGCAACACAAAGCACAGCCACTCATAGAAGCTTCCAGGGGACTTTGGATTAACACGGCACCCACTGCAATGGCACATGGGGTGCACTGAACTGCACACTGACCTACAGGACAGAATAGGGAACACACGTGACAACATGTAATATGATACCTGCTATAGTGCGGTATCAAAAAGGGATCCACCAAGACTGGGGAGATGGCCCGGTGAGTAAGAGCCTTTCTGTACAAGCGCGAGGACCTGAACTGATTCCCAGAATTCTCGTAAACGCCACACAGAGTTACACATCTGTTAACTCCAGTGGGGGTAGTCAACAAAGAGACAGGATTGCTTGGGCTTGTTCTCCTGCCAGCCTAGGCAAAACCCATGAACTCCACGTTCAGTGAGAGATCCGTTCTCAAGGGGATAAAGCAAAGGGAAGAGAGGAGGGCACAAATCAGTACACACACAACACACACACGTACATACAATTTAAAAACCACAGAACACCAAAACACATTTACCATATGTTTCCCCTAAGTTGCCAGACTGTGTGGCCACTCCGTGATGAAAGCTTGAAGGTTTCTGAAGTGGAACTGTCCTTTCCATCCATCGTCCTTCTTTTGAATCCACTTTTGCTATCAACATCACAAGCCACAGCTGTCACTGAGCAAAGACGGACCGCCCTGGTCCTATCAGAGATGAGCAGGAAATCCTGCCTGGAAACCATCTGATGACAGCTATAAAAAGCCTATGGATGGACACATCCTTCCCCCAAAATCTATTTTCAGAAATTTGCATGGGGCGAGCAAGTGAAGAACCGCACGCTGACAAGGTCAAGCACACTCACGGCAGTGCCCTAAGATAAAAGGATGACAGGGAGCCTGCGCAGACAGTTAACAGCACTAAAGAAATGGAAGAGGCCTTAGACATTATCCTAGGAAATGATTTCACTGTGAAGAAGAGAAAGCAGACACTCAGAGATTAAGGACTTACGTAAACAAAGCTTCACACCTAGTTAGTGGCTCAATGCCATTTAGAAATCAAGTTGCCAAAAAAGAAAACGGTTATCAGCATGGACTCCGTGGAAGGGAGCGCAGCACAAGACAAAAGCAGAGAGGAGAGGCGCGGTTTCCCATTGCCTAGCTCTGTCCTGCGACGGGACGGCCTTCTCAGAGCTGCCAAACTGAAATGCTCCATGGTCACACAAATACTTCAGAAGGCCTCCATGGGCCCATCCCTGGATGAGTTAGAAGGCTGCCGGCTGCAAAGAGTCTTTCAGGCTGATATTCAACCTAAACCCTGCCCATCAACACCAGGAAGTCTCACCCGGGGCAGGTTATGGCACAGCAGAGAGGGCTGGAGAGATAGCTGAGTCAGCAGGGTGCTCCCTATGAGTTCAGAACCCAGGGACTTACACAGAAAGCCAGGCAGGGTGGTGGTATATGCCTGTCATCCCACTGCCGAGAAGGTGGAGGCAGAGGGTCCCTGGGCTTGCTGGCTGGCCAGGCTAGTGAAGTCTGTGAGCGCCAGCCTTAGTGTCTTCATCACTAAGATGGAGAGTAAGAGGGGAAGCCCTGCACACATGCACACACACACAAGAACACAATAGATACACATCACACTTACACACATACACACAAAAGAGGTTAATGTCTAAAATTTAAAAGAACTCTGTTAGACAATAATTCACAGATGGAGCCGTGAGAAAGGGGGGATCGTTTATACGACTGCCAACCTGCAAGGAGGAAAACTGAGAAGTCGGAGACGGGCTCGGCTCTGACCCGCCAGCCATGTTCTTGCTCCTCACCTCTTCCCTGCTAACGTCCATGTTCCACACTGCGATTCCACCATCCGAGGAGCAGGAGACAAGCTGCCTCGCGAGCTGCAGGTAGCACAGTGACTGCACCCTGTCGCTGCAAACGGAGCACAAGTCACACGTCAACACAGAAAAGCCTGGGAATGCCCCACTGGAACTCAGTCCTCTCCCCACTCTATTATGGGGCTATTTTAGCACTCACTACCCAGGTCATACTCTCCACAACATAAGTGCTGTTCCTTCTGAACCTGTCATTGAAACTGCAAGTCAGAGAGGGGTAAGAACTGCAGTTTTCCGTGGCCACCACCATAATTTCTCTTTCACACCGTTTACTTGTGAAAACAAAACGAATATAACTCTTACTAGAAAGCAGTTCATATGCAAAAGTAGAGAGACCACGAGGGCTATGAACAGTCACCTCTCACGCAGCCACAGGGGACTCACGTGCACACACGGGGAGAACTCTGCCCTCTTCCCAAAGGCTCTCGGACCTGGATGTCATGCAATCTCCTGACCTGGTAACTTTTGCACCTTTTTCCTGGCTAAGTTTCAACTTGATTGTAATTGCAGTGAACAATTACGGCCTAAGCAGCACCAAGGAAGAAAGGAAACCACAGTGAAGAAGCAAAGAAAGGAATCCTTTTTCACAGGCTGGACGAGCAGCCCTGAGTATTACAACATCAGAGCTTAAGGGACTTAGCTACTGATGCACCTGTTACTCTTTAATGAGACATATTTTAGGGTTTAATAGACCACTTATGTCCCCGGCTCAGGAGTAGTCCCGTACTTTAACACAATCTGCCATGGTCAAAGTTCTTGCCTCCATGGTGCTTTAAGTAGGTATTTCAATAGGGCCACTGCTTGGGAGAAGAGTGGTGACCTCTTTAGACTACCGAGGAAGGACACCTCACACTCCATTTTGCTTTGACTCAGGACTGCTGGAAGCAATGAAAATGAAGGCAGGAGATAAGAGCAGTGCCCTCCTTTCCTGACTCAGACCCCCAACCCCTAATGGTCACGTACTGGTGGCCCTGAAGGAGAAGTGTTCGGCCTTTCCGTCCCCCGATGTCCCACATGATGATGCTGTTGTCAGATGCTCCTGAGAAGAGTAACCGCTGAATGGGGTCCCACCAAAGGCAGGCGATACTACCTAGGCATGTGAGAGAGGGGTGAGACAGAACTCAGCATCAGGACACATGTGCGATGGGAAAGCCCAACAGCCAGCCGGGCCTTTGAGCAAGACATCTACCTCTGTCGTAAAAGGGTTACTCAAACCACATCCTCACGAGTCACGGAGAAAACACTGCAAGTCCATCATCCACAGCTGGAAGATGAGGATGTGACCATGTGCACAGCTCTGAATACAAAGGGTTTAAAGTTTTCCCTTGCAGGCAGCTCAGCAGGTTGGAGTCTCGTTTAACCATCCGTACATATCCTTGGTGAGTGAGAAAGTGCTCTGTGCACCCGGGAACTTCCGGGACTTCCTAAGACTTGTGAGTTGCTTACTTCCTGCATCTTAATGAGCCTTCCTTCTATGCTCTACCTGTCAAGACCCGTGCCAAGGTGGACTTTCAGTGATGCGGCTGTCTTTGAGTTACCCCTGCTCCTGTAAGGTAAGCCCTTCATCCATATTCCTGGGAAGAACCCCAATAAACTCACTGGTACACCAAAAAAAAAAAAAAAAAAGGTTTTTGTTTTGTTTGTTGCCACCAATAACTTACAAAGCAGCTAGATGTAAACATCAGTTCAGAAAACTTCTGGAGAGAAAAAAAAGTCAAGAAAAATACCTGTAGTTTACTATGGGTATTTTATTACAATATAAATCTAGGTTATTCCAGACCCATGAGACTTTATAGAAATTTACCCTAGGATGCTTTTATCTCTAAAAATTAAATTAATGCCTCAAGAAGAAAACAATGCTACAGGTGTACAAAATAAATATACCAAAGTAGTTCAGCTTAAAAAAAAAAATCCAAACTTTTACATTTCACACTCTAGCTAGCTTATCAAATTGGATGCCCCTGGAAACTCTTTGTTTCTAGAGATTTCTCTTGCAGGGGTGTCTTCCACCACTACTACTGACCTGGGAAACACCTACTAACAAAAAGTAATGCTGAACCTGTGACACACACAAACAGTTCTCCTGGAGGGACACAGAAATCTGTGACACACACAAACAGTTCTCCTGGAGGGACACAGAAACCCGTGACACACACAAACAGTTCTCCTGGAGGGACACAGAAACCCGTGACACACACAAACAGTTCTCCTGGAGGGACACAGAAATCTGTGACACACACTGACAATTCTCCTGGAGGGACACAGAAACCTGTGGCACACACAAACAGTTCTCCTGGAGGGACACAGAAACCTGTGACACACACAAACAGTTCTCCTGGAGGGACACAGAAACCTGTGGCACACACAAACAGTTCTCCTGGAGGGACACAGAAACCTGTGGCACACACAAACAGTTCTCCTGGAGGGACACAGAAACCTGTGACACACACAAACAGTTCTCCTGGAGGGACAGAGAAACCTGTGGCACACACAAACAGTTCTCCTGGAGGGACACAGAAACTAGTGAAGTCACCTTCACTAGCAAGTAAGAAAAGTCAGTTTCTCACATAACCCTCAAAACAAAAGTGAAAACAAAACAAAAAAGTCCTCGGCAAAATGAGCTTTGAGCCCCATCTGTGTTTTCATGAATTCTGTTGAGTCCTGTGCCCCTCGTGTGTCAGTTAGAGACCTAAATCAGATAAAGATGGTCTGACATAGGGCAATCACTAAGTAGTCTCAGGGCCCATTCTGTCCTCAGAAAATGCAGCTTCATCAGGAGCTTTGCTTTCCGCAACAGCTTTCTAAGGTGCTATCCATTTCTCTTTTCACCTTTCCCCCAGAGTCCCTGACCTCGGATGGTCTATTTCATCTAAACAACTTAGCTAGAAAGTGTACGATATATCCAACTCATTGCACTTGAATGCCTAAATACCATCTTAAATAAACAAACTATTGAGCAACTCAACAAATGTTCAATTCTTTAGTCTAAACTAGAGACCTCAAAGTTCCAATCTGTGACTCACACAGAAACGGGATCCAACCACTTGAATAAAATAAATAAATAGAGCTGGAGAGATGGCTCAGAGATTAAGAGCATTGCCTGCTCTTCCAAGGTCCCGAGTTCAACTCCCAGCAACTACGTGGTGGCTCACAACCATCTGTAATGAGATCTGGTGCCCTCTTCTGGCCTGCAGGCATACACGAAGACAGAATATTGTATACATAATAAATAAATAAATATTATTTATAAATAAATAAATAATAGAGACCACATCACATTTCAGCTCCGTGGTCAATGAAACCAACTTATCACTCCCATGTATATAAAGAGTTTACCCTATTCAGCCAACAGAGGGTTGCAGTCCTCCACCGTGCCCCCCCACCACAGTGCACTACAGAAGCAGCGAGTTCTATCTAATGATTTACTCCCCCAAGTCATTAACCAGTGCCTGGTGACCAAGTATAAGGTTGAGCAGTTCGTGGCGGTTCTCTAATTATACTGCTCTAGAAACTCATAAAATAAACATAACAGTAATGAGAACTCTTCCAAAGGTCTGTTTAAAAGAAATGGTCTGGGGATAGAGGTGTAGGTCAGTGGTAGAGTTCTCACTTGCCATGCGCCGGCCCTGGGGTCCAAACCCCTGCCCCTGAAAAGTTCTTATGGAACCAATAACTTGAAAAGGTTGTTGGGCACGGCGGCTCACAAGTAGCACTTACGAGGCTGATGGAGGAGGATTATCATGAGCTGAGGCCATAATTAAGTTACAGGACAGCCAGCGTCAGGGCACCTTAAAAAACTCCATCCACCCATCAATCAATAAGCAAACAAGGTAAGCAATACAAGGCATCCCTTTGAGCAGGGCAGACAGGATTTCTGCTGTATGAAATGGAACGTGACACCCAACTGACATTTAGTTATCTTCTCAATCCCATCAAACTGAAAGCTGCCCAGTCACACGGAGAGGACCACTCCCCAAACCACAGAGTTGCCGGCTGACTTTGGATGCCTAACCTAGGTGAGAAACTTATGGCCAGGCCTACCTTCATGTCCCTTGAGGGTTGTGATCACTGAACAGGCATTCTGCTCCAGCTTCAGCAGGGTGATCTGTCCCGAGTAATCGCCAACAAAGGCATGCTGAGTATCCAGGTCATACCTGAGGAGCAGTCAAGGACAGGTGACAGGAGCCATCTCAGCACATTCCCACATTCCCACAGAGCAAGTAAGAGCGGCCAAAGACAAAGACTTCACAGAGAACTCAAGCATTCTACAACAACGACCACAGATCTGAAATAGCGACGTGAAAGACGAGTAAATAGCAAGGAAGTGACAGGCACACGCTGAAAGAAAAGCTAAAGCAGCTATAGGAAAGCTGGCTCCCAGCCAACAGTTAATATGCCGAGGGCAATAGTACAGGAACCAGCCATGAAAAAAGTCAGAGCTCATAGAGATGACAGATAGGCAGTTCCAAAAAAATTACAATAAAACATTAAATAGTGAAAATGACAAACATACACATGTACACACACATACACAATGCAACAGGATGTCATTTGCGAAGGAGTTCTGAAAACAATGCCATACTGACAGCAAGTACAGACTCATGTTCTTTTGGCAGAGATAATCTAGCTTTAAATGAAGACAACGGCTTCCTTTAACTTAAGGTAGCTCCATAACCCAGATATCAGCTCTCCGGGGTGGTCACCAGCGTGAAGCGTATTAACTAACATAATAACTCATTCCTCGCTCCCTCTGGAACCACAGACATTTGTAGAAAGTCAGCACCGCATACAAAACAGCAGAGCAACGACTAATATTCTAGAACACAAAGTCAGAAGAGCTACAAGCCAGGCCATGACCGTGATCTCGTGTAATGTTCTGCAAAGCCATTAGGAGAGCTCTCGCTTATGACAGAAAAGCTCACTTAAAGCCAGGCAGTGGTGGCGCACGCCTTTAATCCCAGCTGTCAGCAGGCAGAGGATGGCAGATCTCTGTGAGTTTGAGGTCAGCCTGGTCTACAGAGCAAGTGCCAGAACAGGTGTCAAAGCTAAAAAGAAATCCTGTCTTGAAAAACCAAAAGAAAAAAGGGAAAGAAAGAAAGAAAGAAAACCTCACTTAAAATACATGAACACTTCTCCCTTGTGGGAGCCTACACTGTATAGTACTATGCTAAAGGTTTATTTTAAATAGCTCATGTTATGCATTCATTGGCAACAAACTAAGAAAAGTAATTTTATATTGTGTGTGTGAGTGTGTGCTAGTGAGGTGCACCATGGCACCATGAACTACCTAGGGTGTTGTTCATGGTCTTCTTGTCATCACTGGTGCATACAGCAAGCAGGGGTCACCTGAAGCAGAGGTGAGCTGTGTGCAAAACAACTCGCATAGAGCCAGAAAGTTAAAGCAGGGATTGCCTTCATCTGGGGAACCCAAGGCACCCGTGAGAGTTCTCTAAGGATCAAAGGCCCTTTTCACAACCATTTAAAAACAAAAAACAAAAAAGGGCGTTGCTGTGGGATAATGCTCTTGTACACTGTAAAATTTTGCCCCTCGTACCAGTTTAATAAAATGCTGATTGGCCAGTAGCCAGGCAGGAAGTATAGGCCCGGCGACCAGACTAAGAGAATTCTGGGAAAAGGAAAGGCAGAGAGCAGTCATCAGCCAGAGACAGAGGAAACAAGATAAGAATTTCTTACTGAGAAAAGGTACCAAGTCACATGGCTAAACATAGACAAGAATTATGGGTTAATTTAAGTTCTAAGAGCTAATTAGTAGAAACCTTGAAGCAACAGGCCAAACAGTTTGTAGTTAATATAATTTCTGTGCGATTATTTCGGTCTGGGCGGCTGGGAAACGAAAAAGCAGTCTCCGTTTTCATGAAGTGAAGCTTTGTATAAAGTTCCTAGCAGTCCTCTTATAAAGCCCAGGGTAAGGAGAAGTTTTTCATTTTGTAATGAAAGGAATGAAGGGTTGGGCTTGCATTAACAGGGCTCTACAACTTTGTAGAAAAAAATTAATACCTCCCACAGAGAACATATTTATGTCTTTTTTTTTTTTAAAAAAAAAGGGAGGGGATGTTTTCAGGCGTAGCCTAGGAGCCTGTCCTGACACTTCTCTGTAGACCAGGCTGGCCTTGAACTCACAGAGACCCACCTGCTTCTGCCTCCTGAATGCTGGGATTAAAGGCATGCACCACCATCCCCCAACTTATGTCTTTACTTTTAACAGACATGCTTTAGACCAAAGAAAAGCAGACACAGAAATTCTTGGATTTGAGATTAAATCCACAGGAGTCATTCTGTCTTCAGAACAATCAATAATTCAATTCCAAATTAAACAGTGAGGTGGGAGTGGCGGGAAGGAGTACACTTCAAAGGATACTGCAAGCAGGAAGCCCAGGATGCGAAGAAGTGCCGGCCGAGCATGTTCCCACTGCGCGTGCACATCCAGCTCACACACTTGTCGTGGCCTGTGCTGATCACCCACTCGGCGGCCAAGCTGAAGATGATGGCGGACACTCGGTTCTGGTGGGCTGCAGGAGACAAACGGAGGGTCAGTGCCCGTCAGGACAGAAGGGATCTTCAGAAACACCTCCCCATGCTGGGTGAGAGCTGAGGCTCAACTCCCACAGTGTGCAGCCATGATCCCAAGAGACGCCAGACAATCTGCTTCTCCCCATCCCCACCATGCACTGGTACAGGCTCTCTCCAAAGTCCTGGGCCACCTCACATAGAGGGCTGCCAGAAACACTAAAGTTCTACGCTCAAAAAGGTTTCCAGTAACAGAAAACAAGAATTTCTCTTTTATCATTATCTGTCTGTGTTCAAAGGAACATTTTTATTTTTGCTCTGAAGACCTTAATATACCATCTCTATGTACAGTGGCAAATTTTTCTCAAGAGGGCAAAGGTGTATTTTAAGTGCAGATTACTTCATCCTTGCTCATGCCTTTCCCGTCATGACAGACAGACTTCATCCTTGTTCACGCCTTTCCCGCCATGATAGATGGATGGACCCTCACACCTTAAGACAAAATAACCCCTTCTTTCCTCTCTCAATTTGTTTTTTGTTAGGTCTTTGGTCAGAACAGCCAGAAAGGTAACCAGTATACCAGGCTAATATCTTTTTGTACTTATCTAATAGAAGATACACCCATTTCAAAACAAATCATTGTAAGATTTTTTTTTTATATAATACGGGCATTGTAAATAAGAATAATGTAATTTTGTGAAACTGAAAAGGAAGCCTTTTATGGAACAGTTTTGTGTATAACGATTTATTATTTATAAAGACAAAGTGTCTGTAAAGCCCTCCACTTAACCTCCGCAATGTTTCAGGTTGATTCTGGACACACCAAGGCATGGCACGACTCCTCTACATCGGGCACAAGACTCTGTACACAGCAGGTATCTACTAAATGCCCAAGCTGATGGATAAAGTTAAAGACCAAACAGAGAAAAGGCTACCACTGCTGTGTGAGCTGCTCAGAAGAACTGAGGGGCTCAGAGTGCCAGGGTGACTGTCAGGCACAGCCTGTGACAAGGCTCTACTCCCCAAAAGCCCTGAAACTTCAAGGGTGCTCCGCAGCTCCCAGCCATAGGTCCCCGTAAACCAAATCCCAGATGGTGACTGAGTGGGCTTTTTGTTTACTTTTTTCTGCTTTAACGATTGTTCTAATTTCCACAAACAAAGGGTATGTATTAATTTCAGATACAAAACCTGAGGGAGATGGCTTTTATTTATAGTCTACATCTTATAATTAAAAAAATATATAATTTGATCTGTCTGACCCCAAACACTTTTCTCACTAAATCTGTGGCCGTCAAACTGAGGTAAGACAAGGTTTATCCCAGCTCACAGTAAAGACCTCAGAATGACAGTCAATTACCTTTCTCAGCTGTCTTATTCGTAGGCTTAGATCTTTTTTGCTATTGTAGTTTTTCAGTATTTTCTTTTAGAAAAGAACGGTGAAGCCTGTTAATCCTTATCCTGTTTCACTCACGGCTTCCCAATTCTCCCACGTGGTAATATTTAAAATGTGGCAAACTATTCAGTCTTCCACATAGTTTTCTAGATGTTATAAGTCACCAGTAAAATGCAAACTCTAGAAACGACTACAAAATTATGCTGTATATAACCAGTAGAGAACTCTGAAAATTTAAATACAAATTTGATAAAATGTATATTTGACAGACGTTCCAAAGCACACCTTTTAACTCAGTTACAACACACAGTAAATCATAACGGACATTCACGGAAGACAAATGGCCAACCCTAAATAAAGTGAAGTCATTATAAAATTGCAAACACTCCTATCAAACTGGCACCAACTAATAAGGCAGCAATCTTAGGAAGATACAGCAAGAGAGAACCTTGCTCGCTCATTGGTCATGGAGCCGCAAGGAGTTGCATTTTTGTTGAGAAAGCAGTTTGCAAAAATAAAACTGTAGCATTAAAATAACTTTTTAGTTGTCTGACCTGGCTATTTGACTTGCAGGACTTTGTCTTAAGTAGAAGTCATCAAAATTAAACACCTAGAGTCAGTGTCGCAATCATGAACACACAGTCATGCATGCAACTGTGAATTACACCCACAGACATGTGCACATAGACACAAATGAAAGCATGTATATTGTACTGTATGTTAATTAAAAACTGGAAGCAGTGCACATCTTCTTCCAATAATAAAAGAATAATGAAATTAAATCTTGTACACTTAGCCAATATACAAACATTTAAATGCAGGAAGAAGGAAAGGATAATAAATAATATTCTTTCATATAACCGGTGCACTGACACGGATATGTTACATGGAAACCTACCTTCGATGTGTGTGGATTTAAATGTGTACACATGCGAGAGTGTGTGTCATTACCTGGATAGGTCTTGATAAAATTCATTTTATTAAAATCTTCAGAAACGTGAAATTCCTAAAAGCAAGCATATGCAATAGAAAGACAGTTACAGTTCTGTAAACAATAGGAGCTCAACTTGAAAAATGAATCAAAGTCCAAAAAAATGCTTGTCAGAAGGCATGGCACTCAAGATGAGCTACAGAGGGGATGTACACTGCTCCTCCCAGAAAAGCTGTCTTCGGGTCATCATCCTTTAAGATGAATCAAACAGCTGGAATCCTACAAAGAAACTGCTGCTGGCCAGCTCAGCAAGAGTCCAATACTTCTTCCAAGTTTGCTAATTTTGCCCCTTTGACTATGCAAACTAAATTAATAAACCTCTCAAGACAATTCGTAAGGAGCAAATGTTAAAGATCTGTTGTCAACATTGCTGATAACTTACAGGAAAGACATGGGGGAAGGCTCGGCAATTTAATGAGGAAAATGAGCATGTTGTGTGCATAAAAATACCTTCTAAATCACAAACTTTTGTGGAGAGCCGCAACCACATTCTCCATTGCTTCAGGGAACAAAGGTAGAGATTGACCTCTGTGACCTCAAGGTGTGGCGGTACACGCCTTTAGTCCTGATGCCTGGGAGGCAGAGGCAGATTGACCTCTGTGACCTCAAGGCGTGGTAGTACACACCTTTGGTCCCAATGCCTGGGAGGCAGAGACAGGCAGATCTCTGTGAGTTCAAGGTGATGTAGCACACGCCTTTAATCCCAGCGCACGTGCTTGGTAACTCTCTACTGCTGCGTCCCTGCCTACTTCCGAAGCATCATCTGGGATAATGGGCAGCAGACCAATCCAAGAGTGACACGTCAGAAGCGAGGACTGTTTCCTTTATAAGGGCTGGGTTCCCCTCATTCTGGGTCTCCGCTTTGGAAGCTGATGCTCTCCCTCTCAAGACGCATTAAAGCTTTACTGCAGAAGAATCCTAAGTGCCCCGCGTCGTTCTTGCGGGCAAGAAGGTAGCGCGGGGCAAACTTTAGAGACTATGGAGGGTCTTTGGACATTCTTATATTTTTCAAATAACTACGAGAAAAAACCACTTCTGTAATAAAAAGAATCAAAAAATTCAAAAGAATATGCACTAATTAAGAATCCTATTGATCAGTGTTAAATTGTTAAGGTGCTATGTAATGCAGACATTATAAACTGTAGACTCATTTAGAGTGAGAAAACCACACACACACAAAGGAATTCAGGCTTCCTGTCCTCCATCTGGCTTTGCTGGGTACCAAAGGTCATCAGCACTGCAAATCAGAATCCAGACAAGGCGGCCAGCCCAGAGACCAATTGCTGACTACTGCTGTCCCTTTCTGCTGCAACTACCGCCTTCACATGCTGTAACTGCAGCCTGTTCCTCAACCAAAAGCCATCGCGAGACGCACACACTGCAGCCTGGAGAAAGTGCTCTCTTCCCACACTGTGGGTTTACCTCACGTGGCTGTGTGCATCATCATGACAGCCCTACAAAGTCACTGGAAAAAGCGGGGCAGAGCTCTGCCAGCCGTTGCTACACTGTGTGCAGAGTGGCCTTCGCCCCTGCCAATCCTGGGTCAATGATAGGGCAGCAGCCCATTCTTCCTTTTGGCTCTTTCTTCGCCGCCGTTAAACAGAATCATGGCATCTTTGCATTAAAGTGCAGATCAACTAAAACAACAATGAAGATCTTTGACCTACACAACAAGACTCTTTCTTCATTTTCTTTCCAGCAAAACCCCTTTCTTACGCTCAGCCCTTACAATCACCCTCAGGCTTTCCCACTATGGTCCCTTCTTTACTACTGTGCTCCAAGCGTCTATGTCTGCAAGGAGAATGTGTTCCCTCCTAGCCCTGGCTCTCCCTTCTTCTATCTTTCTATCTTTCTACCTACCTACCTACCCACCCACCCATCTATCTATTTACCATATCTATCTATCTATCTATCTATCTATCTATCTATCTATCTATCTATCTATCTATCTATTTTTTAAGCAGGCATATAAAATACTAAATAATCCCTAGGAAATTTTCAAACACACTTTGTTTTGACAGTTCTCCCCGCTGCACCATTTCTTCCCCACCGCCCCGACCTCCCTTGGCGCACCCCACCTTTAGTCTCTTCCTTCCTTCCTGACCTTTGTGTCTGTGCCCACCCCATCCTTCCTCACTGTGTCTGTGCCCACCCCATCCTTTCTCACTGGCTATCTCATTGCTTCCTGGCTTCTTAAGCTGTACTTACTTTCATCCGTTCATACATAAACACATGTTGCCCTTCTCAATACAGCTTGATCTCAGTCTCTCTGTTGCCTGTGTTTTTTGAATTCACCACCTCCCTGCTCCCTCCTCCAATTGCCACCAGAAGCCTTTTCTTCCTCAGGAAATTGCACCACAGCCTATGTAATTCAAGCCCCAAATCTGGTGTCACCTGACATCTTCCACTGTCCTCTCAAACTGTACCTACAGCAAACATGGCAGGAGGCGTCCTAAGTCATCTGTCCACTTCTGAGGCCACTGTCTTTGAGCCCAGATTCCTGATTGCCATAGTAACTTGACTTTCCTTTCCATTCTTGTTACTCTCCAAACCAGTCTCCATAGTCAGTCACTTAAGATAATTACCAGGCACAACAATATAAGTGGTGCCTAGAATCCCATCCCTCTAGAAGGGTGAGGTGGGAGATCATAGGTCTGAGGTCAACAGGGGCTACACAGTCGGTTCTAAGCCAGCCTGAGCAGTGTAGTGAAATCCTATCTGAAAGAGGTGGAGGAGGAGATGAATCACCTCACATTGCTTTCATGACCTGGCTCCTGTCCACAGTTCAGTTATGCCTGGGCCCTTCCTCTATCATTCAGTACCAACCAGCCAAGATCCCCGCCTCCACCACAGACCTGTGCCACCTCAAGTCTTGACTAAGCTTCCACCTCTGGAAACCGCTGGCTGGCTGTGACAAGGGTGCCAAGTAAACACAGTGGGAAAAGACAATACGCCCTGGGATAGCTTTGGGCATCCACATGCCAAAGAAGTAAGTGTGAAGCCATCCCTCAGACCAGCTACAGAACTTAACTAATAATGGGGCCAAGATTTAATACAAAACTAAAGTGTAAAACTCCTACAAGAAAAGAGAAGTGTAATGGGCCTGTGCCTACGACAGGCTTAGGACATTATGACATTCAGAGGGATATGGCCACAGATTAATTTACTCCTGTGAAAATAGGAATAAGACCTTGAGCCAAGTAATTAAAAGTGTCTTAGATATTGTAGTCAAAGTACAAGCAACTAAAAGAAAGTAAGAAAAGAGAAGATAAATTGGACTTTACAAAACTTAAACATGATTGAAAAGACAACCCTTATGGTAAGAGAGGTTTTTGCAAATTGTGTATCTGATAGGAGTCTAGTATCTAGCACTAAATAAGAACTTACAAACCAAACCCAGGGCACCAGATGGTGACACATACTTCTAAGGTCAGCGCTTTAAAGGTAAGGCACTAAGGTGGCAAGTTCTTGGACAGCTTGAGCTATAAAGCAAGGTTCTCTCTCTCTCAAAAAAAAAATAAGTTAATTAAAAATGGGCAAAGGAATTTCTGAAATGTTAAATAGTCACCATATGACCCAGAAATTCCATTCCTATATATCCAGCAAACTGAAGAATGCAGGTTCACACAGGGACTTATACACAATGCTACAGTACCAGTGTTCTTAACAGCCCACATGGAAATAATCCCAATAACAATCAACCCATCAATGGATGAAGTGGAATTTCTCTATCTAGGAGAATATTCTGTCTAGAACATCAGTCTACCACAAAAAGGGATAAAGTAACGAATCAAAACTTCAACAAAGAAGACCTCTCAAGACACACATAAGGAGCTACACACAGAACATGACTCTGTTCACACAATACATGGAGGACAGACAACTCCCCATTCAGAGAAAGCAGATCAGAGACAGTCAGATGGGGGAGGTGTACCAGGGAGCAACTGCCAAAGGAGACAAACTTTCTTTGGGGGACGTGAAAATGTTCTGAAATTAGGAAATGGTGATGCTGACATAATCTGATGAAGATCCACAACACTATAAACCACTAAAATGTACATGCACCAATATGGTGCATGAGTTACATTTCTATTAAGAAAATGAGTAGATATGCACACACAATTAAATTGAAAAAAAAAAACCACCAGTCAGTAACAGACTGAAAGTTTAAATATTCCATCCTTCACCAAAGGTTGTTCGAGAGTCACAAGAGTTCCCGGATGAAGAGTTGGGCCCCTTCTCAGCTGTCTTTCACAGAAACACACACATACACAGGTTCTCCACTACCCTGTCAAAGACAGCAGCAGCTACAGGTCTCCAACCCACTGTAAAAAGTCTGCGCTTTGTGGGTCACCAGAGCACCAAGACACTCATCAGGAGAGCATTTTGAGATCCATGGAAAATAGTTTATAGGAATTAAATTGAACTCATTTTCAGTCTAACATCTACGATGAATCAGACATTGCTAATGCGAACAATGTGCTCAGCACAAGGAATCGTGGGGTAGCCTTACAAAGGACACATTGAATACATCGGAGACACTACCTACCATTATAGCCCCATTATCCTGGCCCACAAATATCCGTCTGCTGTCGTGGTGATAAGCCATAGTAGAGCAGGGAGCTGCCAAAAAGACAAAGACCACATTGTGAGAAAAGCTACATACTGGAAGCCATTTTTAAAAGCATATTATTATTAAGAAGAGTTATGTGGTTTAGGTTTCAAAAAATAGACAAAATGCTTTATGAAAAATAAATTGCACATATTAAAAATGTAACTGGAGTTCCCCATGGCTTAAGTTTAAAAGTGGAACTCTGTGAGTCATTTCACAGCTGCTTTGAGAACTCTGGGTGAAGTCTGCCAGCAGGAAGTCTCGTCTGCATGGAACTCCTGTTGTAGTACAGATGCCTCTGGGAGTCAGTGCTTCTGGGCATGCTCTGACATCCAGACGCTCACACACACTGCCCTGCCATCCTTCCCTAGGAAAGACCATGATTAGTTGACTTTAAAAATGAAGGGTACTGGCACGAGAATTCCAGTCCTGTGACATAGGTGAGCAAGCTAGGAACCTCACCGTGGGATTACTCTTTTCCCAAGAGAAAGATAAGAACTTCTCCCCTTTGCAATAGCACACAACCCATTTGCAATGTGTGCTAAGCAGAGCTGAGACTGCATGGGATAGCACTGACCTCTTTTGTGCATGCACCCATTATGGCCAACCCATCCCTCTTACAGGGATCATGGGCAACAGAAACTTCTTAAGCAGGAAAATCTCCAAATTGTCTTCTAAAAATCAGAACAACTGTGATTCCTAAAACTCAATATTTGGAGACATAACTGTTTGGGTTCATGTCGCATAAATAATTTTAACTGGCAACCAAAGATCCACAACATGAAAATGCATGCCAGGGGGACATAAACCAGATGTATGTGACTTTGAATTGAAATTGCTTATCAAAAATAAAAAAATAAAGGAAATCTGGGCTGGGTGGTGCAAGCTTGCAACTGAGCGTTCAGAGGGCAGAGGGAGGAGGATCACAATTCAAGGCCAAACTGCCTACACAAAAAGTTCCAGGCCTGCCTGGGGTACATGCAGAGTGACACAGTGTCAAATCCCAAAGGAAAAGTCAAAGAAAATAAAACAATCTTCCAAAGGAAGTTAGCACTTGAGGTTTTCTTACTCCAATGGGCTTATACTTTTTTTGGCCTTATTTAGTGTGTGTGTGGGGGGGGGGGTTTACTTATTCGTGTATATGTATGAATGTGCAGCCAGACCTAGACTGGGTGTCTTTCCTTGATCTCTCTCTACCTTTATGTTTTAAGACAGGGTCTTCTCACTGAACCTGTAGCTGACCAAATCAGCCAATCAGTTGGCTTCGGAGATCTGCCTGTTTCCACCTTTCCTCTCCTCTGCACCGCATCAATGGCGCTGCAGAATAACAGCATTGTGTCTGGCCCTTCATGTGGGATCTGGGGATCTGGACTCAGGCTTCTGTACTTGTGTGACAGGCACTTTGCTGACTATGTAAAATCTCCCAAAGCCCTGGGCTCATACTCTGCCAAAGAAAGCATCACACAGAATTGTACCCAAAGACAACAGGAAGATCACAACTAGGGAAGGACGGGAAGGTCACACTAGGGAAAGACAGGAAGGTCACACTAGGGAAGGACAGAGGTCACACTAGGGAAGGACGGGAAGGTCACACTACGGAAGGACAGAGGTCACACTAGGGAAGGACGGGAAGGTCACACTACGGAAGGACTGTCTCAGTAGCATTCTAGATCTCTGCAGGTGAAAGTGGACACTGGCATTGGACACAACTCAATCAGATGTGTGTGACTCTGAACTGGTTTTAAGTCTGTATATTCCTGTATCTATATTTTAAATTTATAATATATAATCTCATGTTTAATAATTATATCCTCTACCAGGCATGGTGGTACATGCTTAAATTCCAAGACCCAGGAGGTAGAGGTAGGAGAACTTCTGTGACTTTTAGTTCACCTTGGTTTACATAGGGAGTTTGAGGCCAGCTACATGTACAAAGTAAGGCTGTCTGAATTAAAAAATGATTATAACCACAAAGATATATTGTTCTACACACACACACATTCAGACACACCAACCTCAAGCAATTAAAGCAATTATCAGTTGCTTTGATGATTTAAAAGATTCATGTTACCATTTTTTTGTTGGTCAGCTGATGATAAATTTTGATGTTGGCTTTAAGCCTCATTTCTTCTGATGCCTGACACTATCCTAAAACTGCATACATATGTAAAATTACTCATTTGTGTAATAAGGTCAATGTGCTGATTAACTTTATGACTCTAGAGATTTGTTCACTGATTATTATTAATGTCTTGTGTGTATGGTGGAGGGCACACACGTGCCACAGTGAACACGTGGAGATCAGAATGGCAACTTCTGGGAGTTCCTTTCTCTTCCCACTGTGGGCTCCAGAGAACAACCTGGGGTTGCCAGGCTCATGGGCCATGTACTTTACCCACTGAGTCATCTCACCAACCCCAGAATTTTTTAATTAGAAAAGCTTCCCTAGTTTGGTTTTGATATTTTGGAATACCCTGGCTGGTTTTTGTTTATTTGTTTTCTCCGTCTTCTTCTAGAAGAGAGGTTTCTCCTGGGATAAGCAATGTACAGTTTAAAAACCAGGTGGAGGGGTCAAGTACTCACACAGCTTACAAACGGGAAAAACACAGGCCATCTTTCAAATTAATGGCAATATACACACAAAAGGCAGCCGTGAGTCTGAGATCACACATGTAAAACTCAGATTACAGCCTTTGGCGCTGGACTCGGCCAGACGCCCTCACTGCTCGCTGATGCTTTTGTACCCTAGTGGCACAGCAGAGGAGCTGCTGTAGACTGTCTGGCCCATGGAATCTCAACACTGCCTTTATGATCCTGTGCATAAAACACTGTGGATCCACCTCATCCTTTCAGTGGACAGCACATTCCTTCAGTCATAAACAGGTGTGGATTAGAATTACAGCCACCAGCATGGAGCGGGTGACCAGCTGTCCAAAGCTCTTGGAAGGTCTAACACTGATAAACCACTAACTTTTGGCAGAAATTATTACAGGATCCAAATACTCCACACGCGATGAAAACTTGGGAAAAGGCTGAGCAGAGTGGCTGGGAAGGCTGACTCCCACCACATGAACTGTGCTGAATAACCGCTTACCCATACCGGCGCAAACCTGACAATTTTGGGATTCTTCTTAGGAAAGCTGTGACCAGTGTCAACAGTCACCAGGACAACGGTCAGCAGCCGCTTATGGAGGAACTTCACAATGACCTTCAGTAACAAACCATTAAGCGCACAACAAATCCTTTTCTTTTCCTAGAGGGTCATCTGACCACTGAAGCCCTTAATTCAAGGAACTCCCTCATTAAGGAACAGCGCCTCAAGGAGTCCCACAGTTGTGACTGGTCACTCAGGAGTTAGGAGCTAAGCTCCCATTACAAAAAGGCCTGTGTATTCCGCATACTCCTGCAGTGTGACTAGCCTTTGGCTTGATGCTTTTACTGTCTTCCTTCCTGCCCCTCCTGTCATGGAGAAGTGAGGCCCAAGGTGTAAGCAACACTTTCTAAGTAGAAAATTTCCTCAGAAGCTGTCTCCCTTGTGGTTGTTTGGGAAAGAAGGAATCACCTCCCACTTGGTGTTAAGGTGGAAGGCACCCAGGCCTTTTCTGCTGGGCTTTGTCTCAGAAAAGCTGAAGAAAAGAAGAAAGATATACACAGATATGGCAATGTCATGGTACATACTTTGGCTTGAGGATGTATGGGTGATTCCATGTCAGGATAGCCTAAGAGGCAGGGTCTCAGGTAGCCCAGGCTGGTCTTGAACCGTGCTATGTAGCTATGGGCAACCACGCCCAGCTTTATGCTCTGCTGGGTACTGAACTCAGAGCTTCAGGCATGCTTAGCAAACCCTCTACCAACTGGGCTACACGCCCAGCTTCTGGGAAGATTCTCCATTTACAAAGTGTTGTTCTTTGGTGCACATCTTCCTACAACACCGGGGGACAGTGAAAAGAACAGGCGAAAGGCTGGTCACAGCCACAGGTTGAACCACGGCGTATGGAATACACAGGTCTTTCACAGTGGTGCATGAGCCCCAAACCACTGAGTGAAAGGGACTGTTGGAGGCCATGAGAAGGCTCGGCATTCAGAGGCATATGCTGAAAACCTGAGTCTGGTCCACAGTACCCACGTGGTAGACGGCAAAGAGTCCACACTTCAAGTTTTCCTCCAACCTCCAAATATCGGCCAAGGTATGAGCACTTACTAAGGTATTAACACTTACTAAGTAACTGTAAAAATAATTTTTCTGAAGTCATTACTGAGTTAAAGCTGAACAAATGAGCACAAAGAAAAATGGCCCTTTTCCTGTTTTGTTTTTTTAATCCTTTCTTTTTTCAATTTTGGTCCTGTGTCAGTTAGGCTGGTAGACCAACTGCCTCTGTCAAAGGAGTTTTCCTGTGGTTTATGACCGCCTGTCAGAGGTCTTAGGCAACAAAGGAACTCATTCCGAAATCCAGCGGCCATATTTAGTCAAGCATTTTGAAATGAAGTCATCAAAGGCATCAGAAACAAGGCCCTTAGGTGCAGAAGTCCGTGACTTACAGGCCATCGTGTGGTAGATGCTGGGCCAGTACTGGCCACTGTCTCTTTTCAGCCATACTCGGATGGTTCTGTGGAGACATAGACGGAGAGAGCAGTGCTTAGTCGTTACCTGGACGGAAGTGATCATCATCTAATACTATAAAATCATGCCGATGCCAAGCACATGCAGATGCTGCCGTCTTTAAACATCTCTACCTGTGGCATCTGACTCCCCGTATACATTAATTTTACTTCACACAAGCACCAGTTCACCACTCTCCAGACTCAGTGCACAGCGAGGCAACAGAGAAAATTGGCCACAATCACAATGCTTTAACAAAGGCTTATTCTCCAAATGAACATAAAAGATGTCCACGTCATGAGAATAGTCATCCTCAGTGGTGCATGAAATGGGGTTGTCTTCTTTGTAATTCAGGACAATTTTGTTTTTAATTTTAAAAATTCAACATCTTCCAATTGATCTTACAAAGTTATTCAAAGGGAAATACATATACCCAGATAAAATTTAGTATATTATATATGGTATACATACTTACATAATATGTATCACACAGTATGATCATATTAAATTATATAATACCTAGCAGTCAGGATTTCAAATAATTTTAATAACGTAGAAATGTTCATTGTATAATAACTTAAAAAGGAAGCTGAAAATTATCAACTACTTTTCTGGGTAAAACAAACTGTGCCAACAAAGTCACATGACTGTCTCACCAGGGGACACTGAGGAAAGCAGCGGGCACACAAAGAAAGAAGAGCTGGCTGCAGGGACACAACCCCCTGCAATCCCAACACTTGGAAGGCTAAAGCAGGAGGATGATCATCATGAATTAAAGGCCAGCCTAGAGCACAAAGGACCTCATCCCACAGAAGCAAAAACAGAAAACATGAAGTACCACGCTTATGGAAAAGCAGTATGGGACTGGGGGGGGAAGGAAGGGGGTAAAGGTGCCTCGCTCAGTGGGAGGCCTCGCTCTGCCCTGGAGGAAACTGTCCCACACTGTGTCTCTGGCCTCTCTTTCATCAGAACACACACAGGGCTGTGAGGAAATCCTGTGGGTGCAGGAAAGTAACAAATGAGCCACAGAGCCAAAGGGCAGCAGGTGTGTTCACTGCAGAAGGAGAAACAACAGGGCCAGAGGGGGCCACTCCTGCCTTTGCAGAACCCCTAAGCCCGGCTCTTCTGTCCACCTAGTCCCCTCTGGGTAACTGCATTCTAATGGTGTCTGCTTTGCTCACAAGTTTCTCGTCATCTACTGCCATTCTTTGACAATCATGTTTATATTTCTAATAATGGGCTGGCAAGGTGCCTCACTGAGTAAAAGTGTTTGTCATCTAGGATGAGGATCTGAGTTCAATCCTTGATACATAGTAGGAGAGAACTGACTCTCGGGGGTTGTCCTCTGACCGTAGCCATGCCAGTTACACACCCACACAGATATACACACACAAACACAAAGATGAAAGAATAAGAGTATATTTCTTTCCTCCTTCTTTCCTTTTTTGTTTTTTGTTTGTTTGTTTTGATTTTTTGAGACAGGGTTTCCCTGTAGTTTTGGTGCCTGTCCTGGAACTAGCTCTTGTAGAAAATGATGGCCTCGAACTCACAGAGATCTGCCTACCTCTGCCTCCCGACTGTTGGGATTAAAGCCATGCGCCCCCACTGCCCAGCTAAGAGTACATTTCTAATAGCAACACAACAGTTGACAAATATTGCTAAATTTAGACAAAAATATATAAAAAGCAGTGTTGATATATATTGCCATCTGTTCATCTAGTTATTTCTTTCTCAAGTTCAAGACAAGCTAAATTGTTCTATAGGAACAAAACTCAAGAGCGGCTGATTGACTCTGGGGAAGGCGGCAGATTCTAGAGGTGTGAGGGAAAGAACATGGCTAGGCTCTGGGGTTGGCGGCCAGAGCTGTGTCCATACAGAACATGTCCCACACTCTCAAGATCTGCATAGATCACTTGTGTGACTAAAAGGCAATTCACACGGGTCATCTGCATTTACCAAACAGATGACAGGATGACACGGTACAGAACCCCATTTCATGTATGTCTCAGGGTCAATGGAATCTGATGAGGTTGCGAGATCCAGCTACCAGGCTGAGCACACAGGGAGGACAGAGGGACAGAAGAACCTGTTAAAACACTGACAAAGGCACTTCAGAAAAAACAAGACTGTGGGCAAGTCTACACACAAAAGACCCAAATCCTTCGACACATAATTTGGAAGGGAAAAGAAATAAAATGGGAGACAAGCTTAATAAATACAACAAACAATACAATGTGTTAATTTATATCTAGATTAAAAACCTATAAAATTATATGCATAAAGTAATCAGAAACATGAACAGCAGTAGATATTTGCTGATATTAAAATTACTATATTTTATTTAGGTGTAAGAGTTGTAATTATGTCACTGTGTAGAGTTCCTTTGTTTCAGTCTTGGCTTTTTGGTTTGGTTTGTTTTGACATGGTCTTCTTACTACAATGTTACCAGACAGGCTCAGGCAGGATTCTCCTCCTTTAGGCTTTGGAGTTTTGGATTACAAGTATGAACACCAGGCCTGGTGAACTGTTTTGTTAAGAAACAAACAATAATTCCTAAGTATCACGCGGCCCTTTCTTGGGCATCCTCGGCTTGGCCACCAGAGTCCAGGGCCTCTTCACTTCCTCCCTAGTCTCATCTCATATTACCTTCTGGTCTCTTTCCCAGCCGCAACTCACCTCCAGCACACCCAATACCAATCTCACCTTCCAAGGAGTCACACCGCCTACTGCTACTATGTTCAGCATCCACCAGTGATGACCTTCAACCCAAGACAAACTTAGTTCCTGTAACTCCCCAGCTCAGGCCCCGAAACCCAACGAGTTGGTCTATTTCAAGTCTCCATATGGTTCTCTCAGGTTATGCCCAAGCTGGCCTCCCTCACCACTCTACCGTGAACTATTCATTCTCTACTGGTCCTTCTACACAGATGGTAGGTTGGATATTATTTCAACACAACTCCTTCATCTAAAAACTCAATGCAGGTACACAAGAATTACCCTTAGAACTGATCCACAAAAGGAGCCTTACCTGTGCTGACTATACTTCATGTTCTTGAAATCAGAAATGCTATGGTTACATTTCAGCAAAATAGATGAAGCCAAAGCAGAGTAGTAAGTTCAAGACCAACTCCAAGGGGAGTATTAAATCCATTCGATAATATACCCTCCTGTCCAAATTCAATGTACAAAGGTCACACTTGAAGATCACGTCATGTTCCATTAGGTTCTGCTTTAAGCTTACTAACTTTATTTACAACATGATCACCAAAGGTTTAAATCTGGCAGTTAACCACCATCAAGATTTTTAAGTCAAACGAAGAAGATAATGTTGATAATTCACTAAAACTCTGCCACCGCAAAGGCCATGGAGTTAGTGGGACACACTTTTCCCTTTGAGCTCAGAAAGGGCAACATTGACATCAGCAGTGAGGAAATAATCCACACACCTTCAGAATGGTATTAACCTAGACCAAGGCCACACTCAGATCACCCTCAGCAGGACTCCAGCATTTGGAAGACAGGGTTTCTCTCTGCAGATTTGGCACCTGTCCTGGCACTCTCTGTAGACCAGGCTGGCCTCAAACTCACAGAGATCAGCCTGTCTCTGCCTCCCAAGTGCTGGAATTAAAGGTGTGCGCTACCCCTGCCCGGCTGCCATTTTCTTTGTAGAGTCAACACTTACAACTTGGTCGGCACAAATCCGACCTTGGCTAGGACCCAATCAACAAGCTAGGGAAATTGAAACTTTTACCATAATCCCCTTGAAAACTGCTTATCATGAAAAGACAGGGAAAGCCAACCTCACTGGGAATTGGGCTCCAAGCAGGCAGTGGACTTTGGCTTTATGTCCTCTACCCAGAGTTCTCTTCTTCAAACCATCCCATTCTTTAACTTTCTGTGCTGCTGAGGTCTTCTGTGTCTATGGTTCAATCAAACCAGTATCAAACCAACATTAAATTGAAACCCTAATACCCCAGGAGCCTCAAGAATCTGTACGCTAAACGAAGTTTTTCAATGTCTACAAGCTACATGGGAATTTGCTTCATAGTATGATCAAAGTGTTTCTCCTTACCTTAATGGGGTTATAAAAAACAGGCTTCAACTGGACTAGTTATTTTCTTTATTTGTTTGTTTGTTTATTATGTGTACAACATTCTGCCTCCACGTGTGCCCGCATGCCAGAAGAGGGCGCCAGATCTCATTACAGACGGTTGTGAGCCACCATGTGGTTGCTGGGAATTGAACTCAGGACCTCTGGAAGAGCAGCCAGTGCTCTTAAGCACTGAGCCATCTCTCCAGCCCATGGACTAGTCATTAACACCTCAAAAATTCCAGGTGAAAACATGGACTAGTCTGCAAAGTCGAAGAAAAGCCTGCTCTCTGGTAAGTTGAAAGCAACAGTATGTGATATTTTACTGAATGTAAATTACTCAAATCCTTACAACTATATAATAAGCCAGCTACATTAAGCACTGAGATCTGGTGATTTTGTTTGTCGCCCATAAGCCCAATGTTTCCTGGCAGAACACTGTTGAAGGTACTTTTTTTTAGTTTGTTTGTTTTAATTTTATTTATGTATTTTTACTCCTACCCCTAAAGTCAGGTACTGTTTTGTTTTAATTTTATTTATGTATTTTTTCTTTTACATATGAATACTCTATCTGTATGTATACCTGCATGCCAGAAAAGGGCATTGGATCCCATTATAGACAGTTGTGAGCCACCATGTGGTTGCTGGGAATTGAACTCACTGGCTGCACACAGTAAGAAACACACCTTTATCTGACTGTAAGAGACAAAACAATGGCAAACCGTATGCAGGAAAAGGTGCTTTCCTCTGGGCCTGAGGACGGGAGTCTGAGCCTCAGAACTCACACAGTGGGAGAAGAGGACCAGCAAGTACAAATGAGGAAGTGTGCATTGTTCTTAAAGAAAGGCGGCAAAGTTGGTTGAATTTAGGGATTTCAGGCTTGGCAACTGGTTCTGAAGAAATTACTGAATAGGGAAAAAAAAAAGAACTTCCCATTTAAAAGTTAAAAGGGAAAAATCAAGGATTTGGAGAAAAGGTTAAATAATAAGATGGGTTATCAAGTGACATAGTAGCTTAATAGCTTATATAGTCACTAAAAATAATTATGTGACTGGTAGGTGTGTGGACATGTTTATAAAATGCAGTTTTCTCTTTTACTACTTAGTATGCGTGTTGGTGTGCACACATGCCCATAGCACACAGGTGGAAGTCAGAAGACAACTTATAAAAATCAGGTCTCCCTCCTCTGTGAGGGTTCTGGAGACCCAGTGTGGGTCCTCAGACTTGGTACCAAGTGACTTTACCTACTGACCCATCTTTTAAGCCAAAGATATTCAGTTTTCCTCCAAAGGGTTGAATTACAGTTCTATAACTCAATCATACAGGAAACACAGTCTCTGGCTCTGCAGGCATTAGGCAGAGTGGTGGGGTGGACTGCGGGAGGAGCAAACACTGATTCCAGGTCCTTCCTAGGATCTGAGGACAACAAGAAAGTCCATGGGGACCTTCCGGCGAGCCCCCAGTCACACACCCTGCAATGAGTTCCAAATGCTCAGGGATGGGTTTTGTCTAGTGTTCAAATATGGTTATCTGAAACGGAAAACGTAAAAATGATCCGCTTCTTAAAAATGTGTCTGTCAGCATAAAAGCAAAGATGGCCGAGGAATATGAACGAAGTGAAGCTTGAAGTTGTTGTGCCACCTGAGGCATAAGAATCAGAGGCAACTTCAAGTAAATGACAGCCACTTTTCCTCCTTAACAAGACCAATGCTAGAGGCTTCTATGTGCCTCACCGACAACTCCTGCTCAGTGGCCAGCTGGTCATCAATGGGACTTGTGCCTGGGACAGGTTTGGCCAAGAATCAGCAGCACCCTGGAACTTATGAAGGGACGCAGGGTTTGCCTCCCCGGCCACCATAAGAAGATGTGGACGGAAGGCACAGCTAGAGGCTCCTGGATAGGATAGGATCACTTCCAAGGGAGCAGAGTACAGGGCCTGCATAGCAGGACTAAGAAACCAGACGCAAGAAAGCTGGGAAAGAGAAGACTTTCCCAAAAGACATCAGGCTCCCGGGCTTGACAGATGTACTGAGTTGTTGCCCTCTAGTGTGTCCCTGTTTAGCTCCTAAGTCCTCAGCACTGAACTGCGGGTACAGATTTTCTGCATGCGAGACCCCACGGGGATTCCGGACACACCTGGGATCTGCAGAGAGCAAGCTAGCCTGTGGTGAAGGCGAAGGACACGTTTTACCTCCAGTTCATGCTTCAGGAGTCAGAACAAGCAGAAATCACACAAGCCAACACGGCCACCGCAACACTACCTGACTCGAGCTGCCTTGTCCAATTTTATCCATCTCTGATTAGAGAGTGTTGGGAGCCACCTGGAGGCACAGGTGGTCCTGCAGTTTGGAGGTAGCCACGTGGGGCTGAGCAACCCTGCCTGCACCCTTGCCTGCACATGCTCAGACCAGCAGAATGGCATTAACCAATCAGGACAGCGTTCAAGCTGCTCCACCGTTTAAAAGCAGATGCCTCGGGACCCTACTTCCTCTCTCTAAGCTTTCTCTCGTCCCTGCTCTATCGTCCCTTCCCCCAATTTTCCTCAAGGGAATGCTCCAAATAAAGATGTGACCAGAGAAGGAATTCTCGTTTTTGGTGGGGTTCATTCCTGCTGGACGGGATGGCGCCCCGCAACTGGTGCTCGAAACCCCGGGACGCTGAGGGACCCTGACAACTACGCCGGGGGACCCTGAGAAAGCCCGGGAGAAAAAGCCAAGATCAGACACCAGCACAGAGAGCCTTGAATTTCAGAACTCTGAGAACATGGAGCGGTGAGTGACGTCGGTTGAAATCCCCAGAAAGGGGAGGAAAAGAAATGTAAAAAGGAATTTCAAAGGATAGGCCTAAAATAGAAAAGAAAATACAAAAAAAAAAAAAAAAAAAAAATCAAAGTTAAGGTATCTGAAAGAAGGTACAGAAAGCAACGGGGAAGAAAAATCCCTTAAGTTCAGTGCAGGAGGGATGTAAACAGCAGCAAAAAAGGCGAGGTAACTAAGGCGGGACTTTGAGGACGATGGGGTACGGGAGACCGCGGCTTCCGCTCCCTCTCCGTCCACCTGCGTACTCGCTGTTAGAGACTGGAGGCAACAGTCTCGTAGGGAGGCGAGCTTGATCACTGCCTTCCCTGTTCTTAAAGAGCCACAGAGCTTTTGGAGGTGATTTTCGCCTAATTTTGTTAGAGAGCTCAGTCTCTGGCTCTCACGTACAAAAAACTTTAATTTTTGACTGAGAAAGACAAGCTGCTTGATCGTGCTGAGAGTGCTGGCGGCAGCCGGCCCGCCTTTGAGCGGTAATGCCTGATTAGAAACACGGAAGTGGGCCAGGCACGGTGGTGCACACCTGTGATCCCAGCTACTCAGGAGGGAGACGCAACCAGTTGCTGGCGGGGAGTTTGCTGGAGGCCTACGAACAGCCAGGTCACCATGGCGACGGGCGGGCTAAAGTCCGTGTGTCATCAGAGGCTATATGTCCCGGCCTTCTGGCGGGGCTATGGTTTTTGGAGGACTTTTTCAGCACCTGAGCGGACTCGCCTGACTGAGGCGGAAGCTGCGTGGTGAGCAGCGGCGCCATAGAAAGCAGAGAGGAGCTGAATCGGCTCTGCGGAAAAACTGTGTTTCCATAGCATCATGGGCGGGCGGAGATGAGTTCCCAGAGAACGGGGCTCTGCGCGCGGGCGGACCGGGCAGGAGAAGCCCCCCCACGGGTGGGCGGATGCCCCCCTCGCCGGAGCTTGGCGGTGCGAATTCAATGCCTGAGGTGAGGCTGAGGTACAGTTCGCAGTTACGGGATAACCGGCGAGCCCGCCCACGGCCCGGGGCGGAGCCATGCCTTCGGGCCATGCGGAGCGCGCCATAATGGGCTTCAGAGGCGGAGCTGTGGCAGCCGCCGCCTCCGCTGCTGCCGCCCTCAGTCAAGGTCGCCAAGAATTCAGTCAGATAAAAACATTTGTCGCCAAAAATTTAGTCAGATAAAAACATTTATCCCCCAAACATCGCCCCTTTGTCAGCAGGAAGTAGCCAGATGATCGACGTCCATTCTCCCTCAAAGAACTGGTCCTAATTATCATAATAAAGGCGCGTCAACCTGGTTATCATTACCTATTGCCCTTGGCAACGGGTGAAATAAACAATGTTACCTAGAGGTTTTTCCATCTGAATAGGGGAGCTGGAGAGATGGCTCAGAGGTTAAGAGCACTGACTGCTCTTCCAAAGGTCCTGAGTTCAATTCCCAGTGACAACTGCTTTGGTTTTTAGACATAAGAGGGGGAATACACTACCAGTGACAGCTTCCCCCAGAGAAAGGATTTCTCTTGCATTCTTTACACTTAATTTTTAATTCAAAATTTTGCTGGTACAGGCAAACAAGATTTGCTCTTTGAAACGGAGACATGCAAGTCTCTAAGTTCAAAACCAGCCTACTTCCAGTACTGATTGTGCTGAATTTTTACACTGAGAGTTTTTAATACTCTTAAATGTTTAATTTGGGAGGAGAGTTTTGTTTATGTTTTTCTAGGAATGCTGACATACATCTGGATGCCAGCGAGACCGACCAGAGAGATAAAGAAGACGACCCAGTGGATGCTGAGTGTCCTGCTGTGGAAGATTCGTGCGGAGACAGCAGAGATGACCTTCTGGGCGGTGCCAAGAGCAGCTGTTTCACACCATCGACTTGAGCAACACCCTGTGCAACCTCTTATCTCTTACTCTATTTTGCCTTTTCCCTCCTTGGGGATGGGTGGGAGCAGATATCCTTGGCATGCTGCGTCTAGGTGGGGACCAGATTGGAAAATAGTTTTGCCTTATTGCTCTTAAAGACAATAATTAGGGGGAGATGTTGGGAGCCACCTGGAGGCACAGGTGGTCCTGCAGTTTGGAGGTAGCCACGTGGGGCTGAGCAACCCTGCCTGCACCCTTGCCTGCACATGCTCAGACCAGCAGAATGGCATTAACCAATCAGGACAGCGTTCAAGCTGCTCCACCGTTTAAAAGCAGATGCCTCGGGACCCTACTTCCTCTCTCTAAGCTTTCTCTCGTCCCTGCTCTATCGTCCCTTCCCCCAATTTTCCTCAAGGGAATGCTCCAAATAAAGATGTGACCAGAGAAGGAATTCTCGTTTTTGGTGGGGTTCATTCCTGCTGGACGGGATGGCGCCCCGCAAGAGAGTGAGAAAAATCTCACAATTTAAAACCTTACAAAAGATACAATTCAATATAAAGTAGCTTTGTAGAGTCAAAAAAAGAAGCAAAAGAGCCTATCCAGAAATGCACATATGTTTTCCATTAAAGCAGTAACATAAATATGAACTATTAAATAGCGGGTTCTTTGTTCCCATAAAAGGAGATTCAGAGCACAGAAAAGTCTAGGTAGAAATAGACTTGTGCCCCAAAGCTCAAAGAAAACTTAACTTTTATGCTAAGTCAGAATAGTGATACTAATAAGATCTCCAACTACCTCCAGTCTGGATCTGGCTGGACCTCATGAGATGCAGTACATCAGAGTCTGAGGCAGACAGTTGTGTGTGAAATGCGCTCAATTTCTTTTTTCACCCCTTGCTGCTCCGTGCCCTTTACTGTATCTGATTTTTACATGTATCTGATTTTACATGGCGAGGGAGAACCTCTTTCTCTGACTCCTGTTGGGAGGCTGCCTGGTGTCTCTGTGGCCCACTGTGTGTCCGAAGTGGTACTGGGACTCTTCTGAGAAAGGCTTTTCCTGTTGTTGCTCCGCTCCTGGAAGTCTGCCAAGCCATATGACCCAGGGAGAGGGGCAGTGGGGGGGGGGGTGGTTTAGCCTGCTAAGGAGAAACTACAATAGGAAGAGGGAGCCCACGTCTTGGCTGAATTGCCCTTGACGAGCCTGGAACTAGTCACGTCTCCAGTAGCTGAGACACAGGACTGATCATAAGCATGGGTAAGCCTAACTGAGTCAGGCCGACTGTTCCAAGCGACCACTTGTCATAAGCCCTGGGTCAAGCCCACCCCACCTCCAACAACACCATCTTTCTTCCGGGAACAACAGAAATAAAGCAATTTAATCATTTTCTAATTTTGCTGATAAATAGGTAGTGTTCAACCAACTAACTGAAAAGCTAATTTCATAATATACAATACGCTACAAAGTAAGAGCAAGGTCCTGATTTATCTTGAACTCTGGGTAAATCGTAATTGTAAAGAAAGCTGATTATTATAACTGCTTGTAGGGACACTGATACTCCCAGATTTAGGACTCCCTGAGCACTTCCGTCACCTACAACAAAGGGTATCGTTTCCTAGTCTGACCGTACCTCCGGAGGATACAGATTAAAATGCTTAACTCTAAGATGGGTTCTAAAACACTCAGATGTTAGCCTGAAAGGAAGAGGGAATGATACCACCATCACTTCAGTCTGTCTTTATCAAATAAATAGCAATTTCCTTCCAGTCGAGTCGTTGGAACTCTGACCTTCATTTCCGCTAGAGAACAAAATGTGTCTCCTGTAACAGCGAGGCAGAACAGTGAACGGTTGCTGAGTGGATCTTCTAAACCAAAAGACTAGAAACTAGCCTCATTTTTAGAGGACAATAAGCCTGACTGAGCGAAAGAAGGAAGTACTCACTGGCCGGCACCACAGGAAGGAATGAATACTGGACAGCTTACGGGGCTGTGGGAACACTGTATCACAGCCTGCTGATTTCATCAGAGAAGGCGCTCAGGGACCCTGGCAGTTGCACCGCCCCTCACCAGTAATGCCGCCCAAGAATCCACAGACATGTGGCTGAAATGCCTCCTGCGGGCTCTCCGTGTGACTGGAGAAACCAGCCCAGAAGTAATCTTTTACCGCCAGCATCAAAACGATTTTGTATGATTCCTGTGCAAATAAAAAGCCTAAGAAAATCCCGAGCCCCAGAGGACAGGAAACATCTAGACAAGCTGGGGTCAGCATGGGGCCCCATGCAGCACTCTTTCCTAAGGCTGATGATGAAGATGACGATGGTGATGATAACCAACAAACAACTTCAGTTAGTTCTACCCAGAGCCCACCAGAGCTGTCTGGACACCCACGATTAAAGTAACCCAGAGGAAGTACAGCTTGAGTTAGCCTTAAATTCTGCTCTCTGGCTCGTTATTGGGTTGCTCAGTGATTCAATCAAACTAATACTGGACACACTGCTGGTAGCTTTACACTGTCTTAGATGCTAGAAGAATGTAAAAGGCCGCATTCAGCTGGGAAGGATGGAATGAGCCAGATCTACGGGACAGTGAAAAGCTGGACTGGCGTCCAGAAAGGCAGGTGGCAGCATGGCGGATGGGACAAACAGCACCCCTCAAAGTTCAGACCCCTCAAACAACGTCCCCAGTAGGTATGAGGAAATTAGTGGAGCACACAAGGCAGGAATGTTGGGGAAACACCGAGTTAGTAAGAAGGCCCTCTGAGGTACTCAAGTACCCAAAGAAATTCAGCCCAAGTGGTATTTTCTATAAACCAACCATAACCTAGTATCCCAAATACTCCCTATCAACAATGACCTCAAGCATCTCCAATTTCCCCGAAGCTTTCCAGGTGGATGCCCCTGCCAGGACGCAAACAAAGAGGATGAGATAAGAAGGGGGAAATGTACCAGTGCAGGACCTCTCACCCCACAGCCCTACAAGAACACTGGCTGCGGGTTCATTCTGATCTTACAGGGAGCTGCTCTGAGTAACGCTGTGTGTGGTCTACAGGGAAAATGACTGAAAGGGTGACTCTGAGCTCAGCTGCTGGGGTGCTGGCCTCGCAGGCACTAACCAGAGTTCCAGCCTCAGCACCACACAAACAGGGTGGGATGGGCTCACACATGTGACCCCAACACTAAGGAGGTTGAACCAGAAGAATTAAAAGCTCAGGACCAGTCTTTGGTAGACAGTGAGTTTGAGGTGAGCCTGTCTTACCTGAGAAACCCTGTCTCAAAAAGTTACAGAGAAAAGAGACTATTTTGTTATGAAATGTGAAAAAAACACTCCATAAAATGAGTGAGTACACATTCCTGCTCTCTCATCTTTCAGAATGATTTGCTGAGGGCACTTCACAGAAAGAAGGTAACATAAACAGCTGAATTCTAAGGGCCAACACCATTGGTTACGTTTTGGTTTTGTTCCTAGGGGAGAACTTACAGGCGGCTAAAGTCAACCAGAGCAGGGAAAGCCTATTTCACAGCAAGGAGCGTCTCTGGCTATCAACTAGTTAGATGTAGCTTCGCAAGGTCTGCTGCATGACCTGCCCTTTGGAGGTACTGGCCACGTGGAGGATCAGATGAAAAAAATACAAACCAACTAACACCTGGTTGTAAGCTGGAGGGAGCTGAGAAAGGCTGACAGTGGTAGACAGGAAAGAATTACTCCTCGGTGGGGAGGGAGTAGAAGTGGCCCTAAAAGGCTGGGATATGGGAGACAGAGGAGGGCAAGGGGTTTGAGGAGGGTGCACACGAACTCTGGTGGAGAAAGGTATACGGTGTAATGGGACAGAGAGCACACTGGCAAAGGACCACTGAGAAGTGAGAAAGGGATGTGGAAATAAAGTTGGGCACAGAACAGTTACGCGCTCCCCTACATCCTATTACAGGCATGACGACAGACAACATTAATGCAAGGTCATGAGAAAGAAAACATGATAAGAAGCCATTTGGAAGGTCCAAGTGTGGTGAAACAGATTCAGATAGGGCACACTAGGGCTTAGGAATTCCTCATGGAGGCTGCTATAGTGATCAAGGTTTAAAAGTGGTTAAGAGATGAGAACAACCCTGAGGGTGAAAATGGACAGGCACTCCCAGCAGAGTCAGGCCTGAGGCAGCCATCCTGCCTTCAAGGCTGGCCCTCAGCTGGTGTCCTCGGATCTCTTTCTAAAGGGCTCCCACATTCCCAAACTCAGAAGAATGGCTCACCCTGTTTTGTGTTTGTACAAAGCACATGGCTGATGCTTCACGCTTGTTTTTCAAGACTCCAGAGTGCTGGTTCATGCTAACGAGAGGGTGCCCCCCCCATAAACACTTGGCATACTGTCTCCACTGAATTCCCCTGATAAACAGTTCTGAACACAGAGGGTCACATAATTCAACAGGGGGAATTTAGCACATCTTGTGTGACTCCACAGTCACTTGGGAGGACTCTCAGAAGCTTGGCCTGGTGTCTTCCTGTCTTCCCTGCATGTGCTGATTTGTGTTGTGCCCTGTGACTACAATATGCCATGGCTGTGTGTATGGTTGTGAGGAGTGAGTCCTACTAGTGTGTCAAAGGACCTGATCTTAGGGTTCTCTGCCACAGAGGGGAAAGATCTATGTGGGACACGAATATGACTGAAATGACTTGAAACTGCCCAAATAAGGAAATAAAGAAAAGCCATGACGCAAAGTCAGTTATAAAAGTTTAAGAAAAAATTTGCAATTGACTTCCAAACGCTAGTGCCTTATTTAGGGCAGGGATTTTTTTTTTTTTACTTTATCCATACACACATGCACGCACAACACACACTTGCATACAGGGCAGAAATGTTTTGAGCTTTGTTGACATAAAGGAAGATAAACAGGAACAGAATCACAACTGCTAGCCCGGGTGCCAGGCTCTGTTTTAAGCGCCTTCCATCTATGCCATCCGTCAGCGCTTCATAAAACCCCAGGAGGTAGACCCTACTACATCTGTGCTTTGCGGCTGAGAAGACCATGATGCAAAGAGGTTAAGTAGCTTGTCCAAAGTCACATGACTTGGAAGCAAACTCTGGCACTTATCTCTGGAGCCTCTGGCATGAGAGAGTCCCTGCACTCTCTGCCGTGCTAGCTTCCTGCCCCTCTTCAGTTTCATTTATACCACAGACTAAAGAATCTACTTCCAGGCCTTGAATGGCAATCAAGACACAGTCACTAACACCTGGACAAACGAACAGCTTCCAGCTGTTACACACTTTCCTTTAAAAAACAAAAACAACAACACAGGTTTAGAGTCAGTTCCCATAAATAATAAGGAAATATAAAAATTTCCCTACAAAACGTCTTAACATGCTTAAGAAGTATTCAAAAACAGTTTGGAGACATAGCTCAGTTGGTAGAGTTCTTGCCAAACGTGCTCAAAACCTTGGGTTTGTTCCCCAGCACGGCATAAACCTGGCTTGGTGGCACATGCCTGTAATCCCAGGAGAAAACAGGTGAAAGATCAGAAGTTCCTCAGCTACAGGGCGACCCAAAGGCCAGCCTGGGCTACATGAGACTCTGTCGCTAAACAAACAGCATTTAGAGGCAGATACATTAGAAGAGCTAGTGGATGAAAAAGGGAAAATGCTACAAAAATATATAAAAGTTGGGTTTGGGGTTTGTTTCATTTGAGGGCTTTCTGGGTTTTGTCTTTTTCTAAAATCAGCTTACACACAGCACCTGAAAACATAGATCTGTCACTGTTTGACTTAAGCCAAAGAAAACTGAGATCCTGCAGAAATCGATGCTGGCCTTGCAGGCCGTGGGTGCACTAGCAGACAGTTCATCTCCAACCTTGTCAAAAATGAAGATGGCGGGTCTACAGCCCTCACTTTACTAAGAAAGCTTTGTAACAAGAGATCCCACTTTGAAAACTCTCATGTGATCAGCTGACCAAGTTTCTGTGCTGCCCTAGCAGAGGCCAGAAACAGCGCTTGCTCCGCTGCCTCACCCAATTCAGCTCTGCCCTGCGGGCAACCTCAGCTTCCAGGGGCCTCCCCCTCCACAGTAACTGCTCTGGACTCTTTTTTTCTTTCTGATTTTATAGAGTTCTACATTTTTCCCTGCTCCCTCCCCTGCCTCTCCCCTCCCCTTCAACCCTCTCCCATGATCCCCATGCTCCCAATTTTCTCAGGAGATCTTGTCTTTTTCTACTTCCCATATAGATTAGATTTATGTAAGTATCTCTTAGTGTCCTCATTGCTGTCTAGTTTCTCTGGGATTGTGATTTGTAGGCTGGTTTTCTTTGCTTTATGTTTAAAAAACCACTTATGAGTGAGTACATGTGATAATTGTCTTTCTGGGTCTCTGACTCCAATTCTTAAATTTAGCACTGAGCATCATTTGATGGTGGCCTTTGTTTAATTTCCTCAACAGGAAGACAGTTACTTTACTGACTCACTGCTCATATAATTCTTAGTTTGAAAGTTTCAGACCCCAATTAAGCCTTATTATCCACATTGACTTAATAGTCTTCAGAGGGTAGATTATATTCAGCTGCTGTTAGTCTGATTTTATTCGAAAGAAGGTGAATGTTTTACTGTGAATGTGCGTGTGTGTGTGTGTGTGTGTGTGTGTGGTGTAGACATGTGAGTGTGCATGACCCACCTGTCCCCCATCTAGGAGTTAGAGGAACACACACAGTCATGTCCAGCTTCTTATGTGGTTGTTAGAGGTTTGAACTCAGATCCTCATGCTTGCAGAGCAAGCACTCCTACACACTCCCCGGCCCATGGTTCAATATCTTAAACGTCCCCACAGGTAATGTGCTAAAAGGCTTAGTCCCCAACCAGGGATGTTATTAGAGGCTGGGGAAGTCTTAGGATGTGGGTGGAGGAAGTAACTGAACGTGAAGGTGTACCCTTCAAGAGCATAGGAACCTAGCCCTTCCTCTGTTTTAGCTTCCTGTCTGCAATGGAGTTTGCAGTTTCCTCTGCCGTGTTCTCCCTGCGACAACGCACTGTCCTACCAAAGGTCCCAAGGCAACAAGGCGAAGTGACCACAGCCTGAAACCAGAGGATCATCTTTTCTTCTTTCATGGTGCCTATGTCAGGTATTCCGTCACAGTGACAGGATACGTGTTAGAATGTGGGTATCTGTAAAATAACTCCAGGGAAACCACTCTCCCTGCTGAGAAAGAGGAGCAGGACTGGGGCAATGACTCCGCAGTCAAGAGCGTACACCGAGGACCAGAGTTCGGTTCCCAGAGTAGCTCCGGCAGCATAGATTTCAACTCCGTCTTTTGAGCTCCAAGGGCACCTTGTACCCAGCACACAGATCCACATATACACAAAATTTAAAAATAATTTTTGAAGGGGAGGTTAAAGTGCATTCTTCTCTGATGACTGATGCACAACCCCCCTTTCTTGTACAGCACGAGAGCTTTGAGTGTGGTCCTTGGATTAGCAGCATCCCTCAGAGTTTTGCCAGAAGGCTAGCTCTCAGGCCTCCACACCCACCAGTTCAACTTCCTAATCAGAATCTCCATGGGTGAGGCCCAGGAGTCACTGCTGCACAAGGGCTCCAAGTGATTCCAATAAACACTCAAGTTTGAGAGCCACTCTAAAGAGCAGAAAGACTGGTGACTGGGCTCTTGTGTACCACAGGATGCTGAGCAGTCACCCTGGCATTGAAGGATGCTGAGCTGTGGGCCTGGCACAGCCCCACATACCAAAGTATCTTTTGCCCTGCAACCCAAAGTGAATACAGACAGTTTCCAGTGTACCCTTGGGGGCCAGCGCTGATGGTGGAGCTGCTGGCACAGACTTTGGAAAAGCGGGCCCTGACTTTAGGAAGACCCTGGATTCTTTAGCTTTTCCTCTCAGGACATCCTCATTCTCTGTGGCTTTTATGTAAGAAATTAACTTCAGCTGGATCCTGTTATAAATATTCAAAGTTACTTTCCTAAGCAGATTTGTGGCAGTACACACCAACAATCCCTGTATTCTGTGGGGCTGTTCTGGGCCAGCCTGAGCTACGCAGTGAGACCCTGTCTCAAAAATAAAAAAATACATGACCATAGCCCTAGCAATTAGGGGTGGAGGCAGGAGAATTAGGAGTTCAAGACCACGCTGAGCTGCACAGTATACTCAAGGCCAGCCTAGGTTACAGGAACTCCAGAGTAAAAACCGGTTGCTGAGAAAGCTCAGCCACAGGCACATGGTGACATGCATTCATCCACGTTTATGCACACATTATTTACACACTAACAGATACCACACAAAGGTACACACAATGTTACTTTGTGAGCATTAAAGGACAAGTTGCAAAGTTGTGCTAAAAAGGTGCAAGCCTTTTTTCTTTTTAAATCCTGAAAATTAGTAAAAAGGAAGGCTCACTGAACAAGGTGGATGCTGTCCTTTTGCATTTGCTGCTGGTATAGTACATCGCTAACTGATACAGCCTGGACTCAGTTTCTTTTAACGCACAGAGGTGGATTACAGGAAGAACTTGGGCTGGAAGGGGCAGAACTGGATTCGGGTCTCAGCCCTACCACTTAGGAGCTTTGCGGTCTTGGTGATTACTTAAGCGTGGCTGGTGTCTCGGTGTTCTGACCTGCCTGTCAAATGGCCATCAGAATATGGTATGTTCTATTACCTTATGTTCCAGAATACTCTTGGCAGGACCTGACAAAGCATCCTTACCTCTGCTGCTTAAGCAGTACAACAGACAAATATTCACACTGCATGGGATAAATAAAGACGGCAAGCAAATGAGCTTTGAGAAAACTTCCATACACAGGCACTTCTGACTTTGAGAGTGTATTGAGTTTTGGAACTGCTGATCAGAGAGATGGACTGCACTGTTCTCATGAGGAATATAAGCTTGGGTTGATGATACACACACACACACACAGAGAGAGAGAGAGAGAGAGAGAGAGAGAGAGAGAGAGAGATATCCCAATTTTGCATTGTATAGAAGGAACTTTCTAAAGCTTAACTATTGCCACTTCTAAACGAAAATCTCAATTTGCTTGTTTTGAACTCTACTTTAGACTTTGTCTCTGCATGCCAAATAAAATCCAGGTCCTAAGAGTCACACCACAATTCTTTTCCAAAACAGGCCACTGCTCTTCCAGGCCTCAGCCCTTTCCTGCCATGGCCTCCCATACACCTTCTGCTCTGGTCACGTGAAAATATCTCGCTACCACTTCACACTCCCTTCTGTCCTTTCGCTCTGCCTGGAACCAGGATATGCATCCTCCCTTCTACAAACCACTCCTTCACCCATGAGGGCCTCTCCTAAAGATGGTTCTTGAACCCAGGCCAAGTTTCTCCCTTCTATGTCTCCAGCATCTGGGGAGCAGAGGACGAAGGGCCACGTCCTCAGTAAGCCACTCAGCACTTGGAAAGAGTTATTTCAATGTCAGCTGACTTTACAGTTACTGTAGAGACGAATGAACAGGCATGTCTGACGTATTTTTGGCTGAATACGGGAAGCCAAGATTCAAAGTCCTTAGACATACGTATACAGGACTTCTGTGAGTCAAGGGCCATAAAAAGCAATAAATCATAAGTTTTATGAGTATAGGCACTGTGGCTTTCGATCCTTCGCTTATCCCCAGGACTTAGATACAGTATTCCTGAATGGAATGAATGAATTGTGGTACCTACAAAAAGGCTTAACACACACATCAGAAACCTTCAGTAGCAAGCCAGCTCCTTGGTGGTCTAGCCATTTGCCTGAATCCTGCCGGGCAGTTGAGCAGGAGGTAAAAAAATAAACTGATCCAAGACTTCTCTGAACATCTGAGTCCCAGAGGAGCTTAGTAATCACTTTCCATAAAATCTTTATTAACACTGTTTCTTCCCAAGTAATCTCAGATATTTGGCAATTTACCCAACATGCATGAGTCACAAATAAGATATTTCACTGAATAAAGCCTGCTGACTTTAATAAACTGTTGTTTGCATTCCTGTTCGTATCATGTAAATACCATATTCTGCCTTTTGCCTTGTACATCCTCTTCTCTCTCATCCCATGTTCCCACACTCCAGACACCATTTCTGTTTCACGGGACCCTACCAGTCCAGTGGGCACAACCTTGCTTAAGGTCAGCTGCAAGAAAACTGGAAGGAAAATACGCTCACTGCCTGCAGGAAAGCCCTAACTAAATTCATTCAAAAGCCAAACAGAAAGGTCCAGTAGGAGCTAGGGTATCAAGTTTCCTTTTCCCCGTTCAGAGCAGGCCCACAATTTCACTCACTTCTAAAGGTGTGAGGACAAACGGCTGGCCCCTGCCTCCAGCTTTCAGAGAACAGGAGACTATTCTCACCAAAGCCTTTCCAGTTTGGGGCCCATCTCTGCTTAAGACTACGGACACCGTTTCCCTCAACTGTGTTTTAAATCTTTCAGGTTCCAAACTTGCTACAGTTGTAAAGCAAGGGCGATTTCTCCAGGCACTTTACAGTGCCCTGAACACTGTAGGCCAGAAGACAAGTCCTAGGTTCCATTCCTGGCTTCCTCTGCTTCTCTTTGACTCAGAGAAACTAGTTACACCTCTGGGGCTTCAGTTCCCTCTTGGATAAAATGAAATCACTAGAGCAAATCAATCTTTTCCAAAGTAGGGTGACCGGCAAAATGCAGGAACGCTGGTAACACGGCTTGTTTTAGTCCTATGATAAACAATATTATTTCTTACTTTTGGAGATAAATCACTGGTCAACAATATTACTTGTAAATAAACTTTCCTTTTAAAATAAGTGTGTCTTTTTTTCTTAAGAATGAATAGTTTTTATTTAAAAACTGAAAACTATTTGGTCAGTTGTGAGTTCAGATAGTTCTAGCAGCTGAGGGTAAAAAGAAAAGAAAAAACCGATCCTGAAGCCAGGTGGAACATTAAATGGTACGCCCCCCCCTCCCCCCCCCCCCCCCCGCCCACCTCAACTTCAAACAAACTTGAAGCTGGTCCCTGGAGTTCCTTTAAGGAATAAACACCCGCACCAGGTTCCAATGTAATCAGCCACTAGAGCTCTGGGACTTGGACCGGGCCCAGGAGAACCCAGAAACTCTGGAGCACCAGGTGAACCTCCCATGAGGAAGACACAGGAGGCAAAGGTCTGAGGTCGGAGCAGCACCAAGGGACAGGGTTCGGGCGGCAGGGGAGTGGAAAATGGAGCAAAGGCTGGGCTAGAAGACCAGGACCCCTGGCGTCCCAGAGTTGCAGGGGCGCACTGGGAACCCAGGACCGGAGGCCTGGTAGGGGAAGCAAGGGGGAGCAATCTGGAGGGGTCCTGAACTCTTGGGCTGGAGAGGCCCTGGGAGGCGGGGTCCCAGGATGGAGGGGCCCTGGGGCTCAGGGTCCCGGGCTGGAGGAGAGACAGGTCCGACTAGAGAAGAGCTGTGGGGGTGGACAGTGGCCGTAGGGGGTGCTGTAGGACGGGGTCCCGGGATGGAAAGGTTCTGTGGGTCGGGGTCCCGTGATAGAGGGGGCCGCTGTGGAACCAGGTCCTAGACTGAAAGAGCGCTAGGGGCAGGTCAGGGCTAAAGGAGCATGTTTGGGGTTCCCAGGACTTAAGGCGCGCGGCGGGGGAGCGGTCCCGGACTGGAGAGTAAGACAGAACCGCCTGGCGGCACCGGGATCTCCACGGACTGCAGAGACGCGGGAGAGACAGGGTGGCCGCTCGGCCCGGGGTGACCACAGGAGGGGAGGCAGAGCCGCCGACCCCACGGTCCCAACGCCTCGTGGCCGCCCCCACCTCGCGCCCTGGCCCCCGCGCGCTCCCAGACCCTACCTGTCCTCGCTAGCGGTGATCACGCCATCCTCCTTGGGGATGAGCAGCGCGGCCGTGACGGCGTCCTGGTGGCCCTCGATCTTGCTCAGCAGCACCGGGCGGCTGCTCTGCGGCCTGGAGTGGATCTCGGCCGCCATGTTCGCGCCGCGGCCTCCCCCGCGGGCGGCCCATCAGCTGACCGCCGGGCGGGGACGCGCCGGTTGCTTGGGGCAACCGGGCCGCGTGTGCGCCAGGCCGCCGTAAGCTCGCGAGCGCCGCCGCAGCTTCCCGTATTGCCTGGGAAAGCCGCGCAGACGTAGTTCTGTGACCTGGGAGAGAACCCCAGAAAAGCCAGGACTTTGACTAAGGTTAAAAAGCCAAACCATTCTCCCGGAAACAGATTCAACTGAGCAGTAGCAGAGCATAGGCGCCTGCCCCTCAAACAACACCACACTGCTTCTATCTTAAGAAGCCATTGTTTGAAAGTCAGACACACCCCGTTTGCAGGCATGTTAAAAAGTGAGAAATTGGTGCATCTTAGAATGTTTGAGCTGCAGTGGATGGCATTGGATGATGAACACATCCCGGTTTCTTTACACGGATTAACTCAATACTGGAGATAATGAATGTTTTTGTCTCAAAGCTGAACCACAGAAAGACCACTCTGTGTTTAACATGCCATAGCTATGAGAAAAACACAAGCAGCCCTAACCTGGCTGCTGGGCCTGATACCATCATCTGGGTGCTCATAGCATGTGCTGGTTAAAGAGAGATACAGCATAATTCTGCTTGATGACCATTAACGTTGTGCGAACTACAGTGCCGAACACACCTGTCCGGGAGAAGGTGATCACCACTTTTTCTCCAATTACAGCTTTCTCCTCCAGTTAGTCTTGATCCATCTAGTAAGATGTTAGAATAAACAATGCTGTGCCCCCTCCCACTTCCTGCCAACTTCCTGTTCAAAGGAAAGCTCTCTTTCCTTCAACCTTTCCCAAATCTCCTAACACCAACCTGTATCCATCCTACCGTTGCCCTTTTCTGACTCCCTTTTACCCAGATGCCCAATGACTCCCTCCCCATGAGGCACCTTCTGTCCACCTCACTTGTTCAACTGCCTGCGTATTCCTAGTGGGTTTTGCCTGGCGGACACCGATAGTAAGTGTAAAGGTCCATAAACCGAAGTACCGCACTAGCACTAGGCTGTGCACACACAAACCATGGGCTTGGGAGCTACAAACAAGAAGCCAAGTAATCCTTCCCTTCCTTCAGTTGCTTTTTATCCGGTAGTCTGTGTCACAGCAGGGAAATAACTAATTCAGCGGGTGACTACTTACTTATCGTGTCCAAGGACCTGAGTGTGGGTGGCAGTTTCCTCTGAGGTGAAAAGCGTCCATCCGTGAGGGACTCTGAGTAAGACGAGATATTTACAGGGAGATAAAACAGGGTGTCCTATGGGAAGGGGGAAGGAAACACTGTAGCAGGTAGGCAAGCTCTTTGAGCTCCCAAAGTAAACAACTCAAAATAGCTTGAGGAAGTCCCTGAAACTAACCAGATTCTCTAGGCTCCTCCCTAAGCAGTAAAGACTGCCGAGGGGCACTCTTAGATAAGCCAAGCTACCTAGAAGACTTTCAGACATGCTCACCTGCCTGGGAGGAGCAGAGACCAGCCAAGCTGCCGGGAAGAAATAGAAATCAGTCAAGGTGGGGCCTGGAAGACGCAGAGAGCAGCTGAGCTCCCGGGAAGAGGTTCCTATCTATCAGCTAACTTACCTAAGGCGGACTCTCCAAGTTGCCGGCAGGTTGTGCAGTGTGCTCCGGGTTTCCAGCTTTCGGGAGCTGTCACCCATGCTCCAGTGAGCTTTGGGTGCTAGAACTGGTCCTTTCAGTCATCTCTGCCCCTGTCAGTAACTCCTCACCCATCTTCCCTTGTGAGGAGCCACAATAAAAACTCATTGGTTCACCAAATTGGACTTTAGCGGCATCCATACTTCGATCTGTTCTCAGTTCCCTATCTGAGGTTCGTAAACACTTGTTCATGTTTTCCCAAGAACAGTGTCATAAAACACAGAGTTCCTGCTACGTTACTATCACAGTGGCAGAGACTGAAGAAGAGAGAAGGGGCTGACGTGCCACTGAAGGAAATGAAGAATATGTGAAATAAATCATATTCTATGTTGGAAAATGTTGGCCGCAATGAGGAAAATAAAGCACTGAGGGGTAATGTGGAATATAGGGGTGTTACAGTTCTAACTAGGGATGGAGAATACAAAGATGCCTGCACAGAGCCACCTTCATGGAGGCAGTGTGGCCTTCAGGTGCTTTAGTATCTGCCCCAGCAGCTGAAAAGCCCCTGGGGCCAGCCATCCCCTTTACAAAGCACCTTGCATTTTACAGCTAAGGCAGGCAGGAACCTATAGACTTGATGCATCTGGGCACATTGCTAGTCAATACTGGCTCCAGCACTCACTCTCAACAAGAGCAGGACTTCGTCAGCCATGTGATACTAATGCCTATTCCTACCTAATCTTGCTAGCACCCTCCCCTTCACAGGTGTTGACCTCTAATAATACCTTGGGTGCCAACCTCTAGCTCAGTTTCTGCTTGGAGAGAATACAACCCGAGTCAGGTGACCAGTGGAGGCGTCCCTGCAAAGACATTTGAGCCAGTAAGAAAGAAAGCCCCATGGAATGTGGGCAAAAGTGCTATCCTGGACAAGGAAATAGCATTCACTATGGCCCAAAGGTGAGCAGGCCTGGGGTTTTATGGGAACAGGGCAGCAACCAGGGATGCTGGGGGAGGATGGGGCAGCAAGAAGAGAAATAAGACAGGCAACATAGATAATGCGGAGCCTGGAGTCCTCGTAAAGATTGTGGGTTTCCCTTTGTATTTGTTGGGAAGCCAGTGACAGATTGGGGAAGACTGGACTAATCTATTTTTAGATTTTGGCTTTGATTTTGAGATGCTCTTGATAAATAGCCAAGATGGTCTTGGACTCACAATCCTCCTGCCTCAGCTTCCTTAGGACTGCAATTACAGTTGTGTGCCATCAAACCCAGCTACTTCTCATTTGTGTGACCGAGTGACTGGTTTTTATGTTGTGCTGAGGATGGACCTAGGGCTTTCACATGGTAGTCAAGCGCACTCCCACTCAGTGTTCCCCTCATGGACCATGAAAGGAAGCTAAAAACGAGGGCTGATCAACCAGAAGACTAGAGTTACAACCTTCTAAACTGGCAAGCAGTTTCAACAAGAAGCTGAAGGTATCTATTGTGTCTCCAAGGGATGGTGACAAGAAGACAAATAGGCATTTTTCACTTTGTTGTGTGATATTTGATTGTGGTCTGACAAATAAAGCTTGCTTGGAGTCCAAGGGTGGAGTTAGCCACCAGCCGACCTAAATTAACCTTAGACGTTTTGGAAGATGGAGGGCAGGTAGGACAGGAAATAGTAAGGCGGGACAGGAAGGGATTGGGCTCTCTGTTTGGAGGAAGGAATGGAGGAAGTAGGTAGGTCTGATGGCTCCTTTGCTCCTCTGATCTTTCATACCCTTACCCCAATATCTGACTCCTGAGTTTTTATTGATTAAAAAAACAATTAGAGTAACATGTCATCACACAGCGTGGAAGAATGACCCTACATCCTGTACCGCAGATGTGCCTTCAGAAGGCCAAGGCAGCTAGACGCAGTGTGTTTGGCAGCCAATGGCACTCAGTGGTTGGCAGCCAAGGAGAAGAACCAAGCTTGGTTTTGTTCTGATGGCAGCAAGATGGTTGAAAATAAGTAAGAAAAGTAGGTGATCTAAAAAGAGTTGTTCAGAAATTCTGGTCTGGGGATGTAGTTCATGTAGTAGAGTTCTTGAGTAGTGTGTATGAGGTCCAGTACCACACAAGATGGCGTGATGGCGCACACCTGTAATCCCAGTAGTAGAGTAAGGAGGATTAGAAGTTCAAGAGTATCCTTAGCTACATAGCGAGTCTGAATCCTGTCTGGGCTACATGAGACCAGAGTTTACTCAGGCCTGATGTCTATCTGAGCACACAAAGCCTGTTCAACCTCATCATCAGAGACCTTAACCCTTCTTGATTTGCAAACATTAGTGAAACTTAACTTGACCCATTTCTTGTAAATGACTGTAGTAAAGGAAAACAAAACTTAAGCTCACCCAATCAGAAGCAGGCAACAAGACCTTGATTATACAACTAGATTCTCCCCAGTGGGACAGATCAGACAAGGCCACAGAAGAACTGTGACTAACCATTGCTTATGATTCCTTAGCATTTACCCTTAAAAAGCTCTCGTCAAAGGATGTCTCCCAAATCACTTTGGGTCTGAACCTTTCTGATTTATTACTTTCTAGTTCCTCAGATACACTCTTTGTAGTTTATATTGTTCATTAGTTTGCCTCCTTAATAGGCCTTATTTTCCCAACCACTTTAAGAAGCACAGAAAAATGAACCTATAACTGTTAATGTATACAAAGTCCAAGTAACCCTCACCTAAAACAACTGAGATTGTGTGACCCAAAAGTGTGCCTCTCTTCCAGTCTCCCATGATTACAGCTGCTTTTGTGTGGTTTCCTCCAAAAGGTGCATAAAACATTTTGCTATATCTTGGAGACAGTTTATACAAACAGATTAAGTTATAATTTTACCTCCCCTTTATACCATAGTTCATAAAATCAGTGCTCAAATGCACGCTAACTTTTAAGTATATATTTTATTCTTGCAGCTATGAAACTATGATTAAGTCCAGAAGAAAAATATGTGTTGTATATGTATAAGTCAGCAGTTCTCAACCTGTGGATCACGACCCCTTTGGGGGGTCCAATGGTCCTTTCATAGGGGTTGCATATCAGATAGCTTGCATATCAGATATTTACTTTACAATTCATAACAGTAGCAAAATTGCAGCTATGAAGTAGCAATGGAAGTAATTTTATGGTCAGGGGTCAGCACAACATGAAGAACTGTGTTAAAGGGCTGCAGCATTAGGAAAGTTGAGAACCACTAGTGAAAGTGAAGAAAGCAGAGCCCTTGTACACACCACCATTTATCGGTTATCAAGTGAAAGCGGTCCCAGGAAGAGGACAGAGGAGGAAGCCAATGAAATAGGAGAAAACTAAGCTAAGTGTGTGTTGGTTTGGAGCCCATGGAGGAAGATATTTAGTTTAAGGAAGAGGCAATGCTTGGCTGCGGCAAATGATGAAGACTGGTCAAGTAAGTTGGCTGGAAGCCTCTGGAAATCCAGATGTGAAGCCTGAAGAGAATGGTTTTGAGTGGTGGCAGCAGATGATAATTAATAGTCTCTGGAAACCAATGGACTCAGGATATACAAGGAGAACTGATTTTTGAGTTGCCCTGCTGAGTTAGCAGAGCCTGCTAATCCTGTTCCACTATTGATGGCTGTTCGTGGTTCTCAGATGTCACTTTGTTCCAGTGAATCTGCTCTTCAGTAGCAGAAACACCTTTGGCAAGCTAGAGAGCCTTTCACGGTATTGCGTTGCTACTGTAAAAACAGTATTAACTTTTATTGGTGATGTAGAAAGCAGAGATTATGTAGAGAAGCCATGATGGTTGAGCCAGGTTCCTGACCTTGGATCTCACCATTAATCACCTATTTTGTCATCAAACCTTTTCTAATTCTAAATCCTTGAGTCTTACACTATATTCCTTGAGGAAATGTCTTTTTAATTTCCTAATAATAATAATAATAAGTACAATTACCACTAATTGCTAGTTTTAAAAAGTCTCTGTGTTTAACATTTGGATGAATTAAAAGGATATTAGCTTAATAGGTGAGCATTCTAATCTGGCCTTGGCTTTTCGCTCTCCCCATATCTGCTTCTTGAGGATAATCGCCCTGCTGGTTATTCTCCTGTTTGCCGTCCACCCTTTCCCTGTTCTGTCTGTGTCGTAGAAGGCTTAGCTCTACAGTCTTCCTAGACTCTTGTTCATTTGATCCCTGGCATGTTCGTACAGTGACAAGCAGGTGTAGGAGACAAGAAGATGGGAGGGAAAGAGAAACGAGAATATTTTACCTGCTTTTCCTGCTCAGGAAACAGTCTTTTCCCAGCATCTCCAGTTTCCACTGGCTATAGCTCCCTCTTTTGTACTAGCTCTTAGGGGGAAGTCTTGACTAAGATTCTGGGGCCCTAGGGCTCCCTGGTATGCTGTGATATAGTATCTCCTCCCTGTCTTTCTAATCCTTCCCCCATAATCCCCTGCAGGCCTTTCAGTTCTTTCAACACCTTGAAACCAGTTCCTTTTATTAATTTCCTCCAGGAAGTCATCTGATATGGGTTGTATTTTCATGATTAGCCCCAACTGATACAATTACTGGATAGTATAGGCATAGTGGCTCACCCAGTAATACCAGCACTAGGAAACTGAGGCAGGAGGAAAGCCATGAGTTTGAGGCCAACTGGAGTTACAGAGTGAGATCGTGTCTCAAGAAACCACACACACACACACACACACACACACACACACACACACACACACACACTAGCAGGAAGGACAGACAAACAACCAACAATGTGATGCTAATGAATTACCAATATCATCACGAGGACCATATGATAAAACCACTGAACTGTGACAGCATATAGTTACAATATAATACAATAAATACCAAAGTAGGCATAAACAATATAATTCATATAAATGATAGACTTCTAAAAAAGATTTTTTACATACAGCATTGAGGTTGTTTATAATTTAGTGGCTATAATCTGGTTAATTAAGAGGAAATGTTTAACATCATCATCATCTCTGTGTTTCTTATGTACTGTAATAAACACTTATCTGTTCAAAGCATGTTAAATCTGCGGCATAAACTGACAGCAGAATCTCAGTGTCATCTTGTTCCTGGGCTAACTAGCCTTGCCAAAAGACATAAAAACATGGTCTGTCCCAGAGAAGGAAGGATACTGAATTCTTCTAGCCATTTCACCTCTTCACAAATTGTTCTCTCTATAAAGTTCATGAAACAATCTCTACAAGTTTATTTACACAAAACAGACACAGCACAAATGGAGTTAAAAGCCTTGAGATTATAGCCGGTGTAGTCAGGTATCTCCACTTTTATCTTGCCAGTCACCTAGTTTTACCTACTATTAATATTCCTGTTCCCACCATGGTTTCCCCTCTTATTCCAGTGCAAGTCCCATTTTAAAGAAGCATTAAGAACATGTAAACACTACACCAACACCCCAGTTTCTCTGTTTCTCGAGTTTGTTTCATGTTTCTAATAATAGGAAATAGAATCTGCAACTATGGGGGGTTGGAAGGCAGGACTAATTTAAGTAGGTATAGGGGAATTTACTAATAATCCAAGGACCATCATCTCAAAATACACTCAGTAATAGGCCAACTAGTTTATGATTAATGTAGACCTCTGTGTGTTTCTTTGGGACTGAACAGCTGTGGGACCAGGCAAGACAGAAACCTCTGTCAACAAAATGGTGCCAACGTGGACAACTATGTCCACATAAAGCCTGAGAGAGCTTGGGAAGTAATTATAGACACAAAAGAAGAGTTAAGCATGGCTTCTTAGTAGCAGCATTTTCTCAGGTGGACACTTTTGCTAGAGGCAAGCATGTCTCATTTAAGATAGGCTTTCTGACTCAGCTTTAGCTGCAAAAACCTTGCAGCTGTTTTAAGAGGCCCCACCACAAAACACTTAAATGGTGTTGATGAATAGCTGATAGCATGCTTCTTGGTGGTGGCACCGACCTTGAAACACCATAGAGTTGTGGCAATAAACATGGCTCTGGCCAGTACCTCCTCCATGAAGCTAGACTCTCAGAAAGCTCAGGAATGAGCTGGATCCAGCCGTCAAAGCCACGACTTTAATCCTACCCATATCGCTTAGCAAATTAAAGACTCATGTGGTCAGAAAAAGAGAAATGTACAGTAAAGATAGATTCAGACAGAAAAACGTCTCTAAATGGTTTAGATTGTGTTTAAAAATATGTATAGGCTTGGGAGAGAAAAGAAAAAGGAGCCAGGCAGTGGTGGTGCACACTTTTAATCCCAGCACTTGAAAGGCAGAGGCAGGCAGAACTCTGTAAATTTGAGACCAGCCTGGTCTACAAGAGCTGGTTCCAGGACAGGCTTCAAAGCTACAGAGAAACACTGTCTTGAAAACAAAACAAAAAGAAGAAGAAGAAGGAGGAGGAAGAGAAGGAGGAAGAGGAGGAGGAGGAGGAGAAGGAGAAGAAGAAGAAGAAGAAGAAGAAGAAGAAGAAGAAGAAGAAGAAGAAGAAGAAGAAGAAGAAAGGATAATGTCCTTAAAACCTTCAAATAAAAAAGAAAGAAAGAGTAGTCAAATGTGGTGGCATACACCTTTAATCCCAATATTTGGGAGGCAGAGACAGGCGGATTTCTGTGAGTTCAAGGACAACTTGGTCTACAGAATGAATTCCAGGACAGCCAAAGATACACAGAGAAACCCTGTCTCAAAAAGCCAAAAATTAAAAATAAAAATAAAAGGAATAGAGTTTAAAATAAAGATGGGAAAATACACAGAGATTCTGGAAACTGTATGTTATTGTGTTGTCTTTGAATGGTTTGATGGCTGAGAAAAAGCCAACAGCTACTAATTACAAATGCTGTTGGATTAATACAATATATATATTTTGAATGCTTTGACTTCAAAATTTAAGTCAAAAGATATGGTAGTTTGGACAAGAGGTTTTGCTTTGTTTCCACAGGAAATGAGAGGTTGTGGATTCATTCTGGGTTTAGAAAAATCAGATTTGATCAAGGAAGATCCCCTGAAGAATCTCCAATAGGAGCAGATAGTCCAGATGTTCCAATAATTCAGAGGACCTCTGTTGGAGTTTCCTCTGAGTTCTGCATTCAGAACAGCCTCAAGACTGCTGGATGAGATGATCAAGACTCATAGTGAAGGACCCCAACTCATCTTAACCACAGTTATGCCGTTCTGCAAAGGTTTTCAGATAGCAAACTTAATTAAGGACCCCCAGAGTTCAGAGCCTCCGGAATGCGGAGCAGATAACCAGCTCCATTAAAAGGATCTCCGGAATCCAGTGCCTCTGAAGTGCTGAGCAAAGACACCTGAGCAAAGACAGCCTCATCTGGCTGCGAGACATGAGATTTATGGATAGGTCATAGGAACAAAGAAAGAGAAGATTGCGAGGCCTGAGTCACGTAGAAAGCGGGGCTCGTCACGAATCAGGGGCTATGCTATCAGACATCTGGTCGCCAGCCAGGAAAGGGGAAGGCAGGATGAGAGGAACAATAAACCGCTGAGCAGTCCCCTCAATGTTATCTAGGTTAAAAATTTACCACCCTGCATCTCACTTCTGTAAACCTTGCTTTTTGCTTTCCTATAAAAACCCCTCACCCCCAACCTGCGGCGCGCAAGTCCCCGAGAGACTTTGTCGCCCGCAGGTACCTGTGTACCCCAAATAAACCTCTTGCTGCTTGCATCCGGCTGCGTGCTTTCGACTGATCTTTGGGCTTGGGGTCTCTCCCGAGGGAAGACGCCCAGCGGGGAGTCTTTCAATAGAATATTCCAGTCAGGACTTGACCATAATTCAAATTTTTCTTTAGGTCCCCATAAATTATCAGCACCCCCAATCAGCAGGAAGTATTCTGGAAAACTATGCCCATATTCCAAAAAAATGGATTATGGATGTTTGCCTTTGTTTAGAATATTAGTTATAAGATGTTATGGATAATGGTCTGGACAAAAGGCTACACAAAGGATATTAGATTCAGAATTCTTGTTTTGAAAAAAGGGGAATGGGGAGAAATGCTGTGGGACAATGGTCTTTTATCCTGTCACTTGTATTATTTTAATAAAATGCTGATTAGCCCGTAGCCAGGCAGGAAGTATAGGCAGGACAACCAAGCAGGAAGTAGAGGCGGGACGATGAGAACAGGAGAATTCTGGGAAGAGGCAAGGTCAGTCTGCAGTCCTCACCAAGATGCAGAGGAAGTAAGATGAGAATGCTTCACTGATAAAGGTACCATGCCATGTGGCTAACACAGATAAAAATTATGGATTAAAATGTAAGATATAAGAGTTAATAAGAAGCCTGAGCTAATAGGTCAACCAGTTTATAATTAATGTAGATCTCTGTGTGTTTCTTTGCGACTGAACAGCTATGGGATGGGGCGAGACAGAAACCTCAAGCCAACAACTCTCCAATACCAGTTGCTCTGAAGAGAAAGAGAGTGTAACAATATATGGTGAGGGAAACTTCTCCAATACCTTCTGGTCTACCTAAAGCCTGAAACCCCAATGAAACAAATAATTACCCCTGGCCCCTCCACTGACTTTCCATTATTTCTGCGGAAGGACTGAAGTCTGCTAGCACACCTGGGCAGGCATTCCTTGTAGGTCATTGTCTTTGAGGTTACCACTCATGATTCCAACCAGGGTCACTTGCAATTTATTGTCTGCATTTCCTGCCCAAGAAACTTCACTGTATGAAACATCATGTTTCTCCAAGCCCAGTAAATTCCCTTACAAAACACCTACATTTCTCCGAAGTTGTGCATAGTCCCTGTGAGAGGGTTCATTGTAGTGATACTTTGCTTGTGTTTTAACAAATAAAGCTTGACTGAAGATCAGAGTGCAGAGTAAAGCCAGGCAGTGGTGGCACACACCTTTAATCTCAGGACTTGGAGGGGGGGTTGGAGAGGAGACACAGATGGATCTCTGTTAGCTCAAGGTCACCCTGCATGCTACACGAAACTGATCCAATCTAAAAGAGAGACAGATCTCACACTAAGGTGATTCCAACACTTTGGGATCACAGGTCTTTAATTCCAGCACTAGGGAGGTGGAGACAGGACTGGATGACTGGCTAAAGAGAATATAGGCAGGAGGAGACAGGAGAGTGGAGGGTGCAAAATGCAGGCCCATTTCCACCTTGTTTGAAGGTCAGAGAGTTTGGAGACTACAGGCTTAATTGCACCTTCTAACTCAGGAGGTGGTTGCCTGGCTCTTTTGAAGTTAAGATAGCTTGGTGCCATCCTGTCAGGTGGTCAGGAGATGCAAGTGTGCTTCTGCTCCTTTTATAACTGTGAGGTCACCTAGGGAAGGGCAGTCTTAAGGCACGTGACCTAGACTTGGGGCACCTCGCTACCTAGACAACAGAATGCTAATGATTGATGCTCCAGAGTTGACTGTGTGAGTTTACCTTTTGTATCATGTTAATAAAGTCTTTTATTACCTTCTTCTCCAGTTTACATTGGGTATAAAAGCTGTGGAAAAATAAACATGGGTGATTTCAGAGTCTGAGTAATGCCTGAAATGCCCTCCTGGTACTTTCTGTGTTTTCTGACTTCTTCTTCTTCTTCTTCTTCTTCTTCTTCTTCTTCTTCTTCTTCTTCTTCTTCTTCTTCTTCTTATTATTATTATTATTATTATTATTATTATTGATTTTTCAAGACAGAGTTTCTCTGTAGCTTTGGAGCCTGTCCTGGAACTAGCTCTTGTAGACCAGACCGGCCTTGAACTCACAGAGATCCAGCCGCTTCTGCCTCCCAAGTGCTGGGATTAAAGGCATGTGCCACCACTGCCGGGCCTGTCTTATTATTTTTAATGTATCTTCATATTCTTTATATTTCTTTAGTTCCCATGCCCCTACCCTGGTAAGAAGTATTTTTGTTGAGACAGGTCCTCTACACAGGTGCTCAATGCAGTGTGAGGAGCAGTGTAGTCTGAGACAGTCAGTGTGAAGCCACAGTCTGAGGTAGTCAGTCTGATGAGGCAGTCTGAGAACAGGATCACCCCTTTGGTCTGAGCATTGGTAGAGGTAAGAACTCTAGTGACTGGCCACTCTGCTTCTCTGATCCTTCAGCTTTCACCCTCTGATAGCTGACTCTGAGTTTTTATTATTAAGATCAGTTAGAATTCGTGCTACAGTTCATAGGTTCTGGATCATGTTGGACTAGTGGGGAATTAAGCTTCGTGATTTGCTTCCATGGACATAATATGTTTGTATGTCGCCTCAGCTGTAGGATGCCTGCTATCAGTTCACTCCTGTGAACCCTCCTTTCAGCTCCGCAGAGTCTTAATAGTTTTCCCCTTTGTGACTTTGTACAGGCTACAAAATATTGTTCTTCCTCTCATCTCCTCCACATTTAGCAAATCTGTATCCATCAAGACCCCGCCTTTTGATTTATTTCTGGAATGTGGAATATTTGTTAGGTTGTCATTTCACTCAATTGATTTGACCCCAAACAACAGTTACTATAAACGTAAAGCATAGTCCCCCAAAGCTTAGGATATGAGAGCAGAGAATCTGTTCAATTTCCTTGAATTGTCTTCTGAAATGTTCATGCCTTTTAACCTAAAGTCATAGCCTTTTGCTATGACACCAAGATGTAAATCTGTTCCAGTTATCTTACAGATAACTCTGGGAGAAGTTTCTATCAAGAAATCTGGTCTGGTAAAAACTAATAGTCTCCAGGGCCTATTTTGACCCCACCCATTTTCAAGCATATTTTACAGGTTGCTCCTGTCTGGGCCAAGGCCAACCTGCAGAAGGTCCTCCAGATAATGCCAGCACCTGCATCAGCTCCTGGGACTTCTCCATTGGCACTGCCTCTCCAGGCTCAACTGGGTATCTACCCAGCAACTAAAATCAGGTTTCAAAGGGCATATCTGCTCTCATCTTACTCATTCACCCTGCCTCTTCTGTATAACCAGGGCACTTCTCCATCCCATGCTTTCTGACAGTTAATCACCCTTCTCATGGCTAGCCCTGTTCACAGAACTGATAGTAACAATCTATTTTTTTCTCCTAGCAACCTGCCTTCTCATCTCCCTCATCCTCAGTCTCCAGGATGGCAGTTAACCAGAGACCTCTTCACTCACACCTCTAGCTGAGGATGAGCCCACCAACTCCCAACTCTCCCCTTCCTCACATTGTCCCATGACCCAAGAAGTAGCCAGACTTGAACCAGTGCCCCTATACCCAAAGATTCTTTAATGTTTGGGTGGAAGTGTCACCCCAGCCCCTGGCATCCATATATCCAAAGAGTCTGGAATGTTCAGGTGGAAGCTCTGCCCCAAGCTCCCCCTCTACCTCAAAGTTGCTTCAGTTCAGACTCCACCCCTGAGAAAGCCTGCCAAATGATAGTCCCTCCCCAGAGATGCTCAAGATCACTCACACAGGTTATTTAAACTGCCCCCTCCCCAGAGAACAAACATGTGGTTCTCCAGTCTTCCTTTCCTGTCTTCTCTCTGGGGGACTCCATCCAGGAGCATTTGTATGCATTAAATCTGGGCTTGTCTAATTCAGTTTGATTTGGTCTGATTTGTATTATTGCATTATGATTATGGGGTGCAGAAACTTTCCAGTATGAGACCAAAAGTATTAGTCAGGGTTCCATAGAGGGCAAGAGCCTATAGAATGAATCTCTATGTAAATAGAGAAAAGGGTGTAAATAGAGAGAAGGGAACTTATTAGAATGGCATACAGACTATGGTCCGGCTAATTCAACAACAGCAGCCTATAAACATAAGGTCCAAGCATCCAATAGTTGTTCAGTCTCTGATGCTGATGTCTCAGCTTGTCTTCAGTATCCGCTGGAATCCCCAGGAAGTAGGCTCTAATGCCAGCAAAGAGACGGTCTTTCCAGCAAGAGTGACAGCAAGCGGGCAAAGAGAGCAAGCTTCCTTCTTCCATGTCTTTTATACAGGCTGCCAGCAGAAGGTGTGGCCCAGATTAAAAGTGGCTTTCCCCACCTCAAAGATCTGGATTACAAGTGGATCTTCTGATTTCAAGTCATTTAATTAAGAAAAAAAAAATCCCTCAGAGATGTGCCCAGCCATTTGAGTTTTCAGTTGATTTCGGCTGAGTCAAGTTAACAGCTAAGACTAGCCACCACACCAAATAAATCTTTCCTTGTTCTAAAGTGACTATACCAACAGTTAGAATAACAGGAAGCTGAATACAGACTTTAATCCTTGAGCTCCATGTGGGGCATTAGTGGGAGACACTACTTGAGACCATATATATATATACATATATATATGTATATATATATTTTTTTAAAAAGCATGTTCTAGTTGTCATTGCTGAGAGCCTCTGCACTTAGAGATACATCACTTTAACTTTATTAAGCTTGGCATTGCTGCTAATCCTACAGATGTGAGGAAAAAGACCACTGACCCAAATCATCATGGCCAAATTAATTAAAGCAAGTTTTTAAACACAATTTGTGGACATGGACTGTCTCTTCCTAAAGGCAGGGTTCAAGAGATCAGCATTGGACATGGGGAAGATAAGGTCTTTTATAATCTAGGAGTAACAGGTCTTCAATTGGGGGAATTGGCAGGCAAGTAGACTGAGTTACTACAAAAGTAAAACATAAATATAACAAGTTGGTCATAACCACCTTCTAAAACAAAGACATGGTAACTAAATGGTCATGACAAAGTGTCATAATAATCATTTGAAGCAAAGGCACAGTTGCTATTTTCTGGAACAGGCAGTATAGAATTATTTGTAGTTAAGGTTATAGGTAGGGTATAGCCCGATCCTTTAGAAACAGCGATTTAATCACAAACAGGAATGAACCTAGTTAGTCTTTACTATAAACTGGCTTACAAACCTAAAATGGAGGCAGGTTGGTTCATCAGTTACATGGACCAGCATTAGGTTCTTTTCTCCCAATAATAAAAGAAACCTTACAGAAATCAATGAATGAATGAAATATTGTAGAAATGACAATAACCTGTGATTTGGTTGTATACACTTATCTGATGATCTGCAAATTTTCAACGCTTTTAATACTATTTTGATCTGTTTTAGATAATTTGTTTCAGCTGGATGTCCATTATAAGCCCTTTTTATAGATTTAAATAAGCTGTTCAGAATCTCCATCTTGAAGAGTTAAGCTAAGAACCACGAACTGGGCTGTGCAACCCTAATGTTGAAGATTCTCTAACTAGGCAGTAACATGTGTTGGTGTGTATTTCCAGGAAGGTGAAATGGCTGTCTGAGCAGACAGAGAGATACAAGTCTTATTTGGAGGTCAATTACAGTAACCAGAGAGAGGTAGGGAGGTATCTGCTGCAGAAAGAGACAGAGAGAGAGAGAGAGAGAGAGAGAGAGAGAGAGAGAGAGAGAGAGAGAGAGAGAGAGAATATACCAGAACAAGCTATTTGTGAAAACAGACGCCATCAAAGACATAGGAGACAATCTGGGTGACTGCAGAAGCCAGAAGCACCCCTGTCTTTATATTGAACCATAGAAAGGTTCCCGTGAAGGTCAAGATGTTCAACACGAAACTAAAAGCAGAGATGCTTCCCTTTGTGACTGCGGGGCTTCCACTTATATTTTGTTAGGAAAGCCGCAGACTTTTTTAAAACTACTACTTTCACTATTAATATTTTGACCACCATCCCTACGTCTTTCCCCCATAATTAAGAAAAAAAGGTGGTTATTTAAAATACAAACTTTAGCCTGAGCTGACTGTCTCCTGGGACCAGATTGTTGTCTGACCCAATTGTGTTACCCAGCGACTGATGTGGAGACCCACAGCCAACGATTCGGTGGAGTTCAGGAATCCTGGAAGAGGAAGAGGAAGAAGTGTAGGAGCTGGGGGTGGGATGGGAGGCCAGGGGTCAAGCACCATGGGAAGACTCACACGACCTGCTAACCTGGGCTCATAGGGGCTCACAGAGATTGAACCGACAACCAAGGAGCCTTCATGAGACTGACCTAGGCACTCTGCATATATGGGACAGTGGTATAGCTTGGACCTCCTGTGGGACTCCCAAACAGCACAGCAGAAACGGGCTGTCTCCGACTCTTTTTCTAGCTTTTGGGACCCTACTTCTCATACTGGGTCGCTCTGCCCAGCCTTAATACATGGGGGAGGTGTTTAGTGAAACCTCAAACTTCGAAAACATTTGCTCAGTAGCGGCAGGATTGATGTTCTACAATTTAAGGCTGAATGTAAACAAGAAATGCTTTTCTCTTTAGAATTTAACTGTTTTCTTCAAATTGAAACTGCAACACGTTTTTGTTTTACTTTAGTGAGTAATAAACACAAGACAGACTGACAGGATCAAGCAACTTTTCCCATTAATTTCTGCACCCACGCTCACATCACGGGCTGGAAAGAAACACTTGCGCATGCGCAGTACACACACACAATCTCGCCACCGACCCGCCCTTGTGGGCGTCGCCTAATTCTCCGCCCTCCCTGTGCCGCTGAGCTCCTGGGGACCTGTGTTGTGGCTGCACCGGTCCGGCTGCCTTCCTTCCGCCCGCGATTGCCTGGTGGCTGCCATGGCTTCTGCCGTGGTTCGGCTGCTGCAGCAGGGCTCTCGCCGCCTGTTGCCTCCGGTCGCCCCCACACTGGTTCCCCCGGTTCGGGGAGTGAAGAAGGGGTTCCGTGCAGCCTTCCGCTTCCAGAAGGAGCTGGAGCGATGGCGCCTGCTGCGCTGCCCGCCGCCGCCCGTGCGACGGTAGGCGTCCCAGGAGGGTTGAGTGGCCAAGGTGGCGGTGAGGACACTAGGCTGCACCTGCAGGCAGGCGGAGGGTGGGACATGGCTACACGAGACCTGGGGCCGAGGAAAAGGACAACAGAAGCCTGGCTGTCCCCTGCAGAATCTCAGGAACCCCAGTTAGAGAAAGGGGTCTTGCCGGAGAGTAACCACTTGAGATTGGCGCAAGTTTGTGATCACCCAGTCTGAGATTCTTTGGACCTCTTTTTAAGAGGGATAGCATTATTCTGCAACATTTTGAGCCAGGACAGAAAAATTCACTTCTGTGTAGAACTGAACTATGTATTCACTGTCCAGAGTAAGAGGGGAAAAGTTTAGGTTTTTGATCTAGATAATCTTGTCGCTGTCTGGCAAATAAACGAACAAAACCCAAAAACAACAACAACAAAATCCTCCAAAACCAACCATACGCTTTTATCAAGTGCATCGTGCTTATATATGATCCTGCATCTTGCATCTTCAGTTTACTATGTCTTTGTGGACAAAAACACATGTAGATCTACTTCATCCCTGTAGTTGCCCTGGCATTTGGCCTCCATTAGATTGTTAGTACACCCAAAGAACCGGGAACTCGCTCTGGTTTCTGGGAACTTACTCCTGATGTGAAACTTTGATTACTACTTAATCTTGCTCTCCAGGAGAATATCAATCCTGTTTATTATAATTCTTGGAATTGTGTGTGTATTTAAGGTGTATACGCACACACCAGTCCCTTGTGTTTGCTAGGCAAGCACTCTACCATTGAACTACAACAGCCTCAAGCCTCACCCATGGTTATTAAATTTTAACATGTATTATATTATTGTATTGATACAATTATTATAGTGTTGTTACTAGCTTAAGGAACTGGTAATTTAAGTGGACATTTCTGAAATTTAAATAAATAGGATATAAACTACATATACTTTTAACTTCTGTTCTGAACCTATATAGTTACAATTTTTTCATACTTAGGTGGAAAGCATAATTTCATTGTTAGACTAGAAAGAAGGAATGTAGAAGCTAGAACAATAGTCTAATCTGATGTGAACTATCACTTTAATGTGGCAGTTAAGCCAAAAGAAAAATTAATCTTAACCATATATGTAGAATGTAACAAAGAACTTCCAGTGTTCATTGGTATTACTTTTTTGTATTTAAACTGTTAGGACTTGACGTTAAAAGAAACAAGCTTTTTTCTTGTCCCTTTATATAATAAGACTAGAGCACAATTGTACATGATATCACGCTATCCTTAACCATCTCTCGCTGTCTCTACATCCTCAGTTCAGAGAAGCCAAACTGGGATTACCATGCGGAAATACAAGCCTTTGGGGCTCGGTTACAAGAAACCTTTTCCTTGGACCTTCTCAAAACTGCCTTTGTCAACAGCTGCTATATTAAAAGCGAAGAAGCGAAACGTCAGAAACTTGGGATAGAGAAAGAAACCGCTCTTCTGAATCTTAAGGACAATCAAGAGCTGTCTGAACAGGGGCTGTCTTTTTCACATCAGTGCCTCACACAGTTTCTTGAAGATGAGGTCCCAGACTTGCCCACTGAAGGTGTTGAGAGTCTAGTTAGCTTTCTTACTAGTGAAGCCGTTGTTTGTCATGTGGCTAGTAACTTGGCCGTGGAGCAGTTGACCCTCAGTGCGGAGTTCCCTGTCCCCCTGCCTGTATTGCGCCGGACTTTCTTTGCGGTGATTGGAGCCCTGTTACAGAGCAGTGGACCCGAAAGGGCCGCCCTTTTCATCAGGGTGGGTATCACCAATTGCACTTGTTCAAACACACTCAATGTGGACAGAAGGAACAATTTCTTTTCCTCATTCATTCCTTTGATTCACCTTTATAGACCTGACTTGTTTCTCTCCCCCCAAACTGACAAAGCCCTAAGCAATTTTTATGGTAATGTTGTTTCAGTTTGCTTCTTTTGCGGAATAGACATATTAAATGCTGGGTAGTGAGTTCTGAAGGATTTAAGTAATTTTCAGCTTTTAGTTTTGCTTTTTGTTTGTTTTGTTTTGCTTTAAGGGGAAAGATTTATTTTAGCTCAGGCTGTAAAAAGGAATGCAGTCTGTCATGGTGGGAGGGCGTGGCCATGTGGGTGTGCCCTTAGCAGGTAGGTAGATGCACGCTTGTCTTCTACTTTGAATTTTGATAACTCTTGAATTGTAGGGTGGGGTTTACCTTCTGTATAATTTTGATAGGTTATATTGCCTGACATTGTTTTCTTAGGATTTGAAATTGGAAGTTTTTAATTAAACTATGATTTTTTTAATTAAAACTACAAATAGCAGCATCCTATGATATAATTCTGGTAGAGTGTTTCCTTGCCTGGTTATGTGAGCCCTTGGGGGAGAAACACAAATCAGAATTCCAAAGGCTAAAACTGAAAATGCTCTGTAATCTCAGCTTTGGAGCATTTCATATTTTCAGGCTAGATGCTTAGCATGGACATTTGCCATTCATTCCCATTGGTTTTTATGGTACACATGGATTTGAATTCTGGTCATAATATTCTTTGTTCTAATTTAAATGTATAAATGGTCATTTTGTGCGCAGGACTTTCTAATTACACAAATGACAGGGAAAGAGCTCTTTGAGATGTGGACCGTCGTAAATCCCATGGGACTCCTCGCGGAGGAACTGAAGAAGAGAAACATTTCTGCTCCCGAGTCTAGACTCACCAGGCAGGCTGGAAGCACAACCGCTTTGCCTTTGTATTTTGTTGGCTTATACTGGTTAGTAGAAAATTCTTTACTTCATAACTTTGATTGGGAGCCTTAAAGATAGATTTCTGTTTTTAAATGTTACTTCTAATGGCCTTAAAATTGTTTCTCTGACCTGGGCATGGTGGCGCATGTCTTTAATCCTAGCCTAGCATTCATGAGTCAGAGGCAAGCAGATCTCTGTGAGTTCCAGGCCAGACTGGTCTACATCTAGGACAACCAAAGCTACACAGTGAGATCCAGGAGGGTGGGAGTGGGGTCATCTCTGATTATTTGTTTTGTTTTTTTTTTTCTTTCTTCTATTAGAGGAAGACAAGTTATCTGTGTTTTACTAAATAGTACCTTTTAAAGATTTTATTTAATGTGAATATTGACCTGCATGTGTGTGTGTGTACCACATTCATGGGGAGACCAGAAGAACTGTCAGTTCGCCTGGAGCTGGAGTTACAGATGGTTGTTAGCTTCTTTGTTGATGCTGGGAACCAAACTTGGCTTCTCTGCAAGAGCAGTCAGTGCTCTGGACCACTGAGCCTTCCCTCCAGCTCCTGCTAAGTCCCTTTTGGCCAGCTGTTTGCTGTAGAATTTCATGGGGTATAAGCTAGCCTCATATTTCCTGTATAAAAAAATAAAAGTTTGACTTCTATCTGTTGGTGCTTTTACCTTAATCTACTCTTGGCAGCAACTTCAACTAGCATCAGAGTAGAAGAAAGGAACTTTGTGTCTATCCAAGTTTTAACCATTTAGATAGAGCCTTTTAGTTTTGTTAGAAGTGAACCTGTCTGAAATTGGTTTCAGGTTTTGAGAGAGAGAGAGAGAGAACGAGCACGAGCGCATGTACGAGTGAGCGCTCAATTGGAGTACTAGATAAGAACATTGGTATATGTTCAGATAACTAGCTAGATTAAAATGTCTGCAAACATTTTCCCAGTCTTTGAAGATTTTCTAATCTAAGAACTTGCCATGTAGACCCAGTTGGCTCAAACCCAGAGACCCGCCTGCCTTTGCCTCCCAAGTGCTGGCACCACAGGTGTGCACCACCACAGCACACCCAGCTCTTGATCCTCTTGCTACTTTGTGCTTTGGCTTGAAAAATACTGGGCTTCGTCCTCATGGGCTCTGTCTTCCTGTCAGTCGGGATCACTGTCTGTTTTCTTCCTAGTGATAAAAAGCTGCTTGCAGAAGGACCTGGGGAAACGGTGCTGGTTGCTGAAGAGGAAGCTGCCCGAGTGGCGCTTAGGAAGCTCTATGGATTCACAGAGAACAGACGGCCCTGGGACTACTCCAAGCCCAAAGAGAGCCGGAAAGCAGAGAAAACCAGCATTGCCAGCTAGGAAGCAAACAAGGTGACCGTATCATGTGTGTAGCAAAGCAGTGAGGCGGTGCCAGCAGTGCTCCAGGGTTAACAGCTCAAAATACAGGAAGGAACATGTCTTGTCTCATATTTTTACTGTATTCCTAAAATTAAACAAGTGTTTGTTATGTGATGGGTATTTGTTTCGTTTTTCTGTTTCTCTTCTATATTGGATGATTACTATGTGTATAATTTGTACACCTAGGTGTATTTTACTCCCTTCCAGCTTTGCAGTATAGTCAAACAGATGTGGTTCGTTGTGATGGGAATAAAAAGGTATTCTTTCAGATACATTTTCTTTTCATATTGATGCAAGAAAGAGACTGAAGAAACAGCAGTGGCTCTGAGTGTCACAAATTTGAGGGGAAAGCTACAGGATTGAGTCCCACTATAGAGGCAAAAGGGCAGGACCAGGTCTAACTGAAGGAAGTGGAGGGGTCCTAAACAAGTGCAGGTGGTAGTTGAGACCACACCATCTCAGGTACTGAGCTGAGCAAAAGCCCCTGGGACGGTTGGTCCTTGATGCCTACATTTGGTTGTCAGAGGCCAAGTCAGTGGGGCTGTTGCAGCGCTAAGTGTCTGCCTCTTCTTAGGATCCAGGTGAACTCTTTTGGACTTGAAATTGATTTGGGCCAATTTGAGCCTCTGAAGAGTAACAGAAGAGATCAGGGTTTTTGTTTACCCAGTTCCTCCCTTCCCTAGGCATCATGATCTGACTCTCCACCAAAGGCTGTAAATCCTGCTGCCTGGCCTTTTTCCTTGGTCTAGTGTGTTACAGTAGCTCAGGTTGTTGCTGGACTGGCTGTCTTCGGGTTCTTGGTGTTTTGATCAATAATAAAAGCCCACACTGATTGCAAAGTTACAAGGATCTTATTTAAAGCAATAGATCCTACAGGGAGCAGCATGCCACATGAGGGAAGGGTCTCAGTGGCCGTTATTATTGTCTGGAGCTTTCCTTTATGGGGTCCAAGAGGAGGAGCTGAGTTCCTAAGGGTATGTTTGAGTGTATTTTATGGAGAGGAGTGTGTGTGCATAGTACATGTAGGTAAAGGAGCTAGATGGCCAAGTACATTTTGAAGAGAAGGAATTGTTCATAGCCTACCAATTGAAGTCCCAGGTTGACTGTAGTGCCTGTGCTATGGGACAGTTCATGAGTTGGGCAAGGGGCTGGAGATTATAGAACAAAAGAGACATGGGTTATTCGTGAAGAGAAAATGCAGAATGCTGTTTATTCAAATGGAGCAAATAGCTCCCTTGTAGCACACCACCAGGGTGGGCAGAGGGAGCACAGGAACAAGCAGGATGTTTTGCCAGAAACTGCAAGCTATCCTTAATATGAACCCTGGGAGGAGGGGTAGACCTGTGGGGCCCTACAGGTCCCCCTTTTTTATAAATTAAATTACTAGGCCTGCCTTAGGTGGCACTGGATGTCAGGCAACACCCCTTACCCCTTAAGGGAAAGTGTCCAGGTCAAAACACATTTCCTGTCTTAGGTTGGGGCAGCCCCCCAAAGACCTTTCCCATCATTGACTCACTAGTCACCCTTCACCATGGTCAACCAGATTTGCACTGAAGAATCCTCTGGAGCAATAGCTAAGAGGATTTGCCAAGTGGCAAATTGACCTGAGCTTGCCTCTGGCTCTGTTGCTGTAAAAACATGAAGATGATAAAGGCTCCAGCACATGTAAGCACTCACCCCTAAGGAGACTGTGCCTGCCCAATCCTTCATGAGTTTGCCTGCAAAGTGGAGCCCCTTAAGTAAGGTCTTAGCACTGGTGGGAGGAACCCCACCAGTATTGTTAACTAGAATAATCTCATGGTAGCATTCAGCGTTTTCACTATATCTGCTAAATTTGTAACCTTAGCAGTGGTAACATGTATGTAATGAAATGAAGGGGAACAGGATAGCATGCGAGCTTCCCAGAGTGGTGACACAAAGCCCTGCCTGGGAAGTACAATTTTTGCTGAATGGGACTTAAGAGTCCAGGGGGACATGGTAATGCACTCAGCCCAAAGTATGGGAAGACTCCAATCATAATTTAAAGGCCCAGACCAGCAACAACTGATTGGAGCTGGGCAAATCCTGCTAACAGAAGTATTGGTATTAATGGACATCCATATATTTTTGAAACCTACCACAGAGGTATTGGGGGCATTAGGGGCAAAATCAGCAATGGAAGCATTGCTGAGCACAAAGCAACTACCTGCAGCAATGGAACTGAAATCCTTAGGTAAGTTCGTGAGGTTCTTAATTTTCTCAAAATACTGGACTCCAGTTAAATTCCAAATCCCCATGATATTGTTTTGGGTGGTATCCAAAGGTACAGCAGGTGTCCCTGTACTAAAATTGGTAAATAAGGCAGGCCGCACAAGGCCATCCAGTCCCACTGGCATCAGAAATGGATTTTTTACGAGCGCCCATCTGATCTCCTGGCTCTACCCTGTCCCTAGGCTCCCAGAAAGAAAAATCCACAGCATACACCAGAAGTAACCTGTGCTGCTAAGCCTGCGTACTGTCCTGTGCCAGTTAACATGTCAAGGTTACACTGGGGGAAACCTGTGGTGGCGTTATACTATGCAGTATCTGTGCAATTTTCCTGCATTTCGCCTCTCCATAACAAATAATCTCCTCCCGGAAGACAGGCTCTGCAAAACTGTATCCAATTGCTGGGCGTAAGGTTGAGTTCCACAAAGGATTCCATTAAAGCCACAGTGAAGGGGGCATGAGTCCCATAGGCCATAACTGCTTCTTTTAGTTGATTAATGTCTTCTTCCAACTTCTTTTTTAACAATACAATCTCCCTTTCTAAAGTCTCTTCTTCCTCTTCTATATCCCTTTTAGTACTTTTAACTTCCTCCCCCTCAAAGCTCTTAATAGACTTCACAGATTCTTCATCCTGAATCTCCTCAAAGGTTTTGGCCAAATTCTCTAATTGTTCTTTCACTTTTACATTATCACTGAGAAGAGCGTCTTTGACTAAACGCTATAGCGAAAATGTTGCTATGGGAAATTCTTCTGGCCCTCGCTCCTAAAGCTTTTTGAAGGTTAGCTTTTACCTGTTCCCAATCAGGAATATTAAAGTCCACTGCTTGTGGAAACTCTAAAACTGTTTTTAATAAACTCTTGTGCTGTCTTAGTTTTAATAGTGGTGACTTGCTTCGTTAAAAGAACTATCAATTGGTCCATCAATACTTGAACAGAATTACTAGCACCCATCGCTATCTTACCTGCTGGCCAGTCTTTCGAGGGTGATCTTTCAGGGGGTCCCTACTTCTCGATCTTGCTGTGGGCCTGTAATGCCTGCGCTATAGGACAGTTTGCAAGTCAGGTAAGGGGCTGGAGATCAAGGAACTCATGAGATGTGGGTCATTTGTGAAGAGAAAATGCAGAATGCCATTTATTCAAGCATAGAGAAAACCTTATATACCTCCCTGCTGTACAGTAGAAATACCCCCAGGCAGGTGGGAATTACCAGGCTCAAGATGGAGCAAACAACTCCACTATAGCTAAACCCCAGGGTGGGCAGAGGGAGCACAGGAACAAACAAGATATTTTGTCAGAAACTGCAAACTATCCTCAGTATGAACCCTGGGAGGAGGGGTAGACTTGGGGGCCCTACAGTTGACTTTCTTGGCTCGAACGTGTCCAGGAAGTTCTTGGGTCTGTTTTCCCTGATATGACTTCAATATGCCAGTTTGTCCTTATTGTCTTAATCTACTCCCAATAAATTATACAACGGTGAATTTCCTGTTTGCAGGAATAAACCACTTATCATTCTGTGTGCATGGTGGTGTCAGGCTGATGGTGTCATTCATATGTTTGCACAGGCATACAGCCATCCTCCATCCTCAAAATGGAATCAAGAGCTGATTGTAAAATAGTCTCTCAAGACCTTGAGAGATGACTCTGCAGTTAAGAGCACTTACTATACTGTTGTAGATATTGGGTCCCCAGCACCCACGGGATGGCTCACAGCCTTCTGTAACTTGAGTTCCAGGTGTCTGGTGCACGCTTCTGGTCTCCATGGGCACTGCACGCATGTTGTGCCCATATATGCTTGCTTATACACCAAGTTAAGTCAATCCATCTTTTAAAGTAATAGAGTCTCTCAGGATCAGGCACAGTCTTTGAAACTTCTACCCAAAATAGGGTAATTTGCAGCAGGATGCAGCCTAATCTCAGCAGGACCTCATCACCAGCTTCCAGGCCCCCCTCCTGTATCTCTGACAATGCGAATTTTGTGTGTGAGAAACAGGTAAGGAGGGAAGTACTAGTGAGCTTTTAAGTATATGAAAGGGAGGAAGGCCAAAGTGGCAGTGCTTTTTTGGGGTGCATTGAGAGAAAGAAACCCACTTCCGAGACTGGAGAGATGGCACAGAGCTTAAGAGCACTGGCTGCTCTCCCAGAGGTCCTGAGTTCAATTTCCAGCAACCACGTGGTAGTAGCTCACAACCATCTGTAATGAGATTTGGTGTCCTTTTCTGGCCTGCAGGGATACATACAGGCAGAACACTATATACATAATAAATAAATAAATCTTCAAAAAAAAAAGAAAAGAAAGAAACCCATTGTTACCTGACATAGCACAGCTGTGCTACTAGCTTTAACACATTTTCTTTTTAATCTGCCCCATTACTTTCTTTTTGATTAAAAAATAGAATCTGAGACATATCTCTGGATTGGGTGTAGACATGACTTTTCTTCTGCACTGCCCTAAATGCCTTAAGGTTACCATCTAGCAAGGAACTCTGAAATAAAAAGACACCATGTCTGCCCCTTAAGAGTTAATTGATCCATCTTCAAAATATTGCCTGGTATTAACAGTGACAGTTTGTTATCTTGAAATGGCAGAATGCATTTCACTTGAATCATAGTTGGTAGTAAGGGTTTAGATAGTTGCTTATCTAATCCCTGTAGTTTATGGAGTTGACTCTCTTTGCTGTATTTTCTAAGCATTGAAAGTAATACAGTCCCTTCCCCCCTTTAAAAAAAAACAGCAAATGTCTGTAACTGGATATTTCCTGTTTCACATGTTTACCATGTAACAGTACATTTTTAATACTAGTAAATTTTGTATTTCAGTCACCGTTTATAAGTACATTTCTGAGGTATATTTGCCATCAATTCAGTTACCTTATGTTCTGTTTAATTAAGAAAAATCTGAGCCTTCTGAGGTGGTATGCAAGCCATTTTCTAGAATCGATTGTTTGGTTGGTTTTTTTAATTGGTAGTTTATCAGGGACTTGTTTTACTTCCCTTTCTTTAGAAGATGTAATAGAAAGGTTTGTATGTATACAAAAGACATTTGATTTGGTAACTATAATTCCAGGGTTAAACTTTTAAAATCTAATCCAGATTATAAAATGAATACACTCAAACATAGTAAAAATGTCTTGTAAGTAAAATTAGTATGCAATTTGTATGGAACCATTCTGTCAGACCACCCTGGAAATAGTCTTCTTTTTGTATGTATGAAGGATAAATTCAAACGTTGATCCAGGGACTTTGATGACTAATGTAAATGGACCCAAAGTAGTAGCCAGGTCAAAGTTCTTTTCCACTGAGATGGTTGAAAGAGTGTACATACAGATCAACAGCTCAGATTCTGGAAGGTTTTCTCTGAAGAAGACTGTTACAAAGCCAGAAGTCAGGCAAGAGGGTAAGGGAAGGACTAAGCTTTGAAGGGACAATGCTCTAAAATGTGCACCTGTTTCCCTTCTAGCTTTTTTACATTGTATTTCTTTCGATATAATTTAAGATTTAAGATTGAGATTTGTAGCCCAGACCCCTCAGCAGAGGCAGTGGATACAGTGATTGATGAGAAAGTGCAGCTGAAGGTCTGTCGTGCTCAATCGCTTGAAGCTGAAAATTCAAATAGTAAGCATGTAGGCCTAATGCAGCATGGGAGCCACTCAGGATGTTCATACAATTAAATTTTCCTGCGTATTTACCGTGAAGTATGTAGAATTTCAGCCAATTCTCGATACTTAACATCTAGTTATACATTCTTAATCTGAGAATGTAGCATTATATAGAATGCTGTTCAATTTAATTTTAGCCCTTTTTAACATTACTTTTTTTTTTTTTTTTTTTTTTTGGTAAGCCAAGTGATCTACCTCTCAGCAGTTGTCTGGTTTTGATTCTTCGAAATTGCGATTTTTATTTTAATTACTACCCAATTGTCATTAAGTATTTTGTTTCCTGGAAATTTGTTTTGAAACAAAAATAAAGGCTGTGTTAAATGACTATGTCACCTTATTAAAATTCTGTCAGCCACTGAAAGAAAAAGAGTTAATTCAAAAGGGCCTGTTGATCATGTTAACTGACTGGAAAACACACTTCAGAAAAACTGTTCCAGGCACAAGAAAATACAGTATATGGCAATTTAGGCAGGTCTGTCATCATAATGGCCGTGTTAGTCAATCACCTGAGAGTATTTTCCTCTCCAGTAGCCCCTTTGGTCATTGTCCCCTCTCACCCTTGACAGTGTTTCCTGTTATTCTATAATAATCCCTGTCTGTCTTCTGCTTGGAGCCCTGTGTTTCTTCTGAACTCATTCAACAGAGCTCACACGGGTGTGGGATGACTGCAGGCCAGAGCTGGATTACAGTACCATTTTCACCCTGATTCATAAAACCAGAGTGTGTTTGTTTGTCATCTTTACAGGGCTGCCCCCTTGAAAGCAAGAGCAAGAGTCCCCAGGCCTGTGACAAAGTTGTCTCCACAGCATTCATTCTGAAGCCAGAAAGAAACACCTTTGAGATGAGAGACTGTTTTAAAGCCTTGGTCTGTATAGGGCAAGGAAGGCCCTCAGCCTGAGTGGAGAAGGCAGCTCTCTCAGTAGTCAGTCTCACCCTCTGCCAGTGCCATCTCAGTCCACCCGGAAAACTAAAGGCTCTTGCTGAGACTGGCCGGAAAGGTGGAGCTTATGTCTTGGGTAACAGACAGAATATCCTAGGTAACAGAGACTGTTTCCAGAGGGCGTTTGAGAGATAGCTAGTCAGCTAAATCAGTAGTTTTCTTAATCAAGTTTTATTGTGATTTTTCTTTTGTTTGTTGAATCTCATTAGTAGCTAAGGCTTGCCTGGAACTCTCATCTTTCTAGTTTGCTATTTCTGTTTTGTTGTTTGTTGCTGTTGTTGTTTTGTTTTCTTAAATATATGTTTTTTTGAGTTTTAACTTTAGTTTCAATTAAATGCAAAGATAAGAGACCAAAGCTAGTTCAAACATCTTTTGTGTTGTCATCTATGAGTCAGTGTCATGAAAACATCTTGATAAAACCATGGAATCAGTTATATCATGAAATGCAAGACACTAAGCATGTCCAACACTGGCCCAGCATGTGCGAAATGCCTGACTCTAGCTAGAATCCGTTGTAGGTTTCTTTAGGCAAGCATTCCGTTTAGTCTTTGGTGAATTCACTGGCTATCTCAGTAATCCTTTCCTCTCTCTCAGAGTTGTGTGGAAAGTGCAGTCTGTGACTTCCCTTGCTCAGGTTTTAAGACTTTAGTTTACAAGCTTGATTGAGAACTGTGTTATCTACTACAGTGCCTAGGGACCTAGCTGAATTCCTGCTCACACTCACCTTGCTTATCTTTGAATACGGGGATGTTTGGAAGTTCCTGTTCATTTAGCCTGATCTGATTACCTGTCTCTGACCTCATCATGATCCCATGTGCATGCTAAGCAACATGGCTTCCGGTGCCATCAGGTGACGATGGTAGCGGAGATAACTAGAAAATGTGAGCTATAAAGCATGGCTGTTCCTGCCCCTGTCTTAGCCTCCTGACTCTGCTCTTCTCTATAACCCCCCAGACCCTAGGGATGCAGACTTTATTTCCTAGTTTATTTCCACTTGCTTGCTATTGACTGAATTTAGAGAAAGAAAAAGTATTTGACAAAGCAAAACAAAGCAAAAAAAGCTTTGACAAAAATACCACTTACCAGGGTAGGGGCGTAGGGATTAGAAAATTAGTAAAGAGAGCAAAGATGTGAGTGGAAGTAACAAAACAGAAAACGTAGGACAGTTCTGGGAGGGTGTTCCAGTGAATACTGAAATCTCCCGCATTTAATTTCCATTTGCTTAAAATACCCCAACCCCAAAGGACAGGATAAGATAAAAAAAAATAAAAATAAAAATAAAAAAACTGCGTTAACATGATACAAGGAAATGAACATACCAATTGAAGTTTGCGGGCTACATTCTTAGTCAAACATTCTGTTGCTAGAACAAGACAAGTCACGCTCACACCCTAGACCAAAACATCCTATAAGCAAACCACTCCTTGGGTGAAATCTACTTGAGGAGTAGAAACTTATTTGGATCCTTACACTTTTGTTTGGGGTAGAAACATATCTACATCTCTATTCCAGAAATATAAGGTCTACATATTAGCCACACCTATTGACAATGACCTTGAGAGAGCAGAACTCTCAGAGCTAAATCTAGGCGGGACCTTGGTTTGAGATAGAAACAGACAAAAACCTTGAAGGAACAGAAGTAAGTACCAACTCAAGGTGGAAATAGGCTCTCATTTTTGGGTCTCCACAGAAAGGAACCAGTTTGGGGGCAAACTCTGACTTGTGACTTCCCTTCAGTTCTCAAGCTTCAAAACCCTCTCTCTATATGTAGTTCTACACAAGGAACTAATATAGCTTCTAGTACATAAAAGAGTCTGCAATGAAAAAGACCCATATTTTCATAAGGAATATATTTTCAAAAAATATTTCTAAGTAAAATTCTTAAACTGAAATTGTTAGGCTATGTTTATTTTAAATCTTTTTAGAACTATTGAAAAGCGATGATGGGCTGGAATGTGGAGAAATCGTCTGATTTACACAGTTCCATTTGAAATAGCTGAAAACTTAGAATCAGTGTCTGCACAAGTTTTACCCTTAGAGAGTAAACTTTACACGTGGGCTAGAGGAACATGCGGGCTACAAGAACGTGAGCGGAGCACATGACTAAGCTCAGCCAGTGGTTATCTGGAGTGCTAGCTTTTCGACCAATGCCGTGTCTGCACTGTAAAGGCAATCATGAGAACATAAGGGAATTACTGAGCAGAAAAGACATTATTGGCTTGGTACTGAAAAATATAGTCATCTATTATACTTTAACTCCCCTGTCTTTTCTCACGCTCTAATTTAAGCCCATAAGGTCCTAAGCCAACAGTGGAAGATCAAACATCTAGGATAATATAAGTTGTTTTAAATTCAAATGGTATTTGACTATATGCATATATACAGTCGAGAAAATTATTCTCAAAGTCTTACGTGGCCACAAGAGAAATGTACTAGGAATTATAGCTCTGGTTAAGAAAGGAACAAACCAAGAGCTATTTTTGTGGTCCTAGGCTGATCCTGACCACAAGATGGTGCTCCAGCCCTACAGCACAGCTTAGGATGTCACAAGCCTAGTGGGGGCCGCTGTCTTCCTCTTAGGAAAGAAAGGATGTGTGTGTATGTAACATAGAATTATGTGTCGTGACTTTACTGGGCCCCACACAGCTTTACAATTCTATGAAAATATCTGTCTGAGTTATCCCACTTCCTGCTTCTCCTCAAAATTCTACTGAGGAATTTGATGGGTGCATACTTCACTTCTGATGCCAAGATACGAGTGTTTGGTTTTTCATTTACATTTTCAGCACAGACGTTGAAAATACAAAAATTTAAAGTTTTTTTTTAACCATTTATTACTACTTGAGCACCCACTCAAACATCTTGCAGCTGACGGTGTGCCAGCTAGGCCTACATCCCCAGGTCCACTGCTTCCAGTCCCTTTCACAGATAGCCTGTACCATCGTTCCAATCCTCAGTTTGTAAAGGCCTACAACCCTTGTAGTTGAAAACCTGAGGATCTTCGGCTCTCGACTTTGGGTATAAGAGTACGTTGAGTCCGTGGCTCTCAGCAGAATACTGAGGAGAGCTTGATTTAGTCTCATCATGCAAACTAAGGTCACCCACGCCCTGCCACAAGTAGAAAATTTATGCAGTCAAAATCTTCTAGAAGGTGGAAACAGGAGGATAGGAGTTCAAGGCCAGCTTTGGCAATACAAGTTGAAGGTCTGCCTACTCTGGAAGATCCCAACTTACTCCCCACTCCTTATCTTGAAAATCTTAATCACAAACCACAAACCAGGTGTGGTGAATGGAATCATAGTACTCAGAATGAGAAACGTTGAGGCTAGAGGATCACAAGTTTAAGGCCAGCCTGGGCGAGGTAGTGGGACCCTATTTCAAAACAACAAAACAAGTTAAACGACTCACAGCCATAGGCACATACTTTTGAAAAAGAAATGCTCAATTGGTGGTGTTTGCATTGCCACGGATAGTTGTATATTCAGTGGCCTGTCATTCACTAACAGTACAAAACTAATGACTTAAGAAACATGTTCTTGGAGGAAAAACAATTGAGAAGACTAAAAACCATAAACTTACCGTCCCTGCCATTGACAAAAGACCTGCATGACTTCACTATCCAGAGGAACTTTCTGCCAGGTTCGTGGTACATTAAAATTGCAAAATAGTCTAATGAGTTTAATCTATTCTGGTCCTTTCTGTGCGGAAGAGATGAGTCATTAGGTCATTTACAGATGGAGAAAGGTTGTTCCTAAACCTGAGGTCAGCTTGCTGAAGATGCTTCCTCCACACAAGCACCTTCACATCAAGGCAGCATGGCACCGAAGGCCTGGAAATATTTAACAGAGGCCTACAGCTAATGAGACAAAGGCAGAGAATTCTCAGCTGACCGACTTGATGGAGATGTTCACGGGGAGCCTGACAGATGGTCACTAGGATTCAGTTCTTGACTCTAGGACAGACATCAACATCTTGGTCACCAGCATTCAGTTCTTCACTCTAGGACAGATGTCAACATCCTGGAAGGGTTGTTTCTAAGCCCGCCAGACCTTTTACCTTAGAGCTGGGCTCACCGACTCCAGATAGAGGCTGAAGTAAGTTTAAAAGTTTGCTTCTATTTACTGAGTGATACCCAGTTCATTCCATTTGCAAGCGTTAGTCAGCCGTGATCTTGGTGTGATGACTAACAGAGGTTTCTATCCAGCATGCTTCTCGTTTAAATCACATCGGTATCTTTCTTCAAGACTCAAAAGAAAAGACAAACGTAGTCTGACGAGTGCTGGAGGGGATGTGAATTGATGGTATTGCAAACTGGTTCAGTCACTCTGGAAATCAGTGCGGAGAATTCTCAAAAAGTTAAAAATAAATCTACTATATGACCTAGCCATACCATTTCTGAGTATATGCCAAAGGAGTCAACATCTTATTACACAGATAACTGCTCAGCCGTGTTCATTCCATTCCTGCTCTGTTCACAGTAACTAAGAAGTGAAGAGAGTGTCCTTCACCTGATGTATGGACGGTAAAAATGTGATCCATATATACTATGGATACTATGGATGGAAAATGAACTCATGAACAGGTATGCAAGTGGGTGGAACTGGAACGTCATACTGAGTGGGGAAATCCAGACCCAGGAAGACAAAAGTCTCTCATCTGAGGTTCCAAGCTCCAAATCTTTAGATATAAATATATTACCCGGAGTAATTGCAGAAATCAGGAAAGTAAAGCGAGACCATTGTGGGGGCAGGGTGGAGCAATAGAGAAGCGGAATAGCAGTATAGTGATCTAAAGGGGGAAATGGGAAAAATGGGGGGGGTTAATTGGGGATGGGAGGCAGATGAGTACAGAAGGAAAGGGGTAAAATAATAGGATGTCTGAAGAAGTTATGAGGAATCATTGTTATATACCTAAAAATAGCTACCATGCATGTAAGTCTACATTTTATATACATGTACTTATTTATTCATTTATTTTTGAGACAGGGATTCTCTGTGTAGTTCTGGCTATTCTGAAACTCTCTTGTAGACCAGGCTGGCCTCAAACTCAGAGAATCACCTGCGTCTGCCTCCCTAGTGCTGGGATGAAAGGCCTGTACCACCATGCCCAGTTGCATATATAGTTTAAATGAAATGTTCCCATCCAGGCATACCTCAACAATAGCCAACAACTCTCTAATTGGACTTGAGACCCACTCAAAAAGAGGCAAGTCATGTTTGGTACTGCAAACCTAGTCAACTACCTAGAGTCAGTGAATTCATGGATCATGGAGAACCTAAAACTGTCACTTTACTAAACCATCATACTCCCTAAACACACTCTAAACACTATCCTAATATTCACAGGGAAGTGTAGACCTCACCCCTCATCACAAAAGCTTCTTTTTGCAGCAGAAGGAGCCAATTGCAGAAAACTACAGTGAAACAAAATGCAAGACTGTGAGACCCAGTCACAATTGCTCCATCGGCAGCACAACTCCTGTACCCAAGTCTCAAAGATCCCTGTTGAGGATGGAACAGGGAGTTAGAGCCAGAGGAATAGGAAGTTTGCTATGACTTTATGTCTCCTAGAGATGTCAGAGAAGCTATGCTCAATGAAGACTCAACGACATGGCTACCTAAACATGATCTGAACAAAGAAGGAAGACACCAACAGACCGGCTAATGCAGGAGGAAATCTCAAAAGAATGACAGGCAAATAATGGATACTGAGAGTGGGAAGAAAGTCTTCCCTAATACCAAACAGTCAGTCCTGAAATACACGTACAAGTAACATAGAGACAGACCAAGCAGGTTTATTTACATATTTAGGAATACACAAAACAACACTTAAAGAAAAAAAGGCATAAAGCCAGCTTTACAGAAAGTACTAGAAGAAAAACCCCCAACCCATGGAAGCTAACTGCATCCACAAAAACACAGCCATCCGATAACCCCCCACCAGCATAACCCAAAGAAGGGCAACACAAACACTACTACTGAAAAATTACCAGAATTAACAACCACTGGTCATTAATATTGCTTAATATCAATGGACTCAATTCACCCATAAAAAGACACAGGCTAAGAGAATGGATGCAAAAACAGGATCCAGCCTTCTGCTCTATACAAGAAACACACCTCAACCTCAAAGACAGAGTTTACTACCTCAGAGTAAAGGGTTGGGAAAAGGTTTTCCAATCAAATAGACCTAAAAAAAAAGTGGGTATAGCTATCCTATTATCTAACAAAATTGATTTCAAACTAAAATCAGTCAGAAGAGATGGAGAAGGACACTTTATACTCATAACAGGAACAATCCATCAAGATGTAATCTCAATACTGAACATCTATGCCCCTAATACAAGAGCACCCATATATGTAAAAGAAACATTATTAAAACTTAAATCTCACATCAAACCCCACACACTGATAGTAGGAGACTTCAACATTCCACTTTCATCAATGGACAGGTCAACCAGACAGAAATCTAACAGAGAAATAAGAGAACTAACAGATGTTATGAATCAAATGAACTAACAGACATCTATAGAACATTCCACTCAAACACAAAAGAATATAGCTTCTTCTCAGCACCTCATGGAACCTTCTCTAAAATTGATCACATACTCGGTAACAAAGCAAACCTTCACAGATCCAAAAAAATTGGAGTAACCCCTGTGTCTTATCGGATCACCATGGATTAAAGTTAGAATTTAACAACAATATTACTCTTGAAAAGCCTACAAACTCATGGAAATTGAACAGTGGACTACTGAACCATCCCTGGGTCAAGGAAGAACTAAAGAAATTAAAGACTTCTTTGAATTCAACAAAAATGAAGGCACAATGTATCTAAACCTATGGGACACTATGAAAGCAGTGCTAAGAGGAAAGTTCATAGCACTAAGTGCCCACATAAAGAAAACGGAGAAAACTCACATTAGAGACTTAACAGCACACCTGAAAACTCTAGAACAAAAAGAAGCAGACTCACCCAGGAGGAGTAGAAGACAGAAAATAATCAAATTGAGGGCTGAAATCAACAAAATAGAAACAAAGAGAACAATACAAAGAATCAGTGAAATAAAGATCTGGTTCTTTGAGAAAATCAACAACATAGACAAACCCTTATCCAAACCAATCAAAAGGCAGAGAGAAAACATCCAAATTAACAAAATCAGAAATGAAAAGGGGGACATAACAACAGACACTGACGAAATTTAGAGAATCATTAGGTCATACTACAAAAACCTGTACTCCACAAAATTGGAAAATTTAAAAAAATGAACAATTTTTTAAATAGATACCATATGCCAAAATTAAATTAAGACCAGGTGAGTAATTTAAATAGACCTATGAACTGCAAGGAAATAGAAGCTGTCATCAAAACCCTCCCAACCAAAGAAAGCCCATGGCTGAATGGTTTTAGTGCAGAATTCTACCAGAACTTCCAAAAAGAGTTAATACCTATACTCCTCAAAGTGTTTCACATAATAAAAACAAAAGGAACATTGCCAAACTCTTTTTATGAGACTACAGTTACCTTGATACCAAAACCACACAAAGACTCAACCAAGAAATAGAATTACAGGCCAATCTTACTCATGAACACGGATGCAAAAATACTCAGTAAAATACTGGTAAACTGAATCCAAGAACACATCACAAAAATCATCCACTATGATGAAGTCAGCTTTATCCCAGAGATGCAGGGTTGGTTCAACATATGAAAATCTATCAGTGTAATCCATCATATAAATAAACTGAAAGAAAAAACCCATAAGATTATTTCATTAGATGCTGAAAAAGCATTTGACAAAAATCCAATACCCCTTCATGCTAAAGGTCTTGGAGATATCAGGAATACAAGGAATGTATCTAAATATAATAAAAACAATAGACAGCAAGCCGACAGCCAACATCAAATTAAATGGAGAGAAACTCAAAGTGATTTCACTAAAATCAGGAATAAGACAAGGCTGTCCACTCTCTCCATATATATTCAATATAGTTCTTGAGGTCCTAGCTAGAGCAATAAGAGAACAAAAGGAGATCAAGTGGATTCAAATTGGAAAGGAAAATGTCAAAATTTTGTTATTTGCAGATGTATGATTATATATATATATATATATATATATATATATATATATATATAACGCCAAAAACTCTATCAGAGACCTCCTACAGCTGATAAATACCTTCAGTGATGTGGCAGGATACAAGATCAACTAAAAAAAAAAATAGTAACCCTCCTATACAGAAATGATAAAGAAGGTGAGAGGGAAATCAGAGAAACATCACCTTTCACATTAGCCACAAATAACATAAAATATCTTGGGATAACACTAACCAAAGAAGTGAAAAACCTATTTGACAAAAACTTTAAGTCTTTGAAGAAAGAAATTGAAGAAGATACCAGAAAATTAAAAAATCTCCCATGTTCTTGGATAGATAGGATCAACATAGTAAAAATGGCAATCCTACCAAAAGCAATCTATAGATTCAATGCAATCCCCATTAAAATCCCAACACAATCCTTCACAGACCTTGAACAAACAATAATAAACTTCATATAAAAAAACAGGATAGCCAAAACAATCCTGTACAATAAAGAAACTTCTGAAGACATCACCATCCCTGACATCAAGATTTATTACAGAGCTACAGTAATGAAAACAACATGGTATTGACATAAAAACAGACAGGTGAGCCAATGGAATTAAATTGAAGACCTGGATATTAATCCATACACCTATGAACACCCAATTTTTAACAAAGAAGCTAGAATTATACAATAGAAAAAACAAAGCATCTTCTACTAATGGTGTTGGCATAACTGGATGTCAACATGTAGAAGAATGAAAATGGATCCATATCTATCCCCATGCACAAAACTCGAGCCCAAATGGATTAAAGAACTCAATATAAATCCGACCACACTGAACCTGATAGAGGGGAAAGTGGGAAGTTGTCTTCAATGCATGGGTACAAGAGACCACTTACTAAATATAACCCCGGTATCACAGACACTGAGAGCAACAGTAAATAAATGGGACCTCCTGAAACTGAGAAGCTTCTGTAAAGCAAAGGACACAGTCAATAAGACAAAAAGGCAGCCTATTGAATGGGACAAGATCTTCACTAACCCCACATCAAACAAAGGACTGATTTCCAAAATATATAAAGAACTCAAGAAATAAGACATTAAAGTTCTAAATATCCCAATTAAAAATGGGATATTGAACTAATCAGAGAATTCTCAATAGAAGAATTTCAAGTGACCAAAAGGTACTTAAGAAAATGTTCAGTATCATTAGCCATCAGGGAAATGCAAATCAAAATAACTCTGAGATACCATCTTATACCTATCAGAATGACTAAAATCAAAAACATCAATGAGAGCTTATTCTGGAGAGGATGTGGAGTAAGGGGAACACTCATTTATTGCTGGTTGAAATGCAAACTTGTACAACCACTTTGGAAATCCGTATGGCGGTTTCTCAGAAAATTGGGAATCAACCTACCTTAGGATCCAGCAATACCACTCTTGGGCATATACCCAAAAGACGTTCAACCATACTACAGAAGCATTTGTTCAATTGTGTTCATAGCAGCATTATTTATAATATCAGGAACCTGGAAACAACCTAGATGCCCCTCAACTGAAGAATGGACAAAGAAAATGTAGCATATTTACACATTAGAGTACTACTCAGCAGTAAAAAACAATGACATCTTGAATTTTGCATGCAAATGGATGGAATTAGAAAACACCATCCTGAGTGAGGTAACCCAAACCCTAAAAGATGAAAATGGTATGTACTCACTCATAAGCTATAAACAAAGGACATTGAGCCTATAGTTCATGATCCTAGAGAAGCTAAGTAATAAAGTGAACCTTAAGAAAAACATATATAGATCCATCTGGAAATTGGATACAGACAAGATTGCCTGATAAAATTGGGAGCATCGAGGTTTGGGGAGAATGGAGAGTAGAAGGGGAAGGAGAGGGGGAAAAGGTGAGAATTGAGGAGAACTTGAGGGAATGGGATAGTTGAGATAGAGAAAGGACAGATATGAGAGCAAGAAAAGAGATATCTCGATTGAGGGAGTCATTATGGAGTTAGCAAGAAACCTGGCTCTAGAGAAATTCCCAGGAATCCACAAGGATGACCCTTGCTAAGACCCTAAGCAATAGAGGAGAGGGGACCTGATCTTGAGTTTCCCTGTAGTCAGACTGATGATAATTTTAAATACCACAGAACCTTCATTCACCAACAGATGGAAACATGTAAGAGCCAGCTTGTTTGTCCCCGGCTGCTCAGCTCCGAAATAATTATATAGAAACCATATTATTTAAATCACTGCTTGGTCCATTTGCTCTAGATTCTTATTGGCTAACTTATCTTAATTTAACCCATCTCCATTAATCTGTGCATCACCACAAGTTCGTGGCCTACTAGCAAAGTTTCAGCGCATCTGTCTCCGGTGGCTCCATGGCTTCTCCCTAACTCTGTCTTCTTCCTCCCAGCATTCAGTTTAGTTCCCCCTCCACCTAGCTCTGTTCTACCTTATCACACCAAGCCAGTTTTCTTTATTCATTAATGATATTCACAGCATTCAGAGGAGAGACCCACATCGGAGCACTGGACTGAGCTCTCAAAGTCCAGCTGAAGAGTGGAAAGAGTGAAAATATGAGCAAAGTGGTCAAGACCATGATGGGGACACCCACTGAAACAGTCTACCTGAGCCAATAGGAGCTCACCAACTCTAGCCAGACTAGGAAGGAACAAGCATAGGACTAAACTAGTCCCTCTTGAATGTGTTTGACAGTTGGATTGCAGGGACAGACTGAGGGTACACTGACAGTGGCACCAACATTTATCCCTACTGCATGTACTGACTTTTTGAAATCTATTCTCTTTGGATGTATACCTTGTTCAGCCTACATATAGTAGGAAGGGCCTTGGACCTTCCACAAAGCAATGTGCCTTACCCTCTCTGAGGATTGGATGGGGGTGGGGTGGGAGAGTGTATGGAGGGAATGGAGTGGGAACTTGAATTGGTATTTTAAAAAAAATCTATTAAATAAAAAAAAAGAGATCATAAATTCGAAAGAGAACAAGGAGGTGGGTGGTACGGGGGAGGGTTTAAAGGGAAGGAGGAAATGATGTAATTGTAACAATAAAATTTTTAAAACACTTTTTAAAAAAAAGTACAGTAGGTTGGGAATCTGTAGAGACTGCTTGGTGGGCTGTAGCTCCAGCTATTTGGAGAGTGCTTGCCTAGTGTGCACAAAACCCCGGTACCACATACATGGAGCATGGTGATGCACGGCTGTATTCCTAGCACCTGTGAGGCAGGGGCAATAGGGACAGGGTTCAGTAATCCTCAGCTGCAGAGAGTGTGAGGTTACATGAGGTCCTGTCTCAAAAAGAACAGCAGTGACTATCCATTTCCACATAGATTCTCAGTAGGCAGAGGATGTAATATTTCACCATTCACAGGAAAACTGAGGACATAGCTCTCTCCTGTAGCTGAGCCAGATGTCATCTCTCCCAGAAACCAGTGCTGATGCATCCTCGAAGGGAGTGTTGGGTGGTGCTCTGTTGACTCGCTGAAACACTGTAGCTCTTCAGACCCCTTCATGGGAAGCTCAGACGTCACCCAGTTCATTTTCAGAAACACAAAGTGACAGGCATAAAGGGTACTCCCTTGAACTCTTTGTAAAGTTCTGGGTGACTAGAATTTTTTTCCAGGTCACCTGTCATTGTTTCCTTTATGGGGCAAACACTTGATAGGCCAGTAAGACATCAGAGCATCTAGCATATTTGGGTCAATGTCTTCTCTCATTTTCCCGTGTCTCAGAAAAAACTGAAAGTACCCATCTCATTAAGTGACAGAGAGTGATTTCACTGGTAGTCGGCTCCATTTTCCCCTAGGTCTTCCATTTTGTTACTTTTAAGAAAATTGCAGCCTGCCTCCCGCTCAGACTCAGTGTGGCATCTAATCTATGGTAAATCATTCGCTCAACCATGTCTACAGAGTAAAAGTAGTCCCTCACAGGCCTGTAATTTTCCTAGCAGTCTCCATATCTTACATTTATCCCAGTTTCCCTCCAGGAAAAGAGCTTTCAGAAAATTGATATTTTTGAAGACAAGGCCCGCAGACTGATTGGCTTAAATATATCACAAGGTAAAAGGTTATGCATGAAAAAAAGATGAGAGGAAGAGTTCCCCTCTGGCCCAGGGGACTGCAAACAGATTTGATTCTAAAATCAGCTAGGAGCAGAACGTGGGTGCTGAGTGGAGGAACAGTGGAGATGGCAGAGTTGGGAAAACTAAGAGAGAAGAGGATCGCCTGGTACCTTGATGCCATGGCTTTCTAAATTGGGTGCATAACTGAACTTGGAAACTTTACCAGACACTTGGAAATTTAATGTAACCAGTCAAGTACGAACAACATATTCTTGGAGAATAGCGCATCTCTATACATACACGAGGACTATTCAAGCATCCAGCAAACTCTCTGGTCCTTTTTGGAAGGAGCACTGCTAGGAGAGGTGGGACTCCAGGGACTGTTTGGCTTTGTACACTTGGACACCTTTCTCACTTGAACTCATCCCCATTTTGTCCCGCTTATCTATTGCATAAATGTACTTGTGATGTGGGATTCCCCCTCTGTATGTTGTGAATATGTTTTATCACCATTGGTTAATAAAGAAGCTGCTTTGACCTATGGCAGGGCAGAATAGAGCTAGGAGGGCAAACTAAACTGAATGCTGGGAGAAAGAAGGCAGAGTCAGGGAGATACCATGTAGCTGCCGAAGGAGAGAGACACCAGAACCTTACTGGGTAAGCCATAGCATCTGCAGTACACAGATGAATAGAAATGGGTTAAGATATAAGAGCTATGTGGGAATATGCATAATCCATTGGCCAAGCAGTGTTGTAATTAATATAGTTTCTGTGTGATTATTCGGGTTTTGGCAGCTGGAAAATGAAGGCACAGTCTCTAATAATTACATACTTGAAATAGGCAAGTACTCTGCCATGCCAAGACTGTGCCTGTCCACCCCAAGATTTGGGAAAAGGACTCCCCAGCAGTTGATACCTGGCAGACACTGTGTCAACTTGCCTGGAAGAAAAGATGGACGCCCACATAGGTGGTAAAGCGCTGCCTCTGGGCTTGTCTCTGAGGGTGCTTTGGGAAGCGTGGCACTTGGGTCAGTGGACAAAGGAGTACCCACCTTCACTCAGGGCATCATCCCATCAATGGACAATAAATTAGAACAACACAGGAAAGGCAACATTGCTTTTCTTCTGGAGGTGGGACTCCATCTCCTGATTAGACATTCTAGCCCCAGGTTCTGAAGCCCTGGGCCTCTTACAGCTACATCATGGTCCCTTCACTGCTCAGGCCTCAGATCGAGCTGTGTTGCCATCTTCTTTGGTCCTCCATCTTACCGACGGTGTACTGCAAGAGTCTTGGCCTCCGTAATCACAGGAGAGAATTCCTGTAACAAGCCGCCTCTCGTGTGTCTCTACCTGTATCCTGCTAATTTCTTCCCCAGAAAGCTCCAAACTTAAGGAAATAACAAGCAGATGAAGGCAATATATAATCTCATTTCATTGCCACTGACACTATTGTTTTAAGTAATTCAAAATACATTATTGATGCAGGGCAGAATAAAACCCAGTAAGACTGGCTCTAATAGGCATTAATAACAAGGAACGTGTTTGCTAGCATGTATGTGGCTTGAGGGAACTATTCAAAATAGGTTTTTGGTATTTACGTCCTTTTCTTCTGTGGTTTAAAATACACAGAATTAAATAGTTGCAAACAACATAGTTTAGTCCACTTTACAAGTAACAATTACTGTATCTAACAAGGTCAAATCGTGCTGAATATGATTGACATTTTGATGTAGCATAAATTGTGGAGCTTCTGGGCTTAAAATAGCAATAAATTCTCAAGTTTTGATAAGTGCTTTAAATGGTCTTAAATTTTTAAAATTTTACTTGTTATTTGGGGTGTGCATATGCAAGATACAGTGTGCATGCAGAGGTCAGAACAACCTATGGGAGTCAGTCCTTCCACCACGTGGATCCTGGGGATTCAACTTTGGTCCCTCAGGCTTGGCCGCAAACACCTTTACCTGCTGACCCATCTTGCTGTTTCAATGTTTTCAACTTTCTGATGACACGCCACACAATTTTTCTAGAAACTCATTTTAACACAAGTGTGATGTTTAAATTCAGCAGGAAAAATTACTCCTTTACGTGAAACAAAAACTGTTAATTCAAACAGCATTCCCTTCAGCCAGTCCCACCAAAGCCAAAACATTTACTGTTGTTTAGATTTTTCAAAATAGACAAATCGTCAGAAATTTTTTTTTCTGTACTTGTTGGGGTACTTGTCTGCAGCGACTCCTTAGCTGCTGCTCAAGGGAGCTGCAGCTAAGTGAGGACCAGAGCTGGGCTTCCCCTAACAGTCACTGCTGGAGGAGGTCTGTAAACTGGAGGCACTGAGTCCAGGGATGACAATTGCTTGTCAGGTTGCAAGAAAAAGGACAGAAAAAGTCAGGGGCTTTGAAGCTCCCGCAAGCTGCCTCAGTACAAAGGTTTACCGTGAGAGGTCGAGGAAGGAGTCTGAAAAGGCTGTTTCTTTTGATGTCATTTTTCACACAGAGAAATGGCTTCTTTTAAATTCCTACTACTCGTAACACTTTATTTCTTACTTTGTACAAAATACAAAATATGCCAATCCAAAGAGTACGGACCAGTAGTGACAGGTGTGTGGCTTGACAGCAAATTGTGTCCAGCAAGACGTTAGTTTTCAAACTTTATTTTAGTGGATACATGCGTTATATAAAACAACCATAGCAACAACAACAAAATCAACACACGAAGAGGCTACAGCTTTCGCTAGTTCCATCCCTTAACCACCTTCAAGTCTTTGGGTGGAAGTGGGGGGGAGGGAATCAAAAAGGCAAATGATGTTTTTCCCCATTAAAAAAACTATAAAATGTCTTTTTTTCCCTCCTGTCACACTGATTAAACTTCTCCTGGAAAGTCACACATATAAACAAAAACGAAACGCAAGTCCTGAACTGGATAGACAGCAAATACTCAGGGGGGTTGTTAATCTAGGTAACTGATCAGTAGTTTAAGGAGCTCTTTTGGACGTCTTGAAGCCCCCCTGTTCATTCTTCACAGCCGCATCCCAGCCATCCTGCCCTTTCTTCTGACACAGCCCTGACCAGAAACACTTGCGTCACTGAACCGTTGCTAGGAACCAGTTTCAAAAAAGAAAGCGGTGTACAAAAATATTTAACAGAACTATGAAAGATGTGGAGATGGGAGTCTTCTTCAGAACAAAGTCATCTTCGCTCTGCGTGGGTTTCTTCTGCCTATTCTTCAGGGCTTGTTTATCTGCCCCAGGAACAAGATGGCACCTAGAGGAATCAAAAGAGAGAATGTTGAACTCCTTAAAATGAATGCACGGGGCAAGATGGAAGGAGCTGCATGCTGGGGCGGGAGGGCGCTGGGCCATCTGTGCCATCCCACAGAACTTTCTCCAAGGGCAGAAAGAGTCTCCACTTTCGCTGTGTGATATGGAACCCAGTATCAAATGTGCTGGCTGCAGTGAGGATGGTGTGGTAAGAAGTGGAGATTTTAATTATCATTTTAAAGGAAGTTTAGGTTAAGTAGCCACGAGTGGTGAGAAGCTCCAGTGTTGGACTGATTGATTCTGACACACAAATGGGGACATGCAAAACAAAAAAGAGCTACACCTTCTGATTAAAATAGCAGCAAACGATAAAACCTATTAGCAACCACAGTATATGGATGTGAAGCCAGCCTTTCCATAAAGAGGGAGGGACTGTTATTATCCTTATTATACCTCTTTAAAAAATTCTATTATTTTCATTTATGTGGATGTGTGTGCCTTCATGAGATTATGAGCAGCGCATATATGCAGGTGCCTACAGAGGCCAACTGAAGTGACAGGCAGCTGTAAGCTGTCTGATGTGGGCAGTAGGAGCAGAACCCAGATCCTCTGCAAGAGCAGACAGCACTCTTAACTGCTGAGCCATCTCTCCAGCCTGACTATGCTTTTTTTCTAGTTACTTATCTTTTTAAAAATATTATTTTTTTTAATTAAAAACATTTCATATAATATATCTTGATCATTTCTTTTTAAAAGATGAACTCAGCGGGCTGGTGAGATGGCTAAATAGGTGAAGGCTTTGTCATGTAAACACAAGGATCAGAGTGCAAGACTCAGCACCTACAGGAAAAGCCAAATATGGCAGTGCATACTTATAAGCGTATAATGTCACAAAGAGATGGAGGGTTCCTGGGGCTAGCTGGCCAGTCAGCCTAGCCTAATCTCAAGTCCCAGGTCCCTATGTGAAAACAAACAAACAAACAAACAACCCAGGGGAGATAGCACCTAAGGAATGACAACCCACTTCGGACATGCATACCTATGCGCATGTATCCATCCAGCTGCCCCCACACACTATACACATACACACCACACACACGCAGAAGCTAAAGATCAGAGCTCAGTTTAAGGAATGAACTGTGGGGCTAAGATCTATTGCATGGAAAATTCCCTCACATTATATCTGAGCAGTCTTATAAAAGGTGAAGACAGAGTGTGTTACAAAAATTTAAGGTATTTTTTTTTTTTTAAAACTATGAAGGGTACGCCGAACCTTCTTATATGGTAAAAACCACCACCTTCCTCCAAAAGTACAATCTGGGCAATCTTTAAAAGCTCTCATCAAATTCTGCAACACAGATTTGATTTTCCTTCCTCTTAAAGTCGGTGGTTACAGTATTCACAGTGTCGTCTACAGTGGACACGAAGAAACAGATTCAGGGCCACACTGATGGCCACTACTGTAGCCAGAGAGCACCTGTCTGGTGATGGAAAGCCAGGGATGAGATCCAAGAACCACTCACCTGTGGGATTATGTCGGATGAAAAACAGGAAAGGCCTGTCTACTATAAACCAGGGAGGCGACGACCTTGCAATTAGGATTGCAGCTACGGAAAGAAACAGAGGCGTTAGCCAATCAGCAGGAGGCCGGTGACTACACTCCCAGATGCTGGCGTCTGAGGACACACTAGCTTTGTCTCTTGAACTGGCATGCTATAAAGATCTCAACGGTAGCCATTTGTTGAACACCGGGCTGGGCTTTTCACGATTACTGTCTCCTTTGTTCTGTAAAAGCCCCATCTTCACAATAAATATACTTAGTCCTCATAGACTTATGAGGACTGAATGGCATAAAACACTCTATTGCTCTCAGGACAGAGACCGCCGCCAAATGGGCATCCAATGCCTATTTGCTGTTATTATAAGTTATTTTTACCCATGCCATCTGCCATGCTAATAAAGCCTCTGGACCTCTTTAACCTTCCCACATCCTTTCTGAAGATCGAAGGCCAGCTCGGAATGCCTCACTGTTGGTTCTGCGCCTTCTCCTTTGGTACACCATTTCAGTGCCCCGTGTGATTGCAATGTAGACGGCTTATCCGCATATGCTATGCTAGACCACTGCTCAACTCATTAATGCGGGCACCTGCTTTAGAAAGCACTCTTTGCTCTTCCTGCAATTCTGGGGAGAAACCCAGGACCACGTGACGGCTGAGCAAGCCATCTGCCAGTGAACCACACTTTAGCCTGACAGAAAGCTTCTTTAGACACGTGGATATTAGATCTGTCTGCTCTGCTGACCAATGGTGGGCCCCATTCAACGAGACCATAAAGGCTGGTATAACCACCAGTGTCTGGTACAATGGCTCAGTGCTTTCCTCAAATTTCTGAATGACATGAATGACTTGGACTTGCTCTTAGAAAATGAATATTAAAAAGTTATGCTGGGCAAACTTATTTTGCCAAAATATTCACCCAGAATTACAAACAGACGGAACTGTGTCTCCCTAAAATTACTAGATTGGAGCACTAAGTTCCTAATATGGTTATACTTGGAGATAGATTCTTTACAGAAGCTATAAGGAACCCAGAAGGACCTAGAGGTGAGGCTCTGATCCAACAGAACTGATGTCCTTATTAAGATGGGTAGGGGCACCAGGGATGTGGCAAGACCACACGAGCACACAAGCCAAGAAGAAAGACCTCAAGATAAGCCAAGCCTGCTGCCACTCTGACCCTGGACTTCTGGCCTCAAGAAGTGTGGGAAAATAAATATCTGCCAAGTTCTCCAGCCTCTGGCATTGTTACGGAAGCCCGTGGTGACTACTTCAGCAGCCACACGGTGGTGACTAGAGCCCTGGGCTTGGTTTAGTACACTCTGCCGTAGTGGTCTTGGAACTCCTAGTACAATCTAGAACTGTGAGTCTATATTTCCAGTCACAAAGGGCTCCTCTACAAATAACATAGCTGGCCCTAACTGGAATATCCGTTGGCAAAACTGAGAAATCACTTTGGTCAAATTTAAGATGTAGCAATCACCTAGAAAGACAAAGGGTATTTTAAAACTTTTAAGCCTTGCATTGTATTCTAGGTCTTTATGTTAAATGCCATTTTAAAGTGACAGGAAAAAAAATGTAAGCCTTTGTTTGGGATGGAATAAGAGGCTGACTCTACAGACGAAATAACTGTTCCATGGCTAGAAACAGTCAACCATCCAGCCACATGTGCAGTGTATATTTACCATGTGAGCTGACAGGTTACAGCTCAGTCTCCTCATCCCATCGCACATGGGTGACTAATGGCAACGACGGTGCTGGCAGGGGGTAGGTTTTCTCTCCTTTAAGTGACCAAGAGGACACAACACATGCAGATGTTCTACTGATAAGGACGGATGCCCAGAAATCCTGTGCAGTTCTGCGAATGATGCCGATTCTTCGCATTGTCCTGAGGGACCGACCTGATGAGCTATGCTCCTGTACTAGCTATTACGTTTCAAACTAAAGATGGGCCTGTCCAGCCTATAAAGCAGGCAGATGTGCTTTATCCTCCTGAGAGCAAGGACCAGCATGTAACTGTGCTCGGGCTAAGTCTACAGCGCCAACCCTTGGTTTGATAAACAAAGCTTTTTTGGAAGACGAAGTGAGCCATACCCACTCAGTTGCAGACTTCTGCTGCACTCTCGATATATTTGTGGACTTGAGGACTTGTGCTGGCGACAGGGAGGCCCACAAGGATAAACAACATGTTATCTGGTTCTTTCCGGCGGAATGCCCACTCCCTTCCTAGATGAAATTAATTCCTATACTAACATGATTTTTCTTTCCTCAGTGCTAGTGTTCAAACCCAAGGTCTTGTGTAACTTGGGCAAGTACTCTACCACTAAGCTATACTGCTGACATCAACATTGCCGTCGTCTTCGTCATCATCACCATCATCATCATCATGAAATACTTCATCTACCCATACTCACTGCTGTCTCCCAAGGGTCATCATCATCATCATCATCATGAAATACTTCATCTACCCATACTCACTGCTGTCTCCCAAGGGTCATGATGATGATGATGATGATGATGAAATACTTCATCTAGCCATTGCTGTCTCCCAAGGATCATTATCATCAATATCAATCATCATCATCATCATCATCATCATCATCATCATCACGAAATACTTCGTCTATCCATACTCATTGCTGTCTCCCCTCTCCTACCTCCCCAGTGTTCAGCTGGAAACGAGGCTCCCTAGAAGTTTGCTAAGCCGACGAGTGAACTGAAGCGTGTCTGCTTTCCTACTGGAAGTGGCCTTGCTGCGTGACCCAGCACTTACTTGTCGCTGCTGAGGCTTTGGTTCCATCTTCACTGACTTCAATTTTTGCTTTTTGCAAGATGTGAGAGACATGAAGGCTTTCTGACCCTGTTCCCAGGAAAACACAGAATCAGCACTTGTTTGATGAGCATGCCATCTACAGCGTCAGGAGTAACCTCAAAGTCATGGCAACTCTCAGTTTGTGTAAAAAAAAAGGGTCCGAAGTAACTTCTGACCATCCTATAGATTGAGGGTATTAGGTGGCTGTCACTTGCAGTGGATCTCAATTTCTGCTAAATGATTTGTAATTGTTACTTCTGGGAGGGATTCCCAGACCCCAAATGTTTTAGCACCTCTAAGCATTTCAACTCAGGTCATTGCTAATTTTAAGAATGAAAAGAATAGAAATTTGTGAAATACCATTTTTTTTTATTCCTGCAGAAGAAAGACAAGGGCATTGTCCCATTACAAACTGCCCATCTCAGGAAGGATTTCAGATGGGGAAACTGAGGCTCACAGGTTAAGAAATCTGTCCCTAGTCACGTGGTTAGTTAGTAGCAGGAAGGGCTGGCTTTCCTAACCCATTACCATCCACCAACACAGCAGGACGAGAAAGGGAGTCCTGGGAAAGGCGAGGCACAGAATTGCAGTTGTGTCTTGGGGACCCTACACTGAGGGTCCTCATTTCCTTCTCACCAGAGCCCAAGCAACAAATAATTCCCAGTGGGTGGCACTGTCCAGGAGGACACCAACTCCAGTCAGCATGAACCTGACGATATGGGTCTGGATGAAGGGAGCAAAGGGATATTTTTTTCTTTTTTCTCCTGGGGGAGCGGGGGAGGTCACCTGGGTTTGCATTGTCTGCACAAACACCCAGCTCTAATATGGCTAGCTGTGACTAGATGCATATTTATCTGACTCAGGTCATCTACAAGATTCAAGAGAACAGTATAAGGAGATCAGGGCCCCTGGTCCTCCTGCTTAGCATTCCGACTCTAACAAGTGATCCTGAACAAGAAGTGCTTCTCACACTTTATTAGGCCAAAGGATCCCATTGAAACAAAGGTTGTGATTCAGGAGGTCTGGATCAGACCCAAAATATGCATTTCTAACTCAGTCCCAGGTGATGCTCATGTTCTGGGCACGGGACCAGGAATGAAAGGGAGCGGAAAGATCAGTGTAGCAGAGAGAGAGACTGACTGTGTGTGTGTGTGCTTTCAAACCCAAGGGAAAAGTTTGCATTAGAAAATAAAGAGCAACTAAATCCTAATTAAGAGGCAAACTATGGAGCTACAAATATTGTCCAGCAGTCAGGCAATACATGTAGAAGTCCTTAATCTCGTGGTCCCTCAGGCCTCACATGAAATGCAGGAGTAAATGATGAATGCTGATTGACAGGTTTACAGTCAACAGCATCCTTTGGCAATGCATCAACCTAAAACTTCCCTGATTTTGATTTTTCTTTTTGAGCAAATAAGGACCCGCAACATTTTCTTGACGTTTACGGAAGGTTTGAACTCGACATACTTGTGATTTTTGAGAAATTTGCCTTCAGTGGCTCAAACATCTCAGTGATGCCGAGAGCTTTCAGTGGCTCCTTCAGATCTGTCTGTGCCACCGCTGTGAACCTATGTGAAAACAGAAAATGTGGGGGAGAATCAAAATGCTCTGAACGATTCATCCATGACAAAATCAGCGCCTATTTACAAACAGATGTTCCAAGGAAGACTTAGGACACCACTCCCAACAGCAGCCTGACTTCTTAACCTCATGTTTAAAGGCCAGGTAAGCAGACAACACAGCCTCTACTCATTCACAATGAGCATGGCCACCCACGTGGAACAGGTAAGTAGATCATCTATGTTCTTCTTCTCATAGTGAGCTTGACCATCCACGTGGGACAGGCACTCTGTACCAGATATTTGGTTAAATGTTATTCAATGACTTATAAGAGTGGCTAGGATGTATTTAACATTTAAGATGCCTCTATTTTTATCTTTTAGATGTATAAGTATGTTGTCTGCATGTATTTTACGTACACCACATGTACACATGGTACCAAAGAAGCCAGAAGAGGCCACCAGATCCTCTGGAACTAGAATTGTGTGCTACCACGTGGGTGCCAGAGACCAAATCCAGGTCCTCTGCCAGAGCAGTAAGCTCTCTTCATTGTGGAGAGCTACCACTCCAGCCCCCTTGGGGGGAAGAGGTCTAGTGCTTGTATATGTAAGTACTACTCTTGATTACTTAACTCAGTGCCTGGAGAATTAAAAGCCATTCGAGCTTTCTACTCCCACCGAGCTGTGGTTATAGACACTCTAGGGGGTGAGAAAGCTGGTAATGATGAAAAGTTCACAAAGGAGACAAATTACATCACTCCCTCCACATACTGGAAAAAATGACCTTTGAACTGTCGGGAATTAGGATGCACCAAGATCTGGGGCTGCTTCTGCCCTAGCCTCGAGCCGTAACATTAGAAATTCCATCTGTAATTTACTTTGGGGACATAAAAGAAAAGCTGCCTTCAATACGGATGCAAAGCACTTAGCTGATCTCATGGGCCTCAGGCTTTAGTAGCATCTAGCTGATACCTGGACAATCAGTGGCGATCTCCCCAAGCTCCTCAGACCACTGTGTTCGCATCCAAGCTAAATGAAGGTACGTGTGTGCTTTTCAATTCTCCGAATGGAAAGGGTTATGTTAGAAATTGTGACAGATTCATGGATTTGCACTGTGGGGATGTTCTATGGCCAAGACGGCTTACCTTCATTTAGTATTCTCTTTATCCCACCACAAACAGGCACAGCTTGGGCTCAGAGGAAGCTTTCAGAAAACATAGCCTGGTCCCCCGTGTCCCCCCCCCCAATTCTCTACAAACAAACCATCTTAGCTCATTGTTTCTACTGTGCAATATGACAGTTGACCCTTGAGCAACACATCCTTTCTTTGAAGGAAAGGGACACTTACTTGGGCAGAACCAGCTGCATCCTCTTGGGTACCATGGTGTTCATCCAGCTATCGATGGTCTTGGTGCTGATGTGGGGGATGATGGCTGAGAGTGGGGTGGAGCTCTCAGTGGGCAGGGCGATCAGCATGCTGATGCTTTCACCGTGGTAGGGCAGTTCAATGAAGTTGTACCATAAGCCATTCGGGGTGCTGGTCGACCCTAAAGAAACCAGAGGCAGATGTAGTGCATGCCCGATGACTGCCAGATGGGACACAAGTGGCTGGCGGTCACCAGGGAAGCTGCAGAGGAAAGACTGGCAATTCAGTCCGCAAAGCTCCCTTTGCTACAAATAGCTCCCTCAGAAGGACAAAGATAAGGACAATGACTTCTTTCTTCCCTGGTGTAGAATTCTCGGTCTTCAGTCTAGACAGAATGCCTCTGGGCATCGCTAAACTCACTTGAATTCCGCTGAACAGAATGTAAGTAGATCATTAGGTACTCGCCACACAGTGCTTTGTAAGAGGTTGACCTTTAATGGGTAAAAGAATAAATTAAAGTTACTTTTGATTTTTTTTTTACATTTTACTTTGATTTAGAAAACAAATCCAAGTATTTTGTTTGTTTGCATTGTCTTTAAGGTGCACAATATGATGGTATAAACAAGACCCAGGAAAACCATTTCTTAACCACCCCCATCATTTTTCTTAGTTACCCGTTTTAAAGGAAAAAAGGGAGCAAGCTAGCTGGGCACCAAGTTTGCATGTATTTCTATTTCTCAAGAGTGGATACAGGATGGCCAGCTACCTCATACCACTGATGCCATTAACATCCCCCCATAATGGATGACACCCTCACACCGTGAGCTGAAATAAGTAAGCCCTATGTTCCCTTAGCGCCCATCTTCAGGTACTTTCTCACAGCAACAAGCAAAGTAACGAACACAACCACAGACAACAGACGACAACAGCAACTGCATAGTACAACCGAGCAGTCAGAAGGTCCCTGCTGGCGTTCCTAGATCCATGGGGGATTTCTAAGATCTTTATTAAACATTAAACCTCTAAAGATGAACTCTGTGAGTCTGATGAGGTGGCATGGTCTCTCTGTACCACCTCTCTACACAGACAGAAATATCGGATAATTACAGTACGGACCTTGCAAGGTTGCTGGGATGGTAAAATGAGAAAAGATAATATAAGTACGAATTAGCAGGGTGCCCAGGGGCCCTCTTCTACCTGAAGTACAACGTAAGAAAGAGAAAAGAGGAAGCGAGCTCCTGAGATTTTTCACTGGACCTTTCTTGGTGGATGACCTTGGCCAATCATAGCTTTTGAAGTGAGGAACTTCGGACAGGGTGCCCCTCCAGAGAAGGAAGAGAGAAGGTCAAAGAGAGAGGACAGCCAAGAGACAGAGCAAGCTTTGTTCTGTCACAGCACTCTTCTGTAAAATATAAGCAGCCGAAGGTGCTGGAGTAGCTGACACCATAGGATAACAGAATTGTCCAGGGACTGGGGGAATCTCTCGTCTTCCCCAACCACAGGCGACACTAGGCTGTAGCAAGCCTTGGAATCCAGTGTGGCCTGACTTAGCTTAGAACTGCTGTTAAGCACCAGCCAGCCTGGTTCTGGCTTGGGACTACCCACCAATCAAAGTTAGTATTCTTCATCTTTACTTCTAGCCGGAGTGATAAAACGGTCTCAGTGGAAACTGGAAAATCAACGAGAAAGCGAGAAAAATACCCACCCTCCTAATGAGCCCTTTGAATCCCTGAGGAAAACATCAAGTCTCCAGCTCTAGTGGAGCTAATTTTTAGAAACTGTGAAATGCTGGAAGTGGTTACTAAATTATTGCTCTGGGGATAGAAAACAAAGACCTGGAGAGATTAATTGCTACAGAAGTGTGTGTAATTCGGCTAAGGAGGATTAAAGCCATGAATGATGAGAAGTGTGAACTAGGGTGTGTGTAGGTGGGGGGAGGTAAGCGGCTCACAGGTTAACCCAACCTTGGCTGGGTACTGACACCATTACTGGCCAATATAACCAGCACATATTAACCTGCTGGATGTTTAACCCTTTCTATCGATGTATCTGACCCCAGGACTGGGTGACCAGTGCCAGCTGGGAGGGCTCCATCTGTCCACCCCCATGCTCTACTTGTCAGCTGGAGAAGTGGGCAGATGGACAGACACCTACATCCCAGACACCTCGCCTTTTTACAGAGGCCAGATGTGAGATTGAGAACACAGAGAACCTGGATTCAAAGCCAATATGGACAGCTCACTCAGCCAATGACTTCAATAAAATTCATCAAGATGATGTACACACATGTGGCACAATTTGCCATGTAGCACAGAAGGGAGCGGTGCCTGACCAATTTTTGGAACAAGATCTTGCTATAGATTCCAGGCTGACCTCAAGTGCAAGCTACTTCTCTGTCAGCCAGATAAAGGAATTACAAAACGCAGTCATGAGGATGTCTGGCTGCCTTACTTCTGGAACGATCGGTTACTCCTCAGTTTAGACACAAAGCTGACCTACCATGGGGAACCACACAGTGCCAATGGGTGTTGACACCTCACCATTAGGACAAACCATACAGGAAAGCTGGGGTCAGGGCACAGGGCCTCTAGCTGTCCCACAGATCTTCCCTTTAAAGGGTCATATCCTAAGCTGTATGAAACTCAACATCTGCCAAGTATACCATGAGCTCTTCTGTGAGGACGATTTCTATAGCGTAGAATACATGAAGCGGGTCCCTCACTCTGAAAAGAAACAAGGAAGCCCTTTCTCTGAGATGAATGATGTAACAGCCAAGAGTCAAGTGTGAAGAATGAAGATTGGAGAGTTTGCTTAGAAGATGCATGTACAGTGAGGGCTTTCATGCTAGAAAGGCCCTTTAGGACTCTGATTCCCATGGCAAGTCCTACAAGGACATAACTCAACTCATTGAAATGCTACAAATGCTTTATGGTCTGTAAAATCAAGGAGAATACTTGAAATGCTATCAGGCAAGCATGAGAGATGGCTGTCCCTGTCATGACCCTTGGCTACCAGTCAAAGTGAATTTCCTGACCCACTTGAATAGGGACTGAAGAATGTATTTGGAAACAACAAATTGATCCTCTGAGGATGGCCGTCTATGTTACAGACTAGAGTTCAGAGCAGGCTTGAGGACAGCCAATGGAGAAGAAATGAGGCAGAAGCAACTAGGTGAGTCAGCAAAGGTGCAGTGGGGGAGAACCTGGCGGGCGAGAGCAAGAATACACCTAGTCTTGGGAACCACGGCTTAGCAGACAGCAAAGGGGAAGTAGTATTGGTGGATACGTATGAGCTGCAGACCGAGAAGAAAGAAAACTAGAGATGGGGGGACTGGAGGCATCTCAGTTGGTAAGGCACCTGCACACAAGCATGATGAGGACATGAGTTCAATTCCAAGTATCCATATAAAAATGCAAATAGGGTGGCAACTCTAGCTCTGGGGAAGCAGGGGCAGGTTCCATGGACATGCTGGAGGTTCCATGGCCAGTCAGCCTAGCTGAATCAGTGAACACCAGATTCTGTGAGAGACACTGCCTCAAAAAGTAAGGTGGAGAGTGATTGTGGAATATACCCAAATGGGGACCTCTGGCTTCAGTCCTAGATAAACCTGCATATGTATGAGCATGGCACACATACACATACAAAGAAGTCTGGTTATTTGTTTTGTGTGTGCGTGTGTGCGTGTGTTTCCAGGATAAGGTCTTTACAGTATAAATTCAAGCATTTAAGCTGAGCATTTATAAGAACTCTGATCAACAATTCCTATTTAAGCAAATTTCCTCTAGGAATAGCGCTAAAAGCTGTTACACATTTATGCTAAGGAACACTGACTGCCGTGTTAGTTATTAGAGGAAAAAAGCAACCACCTAGCCACAAAATACTATGCAAGTTTATATTATGAAAAAAATGTGCAGCTAAAAAAAACAGTCTTGTTAATCCTAACAAATTGATGGGAAAAAAAAAGTCCCATGGCTATAGTCACTAAGGAATAAAACAGATTGTGGAATAAACATTGCACTGTGATCCTATGCATGCAAAAAGGCTTCAAATACATTCTTACGTATTTATAGAATAGGTCGAAAATTATATACCCGGAGCTTAAAAGGGGGTTTATCCTAGGAAGTGGGATTACAGGACCGCATTTTTTTTCCCCTGCTTTATATATGTGGCAGCTGGCTTTGCAGTGAGAGCCTGTATGTTCTTCCCCTAAACAGTACTTAAAGCTCTTCCTAAGCGGAACTCTATCCTTGAAGGCTTATTCATTAGGAGGCACAAGTCAGAAGCATTGTCTCCCTGTCTTTCTTGTCTCCACCTCTCACCCTGATATTGCCAAGTGGGTCTCTCTAGAGATGCCGAGAAGTAAAGAAGGCAGATCCTCTGAATGGCAATGTTTCAGCAAAGGGAACCAAGACTTGGCTGAGGCCCAGGAAATGCCCAACAGGAGATCCTGCAAATCATGTGGGTGTGGTTACAGCAGACTCTTGAGTTCTGGCTGGGTGCGTTGGAAGAGGGTGAGGAGATGGGCAGAAATGGCCAACAGGCTAAGAGGTCTGTAGTCATGAAATGAATGCTTGCTTGGAGCCACTGTGGCCTGCCTCACAGGCCCAGGCATATAAGCCTGTCACACCCGGACAAGCTGCTTTGGTAGCCAAGTGTGAAACTAGAGAATGGATGACACTCTTATACCACACAGTCCAGAAAAAAGCCAGAATCCAAGCTGGGATTCCAGGCAGACACAATGACAGGCACAGAAAGGAGGGAAAGAAGAATTGAGCCCATGCTGCTTGCAGTCCTGACTTGCAGGGAAATGGGGTAGGGGCAAGAACACTTACATACTCTGTCCTGCGCTAGGTACAGCATCACAGTGAACAGGAAACAGACATGCCATCAGGCTGGGTCATCTAAGCAGAGCTTAATGAAGGCATTATATAAAGCGTGGGAAGAACAGAGAAACTGCTATGGATGGTTACAGACACTGGTCACCATTCCCAGCCTTAGGGCACAGGGTGACCTAGCAAGAATGAGCTCTGGATCACGCTCCTCTGGAAGGAGCGGGGACTTTTAGGAGGAAGGAGGCTGCAGCCTTGGTGTCATTGTGGGGAGAGATTGGGAAGTGAATGCCCTCGCTCTTCTCTCTTCCTTCACCAGTCACCAGTTAGGTCTACACTGACCACTCCCATAGGAAGTCAGGGAGAAGGAGAGTCCCAAAAGGCAGCCCCACTACAGACAGGGTGGAAGGAGGTGGGGAAGGACAGAGTGAATTGATCAAGGCAGGCAGATCTACATTCTCCTATCATTTCCCTTCTCCCAGCCTCCACCTCCTCTCTCTTCACTCTAAGTGAACTGATAAAAATGCAATTATATCAGGATGCAGTTCAGTAACAGAGAGTTTGTCTAGTCTGCCCAAGGCCCCGGGATCAATCCTCGGCACCACAAAAAGATGTATTTGTGTATTCCCAAGGTAAAGTACACATGCATGTTCTTGGACAAATCAGAACTCAGAAGAGGCCCTCAAGTGTTTCTCTCTGGTAACAGACTATATACTCAAGAAGAGCAGGCTATATTCCTATAAAAAAAAATTGAATGTCAGCAGGGCAGTGGTGGTACACGTCTTTAATCCCAGCACTTGGGAGGCAGAGGCAGGAGGCTCTCTCTAAGTCTGAGGCCAACGTGACCTACAAAACAAATTCCAGGACACCCAGGGCTGTTACACAGAAGAAAAGAAAAGAGTTGTATGTCTGAATCTCCCAGAGGACTACCGAAACAATCCTTGCATTTTAACCTTCTGTTTCGTTTTTAATAGAATAAGGATTGTATAAAGATCCATTTAAAATAAACCGTTTCTGCCCGGATATGCACTGGGGGTGCTGCCAGCATCCCAACAGTGAGCTCCAACAGCACAGCCCGAGAGTTGGAGATTAGTGTGATTGAAACGGCGTTCAGGCGAAAGGAGCTATTCACTATGTTCGGGTTCTTGGGACGAACATCCCGTGCTGTTGTAAGTATATAATATTTTTCAGTGAACATTGATTGACTAGCAAATCTGGAAAATTCATTCTGAGAAGAGCCTGACCGGCATCTGACAGGATAGAAAGTGTTCTGATGGAGACACGCAGGAGCCGTGACTGAACTCGTACAGCAGACAGCCGGCGGCAGGGCCATCTGTGTGGATGTGGCGGTGACTGTGAACAAAAAGGGAACATCTGGAGGCTGGAGAGGTGGCTCAGTGGTTCATAGAGGACAAGTGTTTACAGTCCCCAGCACGCACCGTGTTGGGTGGCTCATAACGGCCTCTAACTCCAGAGTATTGGATCCCCTTTTCTATGCACTTGCACACAGGCATACACAGAGAGAACAAAAACAAAAATAAATAAATCCTTTTTTAAAAGGGAAGATAAAAAAGGAAAAGAGGGGGTATTTGGCACCCAGGGCGCTCAGTATAGACTGGATAGTTGAAGCCTGTCATACAGACAGGAAAAGGAGATTTAAGGTGGATCAAGAAAGATCCAAGGAAATGAAATGTAAAAAATAATCAGTCGCGGGTATTTGTGCTGTGGCAATGATGGCATGCGCAGGAGATGTTTTCCTCTGTCTATAAGGTACCGATTCATTAAGAAGAAAGTTCAGGAACTGGAGAGAAGTGTAAGAAGGCCTGCTAGGCAAGCCTGAGGACCTAAGTTCCAATCCCCAGTAGCCACATAAACCTGGGAGACGGAAGGGTGGTCAGAGCTTCTCAGCTGTTACTCACAGGCACAATGAGAGATTCTGTCTCAAAAGAACGAAGCAGAGAACGGCAAGGAGGACTCCCCCCCCCCCACGTCCTCCTCTGGCACCCACAGGTATGAACACACACAGGTATAAACACACATACACCACACCGACACGTACACATCCATACACAGGAAACTTCAATTTCAGGTGAGGAAATCGATGTGAAATCCCACCACTGTGAACATTTTCCTGAACATTCTCCAAGACTTACCTGCACAGACGAGTGCACAGAGGGTATTTATGTGAGCATGGTTCATTACGGCATCTGCTGTTTTTTGTTGTTTTTTTTTTTAACCTGCCTCTGAAATCTGATACACACTGAGCAATCTGATACACACTGCATAATCTTTCTTTTTATGTAGGGCTAAGTCTAATTACCACCTGTGTTCCAGAGCACAGTCATGCCTCAGAATTCACAGGGTTTAGCATGCTGATCTCCCTCATATTAAACATGGTCTTCTCATATACCTATATATATCCTACTGAATATGTTAGATCATCCATGACTTATCAAACTTAACGCAACATCATATCATTCACATCATTATATATTCATCCTATCATTAGGGGCAGTGACAAGAAAACATATCTGTGTGTGTTTGATATGCAGTTAACTTTTCTTTTAAAAATATTTTCCATCTGAGGTAGGTTAAATTCATAGACACAGAACCTGTGTCTCTGAACGCAGCTTTGTACCAGGTTTCTATTTGCCAGTGTGGGATTATCTTCAGGTAGTAAGTTCTCTGGAGGGGCGCTGCTGGGGTAATGACATAGAGAAAGTCCTCGAGTTTACAGGCCCCCCCTGCTACCAGTAATGCTCAAGGGGCCTACCCACCCCAAGCAGTAGCCGTAAGTGGATTTTTTTAGCCTTCCTAATTTTTGATAATGCAAGGAGTGAAAAAGAAACGTAATTTTTATTTAGTAATATAAGTTTGCTAATGGTGATTAGATAGATTGCTTCTTACGTTTAATGTTCATTTGTATTGGTTTTGTTAGTTATCTTTCATCCTACATTATCAATCCAGAAACCCACACACGTGACTTGTTGATACGTAATTGTTTTGCATGGTACAAAGACTTATGCACTTCACAAAATCTTGCCTCGCCTGGCGGTGGTGGCACACGCCTTTAATGCTAGCACTCAGGAGGCAGAGGCAGACGGATTTCTATGAGTTTGAGAGTAGCCTGGTCTACAGAGTGAGTTCTAGGACAGGCAGGGCTACACAGAGAAACCAATAAAAGAGGGGGCGGGATCTGTGGAGTACTGGCATTCCAGCTGTGGGCCACCTCCCCCAGCCTTTCCCCCTAACAAAGATCTGCTCTCGAACAGAGAGCACTGGAGAGCCTTGCCTTTCTGCTTCCAGCACATTCCAGAATAGACCTCACCCAACATGCACTCACCAGAACGGAACACAGAGAGCTGGGCTAGCATGGGCACTTGGTAGGATTTTCCGTCACCTGCCACGAAGGTCCGTTTCTTTGTGCTCTCGGGTTGAAACCTGGATTTCCACAAACCCTTGAAATACACTGCATTGACAAGGACCAGTCTGGTAAGGGCACCATCGATCAGATTTGGGGAGAGCAGGTTGTCAATCATGCCTGTGAAGTCCAAGAACAAGGGAAAATATCAGCACGGGAAACCACATTGAGGGCAAATGGTAGCTAGCGGCAGAGGCAAGAGTGGAAAAAAAAATCTTTTTTTTAAAAGACTTAAATCAGATATTCTGTTAAATCAGATATTCTGGTCTCCTGTGGCCTAAACTCTCTATGAGAATATCTGACTTCTGACTCTTCTGCCTCCACCTCCCAAGTGGTGGTGGTAATTCTGTGTGGGGCATCATGCCAGTGTATGTGGCATGGGAAACGGAATTGAGCAACCAATGAACTACATCAACAGCTCCTTAGTTGGATTTCTTTTTTGTTTGTTTGTTTGTTTTCCAAGACAGGGTTTCTCTGTGGAACATCTCTGGCTATCCTGGAACTCGCTTTGTAGCTTAGACTGGCCTTGAACTCACAGAGATCTGCCTCACCTGCCAAAGCAGATCCTCCCAAGTGCTGGGATTAAAGGCCTACGCCACTACCGCCTGGCTCTCAATTGGATTTCAAAAGCACACTTTTTAACTATTTTTTCTCGCTCAAATTAAAAAATTTCAAGTAAAACTAAAATAAAAATGACTAGAAAAGACTGTTAATAGTTAAGAGTTTACCAAGTCCCAGCTCAAGAAATCACAGCTAGTTCTGTAAGCCCCTTGTTTTAGAACATTTTTATGCATCTAGAATAAGCTCTGTTGAATTAAGAATTGTTTTAGATGTTTTCACTGACAACTGTCACGCAGCTGCCGACAAGGGTTCACGAGATAACCAGTTTTGCTTGTCTTTGTTTGGAGCAAAGGTTCATGTAGTCCCCCATCAAAGTAAACAATCCAGTCTGTGAAACGTCAAAGCTAAACTTCATGTCTTCTAAGACTTCAGAGACACCTGGAACCAATTCTTGTTCATCACAAGTCTCCCGATGACTCCAAGAACTGAAACTGAATACCATGTCCCCCTTTAAGGGCTAGGCATTGAGCTAGGCTCCAGGGGTAAAGAGATGAGAAGAAATGGGGTTAGCCCGCAGGATATGACTTTGAAGGTAAGTGTTCTTTGTGGCAGGATGTGTGTATGCCAGGATGCTCACATTAGAAGCGAAGGAACAAACAGGTTTTTCTCACTTCAGAGTGTTGGAGGACTCCTTCAAATGCCGCCCAAGCTTGATGTCCAGGTTCCTTTTGGCTTGGTTTTAGAAGGTTTAAAAGTAGGTGTGCATGCCGGGCTGCAGTGGTGTACACCTTTAATCCCAGCACTCGGGAAGCAGAGGCAGGAGGATCTCTGTGAGCTCGAGGCCAGCCCAGTCTACAGAACAAGTTCCAGGATAGCCAGAGCTAAACAGAGAAATTGTCTTGAAAAGCCATAAACAAAAACAAAAACAAGAGAGATAGAGGGTGTATGTGTGCATTAAATCAGGGTTCTTTATACCCAACGCTATTAAAATTTAATTCGTTTGATTTTAATCCGTATATATAGCAACACATAGTATATATTTAAGCTATGATATATGAAATGCGACAGTAAAACCAACAGCTTCCACGGAGGCCAGGTGACTAATTTAAGCAGAGACCCTCATGTCTCTTAGAATGAAACTCAAGAAAGAGAAGTCCTAATAGTCTAGGAAAACCTTGGAAACTGGTAAATAGCACAGGGGAGGTTTCTGGTACTGGACACGTGGCATCTTCAGTACTCTTCCTTCCACAAGGGGGCACCAACACCACCCAAGCCTGGTCCTGGAAGAAAACTACAGGCTATAAAACGCCAATCATTCAGTTCAGTGCAAGCTGGCCTTGCAAACAGGGCTCCTCCAACAGCACTCCTTGGAGCTAATGCCTGGTGCTCTGGATGCTGTTTCTGCCCCTTGTAGACAACATTACTCAGCTGAATCCATCCTTCTGTTATAACCCATGCCCCATGTCCCTCCTCCCCACCTTGTCCCTCACTTTCCAGAGTCTGAGGGTTAGTGCCAGCAGCCACCATGATGGTATTTATTCTAGCCAAGCTGAATGAGTCTGATTCCCTCAAATGCACCATGCATTACATCACTGCAAAGATTTTACCATCCCTTTCTCAGGAATGTAGTCAGGGCTCAATAAGTAGAAGAAACCTCAGATCGTTTTGCAGTGATATATTATGACTGTAATTTTGGGACCCAGGAAGTAGAAGCAGAAGAATCAAGAGTTCAAGGCAAGCCTCTCCTGGACAATGAGCTCAGCACCAACCTGGGATACATGATACTTCATCGTAACTGAGCTAGCTACTGTGAAAACAGCAGACACTTCCTGAAGGGCCAGGCCCTGTACTCAGTGGCTTCCTGGGTTATCACTCACATCACCAAAAAGCATGGAACTGTAGTTCAGGCAGTTACCACTAATACATCAGCATTTTGCAAACCAGGAGCTGGGCCTGGGGGAGGGGAGGTCAAGACGTTTTACTAAAGTCACACAGCTGATTCATAAGTAGCAGAACAGAACTTGGAAAAGGCAGACTGAGAAATAACAGAGCCTGCAGGTTCTGGGTCATATATGTGGTGGCACCAAAGTGAGCAGGGGCTACATGGGTAGTAACAGGCTGGGAAGCATCCCAGGCTGCTGCATGGGTGGGGGTTGTGTGAGGGGAGGATGAGAGAAGCCTTTGGGGCAGGGAGAAGCTGAGGCTGCAGAGGCCTCCAAATCAGGGTGAGCACAGCACCACGGTGATAGGCCTCTCTGCAGGAGATGCTTCTCCTCGGATGAGCAGAGCAGTCTGGGGACAGAGGCTGCTTGTCTGGAGAGCTGTGGTTGAGCTGGCAGTAGCCAGCCAATGCAATGCCACATGTTCTGTGGTGCTCAAAATAGTCCCACACAATGCAGAATGGCTCTCCTTAAAAAAAATAAAAGATTTACTTGTACTATTTTTAACTATGTCTATATGTGAACATCTCTGTTTGGGTACGTGCAAGAGCGGAGGTACCCGCGGTAGCCCGCCGTTGTTGAGTTCCCCTGGACCCGAAGTCAGAGGCAGTTGTGAGCCACCCAACATGTTGCTGGGCACTGAAGTCTGGTCCTCTGCAAGAGCAGCAAGTGCTCTTAAGCGCCAAGCCATCTTTTCAGCTCCTGCTTTTAAGAATTTCCATTTTGTTTGCTTTGGGACAAGTCTGGAAATTTACCAGGAATTTTGCACCATTATTTTGAAAAATTGCATCAGGTAATGATGACAGCAGTGACTAAGAGCTGGGAGTCTCTCTTTCCTAAGCCCCATGTGGTTCACTGAATTTCAATTACGTCATGATAATTGCTAATGACAAGAAGTGAAAGATAGGCCTGTTTGTTGTTATGGTAGAAAAGCCTGGGAAACAGCCTGTTTGGGGTTACTATAACTATGAGATACAGAAAACGTCTCCTGTTGGTTGGCCTTGCTTTTGTTTTTAAATTGCATCAGCAATGGTGACAGATTGTGGTTCCCTGTGTCATGGTTTAACATACCTGACTTAGTCTATTATTGCCAGTTCACACGTTTCCTGAGAATCTGGCAGAAATATCAAAATAAAAAAGTGTGTCACGTATTCACATGGACTTGAACCCAAAGGTATAGCTATTTAAACATGACTATAAATTCCTTTTGTTTTCCCTTATATTACTGCTTAATTTTTAATAAAAAATCTGTTTATGTGTGCAATAGGAATATATATAGTATTATCTATGATATATAATCTAGATATTATTATACATCTAATTATATGTATACTACCTATGAATTTCATTTCAAGCTGGAAGGAGAAAGTTGAAGGCTAAGGATGTAGCCAACTGGTTGAGGGCTTGTTTCGCATGGTGCAAAACCCTGTGTTCCATCAGGAGCACTGCCAATAAGCAAATGAACAAACTTACTGAAGGACCTGGGTCTCACAGAATTGAAAAACCCTGCTTGAGATTCCCAGCACAGGCGGTTAGGGACTCCATCAGATGACACACCAACATGATGCAACATTATCTTTTTATGGATAAAGAAGACCACAGAGTACAATGACATGATGTCACATAGCCACCATCAGGACCAAGAGTCATCCATTGCAAACTGCTTCCATCAGATGTACAAGATCCAACATCCCCAGACCACAGCCCTGGGCATATACACTATTATTCTTCCGATAGCAGCATGGTTTCGGGAGAGGACTCCAGATTGCAGAGTAATTGAGAAAGTTACTGGTTCTCCTCCACTCTCTGCATATCTTTCTCCCCCCTCTTCATTGGCTCCTTTGAGATGCCCACATTTTTCACAAGTGTAAGTAGGATGATGAGGGATGGTGCCTGACTGGAGGCATCTTGCCCTTCCCTCAGAAATTCTTTCCCATTATGTCAGGGGCCCGGGAACGGTACTCTAACACGTCCCTGGGTAATCCCAGTTCAGGTGCACCAGGGACTAGATTCTGAGAAACTTGTCCCCAAAGGCTGGGTTTACCTGCATCTTTTATGACTAACTCCACAAGCACATTTCCAGTCTTAGCATCTGTGATTCTTAAACTGTTAAACCAACAATCGCCTGGAAAGAATGAATCAAGAAAGGTCCCTCTGATGTAGCAAGACTCAGCGTGAAAGCGATCAATACTATGTCCTGATTTTGCACCCCGGGCTGTGCAGGAGGAAATACCGCTAGCTGAGTACTGAGCATGCGTGCGCATGCGTTTATTTCTCCCTGCGCACGTGTGTGGCTGCGATGTGACTATTTGCTTTAAACTCTGGCCGGACTTCCCTGCAATGATGGGCTGGAATCTGGTATTGTAAGCCGAAATAAACCCTTTCTTCCCTAAATTGCTTTTCGTCAGGTTATTTTTTTTTTTTTTTATCATCAGAAATGCAATCAGAACAGCTTCACTTCATTGTGGTAGGCCTCAAGCTCCTCCTGAACATCTCTGGGACTTCCGGCTTACAAGTCAGCAGGTTTGAAACAGCAGGTTTGAAACGCTGTCACTGGAAAACTCCATTTAATGAGAAGAGACATCTAAACAAGCAGTCATTATGTGATGTTGAAAAATGTCATAATGGAGGGGTTCAAAGCGGAGTAATCAAAAGGCAAACAAAGCCAGTGGGGGGCACTGGGCAATGGCGGGTGAGGCTGGGGTCACAGAAGACACAAAGCCAAAGCTTCAGAAGGCTGTTCCAGGCCAAGGGAACAGTGGGTGCAAAACCAGACAAGACAAACAAGGAAACCCGGCAAACCCATGGGTATGGGTTCTGAAGGCTGGGTATGGCGGGCAAAAGGAAGAGGGGGAGGGCTGTGATCTTTTCTGTCACCCACCCTGCAGGAGGAAAACCCTAGACAGTGAGCAGTGGCGGCCTGAAGAGGGGGAGGCAGGCAGAATGAGAGCTGGCCCATGGAGAATAAAGAGGTGGGTGAGTCAGAGCCTGCCACTGGTCTTTAAGACTAAAGCGAACATCTCTTGAGTCTCCACCCTTTCCTTCACAAAATGTGCATCCACAGGGAACAAGAGAGCCACTTACCCCTGGTTTCGTTTTTCACCCAAAAATTGATGGAATCACTGGCAGAGACTGGGTCCTGGAAGTTCACGTTCTGCACTTCACACTGGAACACCTCTTTGTTCCTGGCTGCAAAGGGCACTTCCATTTTGAAGCCATTCTTGACAAACACAGCATTGGCCACGGTCACTATGTCTTTATTCTTCTTGGAGACTATAGCCTTGTTGATCTTCTTTAGTACTTTACCAACTCCTGAAGGAGAAATCAGAAAACACAGCAATATTTTCATGATTAATTTACATGCTTTAAAAAAATCCTTGTTGGGCACAGGGGCTGATAACTGTCATCTCAGGAAATGAGAGGTCAAAGCAAGAGGATTATCAAGAGTTTAAACTAAAGTCAGCTCAGGTTATAAAGCAAGATGCTGTTCTAAAAACAAGGCTCCATGAAAATGGCTCAGCAGGTCAAGTGCTTGTCCTGCAACCCATGAGGACTGGCCTTGAGATTCCCAGTACTCACACAAATGCTGGGCAGACATGGGAGTCCACCTACAATTCCAGCCCTCAGAAAGAGATGGAGAGAGGAGAGTCCCTAAAAAGAACTGGCTGGCTAGATAAGCCAATTTGGAAAGCTTTGGGTACAAGAGAGACCCTGCCTGAATGTTTAAGTTTGGAAGCAATCAAGGAAGAAACTTATAATCTTCACATGGACGCACATGTGTGTTCTTAAACTCATATGTGCAAGTAGACATAACACACACACACACACACACACACACTTCAAAAACCTTATCGTTTGTAACACAGTATAGAAGAACAAGCAGGTCAGGAGTCACAAGAGACTTAAGTCTGCCATGTAAGGGGCCTCTATCTCTGAACACATGGATAGCATCAAACCACAGAAGTTCTTGTGCGACAATTGCTCCTGTACCAAGTGTAATATGATGTTCTCCTTGTAGTCAGCATGAATGCTGGTCTACTCTGAGAATGCCAGCCATGGAAGAAATGAACTGCAGGAAGCTTCCTCATCCAGACTTCCTTGTCTAACAGTCTTAGCACTATTTCCTTTCCAGGATTCAACAATGTGATTTTTTTTTCCTATTTGAAGAACAGAAGATGAATAAAATAAGCATTAGGATGACTATAACAAATTGTCATGTGCCGCCAACCAGAACACTGTGATTTTTACTTGATATTGAGCTTGGAACGTAAGGAAATTAATTTTATGGCAACATAAGCTTTATTTTACACAAGCCATTCATTCACGCTCCATTTAGTTTGGGGGCATGAAAAAAAGAGAAGAAAATATGTCATAAGGATGTGAGATGGTTTTCCATAGGGAGCTGAATCACAGGACTGCCCTAATCACCTGAGGTCTTTTCAAAATCATAGTGTCCTAAAGCATCCCTCCAGAGTCACCTTGGCAGCGCTTGAGGGCTGATGTCATTCTGAACGAGCATCTTCTCAGATTCCATGAATGTTGGGGCCAGGGCATCCCTCGATCCACAAGGAGAGCTTTATATCATGGATGGAGAACTGGAACCTCGGCCCACCTTACCATCATGCTATGGGGGAAACCACTGTATAGCGAACAGCAGGCTTTGGAGGCCAAAAGTCATCTCTCAGGCCAAGTGCCACCCCTGGCACTTTGACTCTGCTTACCTTTAGATGTCCCTCGTTGTAATAAGCAATTGCCAACATGGCAGGATCTAACATCACACACACACAAAAACCTCTGGGCATGTCTGTGAGGGAGTTTCCCGATAGGGTTAATTAAGGCGGTGAGACTCAGCCTACACCCGGGAAGCACCATTCCCTGAGTCAGGGTCCAGACATAAAACAGGAGAAAGGGACCTGGGCTCCAGGTTTCTCTTTCTTTTCTTCCTGACTGGAGAGACAGCATGACCAGCTGCCTCTGGCTCCTGCTGTCAGAACTTTCCTCCAAATTGTGAACAGAGAGAAATCGTGCCTTTGTTGACTTGTTTTTTTTCCCCCCCAGGATATTTTTCCTCAGCAACGAATAAAAGGAATTAATAAACTTTTCGAGGGAAAAGATTAGAGCTCATCTTCCCCTTCCTCAAGCAATCTTGGGTCTTCCTCTGGGAACATCACTGGGAGGAATCCTCAGAATTTGAGCCCCAAAGAAGGTCCCCAGAATGTGTAAGTATATCATGAACCCTGACATCCCATTCTCCACAGGACTGCTGGCAATTCTGGAGGGAGAATTGGTAGGGGTAGATGGGTAGCCAAATAGGCCAACATCATGAAGATGCCGAGCTAAAACTGTAGCGGATAAGCATTTAAACCAAACCAAAACAACAAGACACAATCCCAGTTGCTGTTTTGGAACTATGCCGGCTGACAGGGCTGCTGGATGGCAGCAAGAAAGGCCATAAATCTAAGCAGTGACTCACAAAGGCGGTAGAAATCACCCAACAACCCTGAACTTCCCAGCCAGAGACAGGACACTGTGTCCCAGGAATTCACCTACCCTTTCTTCACATCTAACAGGTGGGCAAACTGCCAAACCAAGCAAAGTTTACCCCTCTGTCAACAGGGGCAGCACTGGGCATATGGGGCTCCCAACACATGACCCTCCCATATGAGGGTCGCACTGAAAACCCAAAGGAAGCAAGAGCAGCGAGAGACAAGGAAAAGCATTCTTCCTCCACTAATCCAGCTCGCTTGCCAACAGGAGCCAACATAGTCTTAGAACTTCACTGTCAGAAGAGGCAGGGAAGAAGGCGGTGAGAAAGCTCCCTCACCTTCCCATGAGGTAACTGTCACCTTGGTATAAAATTTGACTTGTTCACACTTTTTTTGTGTGTGTGCAGGGCAGCAAGGAAGAGCTCAGAGACAATCCTGTTTCCTCGGGTGTTACAGTTGTGGGAAGGGAGACCCACCCTACAGGGAAACACTGCCTGCAGGCACGGGTCCTCCAGCTAAGCAGGTGAGTCAAAACCAACTTTTCTTCCAATAATACTAAGCCCCAATCACCAACCCTTACCTGTATTTGTTGTTATTTTGTTTTTTTGTTTGTCCTTTTGTGGAAATAATTATCAAACCCATTTGTACATGGCTTTGTACATGGTAGGCATGCCCCCACCCCCAGCCCTGGGTTACATCTCCAGGTTTATTGCTTTGACCTAGGTTTGGCATGTAGCCAGACAGGTCTCCTGTCTCACTTCTTAAGTGCTATGATTATGAGCACATTAGTTCCCAGGTCCAGCAGCTGGACATGGCTGGGCATTTTTTTTTTTTTTTTACTTCAGATTTATAAGTGGTTTCAAATCAGCAGATGGGGTAGGCTGGGGAGATGGCTCAGTCAGTAAAGTACTTGCCACATAAGCATGAGAATCTGAGTTCGGATCCTTGGCCATCTATGTAAAACCTGTCAGTGTGGTGATATACAGCTAAGATCCTAGCATTGGGGGAGTGGAGGGAGGTAGTTCTCCAAGGCTCACTGGTCAGCTAGTCTTCTTAAATCACTGAACTTCAAGTTCAGTGAGAGACTATATCTTAAAGAATAAGGAGCAGAGGCTGGAGAGATGGCTCAGAGGTTAGGAGCATTGCCTGCTCTTCCAAAGGTCCTGAGTTCAATTCCCAGCAACCACATGGTGGCTCACAACCATCTGTAATGGGGTCTGGTGCCCTCTTCTGGCCTTCAGGCATACACACAGACAGAATATTGTATACATAAATAAATATTTTTTTTTTAAAAAAAAGAGTAAGGAGCAGGATGGAGGAAAATACCAACATGCATTTCCAGTCTTCACACGCTTTTGTACCCGCATGCACATGAACCCATACACGCTACCCGCACAAAAAAATTAGTTTTCAAAAGTTAAAACAAAAATAGAAAAGGGGCATGCCTTGTGGCCTTCGTCCAGTTTTCTCCAAGGGCATTGGTGACCATATTGGGAAACTGTCATCAGCATGGTCTCTAGAACTCATTCTGACAACCCATCTTTCATGCATGCTTGGTGCACATGCTCACATGTGTATGTTAGCAGTTCTGTACAGTTTTAGCAGTCACATAGACTCCCATTACTCCATTGCCATCATAAAGCTCCCACGCTGCCAGTCTGTAATGTGGACATGTTTTACAAGGATGCTTTCTTAGACCACAAAAGATTTCCCTTAGGAGAAAACAGTAGTGCTGGTAGACAGAGTACCACGAACCCAACAGCAACAGAAATACAGTTGCTAACTTTGGGGTGTCATCTTTCCTTTAGAAGACCCTGGCCCTATGTTCCAGATGGCACCCCATGGCTTCCCTAGGCTGTTCTGCCTCTCAGATTAAGCAGAGACCAAGCCATGACCCTTGACATGCAGGACTGACTGACAGCGAGGCGTCATGAATGGAGGGAGGGAGCGCACACGAACCGTTTACGCTGTATCTCATCACCGTCGTGAGCTGCTTCTTCGTCCTGCCATCCGCGCCCAGCTGCAGCATGCCCAGGATGGACGCAATCCCATGTGGGGAGACGACAATGTTCTCCTGAGCCCGTGACTTGATGATCTGATTGAAAACCTGGATTCCTGTGTCAGAGCCTAGTTCCTCCAGAGACAGAGAGTTGAACTGGGAGTACACAGAAGACAAAGTCACTGTGGTCAAGACGAAGAAGGGAAAATGCCAATTCATGGTGCCTTCCAACAAGGACAGCCTAGGAGGAAAAAAAAAAAACACAACAGATAGAAATATATCACTCTTTTGTGAACACAAAGGGACAAATATTCTGAACTCGACTTGATCTGATTCCTGCAGTCATGATAGTGAAATCCTGTGCGGAGCCTCACACGCATGGGGTCTCGACCAACAGGGCTGGATAGCAGTGAATTTCATCGGCTGGGTCCTTAGTATGTACCAGGTACTAGGCTGGAGCTAGTATTTAACTCTTGCAACTCGGTCAGTCATGTAAGCATTATTTCCAAGGGTCTTCCATGTGCCAAGCCCTTTTGTTAAGTGCCAGACAGACAACTGTAAACCAGATGGGTGAGACCCTAGCTCTCTCAGGGTGTCCTTCTAGAGAGACACGGAGAAAATAAACCAGCAAGCGATTAGATAACTTCAGAGAAGAGTAAAAGCCAGGATCAGAATGCAAAGCAATGTGGGTGAAAGAAGGGCTATGTGAGTGGGGTGGGGGTCGCGACATAGTGAATACAACTCTGTGGCAGGAACACAGATGAGGACAACTGAAAACCGAGAAAAGAACCAGCTATGCATGGATGCAGGAAGAGCATGCTAAGCAAAGGAACAGCAGGACAAAGGGACTGGGGAAGAACAGGCAGGCTGTGTGATAGAGGCCAAGGGAGACAGAAAGCATGGGTCGGCAAGAGACTACTTGCAGGGTTTTAAACAGAGGAAACGATTCAGGTTATTGGGGTTTTCTTATAACCACACAGACTTGCCTCTTTTAATGTACCACATCCAACTTTTTTTTTTTTTTTAAAGTACAGGGCTGTTAATTAAAACAAATTTCAGTGGTAGCTTTAAAGCGGCAACAGGGCAGAACAATTGGTAAATCCATAAACTGTGTGGATGCACTGCTGACGCCGAGCGTTTCAATTACAGCCATTGGCTTTAAATATGCTCCAGGACTTGATTGCCACCGACAGCGCTTTCTTTGGCTACGACAAGAGGTAGGAGTTTACAAGTATTTACAGGAAAGCAAATACTTCCATTAAGTTAGAACTCAACAGCAGTGCTCGGCAAAAACAAAGGCAGAATTTGTGAGGTTACCAATTTGATCCCTGCTTTAGAGGGCTGAGGTTTCACGAGGCACGGATCTCCCGTGGAGCCCTCTGAACCCCCTTGTCACCAATGGGAGGTTACAGAGGGAAGCATTTGGAGAGACAGGTGACCTGGAGTGAGAGGAAGTCAGCGGCCACAAGGGAAAAGAGAGAGTGTGGGAAGGGCTGGGTAAAACATGTCTTCTTGCCTTCCCTTCCCTGTTTTGGGAACTTCGCACACTAAGTTATGCACGGCTGATACTCAGAAAACACTTATGGGATTAAGCCCAAGGGTTTATGAGCATTGATTTCTAATTTTATTATTTTTCATTCCCTCAAACTGAGCTTATTGAATGTGGTTGAGGAAATGCTTGTGTTTAGCCCTGAGCATCACAATGAACTCCAAAACTGGTCCAAGAAAATGCCAGCCTCCTGACTGGTCAAGGAGTATCAGTACAAACAGAATTCCCCACCTGGCTGTCCATGTACAATGAGCCACTGACACACGGTTCAAGCCCATGTTCTTACCCATTGTGACACAGGTAAATTTCTTCTAAAAACTCAGAACATCTGGGGTTTCTCCAGAGCTTACTTATAAAATGATTGTCTAAATTCAGCCTGTTTAAATTCAAAAGGTGTAAGTGACCTACATACGCTCCCACGTGGGCCTCTGCTATGGTCAGCAGCGGCCTATTTTGACTTTGGCACCTTGGACTGGCTCTAATACCACGACAATTGCCCGAGTTTCCTGGAGCCTGCTGGACCTGGGAGGGCTTCCAAGGCCTGGCCGTGGGGCTGTACTTGCTCCTCTTCTGAGGGAGGCTTTGATTTCCCATTTTCCCTTTCTCCCTCAGGGAACACATTTCTTATTTGAAATTTAACATAACACACACACACACACACACACACACACACACACACACAAAATGTGGAGAACCTTTGTAACAACCAACCCCATGGTTGAGAAAGAGAGAGAGAGACAGACAGAGAGACAGAGAGAGAGAGAGAGAGAGAGAGAGAGAGAGAGAGAGAGAGAGACACTATGTTTTGAAATGAGGAGGGCAAATAAGTGTAAACTTTCTAACAGTCCTAATATTCAGACATCAGCATGGACAGTCTCACAAACAAAGTTACTTTAGTTACCAGAATTTTGCTCAGTTATGATTTTTTTTCCTCTGAAAGAACAGTCCCACTACAGTGGGAGTGTTTTTCTTGGTTTCTTTGCCCAGTTATTGAGAGATGTCCATGTTCGGCTTCAGAAAAGCACACTGGGCAGTCTCAGGGCTGTATGGAACTTGGAATCAGGGCAATTTTTGATGGATGTTCTGGGCATAACTTCTGCTTGGCTAAACGCTCTCAAAGCAAAACTCACCGGGCTTGTACTCATGTCTAAGAATAAGCTTATGAGCCTGGAGTATGGGTGAACCCATAAATCACTTCAGGCTTGAGTAAGTCCTAATAATGAAATATACTCACACCTCTACAGAAACTATTTTACACGGCATAAGTGTGGTTGTTTTTAAAATGCTTCATTTTCAGGACAAGCAGAACCCTGCAATGGGAAGAATATAGCAACTTTCTGTTTATTTTCATTTTTAAAAGAAATCGCTCTTCAAACTTGGGTATGAGAGAAAGAATGCGTATTTGGCCCAAATGTATTGGGTAGCGTGGATACAGCGGTTCATAAATCTGTTTGAGCGTTTCAATTTCTTGAATAATGTTTTTGCAACAATAAAAAGCAATTCATGTGCTTTAGGCCATCACTGAGGGAGCTCATAAGCCTACCCATAAAGCTACTGCCACGGGCACAGCCTTCCAAATGCTGGCTTTCTCCTACTCCGAGCCCTTTCACTTTCCGGCAAGGGGAATGCTCCCGAAGTAATTGGGCACTGCTCTGAGCGGTAAGCATGGTTTAGCGCAGTAAATAACGGGCTGCTGGTTCCGCAAATGCCAGATTCAAAATGCACACTTGAAAATGTGTCACTTGCCGGTGGCGGACGTGAAACACATGCCACAGACTCAGTGGCTTCCACATAGGCGAAGCTGAAATCTCTGCAAATTTCCCTGTCGGGCTTTCAGCAGCTTGCAACCTATTTCCTCCTGATTGATCATGACACTCTCTTGACCTCAAAAATAGATAGATAGATAGATAGATAGATGGATGGATGGATGGATGGATGGATGGATGGATGGATGGATGGATGGATAGATAGATAGATAGATAGATAGATAGATAGATAGATAGATAGATAGATAAAAATCCTTCATTGGTGGGCTATGGAAGCCCTTAGCCTGCAAAGTCTCCCAAGTCTCCTCTTTCAGGACTGTTTCCTGTTGGTGGCCTTTCCTTTGCTTTTTTTCTCTATTGTTCATTTAGTGACCACCAGAGCCACCCCTCCCCAAACTCCTCCTCTCTGAATATGTCATCTCTCTCTGCACTGTGCATTTGGCTTGTTTTCAAACTGTTCCACTCCCTTCCCACTAGACAGAAGTTCAAAACCAGGGGCCTTTAGCGTCCTGGAGTCTATTAAGAGCCTTACCACTGGCATGCCCTAAATCAGAGGCAGGAGTGAGGGCCTAATCCCACTGGTTCAGGGTTTGGTTTGGAATGCGGTATTCCAAAAATACTTCAGGAAACTAAAGTTCAGGAGATGGCACATACATGTCAGGATTTGGAGCTACTCCATACATTTTCCAGGAAATGTGAAAAAGGAGATGTGCTGGTGCTGTCGGGCCGCCCTCTCACCACAAATGTCCTGCTTCAGCGCCGCCCCTTAGGGGCTGGTCACATGCCGTGAGTTCTGCAGCTCTCTTCCCACTGCCTGAGAAGCTACTGTTCATCACTCGCCTGGGCTGCATACGGGCTTGCAAACAGACCCCTGGACTGACTCATGGCTGATTTACTATATAGCAGAAAGTAAGATATTTCTAATTTTCTATTAAACTATTTTTATACCTTTATCCTTAGTGCAAGCAGACAACAATTTCAATGTCTACACACTCTATTTAGCATAGCAAGCTCTATGTAAACAATTTCATGTGAAAAGAACCCAACAGAAGTCTATAGGCTTTGAGACTTTGCCAAGGGTTTCTCATCAGCTCTGGGTGAACTCAAGAATATCTAAAGAAAGGATCTATCCTCCATCACTCACTAAAATATGTTGGAATGTGTATATGAGTATACACATATATGTATATGTATACACATTGTTTCATATATTCAAATATACATAACATATATGGAAAATGTATATCCATGGTATTCTACATTTAGAAATGATCATTTTGTGGCTTATCTCTTGCAAGCTAAAGATTATTCTGAAGCAAACTACAGACATTATAGAGCAGTATTCAGGACCAATCTAATATGAACCCCACCCCCCCAGTTAGGAAATAGACCTACAATATCATTATCACTTAGCAAAATCAGTAACTCCTTCAAATGCTAATTATCCAGTGTTCACACTGTACTGATTGTCTTGTGTTACATGTATAATTTTATTTGGTTCAAGATCTCCAGACATTACAAGTTAATAACCCTCTTGCTGTTTTAGAACAACAACAACAAAAACACCTTAAGTTGCTTTATTTTTAACTGTGGTCCTAATACCCACTGGAATTTGAAAACTGTGTTCCTCTGTCTTATGTGAAGTTGGTAGAACCAGAACAAGATAGCTGACAACAGACAGTTAACTTGAAGAAAAGAAACTTTACTACCTGGAAGTTATTAGCAACCGTGATCTAGAAGCTAAGCAACTCAACGGATTCAATCTTCAGGTTCAAGCTGTTTTGTAACAGTGTTGTCCAAGGCATCAGGGAGGCTGGTCAACCATTCGCTTTTGTGCCATGATCAGTGCCCAAGTACCATTTTCTTTTCCCTTTAATTAGGGGTTCCAAAATGGTAGGTGCTCTTATAACTAAGTTTCCTGCATTTATTAGGAGGACTATAGAGACAAGAAAGCCTCCCTAGCGGACTACCCTGTGCTTCGGTGTGTGTGGGAAAGGTGGACAAACGCTAGAACAGCTGCCAATTCAGAATGACTTCATCAAACAATTCAGATCACCACAGTGTCTGCTTCTTCTCCCGCCGTTACAAACTCATGTTTTCAACATCTTCTAGACGCTTGATTCACTGTAACTATTCTTGTTGGAGACTCAAATTAAGTCACTTCAAAACTGACACTTGCAACATCCAATTGGATCATATAGTGTCCTTGGCTCCCTTGGCTTCTGATTTGACAAGATATCCTTAGGTTCATCTGTACATTTCCTGTCCCAAGTACAGTCACTTACTTCTGATTCCTTTTAGAATGAAACACTATTTAGAGATTGTATCTGGACACCCCCATCTCATGAATCCCAAGTAAAGTAAAGCAATATTGGGAGATGGAGATCCTGAAGAACCCACATTTATTTATGTCATTCTCTGGGGTGTATAGAATCTTAAAAGGTGGATTGCCTACACAGAAATTGCCTTGCCTCCCAGGGCCAAGAAAGCCACAGGAGGCTCATTAGACGAGGCCAAAACAGGGCAGTCAGCTGACATTAAAAAATTGGTAAGGTTGGTCAAAGTATACTACTAATGTGTAAAAATCAGTGAGTCTCCTGAATCGTGCCTATCATAAAAAGTGGAGTCACAATAATGTTAGGCACCTGGAAGGAGCAAGGGACAGTATTGCAAGGAAGACCACACCTCACCCCATTCCACCCCAGTTTCTCTCCATCACTTCTTCCCAGTCCAACAGACAGCCAATGGGGAAAGCTCTGAGGTCCCTCTTCTTCAAACCTAGATGCTCCCTCATTGATCTACCCCTGTTCCCACTCTTCTAAAGGGGACATGGTTGGCCCGAACAGACCTGCAGATCACACTGCATTGGGAAGGACCACAGCTCCCAACAGCTTTCGCCAAGGCCTTCTCAGAGGAGAGGCTTTAGTTTCTCAAAGGATAAATGAAAACTCTTCACACAGGTCCGCAACGCTCAACTGTCAGGCCAAAGATTTCCTACCAACATCTTTGCCAGCAGAAGAAAGTTTCCAACTCTCAAGAGCCTTTCACAACAGCCGTCCAGAGACCCTTCAGGAGTTGGTCTATGAAGACTTAAGGATCTCTGCAAAGCTGTGGTAACGGTTCATCCACAAGTAACTGGCGTGAAGATTAGGAAGCCAAGAAGAGGCTGGCCTTAAATACGGAAGCCAGAAGACTACATTTTGAAACCTCTGCAAGCCATTCCTGAAATTACGTCCCTCGGGCTGTCCTTGTTTTCCAAATAAGAGCGCATTTCCTTATGATAACTAAACCAGAAGAACAAGCAAGCTGGGACACGTGGTGATGTGCATCTGATAAGTATGCCACCGACCTCGGGGTCAGCATCTTTATAACGTAGGGAGGAGCAAACAAGAGAGGGCAGCTGGAGCTGCCGTGGCCTTAAAATGCTTTTCTGGGTTGCCCCCAAGAAACATAAGTTCTCTGAAGTTCTTCATATATATATCCCGAATCAAAAAGGTTTGCATATATGTTTGATATATATGACACCACTTAAAGAACCAATCTAAAAATGCTTAGGAAAGACATTTTCAACCATAGAAGCGGCAGCAATGTCGAAAAGGAAAAAGAATACGTTTGGTTTGTAACTGTACTCTGGTGCCCCACTGCCTTTCACCCATATATTTTTCATACTGAAATTTCTCTTGGGACAGGTGGTAGGCTAAAGAAGAAGATGTGGGAATTTATTAGCTGTCTACTTCCAAATATATAAGACTAGAAACGTTTTTTTCCCCTACTTTCTTCAAAGTTTCAGACACAATTTGCTTGGGGTTCAAATCCAGCTCCTACCACCCACTCACACCAAGCTTGCTCTGTCCTCTACTACTTCCATGTGTGCTTTTACAGTTTCCTTAGATGATTTAAACAAGAAATAGAGTGGTAAGAGCTGATACCTTCTAGTGTGCCACACTTCAGATGAGGAACTTCCTAACCCAGCAACCAAGAGAGGTCTTGTCTCCAGCACTGCAATGGTATTCACCCATGGCTTCCCCTCCCCCATTTTCTGATTTTTCAAGACAGGGTTTCTTAAAAACAGAGAAACAATTTCATTGCATTGCATTACAAAAAAAGATGCAACAAATATTGCACTTTGGGGAATACAAAATAGCCATGGATTCACAAATGTTTTAATAAAAAAATTGTTTTTATTGTATCATAATTAAGATACATTTTAAAACTATTTTTACATTTTAATTATCTGTACAAGGAGGGTGTGCCATGATGCACATGTGGAGACCAGAGGGCAATTTACAGGAATTTGTTCCTTCTGGCATATACTCAGGTCATGGGACTTGGTGGCAAGTGCCTCTACTCTCTGAGCCTAAAATACGTTTTGTGATTCTTTTATCTCACATTGAGATATTGTTTATACAATCTATACTCAAAGCCAGATGATAACTTCAAGCGTCCTTTGTAATAACACTGATGCTGTCTCAGGGTCCTCTACTCATTGATGAGAGCTCAGTGCTCTTAAAATTGATGCTGATTGAGACAAACTATGAAGGCCAAAAGTTATATCAACAAATAGATTTTAAAAATATTTCTGAAAACCAATATGGAATAAAGTTATATTTTGTTAAGAAAAAAAAGCATATACATGATAAACAACACACTCCTTTTATCAATTAACTGTAAGAGAATAAAAGATCTGTGCCCAAAAGTGATTATTTATTTCTAGAAGCAAAATCGTTGCAATAAATAGCTAAACTGGCCATTTTAATTGCAATCTAAATCTCCAATGGAAGTGGCCCCGCGGGCAGCCTTTTAGCAGCTCAGCATCCTTGCCCTCTAGCTTTTGCACGCTCCCTCGCTAACTGTTCGCACCTGCTACCCTTGGACCACTGCCAGTGGGAAGCAAAGCCCACTTTTCTTCCTGGGCCTTAAGTGTTTACAGACACGATTTCCTCCCAGAAGGCTAATAGCCATTGACTCCTGGTCTCGCTGTAAATGACTCTCCAGAAGGCCCATGAGCTCTGGAGTGGGACTTGGCCCCGATACCATCTCTCGCTTAGCTTCTTCCTTTAATAAGACCCTCTCTTCCCAATCCCCTGCTAGGTTTGCCTAGAAGGGCTTCCTTATCCAATCACTTTGCTGCTTCAAGGAGAACATACATGACCTATGTCACCCAACACTGAATAATAGTTAATGACATCCACCCAATAGTGTCACTTGCTGTTATGAAAACCAAGCAGTAATGTATCAGTCACTGATTCTGGATAATTAGGATAATTAATTCCAGATAATTTCTTTTTGTTTCTGAAACACTTTCGCTATATAACCCGGGCTGGACTCAAATATGCTCAGTTCTGTGCCTCAGCTTCCCTAGGTTGGAAAAGATATACTTTAATTGACAACAAGGCCATTGATGATATAATCAAGTACGCAAAGATTTATACTCTGCAAAAAGACTAAAGGGCACCACCGAGCTACTGTTAGACAACTGTTTCTGGTGATGAGTTCATGCTCCACATCATTTGTAATTTGCAGAGCTTCAGAAATGAAATGCCACACTTAGAACATAATCTTTTTTTTTCTGCTTAAAAAAAACACACATGATAGGAGCATGGAGTCAACATCAGCTGAAAGGTGAACACTGGATGGAAAGGGGGCAGAGAAAGCTGCAGAGTACAGGTACCAGAAGGCCATGGAAAACTGGAATAAAGTGGTATCTATTGGAAAGAGAAATGTGGACACATAACACAGTAAGCTCCTTTCTTATACACATGGTCTTCTGTCAATCAATAGAGATGGCTCTGTTCTGATGGGCAACTTGATCTACATCTCTACATGTCCATATAAGACATTGAAAGAGAGAGGTAATTATCAATGAATATTTTACGCCAGGCATTTAGTACAGTGCCTAGATTATGGAAGGAATTCAATACATGTTTATGAAACAAATTGCTAATTCAATGGAAGTTAATTGTTTCATTTCTAGTCTATGTGCCAGCAGCAATTAAACCCTTCTCCCTCAATTCTAACTTGCTTAAAATCTATAGACTACACCCGTAAGTAGTTGAAAATAATAGCCATCATTAACTGGAAACACACTTCTGTAGTCTGAGTATATGTATCCTCCAAGAATTCACTTACTGAAGTTCTAGCTTGCAAGGTGATGTTATCAGAAGTTGGCTCTTGCCAGACACGGTGATGCACATGTGCCTTTAGTACCAGCACTCCTGAGACAGACACATCTCTATGAGCTCAAGGCCAGCTTCGTCTACATAGTGAATTCCAGGTCAACTAGGGACACACAGTGGGACTCTGTCTTAATAATACTGATAATAATAACAAAAATCATATCTTTGAGAGATGATTAGTTCTTGAGGGAGGGGTTTCACGATGGTATGAGTGTCATTCTCAAAAGGACCTCAGAGACGGTTAGTCCTGCTTAATGCATGAAGGAACAACTAGAAACAACTGTTTGTACCACATGCAAACAGAAAGCAAGCCCTTGACAGCCACTGCATATGCCAGTGTCTTAATCGTAGATTTCCCTGACTCTAGAACAGTGAGAAATAAATTCCTGTCATTTATAAGCTCATCAGTCAATGATATTTCGCTACAGCAGATTAAACAAACACGGCATCTACTCAATGCCAGACACCATATTTTACATTGAAAATGCAATTTAATCCTCCACATAAGAAGTAGACATTAGTTGTTTCTATATTATACAACTCATACATGGCAGAGAGACCGGAGGTTGAGAGCCTGTGCACTTGGCTAACATGCCACAGCGCTCTCTTTGGTGGTATTTAAAGGCCCATGAAGGAAAAGGTAAAGAAACACTGTGTTCCTCTACCTCGGTTTAACTCGGCAAACACTTGGAGCAAACAAGTGACCACAACCTTCAAGAGTGCCAAACTGAACACAGTGTTTGTTACTCTAGGGAGGTGGCTTTCACCCAGGGTGAGGGCGACTCTGTCCCCTGGGGAATATGGAGACGGTTCTGGTTGTCACTCTACTTGGATAGGTGGTGTTATGCCACCTAGTGGGTGGAGACTAGAGATACAGCACCTTATGGGGCTAAGCCTCTCAGGGTATGCTCCCCGTACCTCAAGCTTCAGGGTGTGGGTTGGCTCCTGTACCTCATGCCTCACAGTGAGGGTTGGCTCCTGAACCTCATGTCTGAGGGTGTGGGTTGGGTTCTGTACCTCAGGCCTCAGGGTGTGGGTTGGCTCCTGAACCTCAGGCCTCAGGGTGTGGGTTGGCTCCTGAACCTCATGCCTCAGGGTATAGGTTGGCTCCATACCTCAGACCTCAGGTCTCCATTAAAACCTATGCTCTGATTCACAGAAGAACACACACTCCTCCTCTGCCCAGGTCACACCAAAATGTCACTGACTTCCCTTTCTTTAAGAGTGACAGTCAAAGCTACAGCAATACTGACACCAATTTGCAGGATTCTCCCCAGTTTTTTTTTTTTTTTAACCTGAAACTTGCCTGTGTGGAAGAGGAAGGAATCTAGCCAATTACTTCCGTGCATCCTAGAAGGGAAGGCTTATGACCAGCAATTATACCTTCAGCCTGCTGGCTAGTTCACCCAATCCAATGTGACGACTCCAGTTTGCCACAGCCTGTGGAAGACACTCTGAGGCCGGAAGCAGGGATAGAGGCATTCTAATGAGCTGCTGCTTCCTGCAGGAAGCATGGGGCGATGGTAATACCAGGCTGAGTCACTGGGCAGCTATTTCCCTAAACTCTCCGAAGAGCAGCAGCGGGAAGTCGAATGGCATCCCATCCTCTGCCCTTGGTCTGTCCTCCTTCCCACCGGCAGTCAGCTCTCTCCCCATGGCTGCTTGCTTTCGCTAAGTCAAAGCTGCTCTATCATTCATGTTCGGGAAATGGAACTGTCAAGCTCAGAGAGAAGATCCTTAACATTCACACGCACCCTGTGTAATGTTTCGTACCTCCGTACTTCCTCCCTGGCACCCTTGGAACCATTTCTTTCCAGGACCTGCTGAGCGAAGCAATTCTGGGCCCCACCCCAACTCTATTCCCTCTTCCTCCTGAGGAGACCTGTCTGTCTAGCCAGGAAAGCCAGACTACTCGGCAAATAAGTTCTGAATTAGGTCTCAAGAGGACCCCATGTCAAATTACCCTAAAGAGTGAAGGTCTCTGCCTCTCCTTCCCTCCCTCTCCGTCTCTCCCTTCCTTCCTCCCTCTCTCTCCCTCTCTCCTCTCTTCTCTCTCTCTCTCTCTCTCTCTCTCTCTCTCTCTCTCTCTGTGTGTGTGTTAGAGTGTGTGTGTCTATGGGGGGTTCCATCTTCATGGGGAGGGAAGCCTTCTTTAGCAAACCAGTAAACTGGTAGATGACATCCAAGCCCCACAAAGATGTCACAGAGGGGCTTATTCTGAGCCATGAGGCTCAGCTTTGACAGCGCTAACAGAGGATGTGGGCTTTAATCAGGCAGGAACCTGAAGGCCCCTGTGCTCCTATTTCAGACAGTGGGGGTGGTGGGCAGGGAAACCCACATTCGACCACGCAGAGAGGGATTCAGACGGCTAGCGCACTGTTTCACAAGCGAAAGCCTCTTGGCTCCCCTAAAGTCAGGTAGTACTCAGAATTTTTGAATATTAAGCACAGCCATCCACTCCTCTATTCCACGAATACTAAGGCAGTGTTGCTGGGCTCGCTGCTAGGCAGCCAGAAGAAAACCCTGCCCTTGCAGTCAGAAGAGAACCCTGTCCTTGCAGCCAGAAGAGAACCCTGCCCTCGTGTGAGCACTTTTTATGAGCATGTGATAATGGCACTGCGGCGGTGTGTCCGCTGTTTCAACTTGCGTATCGAATCGCTGACCAAATCAGGATTATTAGCATCTCTCCTAAGGGCTTTCAACCCAAGTGGTCTGGGACCCTTTGACATCATCTCTAAAGACATTTGCAGTCTTTAGAAACATATAAAGGTGAGGAGGAAAGAGTTGTGGCATCCCGAGGAGAAACCAGGGACACAAGGTGTCACAAAAAGCTCCCAACAATGAGGAACTACACAGTAGCAACAGAACAGAGGGGTTGGCAGGCCCTGCTTTAGAGAAGAAGACTTTAACAAAACCATCAGGCCACTGAGACAATACTTGAATTCATTTTTTACTTATCTTTGGTACAAACACACCAGAGGAAACCAGGCACATCCACACAGGGAGGATCGGTAGCCGTCTGAGGAAAGCCCGGCCCTCCCCAGTGGAGACTGGAGAATGAGCTGTACATAGAGTCCACGCAGCAGGGCGAGAGGTCAGAAAGCCATCCATTAAGACAGCCTGGAGGGTGAAATGTCTTTGACGGCTTTGCTTCTTCTCTTTTCCCACCATCATCCCTTTCCCTTTGCAGTCTTTGCAAAGCATGGGTGACCCTGGAGTGGGAAACCCTGCTGAACACCCAACTCACGGGCAACGCCCACCAAAGCCCAAACCCGAGAGCAGCTGAAGACTCTCTCATACCCGTGTCCATCTTCCTCCACTACCCCTTGTACTTGGGTACCGGGTGCCCTCAGAGGCCTAAAGAAGGCGCTGGATCCTCTCTCACTGGTGTTTCAGCGGGTCGTGAGCCGCTGCGTGGGTGCTGGGAATCGAATCGGGTTCTCTGGAAGAGCAGTCTGTCCACTTAACTGCTGATCCGTCTTCCCAGCTTAGGCCAGTTCTGAAGGCCTCTATCAATGCCGGCTTCTGCCATCACTACTGTGTACAACCATAACCATCATAGACAGAGACGATGATCTCATTCTCTGAGGGTCTCCACTACAGACCACCTGAACCTGAACTTCAAGTACAAAAGACTCAACCTGACTCCTGAACACAAAATGAAGCTGCCTTATTTAGTTGCTTGTCCTTCTCTTCCGTGGCTGACCCATTTCCTATATTTCCTCAATGTAAGGGTTGCAAAGGCCTAGGATGTGACAGTAAGGGACCTTTGTATCTGGGCACAGATCTCTAGTGAAAATAACGTACAGGCCTTTGTCTTCCCAAGGGCAGCAGGATGCTGTACTGCTCCATCAACAGTCCCCATGACAGGATTAGAAACGACCATGGAGCACCACGTCATCTTGGGAGATGGGCGTCAGGCTGCCAAGCTCATGAATACAGAGTGTTTTCCTATCAGCTCGAAATTGAAACAGGGTGCCTGTTTCAACTGAAATGTGACTCAAGCCACGGTGCAGGTTTTGGTGCGGGGCAACCAGACAAACCCTGTCTCAGTGGTCACGAGATTTAATGGTAGCGGTCTGGATTTTAAGCTTTCTCTCAGAACTGTTTTGTTTATATGGGTAAAATAACATGGAACAGGAAATTCTAGACAACTACCCAAAGAGACCACTTGCAAATAACGTGACACCATATTACAGAGCCTATTAGGGTGACCTCAGAAAACGGGCAATCTGGAAGAGAAGGCTTAAGTGATTGTAAGTGGACCCCAATACACAGTGTTCCTGCATAGAGATATTCCCTCAGCAACTTTCATGGAGAGACTAGGAAGGGAGGTGGCTAGTCCTAACCACTAAGCTTCCTAGTCCTAACCACTAAACTTGCTAGTATTTTCCAGATCTTAATAATTGGCACCACCCACCACCTATGTACGTCCCATCCAAGAATTCAAGCCAAAAGCCTGGGAACTATCTTTTCCTTTATCCTATTAGAATCATCAACAAATTCATTCTGCCTCTTGAACGCATCTCAGATAGTCTCTCCATCTCCTGGTCCCCAGTCTAAGCCACCAACTTCTCTGGAAGGCAGCACTGAGTTCCTTACCCGAGATACCACCCACACTGCTCTGACTGACTGCTGAGAGCAGGAAAGCTGACCACGATCTCTGCAAAAGATCTGCGCCACACTATCCAGTGGCTCTCCAACATTCTTGTTAGCAACGGTACGTCCATCCTGCAGCCTATTATAAGTCACGATTTGGCCAGGATCAAACTGTCCTCCTCCAGATATACCGAACCTGCTGGTTTCTTTTCAGCATCTGGCTTCCACTTCACGTGGAAGTTTTTCCCAAATGAAAGATACATCATGCTGTTTCCCCTTGCTTCCTCATCTGCCCTGTGCATCACTGTACCCTAGCATCCAGGATGGTACATGGATAGCCAGGGGTTTAATATACAAACAAGGCATTAGAGAAGTAGCCAGGCCTCTGAAGACCAACTTAATTCAAAGGCGCACCATGGACCATTTCACACAGTCTAACATAGCTAAAAAGTACTTGGTACTCTTCACGAGCTGAACTGGATGACTCTTGGTCGGAAGGGGCTGTTAAGCAGCAGCTCTAGGTGCTACCCAGGAGAGGCTTGCTGCATCTTCCACCCAGTTGTGATAACCACATGCCTGGAGAAATGAAGACAGAGGGAAGAATGACCCTGTTTGGCTGATACCACTATTAAAAATTTGCAATTAACGGCCAGCATTCCCATTGTAGGCACAAAATGCCTAATTAACCTATAGTCATCGTTTGAAGCAGAATAATAATGGATTTCAGCACAGTGTGGCTGGCCAATCATTTACAACATCATTTATTTCAGTAGGAGTATTCGTTATACCCCACCCCACCCCCAGCCAAGCTTATGGAACAACCATGAAGGTGTGGGTTAGACCACTCGGACAGATTCAGCTTCCTCTCTGCATCAATATTCTAGGTGATGTCTGAAGCGAGATGACGGCGAACAATGGGAAGGGATGGGGCAGAGGCAGGACTCTGTTCCTTTGATCCCATCTGACTTTTAAGTTGTGTTTGGCACATTAAAAAAAAGTAAAAGGAAGGGAAAAAAGGAAGGAAGGAGGGAGGGAGGGAGGGAGGGAGAAAGAGAGAGAGAGAGAGAGAGAGAGAGAGAGAGAGAGAGAGAGAGAGAGAATGGACAACACTGTAGAGCTGGAAGTTCCTGGTGAAAGCACCGCCTCACAGCCAATCATGCTTCTCTCTGCAGTGGAGCGAAAGTTTGAAGTGTGAAGGACCAAGTCTCACTGCCACGGATCCCCATCCAGGCCACCCTAACGAAGGCGCTATTGAGCTCACGGCGCCTCCTCTGGAATGCGAAACGACTTCCCAGTTTTACCTGCTACTCTGCAACAATATTTTCAATTATTGGTTTACTTGCAACTGCCCTCCAAGTCATTTAACTAGATCTTACCTATATAAAATAGTCAACTGTGCTCTCTGAGCAATTCCCAGCTGCAAAAAAGAGAGCTGTCGTGAGGAATTCTTTTCCGTAGCTAATTGAAAATACTGCACATATAATGCATGATTTAAAGGACCCAGGAGGAGTTTCAATTTGCATTCCCTATTTTAAATGTACAATCGAATGCTGTCTTAAAGTGCCCTACACATTTAATTCAATATAGCTTGCCCGAAGCCCCAGACACTCTTAAATTTTAGCACTGTGAATTTAATGATGGGAGGTTTTTAAGGCTCCAAGTGACTTTTAAAAACAATAGCTTGAAGGGGGGGAGGGACTCTTTTTCTTGAGAAAACAAACATTCCATAGATTTGACTGGTTCAAACCTGTATGAAGAAAAGAGACGAAAGCTCAAAATGGCAGCAGGGTGCCAGGATGCCTGCCAGGAGGAAGGTGCCAGTCATAAGAACATCCTCACCAAGGAGGCACAACCGAGTTCTTGAGAGTGCCCAGAGCTATATGTTTCAAGAGGCGAAAGCCCTGTGGACATTCAAGACCAGGGTGGCTGACAATCACACCCACGGGGATGAAGACAGAGGCTTCATTTTAATGCACGCTATTTGAGAGGAGGGTGTCAAAGTGACCACCTTCTATTTCTGAGAGCCTAGCGGGTTTCGAAGTACCTTGTGCACTTCCCCAGTTAACCAAGCATTATTGAGGTCCTACACTAAAAACCTTCAGAAGGGATGAATGACAGACTTCCTTAAAGGAAAAGAAACAAAGACAAGAAGTGGCATGTAGTAAGAAGAGCTTCAGGCCAAGGAGGGAGGCAGCTACTTGCCTTTATAAATGGTTACACTGTTTGATTATTTGTGTTCCTCCAAGTAGTAAATACGTAGAGGACCATGAGAGCGAGGATGGGGTGGGGGTAAGGCACTGCTCCCCATAACAGATGAGAGGGACCAATAGTGGCAGCCACTGGTGTCTCATAACTACCAGCACAGAACAAAGAACATTACTCTAAAGTCAGGAAACACAAGAGACATCAAATATACATCTACTGAGGGCATGAAAGTTCCAGGCACACTCTGAACCCTCATCTTTGGTCTATAAAATGAGAAATAAAATTAAGATGAAAGAACTCACCACCTAGAAATTTCAATCACCTGTCCTCAGGGGGGAGGCTCTTACATTGTCTATAGATACGCACAAGAACGGAAGGGACGTAGTTGTGTATAACTTTCGATGAGCTAACTACCTCTGCCTATTGGCTAGGAAACAGTCTCCATGGAACTACCTCAGGTTTTCAGTCCTATGAACTGGGCCACTAACTTACACATTTTTAAAAATATATCCTTGCCTACCCTGGAATTTGCTATGTATATCCGGATGACCTAATAGATTTACCTGCCTCTGTGCTGAGACTAAAGGCATGTACCACCATACCCGGCAACCCGCACAATGTTAGCAACCCCTCAAGATTTGTTGTTCCTGAGCACTGGTTTGGTTTTGAATCTTGAGACAGGTCTTGCTAAGTGGCCCTGATGTGTCTGCGGTCCAATACTAGGTGAGGCTGACCTTAAAATTATGGAGGTCCTCCTGCTTCTGCCTCTGAGCCATCACACCACAGGGGACCCTGTTTATCTGTCATCTGTCTGGGACACTGGTAACTGTTAGGCTAACTCTAAACAACAATGAACGTCCTGACAAACTCCGAGCCTTTACTCCACACTTCACACTGTGAACACCAGCAGGAAATGCCATCTAAGCAGCCATTTTTTTTCTGCTGTGCAAAGACAACGTGGCACCGTTTGATTACTTGCTTTTCTTACCCCCCCCTGGCACCGGAGAGTATTGATTATCTTTTCCTCAGGGAAAGTCCAAGGAACATAACCAAAAGCTGAGCCTGTCCTGCAGAAAAGAAAGAGAGGGAGAAGGAAAGATCCATGTAGCTAAACCAGATCCCTAAGACATCCATGTTCCCAAACAGATGTAGAAACTAAACATTCTGGTGTTAAAGAAAAAGTCCTCAGAATTCACTGGAGATATCACACTGAAAATGGATTCTGCCAGGAAACAGGGAGCCAGTGTTGTGCATTTGTTATTATGATTGCTATGGCTGTTGTGAGGTCAGCTTGGCACCCACTGATGTGACCCTGTGATATTTAGTCTCCTCTTTTTTTGGGCGGGAGGCGGTTCTCTTAACCAAGTCTCCTGCCCACTCACTCAGGTTTGGTACAGCCAAACTTCCTAGGCAGAGCTTTCTGGTGAGCTACAGCAAGCAAAACTAGCTACCAAGAAAGTATTACAAACATGGAAGCGGTGGGAACAAACCCTATGAGCCACCTTCCAAAATAAACTAAAGACATAAATAAATATATATGTGTCCAAAAGCAAAAATCTGGAAATACTTCCCAATAAAGTACGGGGGTAAGCAAAGAGGACTGGCCCTTGGTTGGAGTGTTTTATCACCCAATAGAAATAACAATTCTATATTTACAAGCCGTCCCCACCATAAAACCAAAATCATTCTTCAAAGCTTAGAAACCATCCAGGGTGATAGGAAGCAAGGCTCCAAATTCAGTTTCCTCCCCTGGTTTGCCTCAACTTCACTTGCTACGGTAGACGCTGACACCTTCTGAAGGCATCTAGGAGGGAGTCAAAAGAGGGGGACATTTAGCTATTTCCTATAAGAAGTCTAAGTTCACTCAACACAAACGTGGGGCACAGACCAGCTGCCTCATCTGTGCCTGCTTTCCTAGATCACACACCTGCTCAGGGACTCAGTGCCCCGCTCTATAGTGAGGGCCAACCCTTCATCCATTGTCTACAACAGAGGTAGATGAGATGACATAAACCCTAGCGCTCTTCCTCACGGGACTGACCACTTCTCTCTACCACGTCCAAGCTACGGCAGAAGAGCAAGGGCTTCTAAATCAAACAATCAAATGAAAAAGAAAAGAAAAAAAAACCAAGAACTTAACATTCGCTTTCTCCCTTTATCTAGCTTCTGGAGTGGACAGTGTACCAGGGACTGGGTAGGGCGGGCAGACTGGCTGAGCTTCTTGTCATAGCTGCAAGTTCTAAAGGAAGATGATACTCCACAACAATGCAGAAAGGGAGTGGTTTCACTGGAGGCTTACAAAGTCCTTAAAGGGGACACAGAGTTGTTGACAGGCCACACCACACATGAGATGCGCAGATGATACATAACCCAGCCAGAGAGACAGACAGAAGGGAACGTGCAGGGTGTGTCTCCCTCAAGGCTGGCATTGACAGTGCTCCTTCAGGAAAATGCCACTCCTAACTGTGATCTCGACTTTCCCACCCAGATACCCCAGACGCAGAGCTGAATTTTCAGCACACTCAGCACCCCTCTCCACATTGGTCAAGAAAGGACCCTTCTTCTAGAAGGTGTACTCTCCATCAATGGCCTTCTGACTCCCAAGTGTGAATGCCTAGCAGGCAAACTCAGTTTCCTCTCTTCTCAGAGAAGGTCCTCGCTACCCTCCCAGGTTTGGGTTAACCAGACTAAACAAACTTTCTGACTAAGACATGAAATCACATGGACCACGAGCTAGAAATAGCACTTGTCTTGCCACCCCCACCTTCCACGAAGCAATTTATTTTGGCCTCTCCTCGGTCATCATCCAGTACCTACTATCATCTCCGTTCCCAGCTATGTTCCCAGACACCACATCTCCTTACTGAGTGACATGTCACGGGCACGAAATGTTGACTCGGTGGCTATGAAAAAGTCCCCGAGAGAACAGCGGTGCAATTGCCCTCAGAGGCAAAAATGTAATTATCCATGACCCCTAGGGCCAATGATTGACTATGCAGATGCTAAAAGGTGACCTTTCATAGTCTCTTCCTCTGACAGTAGACAGGGCCTCAGCTTTGCTGGCTAATTTTTATGGCAACTTGACACAGGCTAGAACCATCAGAGAGGGCCATCGATTGGGGAGGGGACCCCAATTGAGACAATGCCTCCATAAGATTAGCCTGTAGACAGTCTGTAGGGCATTTTCTTAATTAGTGATTGATGGAGGAGAGCCCAGCCCGTGATGGGTGGGACCACTTCTGGGAAGGTGATGCTGGGTTCTATAAGAAAAGCAGACTGAGTAAGCCATGGGGAGCAAGCCAGTGAGCAGCGCTCCGCCATGTCCTCTGCATCATCCTGCCTCTAGATTCCTGCTTCAGTTCCCGCCCTGACTTCCCTCAGTGATGGACTGTGGTCTGGAAGTGTCAGCTGAAACAAACCCTGTCCGAAGCTGTTTTGGCCACGGCGATTTCTTTTTTTCTTTATTTTGAAACAGGGCTTTCGGTAGTTTTTGGAGCCTGTCCTGGAACTAGCTCTTGTGGACTAGGCTGGCCTTGAACAGGCAAGAGATCCTTCGACCTGTGCCTCCCGAGTGCTGGGATTAAAGACATGTGCCACCACCGCCCAGCTGGTCATGGTGTTTTACCACAGCAAGAGTAGCCCTAACTAGGCTATCAGCTAATCCATTTCCTCATCATCCCGGCCCCAGAGCTGGATGACATTTCTTGGCCTAGGCTGAAGACGCAATTGAATTTAAGATTGGATACTTAGCAAAATGGGGGAGATGATACATGCTGTTCCTAGGCCTGGCCCACCATGCATCCCCCTGACCGTGCACACAGTTCTGCATGTGCCTGTTCTTATAACCATGCACGGAAAGTACACGCTTCCTATGAAGAGTGGGTCACACTTTGCCAAGTCACCCACCAAAACTTTCATCTTTGGTGTGCGAACTAATTTCTCCTCTGAGCCAAATAAGCCGTTTTGGGCTGAAATAAATCAACAAAAAACAAAGTTTGTGGCAAATGGAATTTTTTGGCCATACAAGTAAACAAAACAAAGACTATTACCCACAGGGCATCTAAACACCTACATTTATAACTACATTCCCACCCTTCACCTGTGCACAGACTTACCTCACAGACATCCCTATGACATTTAAGTCACTTCTCTGCCTGAAGGGTTTCACACGAGGCCTCCCAGACAGCAGCTGCCTAAGAACTGGCTATCACTGTCCTCACGTCACAGACGAAATCTTGTCACTTACCTGTAATTTTTCGGTGGGGACTCTGGGTTCTTCATCTACAGAATCATAAGCTTCTGCAGACTGCCTGACGGATTCAGCATGATCTTCCCAGGCCACAGCTCATCATTCTCGGCCTCGCAAGATCACAGAGTACTTTTTTTGTTTTTTTACTTTCTTTTATAAGAGACATAGGAGAGAGAGACTCCGGTGTAGCCGTCTCAACAATTCAAGCCCCCCTGACCACTAACCACTCTGACATGCTAAGCACCTCATTAGTGTCATTAACGTTGGCAGCTCAAGACTGACCCGGTGAAGCACCAGGGGCAGGATGGAGGTCACAGAATCACGTCTGCTCTAGTGAGGGAACACTGACCACATCAGTGAAAGAAGACAGAGCAAAACAACTCCATGGAAACTCAACTGTGTACTGAGCATGTGCATTTGTGTGTGTGTGTGTGTGTGCGCGTGCGTGTGTTTGTGTGTGTGTGTGTGTATGTGTGTGCGCGCGTGCACATGTGTGTGAAGCTGTGCAATGTCAGGTATCTTCCTCTCCTGCTTGTGATCTTAGTTTTTGGCACAGACTCTCTTATTGAAGCTGGATCTTAATCATTTCAGCTAGAACAGGTAGCCAGCCAGCCCCAAGGACCTGCCTATTTGATGCCCCAATTCTGGGAGGATAGACACACACTGCTGATTCTACACGAACACTGGGGATTCGAACTCAGGTCCTTGAACTTGTGCAGCAAACACTTTACTGGGCCATCTCTCCAGTCCCTTCACTGTTGCTATTGTACCTTCTAGAGAAGCTGTTCTCAAACTGTGGGCCCCTTTTGGGGGTTAAATGACCCTTTCACAGGGGTCACATAGCAGATAGCCTCCATAATACATTTCCATTAAGATTTAGAACAGTAGCAACATTACAGTTATGAAGCAGCAAGGGAAATAATTTTATAGTCACTGCAACACAAGGAACTGTATTAAAGAAAGGGTCACAGCATTAGGAAGGTTGAGAATGACTTCACTAGATCCCTCTGTGGCTGCTTCCCATCTGCCACTGCTCTTGGTTACCCAGAACACAGACATGTTTTCAACACGAGTGGATGAGAACCGCCATGGTTGATGCCTGTCCTGTCCAGACATCTGTGTGTCTCCAGGTAACTATGACTGAGTAAGTACTCAAAACCCAGCTCGTAAGTTGAATTTCACCGCAGCGACAGGACCACCATTCAGTTTCTGAACATCATGGGATGGGCAGGCACATCAAAGACTCAATTTGAAGAATCTCTTCTACTCTTAAGACAGATTCCTCTTCGGGATGATGGGAGTGGATACAGACAGGAGGAGACATGAGTTGGCCAGATGTTTCTAGGAAATGGATGGAACCGTCCACAAGTAAAGGGTCCAAGCAGGCAGGGTCCAGCAAGCTGCAAAACTGTACCCAGACTTGACATCCCGAGAGCAACAGGGGGCAGTGATCAGAAAGGGGGGAATTGTGTCATAGCCCTGACCTTGACTTGGATTTAAGTCCCTTCATTTCCTAGCTCCTTCGGTGTGAAATGGGACAGACACGCTTCCTCTCTAACAAAGAGGGGAGACCCTCACCATGTGTACTCCCCCCCTACCCCGGTGGAAATGGAGCACAGGCAGGCAGATGTTTGACACTGGCTACCCAGAGCAAATGCATGTGGAGCTGGGATCTAAACCCAAGTTCTTCCGACTCCCAACGTGAGTCCCTGCCCAGCGATGTCTGACCTTTTTATCCCAGGCGTCTTGCCTTGTTGCTCAGCCAGTGAAAACAGTGGTTCAGAATAAAAAAAGTTTCCTCCGTGGGAACACATGGCTCCAGATTCTCTTCCATCTACGTGCGTCTGCGCAAGTTGCTCTGCACATCTGCATCCCATAATTTCTCCTGACAAACTCCGGCCCTACTCTCGGTGTTGCTAGGGCTCTTCACAACCAAGTATAAAAACGTGCCTAACAGCACTCGACAGAGGGCTCTCTGTGAATTTTTCATTTCTTTCTTCTCCTTGGAGTTTCTTTTCAGTTCCTCTATGCCAGGCACAGTAAAAGGAACCCAGAAGGCTAAGATAGGTTTGTGGGTCTTCACAGGACAGGTAGGACACATGCAACTAGAACAAGAAGGGAGGGGCAGGAAAGCGTAACTTAACCACCATACACACAAAAGGTGGACTTTCCTTGTACAAAGAAATCTTAGTCAAAGAAGTGACGCATACCTGTAGGAACAACTCTTTTCAGTCCTTCAACTACGCTGGATTAATTCATATTTATATGATCAGCACTTCGATATTCCTAATTTACCACCTTGTTTCACAAGAATAAGTTTATTATGAATACCTGAGCATCATAGGCCAATCTTCTAAATTGCCATTTTAAGAAGCTAACAGACTTGGCAGAAAGTGATGTGACTCTCTTAGTGAATTAATTTCAGAAAGAAAATTCATGTCTTTAGGAAGGAAAACCTTTTATAATTATGTGATCCACCATACCAAAACTCCATGGCATCTCCCATGCCATCGTCAGAACTACACTTGTCAGGTAGAGGCACACACTTAGAGCATTGCGTTAAGTCTCAAATGGCCAAGCTCCAAGAAAACGCCAAGACGGCTCTATGAACTACAGCAGAAAACGCAGGTCTGATGTGGGAATGCTTGCAAGTTAAACATTTTTAGGATTCTAGTATAATTAGGGAATCCAATCATACTTAAATGAACTCATGTTCTAAATACATCCAGCACATCTTTAGATGAGTCATTTCTGAGTTGGGGAGATGATCCTGGGTAAGGTGTTTGACACAGAAGTGTGAGGACTGGAGTTCAGATCCCCAGAGCCTTGGCAGAGGTGGTCTAAGTGTAATCTCAGCACTAGCTCGGGATGCATGCATAGAATGTCCCTGGGGCAGACCGGCTAGCAAGAGTAGCCACTCAGGATACAGGCACCAGGTCTGAGACACACAGAATAGGAATCTTGTTGAAGACAAACACTCACCTCTACCACTATGGTAAATACAATCCAGAACTATGACCATGGCCATCCCCTGTCCTACTAGGCTCCATTCCGACCATATGTGCAGCACCTACCTAAGATATATTCTCCACTCTCTCCTCACAGTTCTCAAGAGGTGGCCACCTTCACGCTCAACTCGCAGACAAAGTTGGGGCTTAGGAAACCTGAGAAACCTGGCTATGTTCTCCGGCTTGCAACTGACAGGATCTAGATTCAAACCAAAGTCTACCAGGCTCCAAATCTGGAGGAAAAGGAAAACGAGGAACAGAATGAGGAGGAGCAGAGGAAGGGAAGGAAGGGAAATCCTGTTATGCAGAAGTGACAAGTTCTGAACAGAGTACAAGCTTTACAAAGGCAAAAGTTAAATCCCAAGTAGACTTGAATTAAAATAATCAGGTTACACTCATTCTTGGTTCTGCGGAATTTTATCCAGCTCAGGCTAAGTTGGTCCTTAGGACTGTGTGCAAATGCATTCTCCATCCAAAGGTCAGTACTAATTTTAGACTCCAGTCTGGGGTCGGGGGAGGGAAGGCATGTCTAAGGAACAAATTGGGAGGCCAAATGATATAAACACAGTACTTCAAACCACATAAAAGTGTCGGCCTATTCCTCCCTCACGCGCCGGGGCTACCATGCGCTACAGAAAAGGCAGTGGCTCGAATAGGCAGGAGAGTTTTTTTTTTTGAGAAGCAATAAACACAGCTGAGAAGCAACAGAAGTCTTTGTGATCTGTGCTACCAGCTCATAGCTCTGACTTGGACCCGACTCTGCCATGACTTACAGGCGGTCTGACCACAGACACATCGGCTTTCCCACTTCTCTTTCACAGCTGTGCCAGCAGAAGAGATATTAGCTCCTATTCCAGAGGTTGGCGGCACGTTCAAGGAGCCCACTAGAGCCTCCATCACCCGAGGACAACTTCCATGCTTAGCACACCTTACCCGAGCCTGACCCACAGCGCTGAACACCTGACTCAGATCTGACCACTCATAAGAGCCCCATTCTCATAACTGCAGCCATTGGTGTAGAGGAAGGCAAGTGAGCAGAACTGAGCCAATCAGATTTCCTCCCAGTGTCTCTCCCCCGCCCCGTCTTCCCTGACTAGAATTGGCAAGAAAGCTTCTTCCCTCTTCATCGTGCAGCTCTGGGGAGATAAGCTTAGAGCAAGTTGTACTCATGGACTTCCAGGAAAAGAGGAGTCAAGAGACCAAAGGAAAGAGGTGAACCCCGAGGCTCAGTCTCTGGTTCCAATTCCAGAGTCAGATCTCAGGGGCAGTAAGTAAAAGGAAAGAGTTCCTTAGGGAACACATTCCTGCTGGAGTTGTTTTGATTAGGGTTCTGCACTGTAAGGACAAGGTAATGCAGGTATTAATAGCTTTTTATATTATCAGAACAGAGATCAAATCCTCAGTGAAGAAATTTCTCAGGTAGAGCCGTATTCAGAATATGAAGGAAAACAAACACACGAATAAAAAAAAAACAAACTGATAAAAAAAAATTTACCAGTAAGTATCTGTATTATTCCTGCAGGGCCCTCCGGGAAGGAAGGTGACACTTGCCTTTGTACTCACCTTCCATGCTTTTAAGCCTTTCCTTTGGTAGTTGCTAGGGCTCAAACTCAGGCTGGACAAGAATTTTGCCCTACATAGGGATACAGACCAGCTGCACCTTACTCGTTGCAAGTGTGTCTTGTGTTTGCTATAAACTCTCTTGCTAAAAACCGGTGGTTGTTTTTCCTATAGCGAGATGTGCTGGCATTCTACAGAGGATGGGCAGAAGGGTGGCAGGGTCCTAATGCTATTTTTGGTATAGTCTCAAGAGAAATCCCTTAAGTAACCAAAATCCTCATTTGGTGTTGCTGGAGAGCAGGGAGGCAAAGGTATAAAAACCAATGTATCTACCAACGTTTGCAGCCACAATAAGAAATGCAGCATTTGAGAAAGAGAGAGAGAGAAAGAGAGAGAGAGAGAGAGAGAGAGAGAGAGAGAGAGAGAGAGAGAAAATGAATGTTAAAATTTTGTGCACATTTTCTTTCTTTTAAGGACCAGTTGCTAAGATGAGAATGGCACAGTGGATTCCTATTCTCCGATTATCTTCTAAAGCAGAGGTAGAGGCCAAAGTGAAAGAGCAGCAAGGGTCTGAGTGTTCCTGATATGATCGTGAGTGAACTAGGATGTCCACCCAACCTGGAGAGATTCAGACATGAAATGGAGGACATGGTTGTCAAAATACACCAACAGGATTACGAAACAGGAGATTGCTCAGGCTTGGTGGCCATTCCTGGCCGAAAACGAAAGAAAGAAAGAAAAAAGGCATTCACGAGGGTTGCTGACTTCTCCAGCCTGGGCTTAAATCCAGACCTAGAAATCAAACAGTAAAATAAGGCAGAGCCTTGTGGGCCATGGAAAAGACCCAGGCTACTCAGTAGAAGACAGTGGGTCTCTAAAGAATAATAAAATCGTGTGAGTTTTCAGCATCCTTAGACAAACTGTGAACATACAGATAAGCAATAACCTGAAGATGTGGTTTACTATACTTGACTCCATTTAGTCCCCAAGGGTAATTTTTTTTTTAATCAACATTGATTTCCACCTCAGGCATGCAGTCTATTCACGAAGAAAGATGCTTCGGAAGTAAGGACTAAGAACATTTATATATGGAGAACGAGCTCACAAAGAAGATCCGAGCACAGGGTCCTAATTCATTTCACAATTTCAAAACTGCCTCCGAGTTGGGAGAAGCATCAACGAAGTCTTCCCCTTGGCCCATGGTGCTATTTCTGAGTTCCAACGCTAAATGACTTCACGGGATTATGAAAGAAAGAGATGGACGGGAACTTCATGGTGTGTAAGCACAGAATAATGCACTCAAGAATAAAGTCACTCTGACTTGGTATTTGTGAGAAAGCGAGATTAGAAAGGAAAGCCAAGAAGCTATAAATTTTTTAAAAAATCTATAAGACATTTAATAAGACACCGTGGATGTCATTTACTTCTGTGAGATCCACCGCATACAGAAGGAAAGCGAGTTCTACATGGTTCAACTGTCAACGGCACAACCTAGATCCTCTCCAGTTCAGGGTCCTTTTCAACCAAACTTGGTTGAAGAGAGCCAGCTCCACAGCAAACTAAAACAAACAAACAAGCAAAGATGAGAAACAGTGTCACTAAGAAGGCAAGCGCCATCATCACCAAGGCTAGCAGAAGTACACCACAGGCCACAGGACATCATCCCCTCCCTACACGAGCCATGAGAGGCAAGGGGAAAGCCCAGGAAGACAGCAGTGGGCTGAGAAAGAGGATGATCCATGCCGTCATAGGCAGAGCAGCACTTCTGCATGCTTTTCTTTCCTAATGCTCTACCTCAAACACGCAGTCACTCAGAATATTAAAAAAATATGTGAAAATAAGAATTCTTGCCCTGCAAGCATAAGAACCCAGAGTGCAGTCCTCAGAGCGCATGCTTTAAAAAAAAAAAAAAGGCATGATGGCCTATACTTATAAACCCAGTTAGAGAGGTAGAGACAATAGGATCCCCTGGGTTCTCTGGTCAAGCAGCCTTGCCTAATTGGTGAGCTCCAAGTCAATGAGAGACTCCCCAAAAGCAAGGTGGCTACCATGGAGGGAACATCTGAGGTTGTCCTCTGGCCGTCACACACAAAAGCACGCAGACATACATATCCACACAGAGAAGAATGAAAACACATGTTAAAAGTAGAAGTATCATAGCTAAAAGTTGAGGAGTTTCCCTTTAAGCCTAAAATACAAGCCTTTTCCCACACAGAATCAATATGAAGCAGGCTCATTAAAATGGCGACGGTTTAGTTCACACATCTATTAAATACCATTAGGTCGCAAATAAAATCAAAACAAGGGCAGGTAAAGCATTTGGCTACAAGGCAGTAGCTGCCACCACAGAATTGTGTATGTGTGTGTGTGTGTGTGTGCGCGCGCGCGTGTGTGTGTGTATATGTGTGTATACCACATGTGGGCAACCAAGGGCTGGAAGCAGTGGTTATCAGGAATGGCTTTTGGAACAGAAGATAACTAGGCCTGGGCTTGGAAAGAGGTGAAACTGTCCACCTGTGGAAGAAGGGAACCACAGGCAAAGGTACAGCAAGACAACCGAGATAGGAGACACAGTGTAACACCCTCATAAGTGGGCACCATGGAGCCCAGTGTGGCAGAAACAAAGGTCCAGAAGACAGGAAAGGTAGAAAAGCACAGATGTGGTCAGGCCACCAGATAGTCACCAGCCTAGTGAGTTCCCAGTCCACTATGGGAGGTTCCCCGAGCACCACAGACACAGGGGTGGGACAGTGACAGGTCTGCCTGACTTTGGGAGCTGCCAACCTCTCGTGCTGTGTCATCAGACTTACAGACGGCTATCTACTGCCTGGGGAGTGAGGTGACCAAACCCTATCTCCTCCTGGAGTGTGTGTGTGTGTGTGTGTGTGTGTGTGTGTGTGGTGTGCAGTGTGTGTGCACGCGTGTGGGGGTGTACATGGAACTGGAAAGGGGGTGAGACATGTGGAAACATGTGGAAACATGTGGAAACATGTGGAGACAGCAGAGGCTGCAGTCAGGACACACTAAGGTGACACCAGAATCCTGTAGGAGCCACCGTGAAAACCTTCTGAGACGCTCAGGGACAACCCTGCATAAAGACCACTGAGCGCTCACCTTCCAGCCTGAAGAGTCTCCTGACACAACACTCCACTCCAGAGAGGTGGTGACCTCCCCATCCAGAGGGAGGCACTGGATGACATCAGGATGGATGCAGGCAGATGTAGGGAAACTGCAACGATCTGAGACAGCAACAACCAGGAAAACAGACAGAATGCGAAGTTTTTGGTGCAGGGAACTTGCAGTAAACCCCTGAGACTCTCAGGCTGCTGACAGCTGCCCCAGCCCATAGTCACTAACTCTAAAGCCCCAAAGCTGATGTCAACGAGGGGTCACAGGTATATACGGACCAGGAAGCGGCTAACCTCCATCACAGACAAGTGCTAGGACCTTAGCACATGCCGAGAGTGGGTTTCCACATCGAACGTAAGCCTCATGATGTGCCACGTCCTCTGCCTTTTAAGAGAAGCAATAAACCCAAAGTTATCTCCAGATATGAGTCTCCAGAACTAATCCTAGTATCAGTTAACTTTCTGTGTGTTTTATTCAGGCCAATATATGTCCGCCATCTGAAAGTGGTGTACTGGTCACCATTTTGTTATTTCTACACACTAAAGCAAAAGAGAGGCAAGCAATGGAGACTCATGGGATCTCACAGCACAGAGAAGCAACAGGATTGTGACTTGCTCAGAGCAGGATATGCAGAAATTAGGCATTACCGGAGGCTCCCGCTTGGATGCCTTGGGGAATTATGTAGCCATTAAGAAAAGAAGATAAAACTTTGACTAATGAAGGACATATGGGGTGGGCGTAAAAGCTAAAGTCAGGGGCTGATAAGATTGCTTACATGGGGGGGGAGGGGTTCCCAACCTCAGGGTCGTATGTCAGATACCCTGCACAGCAGATATTTACATTACGACTCAGAACAGTAGCAAAATTACAGTTATGAAGTAGCAACACAATGGGGTCACCACAGCATGCAGAACTGTATTACAAGGTTGCAGCACTAGGAAGGTTGAGAACCCCTGGCATAGATGGTACAGTGCTTGTCACCCAAGCCCAAATACAGGTATGTGAGTTCAATCCCCGGACTAAGATTCAAAAATAAAGAGCAGGGTGGTGTGTATTTGGAATCCCAGGGCCGAGGAAGCGAAGATTAGAGGATCCCTCGGGTTCATGGGCCAGCCTCGTCTGCTGTGGAGCTCCAAGTCAGTGAGAAACCTGATCTCAAACCCAAACAACAAAACCAAGATGGACAGTGCATGCATGGGAGCGCACACATGTGTAGCTGCACACAACAAGCAAGCACATAAACTCAGTCTCAGAGCTCCAGGCTGGCAACTCGTTGAAATATAAGAGAATGCTCCTTATGCTCAGGTGGCAAGCTGGGGCTCACTTCATAAAAGTGGTAAGTGGAACCGGGAAATTGGTTCAGCCAAAGGCTCCACGGATAGCATTAATTAGGGAGAGGCAGAGTATTGGGAAACCACAGAGAGCAGAAGAGATGACATCAGGAAAACCAGAAGGGAGGAAGCTGTAGAAAGCCATGGGAGACGGCGCCTGGTGTCTAATGCCAGAGGCCAGCTGAGCATCCAAGAGATGGCAGAGACCAGCTGGGCCCCCAGGAGATGGCAGAGGCCAGCTGGGCCCCCAGGAGATGGCAGAGGTCACCTGCGCCCCCAGGAGATGGCAGAGGTCAGCTGGGCACCCAGGAGACGGCAGAGGCCAGCTGGGCCCCCAGGAGACGGCAGAGGTCACCTGCGCCCCCAGGAGATGGCAGAGGTCAGCTGGGCACCCAGGAGATGGCAGAGGCCAGCTGGGCACCCAGGAGATGGCAGAGGTCAGCTGGGCACCCAGGAGATGGCAGAGGTCAGCTGCGCCCCCAGGAGATGGCAGAGGTCAGCTGTGCACCCAGGAGACGGCAGAGGCCAGCTGGGCCCCCAGGAGACGGCAGAGGTCACCTGCGCCCCCAGGAAATGGCAGAGGTCAGCTGGGCACCCAGGAGATGGCAGAGGCCAGCTGGGCACCCAGGAGACGGCAGAGGCCAGCTGGGCCCCCAGGAGACGGCAGAGGTCACCTGCGCCCCCAGGAGATGGCAGAGGTCAGCTGGGCACCCAGGAGATGGCAGAGGCCAGCTGGGCACCCAGGAGATGGCAGAGGTCAGCTGGGCACCCAGGAGATGGCAGAGGTCAGCTGCGCCCCCAGGAGATGGCAGAGGTCAGCTGTGCACCCAGGAGACGGCAGAGGCCAGCTGGGCCCCCAGGAGACGGCAGAGGTCACCTGCGCCCCCAGGAAATGGCAGAGGTCAGCTGGGCACCCAGGAGATGGCAGAGGCCAGCTGGGCACCCAGGAGATGGCAGAGGCCAGCTGGGCACCCAGGAGACGGCAGAGGTCAGCTGGGCACCCAGGAGATGGCAGAGGCCAGCTGGGCACCCAGGAGACGGCAGAGGTCACCTGCGCCCCCAGGAGATGGCAAAGGTCAGCTGGGCACCCAGGAGATGGCATAAGCCCCTTAGGCACACAGAAAACGGCTTATACAGGACATTCTAGGTTCTTCTGTTCTGGGGAGACTTGCAGGGTCTGAGAAGAAGGGAGACTGGGGACATGGTGACTAATTTAAGAATCATGGAGTGATCTGGTTATCACCAGGACTAAGGTGAAAATGCCAAAATAAGGGAAGTCAGAGCACTGTGGAGTTCCTGCTGAAACAGACCAGGGTTCGTAGAGAGAGAATGAACAGAAGGTAAGAGAGAGGAGTACGGTTCCTGATCGAAGGGAAGCTTGGGATGCATGGCACAGCTGGGGACATTAGTCACTGACACAAGGAGCCTTTTCTCTCATCTTCTGCAAATTCCCAATTCAACTTGATTATTATCTCTGCCATTCTACCCCCCACTCCTGGTATTTACCATAGATATGCTTTTCCGTCTGCTTCCCCCCTCCCCACTATAAGAATGATAATCCAAGGAATGCAAGGACCTGCTATATTTAGCAAAGGTGAGAAGCGTCGAAAGGAAATGTAAGGCACACATGGCCCTGGAGAGACCGCCCAGAGGAGTGGGTAAATATGGAAATGCTTAGAGGGTGGCACAAAAGTAACACATGGAACAAGTCTGGTGGCCTTTACTTTCCCGGGGGCATAGGTCTTTGTGCCACCTGTGGACCCTGATGTAGGGAAGGCACCAGAAAACCCTCTGTATTGAAGACTACAATGGAAGAGCCAGTTTGTAGCCTGGGGGAGTAGGAGGAGCTTAAGGTTTAAAGATATTGGAGAGTGTGTGTGAGTGTGTGTGTGTGCGCACGCGCGCGTGCATGTGCACATGTGTGTGTTTGTGTGTATGCGCGCACATGTGCACGTGTGTGTGTTTGTGTGTGTGTGCATTTGCGCACGCGTGAGAGCATTCAAGCTGTTTTTGAGACAGGTCTTTCTATGTACCTCTGGCTGACCTGGAGCACACTATGTAGATCAGGTTCACAGCATCCCTGCTTCAGCCTCCACCGGGTTCCTGAAGGAGGAGCGCCTCCAGGTGAGGGCAAGTCTTGAACATGTTTAAAGCACTTCGTAAATGGAGCGCGTGGAAACCACAAGACCTGAGACGGCCACGGAAGTGAGCCCGCAGCACCACAACCACAGGAGGAAGAAAAGGCCGAAGAACTCCTAGCAGAGGGCAGCAACGAGGAGGCGGACCAGGAGCCAGGCCAGGTCCCCATCTCACTTCCAACTCTTCCATCTTAGGCTGTTTCTGACTACTGTCAAACCCTCTGTGTGTGAAGCTGAAAACTGACATCCACTGGCGATTCAGTAATTTCTGTCTTTTCAAAAATTGTGCTAATATGTCAAGTTCATGGGGGCGGGGTGGAAAAATTTTCTGCTTGGATTCTTTTAAAGAAAGAAAGATGACATCGTCTCATGACCTTCAGGAGTCATTCTTCCCTGAACAAAATTTTCAAACGCTATTTTGAAAAACAGTCAAAACTCCAGGGGTTGATGGGAGTGTTATTGGTTGAATGTCTCCTGAGATTTTTTTTTTTTTTGCTTAAATGTTGCAAACGGCATATAATTACTGTTTCAGAGCCACAGAAAGTGTGGAAAGCGCCTTCAGTTTCTAAGTGTGCTTTACATACACAAAATCAGTAATGCTGACATCTCTGGATTCCCATTCTGATACAAAATCTCCAACGGCACAAAATTATCAGATCAATTGTTCTAGAACAGTTCAGAGAAGTAAACTGCTTCCCAGCTTGAAAGAGAAAGTCAAACCTTCAAACACCTTTTTATGTTGATGCTAAATATAAGACCGTTCTTTGCAAAGTAGTCAAAGCAAGATCCAGCCGCGTTTGGAGATTTCTCCAGAGAGACACGCGGTGATTCTGTTTTGTTCATTAAAACACTAAAAATCCTCAACAGTACCTTCTCTAATACCTGAAGGTGGAGTGCTGTCTTATGTAATAACAGCTTTCCCGCGGCTCATCTTGGGGGCAAATTAAATATCGAATTCCGCCCAGCATTTCTGAGTACTTTCACCTTACCTGGACTCACTCAGCGGCCTCGCAATACCCTGGCTACGGATGATGGAAATAAATAATAAATCGCAAAGAGCTGCTACTGTATAGTAGGGATAAGCCTGTTGCAAAGGCCAGCGCGAACTGAAGCCCTCCCCCAAGTAGCTGCCCACCTCCAAGCTGCGGAGGCAAAGGTAACAAGTGAGAATGGGTCTCCCGGTCCCTGTCCCGGGCGCACACAAGCAAAGTGCGGGGTCGGTGACACCCCTGAGTGCCCAGATGCCTCAGGTTCAGGGTCACGGTTTGCAGCCCTGCAGGACCCACCGCAGTCACGCCGAGCTCCGCGAGCGTTCCCTCAGACTCGGGCACACCTGAACTCCCCAACCCTCGAGGATAGGGGACGCGAGATCCGGACGCGCTTGCAGCAGTGGCCCCGGCGGCCCGAGAAAGTTCCCGCCCCGGCACCCGGTCGCGGCGAAGCCCGGAGCACGGTCCCCAGCTCTCCTCCCAGGGGCGAGGACCGCGCAGCCGGTACTCACCCGCCCTCGCTTGGATCCCCAGGTGGCAGTCGGAGCCCGGAGGGAGGACAGCGCAGCGGCGGGGACGCGTGCAGCCCGCGCTCCCGTGCAACCACAGGACTAACCGGCCGGGCGGCGCGGGGGCTTTATCTCCGCCGCCGCCGCCGCCCCCGCCCCTTCCTGCCTCCCCCGCCCCCGGCCCGCCCCGCCCCGCCTTCCCGCCGCCGCCTTTGTGTGGCAGCCGGCCGCAGCGTCCCTCCACCGCAGGGGATTCCAGGACGCCCCCCTGCCGGACCGGCGGCGGCCGGATGCCGCCCCCTCGAGGGTGGGGGCGGTGTCCAGGTCCCCAGAAAGCGCCGGCCAGACGCGCCCGGCACGAGGTGCGGCGCCAACCCGGGGTCGAGCTGCACGTGGGTCGTCCAGATGGGCGTGTGGGGGAGTAGAGTGGGCGACACCGTAACCAGTGGTGTGTCCCTGGGACGCAGGACGAGTCGTCTTGGCTGCCCTCCCCCTTCCCGGGCCCCATCGGAGAGAGAAAGGGTGCCCCGCAATAACGTACAATCCTGCCGGTGATGGGGATTACTGTGCCAGGACGCGGAGGTCTAGAACAGGTCCTCCTTCCAGGTGCCCCAGAGCCAACTTATCCCTGCTTAGGGGGATGAGCTGATTGAGGGGCTTCTAGGCACACAAGCAAGGGCAACCAGAGAACTCCTTGCTTGTGGTGACAGCATGAGGTACTCTCAAACCCCTGGGAATCCAGGTCTTCTGAGCCTATACCTTCAGCTCATGAGATTTTATGGGCAGGAAGCCGCTGCAGACCCGAGGCCAGCAACAGATGGCTGTCCTGCCCCATGGTTTCGCCTGGGTCTCCCTTTTCTGCCTTCTCAGCCCTCCTTTGCTCAAGTTAGGCTTGTGGGGACCCAACTTTCGTGGCAATTTCTGTTTCCTTTGGTGCAACACCCTCTTCAGCAGGCCCTGCATTTGGCCCCTGGCGGTAAATCTCCCAAGGGCCCTGAAATAAACTGCATCCACTGTTAGAGTAACTCAAACCACTCCGCGGCCACATTGGTGCTGCTGTGTCCATGCCAGACCCCCCCACCTCCACCCAGTGTGTGTGTGTGTGTGTGTGTGTGTGTGTGTGTGTGTGTGTTTGTTTTACAGTTCCTCTTGTAGGGACAAATGCTATGGGAGGTTCGTATCCCCCCAATAAGAAAAAGCAATAACACGCAAAAAAAGAAAACCCCTCTCGTTGCTCTACGGTTACGACAGTTTACAAATCCCATTTTTCTTTTCCCTTTGTCACAAGTGCTCTTGAGAGAAGGCCCTCTCATTCTTGGGGTTACAAGTCAAATCTTATCTCCTCTGGGAAGTCTTCTTTGACTTCTGTGTTAAAGTCACTTACCTCTGTTTCTTCATAAACCTCATGTGATTTGATACACCCCTCCCCCCTCGCATTGCTTCTTTATACTGTCCCTCATCAGGATATGTCACCAGAGAGCAGCGGAGAGAGACTAGACTCACATGGTTCCCAGTCCAGGGCATCCCCTGGGCTCAGGGTGGTGTTCCACACTCAGCAATTGCTGAGAAATGTGTGTAGATAGGATACACAGATACAGGGAGCCTTCCAGCTGCCGTAATGACAGGGTTGTAGCCTGGTTTGCCCGGGAGGGTGGGCTGTGGATAGGCAGAATTCAGATGGAGTCTAGTGGGGGAGGTGAGAGAAGACAGCCCAGAGAGAAGATCCTCTCTGTTGGAAAATCCAAGAGTTGCCTTGCAGATGAGGGCATCAGGACCCGGGAGCGTCGGTAGCCAGGTAGTAGCGCAAGGCCCTGGATTAGGGCCCAAGTGCTGTGGGTGGGAGGGGGTATATAAGAAACTGCTAGAGACACAGGCTACTAGAACTGCGGGTGAAGACAGACAAGCAGAGCTCGCTGGGTTCCCTGCGTCCTCTTTGCTAACTGATGTTGCTAACTGAGGTAGTTTTAGGTGTGAGGTGGAGACCCCTGTACACTTTGCCCCCTTTCTCAGGGGTGACATTCGCAAAGCTATTTCATAATACCGCTCTCAGGATGTTAACAGGGATACAGTGGTTTGTATCTCACACACTGTTTGCAGTTCTAAAGTTTCCCTAAAGTTAACTGTTTTGAGAGAAATGCACAAACATGGAAGGATTTGAGTGTCTTGTAATGCAGCTAATGTCTCCAAAGAGTTTCCTCTCTTCCCAGTTAGAGCGTAAATAAGATCTAGACCAGCAGTTCTCAACCTGCGGGTCGGAGGTCAATGGCCCTTTCACAAGGGTCGCATATCAGATATCCTGCATATCAGATATTTACATTACTGTTCATAGCAGTCATTAAATCATAGTTATGAAGTAACAACGAAAATAATTTTCTAGTTGGGGGTCACGACGACACGAGAACTATATTAAAGGGTCGCAGCGTTAGGAAGGTTGAGAACCACTGGTTTAGATTCTTCATCTATCAGATACATTACTCAGGAGTCTTTAGGATGTGCCTCTTTTGTTTACATTTTCAATGACTGACGTTCACTGCCCTCTTTGCCCCACTGTAGTGCTAAAGGAAGGTTTTGAGCAATGCTGTGCTTGACTTCTCAGTTCTGAAATGAGACAGGATGCAGTGTTGACACACTAAAGTAAGCCCAGCCATGGGTGCTTCTTTCTCCTTGGCCCTTGGATGGGAAGGACTGTGAACTTCCCCCAGAGGAAAGGCTACTAAACAAAGCCTCATTCTGCCAGGGGGATCTGCCAGGAATACCAACGACGTTTGTTGCTGAGGGTGTGTGGCTGGTGTTGGCCTGACTTCCTCATGCCCACAAGGCAGGACAGTGACAAGAACCCAGGGTACACTTTCCATGCCATTCACACTGTCAGGCACTTCGGTGCCAAGGGCCAGAGAAGGTGTGTGCCTACCTCTGCTGGAGGGCTCAAGCTGCAGATCTCCCTTCCAGCCTCCGACCACCCTTGTTGCAAGTATATTTCTCAAAGACGTGCGGCACCATGTGGTACGCCCTTGCCTTCTCTGTCTCCACTTCATCTGAGAAATGCAAATCACTTAGCTCCTACCTGGCCCTTTCTTCCCAACTTCACATTCACCGTAGGGTTTCATTTTATCCTTCGATTGTGTGGCTTGCCTTAATCTGCAGCTACAGCTTCAAGCTATTTATTCCTTTTAAATAAATAAATAAATAAAAATTAAAAGTGACCTGGCGTGTAGCCAGCTCTAGCCAGGACTCTGAGTTTGGCTTTGTGTCCACAAGCCGCAGTCCGGAGAGACACAAGAAATTCCCAAACAGAATAAAACAAATGATCTATTTATTCTCGTTTCCTCTCTTGGATGGGGTCCAGGGCTGAGTGCCGTGGAATAAATGTGAATCCCCTGGCCCCACCTCCACTGCTCCCCCATGGACCCACATAAAGTGACCTTGTATTTGAGTAAAAGCTGTCTTTAGCTTCCAACTGGGTGATGGTGTTTTGTCTGGAAGACTGAGAGATTATGATGCTAAGAGAGTGACAGTTGCCTCTCTCCTGTCTACCCTCTATTTAAAAGATATTATATCCCAAAGCTGCTTGGTCCACACCATTACAGATGCAAATCCTGTTTTGTAAGCCTGTTCCAGCCCAGAGAAAGGAGGCCGGCTAGAACCGCTCGCTTATACAATTACCTTCGGAGACTGTTGCACTGCTGCCTTGTCCCTGTTGAGCTTATAAAAGACATTTGTTGTTTTATTTCCCTCTAAAGTTGGCTTTCAAGTAAATCCAATTTCCTTTCTGTAGCTTCTGAAACTGATTAAGCCCGAGAGTCGATTTGTTCTTTCTCGTTGTCTGCTTCTCACCCACAACTTCAGAGCGCAGGCATTGCTAAGTGCTAGGCCAGGTATCACCTTGTACTTAACATCTCACCAAACACAATAGAAGGTGTACATTTTTCGAGTATCATCATGGTTCCTACCGCTTCAAGGAACCTACAGCTTCTTTAATCTCCGTTCAATGGGATGCTGCCTGCCTATTTCCATGAGTTTCTTTAATCTAGTCATCCAGGCTCATCTTTAGTCTCTCCTCCCTCTTTGCCAGCTTCTGACTCCATCCTTTTCTTCCCAAAGTTACCAGTAACTTTGCTAAACCCGGTAGGTTTTCATCATTCTGCATGATCTTCTGGCAGTATTAAGTTCTTGTGCTTTGCCCGTCTTTTGCAACTCTTCTAGTTCCTTTGCTTGCCTGGGTCTTTCCCGCATCAAATCTTCCTCTTTGCTCAGGTGAAACTGATTGCCCTTGGCTTTGTCCTTTCTACTTTCCCAGAGTGGGATGCCCACTGATGGATTTGTCACCAGCTCTTATCCATTCTTCCCATCTCTCTGCCCAGTGAAGCCCTTCTCCCGTTTCATGTGCCATCTTGTTGGGAACAGAAGTCAGATTGTTCTTGCTTCCCCTAGCTTAGGGGTGGGCATGCAACCAAGTTAACTGGATTTCCTCCCAGTACTTTTGAGTTTTCCAAGGATTGGGAAGAGGAGCTAGGAGCCTGCTCATCCCTGCTTAATGAGATTGTGAGTTCTCATCTGATTCTCAGCACTGTCTTTGTCTCTGCCCTTCTGAATAGAAGCTGGGAAACGTGTGTTTCTGTGACCCCTTTCTACTTTATAGGAACATTTATTCCTGTCGTATAATCAAGGACCCCTCATTGGATACCTGTGAGTTGGTGAGTTCTAGATGAATTCCAAAACAGTATTTATAAGTAGACTGTATCACTGTCCTGAGGTTATTATATATATACACACATATACATATATACATATACATACACATACATATATACATGTATATACACACATACATATACGTATACATGTATGGGTGCATATATAGATATACATGCACACATACATGCACACGCATGTATACATGCACATATATGTGACAGACATATATATGCATATATACACGTGTGTATGCATATATACACATGTGTGTATGTATATATACACATATGCCTCGTAGGCACCTCTACTTACTATTTCACCATCACACTCCACCTAACAAGTCTAAAAACAAATGAGACAGCTCTATCCGTGTATTATTATTTATCTTATGACTGTGATAAACTTCTGGCAAAGGCAAGCAAATGAAGGGTTTATTTTAGCTCGATCAAAGCTACTTCCGTCACAGCAAGGAAGTCATGGCAATGGGAGCTTGAGGGAGCGAATCACATTGCATCCTCAGTCAGGAAGTCCAGAGCAGTGAATACTGGAGCTCAGACAGTTTTCTCTATATTCTTCAACCTGGGATCCTAAGCCCATGGACAGCTGCCACCCATATTTAGGATGGGTCTTTGCACCTCAATTAACCTAATCTAGACCATCTCTTACAGGCATGCTTAGAAGCCTGTTGTCATGGTGACTCTAAATCCCCCTAAACTGGCCATCAAGATGAGTCATTGCCCTCCCCAAACCAGTTTGCCTTCACATACTTGCTAACAGGAATGCCTGAAGCCATCAAGAAAAGAACGAATTTGCATTCCTCCTTGGCCCTTTAGTCCTTGATGTTGTTTCTTTCCCAAATCCCACTGTTCATCCCCCTTTCCATGTTCTTTTCCCAAACAAGTTCACACCCCTACTACTTCACACGCAGACCACACCAAGTCACTTTTCCTACTCTTACAGCTCCCAGAATCTTCCTAAAGCCTTGTATCTGTTATCAGCTCAGACAGTTCCCTTCTTGTCCCTGCAGACCAACCCTTGGCATAGGCAATCTTCTGAGGAGGTGATGGGTACACACTGTTGGGCTGGAGAGATAGCTCAGCCGTTCAAGGCTAGGCTCACAACCCAAAGTAGAATGCTTGCTCTCAGATCTTAGTCTCATCACTAAGCAAGAGTAACTTAATTTTTTAAAAAGATTTGTTTATTATGTATATAGTATTCTGCCTCCATATATGCCTGCATGCCAGAAGAAGGCACCAGATCTCACTGTAGATGGTTGTGAGCCACCATGGGGTGCTGGGAATTGAACTCGGGACCTCTGGAAGAACAGCCAGTGCTCTTAACCTCTGAACTACTTGCTGCCTGCAAGACCCACCTATCCCTCTCCTGCCTACCTATTGGCCTTTCAACTTTTTATTAGACCAATCAGGTGCCTTAGGCAGGCAAGATGAAACAAATCCAACACACCTTTATATAACTAAACACACATCTTTACGCCATTAAACAAATGCAGCATAAACAAATGTAACACATCTTAGCCTAGTTAAGATAATATTCTATAACACATATCCTAATTGCTCAGAATAAAAAGTGTAGGGAAAGTCCCCACGGTCTGTCCTAAGCCTACCTTCCTAGTATCACCTTCTTATTCTCCTGCTCTATTACTTCAAGCCTTATCAATCAGAATTATCTATCTCTAGTACATTGTTTTCTATCAGTGTACTGTTGTTCGAACCATTTTCTCCATTCAGAATGACCCCTCCCTCACCTGTGAGTCTAGCATTGCATTGCCAATTAGCCCAGACCTCCACAGTTTATATAAGAACTGTCAGCTGCCTGTTTACAGGTCTATGTATTGGTCCCAGCAGAATTCAGTTGGGATGGCTGGTAGCTAATTTACTTCGTGCTATTGGACCGTGCTGCTGCAGGTGCAAGTTGAAGGTGGCTTCTCTCACCTGTGTGACCCCTTGGTGGGGATGCCTGGAGCTCCGTCTTCTATGGTCAGTGTTCCTTGTCTTCCTGTTCCTTCTTCCATCTCATCACACTTCCGACTCAAAAGCCTCTTCTTTCTGTGTGTTTTTTTTTTTACAGTAGTAGATAGACTTTGTGTTATCGCTCAAACCTCCAGATGGTGAAAACCAAAGCTGAAAGTTCTCTTAGAGACTTGGATGTGGTACAGTGTCACTTCTGTTGCCACAATTCGAAGCAGGTCACGGGCTGTCTAAGATGCAAAGGGGAATAGCTGAATCTCCCTACCTCTGACTGAGAGGCATAACCATCTGTCAGTTCATGCCATGGTCTGAGTGGCATGATGGTGAACATTCATTTATGGAAGCCGGAAGTCTAAGAACAAGGTGTTAGCAGTACTGATTTTACTGGACTGTGTACCCAGCAGATGGCTGCTTCTCATTGTGTCTTCACTTGGCAGAGAGGTGCAGGAAGGGAAAGGGAAAAGGAGGGAGATGAAGAGGAGGAAGAGGAGGAGGAGGAGGAAGAGGAGAAGGAGGAGGAGAGAGGAGTGGGGGAGAGAGAGGGAGAGAGAGAGACCAGAAATGAGGTAAGTCAGGAAATGTTTCTTTTGGCCCATGGTCAGCCATGGCAGGGAAGGCCTAGCCCTATTCATGGCAATGGAAATACCCATCAGAATCTTCTCACATCTCAGCAAGCTAGAAAGCATAGCTCTCAAGCTAGAAGTGGGGCTGGTTCTAACCCTCACAGGTGCATATTCAGTGACCCAACTCCACCAGCCATGCCTCCTTCACCGGAAGTTGCACCATAGACTCCCAAACCTGTACCAACAGGAAGTAGTGTGCAAGCACATGATCCTGGGGAGGGTCCATGTCACATGCAAGCCACAGTTCCAGTGTTTCAGGGGTAAGGCCTCATGACTAAGGCCTCACTGAGCCTCAGTTACCTTCTTAAATGTTCTGTCTCCAAATACAGTCCCATTAGTGAGTGTAGGACTTCACCATATCAAATTTGGGGGACTAGGAATTCTGCTCATAATAAGGCAAATCACAAAACCACATTTCAAGAAGCTATGTGGCCTGGAACGGGCTACTTTGACCATATGGGGGCACAATCCACCACCTGTCTCTCACAAAAACCATTGCAGCTTTTCTTTCTCCACCAGTATTAATCTCTTCTTAGTCAGCAGTCCCATAGGTCTGAGCATCAACTACTCACTGCTTTCAATCATATCCTGTCTTCAATACAAGGGTTTGTTTCCAGATAGCTCCATTTGTTCACACAGTTTCTTCAACTGAGAAGATGATAATAATTTATTATAGAGTAATACAGAAGACTATAATGTGATTACTGAATGAATGGACAATCCAATTAATTTCGCTGTTCCAAAGGGGGATATCCATGCCAAAACCAAGTAAGGCTTGCTACCTGTATTATCTGCGTATTTTTGTTCCTTCTTTTATATTTGAAGTCTTTCCACCTTTGTAGCATTGAATGATGGATAGAACTCAAAAGATTAGACACTGGGATTCAATAAACCTGGATTTCTGTCCATTTCTGTCATTTTCTCCTGATCACCTGGAAGCCATTTTCTGTCTCTGGGCTGCAGTTTCCTTAAGTTTAAAAGACGAATAATAGAATGTCTTTCTAGGGTTGGACGGAGCGTACTGTAAACGTCAGAGTGTTTAGTGTATATTGTTATTGGTCATCCAGAAATACACAGTCATCTTTCCTGGCCCAGAATGAGTTGTTGTTAGGTCTGTTCTATACCACCTGCTATGGGCTGAATGTTTGTGTCCCTTTAAAGTTCACAGACTGAAACTTGATGACCAATACATGGTATTAACAGGTAAGGTCTTTGGGACATAAGGAGTCTTTGTCAAAGGAATTATGTCCTCTTCTACAAGGGGCCCACAGAAAACCCTTATCCTGCTCTGTAAAGCTATAGACTCTCTATAGCGAAAAGCTGAAGTTGGCCATCTATGAGTCAGGAAATGGGCCCTCACCAGACATGGACTCATCTGGGACCTTGTTCTCAGACTTCTCAGTCTCAAGAACTGTGAGAGACAATTTTCTGTTCCTCATGAGTCACCTAGTCTAGGGGATTTTGTTTTAACCTCTCACACCAGCCCTCCTGGTACACCTCCTACCACATCTGTAACTTTGTAGAACCACAAATGAAAGCATTTATTACGAGTTTCCCAGACTCTATTGACAGGTGCCGGGGGGGGGGCGGAGATGAAGACAAGCGCTTTAAGAGATGCTCAGCTCCTTGCAGAAAGAAAGAATTTATCCTCTTAAATTCTTGACTTCATGCCGGACCGAACAAGCTTTCTAAGAACTATGTTGGTTTGGGTATAGATGTTTGGGCAGACCTCGTGGACCATCAAAGTTCACTCGGGTCACATGGAGAAGACAGCCTAATTCCCAAGGTAGCTGTTGAGTGAAGAGCACTTGTCGTCATCATAATGAGTCAGTCTTTCACGGTCAGATTCTTAATCAGCTCTAGCTGGCCACAGAGCACGGGTGATCTGTGCTATGTCTTGTGGCACTGCTAACAGCAGTTCTTGCTTTTCCAGGCCCCTGGGGTCTCCATGGTGAGGAGGGACCCTGTTTCCACGTAGAAGCACTACTTGAACAGCATTTTGGCCTTAATGAGGGTAACACTCGGACACTGGCCCCGTATTTATGAAGCTTGGAGGAAAGACTGATTCTTATTAAAGAATAGATACCAATTATTGTTATACCAGACATAGAGCGCCATGGTGACTTTTGAAGCAATTATTACTTAAAGAGTCATCCAAAGGACCTTTTTCTGCCTCTCCAGTCTACTTTAGAGACTTTTGCCCCAAGGGGCTTAGGGATAGATAAACAACTAAGCACTAAGAATGCGAGTGGGAGTCGTTGAGTAGCTGTATCTCTAACATCTTCACATTGAGTATATCTTCAAAGACTGCTAGAGTGAGGAAGGGGCCTTACTGATCACCCAGCCTACCATGTTAAAGTGGGTAGGGGGACTGCAAGATCATCTTTGAGACTCTCATTAAAGAATGCACGTGGGAATCCATTCTCGACATCGGCACACGCAGCGTTCCTGTGAATCTGAACTTGTTGAAAAGCCTAGTCTTCAAGCATACTAATCAAAACCAATGCAGCTCCCTGTTTCTAAAGATGTACACCCTACGCCGTCAACCTCATCTCGGGTCCTGGCACGCCTACTACATTCGCAACCTTTTCCTTGTTCCCTTGAGATGGGGGGGGGGGTTCTCACTTCATAATCTGGCTAGCCTAGAACTTGTTATGTAAGTCAGACTGGTGGTGAATTCACAGAGGCCCATCGCTTCTGCCTCCTGGTTGCTGGGATGAAAAGCATGCACCACTTCTCTCTGGGCCAGATATTAAAATGTTCAGTTGAACTGTCTGAACCCTAGCGTTTAAGAAGGCTGATCTCACTTGTTAGGGGCCAAAGGCCAACTGACTTGCCCTAGGATGTAGGTAAACCAAGGAGAGACTGGGGTGTTGAAATAAGAGCCTGTGCCTGGAGCCAGATAGATCAGTGTTCATAGCTAAGTGCTCTCCTTTACTAGCCTGCAATCCTAGGCAATTCTCCACATACCTCTGACCCTCCCATTATCTGGTGTTGAAGGAGTAGTCCACTACCTCACAGACTCACTGGGAAGTTGGAATAAAATTATGTAAAAAACAAACAAACAAACAAACAGAAAATCCAGAAATCTCTCAATCAGCAGCTTTTATGGCCATCATTCTATCTTAGACTTTCTGATTGCATTGCCTCCTAAGTGTTCCACATCGCATACTATAAACTGAAGTAGTCTTTTAGATGGACCGGGTCCTTTAAGGCTATTATACCTCATTTAGAGTCTATGGTTTGGAAGAACGGGGACAAGAGAGGGAGTGTCCAGAAGAAGTCAACAGAATGTGGTAGAGCAAGGGTTTCAGGCTCTTGTTCTTTGCTTGACTGGTCCACAATGGGCTGTAGAACCAACCAGCTACCTCACCAGGAACAGTCCAGGTGGATGAGGCGCCTACCCACAGCCCAGGTTCCTCAGCTTTCCAGTACCGCTCACTGCTGTGAGCTTCCTCTTCTTCAGCCCCAGACTGATCCAGGCTCCGGAGCCCTGAGACCTTCAAAAGTCATCCAAGTTGAGGCTTCTGCTAGAAGATGGCCCAGCTAAGGTGATGAATGAGTTTTAACCCTGGATTTACTTCCCTTCAGGTGATATTTGAATTTTAATGATATCTTTTCTTGCCTTAAACCCGAAAGGGTGAACAATGTGTCTTTCAGTGGTGCAGATTGTTTTTGAATGGGGTGAATAGAGATCCTTTCACTTTTTTTTTTAAAGTTTCAAATCCTGAGGTTGTCAACAACAGATAACATCATCTTACATTTACATTAAACTCTTTCTCTTTCTCCCTCTTCCTCTCCATCTCCCCCTCTCTTTCTCTCTCTCTCTTTTTCACCTCCTTCCCACCTAGTACTTTCTCTAATCCACTCCTTCTCATTTACAAACTATTTGGCATTGCAAGGTTAGTAACCCTGGCTTCGGAGCTCGACTTGTTGGATTCCAGTCCAAGCTCTACCACTCTCTCTTTCTGCAGCCTGGACAGTTGCTCTCCTCCCTCACGCTTGCATACCCGACCTGGAAAGTGACGAAGAAAACAGCCGCTGGTCTATTAGATCGCTTTGAAGTTTGAATATTCTTGGTGTTTTGTTGAATGCTTGAAGGGTGCATGGCGGGTAATAAACAATGCATGGATTGCAGCTGTGAGACTCCAGATGCCAAGCTGGGCACTGAGGTGTGTGTGTGTGTGTGTGTGTGTGTGTGTGTGTGTGTGTGTGTGTGAGAGAGAGAGAGAGAGAGAGAGAGAGAGAGAGAGAGAGAGAGAGAGCCTCATTTCTGTGTGTGGAGACTGAGCAGAGGGAAGAGACAGACGAGTTGGTCACAGCATGCTTGGAATGGGAACTAGCTGCAGGATCTGTATTTAAATCTCCTAGAGTTGTGTGGCAGAATTGACTTTAAGCTTCCTGGTGACTAGGGTCTAAGCCAACTTAGAGAATCACGACTGTTCTTGCCACTAAATCTAGAAAGCATTTGCCATGGATCTTCGGGAAGATAGCACTATTATGACAACAAGTAGTAGATCAAGTTTATGTTATGATGTCACAAGGTCCTCTACGATGAGCTGATGACATTATACCTGGGTACAAACATAAAGTGTTATAACCCGGGAGTAAAAGCAGAATAGTGATAACATTTGGGGAACCCAGGCAACTCAGAGGCTTAATATTGTTGCCTTGAACAAGGGCAGATGCGTTATTTATTTAATTGTGTATATGTATGTTTGTGTGGTGGCAGCAGTGTGTGTGTGTGTGTGTGTGTGTTGGGAGGTTATGTGCACACAGTGCAGGAACAGAAGGAGGCTAGAGGCTTCCCTATGTTAGATTTATAGGAGGTTGTGAGTTGCAAAACATGGGTCCTTGGAACTGAACTCTTAATTGCTGAGTCACATCTGCAGCACCCTAAACATGAATTTTAGAACATTCATCCTCGGCCTTTTTTTTTTAATCAGCAATTAAAACTTGTCTTTTGAAATTATTTCTAGACTTATAACAAAGTTGAAAGAATGATATAGAGTGTCAGTCATTTATTTGTTACACTTTAGAATTAGTCATTTTACCTCATCAGGAACTAAACTCCATCAGACTTTCTCAGAACTCACCAGTGTTTCCCCCAATGTGTAACTGGAGGTTTCTCTCTCGCCCACTAGTTTCTGAATAATCTCTCTGAGGCTTACTATTAATTACCAACTGTTTGACCCATTAGCTCAGGCTTATTATTAACTAACTCTTACAACTTGAATTAACCTATTTTTCTGTTGTTTTATATTTTGCCACGTGACTGTGGCATTACCTCACATCTTGCTTCTCCAGTGGCTGGGGGCATCTCCTTGACTCTGCCTTCTTTCCCCCTGTCTCTCTGCCTCCCACATCACCCAAATTTCTTTGCAACTCCAGGTTACTATAAAAGGTACACATTACATTTAGTCATTGTGTTCCTTTAGTCTCCTCTAGCCTGTGACAGGCTGTGACAAGTTCTTAACCTTTTTCTCTTTTTCATGATCTTGACAGTTATGAGTCAACAGTTGTGCTGTGTAGGAGATCTCTCATTGTCTAGGGCCCTTCGTAACTAGGTTGGGATGACAGGACTCAAAGAAGAAGGCCACAGAGGTGAGCTGCTCATTTCATCTCACATCATCTCAAGGTCAGTGCGGTTCATCTTGGCCATATCTGCTGTGCCTTGTCATTGAAAGTCACCATGTCCCCCTTCCTATTCTCTATCATTTAAAAAGAATTTTAGTACTTTTATTTTTTTAGGATTGTATCTGCATTAATCCTGCCCCCTTTTTTTCTCTCTAGCCCCCCCTCATCCTCCCTCCCAAATTCACGATCTCTTCTTTGGTTCTTATTGTTAAGCAACCCATATATGCGAACATGTGTGTAACTACTAAGTCCATTTAAATTTGCTCGTCTGTATATGTGTCCCAGGTTGACCACTAGGGACAGGGAAACCTTGCATGGGAGCCTGTCCCTGGAGGAGACTGTTTCTTCCTCTCTCAGGAGGCATTGACAGCCTGTAGCTCTTAACCTAGGGGACCATGAAGAATTTCCCCTTTTCACATTGGCATGTCAACAGGTGTTGGCATTATCCTCTGTTCTCTTGATGCACATGACTAAGTAAGTCTTCCTCACATGGAAGGAGGTAAAGCACCATCTTCTTCATGTGGGAATATCTGCTTGTATTAAATAAAATTATTCTGTAGTAAAGGTGCGTCTCTTTTCACCTATTTAGTTCAGGCATATATTTGTATCAGTATGGATCCACATATGTTTATACTTTGGAGGTTGTGATACAATACCATGCTTTTATATTATTTTGGTTACTCTCAAATTTCCAGATTCAGCCATTGGGCCCTCTCCTTGCATCCCTTTTATGGACCCTGAAGGGAACAGAGGTTTATTTGGCATTATGGTATCAGGGGCTACAGTCCATTACAGGGGAGAAGAAAGAAGGAATGACTCCCAGCCACATCTGGGTTGATCAGGAAGCAGGAAAAAGGAATACCATTGCTCCGCTGCCTTTTCCCTCTTCCCTTCCTCTTTTACCCAACCCTAGACCCCATTCCATAGGGAAGGGCCTCAGGTTAGGTGCCAGCTTTTAATAGGATTGTATTTGAAGTAGAACATCTAAGAAGGCTATATGTGGTCTTAACCTAGTGGCACTGGCGTTATGGTTTGTATGTGAATTGTCCCTTTCTGGGTGTATGTGCTTGTATACTTTGTCTCTAGATCGTGGGACATTTGGGCAGGTTAGTACCTTTGTGGGAGCAGGAGCCGTGGCTAGTATTGAGTCTTGGACAGTTGGGAGTTCAACCAGCCCTGATTCCAGCTTCAGCAATTTGCTCTTTGGATCTCTGAGATGGAAGGAAACTCCGATAGGTTCCCATTACACCACCATGATTCCCTGCCCTGATTGATGGGAACTGTGAGCCCCAATCCCACTTTTCTTCTTAAACCTGCTTCTATCAGACACTGCTCCAATTGTGCCTTCTTCAGAAGACGGGGATGCCAGACCCTGATCTCTCAGATCTCTGCCTCCCACCATCAATCCTTTCAGGAATGTTCTCATAGACATACCCAAATGTGTGTACCCGTAATGCACTAGGTGTTTGTTAAGCTGATCCAGCTGACAATGGCAATGAACCACTGTGAAATAAACATCTTGGTACCTCTTCAGCCCCGTGTCTCTAGCATCCAGAACGCATAATTGGATTTGCTAATGGGAAAGGTCTTCTATATCCCAGCACCCACACCTTGGTGAAGTTTCATGCCTCCTGCTTTTTGTTCCTGAAAAAAATATGCCCTGTACCACAGCACAAGAGTATTATCAGTTCAAAAATATTCTAGCTAATACCTACCTAACATGTCAAAATGGGTATTCATATACTAAATTATGCACATAGATAAAATTTGACAATATCCCCATGAGAACTTAAGACAGCCTGCAGCGCACTGGCTGTCAAGAAGGCAGAGCAGGTGTGTTTACCTGTGCTTCCCACCTCCTTCCTACTAGTAGAATCTGGATTCTGTTCAGGATTCTGTCCCTCCACCTCTCAGCTGTCTCTTTCAACACACAATCCTGGTGAGTCTTGATCAGGCATGATAATTCTGCCATTAATTTCCAGAATTCAGTTACTCATGGGTTTTAGTAAATATTCACTGAGATATGATAGTAAAAGTAAGATTGGTCCAAGAGTAGAACATGTGTGTGTCATGAAGAAGGGGAAATGGAAGGCGTTGCATGAGAGTGAGCGAGGATTGAAACTCAGACTTGATGATCAAGGTAAGTCTTCCCTTAGTGATGTGTTAGCCAGGCCTTAAGTCAAATGGGGGGGTATCAAATTCAGGGTGGCAGGTCTTGAGTCCCAGGTAGGCGGCATCCAGAGGGAGCTGAAGATGCTCTGTTGGGCAGAGGAGAGTGGTCAGATCTAGAAGAGAGGGAATGGGGCATCCGACACTGAGAGGTTGCCAGAGTTCCGCTGATGTCACATAGATCCTGAAGGCTGTGCTAAGAATTGTTCTCTCTATCCTTACTAAAAGAATAGGTGCAACAAAGGTCTTTGATGTGGGAATGGTAGGCTAGGATAGCATATTTTCTCCTCTTCAAAAGTTTTAGGGCTCAGCTTAGCCGTAGTAGAGTGCTTAAGTGCAAATCAGTATCAAGGAAATGCAATTAAAGATCGTATTTTAAAGGGATCACTCCCAAAGACTATTACAATTCCTGCGATTTCTGGTGCTCCTCTGCATTTTCCAGTATTCTTTGCAATTGACTCACACAATGGGAGTGGGCTCAGGCAGGAAAGTTGTAAGCCATTTTCAAGTCTGATTCTTCTTTATATTTATTCATCTTATGAGTGTTGTACCTACATGTATGTATGTATGTGCACTGTGTGCATTTTTTGTTCTCGTGGAGGTCAGAAGATGGTGCTGGATCCCCTGATGGTTGTGAGTTGCCATGTGAGTTGGCAATTGAACCCAAGTCCTCTGCAAGAGCAGAAAGTGCTCTTAACTCTGCTGCATCTCTCCACCCTCTTATGTCTGACTCGTAAAACACTCAGTATAACCTTGCTACCCAAGATGACCTTAGAGGTTATCTTTCTGAACAGTCCAGCTACAAGATGTTGGCTTTGCGTGAGAAATAAAATTCTCTCCTCCTTTTAAACTATATTTTAATTCCAATTAAGAACCCCAATCCCAATGTTTTATTCTGGTAATAATGATTTGCAATATAATTTTTCCAGTCATAAGATTGATATTAAATGAATTTCTATCAGTGTAAGAAATACACAATACTACACAATAATAAAAAATACACAATAATAAAAATAAATACACAATAATAAAAAATTAGAGGCTGGAAAGATGACTCAATGCTTTAGAGCACTTGCTGCTCTTGCAGAGGGCCCATGTTCAGTTCCCTGCACTTCCAATTCCTTGTAATTCCAGTTCCAGGATGTCCGATGTTTTCTTCTGGGCATCAGGCACACACATGGTACACATACATACATGCACCAAGATATGCATACACATGAAATCAAATAAGTCTTCAAAATAAAATCCACCATTCTATAAAGGGGAGGTGGTTTTCCTTTCTATTATTCTATTACTACCAGAAACATGAAGAGCCGTAGAAAAACAAAAGCCAGAGAGCAGATTCTGTTTTAAACGCTTTGCATGCACTTTGCAGAACTATAACCTGTAATTGAACTATATGGTAAACTTACCTGCAATTAAATTACATGGTAAACTTTCCTAGCTCTTCTTCACCCATGACATAATGGCAAAACGATAAAGAAAATCCAGAGTTTCTGAAGAACCATCAATGGCAGACATCCACACTTGTGACTCTCAAACCTCTGCAGCTCCTGCTCCAGGAGGTCAGATGTCCTCTTCATGTTGCTGTGGCCACCTACACACATGTGAGCATGTTCACATGCAGATACACAAACACATATACACATGGTTGAAAAATAATAATAAAAGCAAACACTTAAGGAACTGGGGAGAGGAGTCAGAGCTAAAAGAATTTATTGAGACTTTGATTCCTTTCCAGCACCTACCCAGCCTCTCTTAACTATCTGTAGCTCCAGTCCTGGGGGATCCGATGCCCTCTGCTGGTCTCTGAGGGAGACAGGCACACATGTGGTACACATGCACACATGAATGCTAAACACACGAGCACACGAGTTAAAATTAGGAAAAAGAATCTTTCCTGTCAGTACTTTGCATTCTGCTACATTATGGTCCTCGTGGTCAGTATCACTGATAGGAAAGCTTTCCATGACAATACAGCATAATGGCAAAGTATTGACAGGAAGGATGTGTGAAAGGCCTATTAAACTGTAGCCTCTCTTCAGGCATATATCAACCCACTGACTCCTGATTGTGTATGTGATGCCCCCAAATCCATTCTCAGTCCTGACGTTCATAGCCCTGTTTATGGAAGAATCATCCATAAAGGCTCCTGGCCAGACCGAGGTTAATTCTTAACAAGTAGCGGTTCAACATTCTTCAAGTGTGTGAAGCCCTCAGCTTAACCAGCTCAGTGTCCGAGGGGAGTGGAGCCCATATTACATGAAGCCTGTGCTGTGTAAAGGGTGGCCATACCTGTACTTTTCTAAAACAATGGACATGGGGCATGCAATTTCAAAATGAGAAGATGAGCCAGAGGCAGAAACAGGGGCAGGCAGAGACTCAGCAACAAATCATCTGCTGCAGACACCGAGAAGTGGAAAGGCATGGAGTGGGGAGGGGGCGTGTATCAGCCCTCTTGCTCCTCAGCCCTGAGTGTGTGAAGTCATGTGGACCTCTGCACCCTGGTGGGTGCTGTCAGTCCGTGTGAATATTTACTGCAGCCTGCCCCACATTACCTAAGGCCAGTTGCCAATCAATAAAACAAGCTGCTTTGCTATCAGCTGCCTACTTTTTGAGAACTCGAAGACCCATAAAACAAGGAAAGGTGAGGAAAATACCAACTCTGACAGCACTGGAGCTACAGAGGGTGATGCAACCATCGGGAGACACAATCTAAGAAAGCCTGCCTAAGGATGCGGGCCATCCAGTGCTGGGCAAGATAGGGTTGAATCTGATCGGGCATCAGAATCCAAGTGGTCCAATTTGGTGACTGAGAAAGGACATCTTTGTATTGACATTGTAGCTGACATGAATGAATAACACCCATTTTAACGCAATATTTCTATTGATACAGGTTTGAGGGACAAAGTTGAGGTCACGGGAAAGCTAGAGGGGCAGATTGGAAGAGGCTGGATGTATTTTTCGGCTTGTGGTCCATTGGGCAATAGAGGAGCATCGGGATCCCGGCAGGACAGTGATTAGGCACAAGGTATGGGGCTAGAGTTCCAAGTGAGGGAGCACATAATGGGCACATAGACTTTCTGGTGATTTTCTTTGAGTCTCATCATAGGACGAGACATGGAGCCTGCGTCTATGATTTGGAGGCTGCTGCATCATTGTCAGGCTCATTTATTGTATTGGCTCATGAGCTTTGCCTGAATACCTGCAGTTAACAGCAGGGTGCTCGTCTTTACAATGGGCACATCTCAGGCTGCTGAGGTTTGAGACTAGATTCAAGTCCCTACGGGTTTGAGTAGATTTCCAATATCTTCCCTGAGGCTCTACCCTTCCACCTTACTGCAGGAACCAGGAAGCTGCCCTGCTGTGGGACAATGGCCTTGTATTGGTTTAATAAAATGCTGATTGGCCAGTAGCCAGGCAGGAAGTATAGGCAGGGCAACCAGGCAGGAAGTAGAGGCGGGGTCACCAGAACAGGAGAATTCTGGGAAGAGGAAAGATTCAGTCTGCAGTCGTTACCCAGATACAGAGGAAGCAAAACGAGAATGCCTTGCTGATTGAAGGTACCAAGCCACGTGACTGACACAGACAAAAATTATGGGTTAATGTAGGATGTAAGAGTTAATATGAAGCCTGAGCTAATTGGCCAACCAGTTTATAATTAGTGTAGACCTCTGCACATTTCTTTGGGACTGAATGGCTGCAGGACCAGGCAGGACAGAAACCTCTGTCAATACTTCCAGAACTGACTGAGGATTCTTTCTCCACCTCCAACACCGGATTTCACGGTCCTTGGGAGCACAGTGATTTCCTCCTGGCCTCTGGAGCCACACCACCTCATCTACTCAGATGCCTCTTGTATATGTAACCCTCTGACCTCCAGTTTCTTCATATACAGCAAAGAAAAATAACTCTAAAGCTCAGGTGGATAAGACATCAAATAAGATCATGCATGGAAAGCACTCGATTGATGATAACACATATACATTTTACTTGATATCATTGGTATATTTTATGATTAAATGATTTTGTTGAGATCTAGTCCAAGAGCTGGGTCTATTACCCTGCCTTGCCCCAGTTCCTTTTTGTTGGGACTTCTGCTTCTTCTTCACCAACCTGGGATGCTATGGTTCTACCCTATCTCTGGGTAGAGATGCCTTGGCGTTCTTTAGGGAAATGCAGCCTTTAGCATCTGTGTGAAAGAGCATGCCTAAGCATGTATGGCAGCAGCATGAGTTTTCCTTTTTTTTTTTTATGTCCACTCTCAATAGGGATCACATAGACCCTTGACTTGCCAGGGCAGACAGCCTGGTAACATTTCCTTCAGAAAAGCTTGATAAAATCTCAGTAAACAGAATTGATGGAGGAGGTTTTTTTTAATTGTTCCTCTCGATTCACAGCAAGCTCAGGAACAGGCTTAATGTCTGCAAGCATATGAAAGCTATTTATAGGAGGGGTAGTGACATATTGTTCTCCATCACTAATGATAGTACATGTTTAAATTAAATTATAGGAGTAAAGAGTCAGTTTAAGGGACTGGAGAGTTGGCTCAGTGGTTAAGAGCATGCATTGCTTTTGCAGAGGGCCCGAGTTCAGTTCACATGCCTGTGGTGGACAGGCCATAACTACTTATCACTCTAGCCTCAGGGGCATCCAATGTTTGTAGACACACACACACACACACACACACACACACACACTTAAAAATAAAAATATTTATTTAAGCAGTCAGCATAGCGTCCAGAAATGAGTCCAGAGGTCACCCAACTAGAGAACAACAAGTTTCTAAAATACAAAAACTTGCTTGGCCAGGTATGATGCTGCACGCCGTTAGTCCTAACCATCAGGAGGTAGGCAGATCTCTAAGCTGAAGGGCAGCCTGGTCTATGCTGAGAGTTCGAGGACCGACTAGGCTAAACAGAGAAACCCTGTCTCAAAGAGGGGGGAAGGCAGAGGAGGGAGGGAGGGAGGGACACAGAGACAGAGACTGAGAAGCAGACAGAAACAGAGATACAAAAACGTCGATCGCACTAGGCTTCCTGGAAAGTTTATTCATAACATAGAAGATAAACATGGCAAGCGCCATCCTGGGCCTGCCTGCCTGGCTTTTTGGAGAAATAAGATCAGCAAGGTGTTTCCCCATGTTGTTTCTCAGTCTCTCCTTTGACTATAAAAGCCATTCTATGCCTCTCTAATACGTTCCTTTTTGCTAGTTTAGTGACAATGGATGTCTGGTGTATAAACCAAGGACCCTCAAGGATCCTCTAATCCACTGTCTTTGTATGGTTGTCACAGTCTTCCGACGAATTTCCACATGTTCTTTAAGAACCGATTTCTTCTTGCTCTAAGGCATTAATGAGATCAGCACAGAGAGCTGCAGCATATTGGGGGAGTCACCAGATGGTGACATTGCTTATAATCTCCTAATACAGTTTGTCTTGAGGTATGTGTTTGTTGACTCATTACCAGACGCTTTGTCACCAGCCTCATGTTATAGCACTGCCTTTTCAAACCCAAGTTATGACAGAGCTTGAGGGGACAGACTTTGGATGTGATCAAAACTGTCCTTTCAGCAATGACTCAGAAGTGTCTACCCTAACTTCGGAACAATTTATGTGCAAAATGGCTGAAGCCAAACAAACATTCTCAGAAGGGGAATATTTTCTAAGTGGATGCAGCCAGCATGTAGATTTCATTGCAGTTCTGTCAGGAGCCGGTGACTTACACCCTGATGTCATATATACATTAACCTATCATAGATTATGACCAGCACTTACTTCTTTGATGTGCTAGGCACCATTTTCAGCAAAGTCTTTAAACAGTAGGCTCCAACTAGTACCCATGTGAGTGGTAGAAAGAAAAATTTGCTTTACTGTTGTGGGATAATCTTTTTGTACACTGTGGAGAGGCGTCTCTGCCAAGGCACCTTCTTAATGGTTTAATAACGAGCCAAATGGCCAATAGCTATTCAGGAGAGAATAGGCAGGACTTCCGGGCAGAGATAGGAACTCTGGGAAGAAGAGAAGTGACATTTGCCAGTGAGATGCAAAGGAAATTGAACATACTGTACGGAGGACAGGAAATGAGAGAGAATATGGATGAATATACATGGATTAATTTAAGTTATCAGAGCTAGTTGGGAACAAGTCTAAGATAAACCCAAGCTTTTATACTTAATAAGAAGTCTCTGTGTCTTTATTTGGGTGTTGGCGGTTCAAAGAAAGTCTAACTGAATTTTACATTTGAAGAGGGAGGGGAGAGACAGAGAGCTAGAGACTGAGAGACAAAGAGAGACAGAGCCTCATCCAGAGTCTCCCAAGGCAGTATAAAGTGACCAGACACAGATGTAACACAGCCTAGCATAGTCCCACACTTAAGAATGGCTGACATCGCCGGGTGGTGGCGGCAGTGCATGCCTTTAATCCCAGCACTTGGGAGACAGAAGCAGGACAGGCTCCAAAGCTTCAGAGAAACCCTGTCTCAGAAAAAAAAATGGCTGACCTTCTGGCCCCTAGGTGTAACGTAAGCTGAGAAGATGGGTAAGGCTGTGAACCAAGAAAGAGGTATTTGGGAGGAAGACTTCCCGCATCAAGAGGGCATCAAGAGGAATTGTGGGGATTTGGCCCAAGAGAGGTATGGATGCAACTTTGGTACAGGGAGGAAATGCTGATGAGAGGAAACAGGGTTTGGAGCAGAGTTCTTTCTCTCTAGGAATTTTATCCCTTTTGATATTCTATGAGCGACACAGGCAAAGAACAAAATTTCAATTAAGTTACTTTTTGGCTACCGGGCCATGCATTTTTAAACACAGCTGTGCAAGATGGAGCTATGTGGAGTCCCAGGACTTATTTAAATTAAGCATTTAAATTTCTAAAGGAAGTCGGTTAACACACACACAAAGGCTCTACTAAACTGGAGGAAAAGCAAAACATTGATTCCTTTCTCCCCCTCAGGAGAAGAATCAATCATATTTAGATGTTTCACACTCCCGAGCACCAGTCGGTTCAGCCTGTTGAAGGGTTGGGCGTGTGTGATGTTCTTTGAAGACTTAGTGAATTTAGATTTTTTTTTTCCAGCGGGTCATAGAAATTCCAAGAGATATTCTATTGACTACTCCTTCGTGGGAAATGCCGCCCATTTGTCTCTACATCTGACAGCTCCTCTCTGGGGCGTGGTAGGCAGCCTAGTCTCTAGTCCAATCCGGATGACTTTTGTTGTTGTTACTTTGACACAGGGTGTCCCTTTTTATCCCTGAATGGCCTAGAAATCTCCCTGTCCACCAGACTGGCCTCAGACTTGTAATGATCTTCCTGCCTCTCCCTCCCAAGTGTTGGGACTAAGGAGACACCACAACCAGCCTAACTACATTCTTGACCAACTACGTGAACTTGGGCTTATTTTCTCGTCTGACTCGCTTTTAGTGCTAAAAAAGAACAGTCATTCCTATCGAGATAATGCAGAATTGATAAAAAGCACATGCTTACCTTAGATTCCTCAAAAGACACAGCAGGCTGCTCTTTACTGAGCTGGTGTCAAGACAGTACTCATTCGGTCAATACACTTGCTTAATATACAGTGCCAGGAAGCCACTGAGCCAAAGGAGATGTCTTTTATTCTTATTGCCATTAGGAGGAAACTAAGTGAAGAGCAATCAACACAGGTGGGGCACTAAATGTGCCATTGGGGCCGTTTAAAAACAAATCAGTCACGAGATACAGTTTTGGTTTTCCGTATTTTTATTCCATATCTCAAGGCATTTGCAATTTAGTTGAGGGGGGAAGACAACAAGAATCAATAAAAGCATCAAGTTCTGTCCATAATAGCTAAAATATGGAGCAGCCTCACCATCCATAAACAGATAAATGGATGAGAAAATGTAGTAGCTATATACCACAGAATTTTGATCAGGTGTAAGGAATAGAATTACAATGGATGGAACTGTAGATCATTGTGTGTAGAGAAATAAGCCAGACTCAGACTCCACTGCGTGTTTTCTCTCATATGTAGAATCACTTTAAATGCCTTCATATGCATAAGACATGGAAATAGAAAGAGAAATGATGAGAGACGAGGAAAAGGCAGAAGTGGAATGGGAAGTGGAAGCAAGGAAGATGATAGAGCATATGTGATACACAAGCAGAAGGGAAGACTAATTGCCAGGATAAAAAGGGACTAATAAGAGGGAGATGGTGGGAGAGTGGAAAAGAACAATGGTGGGGGGTCAACAAAGTATAATATACACATACACACACACACATATACAAAATATCACAATAAAACTTACTAGTTTGTATGCTACCTAAGAATAAAAAGGATGACAGCGATGTCAGAAAAAAAAAACAGAATTAGCACAGCAAGTAAATTCAAATGTGGAAGATGGAGTATTAAGACCAAGAGGAAGTTCATTCTAGGTGGAAAGCAAGCTTGAGCGCTAGCTAGCTTTTCAAGATATAAAGATAGCAAAGAACACTTTGAAAGATGCTCAGAGGTGGATTCAGACTAGAAAGGATAGGGTCAGAATAAGCGACCGGGTGGTCATTGATTAGACAGGGCGAAGACAGCCGAGGCAGGACTTTGAAAGCCAGGTGTAGGATCCTGGTCGAGGCAGAAACCTTGAGCAGCAGCAACCATTTCTGAACAAGCGAGAGGACAGGGAGGATGTCAAGAGTAGTAACTGGTGATGTCCCCAGAGTCCCTTCCAGAGCCTGGGGCCAGGTGATGCTCAGCCCCTGGTGAGGACATAGCTAATCAACCTCATGTTGACAGGAGCTAACCATATGTAGAGGCAGTGATGGAGGAGGAAGAGCAAAAGAAAGAGGCTTCAAGGATTCCTCACTGTTATAACCGTGGAGAGCTACCGTTTCATACAATAACCTTATATTATCCAGACTGACCATCACTGTCTAGCTCCAACAGTGGTTGGAGATGAAATTTTGGAAGGCAAATGTTCGTTATCGGGTACCGACTGAGTGGCTAAGATCAACTCACCTACTGACAGCTCCTCACAAGTCTGGCTTCTACCTGGTAGTTGCTTCCATCCAGTATCTCATCCCTCGGGTATCTCAGAAACAGAACTGGAAGTAGCGAGCCTCCTCTGAAAGATTGCACGGTGGCTGCAATTTCTCTTCTAGCTGACCGCTGTAATAAAACAGAGGACAATTGCTCTCCCTACTCTTGGTTAAGGGCCAAGTGGAGAGGTGGAATGTAGGTTGGAACAGCACAGGTCATCCCCTCAATTACCAATGTTCGTTTTTGTCTTCCCTAGACTGTCAATTACAGATAAACCAGCCCTGCAACAGCGCAAGGGAAAATCAAGGTCAAGCAGCTTCTGATTCAAGGGGCGTGAACTTGAGGGGCTGGACTTCTCTGCCAGATAAGGATAAAAACCCAGATGTTTGTTTTCTTTGGTTTCTAAGTAAGTGACAAAAAGTCAGAGTTGAGGAGAATTCTCTTTCTACTTCATTTGTTTCCTCATTGTATAAAAGCTCCGTTGGGCTGAGAGGTGGTTCAGTGGCTAAGAGCACTGGCTTCTCTGCCAGAGGACCCAGGTTCGGTTCCCAGCACCCGCATCAGGCGGCTCACAACCACCTGTAACTCCAGTTCCAAGCGATCCAACACTCTCTTCTAGCTTTCTCAGGCAACTGTGCTCCCATGTACATACCTACACACACACACACACACACACACACACATACACACACACACACACACACATACACACACACACACTTAAAAATAAAACAAATCTCTTTTGAAAGCTTTGTTATAATTAGGGAACAGGAGAGCTGAGAGGGAATACAGGCGCCCCCTTTATCCATGTGGGCTATGTGTGAAGACCTCACTGGGTGTTTAAAGCAGCAGAGAGAACCAAGTTCTTCATAGACTCCATATATTTCTGCATATACATGTTTATAGCAAAGTTCAATTTGTAAATGAATCACAGTGGTAATAACTATCAATAAAATGACAATAATAATGCAGTTACATATTATAGCTAAAGGTATACTTTTCATACTATACCGCAGTTGTATTACTGCAACAAAAGTTTTGTGAAAGTGGTCCCTTTCTCTCAAAAGGATCAAGACAAATAATATTTTTGCATCATAGTTAACCATGGATAACCAAGACAGTGCAAAGTGAAGCCAAGAATAAGGGTGGAGGGCTAGAATAATGGTCCAGCCGCTAAAGACCAGGCTCCATAAAACCAAAATGTTAAGAAAAAGAGTAGACTACTGGCTTACTCTCCAAGGACACCGGTGCTAGGAACAAGAATGGGAAGTTGCCCGAAAATACTTGATTTTTCTGTAAGAATCACCATATTAAGCAAATTGCATGTGATTCCATTTTATTTATCGAAGGGCCTGCCTCAAGCCAGGCTACTGTTTCCTAGTCCTGGGACATAACACATCAGCCAGTGTTACAGGCCCTTGCTCAGCATCTGGAATTGTCGTGAGAGTGGGAGACGATGGACACAAGCCCACGGGAAAGGCCCTCTCTCCAAAGTGCCACAAAGAAGCAGAGGAACGGAGTGGAGAGGATGTCACAGCTAGAGATGGCGATGTGCTCTTGAGAGACTTAGGGCTAAGCACACAGCTCTTCAAGATTGTGCTGTCTGAGGGAACCAAGGGTCTGGGGGACAGGCAGGGATTCCTACTGAAGGTGTTCCATGTGGAGGGCCTGGGACATAGGACATTCAGTTCAAGTTGAAGACCATGCAAAAACAAATGCTTTTTATATATGTCTGTTATAAATATCACCTAGGAGGTTGCTGGATGTTTTAAACCACCAGTCTAAACAAACTTCAACCTGGTCTGGGGGTGCTGTCATTTTCTTTGTGGATTCTGGCAGTCCTGGCTAAGTCCTGTGGAAGAAATAGAGGCAGTGTGTACAAGAGGCAAAAAGGACAGGGAATGAGCCATAGAAAGCTGGTAGGTGATGGTGAAAGGTAGCAGGTGCTGAGTCACAGGGGTCCCTGGGACAGCTTTTGGCCTTTTCCTTTGTTGGTAATTGGAAGTCAGTGGGAGGCTTTGAGCACAGAAGTGTTAGGATTTATTCATTTATTCATTCTCTTGTTCATTCACTCATTCGTTCGTTCAACTGTCTAATCAATTGCACTCAATAATCATTTTTTTTCAAACAAATTGTTGATCACTACTAACTGCAATAGGACCATATCAGGAACCTATTTTAGCTTTCTGGGTGTAATCCCACTAAGCAGGGGAAGATGACACTTAGCAAAGCATTAAGCAGTAACAGAAACAGTTGGGGCAACATGGAAGGCTTGGTCTAGAATACCATAGGTGGATGGATCACTAGGGCCGGAAAAAGTCTGCAAGGCATTTTGGAGGAGGATGAACTAGCTGACCCTTGAGAGATGGGAGTGGTTCTCTCTTCCTTCTGTTCTAAGCATCCAGATGCGATCCTTTAAGATGTGAGAAGTGTCTGAGTGGGGGGAGCATTTCAGATTCTGCATCCAGTATCCAGTGATTTTTCTAGGGCAATGACTTGTTGGATGAACACAAATACTCCCAAAGGAAAGGACCAGCAAGCTGGAACTCTGTAGACAGAATCAAAGCGGACCTTTACTCTTACATGCCACACACAGAGCCCTTGCCTCCAGCAGGAATGTGACTCTCAGTAAATGTGCGTTGAATAAGACAACCATTGCTTTTCCATCAGGATTCCTGCTTCTGAGAAGTTAGCACCCAGAAAAATTCTTGGCAGACCACAGGAGCTGTTAAATGTTGGTGGAATAAATAGCCAACTTGTGCATTAATTTGAAGAAAGAGCTATAACGTGCTTCTGATCGAGTAATCAGCTTCATCAATCAGCTTTCAGGCAACCCATTTTTAAAGCTGTCTGAGAACGTACAGGAGAGACTTTTTTACTTTTCCGAAAGGGCCAGAGAATGTGATACCATAGTGGGGTATTACTGTTGTCTGGAGTCAAGGGACCAGAGTCTAGGATATCCTGGGTCTCAAGAAACTTCTAAAAACTAGTACAGATAGGTCCTTTAAGATGGATTATGGCTGGATTGATCTGTGTTCAGGCTAGTCCAGGAAAGTTAAATCACTGTAACAACAGCTGGCATTCTCAGAGAAAGCGGCAGAAATGGCTTAGGGCTTCTGTGGAAACTGCCACCTGGGAGTCTTTAATAGAAATTTACCTTATGACAGCGCTAGAGGCTAGATACCCAAAGATGGGAACATCATCAAAACCAGCTTTTCTTTCCGGGTTCAACTAGGGATCCCTTCTGCTGCTTTCATTGGCTCCAGGATAGGTTTGGCTTTGGGGCACATCAACCTAAACACTGTTCCTGTGGTCGCAATGTATCTCTCCTTCTGTCTCAAAGTTCCTACTTGTTCACTCTTGCCAGGACTATCAACACTGAGTGTAGGGTCTGCCCCGATGATCCTATCAGACTCCTCAATTGAACCTTCGAAGATCCCATCTCCAAAAAGTTTATTCTCGCAGTTTCCAGTTAAGGCGTGTAGATATTTGACACCGGGGAGGTCCTGCACTTACTATGAGCCTCCTCCACCTCCTCCACCACCCCCATAAGACCGTGAGAGAATCAAGAGCAGAGGAAAGCTTGTGAAGAAAACTGAACTTCTGAGAAGGTTGTGAGTTTTGTGCTTTGGACAAATGCACGTGTCAAAAAAAAAAAAAATCCTATCCTTGCCCCAACCATATTGTCTCAGCTCTCACCAGTCTTAACGATATCTGAGGCTTCTACCTCTTGGTCCCTCTCACTTTCTGCCTGAAGATTTTCACTGGCTGCTAAACTACATTTCTTTTTCAAATAGCAGATAAGTCAGATTAAAAATACATAGTGTTCAGTGCCATGGTTGGGGAAAAGGAATTTGGTGGATAAGAATTGGGGGCCAGGGTCTCTCTCCAGATTCTTTCTTCAGTGCTGCGGTGGAAAGAAGCAAGTCACGCTTAGCATTTTCAAGGTATCTAGTGAGTTTCAGCCCTAAATGACGACAGAAATCACTTCTCATTGGTCAAATAGTAGGCTTTCCTTGGTCTCTACAGATATTTAACTAGGACCACCTCCCAAGAAGATAGCTGTATCCAGATACTTGGATCAGGGTTTGCTTCAGGGAAGTTTGCAGTAGAAGATAAAATCATATGCACACACTTCTTTTAATGAATACTTATTATTCCAAGTGTCATGGTAAGGTCTTTGTCACAATGGATTTATTAATTAACTATACCCATTTGACTCCCACAGTGCTATAGTGTCACTGAACCAAAAGTGTAGAGAATGGAGGTGTCTTGCTTAAGAATGAAGGCTGACATTTGTACTATCTCCAAAGGAATACAAAAGCATGCCCTTAGAATCTCTGTTAAATAGGGGCTGGAGAAATGACTCGGTGGTTAAGAGCAATTGCAGAAGACTGTAAAAGGAAGTTTCTCATCCCACCTGATTCTGCAGTTGCTTTTAAAATAACCACTCACAATCCCAGAGAACCTAGACAACAAGGAGGACCCTAGAGAGGCATATATGGATCTAATCTACATGGGAAGTAGTAAAAGACAAGATCTCCTGAGTAAATTGGGAGCATGGGGAGCAGGGGAGAGGGTTGAAGGGAAGGGAAGAGGCAAGAAGGGGAGCAGAAAAAATGTATAGCTCAATAAAATCAATAAAAAATAAAATAACCACTCAGAGGCTTAATATTAAGTACATACTGTCTAGTCTATTAGCTCAGGTTTATTATTAACTATCTCTTACAACTTAAATTAACCCATTTCTATTAGTTTGTATTTTACCACGAGGCTCATTGGCTTGTGACCACACATCTTGTTTCTCTGGCGGCTGCTTGCATCTCCCTTAGCTCTGCCTTCTTTCGCCTTGTATTCAATTTGTCTTTCCTGCCTAATTATATTCTGCCCTGCCATAGGCCAAAGCAACTTTTTTTTATTAATCAGTGGTAATAAAACATATTCACAGCATACAGAGAGGCATTCCACATCATCTCCCCTTTTCTGTCTAATTAAAAAGGAAGGTTTTAATTTTAACATAGTGAAATTACATATAATACAATGGTTATTAAGCAAGAATAACAGTTACAATATTTATTCTATTTGTATTTTACAAGATTAAAGAGCATACTTTATCATCTCCTACACTTGTGAGTCTAAAGTCTCATATCTAATTTATTATTTATCATAACCAAGGAAAACTATCATTATAACTATTCACTCTTCAACTCCATCAAAGACTCCAGAAGGATACAATATTACCTAAACAAACAGAAAGTGCTTTGTAAGCAACTTCCAAAGCTCTGAAAATGACAGAGCTATCTAGCTTCCTGCACAGCCACCCAAAGTTCTTTTGCAATGTTAGGACATCCACCTTCAGCCTACAGGCTTAGAGTATCTGACAAATTTCTCAGTGAAATGGGAAAGGACTGTCTCACTTATTTTGGCAGAATTCATTAGTCACTTTCTTCTGTGTTCTGCAGAATGTGTGGCAGACTCTTTCATGACGCAGGGACCCTGAAGGACTGTCCCACCTTGTTTAGGCAAGTTCAGGAGTCATTTTCCTGTGAGTTTTGTATGTTCAATATATACGGCAAATTGTCAAGCAGTCCAGGCAAGAGCAATTTCTTGCCCAAATGGCTAGTCGCACTACATTTAAAGCAAACGCCATAAGGAGCCTCTTTGATGGCATTATCCTCTTGAAGTAATTGGTGCTGCCAGGAGCAGATGTGTCTTACTGTCAAGAAAAGTCCAAGTTCTTAAAATATTTTAAATGCCATATTCTGTAGGTCCTTGAAGTGCTATCTACCAGTAGCACTTTTTTGTTTGCCTATCTACCAGTACCTTTAAATTTATACTGTAGTTATAGGAACCAAAATACATCCCTAGGCATAACGATTTGTGTGTTGAGGGAGGAAGGAGCACCTCTGCTTCTACCCTTTGTGGTGGTTTGAATGACAACCCATACAGGTTCCCATTGGTGGAACTCTTTGGGAAGGATTAGGAGGTTTTATGACCTTATTGGAGAAGATGTATTGCTGGGAGTGGGCCTTGAGGTTTTCAAAAGTGTTTTGAAAGGTGTTTCCTGTTAGTTCTCTCTGCCTCTACTTTTGCCTAAGGATATAATATCTCAGACACTGCTCCAACACCATGCCTGTCTGCCTGCTTGCTGCTAAGCTACTGTAATGGTCATGGATTCACCCTTTGAAATTGCAAGTTCTCAATAAACTTTTCTTCTGACTTTCCTGTGTCATAGTGTCTTAGCACAGCAATAAAAAAGTGACTGAGACATGCTTAGTTCTGAATATGTGTACTCTACATATGAAATGTCCAACAATGTATTGCAGTAGCTGCTTCAGACTTCATGTTACATCTTGGAGGAAGGGGATTTCTGTTGGGGAACTATATCAAAGTTGGAACCTTAATTGCATCTTAAAAGTCCTCTCCATTACTGTGTCAAGTCAATCATTTATACAGTTAGGAATGACACCAATATTCTGTGATCATGTGATCAATATTATACCTTTGTGTTGTAAAGTGAATTCTTTATTCATTGTGATGTCAGCAGACTAAATGTTCTGTAAGCCTTTTGATAGTACTGCTGCTTGAGGCATAGTGGGAAGGAAGGATAGAGCCATGTACACTAAAATGTATCTTTGCTATATACCAGAAGAAATTACTAGCCTCTTATGGCAAAAAAGAGCCCTGTCTGGTCACTTACTACTCTGTGACAAGTGTCCTCAGTGGGTGATGTCATATCAGGGCAGTTCAACAAAGTTTTCATCTGATTATATGGAGGGTTTCAGAGATACTGGTGTTTCTCTTGATTTAAGGCCAGAAGGCTGGATCTTTATATCAATGCTCAACATCCAGTCATTGAATTCTGGCTGTCCCCAGTAATACTCTGAGAATGACGGACATGGTTTTCATCAGCTGACCTAGATGTCTCCAAAAACAGCTTATCTGAAAGCTTTCACCCTCAACTATCCCATGGAGGATTTGGAGGCATGACATTGACAGGGGCTCATTTGTCTTCCAAGAAGTTTGTTCTCTTTCTTTCCCTGGAGAGAAAGATTGGCCCTGGATGGGCCTCCCTCAGGGAAGTTAACTGATTGCTGTTGTTTTTGAGTAGGAGCTATTTAGGAGGTGGCAGGAAGGAGGAGGAATGCACAGAGTTAAATAACTGAGCTGGTAGTGAATAGAAACCTCTTGCAATAATCTTTCAGGGAAGAAGAGGGATTTTGTAGAATTTAAAGGAGATGGCATAGACCACCCTTCTTTCCCCCAGTGAGTGCACTCCTAAAATAGGAGGCTCAAGTTATGAGGGAAATTTGGAAGAATTTTTCTTGTGTGTGAAGCTAATTAGTCCCCAGGGGAGATGAATCTATAGCCCTGGCTTCATTAGTATCCTCTCCGTTGAACCAACTGGCTGGAGAGCAACCAAGCTTTAGGCAAAGGTCAGCAGTCAGATCTTGGATTACTGGAGGGGTCAAGTTATTTACTAAGTCAGGCAGATAAAGTGACTTTATGTTAATGTTATATACAAAATGTTCTATCCTAGCATGTGAGATCTGACACTAGAAAGTCGGAGGGTGGCTTGGTCTGTAACTCTGAGAACACATTACTATCTGTGCTTCAAAAGCACGAGTTAAAAAGTTGAATGAAAATGAACAGCCGGAGCTTGGGGATATTTTGGAGGAATAGATTTGAAAATGGCCAGTAAATACTTATGTGCTCAGAGACTTGCATGGCTCTGCCTTAGGGTTTCTATGGCTCTGATGAGGCACCACGACCATGGTAATGCTTATAAAACAAAACATTTAATTGGGTTGGCTTATAATTCAGAGGTTTAGTCCATTGTCGTTATGGCAGGAAGCAAGGCAGCATGAGGTAGACATGATCCTGGAGAGGTAGCCAAGAGTTTTGCATCTTGATTGGCAGGAAGCAGGAAAAGTGAGTGACACTGGGCCTGGCTTGAACATCTGAGTCGCAAAGACCCTCAGTGACATATGTCCTCCAATGAGACCACACCCACTCCAACAGAGCCACACCTCCTAATAGTGCTGCTCCCTATGAGCCTTTGGAGGTCACTTTCATCAAGCTACCACAGCATCAAATCATCAGGCTGTGAGGGATGGCTCCTTCTGAAGATGCTGTTTCTCCTCTACAACTATTCAGCGTATAAAGTAAGGAGATCTGAACTTACTGCTCTGTACATACCATGGGGAGGGCAGATAGAAGGCTCATCAGCTCATGAACTATTGGAATAGTTAATTTCCTGATCCCTATGCTTTAGTATATTAGTTTCTATGATTCCCTCATTAATTTGGGAAGGAGCAGGGCTACTAATAAAACCTAAGCCTCTTCATGCTGTGAGCAGTGGAGAAGATGGGTAGGACTATGATTTTCATTCTAAATAATAGAAAGAGCTTTATCCTATGGCATAACAAAACATTGCATGTGCTAGGTTTGGTGGGAGACTGAGGCAAGGGGATCAAAAGTCCAAAGAATGCCTGGGCTACAGAGTGTGCTCAAGGCCAGATGTTTAACTTAGTAAGACCCTTTCTCAAAGAGAAAAAAATAGAGATTTGAAGATACAGTTCAATTGAAGAACACTTGCCTGGTGTGTCTAATGCTCTTGGTTCAATCCCCAGTGCTGGAAGAAAAAGTTGAAAATGAAAAACAAAAAGAAGTATCATAAAAGTAGATTAAAAAGTTGACCAAACAAAATGGAGGTCAAACAGGTAGACATTATAAACATATTCCTTCTCAAAAGAAAGCCTAGACTGACTTCAGACTCACCAGCACTGAAACTATCTCTAAGTGCCTGCAAACCGCTGTTCCCTCTGCCTTTCAGAATGCTTCCACTGGCTCTCTTGTCTTCATCCTGCAGCTCTCTGAACATAACTGTCACTTCCGTCAAAAGCAGAAGTGACGGTTAGGTAGGTAATTGCTACTCCTAAGTGGGGTTGTCATTGTTAATCTGAATTGCCAACTTGTCTAGGAGATTAGTGAAATACGTGTGCTCACGTGTGTGTGTGAGCGCATGTGCGTGCGTGTGTGTTTTCAGAAAAGATTGACATGTGGGGGAGCAACTGAGTGAAGAAGCTTACCTTGAGAGTACATAGCAGTATTTAATTGTTAGGAGATCGTTGATGGGATCCAGGTGGAAGCAGAGCAATCCAGTCGGTGTGTTCAAGCTCTACTCTTGCAGAGGAGAACAATTATTGCTGCTGCCTGGGCAAACGTAGCTCCTTCAGTCTTTCCATGAAGGCTCATAGCGATGACTTTACAGGGCATTTCCTGGGCTTCAGTCTCGTATCCAGGCTGCATCATTGGTTTCTCTTGTTTTGAGACTTTCAGTTTCTTGGACTAAGAATCTATGAATTATCTGGCTCTTCTGTCTGCAGATGGCCATCCAATTGAGCCAGCCAGTTCAGTAAATCCCATTTTAATTGCACACACACACACACACACACACACACACACACACACACAAAACCATTCTGTCCCTTCAGAGAACCTGGACGGCTACCTCCTATTATTTTATCTGTTCCTCATTTTTTTCTTTATTTCAGTTATCCATATTTGTGATGATGATGATGATGATGATGATGATGATGATGATAATGATGCCGGCCTATCTCATTCACTTGACTATAAACTTTGAGGACGGGGTAAATGTCTGAATTATTTCATAATCAAGTCCCTATTCCTGGCTGGGAATCAATCCTTATGTGTGTTGAACAAATGAACAGACATCATGAGATGGCTCATAAAGCAAGCATAGTGCTTCTGTTTAGTGTCAATGTCTGAAACTTTGCCCTAGTCCCGCCATTATGCAGCTCTATGACTAAGACTTACAGCCTCTCTGGATATCACTGCAAAACAGGATGTCAGAAGTTGTGACATAGGATGTCAGAAGTTCATTCTAGTTCTAGAGTTATGTGATAGAACTGACTGAACCAAATGTGAATGTCTGTCCACATCTGAGCCTCACATCGAGCGTTCATAACTGGTTTATGTACCTTAGTTTTCCTAGAGTCACTTGTTCTGACCCGAGGCATCTCTATGACCAAAACTGAACAAGTTCTTATTGGAAAAATATGTCTGTGTAATTAAATTCCAGTAGTCATGATTTCCCAAACCACTGTACAAAGAAAATATGGCCAGTCAGTGAAGAAATCCCCCAACACAAATTAAATTAAGCATTGGGGTCCATTTGAAATGTCAGAATGGTTACAAATGATAAAAGTAATTCAAAGCATTTTGGTCTGTTAGAGATCTCCAAATTCTCGAAGGAGTATGAGTATTTACCAAAGTATCAAGTTGTTCTTTTGGGCTAATAGAGGTATTGAAAAGTTTAGAAATTCTCTTGGCAGACTCACTGATGAAGACAAACGCATCACATCTCTATGATATTTGTTCTCTAAGTGGAGATTCAGTGGAAGACCACCGAAGGAGTTCACTGGGGCTCAAGGAAATGCCTGTCCCCTGGAGCAGGCGGCATGTTGATGCTATTTTCCTAAGTGTTACAGCAGAGCAAATTCATGTTGGACTCTCTGGGCGCCTGTGCTATCAGCAAGTCTTTGGGGGTATTAAGATGTTTTAGTTCTTAACTATTCATTTCATCATCTTTTACTCCGTCAGTTACTTCTGGGAGTATAAAAGTAAGTGAGCTATTTTACTTAAGTCTTAGGATCTATACATTTTTTAAAGACATGCTAATATTTTCCTAAGCGAGCTGGGCTTGAAGATTTAGTGGACAAATGGCATAAACATGGTCCACAGCCCAGAACTGATGAGCTAGAGATGAAGGTGGCAAGCTGCCAGTGACCTTAAGCATGGGCTCTGGACTTTATTACCTGAGAAAGGCTGGTTCAGAAATGAGACTCACACAAGCGGCCAGGCTACTATGCCTGACTGTGCATACACGCTACCTTTCTTCATAGTATGCGGAGACTCGGCTTTCTCCACCAGTGTGTGGCCACGTTCGGAGAGAGATTCCAAGTGCTTCTCTGTTTTGAGAACTGAGTGGAAACAGGTAAAGAACAGAGTGTGTATTAGAAGGGGCAGAGTTCTTTAGACAGCTGAATTCCGTATGGTCATCAAGACAGCCCTTTCAGCCAAGGTACAGTGGTTAAGCTTGAGTTTACTAAGACCTCAGAGTCAAACCTCAGTAAGAGCAAAGGGAAAAAGAAACATTTCCACTTGTGAGTAACCGCATAAACTCCCGGTTCATCTACACCAGGCACGGGTGCTTATTTTCATCCTCTCCCTTAAAACTCATCAGGATGAAGTGGTCAGCTGTCCCTCTCTTGGTTCTTCTCTCCTTGAGTCTTTCGACTTCTCTGTTCCTAACTCTGTAGACCACTGCTTCTCAACCTTCCCAATGCTGCAACCCTGTAATACAGTTCCTCATGCTATGGTGACTCCCCAACCATAAAATTATTACATTGCTACTTCATAACTGTAATTTTGCTACTATTATGAATTATGATGTAAATATCTGATATGCGACTACTATGAAAAGGTTGTTTAACTCCCATAGGGTTGGGAATCACTGCCATAGACTCGTGAGGATATAGCCAGTGTATTGTGTGACTTGTCTGCCCTATTTTTGCTTCTAGCCAAGACAAATCCATTTTCTCTCAGTCTAGGATCTTCTTCTAATGTGTTAGAGTTGCATTTGCTTTATATGCATTGCATTTTTATACATGTTAATATATATTATATTGTTAATATATAATATATTATATAGAATAATTATATATATATGATAGAAAAATCTGTAGATAGCAGGTAATATAGAGTATCATCTGGTAAGGGCAGAAGCAAAGACAATGGGTTCTCTCTTCACAAACTGAGAGACTATCATAGACAACACCATGAATATTTGTTTGAGGGTATGCTGTTTTCAGTCATATATGATACCATCAAAATGTTTCGGGGAAAGTGGGAAGAACTGGTGAAGTCTATGAAGCCAAGTCCCTGGCCTCATAATCCCAACTCCAGCTCAATACATTCCCAATTTCTGTCAAAATACATTATGTGAGCCAGGAAGGTTAAGCCTCACCTTGCTTTTCTCAGCCTAACGAAGGACCAAGGAAGTACAGGTTTTCTCTTTCTTTTGGTTTATTTCACTTTCAGGTTTTCTCTTTGTCTACAGAGCAGACACTGTACTAGCTGTTGGATGGGCAGTGACTAATGAAGCGGATCCCCATCTCCACTGGGTGAAGATTCCGGGGCCAACAGTAATACACAAACATGCTTTCTACTGAGATTGCTCCCCAAGGGAAGCCAACGGGGCTCTGAGACAGGCAGTGGCTGGTGAGTGTCCTCTCATAATAGATGGGACTCTAGAGCATGTCTGTGGAGGAGATATGTATGGAGAGAGGGTCACCTACCAGCAGGCAGCAGGAGTTCCAGGCAGAGGCCCCAGGAACTGCTGTGCAGTAGACAAGTGTTGGGGGACAATGGCCTGTACCCTGTCACTTATATTTTAAGTAAATGCTGATTGGCCAGTAACCAGGCAGGAAGTATAGGTGGGGTGACCAGGCAGGAAGCAGAGGTGGGACAATGAGAATTCTAGGAAGAGGAAAGTTCTTTCTGCAGTTGAGACCCAGACACAGAGGAAGCAAGATGTGACTGCCTTGCCGGAAACGGTACTGAGCCATGTGGCTAACACAGCCAAGAATTATGGGCTAACATAAGTTATAAAAGTTAATGAGAAGCCTGAGCTAAAGGGTCAATCAGTTTATAACTAATGTAGGCCTCTGTGTGATTCTTTGGAACTGAATGACTGCAGGACCAGGTAGGACAGAAAACTCAGTCAACAAGTTAGAATGCAAAGAAAAATGCTAAACTAAAGATTGTTGATCACCCATCATTGATCAAGGTTTCCTGTCACTGAATGCTCATTCCTAAGGTGGCTCATAGTTCTATTCATTGGACCAGTGGACTAGTATACTGCAAAATTTTCTTGCAATATACTAGCTAGCCACACACATACAGAGAGAGAGAGAGAGAGAGAGAGAGAGAGAGAAAATAGAGAGACAGAGACAGAGAGACAGAGACAGAGACTAAACCTGGTCTCAGATAGGTTACTAAATAGAAACCAGGTATCCAGCTTAGACTTCCCAGGCAAATATATAACTTTTTTGCTTAAGGACTGGTTTGCGTTGAGTTTTCATCTTTTACAGCTAAAAGATATGGATTAACACTTTTGTTTTATTTTTTTTTCATTTCCATCAAACCTTGCCAGAAAAAAAAATAAGCTATAAATTCATCGGGTGGTCTTCCCACCTACCCCCAAGTTTTGTCATTTCTCTTGAGGTCAATTCTTGAGGTCATTCAGGTCAATCTCTAGAGTCATAAAAATACACAACAGAAAATGTTGGATTCTTGAGTAGATTGTCATCCAGAAGAAAAGTCAAAACTCATGGCTGACTCTGGGCTGAGACTAAAGTACTAAGTGTGTTGCTCAATGGTAATTAATTTTCATTTTTGGTGTATTACAACTTCATTACCTAATTGGAATTTTCCAGACAACTTTCTGTTCTCATCCATAACCAATACACAAACAAATCAAAAGCAAAGCAATAACAAACAAACAAATTCACAAATCCATTCTTCAAAGGTTGAGAAGCAAATAGAAATATGTATATCTTCTCTTCCTTAGATTTCAGGGTCCTATACTGCCAGGGTTGGTGCTGACCTGGTTTATGACATGTAGAAACAGCTCCCACTTCTTTCTGAACCATCAGAAGAACGCAGGGGTTGATGTGATCAGGCCATTGGTATGCCTAGAGATGAGATGTCAGAATTCAATTCTAGAAGGGGAAGACTCATAGAAGAGAAGAGGGTTAGTTTCAAGACTTCTGTCAATGCCCTTTACTGTGGCAAAGGAAAACATCACCATGTGGATAACTTGGTAGCCCATGGAGATCCTAAATTCATATCTCCTCCTCCTCCTCCTCCTCCTCCTCCTCCTCTTCCTCTTCCTCCTCCTCCTCCTCCTCCTCCTCCTCCTCCTAGTGTTAAGGGATTGAGTAGCAAAGTTATTAAGTGGCTCTCAGCTTCTTTAGAAACGAAAACCCAAGGGCTCTAGGAATACTCTACAAAAGATCCTGGTGAATAAAAGGTGCAACTGTCAGTTTTAATATGTAAAGGCTCGAATGCTACTTTTAGAAAATGCAGAGTTCTTGGGGGCAATCACAAGTCTTCTGCCATGGAGCTGCAACTGAATCTTTGTAGTCAGGTTGATGTGGAATACCTGGGATTCTAGTTCATAAAACATTTTTCTAACTTTCACTTTGGTCTTTCGGTGAAATAAATGAATGCAATATTAAAAATCTCTGGGGGCAAATCAGAGACTACTCAGACTGTAAGAAAACTCAAGCTAGTTATTAGTGGATGAAAAATCAGTGGTTTACAGCGGTTCTGAAATGCGGTCAGGGTCTCATGAAAGTCTGGTAATCATTTGAGGTGGCTTAGTCACTGGGACGATGCTCAAGTATCCAGGATTTGTCACAGATTCTGCCCAGGATCTGGTATTAGCCTTTCTCAAAGTATGTGCCTTGGAGTATGAACAAAGAGATGTTTTGTGCACAAAGAATTGGATAGATAAATGAGTTTAGGAAGTAAGGTTTACACTCTAGCTCTTCTTAGAACATGCTAAAGACTTATGGACCTACAGTATATACAGAACTGCAGGATTTGGGATATTTTAATATATATATAATATTTAATACAATTTAATGTGTAATACATACACATGATAGATAATATACATATATGCATACTATACTCTATGTGTGTGTTTGTCTATCTATCTGTCTCTTTATCTGTTTGTGTATTCAGAATTGGCCCAATATGTTTGAGCAGCAAAACTTTTGTTTGTGGAAGATCTATCTGACCAAGAAGACTCCAGAGGAGTGCTAAAATGCTTCAAGGGCATCAACAGTCTTTGAAAAGGGCACCAGAGAAGCTCAGAGAGTCCTAAGTGTTTTTCACTGGTCAGCACAAATGCTAATAGAAAGGTACCTGTAGTAAGGGAAGATCTGTAAGATTTATTGGCCAAACTTAATGGGGAAAGACTTAAATGTGCGTTTGGTGTTATGCTATTTAAACAAGTTCTTAGGTACATTTTTAACTTCGGTCTGGGTTTAGTGGGCCAGATGAACTTTTATTTAAAATGATTAAAAAAAATTAAACATTTCAGCAAGGGAAAATTCTGACTACACTGTCTCTGTTATTTTTTTTACAGCATAATACCAAAATGCCATCATTTAGGAAATATTGAAATGTCACAACTTAATGAAATTTAGCCCATGGTTCTTGGAACCAGCCAGACAGTTAACTAGCTGGGTAAGATTGGAGTCCAATCTGTGAGTCAGAACGACAAAGCCCTCTCCACAGGGCGTGCCTAGCAGGAGTTATTAGTAACCCTAACTGGACCTGTTAGCCAACACTACTGGATATTTTCCAGTTAAACTGCTAAGTTTCTTCAGTAATAACCAGTTCACACAAGTTTGGGAATCCAGCAACAGTGTCTATGACAGAAGGAGGACACAGAGTGGTAGGGACTGTTTTGAATCAGAAAGCACCCCTGTAAAGAACAAAAACTTAGACTACATTTCCTAAATAAAGTTTATTAGTCACAGAGGCTGCTGGTGGGTGACACATCTCTTGGTTTAGAAATAGATGCAAGAGTTAAGAAATAGCAATCACAAGGACACAGTTCAATCTCCAAAAGCCATATAATAAATCTGGACATGGTAGCATATCCTTGTTGTCCTAGTGCCGGGGCACTCTGTGAGAGACAGACTGACCTCTGGAACTCACTAGCCAGCCAACCTAGCCTACTTGACGTGTTTCAGACAGGGTCTCTACATACACACCCAGACGGTGATAGTGCTTGAGGACTGACACCTAAGGTAGACCTCTGACCTTCATGTGCCTGTACTTATAGACATGTACCTACACAAATACTTGTGCATACACACACATCATTACACACACACACACACACATACACACACACACACTCGAATGTGTGCAGCTAAGATGGTTCTAGAAAGTAGTGGCATTTCCCTATCTAGTAAAATCAGGGAGTAGAGTAATTGGCTTCTCAACATGATTTATGATTCCGGATGACAATCTATGAGCTTTATTTTATAAACAATATGCAAATTTATCCTTCCTGTGAAATTAGCAGGAAAGGAAATGTATTTATCATCTAAACAAGCTTGGTCATTATCAATTCTTCTCATGGCTCAGAAAACTCCAGAGGAACCCTACAATGTTCTCTGAACCTCATTGTGACCAGTAGTCAAACTGCCTGAAAAACTCCAAGAGTTCAATTTGAATTTGACAGTACATAAACTTTCTATGGCTGAGTTAGACCTGCACATTTTTTTTTCAGCCAAACCAAAATGCCACAACTCAAAACAATGGAAGACTGCTAAAGAGTGTCTGGATGATTAGCCATCATATGGGAAATGAGAAGACCATTTAAAAGAATAGTCAGGGAACTGATGCTAGCGGTAAGAGGTGAGAAGGTGGTTATGGGCAGGTATTTCCCTTTAGAAGGATGTATTAAATTAGGATGCATCCCCATCATCAGTAACGGTAAATGTGCATGCCTTCCTAAATCTCCAAAAAGCTCTGATCCATGCGTTCATATCCAAGAACATTTCTAAATTTTCTTCTGCTCAGAAATTCAAAATAGGAAAACCCACTTGTGGCTTCTCTAAGAGTAATGATGTCTTTTCTCTGTCTTCAGGAAAGTTTCTGCAAAGTCTGTTATTGTGTCATGTGTGGATTACACAGCACAGATATGAGGTATTTCCCGGAAGAACAATAGCACCGCTAACATTGACTTTCTGCTTTCTGTAGATCAGGAGCAAGACACCGAGCTGGGAACTTTACATATAAGGCATTCATTCTATGGCAAGTCTTTCTACACAGACAAGCAGATGGAGCCTCAGAGAGGGTGGCTACTTCTCCCAAGGTCACATGAGCCGTATACACTAGGATTTGGATCTGAAGCCTATGTTCTTTGCAGCACCTCTGTAAATAACTAAAAATTTGTAGAAATACAGATGTCTGAGGAACAAGTGAGTTTGGAGAGAATGGCTGCTGGTCTATAGGAATCACTAGATTATAATTGTAATTTGTCTAGATAAATTGAGGTGAACATTGAGGAAAGAATGAAAGTGGGTAATTGGTGGAAGAGGGCACACTGCGAACTAGAGCAGGCTTCTTGCCACCCATTCTATATGTACTTCAATAGCAAACGGCGATCAGTAATTGTATCTGTTAGATACAGACTACTGACAGAACTATTAGGGAACAAATGGAGTCCTCCAAAAAGATGTGTCCAGTCCCCAATTCCTGGAACCTCATAATATAATTATATTTGGAATAAGAGTTTTTGAAGATGTGATGAAGGTTAAGCATGCCCCGATGAGACCATCCTGGACTTGAGTGGACTCTTAGTCTGAATGTCTGAATGAGGGGCCATTATGAGAGGCAGAAAGGGAGAACACACACATACACACACTCTGAGCAAGAGAAAGACAGAGACAGAGAGATAAGTGAGAGACAGAGAGATGAAACAGAAAGGAGAGAGAGAGAGAGAGAGAGAGAGAGAGAGAGAGAGAGAGAGAAGAGGCCATGTGTATACAGGGGTACACTGGAGAGTTGTGCCCGTAAGCCATGGAGCATCAAGGATCACTGACAAGTTCTCCCAATAGCTTGAAGAAGGAGCCGACTTTACTGATGCCCTGACTTTGGACTTCTGCTCTCTGAGTCTATGAGAGAACAAATTTTGGCCGCCTTAACACCAGTTCGTTGTGTCTGCCTATATAGAGTTTTGCACACACACGTGTAACCATCAATGCAGAGACCGCAGGTTGAGATCATGTAGTTTCTTTGATTGTTCTCCACCTTACACGGTCTTACTTTGAGGCCTAGTTTCCCACTTGCTCGGAGGGTCCTATTTCTACCTTCTAAGAGCTGGGCCTACAGAAAGGCTGCTGTGCCCACCTGGCATTTACCCATGTGCTTCGGGTCCAAACTCTGGCCCACAGGCATGCATAGCAAACCCTTTACTCTCTGAGCTGCCCGTAGCTCCTATTGTGCACTCTCTCTCCAGTGATAGCTTTTAATTACCTGCTGTTGAATTGTCGAAACTGCCACGCAAAAGCAGGACCATTGCAATTCCTTGGCAACTCATTGCGATTTTTCTTTTCATTCATTGCAGCCGCTAACTGCACACAATTTGCTCAGTCTCAGTTTCCCGGTCAGTGAACTGGGACTGTGGTGGTGATCCTCTTTTACTGTTGCTGGGTTTTTTTTTCAGTTATTAGGCAAGAGAGTGGGTAGTCTGCATGTAAGAAATGTGAGGGTGAACCCTGCGTCGTAGTCGGTACCCCAGATACTTTGACGTTATCTCTATCACAACTGTTACAGACTTATCTCAAACTTGTTAAAGAAGTTATAATGAGAGATGGCTGAGCGGGTAAGAGCACTGGATGCTCATTCAAAGGATAGGGGTTCAATTCCCAGCACCCACATGGCTGCTCACTCACTGTCTGAAGCTTCAGTTCCAGGGGATTCGACACCCTCACACAGACACACATGCAGGCAAAACACCATTGTAAATAAAATCAAATGAAAATAAAATAAAAGAAGTTATAATGATACACGTAAAGGCTTAATGATCTACCCTGAAAATATTCTGGCTCAGACTCATGATGTAATGCCCTGTGGGTACCTTCAGCAAGCTTGCTGTGGAAACAAATCCCAGAGCTCTTAGAAGATGCTCTGAGATAGACTTTTAGTGTTGCCACAGATTCACAAACACACATCACAGACCCGTAATGAGAGCTGAACCCCTTCTCCCCAGGGGATTGGAGTCCCTAGTCTAAGCGGTACTGACAGGTTCCTTGGGGCAGAAGGCACTCGAATGTAAGGCAGCGGCTATGAGCAAGTCAAGAAGAAACATGCCCACCCCGGCAGAGTTCCCATCTGTGCCCTTTCAGAAACCAAGCCCATCCTTGCACCAGTTAGCTTCCTGTTCAGCTCTCTTCTTAGAGGGCTTACGTTGTTATTCCTGAGGTATTTCCCCTGACCTTCCTCTAAAACATGGGCTACTTTTGCTGGGAAAGGGGGAGTCATGTTTATCTTCCAGCCGGGGAAGGAACAGTGCTCTCTCTTTATCAGTGAATGCACAAAATTATCCCTAGTTTTTCTCATTCATTCAGCTCTCTCATCAAATACGTATTGATGGCGTCTTTTAGAGGTTCTAGAAACAGCAATGATTAAAATAAAGTCTCTCCTCATGGAGCCTGTAGTTGGGTGAGGAGGTACCAGCAAAACACAAATAGTAGGCAATGTGGAGTCACGCAGCTGATGATATGGGGAGGGGGAGAAAATCCAACAAGGGAGGTGGACAGAGGTTGCTGGTGGGGCTGCAACAATGGAGATTCTTTCTCTCATTGTTCTAGAGGCAGAAAGTCCATGGTAAGGAAACCAATGCATTTGTTTCCCAGAAAGAACTTTTTTCCTGGTTTGTAGATGGGTTTTTGCAGTGTGCTTACACATGGGATGGGAAAATGGAAGAGAGTGGGGAGAGAAAGAGAGAGTGGGGAAAGAGGGAGAGAATGCTCTCTGGCTCTCTGCCACTGTCTCTTCTTATAGAGACATCAGTCCTATCAGGTAAGGGGCTTTACCTCTTAGAAGTTCATTTAATTTTAATTATGTTCTTACTCCAAAGAACACCCACGTAAGGGATTTGAACTTCCTTCAGCACGTGAGCTTTGGAAGGGCTCAGTGTGGCACCTGACAACGAGATGACGGAGGTTGTTGTTTTGTCTAGGGTAGCCAAATCAGCTTCCCTGGTGTCTTATCTGAGGGAAGAAGCCTTGTGGTTACCTGCTGAACACATTCGAGACTGGGGGGAAAAGAGCAAAGGCAAAATCCTTGAGATAGGGATGTGCCTGGCAGGTTTGAGGAGCAGCTAGGAGAACCAAGTCTGAATTTCAGAGAGCCATTGTATCACAGCAGGGCGTGAGGTTGGGCTCAGAGAGGCTCAATTACAGGAGCAGGACATAGACCTCCCTTGTAGAGTATTGTGACACCCCAGGGGGAAGGATGATATGGTCTGATCTAGTTTTAGAAGGTCATGGCTTCTGTGTCAAGAAGCAGAAGAAGGTGGTGGTAGTGACATATAGAGAACCTCCTTTAATGCTGCTTTTAGTGATGTCTCCATCACTTCTTCCCCAACCTATTCATGTAACTCTCTTTTTACTTCAAGAGGCAGAACTTCTGTCTCCTTTTCCTCAATCGGAATGATTCTTACGGTGGACTCTGTCCATGATGATGCAGAGAATGTGAATGTGGCATTCTCATGTCTCTGGCCCCATACCTAAGGAAAATGGATGATTTCTGCATCCAGATACCCAGCAGTCGTGCTGAGAAGAACACAAGGTGCCTAGTGACACCACACAGAGAGCTACTGACTGTGATCAATGGTCCCTGCTAAGCCTGCTGAGAGCAGTGGGCACTGCTGTTAGTCCTGTGACTGTATCATCTTGTACTCCCAGTCCAGCTAAAGTCTCTGTGATATCTGTAGCCCAAGATAACAGAAATGGGAAGGAAAAGCTCTACCATTTCATCCATCATATTAGAGGAAAATAAAGTAGGTACTAAACCATTGTTTTAGGATTATTCTTAAATGTATCAATAGATAACTAAAATACTACATTATCATTCTCTTTCCCCCTTTTCCTTCCCTCCTTCCTCCTATCTTCTTTCTCTCCCCTTCCTTCCATTTCTCTTCTCTGCCTTCCTTATTCTACCTCAGATGCCATCATCACAGGGTCCCCTTTTCATTTGTTTTTACACAAATCAGGGTCACACATAAAGAACGTGGGCTACATTCTGTATCTTCAATACGCATATACTACTCACATATCACAGACTTGGATGACATGGGTTTAGGGGAAATATAAGATTTTAAATAATGCATTGTAGATAAGTCTGGGACTGCGGCTAAGCTGGTCATCCCAGGACCCATCCTGGGATCACACACTTCACTTGATGACTCAGGACACAGAGACAGATAGATACAGAAAAAGACAGAGATAGAGACACACAGAGAGTTTACTGACGCTGTGTATTACATTTCTGTTGTACCATAGACCTTTGGAGCTTAAAAAATATTTCTTAGCTCATAGCTCTATAGGTCAGATGTCTAGACATGATACTGTCCTTCTTAGTGTCTCAAAACTAGAGTCAAATGATCACTCAAGCAGTCTTCTTGCCTGTGGGCTCTAAGGGAAGGATCAGCCACCAAGTCATTTAGAACACTGACATAATTCCCCGCCATACACTTGCAAAAGCGAGGTTGCATTTCTTTCAGGTTGTCAGCCAGGGACTGCTCTCATTCTCTCCGCACTGCTTGGTTCATTGACATGTGGCTTCTCCCATCTTCACACCAGCCAGATGCATCTAATTCTCCAGCCCCACACAACTGACTTTGGTACACTTTGGGAACACTGAAAATGGATCACAATCTTAGGTCAAATCCATCTGGATAATTGTTCTATCTTAAGGTGACCTATGGCACATAACATAATCTGATCATGGGAGCAAAAATATCCACACCACTGACAATCTTAGGGATCATACAAGTGGGGTAAACGGTGTCATGAAGGATGATGTTAGGGAATCTTAGAATTATATAGCTATGTCACAACTTGATGGTTGTCACTATTTTAAAAGAGCTGACTGAGTGACTGGGGCCGAGCCCCATTTCATCAAACTGACACACATGTCTTGTCAATAACTGGATGGGTTGATGGGAATGGCTCAGAGCCATGCTGCTCCCCACTACAATGAACTGTCTATGAATAAAGAGCTTTCAAGTGTAAAATAGAAATCAACCAAGCACAGAGAAGATCTTGTAGGTCATGGAATCTCTTGAGGGCTATAGTAGCCAAGGGTAGAGAGCCTCCATGGCTTCACGGTTCTGCTGAGGTACATCACACCGCTTGCTTGCACAGATTTCAGCTTTGATTTCCTGTGAGGAAGTACGACTTTCGGAGGCGAAATCCATTTGGCCAGGACTCGTCCTCAGAGCAGTTGAGGCTAAAGCCAAGAAGTATCCTGGTCGTACTTCACTCTGGGAAGAAAAGTTTGAGTGGCTTCTTAATTTTTTAAGTGAAATTTTAACCTTTCATAAGAAACATAGAATTTTATAATCCATGCCTAGGAATGAGTGCTATGAAATGAATGTCAGTTTCACCATAACTTAATCCCTGTTGCATTTTAATAATTTTTCTTTCAAAACAATGCGATGGTATTTATAAGCTCCCCTTACTTTGTTACTGGCAGCACTCACACCAAGAAACATTTTTCTATGTCTAGTTCATCTTATTCTCTAAAATATTCTTGATTGTCATGACCAGAGTTATAGATGGCTGTCTCCTGGGTACCAGGACCTTTTTAGTTCAATTACTTACCTCATTTTATAGCATGTCTGGATAGCAGCAGATGACAATTAACTGAAGGTGGTGTTTATATGACTATATAGCACATACAAGTGGGTATGAATGATTTTTACATTAGTGATGTCAGAGTCAAAGATTTAACTATATATTTATGCAGAATTTGCTTCTAGAACATTCTTTTCTAGAGTGGTTTCTTTATCTCCTCTCCTTCCTTTTCATTATGAGAAGAAGTCTTGCCATGCGTTCTCATTAATGAATGGACGGAGCTTTTCAGTGGTAGACTGAAGGTGGGGAGTGTAACCTTGCCAGTGTCTAGGCAAAAGGTGTATTTCCAAATGCTTATTGTAAAAAGCATGGGTTTTTTTCTCCTTCTCCCAAACAAGTCAAGCTTTCTTCTGTATAAACATTTCTGTATACGGTATTCCGATTGTATGAAATGTTCTTCCAGACTTCTGAAAGGCTCGGTGATCATTCTGGATCATTGCCATCACTCTGGTGGTGTATGCTCATCTACCTCTTCCTCGGGTTGCTCTTCACCCTACTTTAACTGGTTCCTCATCACTATCACACTTCTTTGGATCTTCTTCATAGCATTTATAGCTGACATGATGTGAGTACAAAATTCCTTTCATCACCTGAAAACTTTCATTCTATTTTTAAGTTGCTGGCAAAGAAAAGATGACAAATCAATTGTTGTAAAACTCAAACACTTTGGATATCCTACAGAGAGTGTGGGCCAGGCTGCTCCCCTGAGCTTACCTAATTTGCTTCTTTTGCTGAGGCCTCAGCAGACATGGCATGGGGGCAAATGAATCTAAGAATGGGGACAGTCAGAGAGATGGGAAGTCAGAGACCGCTATCCTTTCATAATGATGCGTGCTAACCTCCTCCATCTCCACCAACATCCTGCCCACCCAGATTTTCTTGGAGCTCCACTGGAATTGCTCCTAGAATGGGGAGTTTTAGTTGAGGGGAGCTGCATCCGTTCCACAGAGAGACAATTGATCAAACTGCAGAATGGAGAAGTTGGCAATGGTTGCAGGTAGGACAGTGGAGTGGGAATGAGCTTTGGATGCCAGAGTGCCTGGCTCATCAGAAAACACCAAGTGTTGTATACTATTCATCCTAGACTATCTAAAATTGGGGAGCTTAATGGAAGCAATGGGACAAATGGGCAATGCAGGCTGTCACCTGATTCTTTGTAAGGCTAGTTCTTCCATTGCCTTTAGCTGCTATTGGGGATTCCTGTTGCACAGGAAAGAGTGTACATAGGTTACAGAGCGCAGAAGATCAGGTGACAATGGACGCATACCTACCTGCCTGTAGAGAGTTTGAATGGGCTCATTTATTCTAAAACACGTCTCTCACCAAGGCTGGATGCTGCCAGGATCAGGCACATTAGAAGATTTTATGCTAACGAAGATTTACAGAACCAGTTCAATTCATCAGCAAGATGTGAACACAAAAAACCTCAGCCTTGTACAATCCACTCGGTTAAGAAGATTATTTGGTCAATTCATGGTACAATTTGATGACTATTTGTCCCAAAGGAATTTTTTGACATAGAAAGACATATGTCTAAGATTTTACGGATGCAGATTTTTTTTGCTTTTAGAAATATTTCTTTAAATTTTTTGAGATTATAATTACACTATTTTCCCTTTCCTCCCTCCAAACCCTCCCACATATACCTCCATGATCTCTTTGAAACACATAGCCTTATTTTCCATTAATTGTTGTAGCAGGCATACATGTTTACACACACACACACAATTAAATATATCCTGTTCAGTCTGTATAGTGTTACTTGTATGTCTTTTTTTAGGGATGATCATATTGTATTGGATAACCAATTAGTGCAGTATTTCCTAGGGAAATATCTTTCTTTCTTTCTTTTTTATTTTCTTCCTTCCTTCCTTCCTTCCTTCCTTCCTTCCTTCCTTCCTTCCTTCCTTTCTTTCTTTCTTGTTTTTATTGAGCTATATATTTTATCTGTTCCCCCTCTCTTCCTTTCCCCTCCCCTTCTACCCTCTCCCATAATCCCCATGCTCCCAATTTACTCAGATCTTGTCCTTTTTTATTTCTCATGTAGATTAGATCTATGCATGTCTCTCTTAGGGTCCTCTTTGTTGTCAAAGTTCTCTGAGGTTATGGATTGTAGGCTGGTTTTTCTTTGTTTTATGTCTAAAAGCCACTTATGAGTAAGAACTTATTATATTTTCTTTCTGTGTCTGAGTTACCTCACACAGTAGGATGTTTTCTAGATCCATCCATTTGCCTGTAAATTTCAAGATGTCATTATTTTTTTCCCGCTGTATTCCATTGTGTAATGTAACACATTTTCTTTATCCACTCATTGGTCAAGGGGTATTTAGGTTGTTTTTAGGTTCTGGGTATTACAAATAATGCTGCTATGAACATAACTGAGCACATGTCCTTGTCGTATGATTGAGCATCCTTTGGATATGTATCCAAAAGTAGTATGGCTGTGTCTTGAAGAAGGTTGTTTCCTAATTTTCTGAGAAATCGCCACACTGATTTCCAAAGTGGCTGTACCAGTTTACATTCCCACCAACAATGCAGGGGTGTTCCCTTTAGCCCACATCCTGTCCAAAGTAAGTTGTCATCAGTGTTTTTGATCTTGGCCATTCATTCTTACAGGTGTAAGATGGAATCTCAGAGTTGTTTTGATTTGCATTTCTCTGATGGCTAAGGATGTTGAGCATTTCCTTAAGAGTCTTTCAACCATTCTCAATTTGGCTATTGAGAGTTCTCTGTTTAGGTCTGTATCCCATTTTTCATTGGATTATTTGTTGTTTTGATGACCAGTTTCTTGAGTTCTTTCTATATTTTGGAGATCAGTCCTCTGTCTGATATGGGGTTGGTAAGATCTTTTCCCATTCTGTAAGTTGCCTGTTTTCTCTTCTTGACTGTGTCCTTTGTTTCTCAGAAGCTTTTTAGTTTTAGGAGGTTCCATTTATTTATTGTTTCTATCAGTAACAATACTGGAGTTATATTTAGGAAATGGTCTCCTTTGCCAATGCATTCAAGTGTTCTTCTTACTTTCTCTTCTATGAGGTTCAGTGTGGTTGGTTTTATGTTGAGGTCTTTGTTCCATTTGGACTTGAGTTTTGTGCATGGCGATAGATACGAATCTATTTTTATTCTTCTATATGTTGATATCCAGTTATGACAGTAACATTTGTTTAATAAGCTTTCTTTTTTACATTTTATAATTTTTTTGCTTCTTTTTCAAAAATGAGGTGTTTGTACATGTCTGGATTGATATCCGGGTCTTTGATCTGATTCCATTGGTCATCCTGTCTGTTTTTATGCCAATACCAGGCTGTTTTCAGTACTGTAACTCTGTAGTAGAGTTTGAAGTCAGGGATTGTGTTGCCTCTAAAAGTTCATTATTGTACTGGACTGTTTTGGATATTCTTGGTTTTTGCTTTTTCATATGAAGTTGAGTATTGATCTTTTGAGGTCTATGAAGAATTTCGCTGTGATTTTGATGAGCATTGCATTGAGTCTGTAGATTGTTATAGGTATGATTGTCATTTTTGCTACGTTAATTCTGCCTACCCAAGAGCAAGGGAGATTTTTCTACTTTCTGGTTCTTCTTCAATTTATTTCATCAAAGATTTAAAGTTATTGTCATACAAGCCTTCCACTTATTTGGTTAGAGTTACTCCAGGATATTTTCTGCTATTTGTGGCTATTGTGAAGGGTGATGTTTCTCTGATTTCTTTCTCGGTTCATTTGTCATCTATGTAAAGAGAGGCTACTGATTTTTTTTGAGTTAATCTTGTATCCTGCTACATTATTGAAAGTGTCTATGAGTTATAGAAGCTCCTTGGCGGAATTTTTGGGGAGCTTATATAAACTATCATATCATCAGCAAATAGTGAGAGTTTGACTTCTTTTCCGATTTGTATCCCCTTGATCTCCTTTTGTTGTTTTATTGATCTACCTAGGACCTCAAGAACTATATTGAATAGATATGGAGAGCATGGACAGCCTTGTCTTGTTCCTGATTTCAGTGGGATCACTTTGATTTTCTCTCCATTTAGTTTGATGTTGGCTGTTGGCTTGCTGTATATTGCCTTAATTATGTTTAGGTATGTTCCTTGTATCCCTGCTCTCTCCAATACCTTTATCATGAAAGGGGTGTTTTATTTTGTCTACGGCTTTATTGGCATCTACTGAGATGATCATGTGGTTTTTATTTTTTAGTTTGCTTATATGTTGGATTGCATTGACAGATTTTTGTATGTTGAACCATCCCCTGCATCTCTGGGATGAAACTGACTTGGTCATGGTGGATGATTTTTCTGATGTGTACTTGGATTCAATTTGCCACTATTTTATTAAGTATTTTGGATGCAGATTTCTTTTAAAATGTGAATTAAGGTTGTAAACAAAATAATGGTTTAGGAGGAAATATCATTTCAAAAAAGTGACCAATAAAGAAGTCTCCCCAAAATCCCAAAGTCCTGCTTGGAGCCCTCCAGTCTATGTACAAAGTAAATGTTAGGTGCCCAAAGTTAAATGAACAAGACTTGACCAACAATCAAGTCTAAAGAGTATATTGGGAACAGAAATGGCTAAGCACATTGAACATCTGTGAGAAATAAGGGATAGCAAAGGCTTTGTATTTACACTTAGTACTTTGGCAAGAGGGTGCAACCCTGGCTGGGAAAGATGAGTCAGAATTTCTTTTATCTTCATTTCATCTCTAGGCAAGTGAGGAAGTGCGTTTGGAAGGATATTTCATTTTCATCAATTGAGAGATCTTTCATGTTCTTGGAGCGTAGAAAATAGGTGTTTGACTCTGACCAAAGTTATGTAATACCATTAATGAATACTCCAATTAAAGGATTCCTAGGTATATCTCTGCCAAATCACATATCCATGAATGCTCATGGCAGAAGATTTTTTTACGGTCAAAAGCAAGAAATAAGCACCATGGAGCTGGAGAGATGGCTCAGATATTAAGAGCAGTGACTGCTCTTCCAGAGGACCTAGGTTCTATTCCCAGCACCCCCGTGGCAGCTCACAACTGTCTGTAACTACAGTATCAGGGGATTTGGCACCCTCCTACATGTAGGCAAAACACCAATGCATATAAAATAAAAATAAACTTTAGAGAAAAATAAAAAAAAACACCAAAAGTGTAGCTCAGAGGAATAGCGCTTGCCTAGCATGTGTGAGGCACTGAGTCTAATCTCCAGCAAACACACACACACACACACACACACACACACACACACACACACAGAAAATAAGCCATCAGAATGTAGAAAAAGTTGGTGTAGGGTACTTACAACAATCAGAACGAGCAACTACATGCTACAACTTACAGAATGGGGCCTTCCCGAACATGTCTGAAAGAAAAAGTAATGAATGGCTCAGGACCTCCAAGACCAAGTTCTCAGCACAAAAGAGTTTTATTTACCACAGAAGGATGGAGTGCAGGGGATAAAAGACAAAGACAGGCCATAAAGAACCAGGGAGAAGGGGGAAGAGAACAAGAGGAAGGGGGCAGGAGAATGGGACAAAGAACTGCCTCTGGATAGAGAGGAGACAGACTTAGCCTATAGGCAAATGACGGTTTATAAAGGTAAAATGAGAAATTCAGTGTTAGGATAGGGTGTTTAATTTTAATTGGTCATGCTAATTACGTGAGTCAAAGGGGACTTTTAATTGCTTGACTTCAATACTTTGATAGCTGGATTTTAGTGTTCAGCCTCAGAAGGAGGAAGTGACTAAATAAAGAAATAGACCTTGGTGGCTAGCTTTAGGAATAATCTAATGGTATTTTAGCAAGGCAGAGGGAATGAAAGAAAAGGGAAAGGCCTGCCAGAGCCATGCTTGCCACACTCAAACTGGCCAGAGTCCCTTCATTGTCTCTGGTAAGACAGATACAAAAATCAAGTATTGTGTGTGTAATCTGATAACGTGGAATGATTTGGGAATGATAATGATAACATGGAATGATTTGGAATGATAATGGGAAGATTTTAGAGATCAGAGAGAGAAGAACCAGAGGCATTTGAAGAAGTGCAGAACAGAGAGAAAAGCAGACTGGACATGGCCAGGGCTTGGTAAGTGGGAGAGTGGGAGAGAATAATGGAGGTGGAAAATAGAGAGAACTCAAGAGAGCAGAGAATAGAAATCAGCCAGAACAGTCATGCAGATAGGGAATAGTGGATTATAGGAAGGGGGCTTTAGACCTAATATTGTATAACTCTACTTATGCAAAGTTCAAAACCAGCCAATCCCATTTGTGGTGTTAGGATGTTGTTGCAAATAACTTGTCTATTATGCCCAGTCCCTGGGGACCCCAAAAGATCACCAGAGAGACCGACTCACCAAAATGCAAAAAGCAAGGTTTATTGTATGCACAATACAAGCTGGTAGGGACCTCGTCAAAGCCACTGTGACAGCAGAGGCAAGAGGAGGTGCCCTGCCCTTCTAGAGGGCGTTATTTCAAGGCAAAAACCAGAAAAGTTACATTACCTGGGTGTGGGGTCACAGGTTCAATCCTGATTAGCTTGTGTCTAGGGACTTCACCTGTTCATTGTCAAGTTTTCTTATCGGCTGACTTTCAGGTGGGGACATTCTGCAGTTATCTATACTTTCCAGATGGCTACCCTGTTCCTTTGCCCCTAGTCATTTCTGAGGACTGGAATGTTTTACAGGAAATACCTTACACAAGACACAAAATGAAGGTGGAAGACAAAATGGAGGAACTTTGGTTCATCATTATTCTTGGGGTATAAAAACTGGAAGTGGGTATTTAAGGGTTAATATTCTGGATACCAGTGAAGGAAGTATGAATTTTTTAAAACTATAAGTATGCATTTGTAATCTGTATGGTTATCTATATGTGCATTAAGCTTCAGTAAGATGTTTGCATCAGGAACAAGTTAAGAAGCATTTTCTAAATCTTCTGAAGTTATTTGGAAAATCATAAAGACAAGTGTATTAATCAGAATTCTATCTATCTATCTATCTATCATCTTTTTTTCTTCTTTCTATCTGTCTGTCTATCTATCTATCTATCTATCATTATTGTTAGTTAGTATTTACTGTCAAGTTGAAGGGGGATGGACTTCTGGGCATTTTGTAGGGGTGTATTGTATCAGTGTCCTCCAAAATTACAGGTAGGTAAGCTCCTTAAGACACAAGATGTTAAAATAAAGATGAAACAACAGGATGCTTTAAGGGTAGGTGAAACATCCCAGCCTGCAGGAAGCTCCTTCAACTCAGGAAACAAACAACTTAAAATCTTCAGGAAGTCCCTGACACTGACCACATTCTTGCTAGCCCCTTCATCCTGTCCTCAGGCATAAATAAGCAGTCCCTCAGACCAGCTGGGCTGCCTGGAGCAGAGACACTCTCCAACCTGTTGAGCTGCCGCAGGGCATGCAGTGGGCTCCAGGTTTCTAGTTTTTACAAGCTGTCACTCATGCTGTTTGGTCATTGAGTCATCTGAGTCATTTCTGCTTCTGTTTGTAACCCAAGAAAACTCATTGATTCACTTAGGTGGACTTCAGTGGTGTTTATACTTGATCTGTCATCAGTTCCCTGTCTGGGGTGGGTAGACATTTGTTCATGTCTCCCTATGCAGAGTGTCAAACAACGAGGGAATTACCTTGATTACATCACCTTAAGTGTGGATAGGACCATTCTCTGGCCCCGGGATCCTGAGCTGTATGAAACAGAGAAAACAAGATGGACACTAGTCATGCATTCACTCCTCTCTGGCCTGACTGAAGATTCCTTGACAGGAATATAACGTGGAACTATAAACCACTTTAAAGACACCCAGAGTGTTTTATTAATATTTCTCTTCCGCAGATTTTCTTTTTTGTTACCAATTCTCCTCTTAAAAAGTTGACCCTCCAACAAAATCAATGTCAACAATCCATGAATTAGTAGATAATTATGCATTGGTTTTTTTTCTACTTCTAAGTGAAGTGGAAAGCCAGGTGCACTGCAAATTCTGCCCATGGGGAGGTTGTCCCTTCAGCAGAAGGGGGCTCTAATTCTACAACCATGCACTCTTATTGGGTGTCTACATACTGCATGGACCCGTATATACACTGGGCTAAATAGTCTCAGTCTGCTGGTGACAGAGGACTCTCTGTGAACCCACAGGTGCAAACTGGGAGGGATAAGACAGTGCAATAGCGGCAGGACATGGTGATGTGTGTCACTTCCGTGTGCAACTTACTCATGCCTTCAGGATTTGATCACGCCCAACCAGTTACGTTCTATTGTTGTGGTGGTTTGAAAATGGTCGCCCATCGGCTCATAGTGAGTGACACTATTCGGAGGTGTGGCCTTGAGGGAGCGGTGTGGTCTTGTTGGAGGAGGTATGCCACTGTTGAGTGGAGTGGGAGTATTGAGGTGTTAGATGCTCAAGCCAGGCCCAGTTTCATTCACTCTTCCTGCTGCCTGCTGATCCAGAAGTAGAGCTCTCAGCTCCTTCTCCAGCATCAAGTCTATCTGCATATTTCCATGCTTCCTGCCATGACAGTAAGGGACTAAACTTCTGAGACTGTAAGCCAGCTTCAATGAAATGTTTTTCTCAGTAAGAGTTGCCATGGTGTTACAATGTCCTTTCACAGCAACAGAAACCCTTACTAAGATGATTGCATTGGATAAATCGAGTACATGGTGGACAGTTCAAGATGCATGAGAACTCCGTGGCCTATGGATAAGGACTTCTAAGGGCTGTCTCAAAAGGAGCGTAGCTAATATGGAGAATGGTGGAACTTTGCATTAAGATCCTACGAGCCCATTCTTCTTAGGATAGGGACTTGCCAAAGGCTTCAAAAAGTGTCCCTATCTTCACACATCATTGGCTCTCCTAGGTCAAGTGGCTCATATGAGAAAAATTTCTTCAACGCTGTGGACCAGTGTTAGAGTTTTCACTTATTCTCCTCTCTGCATAGCTGTTTTTCGGGCACTAAGTAAATAGGCAAAAGCAACTTTCCATGAGATAAATATCTTGCATCCAAAATCTAAACAGGTCCTCTAGGCACTGTGTTTTCCTTTTGTGTATGAAAAGCACAGATTCAACAGCTTTCTCATCACCTTAGGAAACATCTCCTTCTTAATATGCCTCGTACCATGGAGCCACTCAAAGTTACACCAAGGTAGAAGTTCCCTGAATTTTGGTTGGATTTATTTCTAGCTCTCTGACATACACAGGCTTTACCAGGACAACTGGAATAGAAGCTGTCCCATGCTCATTGAGTTCAATCAGCATCATTCTTCAACATAATAGACCAGTGTGGCAGCTCAAGGAAGGAAAGTTTAGTTTGGACCCTGCAAACTAAATTATGGCAAAAGATTAACGTATTTTTATATCCCTGAGGTAGGATGTTGATGATATAACACTAAGACAATGGAGAGCCAACTGCCTCAGATGGCTCTTATTGTCATGGATGGAGGAGAGGGTGTTTGCTATTAATAGCTTGCAATGCAGTAATGATGTATTAATTCACTCAAGCAATGAAACCACTCTTGGTTCAGGAACTGGAATTGGAGTCACCATCTGGAAGATCTGTTCTTCTCTAAGATCTAATTATTTTCTCTATAACTGAGTGCGTTTGTGGTGGGATGCACTGTTCTTATGTCCTCAAGGCCTTAGTCATTGTAGCCCCTCCGGCATACAGTTTTGCCCTTGATGTATTTGTTTTCCTAGGTAGAGACACTTCCAGTCATTTTTGCCCGTCTTTTCTAACCATAATGGCACCAAGTTCACAGGCCAGGGAATTATCATGGGGATTGTATCAGTTTCTGAGTCTGTTCATTTCAATTATGCATTGTAGATCTCTGGAGGATTAACCATGGGTTGAGTTTGGGGACTGTGATGCAGATCTGAGATAAAGATTTTCTTCCATAACTTCTTACTCTAACTCATGGTCAACACTAGCATTTGTGGGTGTCTTGAAATAAGCGTCCGTTCAGAGATACTATCCAGTAATTCACACAGACCTGTCATTTTCTCCCTTAATACAGAGAGACTCTGGAAAAAGTCGTAGGTCCATTAGGGAAGACTGAGAGCAAGAGTAACAGTAGACATTTTTGGCACCAGATCGGGGTGTTTTCTCAAGAAGATTTGGCCTCGTTTACATTCAGAGGATGCTAAATCTGCAAGCTAGCTGGCTCAAATCCAGAACTTGAAAGGCCAAACTCTGTTTATTTCTGCTGTTGTTCAAGTTCACTTCTTACTTGCTTACCCTAATCTAGTCTACTTATACTGTTTAAATAAAACATTGAGAAGTTTCCTATCTAATTGGCTCCTAGGAATACCTCATTGACATGACAATACTACCAACCTACATCGGAATAGTCTGACGGGTGCTTTGATCCTGCTGTGTGTTATAGGTGCCATCTTACATTACATCTTACAGTGTTCAAGGTTCTATTCCTCCTGACTCATTCCCCTCACTCATACAGTTGATATAATGCAAGACTGAACATTCAGTTTAGGTTGTTGTGGACCCATTCATGGGATGAGAGTCTGTCTGTGATTTTCTGCAGTCCCATCTTTGTGGTTTTAGAAAGTAAGAGTGGACTTCAAAGCTGGTCATTGTGGCGTGCTTTAATCCTTACTCTTGGGAGGTAGATGGAGGAGAATTAGAAGGTAAAACCCAGTTTGACGACCCAGGCTCAAAGAAAAAGACACTTTAAGCACATGAAGAAATTTTCAAGTAATTTGAGCATTTGGATCTCGGTACATCCGTTCATTTGTCACTTTGTCTAGTGACATTTAGAATAGTCATCCAACCTCATTATATTCATTAGTTTAAAAAAAAAAAGCTCTAAAGTTTATGTACATAGTATCCCAGATTCTTGTAAGTAGTTGATTAAAAGTACCTAATCACAACATTTTCTGCCTCTCTGATGCCAGGCCATGTCTGTCAATGCTCTCTTAACTAATGAAAATAGTTCGTTAGCATTTTGAATCTCATTAGAGTGCCAATTGCAGAAATTCTCAAATAAACTTGTACAAATTATCCTTAAAATTGGGTTCATCTCGAACCAGACATGGCACCAAAATCCGATTTAGTCCTTGTCCTCCAAAGAGTCAGAACTAACAAACATAAGCCTGTCTTTGCAAAGTTGCTTTTGACAGTGGTGGAAGCTGACAAGTTGCAGCATGAAGTTGGCAAACTGGAGACCCAGGGCAGCAGAGGGTGTCTGAGAGCCAATACCCTAGAAACCCGGGAAGAGGTAAAGGTAATGCTTTCTCCTGAGGTCAAAGGTGAGAAGAAGCCAACATCTGTCTCAGAGGCAGCAGTAGCTCCTCAGACTGGCGCTTTTTGTGCTTTTTGTTTCTCTCTGGACTTTAATGAGTGAATGAAACTCATTCTGGAAGGAAAATATGCTCTGCGCAGTTGATCAATCCAAGTGCTGATCTCCAGAAGCACCCTCGAGACACAATAAAGATAACATGTGACCCAATATCTGTGTGCCCTCTAGCTCAGTCCAGTTGACACACAAAATTAACCACCAAAGCGAGGAAGGCAGGCAACAAGGTTTGAAAATGGACTCAACACTGCGGCTCCCCTGGCAAACATACTTCCATTTTCCCGTCTGCCTGGGGTAAAGCCTGGGGTGTGGTGAATATCGCATTCATGTCTGTGTTACTAATTTGTTGATTTTGAGTTAATTAACAGGGTGACTATCCTTGCCGAGCTAACCTAATCGGAGGATCCTTCCCAGGAAAATAAAAAGGAAGAGGCGATGTGGTGCTGTTGGTCTGCAAGGCAACGGTCATCAGTCATGCTATAAACTGCCAGTAGCAACGCTGGTGGCTTCCAGGAGCTGAAATTAGTCCCCATGTGACAGCTAACAAGGAAACAGGTAGGTTACAACCACAAGCAAATGGATTCTGTGAAAGACTGTGAACTCGGAAGATGGCTGCCTGTGTCTGAGGAGAATTACCCCCTCTCTGACACTTGGAAACCTGTTTGTCCTTGTGCCTCTCCTGACCTGAGGAGATAAATCTGCTACAGTTAGCCACCGAATACAGGGTAATTTTTTTTATGCAGCAATGAACAATTGATACAGTAGAAATCTTTTAAAGAGAAGATTAAGAAGGAGTTGATGCTGGCAGAAATTAAGACTCCCTTTAAAGTGTCGGTCTCTGAGCACTGTGCACATCTGCACACATCTATAATCTCAGCACCCGAGAGAAGGCCAGAGGAACAGAGTTCAAGGTCATTTTTAGCTATGCAGGGCACGCTAGGCTGGCCTAGGCTACCCGAACTCTGCCTCATTCACCACAATGGTTACTCATTGTATCAAAAAGTAATGTTTATAAAAAAAAATCACCCAAAACAGAACAAGTTGTCCTATTATCAACTGAAGAAAAGCATATTGCGCATAATGCAAAATCATCCAACATAGTTTTAGGGGAACTGACTAACTGTCTGTTTGTAATATCACAATCTTACCTTCCTGCAGGGAAGTCTGGACAAGCAAACAAAACTTACACTAGGGAATTGAAGCAAAGAGTTGTAAGTGTTAATATTTATAATGAACCCGAAGTTTGAAATATGAGCAGAAATTTGCCCTTAACAGGGCAGAAAATTTAATTCAAACATTCATTTTCAGCAAACTACTTTACGATAATACCTGAAAATTTTAAACCCAGGTCATTAAGAAATGAACTCTCCGGCGATAAAACCTTACAGCCATGTTAAGGAGGGTAACCAATGGCCGTCGCTCTCGTCTGTAATGTGTGTGGAGGACTAAGGGACCTCTTTAGCCAGTGGCTCATCAAGATGTAACTCATTCCTGACAGTGGGGTTTTACTTGAAAGCATAAGGTGTTTAATTGGGGGTGTTGCTACCTCCATTATCTGGTATATAATTACATTCCTTTCATGTATGTATCTCTTTTAGGAAGTAGTAGGTGTCCATATGGCTGTTCAAAAGGGCTTTCCTTGTCCCTCCGCACAGAATTCTTTCCTTTACTCTGCCCTGCATTGCCTCTCCCCATTCTAATCTAGCTTCCCCTTATCTCTTTTATAACACTATATTCTCTTGGCCCTTCCTTGGAAGATTCCCCTACTTCCCTCTGTTTCCTTACCAGCTACCCAACCTCTGTGGTTATTCTGGATTAAACACATTTATCTAAAACTTAAAAACTGACATTTACATATAAGAGTAAAAAGGCAGTGTTTGTCTTTCTGGGTCTGGGTTATGTCTCTTATAATGATTGTTTCTAGCACCATGCATTAACTAGCAGATTTCATGATTTTACCATTAGCTTTTGTCATCCAACATGGAGGAACTGAGCTGGTGCCCAACAAAGAGCTTTAAGCCTACTGACCTGCATTCATGGTGCTAGAAGGTACTATGCACATTGCCAGAGAGGAAAAGAAATCATCATTATCACTGAGCTATGAGTACCCTAACCTATAACAATGACATGCCTGCCAGAAATGTTGGTATAATGGTGACTAAAATGTTTTTAGTCACACATTTTAAAAGTTGGATTTGAGATCCACTCTATGAGATAGAACCCATACCTGACACTGCTAAAGTATCCAAAGACCTGAGATTAGATAGCTCCCAGGGCATAGGGGCAAATATATTACTTTTATTCTGCTAAATGAACATGGCAATAAAATCACTCCTGATGATATATTGCTTTTCCATAAACCAGTGTATTACCTAACCCTCATCTGAGAGGCTTCTTACAGCAAATGGTAATTAACAAAGAGATTCCCAAGTGGATAATGTACAGAGAATGGGAATCTTTGGATCATTCATCCGTAAATGGGATATCTTTATCAAACGTCTCTCTTCAAAGTTCAAAGATCTATGCAGAAGAGGAGACAGATGGATGACCCAAAGGGCACTGTAGTTTTAATGGTGTGGGAATGCCTTCTGTCTATTAGTTAATGACTAAACTTCCTTGACCTGTAGGATTGGGCAGAACTTAGGTAGGCGGGGAAAACTGGATTGAATGCTGGGAGAAAGAAAGGTGGAGTCAGAGAGACACCATGAAGCCGCCAGAGTCAGACATGTCAAATCTTTGCAGTAAGCCACTGCCACATGGTGATATAGAGATTAATAGAAATGAGTTAAATTAATGTAAGAATTAACTATTAAGAAGCTAGAGCTAATTGTCCAAGCGGTGTTTTAATTAATATAGTTTCTGTGTGGTTATTTTGGTTCTGGGTGGCTGGGGGAAACAAGTGGCTCACTCTCCTCCAACATATCTTTCAGCTACAACAGGGTTGATGCACATATGAGCTCACAGAGACTGTGAGACCTTGTATAAAGCCAGCATGAGTTCACACCACATAAAATTCCAGCATGGTAAAGTAGACGTGCAGCTTCACCTCAACCAAGAAAATAGTTGTAATTAATATGTGATGAGAAAGGGGAAAGCAGTCTCCTGCACTGGAGTGATACTGGGTGTCTCAACCGTCCTCCAGGGCAGACACCATGTCCAGGAGTACTTAGCCAACTCAAAATGGACTCCGTAATTTTTGTGTGCTGTTGTTTTGTGGGAGCTTGAGAAAAACTGGCCCCCAAAGGGAGCGGCACTTTTAGGAGGGGTGGCCTTGTTGGAGGGTGTTACTGTGTAGGTGGGTTTTGAGGTCTCATATATGATTAAACCATGAGCAAGATGTAGACCTCTCAGCTACCTCTCCAGCGCCATGTCTACCTGCACGCTGTCATGTGCAGCCGTGATGATAATGGACTAAATCTCTGAACTGTAACCGAGTCACCACAATTAGATGTTTGCCTTTATTAGAGTTTCTGTGCTCATGGTGTTTCTTCATAGCAATAGAAACCTTAACTAAGACACGTTCTGTTTTAGTATTTTTTTATTGTCTATTTGATTTAATCTTTTTTTTTAAGAGAGAGAGAGAGAGAGAGAGAGAGGATCTAGTTAGGTGAATTTAGGTGGGTAAGTCAGTGGGGGAGAATCTGGGAAGAGTTAATGAGAAAAGAATACCATGAAAATATATTATATGGAAGAATTTAAAAATAACAAAAGAATGAGCATTTTCAGAAGGGTTTCTAGGAAAAACCGTTCTGTAGAAAGGGTAGTGCTTCTTTATTGTCTAAATTGTCTAATTAGAGTAAAAGGGTGGGGGCGACCCTTCTTTCATTTCTTGGAAATTCTAATGTTTTGGGGCCATGCAGTCTCGCACAATAAAAGCTATCGTTCTCTCGAGTCTTCCCTTCAGAGATTTTCTAGCGGTGCTGGGGATATAGCCCAGAGTCTTGGACATGTTAGAGCAGGCCCTGCCCGGGAAGCCAACAGCCCAAGGCTTCTGTTTGCTTTTACAAATAATTCTCCTGACTGAGAGAGCGAGCACCTGTGGGCTGGCACCTGGAGGAAGACTGGGTTAACACGGGCGGCATAGGCTCTCCTGAGATGCTATTCCACACTTGGTCCCTTGAATCATCCTAAGCTGAACCTATAATCCCCAGTCTACGCTTTCCTGGAGTCTTCCAGGGAAGAGCGTCTCGGTCCCACTTGTTCACAAATCTCAGTTCAGCCTAAGCCACAGGTTCACAGAGATCTCTCAAAGCGCCTTCACCCACTTTGCATTCCTACGCCATCAATAGAAGGTTTTATTTATATATTTATTTATTTGATTTTTCAAGACAGGGCTTGTCTGTGTAGCCCTGACTGCCCTGGAACTCTCTTTGTTGACCAGTCTGGCTTCAAACTCATAGATACATCCGCTTGCCTCTGTCTCCTGAATGCTGGGATTCAAAGTGTGGGCTACCAAGCCCAGCTAATAAGTGGTTTTAAATGTGATTTTACTTAATATAAGTGAAAATATTTAAAACATTTTATATATATATATATAATATCTCTTCTGAGTTGTGAGTTTCTATATTTTCTCATGCCTTTGAATAAAAATGATAGAGGCACAAGAAGGTGTGAGGTACATCTTTTTAATTACCTTCAACTTACCTTAAATGTAGTTATTGATTGACTCTTGCCTGTGAAACCTTCACACTTAGTAGGTTGATGTCTCTGAACCCAAGTTCTGCCATCTGTGATAGGGGTGCAATAAAACATGCCTTTTCTGCTTAGGAATCAAAGTAAACCATTGCGTCCTTGCAAAGAGATTTTACAAAGCACAAAAGCTACACTTTGGAGACATGCCTAGCTCATTGCATTTATTTTTTGGGTGGTTAAAGAAATTCTTAAAGAATATACACTTGTCGTCTCAGAACCTAGTTCATGTAAAACAAAACATAAGATTCTTTTAGTGGTCAAGTCACATTGAATTAAAGCAGGATCTTCTTCTTAGATCGGTTTACTGTGTTTTTTTTTTTTTTTTTTTTTTTTTTTAAATTTCAAAACGTCATGAGCTGTATAGTAAGTAAGACCATGCCTGGATTTTTTTCCCCCAATAACAAAACCTATTAACTGATAAAAGGAAAATGTATGCACTTGTTAAACCTCTGATCAACGTGCTAATTGAACGCAAATAGCTTTTTGTTGTTGTCGGATCATAAGGATCAGGGCTGCAGCTTGTTTTTCAGTCTCCACAGGAGGCGATGTGAAGTTGCTCCCACAGTCTGATTTCTGCTGTTCTTCCAGACAAGCCTTTTCCTGTAACACTTTCGTGTAGGCTTCCTAGCTTGCCTGGAGGCGAATTTAAAATTATCAATATGACTGGATTTATCTCTCTCATTTGCAGCAGGGACTCTGTGCAGCTTATGCTTTGGTGATTAATAAGGAGCTAAAGCAACTTGCCTGTGGACTGGAACAGGATTTCCTGTCCAGTCATCGAGGCATTAATCTGGAAACATCAGCAATAGACATTAATCATTAATGCTAAAACGCAGTGTTGCTACTCGGCAAAGGAAAAGAGGAAACACAGAAAATATCTACTGCTAGGAAACAAAAGAATTCAGCACCTATTTCTGGACTCTCGAATCATACTCCTTGAAAAATCACTAGTATACCTTGGCCTATTACTCCAGGCGTGAAAACATTAAAAACCCCCATTCCTTTATATGCCAGGGTTTTGTCCTCCATTTGTGAGAATGAACGAACTGAAATTAGGGTATTGAGATGGTGTGTGGTGCCTATAGATCATGGTTTTAAAGGCTGTTGGTTATTTCTATAACCTAACCCACTCTCTTTCCAGAAAGTCACAATTCTTGGTGCTATTTTTGGTGTTCTTTGGTGAACTTAAAAAAAAACTATCTGTAATTAATATAAGAATCCCCTACGTTATATTTCTACTTGTATTAATTGATAGAAGAGTCAAGCTGCAAGAATTTATGAAGGTTAGAATTAAGATATATGTCTTTATTCATGTAAAAGTACAGATCTTCTTGGATAATGCTAAAATCATAATCTGTTTGATTGTAGGAATTAAGATGTGCGGTAGGTAGATATTAGTCTCTTATTCCATCTAGATATCTTAGCTAACGCTGGTTCTGCTGGGTCAGGAGCTCAGCTTGGCTTAGCTTGACTCACTTGTGTATCTTTGTGTGTCTGTGGTCAGCTCTCCAGTAGATTCGGATGGTCTCACCCAAATGTCTATTTGTAGATTAGCCATCATCTGGATGATAGGTATCTACAACATTTTGATCGTCTAGATCGAGCTTGCTTACAGGTATTAATTACTGTTGCAATCAAAGTATTTGAGAGAAAAATACAAAGGAACAAACATTTATTTTAACTCATGGTTTTAGATATTTTAGTTCATGCCCTTGGCTCCTTGATTCTAAAAACTCATGGTGAAGAAGAACATAATGGGGTCAGGAATGTGACTTAGCCTTGCTCTCTCTCTCTCTCTCCCTTTCTCTCTCTCTCTCTCCCTTGTGATGAACAGAGAAAAGGGTAGGGAGGCTCTAGGAAGTAGTTGGAACCTTCAAATACACTCTTCCAATAACTTTCTTTCTTTAGCTAGACCCTAGCTCCTAAATTCCTAGAACCTCACAAAGTAGTGCTAACCTCTAGGAACCAAGTATTTAACACATAAAGCAAGTGAAGATCGAGTCCTAACACACAGTGGCAGAAAATGAATGGACTCCTGAAAGTCAGGCCTTTGCAGACCAGGATTAGAACTGTGTCAGTATGACTTCTGCCATGTCTGTTGATCTGTGCGAGACACAAAGCTAGCCTAGACTCAAGGTTAGGGAGATAGAGTCTACATCTAATGAGAGGAGCTGTAGTGCACACTAAAGATTCCATGATATATCTCCATACAAAGCCAATCATGACCAATTTTTCAAAATTACACCTCGGAGTATATATGTAAAAATACAGACATCTAGGGTCTGCTTCAAGCAGCAAAGTCCTAAGAACAAATAAGTTTGTCAATCCTGTTCAACAACCCCATCCATATTCTCAGAAAACATTCTCAGAAGTCAGATCCATCTTCTGTAAGTCTCAAGAGAAAAGCCCACTTTCTTTAAAAAGAGCTGAAGTAGGCTGAACCTTTTTGCTCTTCGTGGAAAAACCGTGACTTACTATGAACCAGAAACAGACTGTAGCTCCATGGCATTTGTATACCAATATTACAGGCTAGTAAGCAAATTTGATTCTCAATTTATGAAGCTATGAACCCCCAAACAATCACTAAATCCAGTCACAGAACAAATATTTATTACCTATTGTGTACTAGATACTGCAAGCATAGTGGCGTTAAGCACACACTTCTGTTTAAACATAAACAATAAAACATTGTCCTTTTGGAAGACAGAAAGAAAACATTTCCTATTGAAAACGTTGTCAGGCATGGCTGGAAATTGGCAATAGGAAGCAAATAACATGTCTTGTTGTTTATACATCTCCTGTAACCATTCACTAAAGCCTTCAGAGCCAAAAGTCAGAGGAATTCTGCTCTCCGAGTTAAGAAAAGGAGCGTCTTACTTTTTGAATGCTTTTCTTTTCTTAGAGACACCTTGGTTATGTGAAATTCAGTAAAATGAAGAACAGGAGAGACCCCAAACAAGCCAGATTCACACAGTGCCTTATGTTGAGAAGAAACTCTTATTTCTTGTCGTCAAGGAAATTGGTATGGATTAGGCCATTGAAATGTTTATCCTTAAAAGGCTTTATCAATGGGCTTCCAGTCCATAATGATGGTTGTTAAATAACGAGCTCTTTCCTCCCCTGAGTGAACTTTTTATCGAGCGCCGATTAAGTGCTAAGCACTGGGTCTGGGTCACTGAGCAAAACAAAGATCCCTGGGTTTGTGTGGTAAAAGTCAAAGGATTTCTGTGTATGAGTTTTCCTTTTGGTAGCTCAGTCAACAACAGGCAATTAGTCCTCATAGTTCTGGGAGCTGCAAGCCCAGGGTGAAGATTCTCTTCCTGAGATTGGCTTTCCTTTGGGTGATGGACAGCTGCCTTCCTGTAGCCTCAAATTCACAGATGAAACATGCACGCACACTCTCTCTCTCCTCTTTCCCTCTCCTCTCCTCTCCTCTCCTCTCCTCTCCTCTCCTCTCCTCTCCTCTCCTCTCCTCTCCTCTCCTCTCCTCTCCTCTCCTCTCCTCTCCTCTCCTCTCCCATCTCTCTCCAGAGTCTTACTATGTAGCCCAAATTAACCCTTCTGTTACTCTTAAAAAGAAAGTCCCATCATAAGAATTTTATCCCCCTGGGACAGTCAATATTGATTTGTCAACTTGACAGAATCTAGAAAGGAGTCCAATCTCTGACATATCAGTAAGGGGCTCTCTAGATTAGGCCTACTGAGACGGGAAGACCCACCCTGGATGTGGGCAGCACCACACCACGACCTGGAATCCTGGAGCAAATAAAAAGGAGAAGCCAACTGCACAACAGCATCCATTTCTCTCTGCTTCCGGACTGCAGATGCAATGCTGACTCGTGTTCCTGGTTCTGGGACGTCCCTGTTAGGACGGACTAAACCCTCAAACTACAAGCCAAAACACATTCTTCATTTCTTAAGCTGGTTTTGGTGATAGCAATGAGAATAGTAGCTAATATACCACCTGACCTGATGTTGACCTTCCAAATGCCATCACCCTGCAGCTAGGAGTTCAACATATGAATTTGGAGAAGAGACAAACACTGAGTCCGTGGCAGTGACAGTAAGTAGATTGTGCTGAAGGGAAAGGAAGACAAATCAAGGGTGAAGCAACTATCATGTTACCCAAGTCATGTCAGAGATTCTCTTTTCTTCCAGAAGGTTTGCATTTCTAAAGTTATCAATTGCTCCTCCCCTGCAAAGCGATCCGTTTACATTATGAAATCCTAGAAAACAAAGATAGGAAATGATCTCAAGCAGACCAAGGACCTGACAGTGAAACTTGGGTTTCATGGTTCCCAGAAAGGCCAAGTGGTAGAGCCTTAGGAAGAGGCGTTCAGAAGCAGCTGGAGGGGCTCTTGATCAGGGCCCACAGGAAGCTGAGGGAGTGGCTGGCTAGGGCTTAAGGAAAATTCCAGAGCTCAGAAGCTATGCCTCAGGGACTCCACAGTGTCTTCAGTCTGGGCTTCATTATACAAACAATAATCATAATAAAAAAAAACCCAAACCTGATGAAACAACACAAAGAAATCATCCTTAAAGTGGGAAAATTCTGAAATAAAAGAAATAACGTGTGAGTGGCTCATTTTGTTAAAAAGAAAAAGGGTGATGTTAGCCTTCGGGCCTGGTGAATGAAGGAGCCACCAGGAAGGAGCGCTGACACTTACTACACAGGAAGCAGACAGGACTCCACACGCCCCGGGGAGCTGTCACTTGAGAGGAGTCCAAGTTTGGCCAGAGCTGAGGCTGTGGAGAAGGCTGGGGAATCACTGCCTGGCTGGGGAGCAGAGACTAAAAGAGACTCTGAGAAAAAAATATAAGACGCTGGGGCTTAGCACGTGGCTTTGATCACAGCACAGGTTAAATCTAAGTGATGTTTGAGAGTGTGGTCTTGCTGGCCCAGAACAAGTTCTGGCTCATTCTCTTCAACAGCAGCCAGAACCAGAGTCCAGTTACTCTGTTCTTGAAGGAAGCATGACAGTTCAGAGAGGTGTGCGGCGCACTTCCTGACCAGCAGGAATGAACGGCCACGAAAACGAGATTCCTTCCCTATCACGTCTTTATTCGGAGTCACTCGATTGAGGACAATTGGGGAGAAAAGACTCAGAGAGAGCGAGCTGAGAGCACAGGGACAAGAGAGATTAGAGAGAGCAGGAGAGAGAGCAGGAAGCCAGAGAGAACCTAGAGAACCTAGAGAGAGGAAGCCAGAGAGAACCTAGAGAACCTAGAGAGAGGAAGCCAGAGAGGAAGCAGAGCCCAGAGGCAGCTGCTTTTAAACGGTGAAGAGGCTTAAATACTGTCCTGATTGGTTAATACCATTTGCTGGTCTGCGCATGTGCAGGCAAGGGTTCTCAGCCCCACGTGGCTAAGCCAGGTATGGACTTGTATACCTCCAAACTGCAGGACTACCTGTGCCTCCAGGTGGCTCCCTACAGAGGTGAATAAATGTGTGATCTGATCATCAGGGCGTGCGTATCGGTCATGTCATACAGACTGGGCAAGCTCCCTTGTCTAGTGTGATGCCTATCTACGGGTGTAAGGCTCATAAAAAGGGAGAAACTAGAACGAAAGCAGACAAATCATCCAGAGAAGGACCACCAGACTGAAGATGCTGTCAACAGATCATCTAGCGGGTCAAAAAGGCGCATACTAAGATCTGGAGACCATCTCCAAGGTGCTTGGGCCAGCTCTCTTTTGTCGCCTGCATGTCACTGCCATTCGTTAGTTGCACGACCTCTCTTAATCACAATCTATCTACCTCTCGTAATCTGTAGACATTGATAGGACAGCCCTCTCTGAGTTCAAAAACGAGAAGAGGGCAGAGCGGTGTACCGGGGCACACGAGCACCCGGTAAGTGATGGCTGTCCCTCTCCGTGCTGAAGTCACGAGAATGACATTGGTATCAATTTAATGCTTTCTGATTTAATTTCAAAGAGACTTCTAAGGTCCGAGCAGGAAAACAGGTAGAGATGAAGTCAACAGGGACCGATGGGGTTCATGTGACAGGCAGGGATGGGCTCTGACTGTGTGGACATAGATCCTTCTTGTTGGCATCGCTAGATCTCTTGATGTGTCTAAGCAAGTTGGAGGCTGGGGAGACGGCTCAGTCAAGAAAGTGCTGGCCTTACAACAAGAGGAAACAAGTTAGATTCCCATAACCCACACAAACAAAACAAAACGGAAAGCAGACATGGTGGCACATGCTTGTAGTCCTAGCACCGAGGAGTAGGAGACACAGGGTTCTTGATGCTCTTTGGGCAACCAGCCCAGTCTGCTTGGTGAGGTCCAAGCCACTGAGAGACCCCATCTCAACACAGAGCAACAGTAATTAAACAAACAAACAAACCATCTCTAACACATGAGCCTGCACATGCAAACACATGCATACACAGGCACACTCACACATGCACATACTCTCTCTCTCTCTCTCTCTCTCTCTCTCTCTCTCACACACACACACACACACACACACACACACACACACACACACACACAAGGGAGGGTGCAGGGTTGGGTCTCAAGGTTTTTCTAAGAAGTTTTCATTTTTTTAAAGCTGAAAACTATTTTTCCCAAAATGTTAAAATTTATTTCTTTTAATTTAATGACACCGCTCCTCTCTTCCCCTTTCCTTCCTCTAAACTCTGTCATGTACCCCTTTGTTCTCTTTCAGTTTTATGGCCTCTCTCTCTCTCTCTCTCTCTCTCTCTCTCTGTCTGTCTCTCTTCCTCTCTCTCTCTCTTTCTCTCTCTCCTCTCAAATACATAAGCACAACCTGCTTGTATATGTATGTTTTCAGGGATCATTTGGTATTGGATCTCAACCAATTGTGCTCTTTCTGGGAAGACTAATTCTTCAGCTCTCAGCATTCCTTAGAGTTGCCTGTAGCTCTCTGTGTAGGGTTGAGGCCTTGTGGTCCTTCCTGCATCCACTTTGGCATGTTTGCTGTGGCCTTGTTCCACTCAGGTTTAGACAGTCATGTTGGTGAGACTTCGTGTTTGCAGCCTCTGACGTTCCTAGATCCAATTTTACAGCCAACGACCTGTTCCTCTGGCTCTTCGAATCCTTTTGCCTCTGCTTCTTCAATGATCCCCGAGACCTAGGTGTTGGAGCTATACTGTAGATACATCTCTTGGGCTCCACAACTCTGCATATTGATCAGTTGTAGTCCAAAATATCTTTTCAAGAATTCTCTGGAAGTCTTTCTGAGCGTCAAAATCAAAAGCAAAATTTCCTTACAGGTTCAACACAATATTCTTCCAGCCTGCATCCTGCCCCTGAACCAGATGTTACAACTAATGAGTACCTCTTGACGCAGTTGGAAGAGTCCCAGATGTTTGAGCAAGAAGCATGTTTGAAGGACATACATGGCAAAGCACTGAGCAGCCCTCGTTGCCAGGAAAGGGTTGGATTGCTTTTTAGTTTCAAAGAGGACTACATTGCAAATCATGTCTCTGCATGCTCTCCCCGGTGATCCCTTTCCACGATCTTCAGACACATGGACCTTAGTTGTCACTGCCCATGAAAACTACAACCTCAAGGCCTGCAGTTGGTGTTACGTTGTTTCTCATCAAACCCCCCTGCTCACTGTTCCCCTCTGTTAGCCAGAACAGAGCTCAGCAGACTCCTACCAGCTGCTATCTGCCCAAGGCCACCCTGGGACTCCAGGTTGGGGACAAAGGGGAAATAGACATGTCTAGCTCAGAAGAACTTCCACTCAAAGGAATGAAAAGTAGAAATAAAATCACATTTTGAGAAATGATTCTGGTTCAGCCTTGTATGACAGGAGATAGTTCTGTAAAATTTTGCTTACTGGAGTTTTGAGGTTTTGTTTGGCCACATTCCGGAAATATGGCCTTTGTCCCAGTACTTACTTGCGGTAGAGGAAAATGATCAGTCTAAATAAGGGTGACCCTGCTATCTTGGAAGATAGAAGGAATTCAGCATGTTGGGATAAATTAAGCCACCATTTCTCAGGGGAGAGTTCTCATTTGCTTATCACTCATTCACCAACATAACTCAAGCTGACCTGGCTTGTTTGCTTGTTTCAGTTGGGTTAAGACAGGGCTGTGTGCAGCTCAGGTAGGTCTTGGGCTCACTGTGTAGACCTGGTGGACCTCAGACTCAAAATCCTCTTCTCTCAAGACCCCCAATGGCTGCTTACTCATAGCTTAGATACGAATGAGTGTCTATTAATGAGGTAGGCGTTGGCTAAAGACACATCTGTGTTCATCCTTAACAAGGGCTCAAGCTGATCTGGGCTTTGAGACTTGAAGTGAGACTCCGTTCAGAACTGAAATGATAGAAAGCCAGCTGTGATCTTTTCCCCTCCTGAATGTTCAAGTTTTTCAAATTTGAGAATATTTTTTCCACTCAGGGCCTGAGCCCTGTTGCTTCAGCTTATAACTTGTGTGTCTTCTCTCTCAGCTAACCCAACTTCGCATATCCCACCCTGTGTGTCTTTCATTATACTTGGCACCTTCTCACGTGGTGTATTGTTTCTTCCTTTGCCTACTCGCTGGCTAGTGCCTGTTTATCTGCAGAAATATCAGTGCAAGGACAGACTCCTGATGTTGTTCGTGTATCCCGTTCATTCCGCGCACACAGAACAGTGCCTGGGAGCTTGGCAGATGCCTCATGAAGAGTTAGTTGGTGGATGTTAAATTCACAAATGTTCTCGATGACTCTGCTCCTCATATCCCTTACTCTGAGTTCCCGTGGCATCATTTTCTTTGATATCAGTTTCCCAGGGCCTCTTTTTGAGCTGGGAAAAATGCCTGCTTTTTAGCTTGGCCTAGTCAATGGCAGAGTTGGGAAGGCACATGAAAAGGAGTTGGGAAGAAATCAAAATAAATAACAAGTAACACTGACAGCTGGTTTTGTGATTGCCTAAATAATCTTTTAAGCTAAGTCACATATGGCTGATGCAAAATCGGAATAAATGAGGACCGAGGTACAGACTCATATTGAACTTTGCTCAGTGGAGCCAGGGAGGTATCACCACTGGGAAAGCTCTTGCCAGGCCAGCATGAGGGCCTGGGTTAATCCCTAGAACCCATATAGAAAGTCTGGGTATGATGGCAAAAGATTGTAACTCCATCTCTGAGGAAATGGAGCTAAGTGAATCCTTGGGGTTTGCTGGCTAGCCTGCTGGTCTACTGAGTGAGGGCAAAGCTAGCAGGAGACAATGTTTTTAAAAAGATAAACAGTACCTGAGGAATACCTGAGGAACAGCACCTGATGGTGTTCTCTTGACTATATACATACATATACATGTGCACATGGACCTGCACACATACACCTGATGGTGTTCTCATGGTGTACATGGACTATATACATACATGTACACATGAACATGGACCTGCACACACACATTTGATGGTGTTCTCTGGACTATATACATACATACATACTTGCACATGAACCTGTACAATGCAGGCATTCTCTCTCTCTCTCTCTCTCTCTGTCTGTCTCTCTCTCTCTCTCTCTCTCTCTCTCTCTCTCTCTCTCTCTCTCTCACACACACACACACACACACACAAAATAAATAAATACAGCAAAAGTTCTTGAGGTAATAGAAGGCTTAGCATTTTAACGAAGGTCTGTCCAATTCCAAAATGAGTAATATTTTCTATCCTATCGCTTCTAAAAAGGTTTTAGAGACATATTCCTTCTGAAAAGATGAATATGCCTGTCATGAAACTTAAACCATGATTCTTGGATGTCCATGGGACTTTCACTTTCTGGTTCTCACTGTGTTTTCCATTTGAATTTTCTTTATAAAAGGGAGGTTTGGGGTAGTTAAATTTGACCCAGAGACACTTAAGAACGTAAGCCAACAAATGATACATATCCTCGTTTCTGGAAGGTATTGGGGTCTGTATAGAAAGTCAAATAAGAATTTTCAGATTAGTACTTGGTCCAGAGGACATGAAAGGGCAGACACTCGGAGCATCCACCAGCCCTTTCTATTGGAGGCAGTTACATTAGTGACGAGGCTTTGGGTAAGCCAGTGAAGACTCATCCCTCCATACTTTTTTAGGTCTCTCCTAGGAGAGACAGTTATGTGTCTGTTCCTGGCATGACTTTAGAGGTTTAAGTGGAAAAAAGAAAATTTATTAGGAATCTGCCTGTGAGTTAGAAAAATGAAAGAGAGAACGACTTAATGAGACCAGGGTAACAATAACACCATTTTTTATCATTAAAGATATAAACAACCGTTTCCCAAGTTTCCCTTAGAGGAGGCTCTTCACACAGAGTGCTCCCAGCTTGAGTCCTAGGACTGAGATCCATTCTCTATGGAAATCCCTCCCTCAGCGCCCAGGGTTCTCTGCAGTGACAAACAACCCTGAGGCTTGGACACCAACAGCTTTGGGCTGGGAAAACAAACAGACTTTTACTCAAGCAGAATCCCAAGGTTCAGGTTTCCTCTGACCCCTGGTAGCTGTGGATTTTTTTCTTCCTGGCTCTTGACCAAACTAAAGAATACGACTCCTCATTTTTCTATGGCCAGAACTGTCTTGCCATGTGTCTCTTTTTCATCTTTACTTCCTTTCCTCTTTCCCAATGTTGCCTTTGTTTTTTAGACAGTCTGGCTTCGGACTTTTGGCCCCCACTTCTAAGAGACTGTCTTCTTACCGACTTTCTGTTGGCCTGTCCTTTGGTGGTAGTCTTTCTGAGCGGACCTCTATACAACTTTTCTTCTTTCAGGGCAATGAGCGAAGAGGGCTGGCCTCAGGTTCAAAGAGCAGAACCATTCAGACATTGTAAAATGAGTCATGAAGAGAAACGGGCCATTCTTAGAGCCTGTCTCAATAATATCACACACCGTTTAAAATTTCTCCTCATAGGGCTAGACACACGGCTCAATGGTCAAGAGGATGTACTAGTTTTGCAAAGGACCTGATTTGAGTTCCCAGCATCCATTTCGTAATCTTACCTGCAACTCCAGAACCAGGGGATTTGAAACCTTCTTCTGACCTTCATGAGCATCTGTACACATGTGCACATATGCTCATAATTATACATTATGCATATACATATATGTATATAATTAAAAATAAAATAAATACTTAAAAATATTACTCAACATATCTCAGTTTTCTGACAAACGTGGTCTGCACCTCTGTACATAAGAACTTAAATAAAGACTACCTGAGAACACTTTCTTTCCTCCTCCTCACTTAGTCAACATCCATCCATACTTTACAATTGTCACATAATCAGGAGTTCCCATTCCAGAGTTTTATGCAGTCATATAATTCTTTCCTCCCCCTCTCAATAGTGAGTAACACAGCTGATGCCTTTAGTCTATAGGCAATGCTTCGTTGAGTTTTTCCACTACGTGGTGAACTGGATGCTCATTTTGTTCCCCCTTGAGCATTCAGTATCTCTCAGACACAGTAAATAATTGTGTAATACGTGTTGAGTGGTGGCATAATTTAAATGTGACTACCAAAGAACATTTGCTGGAAGCTTAATCCCAGCGTGGCATTGAGAAGCAGAACCTCTGAGAGCTCCTGAGGCCATGAGACTTCTACCATCAAGCACCGATCAATGGCAATTACAAAAGGGCTGGAGGCTGTGGGTTCTACTTCCTGCTTGCTTTAAAGTTCTTCTACCCTTCCACTCTCTGCCATGGGATGACACAGCCTGAAGTCCCTTGACAAATGTGGACTCCCTTGATCTTGGACCGCCCAGCTTAGAACAGTAAGTGATGCATGTTTTGTCTAGAAATTATCTAGTCTTTTTTACTGAAATCCTGTTAGTTAGGACAATACATAACTGGCTCAGATAATCAATGGGAAAAGTGGGAAGATGATTACAACATTTGATAGGACGGCACCATGAATCCTGCAGTTTATCTAAGCACAAAAATTGGGCCATGGGGAAAGGAGACTAAAGGAAGCCGCTGACAATGTCACAGTTGCTTTCAGTCCTATTATAAAGGAGATGGTCGTGAAAAGAACAACCAACCGTCTACAGACACGGGAGCCCGTGGGGACAGTCTCTCAGAGTGGTGCAGCATCGTAAGGCACGCCCCGGAAGAGGGAGAGAATGAAGCTGACCTGTTGGATTGAGGCAAAGAACTAAGTGAGTCTGACGTACAGGGTGAGCGAATTAGACATGGAAATTAAGGGCACAACGTGGTGCTAAGAATTTTTGGCCTTCCATAGGTGGAGGCATGAGCAGACATGCCCTGGTGAATGTATAGGTCTCTCCCTGCTTTACAGAATATGGGAGGAAGGCAAGGTATCGATTGGCTTTCTGTTACTACAGTGAGATGCATGACAAAAATCACCTTATAAAAAGAAAAGGGTTATTCTGACACACATATTTGGAAGCCCTAGTTGATCTTTTCGTTAATGATAGACATATTTATTTTTATTTATGGGTATGATTGTCTACATGTAAGTATGTGTGACAAGCTCATCCCTGGCTTGTGGGGACCAGAAGAAGGTGATGGATTCCCTGAATCCAGAGTTTCAGATGGTTGTGAGCCACGATATGGGTGTGGGGGACTGAATGGATCTATCCCACAGGAGCAGCAAGTGCTCTTAACTGTTTGGCCATCTCTCTAGCCCCCTCAGTTGGTCTTTAAAATTTTATTATTATTATTACTATCAATTATTATTAGTAGTATTAATATGTGTATTTATGACAAGCGCACATGAATTCAGCCACTTGATTGCCGTTTGCTTATGGAGGGGTTAGAGAAAACCTTTTTTTCCTCTGCCATGAGGTTTGGGACTTGAATTCAGGTTGTCAGGGTTGCAAGGCAAGCACATAGCCCCACTGAGTTATCTTGCTGACCTCTCAGTTGTTCTTTTTGTTATCCACCCATGGTGAAGAAGCTCAAATGGAAGAAATGTACATTATAGAAACTGCTCTTTTCATACCTATGAAGGAAAAGGAAAAAGGAGGGTCCAGGATCTCACAATCATCCTAAAGACTTTCCAACAGGTTCTTCCTGATAAAGATCCAATGCCTCCCAATGCTAACATCCTGGAGAACAAGCCCTTAATACATGACCCTTTTAGGGGAGCATTGAGGATCAAAGTTTTAGCAGTTGGGGAATTAACTTAGCAGTTCTGCTAAGGAGTTGCCAAGTCGAGTGGAAGTCTCAGGAAAGATGGAACTGCTGCCTTCAGCGATGGGCAGAGGTGAGCAAAGACATCTGGGTAGGACTAATAAAGAGAAAGATTTATTTCTCCTCAAGCAGTCAGAATGTTAAAAGCTCATCTTTCATCTTTCTGGACATGAAACAGAAGCCAAGGAAGCCTGGGTGTTTGGGGACAAGAACTCAGAGAGGCAGCTGTTTTTCTTTTCAGGGTGAGCTTTGGGTTCCTGCTGCCTTTCCTGTAATGGACTGGGGCACCAGCCACTTTTTCATGTTTACCACAATGCCTTGTGTTTGGGGAAATTGCACACACACAAAAGAAATTCCAAGAAAGAGGCACACGAGAGAAAGGAAGCGCATTCCATTTACTACAGGATTAATTTATGGTTCCATCATCATGATTAATTAGGGCCCCCCTTAAAGTTCCTTCTGAATTCTTCAGGCTTGCCTCTACTGCTTACGAAGCAGATCTTCCCCTCGTCTATACTGACTTTTAGTTTTAATATTGTCAAAGTGCCTTTGTCATCAATACCCAGGGTTGTCTCAGTCTCCCCTCTACCATACAGAGATCACTGCGCAGAAACACTGCCTGTGTCTGTGCCCTGGTCACTCTCCAGGCGCTCCATGGTTGTAGTTCCTACTCTGATGGAATCCCAGACAATGCAAAACTTAGCCCCAAACACAGCGGGTTGTAGCACGAAAAATAAAATCCCGAGACAGATCTGAAAAGCAAAGCAGCCAGCTCTTACCTCTACCTCAAACCAAAATGGCAATCTTGCCTCCAGGAATCTCAGAATGAGACTGTAACTGAGAGCTGTCTCCTCCTGTCTTATATTCCTCTCTAGTGCTGGAATTAAAGGCGTGCACCACTACTGCCCAACTTCTATGGCTAACGAGTGTGGCTACTGGGATTAAAGGTGTGTGCCATCACTACCTGGTGTGTATGACTGACCAGTGTGGCCGTTTTACTCTCTGATCTTCAGGCAAGCTTTATTTATTAAAATACAAATGAAATGTCACTACACTGGGTTCTTGACAATCTCAAATGCCTTACTAGGCTCAGCTGGAGGAGAGAGACTGTGCCTAGCAGGAGCAGGGCTAAGGAGTACACAGCCCGGATCTGAAGAGAATGCCGCTCTTTGTATGGATCGCCCTGCACCAACTCTCAATGTGGGACCACGGTGATTGTGAAATGAATGACCTCAATCAAGTTATTCTCAAATTTTACTCTCTGTCCATTTGAGTTTTTCTCTTCATCAATCATATAACAACCTTGCCACGAGTAGGGAAAATGGGATATAAAATAATAAGGACTAGCTCCAACTCCAATGCACAATATAAAAGCTATGTAGACATTGGGGGAAATCCCTGAACTTTCCTAGGAGAGAGTCTCAGAGAAGGATTGCCTACACTGGTCTTGCCTGTGGGCATGTCTATAGTGAATTGTCATTTTTCCCTTTTACTTTATTATAAAAATAAACTTGGAAATTAAATAAAGCATTGCAACCCAAACTAACCAGACCCAAAGACAATGCAACTTAATGAGTTTGTATAGAGTTTGAATTGCAGTTCAGAACTGAAGCTGTGAAGCATCATGCTAAATTTATGCACCTATCCACCTTCAAAACAATCAAACAATCCGTTGTCTTAATAAAGTTAGCCGATGTGGGAAGACTTAGACCACTGTGGGCGGCACCATTCCTTAGGCAACGTGCTCTGAACTGTGAAAGCATGTAAAAATAAATCTAAGCACAGCCAGTTGATCATGTATGGCTTTATTTCTCTTTGCTCTTGCCCGTGGAGATGATGTAGCTAGAAGTTTGCCCACTATGATGGACTGTAAACTAGAACTGTAAGCTGAAATTAATCCTCTTTTCTTCTAAGCTACCTTTTCTTTTTCCAGGGTATTTTATTACCATGATGGAAACAAAATGAGCACAATATTCCACATAAATATATTGTTAAAATGACAATGAAAAATACGCTATGTGAAATGATGAATTTGTATATAAAGTAATGTAGTCCTATTAACAGACTAGAAGAAAGTGGCCAACTGTGTGAAAATCAAGAGGCCTTGGAGTCACACCTTACCATGCCCTTCACATGTGTTCTCTGATCCAAACCAATGTTTATCGAGGTGTTAAGGTGTTAATGTAGGAATAAGAGATTGAAGGTGGCAAACTTTTGTTTTATTATAAGGTTAATGTGTACTGGGAGTATTCCGGGAGGGAATTTGTGGATCCTTTGGAAATTTGTTGACCCATAGAAGACTTTTCCAATAAAGTATCTGAGTGATTAGTGCTTTTATCTGATTCTAAAAGATAGGATAGCGTGAGCTAGTTCCTGGGTGCTTGAAAGCACTAATGGGGATGTGAAAAAGAACAAGCAAGGCACACCCGATGGAATGCTGCAGTGAGGATGTTTAATGGTGATGGCCAAGAAGTGTCAGGGTGTCCACAAAGCTATACCTCTCCACACAGGGTCATAGATGTCCTTCTCAGCATCCAGCAGCCTGGTAGGGTTCCCTTGCTACACACTCTGATCATAGTAAGAATGCTAGCTTAAAAGAGAGATCCTGAAAGACAGAAGCAACCGGTAACTCAAGAATAAAAATGCATATGGAGCCCATACAGCAGTCGTGATCCCACTGGCTACACTAAATACCAGTTTTGGTGAAGAAGAAAAGACCTAAATCCTCATTATCTACTCTTCATAGCTTGTTACATGTGACTATATTTACAACTTGAGATTTTATGAGGGTGCAGTCATTCTCAACTTCCATTGGTGGCTTTAAACTTCACCCTAAGTCTTCAATTAGAGAACCCCCTGTGTGCTTACAACTATGAATCAGGTGTGAATAAATCTGCTGTGCTCCGTGAGTCAGATTCAGACATGCACTGGAACCGACCAGGCCAGCGGTTCCCTTACCACTGGCTGTGGGAAATGAGTAGATGCTCGGCGCATGACCATTTGTGCTTGTTGTACATTCACCGATTCTACAACATTCCCTGAGAATATGCTTGCTGCTCTACACTGTGATATGTGCTGGGACCTGAGGATGAGCATGGCAGATCAAGACCTCAATCTACCCTGCCTGCACTCTGATGACAGAGAGCACTGTGTGTTATAAGATCTCAGAGGAAGTATGGTTGAAGAATGGAAGGACAGATGGAAAGAAAATTCTCATCCCATTCAGGCATCTTATACAGGTGAGTGTTTGAACTTTGTCAAGGCACAAAGCTGTGTTCAACTGAGAGACTGAAGTAGGGTACCAGGCATTCCTCAACCAGTGCGTCAGTCCTGTGTTAGGCTACTGAGGAACATATCTAAAAGCATAGGTCCTTCGAGAGCCCTCAGCTATCTTAATATGAAAGATGATATGTGGAAAGTTGGGTCCTTCTGGTTCCCTTAGCCCTCTCACAGGTAGATTGCGGTTTTGTCAGTAAGTGGTTCTCAACCTGTGGGTCGCAATCCCTTTGAGGGCCAAATGACCTTTTCATAGGGGTCACATACCAGATATTTACATTATGATTCATAACAGTAAAAAATTACATTTATGAAACAGCAATGTAAATATTTTTTTTTGGCTGGATGTCACCACAACATCCAGAAATGTATTAAAGGGTCACAGCATGAGTATAGTTGAGAACCACTGGTAGGTGCTCCACACGAATGCATCTGCATTTCTTTGTGTGTTCTTTCCTCTCTAGGAGACATAGCCTTCCTGCCATGACTCAAGGTTGAAGCTTGGATCCTGCATACTCCAATCAATTTGATGGTCCCAGCCAAGTGGACAAGACCCACTATAAATGAGGTTTCCATTGCTTCCCTTGGGGTTAAACATAGAAGGATGTTTGAGCTGAGACAGTTCTGTCGAAACAATGCTTTCTCTCACGTGAACAAATAGCCTAATTTCCCATTCTGTGCTAAACTTGGCCCTTTGTTGCCAAGTTATCTTGATTGCACTAAAAACAGACTCAAATTTTTCATCGACTCTGATTCTGATCAGGAGGAAGACTTTTAAAATGGATGAGAGGTGGTGCCGCCAACAGTCACCTCACAGTTCAATATCTCACACACAAAAAAATTATTTTTCGCTTTTCTGCATGGGAGGACAGATCAGACGTGAAAGAAGGAAAAAGCGGAGGAAGAAAATGAATGGTTGCAATCACAGGCACCTTGGCAGACCCTGGGCCTTTCCTGTAAACTCCATCTTCATGGGATTCATGACAAGCACAGGGAGATGCAATGTGATTGTGAAAAGTGAGAAGCCTGGGAAATAACAAGACACACTCCATGAGGATGTATCTCTGTCAGAAAAAATTCTCTTCAACTGTATTCTGATACTATTTACTGTCTTATTGCTAGCTTTGTTTTTAGGAATATGGGATGTGTTCTCTCAGAGCAAATAACTTCAGAGTCATTTTTTTTTCAGTACTGATGACTTCTTGTGGGGTTTCAATCATTCAGTCTTTCACTAGACCAGAGAGTACACGTTACATTCCAGTCACCATGGGGTCGGGGTGTTCATTAAAACATCACTTTAACGCAACATGGGGTGTAAGCATGTAGGAAAAATGATTGGAGTCAAGAGGAGAGAGAAAACAGCCCCTGCTTTGTCCTCATTTCTGTAATAAATGTCTCAGTCAGTGCAGTGCTTAGCAACATGGTGTTGAGCGAAGTTAGTGGGTCAACTCTCCCCTTTATTATTGATTGGGTCACTCTATGCTTGCAGTCTAAATGTCATTCCAAAGCTCATGTGTTGAGGACTCGGATCATGTAAGAGTATTCAGAAATGGAGACTTTGAGAGGTGATTGGCTCATGAGGGCCCAGATGGTTTACCAGGATCTTGCTCCGGCCTTCTATCAGCTCCCCAGTTCTTATATCCCCCACTGGAAGAACCAAGGTGGGGCACACTGAGTACAGGCACAGAAGACAGAGTTTATTATAGAGCACAGTTGGGGTAACTTCCAAGGATGACAATAGCCAAGAGTGAAGGAGCCACTGTGTAGGAAAAACACTCTCGAGGGTGACAGTGGACAATGACAAGCCAGACTACTTCATCAGTTTATACTCTCAGGAAGGTGCTGCATGATTTTCTAAACGTTCTGGAACCATTGTGTTTTCTTATTTAATAATAATTGGTCGGTCCATTTGGATTATCAAGGGAGGGGAGGGACTACTGCCATCTTTGTTCGTTACCAGAAAATCTCATGCTAGATCATGATCTTGGAATCTCCCTGCAAATTCAGAAACTCGTGTCTCCACTCAGCCGGATTTAGGGGAAGAGCCTTCCCCTCTGCCTACTGGTCCATCAAAGACAAGCAGTTCTGCTCTACCGTGTGCTCCCTATCATGATGTCTACCTTGCCACAGGCTTGGAAGAAAAAGAGGGGGCTGGAGAGATGGTTCATCATTTAAGATCTCTTGTTGCCCCACATAATGCTTCAAAACTGCTGTAACTCAAGTTCCAGGGATCCAGTGTCTGTTTCTAGGACTTGTAGGCACTAGGCATGTGTATGGTTCACAGACATACCTGTATCTCTCTCTCTCTCTCTCTCTCTCTCTCTCTCTCTCTCTCTCTCAAACACACACACACACACACACACACACACACACTCACAAATAAAACAATCTCTGGACATATTTGGTGATTAGAAAAAGAAGAAAAGGAGCCCACTGACCATTGACCTCAGCATCTGAAAATAATTCTTTCATTCGTTAAGTTGATTTTCTTGGGTGTTTTAGCACAGCAGTGAAAAGCTGATCAGCACAGTCGCCTTGGGTTGCAAACCTTGTGGACCTTCAGTTTCTCTGTGTAAAATGTGGTAAGACTGTCAGCATGGCTGGGTTCTGATGAAAATCCTGATACAGGTTGCAGCCTGTGGATTTCTTGTATCCGCAGATGAAATATAATAGAGAGGAGAGTTAACCTCCGTCCTATTCTGAGGGCACTAGTGTTATTGGTGAGGAGTTCATTGTCATCATCTCGTTACTCCTCAAAGCCTTGACCTCCAAATGCCATAGTGAGGGTTAGGATCTCACTTTCTCTGTCCAAGCCCAGGAATAGGACTCAGTATCTCTGCCCACAGGACAGGCTGTTCTCCAGCCTTTGATCCTACCTGTGGAACTCCTGTCCAAAAACTTACTATGAGCACGACTCTCCCAGTGAGACAGTCATACTCAGAAGACTGTTTGAAAATGTAGGTGCCCAAGCTTGGCTTTCTGAGTTCAATATCTGACCCACTATTTACTAGCATCAATATTGAAAATATTTTAGCATTTATTTATAGATGTGTGTATCTATTTACTTGTGTGATGTGTATGTGTGCATACATGTGCACATGCATGTATGTTCATTTTAGGGTGTTTATGAAGGTCAAATGACAACTTACAGGAGTCAGTGCTCTGTTTCCATCGTGTGAGTTCTGGTGACTGAACTCAGACCATTAGATTTGACTGCAAGCACCTTTCCCCACGAGGCCTACTCACCAGCTTTAGCATTTCTATAATTCTGTGTCTCTCAAACAAGAAACCTGTTCCCAGTTCCTTGAACTTTAAAACAGGGATAATCATAGCAATACTAATATAGTAAAAAAAAAGGGTGGATATAAAATTAAACAAAGTAGAATACATAAATTACCAAGAAAATGCTTAGTGCATTGTAAATGTGGGCCTACATAGAAGAGAAACAAAATAAAACAATATTTCTGCTCCTTGCCTCATAACTGAGTAGCACAGTGACTTCAGCACAATATGCCCTCAAAATAAGGTTATTTCTGTTTATTTGTGCATATGTATATATTAAAAACAACAGTTAAAGTAGAGGAGGCCATGATTTGAGAAGAGACAGACATAAGGGAGGTAAGAGGAAGAAAAGGAGGCAGAATATGATGTAACTATATTTTAATTAAATTTAAAAAAACAAATGTTTTGTTTTTATTTTTGTTTTTTTGAGACAGGGTTTCTCCACATAGCTCTGACTGTCCTAGAACTAACTCTGTAGTCCATGCTAACCTCAATCTCACAGAGATCCACCTGCCTCTGCCTCCTTGAGTGCTGGGATTAAAGGCCTGCACCACCATCGCCTGGCTTAAAAGAAATATTTTAAAGTTGGAGGCTGACTGATGGAATAGTATCAACATTCTTCAAATAAATTAAGAAGACGATGTAACTGGCAAAAATGGCACCTTAGAACACAAATAGAAAACAATTGTAGGTCTAATTGTTAAAGCCATGTAGTACAGTAGAGTTACCTTTCCCAGGTCAGTTAAGATGCTGAATCTTTGAAACAATGATGTGCATGTATATGGTTATTTTCCAGGGACTGTGAGATTTGGTTGACTCCAGGATGAGTATAGGACACTGAAATCAGCCCTCAGATCACGTGTTAGAGAAATGCAGCCACACCGTAGCCACATGGCGTGGAAGAGAAGAGCCGTGAACAGTTTTCACAGGTACCTGAAGTAGTTGGAACAACATTGCATTTCTAACTACAACAACTGATTCTCAGGTATATCCCTGCAAATTGGGAACTGCTGTTGTTTGGTGTGAGATAATTGTCTGTATTCTGTCAATCATGTTTTAAATAAATGCTGATTAGCCAGGCAAGAACTATAGGTGGGAAAACCAGACAGGGAGTAGAGGTATAGCAAAGAGAACAGGAGCATTCTGGGAAGCAGGAAGCTCACTCCGTGATTCCTGCCCAGATCACCGAGAAGCAAGATGTAACCTGTCCAGCTGAGAAAGGTACTGAGCCATGTGGCTAACATAGATAAGAACAATGGGATAATATAAGCTACAAGAGCTAATAAGTAGCCTGAGCTAATGGGTCAATCAGTTTTATAACTTATGGAGATCTCTATGTGATTTTCTTTGGAACTTGCCAGCTGTGGGGTACCAGGCAGGACAGAAACCCCAACAAGCAGGCCCCTTCCTGTTACAGTTGTTTGTTTGTTGTTCTTGATGCTATTTTGTCTCTGTGTAGCCCTGGCTGTTCTGAAGCTTGCTCTGTAAGATCAGGCAGGCCTCAAACTCAGAGATCCACCTGCCTCTGCCCCCGAGAGCTGGATTAAAGGAGGAATTTTATGCAAAAAGCAGTGATCAGCCAGAAACATCAGCAGCCCTTGCAAACTTGGGATAGACAGAGTTTAGACACATTGCAGCCTGCACAAGAGAGCACCTCACCAAAAGTCCTGGATGATTTGTACACACCATCTTGGAAAGCAATTTTCTGGAGTGTAAAGCAGTGGTTCTTAACCTGAGGGTTGTGACCCCTTTCAAGGTCTCATATTAGATACCCTGCATATCAGATATTTATGTTCTGATTCATAACAGCAGCAAAATTACAGCTATGAAGTAGCAATGAAATAACTTTATGACTGGGAGTTCACACAACATGAGGAACTTGTATTAAGAAGGTCTCAGTGTTAGGAAGGCTGAGAACCACTACTCTAAAGGGATAAGAAGAATAGAAAGGAAACCTTCAATTCAACCTGGCTGCACAGGGAAGAGCGCATCTCCAGCTTCCACGGTGAGGGAATTAAGGTTCCTCATCTAGAGCCTCACTTGGGGATAGCCATGTACCACTTAACAGCCAATCACTGCAAAGAGGCATCCTCTTTCCAAAACGCGTTCCTGCAGCCATCATTGGCTGTGGTGGAAAGGACACCCACATACATTGTCTTCTCAATTTCCAGGAGAAACTACAGGACTAGGGGCCAGCATCAGGCAGGTACAACAGCCTGGCCTGGCTGTCCACCCAACATAATTAAGTCACTTCACCATGGCAACTGCAGAAGGAGTGGGGGTAACTCAGACAAGGCTCTTACATAAGACTATTCTCCATTGAAGGACTTCACAATGCCACAGTGAAAACTTGCTTTGTGAGCCTAAGAATATAAGAAATTACAAGGTCTCATAAACATTACGTAGGCAAACAAGGAACTGTTTGCCTACATAATGTTTATCTAAGATGGGGGTAATGATATAATTTCCTTCTGATGCAATGCACTAGCCTGCCAGGGGAGGGAAGAATTGTTTCTTTTCTCAACAGTCTGGCTCTCAGTTTATAAAGTGGGCTGCCAGTAACTTACCCAGTATCTCCAGTGAGAATCACATCCTAGGAAAGTCTGCCACCTCACCTATTCCCATCCCTTCCCATCCCCACCCCCACTCCACAGCACCCTGAGGACCCGCATCTCTAGTGAGAGAGGATTTCATGACATACATCTTTGCACCAACTTTAAAGAACTTTGGTCTTGTTTTTTTTCTGGATTTCACAAAGCAAAGTGGTTTGCCCAGGGCAGCGGGAATGGTTATTTCTGGATCCGCTTTCCTTCTTGTGAGTCATCTTGAATAATGTAACCCTGAGCTCCAAGGTCCTAAATTTAACAGGGAGACTGTCCTAATAAACAGTCCAAAAGTAAGAGGTGGGGCTGGGGATGACAGACAGAACACAGTAAGAAATGTAAGAAAGCTAGGCATTGACGATTGAGGTAGAAGGACTAGAATGTTTCAGATATGGCTCATGGTTGTCACAGTAAGGTGGAAAAGGGGGGACTTTTCCTTTTGAATTGAAATTGCTAAAACAACTGAGATTTTGTTGACAAATATTAAAAACATTGTACTGGTCAACACAAACTAGATGTGTCATTGCTGACTCTACAGAAGACCTGCGAGATTTATAATTAGACAATGTGGTTGAACCATAAAAACCTAAGTTTTAAAATAAATGAAATACTGGCATCCTATAATGCAACATCCCAAATTCCAGGAAGTAATTTATAAAAACAATTATTAAAATATGTAAATCAGTTCGCAAGAAAGAAAATAACAGGAATTGTCTTCTGAACTCTTGATCCTTCTTTTGCCAGTACCTGGTGATAGGAAATTCAAAAATAAATACTAACTAAAGAATAACAACAGTACAAACAACATATATGCTTCGTGCTGGAAAAGACAATGCAAATCTGTTTTCTTGGGTCAGAGAAAAATTTCCATAACCAAGGATTCTATTTTTCATATCTTTTGTCTGTTTTACTTGAGGAAATCCAATATGCTTAGTGGGATTTTCCAAGCAATGAATAAGCTCCGCCCCCTCACCCCCGTGGTAACAGAGGAGGAGAGAAACTGTTGGAACTAATTAGACAATGGCATGTCAACTATCTTCATACATGTCTGTACTTGGAGTGTTATCATTGTATTCCTTCCTCAAGATTTCCTTTTGTGCTCAAACACTCATTTGGGGGATAATAAATAAAAATGATCATAATCAATACAACTAAAATCAAAAGCCAAAAGTTCATCATTAAATCAAGTCTCTGTAGGAACTATTGGCCAACTAGAAACCACTCGATAGATAATCCCAGCTCTTCTGCAGAGTCTCACATAGGTGTGTCTAGCACTGCCTTACATAGGAAGACTCCGATGGTCGGTCCTGATGTTGACCACACCATGACGATAGTAACGGTCTGTGAACACGGAGTCCGTGAGGATGAGGATGCTCACCGACTAGCCAGAACCCTGGAGCAGGTCTTCCTAAGTGCAATAAACTTGATGTGATAGGCAAATGGAGCGGAGAGAAGCAAGCAGGGATACATCCCACTGTGGCTTCATGGAGATCCCTTGACAATTGCATAAACCCATCTTTCTGTTTCTCTCAATAAAATTAATCTCTAATAATACAAAAATTTAACAAAGGACATGCTACTGGTTGAGGTTCATACCAGAATACCTGACTGCAATGTTCTGGACGTTTAATATCTCTAACCTGAAAATGTAAAATTCTAACAAAATATTCTGCAGGCAGTGACATCGGCAGTGCAGCCCCACTGTGAGAATCCAGCTGTAAGTGTTTCTGGGTGACTAAATTCAAGGAGCAACTGAATGGCTCCCTAATTGCCTGGAAAGATGGCTACTTCATAGAAGTAACTTTAGATTAAGTGTATGAGAAATTCCCAGGGTCAAGGCTTTTAATAAATGTTCTCTAGGAGACAATCTTAAGAGAACTGGGGAAAACATAAGAACATACAATTCAGGGAGAGAAAAAAAAAAGGAAAGAAAAACAGAGGTATAGTGCTTGACTTTACCAATGTTAAACAATGCTTGAAGTACACAGCCTAATGAAAAAACTGAGTGTTACATCAAAGTTCTTACAACTAGAAAAGGTTTGAACACAATTGGCTTTCCTTTGAAAGACCCTGGGCCAACAACAGTCACTTGAAAGTAGGTGATTGAACCACTTCAGAGGCTATCGTTGAGGATGACATTGCCTCTCCAGACAGTCATCAATTTAAAAAAAATCAGAAAAGACCCTTTTAAAACCTAGACATCAACTCCTTTAAAACACAGTATTGAATGTGGTACCTCCCTTGAAAATGGTTGGTTTTCTGTTTATTTGTGCTAGCAAGGACATCAATTCTTCCCCAAATTACAGAATTGATGGTCAACAATCCATTGTTTTCTAAGTAATGTAAGAGAGTGCAAATGGATTTGAGCATCGAATGGATGGAGGCTTTTAAAAGGGGGGGGGTTAAGTAGTTTGATTAAAATGCCTTGCTGCTAACATTGGTGTGTTGGATGTATGTACCTTAGAACACACTTAGTTTTGGTGGTAGCACATAGTTAAGGATAAGGGAGGTCCAGGAAATTAGCCTATTCAGTCACTCTGTGTTTATCTGAAATAATAACGAAGAGAAAGAAACATCTGTATACAACAGGCACACAGCCTTGAAATCTTGCAAGCTAGAACATGGCATTCAAAAAGTAATTATGTAAATGAAAATTACATAAGGCTTCGGATGAACTCTTGAGTTTATCTGAAGTTAGTCTCTTTATCGAATTTCTTTGCTGAATCACAGCGCAGAGCTGAGGAAAGCCCCCAAGACTCCCAATGAAGTTCATTAAACCTCTCCTTTTCAAGTCAACTTCCTGAAATATGAGGTCTTTATCCATTAACCTTACGTGGTCCCCATGACTTCCACAATTCTCTGCTCAGAGTAAAGAATTAATGAAAGCCCACAGTGTTCAAGGACTATGTGACTACGTGATGCTGTTTGTGGGCAGAATACATGTCCCTATACACACATCCTTCTCTAAATCCTGGCAAACTTCTCCTTTTAGCTGTGGGTTTTCATGTATCATCAGGCTGTGAAGTGATCAAACTTGTCAGAATTTTTACACCCCAAATATCCCTTTCTACCTAGACCACTGTCAGCACTCAGAGTATTAAAACCTGAAAGGCATTCAAGAAATAAAAGGTAGATTTTAAACAATGCCGAGGTGGAAGGCTATGCCTTTGTAGAGGGTGTGTTCCCTGGGGGAAACGTGCCTTTTGTAGGGTGGTTTGCAGCTCTGCTGTCTCTGACCCAAGCCCTCTTTTAGTGATGTGTGTAACTGGGAGGATGCCTCTGTGGAGATGAATCACATCCTGCTTTGGTAACACGATAGGTTGTTTTAAAGAGCATACAGACCATTGCTGCATTTGGCCAGAGATGAATTTACTCTTTATTACCCTTTGAACTTCTGCAAGTTAGTTGTGCAAGGATAAGAACTCCATGGGTGTGTGGTCAGGGACCCGAAAGAAATGGCTGAGGCAAGGTTTCCATGAAGGGCAGATTATGACTCTGGAGGGGCAATGAGAGAGGAAAGGGACATTGGCCAAAGCTGAAAAGGCTGGCATGCAGCAAAGAAGACGTAAGAGGTGTGAGATGAGATTGCAAGGGGTTGTCCAAAATCGGGGAAAGATCTAGAGTGCAGAAAGCCAGGGCAACATTTAAATAAATATTTAGTCTTTAAAAATGATAATGGGGTCAACCTGACTCTGCTATGAGCTGAGGCATTAATTTTCCCAGTCACCAATGAAACACAAATATCAGGGCAAGAGGGAAAAGCAGCTGCACTTTGTCCAGGCATAGCGGAGCTCGGGTCTGGGAAGAGAAACCAATATACTGAACCCATAAGCCCTTCAGGGAGGAAAAGTGAGTCTGCTATGTCAGCAGAGCCTAATGTTCCAGTATCTAAGGAAGTTCATGCTACAGGACTGTGTGTGTTGATTGCATTCAGTGTTATATGGACGTTGGGCCAAAATTATCTCAGGACCTGTACCTCGAGGCCTTTAGGACAGAGCAAAGTCTGGCTCGAGTTTGAGGAAACTGAGTGAGCATGAGTCAGCAAAATCTAGGTAGATGCTTCTCCAACCAGAGGGAGGGTTTGGCTGCCTCTCATTGGCTGGAGGTACCCCCACATCACATGATGTCACTTACCTTATATAAGCTGAGGCTCACAGTAATAAACTGAGTTCCTGTTTTGACTTGACTCCCTATCACTTCTGATTGTCCTACATGGTGGGGTTGTGAATCTGATTGTCCTGCATTATGGGACTGCAAAATGGGTGGATAGTATATATTCACCTTTCCCTGGGGAATATGGCTAAGGTGGCAACTAGTACCCAACATGGGGTGACTGGTCCCGGGGCAAAGCAGTCAGTCAAGGTGAGTGGGACCCCATGATGGGTAACACAACTTCACACAAAAATGACCCAGCGCTTGAGGAGCTGAGATATACATTAGTCTCCTGAGGCCTGGAATTGTTAGACCCACAGTGTGGTCCAGGCGTGGGAGGATATAATTATCCTGACCCCCTGGGTACTCACCAGTAATCTTTTCTATTGGGACACATGGAACCAGGTGGAGACTCTGGCCAGAGAAAGGGAAAAACACTTTGCTATACCCCTACCATTGGGATTCTATCCAGCTATTATGGCCCTTAAGGCATGTTTTCACCCCACTCTTCTGCCTCCCCCAATGGCAGGTAAGGAAAATATCAAAGATCTGGAGAGGTCTGAAGAATCCAAAAGTAACCAATTAACCAAGAGAACAGGAGAAAAGGAGAGAGACAAGGGGGAAGAACAAAAATGGTTGCAATTTACTGAAGCATGGTCCCAGGGAGAAGGAATATGGCAGGCAGAGGCAAAGACAAAAAGAAAAGTAGATATTGTCTGTGAAGAGGAGTGGCAGCCTCCTTATGCCTCCAGCAGCCCTGGAAAGGATAAAATGGGAGGGGAGAAGGGGACAAATAAGGGGGCTCCTTCCTTCCCAGGAGGAAATGAATACACACTTGGGTGGGGTTGGACTGAGACAAAGGAAAAGTTCAGGCTTCTGATCCTACCAGGGTTGTCTGCAAACCTCCTGGGACAAGATTTTTTTAGGACAAATGGGTGCTGTTATTACCACTGACCACCTAGCCTTTTATAATGATAAAACTGAGCAAGGTGTCATCAGGCAGACTCCCGACACCTGGATTCACTCCCAAAGGTAGAGGCCACTGCCCCCAGGATCCCCCCCCCTTAGGTTGGCACCTGGTAAGTTGGTGTGGGTGGAGCAGTGGCCATTACCTGAACTTAAACTTAAGATGCTCAAGGAAATCACCAGAAATCTACTTAAAGAAGGACAGATAAGGCCCTCTGTGAGCCCCTGGAATTGCCCTGTGTTTGTGATACATAAGTCTAATGGGACCTGGAGAATGTTACAGGACCTACGAGCAATCAATGCCCATATGGAGCTAGTAGGAGCCCCTTTAAAGGGGCTTACCTTGGGTTCCAGCAATCTCCTCCCAGTTTCACCTCACTGTAATCGAGCTAAAGGACTGCTTCTTCTCAATTCCTTTTCATGAGGAAGATTGTGAAAAGTTCGCCTTTTCCATTCCTAAAGTTACCTCTTCTCAACCTGATGAGAGATACGAATGGGCTATTCTCCCACAGGGGATGGCCAATAGTCCAGACTTTTGCCAACAATATCTGTATAGTATCCTCTCTCCTTATTTTGACAAAGACAATACCCTCCTATATGTTTATATGGATGATCTAATCATTGGGCAGTTGAAGGACTCAGGGCTAGCTCCTTGGGTAACCACTATTGTTGACATCCTCCAACAACATGGCTTTAAAATAGCCCCAAACAAAATACAAAAGGTATTCCCATTTTATGTATTGGGATCCCAAATAACACTCAGTCAAACCAAAGTGAATGAACCCCAATTAATCCTGTCTAAGGCTTTTACTTTATCAGGGTTACAAAACATATATGGGGAAATAAACTGAGTAAGGCCCTGGTTACCTATAGAGACTGGGAGACTATATGTGTTATATGAACTCCTATAAAGAGGGCAACTTTATGAGATCATTTCCTTGCTCGCTGAGGGCCATCAGACACTCACTGAATTAGTCAATGAGCTCCATCAGGTTTCTTTGGTGAGATATAATCCTAACATTCCAATCCAAGGCTGAATATTATTAGAGAAAAAGACCATGCTGTCTGCCATTGTTCAGCAGTCACAACCACTAGAATGGGTGCACACCACCCTGGGGGAGGCATTCCCAGAGTGTACTCTCAAATAGTTGATATGATCATACGAATCAGGGACACATCCCTCCAACATTATGGAAAAGATCCCTCTAAATTCATAATTCCATTTTAAATTAAGGGTTTAGAATGGGTGGCCAGGTATTGGTCTTGATTTAGCCTTGCCCTGAAGGGATTTCTGGAGACCCTGAAAACCCACTTTGGGTTTTCCCAGTTAGTAAAGCTACATTAAGAACTACACTGGAGAGTCCCCTTAGTCTTTTCTTCTAGGTTGCTGCCCCAAGCATACACTGTTTGCACAGATGGCGGGAAGAATGGAGTTGCCTTTGTAGTTTTCCCTGCAGGGGGATCAAGACAAAGATTACCAAAATTCTCTCTTGTGGGGGATCTGGTCAATATAAGGAAATTATGGCCATATATATTGCCCTATAAGAGGTCCCAGAACCGTGCAACCTCTATTCAGACAGCTCTTATGAGGTGAACCTACTGCCACACTCACCCTATCCCTACATCAGATTGGATGCTAATCCTATTTTTGCCTTGATGATACAATTCAGATTGCTCTTAGAAAGTAGAAAATGCACCATATATATTCAACATCTCAGAGGATACCAAAACCCCCCTGGCCTCATTTCCCAAGGGAATGCTGCTGCAGATGCTGCAGCTTCAGGGGCCTGTCTCATAGAGGTCTCAACTCTGCCCAAACAAAATGCTCCCAAATGACTTAACTCATGTCAACTGGGGAGGACTTAAATACCTGTACCCCCAGATCCCCACAACAGAATTAAAGAGAATTGTTCATACATGTAAGACTTACCAACAGTTTCTCCTCACTCCCCTGCCCCCCGCCCTTTACAAGGGCTGGGGGTGAACCCAAGAGGGTTAGGACCCAATATTACCTGGAAAACAGATGTAACACATTACCCTCCATTTGGCATATTAAAATATATGTTTGTGACTATAGTCACGTACTCTAAGGCATGCTGGGCTACCGCCCACTCATGAGAAAAGGCAACCCATGCCAAAAGCCACTTCTTACAATGTTTTGCTATGTGGGGACTACCACAACAGGTCAAGACTGGTGATGGCTCCTATTTTATAAGTAAAACATTAAAAGAATTCTTCTAGTGATGGACTATATCCCATACCACTGGGATCCCATACAACTCTCAGGGTCAAGCGAATGTTTAAAGATATCACCAGTATCTCAAAGAGGTCCTTATAAAATAAAAAGGGGGAGAAGTCTCCCTTCATCTACAACTGCAAAGGTGTTATTAACCATCAATATTTTAAATTTTCAAAAATCAGATGAACAAAATAGATTCCAGAAACACTGGGAATGGCTACCAACAAAGCCCTGCCTATTAGAAACTGCGAGGTGGCTCCTGATTGCTAATGTTCTTCCTGGGAATGTGAGCAGACTGGGCTGGGCATGATTAGAAAAGACAGAGACTGTATTACATTATTTACAAAAGTCTGTGGATTTCTTAGCAAGGGTAATCTTACAAAATAGGAGAGGCTTAGACTTGCTGTTTATGGAACAGGGAGGAAATTGTAGGGCACTTGGTGAAGAATGTTGTTTCTATGTGAACCATTCTGGGATAGTTACAAGAACCCTCAATGAATTAAGGAAAGATATTGATTCGTTTAAGTCAAGGACCCCCTATGAGACCTGGTTTAATTGGTTACCATGGCTTACCTCATTCATCTCTTCCCTAATTGGGCCAATGACTATTTGTTTATTGATCTGTCTTTTTGGCCCATGCATTCTCCAAAGGCCGAAACAAGCATTCCAAAAACAGATACAACAGGTACAACTCATGGCCCTTCGAGTACATTATGATAGGCTCGATACATCTCACCCCACGGATGAACTCTCGTTTTGAGGGTATCCAGGCCAAAACTCCGGATAGGGGTGGCCCTGACCCATACTCCCTCCCTGGTGGACTATTCTGGCTTGGTGACTGGGGTAGAGGGTGGGATATAAAACAAAAAAGGGGGAGATGTTGGGCCAAAATTATCTTGGGTCCTGTACAACAGTGAAAAGCCTGGCTTAAGTCCAGGGCCTGTACCTCGAGGCCTGTAGGACAGATAAAAGCCTGGCTCAAGTTTGAGGGAAGGAACTGAGTGAGGATGAAACAGCAAAAGCTAGGTAGATGCCTCTCCAACTAGAGGGAGGGCTTGGCTGTCTCTCATTGGCTGGAGGTACCCCCACATCACATGATGTCACTTAGCCTATAGAAGCTGAGGCTCACAGTAATAAACTGAGTTACTGTTTTGACTTGACTCCTTATTGTGTCTGATTGTCCTGCATGGTGGGGCTGTGGAACAGACAGATGGATAGCATACTCATCTTTCCCTGGGGAATAAGGCTAAGGAGGCCTGGAAACATGGATATGTGGAGCAATGTAGAAAATAATGACTCCTAAGTGCAGGAGTTCCCTGTAGGAAACATCCAACTCAGCGGGGAAAAAATATCATTTCAATAACATCATCATGAAGAAAAAACAAGTAAGGAGAATATTATGTATCCTATATATAATATTTAAAAATGTGTATATGGATATACCAAGGGATCTATCACAAATTCAAGAGCTCACAAGCTTCTGGAGCTAGCTGAGCTGGGTTACTATATAATTAGCCTTGTCATTACTTGGCAGAATTCCTAACATGAGCAATTTAAAGGAAGGGCATGTTGATTCTAGCAAACTCTTTCAGAGATTTCAGTCCAGCATCTTGGTTCTGTGACTCAGGGTCCTTGCGGGGAGGCAGAGCATCATGATGACCGAGACGTGTGGAGGAAGAGGAGGCTGCTTGCCTCACAGTGTACAGGGAGCAGATAGTACAGAAGGAAGGGACTGTGGAATGGGAAGTAACATTTAGAGCCATGCATCCAGTTACTTCCTCAGGTAAGACCCTTCCCCCTAGCATTTCCAGAACCGTCCAGATTAGTGATTCTGTGTGGAGACATCTCATATTCAAAATATCATAGTCTTATTCCTGGCTTTCTGCTTCCTGATAGCCATCTTGTGTAAGTCTTTGAATGTCTTTTTGCCGTTTTCCCAGCCCACGACATGAATGTGGTGATGACAACCCACAGGTAGGAATGAAATTAGTTAGTGCCCAAAAAGCACTTTGTGGAGCTCCTGGTGTGTAGTTACCATTCATCAAGGAAAGACAGCTATCTTGAGATATAGTTATTATCCCATTTTTTATGCAAGGAAAAATGGCTTTTAAATCAGGGTACTTAGTATACTTGATAATGATGTGACCAGCCAGGTATTTGGGGCAGACATTTGATGCCCCTCTTCCATTGTATCCTAAGATAAAGTTCAACTGCATTAAGAACCCTGGCAATTCTAGAACATGCTGCTTAGTAGTTCAATAATCTCACCGTAGAAAAGGGTCTTTCTAAGCATAACATCAGAAGGAAAAATCAGGAAGAGAAAGAAAAGTGTATAGACTTGATTAGGTCAAACTAGAAAACTTCCAGATCCCCAAACATAAAATGAGTCACCGTAAGCAAGGTTAAATGGTAAATGACAAGCTAGGAAAAATATTGCAACCTCTGAGGTGGATCAAATGACTTGCAGTACATAATGAGTATTTATTTATTTATTTATTTATTTATTTATTTATTTATTTATTTATTTATTTATTTATTTATTTATTTATTGGTTCCGAGGCAATGTTTCTCTGTATAACAGCTCTGGCTGTCCTGGAACTTGTTGTGTAGACCAGGCTGGCCTCAAACTCACAGAGCTCTCCCTACCTCTGCCTCTTGAGTGCTGGGATTACAGGCATGTGTCACCATCATGTGACCTAAGAGTTTATGTTTTACCAGTATTACATACAATGCTTTTAAAAGTAAATCATGAAATAAATCTGCCTATTTATAAAAATTTAACACCTCTACCCAAAAACTTGGCATAGGACACTATGAATGCTTAATTTATGATACAAATATATAAATGGACAAAAATGATTATCAGAGCTGTGATGTAAAGCAAGCTAACATTTTTCACTTTTCAAATTGGCAATGACTTTTCATTGACTATTGTCAATATTGATTAGATACAGGGAAATAGTCACTTCCTCTACTGTGATCAAATGTAGCTACATAAATAAAGCTTGCCTGGAGTTCAGAGAGTAAAAGAGCCGCCCTGGTAATTCTTACAAGGCCAGACAGGGTGACACACACCTTTAGCTACAGTAGACAAACAAGTTTGCTGTAAAAGGTGGTAGTGGTGCATGCCTTTAATCAAAGCCCTAGAGAGGAATATAAGATGGGAGGAGACAGCTCTGAGTTTAAGTCTCATTCTGAGATTCCTGGAGGCAGGATCGTCATTTCGGACCGAGGTAGGTGTGAGAGCCAGTGACTGGCTGCTTTGCTTTTCTGACCTTCAGGTTGAACCCCAGTTTCTATCTTTGGGTTTTTATTAATCATGTTACAGTCACAAATAAAAATTATAAGCTCACAACCAGTATATAGAATTATTTCTTATTTTGATTAACTGTGAGTGTCTACTTATGCACAGGTGCAAGTGTGCCATGGCGTGCGCACACATGCTACACCATGTAGCAGCCAGGGGACAACCTGTGGCAGTCAATTCTTCCAACAGGTCTGCCTTGAATATTTTTCTCAGGTCGTCAGACTTAACAGCAAGCTATGTCTCTGGCCCTGACAATTGCTTTGGTGTGTTTTTGGAGACAGGCCTCCTGTAGTCTAGGCAGACTTTAACTTACTAGGTAACTCAGAAGGACCTTGAGTCCCTGATCCTCCTGCCTCCACTTCCTGTGTGCTGGGACTACGGGTGTGCACCACCACACTAGGTTAAAGGTGTTGTTTTCTTTTCGTAACTCTGGGGATTGGCTCCAGGACCTTGGGTCTTGCAAATAAGCTCTCTGTGAACTGAGCTATACCACTTGCCCCTCTGCAGGCTGACTTTTATTTAGTGCCTATCTGTGTAAATTTTGATTTATCTTTTACACTTCTGAGATTTTTTGAATGTATTAAATATTAAAACAAAATAATTTTAAGTACAAGGATGTCCTTTATAACATTTTGATAATATGAAAAGGTTGTATCATCTTAATGTCAGCGAGGTTACTGGGTCCATCAATATCCGGGATACCTTGGCAGTCTTGAGGGTAAATAAGTCTTTCAGATCTCTGACTGTAGCTACACTAAGCCTCTGGCTGCTGTGTTCTGAAAAACATGCTTAGTGAGAACCTAAAATAAAACGTCTGTCCAATGTTCAGCAGTGCATCCTTATCTGAAGGGGGTGTTTTCTAAGCCCTGCGGTGCAGGCCTGAAATGACGTATAGCCCTAAACTGACACTGTGGGTTTCCTCTGTCTATAACTATGAGTAACTTTTACCTTTGCACTTAAAGGAAGCACTTTACGGCCTTCTCTTTGGCATATCTGAACTACTGGCTATTTTGTGTTTGGGCCACTATTAATAAAGGGGTGTGTGTGTGTGTGTGTGTGTGCACGTGCGCAAGTGTGCGTGTGCATGTGTGTTGCTAAAACAGCTTCCATCTCTCCTACTTCCAGAAGTAGTTTTCATGTCCATCATGTAGCCAACGACAAGACAACCAGCGGGCCCAGATGGTCCTGTCTGACCTAGGGGACGTAAAGCAAAGCTCAGTCTCAAGTCCCAGCTGAGCATGCAGCACTCTGGCATTTGGTACCCAAACCTAGGCTCTTCCAGCTGATACCCAGGACAGACTTTGCGCTTGTCCAGGGCTTCGGGCTGCAGGACGGCTTCTCTCCTGTAGTGTTTGCTCCGGTTTAGCTCTTAAAAGCAGCCTCCCCTCTCCAGCCCACCCTGACTTGCCCTAAGGTGCTTCTCGGAGGCAATTTTCTCTGCTATTTCATTCCTAATGGTAGTGAATAGACTTTCCATCTTCCTATTTTTCTTTCTGTCAAAATAGTTTTCTAAAAGTCTTTTCTTGGCTCTTTCTAGCCTTGACAGCTATAAACAGCCCGTCTGAATTGTGCCCCCTGATGTGCCCCTTCTACCTTCTGAAGACAAATTTCATCTTGCCAGCGATGCTTCTCTTACCCTTTAAAATGACTGTTAAGGATGCTCAAGATTCCACAGTTCCCGAAAGACACATGTTTCTTCAGCATATCCCATAGTCTCAAGGTTTCCCTTGAGAGGGAAGACATCTTTGTTTTGTTTTGCTCTCCTTCTCTGCCACCTCTTCTTATCACCTTTAGATCCTGGAAAATAGGTCCCTTCTTCTGGCTTCTAGCAAAGCCTTGTTTGCCACATTTGACCTTCTTCTTCCTCTAGCCTTGTCAATCAATCTCATCCTATCTGGGCACCAATTTATGGACCATCATATCACAAGCAAACAAAACACAAAGCCTTGTATACATCAAAAGCATGTGACAAAAAATTTTCCAAAGATAAATTTCCCAATCCAATTGGTCTGGCCTGAACATTTGTGTTCTTCCATCCTCCTAAATTCATATGTTGAAATATTAACAGATAAGGAGATAGTATCAGGAATTCTAGTCCTTGGGAAGGTGATTTGGTTATGAGAATGGAACCTTTATCAGTGGGGTTAGTGATCTCATGAAAGAGGTTTCCAGAAAGCATTAGTATGTTCTTTCTACTGTAAGAGCACATAGCTATAGGACACCACTTATGAACCAGATATTGGCTCTACCTGTGCACTTGTCCTGGACTTCCCAGGCTCTAGAAGTGTGAGAGATCAATCCCTGCTGTGTATAAGCCAGCCACTTTATGGTCTGGTCATCTGTCACCCACCACTGTGGACGTCTCATGAGATGTCTCATCAGAGAAATGTCATCCTTGGGTGGAAGTTATGAGCCTAATTGCATACACTAAGATGTCTATGATGTCATTATACTGTATGGGTCCACTTTGTATATACAACCCATGGTTGACCACAATGTCATTATGTGCTACATTTGTTACAGGATCTGGCTTGGTTGCTTTGCTGTTGCTACAATAAAACAGTGAGGCAATTTTTACAAGAGTTTATTTTGTGCATATGGTTCCAGGGAGGTAGGGTCTAGAATGGTGTCATCAGGTCAAAGATCTTGTGGCTGGGGCTGGAAACTGAGTGTTCACATCTCAAAACACAGGAGCCAAGCCGAAAGAGAACATTGGAAACGGCACCAGGCTTTTGAAATCTCAAAAACCCAGGGACATACTTCTTCTAGCAAGGTCATACATTCTAAGTCTTAAAACAGCCACGAGCTAGGGACCAAATATTCAGATACCCTAGAATATGGGAAGTATCTCATTCAAACCACCAGAGAATCTGAGTGGACTAACACACTTACCTTGACGATTCTTATTCAGTAGGTCGAGTACATGCTAGACACAAAAACTCAGTGGTCCTCAAGTCTCATGTCAATACGACCTAGCGAGTTTTAGAAAATGCGCGTGCTCAGATAGAGCAGTGCTCACCCTACTTTAGCTGTGTATGGACAATGAAGGGGCTTTCAGTTTGCGTTGGAGATAGAAAGCGAGAAGATGAAACGGAAGTGTAGAAGAACAAAACCAAAATTGTAAACTGCCGTTACCTCGACTTTCTCTTTTGTGTATTCTTGATTTTTAAGTGACTAGCTTCTGTCAGCACCCACTCAGCAACACACCGATGTCTGCTGTGTACAGCAGAGGCTTAACCCCTGTCTGTTAACTCTCGCCGCTTCCGTGTTTTTCTGCCTTCTCAACTCCTTTAGCATCAGATAAAAGGGATACAGGGTTTGACCTGCATCTAATTTAACCAGAGCCCCCCGTGAGATCAGATTTCCACACAAATGAAAGCATTAAGTAGAAAACAGGAGGCCAACTTGAGGCCACAAGAAACTTTCCCCAGACCCTTGCTTTAAGCAGGGATTCCAACTCATTTAATGAGACTAATTCATTTTCAGATTTTTTAAAAAATCTGCCCGTGTTGATTTGGCTGAGAAGTTCTCTGGGAGACAGCTATTTCTCCAATAACTCTCCCTGAAGTGATTCTTATTTTATTTCTAGTCTCTGAGGCTGTCTGACTTTCTGCCCCAGAATGATGCCGAAGACAGAGCTCACAGGAGTCTTCTCCCGCCCCGTTTCTTCCTGTAGTTCTGCCACCCACCCCTTGCCCTTTCAGGAATTCAGTGCTATTTTTCTTCCATCTGATTCATGCCGAGCAGTAATTCTCTGGTCCCCCCATTCAAGCTCAGGAGGATCTCCTGTGTGGTTAATGGGAACCCAGCAATTACTTCTCCACCTTTGCTTCCTGTTATTACCTGACATGTCATGCATTCTGGAAACTTCTCAACTTTGACTACTTTGAAATATCTTGTTCCGGTTACTTAGCTATCCTCACACCAGAGGGTTTGGGCTTTTTTTTTTTTTTACCCTGAAAGGAAATTGGCTTCCTCTTGCTTTCCCAGTGAACACCGGAGACACTGTGAATGAGGATGGTTCTGTCATGTTTCCTTTAGAGAACTCTACATTATACAAGAGTGTTCTGAGATACATTCAGCCATAAGCATAACTCAATGTTTGTTAAGATCAGCCTTGTTTCTTCTAGGGGGGAGTGTGGAGGAAGTTGGGGTGCTTATGGTAGTAGTTGACTAATGCCTCATAGCAGACTCCTCAGAACACAGTGGTTGAAGGGAATGCATACACAGGATTGCAGAAGCCCGGGAATGCCCTGTGGAGGTTTGCCTGGCAACAAGGCAAGGAGGAAATAAGACCATGGTCTCTTGTTTCTTTTTATGCCCTTTGCTCCAGGCTGACATTCATGGGTTTCTTCAGTCACATGCCTATTGCACATAGTGGTTGCTCTGCCTGTGAGCACTGGGGCGGAATTTTGCTAACATTTTTAAAACCTTGTGCGGAATTCTCTCTGTTTCCAAGAGGTTCCCAAGACAGCAAGAAAAGTGAAAATCCACGCACCATTTAATAACAAGTTATTTTGAGGCCAAATTTCTCCACAATAAAGCATTCATTTTTTTTTAAAACAGTTAGACATCTGTCACTTTCCACTCCAGACTTGACTGGTCTTGTATACAGAGAGAGAGAGAGGATGTGGAGGTCAGATCAAGAATGCAGGCTCAGGCACCATCGACCCAGCCACTACAAGAAGAAAGCAGAGAGGCGCGACTTTGTGACACCCCTCCCTTCAGTCTGCTGATTCTTCATCGCGGGCCTCTTCCCATCCTTAAAACACACGAAGTCCTTCGGCAAGCAGGTCATTTTCTCCTCTGCATTCTGGTCAGAATTTGGTCAGCGTTTCCCTGCGAAATCATTGCCTTGCCCTAATCTTCTCCACACAGAGTCTTTTATATTCTGCACAGTTCTTAGGGCCAGCGTGAACGTGTTCATCCTCCTGTGAGAACGTCAGGGTCCTGCCTAGTGTATCCCTATGTCCTCGATGCCTAAAACAGTACTTGGCTGGCGGCCTGAAGGCTGCTGGTGTTTGCTGTCTGCTTGTCGGGGATCCACTCTAGTAAAAGAGATTAACGTTTGTTCTCTCAGCACCACTTCTTCCAGAGGCACCAGGGTAAGGAGTGCATGAAGTGTCTAGTGATGAATGTCATGCACAGTACCTCACGTCCACTCACTCAATCAAGTTTCTGTAGTTAGGTCTTTAAAATGACGTCAGTGAAGCTCTGGATATGGGGGTCTCCTAAGGTTGCAGTCAAGTCTCCGGCTCGAGCTAAAAGTTTCTAAAACTTCTGATAGCAGGAGGTTTCATTTCTAATAAAGCTCACTCCCATGGCTAGGGGTAGGAGGTTTCGGCTCCTGTGGGTCGTTGGCCGGAGGTCTTAGTTCTGACCGTTGGGCCATCAGTCAGGGGAGGGTTGAGGTTGTATGAAGAACGGAGAGAAAATTCTGATTGGGCAGGAAGAACAACATACCTGGAGACAGCAAACACAGATGGCAGTGAGAGTTATACAAAACGGTTAAGAGTTGGAGGCTACACAATGTCCCAAAGTGTGCTATGATCAGGCAGCATTCAGTGATGGGGTCCGCACAAAGACGATTTGGCAATTAAGGTAGAAAGACACTCATGAGGAATATTCAGCTCCAGACTTAGGGTAGCAAAACAAGACTCTAACCTCACAGAGAATTTTATTAAGTCTTTGTTTCTTTTTTGTTTTAAAGTGGTTTTTTTATTAGCCACCCCATTTCCCCCACCATTCTTTACCCCCAGAAACAATTCCAAAGACCAGTGTTCTTTCCATTTTCTGAGCAGTGAAAGCCTCCCTGCTGGGCTGAAAAGATAGCGCAGTCTGCTCTTCCAGGGGACCCAGGTTCAATTCTTAGCAGCCACGGGATAGCTTACAACTGTCTGTAGGTCTAGCTCCAGGGGATCTAACACTGTCACACTGACATACATGCAGGAAAAAAAAAAACCACCAAGGCACATAAAATAGAAATTAGTAGTCATTAAAAGTAAAAAGGATCCCCTGACTCTCACTTTGCTAGGAAACTTGGAATTAGAACTGTTTCTTCTTTTGGCTTTCCTCTCATAGCTAGGAAAGAACACGGAAAATATCTTTGATACGTTTGATAGAAAATACAAAGCCAGCAAAGCCTTCCTTCACATTCTAAAATTGCTAGGACCAAACCTATAGCTCCACTCTACTGGCCACGCAAGCTCCACACAGACATTCACACCAAGCATCTCTGCTCCACACTCCACTTCAAACCAGGGCCACTTCCCACTCCTGAGAAACAGTCATTGGTGGAGTCTCTGATAAGATCCCCAATTCAGGATCTAGAACTCGTTTCCAGGTTTTATCATTAGACACCGCGCTGGTTTTGCCAAAACACCCTAGTCCCAGGCTCTTTACTGCACTGACCCAGCCTCTGGCGTCCACATCCCATTCAAAGGCTCGCCACTGAGCTGTCTCAGCCTCTGGCATCCATGATGTCTTTCCACCTTGCACCTTTATCTACCTACTTTTAATTTTTTGTAAGATTTATTTTTTAAATTGTGTGCACAAGTGCTCATCCGCACGCTAGTGTGTGTGCTACACACACACACACACACACACACACACACACACACACACACACAGAGTGTAGGCATCTGTGGAGGCTATGGAAGATCATCAGATCTTCTGTAGTTGGACTTACAGATAGTTATCAGCTGCCTGATCTGGGTTCAGGGCACAGAACTCTGGTCTTCTGAAAAGAAAGCAGGCACTCTCGCCAAGCCCATCTTGCTAGCCCTGTCCCTGCCTTTCCGAAAGTCTCTTCTGTGCCTTGGCTTTGCATTGCCCCTCCTGTCACTTGGTCAGGTCTAGCTGTGTGATTTAGTACACCCACAATCATGATTTCAACTCTGACTCATACTTAACGGTGCCGCCACCATCTTCCAGGCAAGACCTGGCATGGAGGTTCAGACAGTGAAATCAGCTGTTTTCCTGACTTCACCTCTAGGATCACCATAGACCCAACACCTCTGTTGCCCACCCCCAATAACTTTCCTTCGAAAACGCATTTCTCATAGGATACTTGCTGTCTCGGTGATCGACAGCACCATCTCCTCAAGTGCATGTTAGACAACCAAGTTCCGCCATGATTCTGCCTTCCCTCTTTCTTCCGTCTTCCAAACTCTAACCTCCTCGTTGGATTCTCTGACATGCATATCTCTTCCTCTCCAGCTTCTTTCCCTTATCTAGTTCAGGCTATCACTGTTTCCCTCAGTGATTACTGAGTGTTGATTACTTCAACAGCTTTCTTTCTGCTGTCTAATTTCATATATAAATATATAATCTTGTCAGGAGGTTATAAGCAGCATCCACCCCTGCACTGGCCTGGGCCCACAGCAGCTATTTAGGGAGTACTGTTGATGTGGGAATTGAAACCTAGTGAAGCTGGGAATTCCCAAAGGTCACAGAGGGTCAAGTGGGCTAACTTTTTTGGTCTGACCACTCCCCAATAGATAGTCTTGATAAAGGCCAACCAGAGGTCTTTCACACAGCCCCCCTCAACTTGCTCTAGGGGAAAAATGGCGAGTGGGAACAGAGAGGAGGTCTAATGGGCTTCTCTGCATTGTTCTATAGTAGGAAGATGGCACTTCCTGCCCCCTCTCCTTGTCCTTATGTGATCTCCTAGAACAGGAATCTCAGGAATCTTTAGTAGTTTCCAGATCTGGTTGATTTGGGAGTATATATATATATATATGTATCCATATATTGTGTATATTTGTCTGTGCCTCAAATCTAGGTGACTTCTCATTCTGATAGCTTTGATCTGTGGCTCAACTGAAGTGAGGCGTGGACAATGGAAGAAACAACCTCGGCAACCTCCTTCTTGTATGGAAAGGACAAATCCTTTGTGATTTGAACACAACCAACCCCACTACCTCTGCGAGCTGGCCGAGAGGAACACTCTCTTGTTCAGTAGTTGGCCATACATTCTCTAGAATGGTTGTGTAGTGTGCTTCCCTACAGTGCCTATTCTCTTTATACAGCCAATCAATCCGACTGACTTAGGTGAACAGAGAAACACAAGAGGTCCACCTTAATCTTCTTTCATCTCTCTGGACGGTTGTCTAGGACGTGTATTCAACCCTCCAGGTGTGCTGAACATGGCTCTCTATACCACTGGCCAACCCTGGAATCTTCTTCTTCCTCCATTCATCTTCAGTACCAGCCTCTTCTCTCCTCCAAGTGCTCACAAGTTTACTTAGGCCAAGAGAGCAGTCACTTGCAAAGCTAGCTAATTAGTAGAAGTCCTGAAAGGCACTAGTCACTCCATGTATTACTGGGGAGTCACATGGGTCCTAAGCTTCCTTCCGCTGTGTTTCCTTGTAGAGTGAGTTGCTGATCTTAGTAAGAGCCCGTATGCTAAGAAACTCAATGCTTATGTAGGAGGAAATCAATTGTGATGACTAAGACAGACATCCTTGGTAACTTTTTTTTTTTTAAAAAAAATGTGACTACTGATGACCAAAGATGAGACTATAAACTAGAACAAAGCCAGTCATTCTGGAACGATTCCATTAGAGTATTTTCAAATACAGTAATTGTGAAACTATGCTCTTTTCAGCAAAGTGGCAGTTGCCTGTTATGGCAAGAACCATCAGGGGATGAGGAAAAGATGAGTCAGGTGCCTGGGTGATTGTTTCCTCTTAGAGGGGGAGCCATGAGAGAGGGCATTCAATGTCAAACTCTACTTACTTTAAAGATACACATTATAATTTGTGATACCAGGAGGTTTGCTTTCGATCTCAGAATGCCAGAACCTGAAGGGACACTTCCGAGTCTACCTTTTAAAGGATGATAGTGAACTTAGTTTACCCAATTCATGGGAATGACAGCCCTCATAGTTTCTGTGTGCTGAGGACTGGAGCCAGAAATTAAACATCTCCTCAAGTGAGGACCATGGTTTCTAGGAGACCTTTAAAGCCTTCCTCCCATATGCTTCAGTAATCAGATTGTATTGATTACTGGGTGCCAAGAACTCTACTGGCATTGTAAAGAAAAAAATGTTCAGTGTTTTGTTTATGGGAAAACGTCTTCAGACCTCGTGAGGCGGTTGCTTCCAACAACATTTCTTGGTTCATGATACACCACTCTGAATGAAGCAGATATGCAGTTAACATACCACATCAGACCTCTAACATGGTGAGCAAGGCCAGCTTAAATCCCCGAAGACAATTACAGCAGTCACAAATTGATATCTGCTGTTGGGCATGAATCTTCTTGAATAACAGGCAACGAGAAGACACTTCTTCCTTCTTACCCCATTGGCTTCTCCAATCCCTGAACGTCCGCAGATTATTTTTTTCTCCACTCCGCTCGTGACTTCTCCAGGCAGCTCAAGGCTCTTTAGCAATCCACTTTCCCGATGACTCTACTCTGAGCACCAAACACTAGAAGCTCATCCTTTAAAATGTCAGTCCCACATGAAGGTTTTTTATTTTAACTCAAGCAACCCCATAAATCACTAGAGTGTCTCTCCACGATCCACTCTTCACACCGCCCCTCTCCATTTATAAATAAAACTGTTGTTTCATGAGCGTATTGAACGTAAGTCCAATCCGCCAGACCTGCAGGTTGAAGTACAGCCTCTTGATCTTAAGATAGACACTCTAGTCTTAAAGCTTCCTGGTGTTGACCAGACAAAAGCAAAGATTTTGAAAGATGGCACTTGGGCTTATTATATGGTCAGGTGGGGTCTGCGTCATAGTTGTTGGAAATCTGAACACCTTTGTGGAGTTTGGGGAATAAATGCCTGATCCTATTAATGTGAAAGCAAGCTAGAGCAAGCTAGGTTTCTCTCTACTATATAAATCAGATTACTATATTCAAATGCCCCCCTTTCTACCAAGATAAATCACCCTCAAGGCTTACTTACACATGACACTCTTTCCCCTTCTTTTGCCATGGGTTGGGAGGTGCTAGACCTTCTTGGGGACTTCAGTAGTCCCTACCATCTCCTGGCATCTGCTGGCAATCCACCACCTGCATCGAGGGAAGCCACCGGGATATTAGTCCTCCATTGACAAGCTGTGATGAGCTTGGATCCTGCTTCGTCTTTCAAATTCTCGCCAAATGCACTTCTGTGCATCCATTTCTCACTCCTATCCCAAGCAAACCCTTCCTAAATGGCACTGGCGGCTCAAGAAGAGGCATCGGGAAAATCTCTCCCATGCTTTGCCCTCACTCTCTTACCCCATAATTTCAATTACACTTTGCCTTGGGGCATAGCTTTCCTTGCATCCCTCTCAAGTGTAGACTGATCTTTCTACCACAGTACTCAGAGGCTGACCCATGGGGCTGGAGTTGGGAAATATCTTTGTTCCTTATTATTCTTCCAAACTGCTCTTCCCAGCTTCTCCTCCACCCTTCCAGTTGTTAAGCTATTTGCATCAGACTTGAGTGGCTTGCTGGGCCTCTAGGTGATGCACAGACCCCCACATCACTCACTTTTGTTCCTAGAAGGCTTTAGCTCCAGGATTAGTGTCTTTTTTTCTCATGCCACATCTAGCATGCTTTTTGAGGATTTCACAACTCCTTCCAATGGTTGTTCTAACCTCTGACCTCCGAGGCCCCTTTCCTCCAATGACTGTGTCAGTATCTTACCTCACCTGTACAGCCCATGGTCTTGGTCTTGTCTGTTACTGCTGTTGTTCTAATGAGTTAACTGAGAAAAGAGACTTACAGAAGGAGAGATTTATTTTGGCACATTGTTCGAGCTAATACAGTCAATCATGGTAGGAAAGACATGGTGGTGGGTGGCTAGCCTCATTGTAGCCACAGTCAGGAATCACAAAGTTGAGCACTGTACTCAGCTGTCCTCCTCTCCTCTCTCCCCTTATAATCTGTGGGATGGCGCTACCCACATGCGGAATGAGTTGCCACCCCTTAGTCAAGTCTCCGTGAACACATTCTCCCAGACATGTTCAGAGGGATGTCTCCTAGGTGACTCCAAATCCAGTTAAGCTGACGTTGAAGGTGAACCACTGCACTTTCACACACTGGAGAATTTTCCTCTATGGCTACAGCTGCCCACCCCCACTCCCTAGCTTCTGAGCTCAGGCCTGTGATAGCTATCTCAGCTTCAGTCAACCCTCAGTCCTACTGGGGCTGTGCTAGTTTCTACTGCTATTATCACAAATCCCACAGCCTCAAGCAACGCCATCTGCTTTCCACATTCCTGGAAGACAGAAGTCTAAAGTCGGTTCACGTCAAGGTAGCAGCAAGAGTAGTTCCTTCCAGAGGTTTTGAGAAGAAAATTCTTTATTGCTGTTCTCAGTTTCCCATGACTGTCTGAATTCCGTGGCTTGTGGCTCCAGCTTCAAGGAGCATCGCTTTACTTTCTGCTATTGTTATCATGTAGACTTCTCTGACTTTGATCTTCGGCATCCCTTCTAAGGATCATTGGGGTGGCATAAGGACCACGCAGATAATGCAAGACAACTCCTCACCTCGGGATCATCAATCACTTCTGTACACCCTGTCTAAGCCACAGAAGGTATCACAGACTGCGCACAGAGTTTAGGATTTAACATTATTTGAGGGCGTTAGTCTGTAATGATTTGTAATCGGGTGGCCATTCCACATTCCCTCATTATCCTACACTCTTTACTCTGTTTAGCCACAGGGAACATTACAGCTAATCTTGGGATAGCCTGGTGGTTCCCTTGTTCCTTTCTTGGATCGTTGTGTTTGTTTAATCCTGCCCCCACGCCCTGTCCACATCAGTTAATCGCAGTGCATACTTTCGAAAACCTGTACAGAGAAGCTGGATGCCGCTGAAGAAAACCACAAATCTAGGCTAATGTTTCCTCATTAAGCTTTTAGCCAGCAGCTTCCTAAAAGCCCAACCAAGCACACTATGTATCTCTGGTCTCGGTACGTACCACATTCCCACTGTTGAGTAACATCTCGTACGCTTTCACTTAAAGGTGAGAGCAGCAGGAAGCTCTCATCAGTAGGTAAGAGGTCAATCTTTTTATGTGCACCAGGATGAAACTCTGCCTTCCTCCAGGACCATGGGAGAATGACTTCACTTCTGCAGAAGACTAGACCCAGCTTTCTTAGCGTTCCCAGGTCTCCCCCTCCTAGGGCAAGTGTGAGGGATTGCTCTCCCTCTAGCACGTGCTTCCCTTTCCCCTTGCTGCTCCATCATTCCCGCCAAAAGGTAGTGTTCTCGGAGAATAATGGAGTGGGGGGTCACATAGATGTCCCATGTGTGGCTGGGCACTCCACAGACATTTATTCTTCGCACTTTGACCGGCTGTGTGTTTGTGCCTTACCTGCTTTCCACTGCACAAAGAAACTTCTCAGATGAGGTCAGAGAACCACATTAATCTGTGGGTATGGAGATATGAATTTAGAAGGCAGTTTAATACTATGTCTCCTTAGGAAAAGGATAACAGTAGGGGTCACCCTTGGGTCCTGTGAATTCCCAGCCTCAGGGTTCTTGGGCAGATGTAAAATAGGCATTTGTTTTTGTTTTTTGGGTTGTTTTGTTTTGTTGTTTTTTTTCTTGTAGATGGGACATTAAATCCCATCAGAAAATGGATTATTAATCAAAATGTTACCTTTATAATATTCATGCTGCTATTGCACTCATAGGCATATCTTACCATTCTGGTCATTACTGTAGCTCACAGGGCTCTTGCCTGAGTAAGATTATTGATGAAATTTTCCTCCCAGCGGTTTGCATAGCAACTCCCTGTACTATGAGAGCTAGTCAGCAGGGAAGAAGCTTCTTGGCCAGCGCTAACTTGATTTCCCATGTCCTGTAAACAACATGTGTGGTGTCTTCAGCAGGTAGAACTTAACCTTGAGTTCTAGTGAGCAGCCATGAGCAATGACAGTAGCCTGTGTTTTGAGACTCTCCAGGACACCCCTGCCCAACAGATCAATGGGAAATATCCCACACCTCTGACTTTAGGGAGGAGGATCATCTCAAACATCCTTTCTGTTAGTTAACCCTTTCTCCCTGTCCCCTCTACCCACAGAAGAAAGACTTCCTAGACAGGGAAACAAACATGTCCATGATGTAGTAGTTCAAACACTCAATTTTAATTTTTGGACCACCTGAGAGCATTCCCATTTTTTCCTATCAAAAGTAGAAAAGTATTTTTAAAACCTAAAACATCACAAAATTTGATTTTTTTTACTCACTTAAGACTGGTACTGTATAGTCATCAAACCAAAATGGCTCATAGCAAACACACCAAAATAATTAAAAAAAAAAGATTTTTCTATCCTATATTTAATACCAAAGTTAAGGCTTTAATCAAACTGGTTGTTCCTCAGAAAAGTAGTTCTCTGACAAAAATACTTCCCCACTTATCAAGAAACGACATTCTGCTGAGAAATATGAGCATCCTGTCCAAAACGCCAACTCCGCTCCTGAAGTCTCGCTGGAGGGAGTCCCTTTTTCCACGTTGACAACCTCAGGTCTGAATTACTCATCAAAGATTGGTCACGACTCACCAGAAGCAGAGGGCTCGGCGCGTGATGCCGTGAATTCTAACCGCTCATTCTGTGATTCGAGACTCTTAGATTTACATTTGTGCCTTGGCAGAGAATTTATGATCTACATAAACAAGAAACTCATTTTTCTGTAATTTGAATATGGCCTTCATGCCAAAGATTATAGCACGGAGTTTTGAAAGGCACTTTAGAACCAAATTAAATCTTTAAGAGTCTTGATTCAAGCTTGATGAAGTTGCCAAAAGTGTCTTGCCTTTTATAAGTTTTTTGGATAAATAATGTAAAGTGTTGCACACCCTTTGCTTTATAACTCCTACATCTAGAGCTCCAGTCTAAGAAAATAGTCTCACACATGGAAGTAAATGGGATGAAGTCAAGCCTTAGAGAAATCAACAGGCCTTCGTTCTGGACCCATCTCCAGCACTTGCATCCACATTTACATACTCTTTAAAGCCTTGTTCTCAGTTTTTCCTGCCGTACAACGAGAATAACATGGCCCATATTTGGTCTCTTTTGACATTTAGAGATGCTGGAAAAGCAGCCTACCCCCCAGGCAGTCCTGAGGTATTACCAAACAGCAGCTTGGGAAGACTTATGTTTCTAAAAAAATGTGCATGGCTTCTCATATCAAAGAGAGTGGCACAAACCAAGTATCCAGTAATAGGGGATTTTGATCTAACTTTTTTTGTGTTCTTTGTTTTTTTTTTAAAGAAAATAAATCATGTTTTGATCATGTTTCCCCTCCTCCAGTTCCTTCTCAATTCATCCTACCTCTTGATCCCCAACAAAAATATAACAAAAATGAAATGAAAATCAAGCTGGGTGGTGGTGGCGCACCCCTTTAATCCAAGCACTCAGGAAGCAGAGGCAGGCAGAACTCTGTGAGTTCGAGGTCAGCCTGGTCTACAAAGCTAGTTCCAGGAGAAGCTGCAAAGCTACAGAAAGACCTTGTCTTGAAAAACAAAACCTAACCAAAACAAAAACAATAAGGAAAAAATACTAAAATGGAACAAAATGAGACTTCAATTCCCCACCCCCACTCCCACTCTAGGTTGACCAGCTACTCCTGGACCTGGAGCCTTCTCAGGAGTGTAGTTGAAACATGTAGTGACATCCCATCAGAAAAGTGATTTTTTTTCCTTTCCCAGAAGGTATCAATTGCAAATAGTTTCTTGGTTGATGTGGGACTCTGCTTTCTTTTCTTAGTTCTGGGATTTTGTTTGGTTTAAACCCATGCATGCCTTGTGCATATTGTCACAGTACCTGTGAGCTCAAACATGTATCTATATTTTGTTAAATCCACTTAAGCCTCTTCAGAAATAAAAAGGTATTGAGAAGAATTTTTAATGGCTTAGAAACTATTCACAATAAAGCGCTGCCTGAAATTCTGTCCCTAGCTACAGAAGTGAAAGCGGGCACTTGGGCAAACATTGGTACATATCAAACGAGGGGAGATAAATATTGGGAGTAGAAAGACTTAAACAGGGAAGAGGCGGGGATAAGGGAGAGAAAATGACAAGGAAGGGGAACCCAAATGAGGGGATGTAACAAAGTTGTAATGAAGATACCCTGCTGGGATAGAAAAGTTGTTCCTGTGAGCTGTGGGCCATTCACAAAACTCCAATTTGTGGGGTGTTATATTTGGTGGTCAAGGAGTCCCCAGAGGCTCCCCAGCACAATATAGACCACACACCATGTTTTGGTTGCATAGCATAGAAAAAATCAAGCTGAAACTTGAAGCTTCCTCTCTGCCGGCTGGATTGCATTGGTCCAGGTAGTGTCATGTGGGTTACTAGGGGAGAAAGAGCCTTAGCAATGGTCTTATTCAGCTGTGAACCCTATGTGCAGTGCAAGCAACCTGACAAGCAAAATGGGTCTTTTTTTTTTTTTTTTACAATAGGGACTCTACTGCTATGGGGGAATAACCAGTTGCTCTCTAGTTGGATTTGGGAGCTAATCTACAGAAGAAAATCCATTCTTTCTACTATATACCTGGGCAAAAACCCATAGCAGAAAGGGTCATAGGCCCTAGTGGGAACTGAATACCGTCATTTAGCTAATTTGACATAACATCAAACTTTCTTAAAATATTTATGTCTGACAAGGGAGCGACTGCTGAGGGAGCAGGCCTGAGCCAGGGACACCTGTGGGAACAGGCCTTAGCTAGCAACCTCAGCTGGAGCAGGTACAAAAGAACAGGAACAAGGGAGCAACCATGGAGGGAGCAGGCCTAAGCCAGAGATCTCCGCATGAGCAGGCCTTAGCCAGGGACATCTGTGGGAACAGGCCTGAGTCAACAACCTCTGTGGGAGCAGGCCTGAGCCAGCTACCTCTGCCTGAGCAAACCCAAGGCAGCAACCACAATGGGAGGAGCCCCAAGCAAGCAACCTCTGTAGGAGCAGGCTTGAACAACCTCTGGGATTGCAGAGCGATCCCAGGGAGGACTGAGTGACCTCCGGGATCACAGAGTGACCTCCAGGGTTACCGGAACTGTGGCCCTGACTGCACCATAAGGAGCAAACATCTGAACCTGGGATCCACTGGTGCTTGGAAGATTGATCATCAGGGACACAGCAGCAACTACACCAATCAGAGGAAAAGAAGGGTAGACACACTCAACACCACAAAGAACTACGTGACACCAACAAAAACTAGTGACCCTACAACAAAAAGACTTGAACACCCCAATATAGATGAAGCAGAAGAAAATGTCCTAAAAATAACTTTAGGAGAATGTTCGAGACTCTTAAAAAGGAAATGAAATGGTGAAAAAGACAAACAAAAAATTGGAAGACCACAGTAGCACAGACACTGAGAGAAACAATTAATAAATGAGATCTTCTGAAACTGAGAAGCTTTTAAAAGCAAAGGACATGGTCAACAAGAAAAAATGGAAGCCTACAGAATGGAAAAAGATCTTCACCAACCCCATGTCTGACAGAATACTGATCTCCAAAATATACAAAGAATTTAAGAAACTGGTCATCAAAAGAACAAATAATCCAATTTTAAAAATGGGGTACAGAACTAAACAGAGAACTCTCAACAAAAGAATTTGAAATGGCTGAAAGACACTTAAGGAAATGCTTGACATCCTTAGCCAAAGGAAATACAAATCAAAACAACTCTGAGATTCCATCTTATACCTGTCAGAATGGCCAAGATAAAAACCACTCATGACAGCTTATGCTGGAGAGATTATGGGGAAAAGGGAACACTCCACCACTGCAAACTGGTATAGCTACTTTGGATATCAGTATGGCTATTTCTCAGAAAATTAGGAAACAACCTTCTTCAAGACCCAGCAGTACCACTTTTGGGTTTATACCCAAAAGATGCTCAAACGTACCACAAGGACATGTGCTTAGTAATATTGTTTGTCATAGCTAGAACCTGGAAACAATCTAATGTTCATATGCTGAAGAATGGATAAGGAAAATGTGGTACATTTACACAATGGAGTACTACACAGCAGAAAAAAATAATGACATCTTGAAATATGCAGGCAAATGGATGGATCTAGAAAACATCATATTGAGCGAGGTAACTCAAACCCAGAAAGACAAATATAATATATACTCCCTCATAAGTGGCTTTTCAAGATAAAGCAAAGAAAAATCAGCCTACAATTCACAATCCCAGAGAACCTAGACAACAAAGAGGACCCTAAATGAGACATACATGGATCTAATATACATGGGAAGTAGAAAAAGACAAGATCTGAGTAAATTGGTAACATAGGGACCATGGGCAAGGGTAGAAGGGGAGCTTCTACCCTCAATAAAACAATAAAAAATAAAAAATATTTATGTCTATACCCATAGACAAATACTACTCTCATCCTTGATCAGAGTTGTTTTCTCTTCAGTGGAAAACAGTGACCATAGAGACTCAAGGTTTCAGAAGGTGCTGAATCCACCACTATGGATGAGTGTTAACATTAAACAGTATATATTTGTCACCCTGTCTCTGCATGCACAAGACTTGAAGAAGATCAAGTCAACCAAAATTCAAGTATGGATGGAGTTTCATGAACCCTACCTGACAACTAAATGGCAACTTATAGGTGCTGGACGAGGGGGTGTCAGTTTTCTTCAGAGTTGTGGCACCGAGAGTCACACCAGCAAATGACCCCACGCCCACGCACACACAGTCAGCACTAAGCGGATTCAGTGGATTTTAAAGACAAATAGCACATGATGTCAGTGAGGTAAAGTGGTGGTGGGCATTAGGGAGGAATTAGAGGGGAGAGAATGGGGCAGGGGGTGAGTTTGATCAGAACACATTATATGTATGCATGGCACTCTTAAACAACTATAACATTTTAAATGAAAATCCCAAAAGGAATCAAAGAAGGGTAAATGCTGAATAAGTAGGAAAGGTGAAAGTAGACCTGGACCAACTTACACTATGGGGTTTTCATGGTATCAAGTTTCATACTTGAAGCTTAATTTACAAATCAGCATGTAGAGCCTGTACCTGGACAGTAGGCAATAATAGTTGCACTTAATCAAAGCATGCCAGAATCGCCGTAACAAATATCGTGACTATATGTACAACTGTCAATACTGCTTGCTTGTTGTTTTTCCTCAGAGAACTCAGATATGAGCCAGTAGCACTCAAAATTACATATTTAGCTACTCTGAATATATTTATCTTATTTAAGTCAGTAACCTCATGGGGAAATCTTCATTATTTAGGGTCGAGGGAGATGGTTCAGTGGATAGGAGCATGTGCTCTTCAAGCATCAGGATGTGAGTTCAAATCCCCCGCACCTATATAAAAAGCTGGGTATGGATGCATGTGACCTGGGAGTCAGAGATAGACATAATCCAACCGTACTGGTCTAACAGCCTAACTGAAACAGCAGGCTTCCTGTTAAGGAGTCACCCAGCCTCAAGGTAATAAGATCGAAAGTCGTAGAGGAAAACAATGTCTTGCTCTGACCTCTGCATGATCATGCATGGACTTATTACCCCATGCACTAGTGTACATATAAACATACACACACACACACCATGCATACATTAGCACTAAAAAAATTTCATCACTCATATTTTACACACGATAAAGCTTTGACTGAGTGTGAATCACTTCTTTGAGGGTCAGGATATGAAATCTGTAATGGATCCGGAATTCATGCCCAGCCTGCTGTCCATATGTAGCCTCTGCTGTACAAACAGTGGGCAGTTGTTATCTTGTCATTGCTCAGATAAGGAGATGGAAGAGCCAGGGACACAGGAAGGCTGTGATGAACTGGGGATCTGATCCCAGATTTCCTGATCTGCTGCCTGTCATCTGATTCTAATCTCACATCTTCTTCCCCTTTTGGCTCAGCCCATCAGCTGACTATGACTACGCATCTTCTGACTCTTTCACAAGCTCCCAGTCCTCTCTCTCAGAAGCAAGCACCTCCCTCAGACTGCTGCCTTCCATTCTAGTCACATCTAGTTGCTTGGTAAAGGTCCCCGTCCCACCCATGAGTGGCACACCAACCGTCTCAAAGGCCTCTCTTGAGTTCGGCCCCCTTTTCTGCAGCCCATCCAAGGGAAGACTGGTAGTGAGTTAATTACCAAGAAGACTGAGCAGTCAGATGACTAACTTGAACTTATTTTCCAGAACGTGAAGGCAAGCCAGAGAAGTGCTGTCATTTCATGCCTTCAATCATTCCTCAATATGTGTGCTGTGAAGATCCTGCATATCAAACATGGCTCAGGATACGCCTGCTTGGGTCTGTTTACGTGTATGCCAGAAAGGGGCATGACAAGGGCTCTTCAGACTTTCTTGGCACATCCGTTAGCATCTCAGCTATATTTTCCTGGCACCCTAGCCTGAAAGAACTAATCAATAGCTTTTATTTTAGACGGTGAGTTTTGAAAACTTAACAAATATTTAATATATTAATCACTTCCCGACTCTTTGAGAAAGGGCTACACATTAATACGCTACATATGCTTTTGAACTTGAATTGTCTTAGGCTAGCAGTTGTGCGTATATGATTTATTTACTAGGTGAACTATGTTTCTAAAAACTACGATATCCTACAGCTTGCCTCTGCATTTGCTTTGGCATCCTTGGCAACGTTAGTGGACAATTGGAACACCATTAAGATGTGGCATTGTGTTCTTGGTCATGTTATAGTCTGATGGACCCTGAACCTAACTATCCAGAAGGCAGAAGACACATCTGTTAGGGTGGTTGAAGTAGGAGTCATATAGATTTACTGGTTTAGAGTGGTAGCTCAGTTCATGATTCCATGGGCCGAAATGGGCTCAAAATAAAACTTGGTAACTCTGCAGAACTAACTTTTTGTCTTACTCTAAAGAACTTGAATTCGGAAAATAACCAGGATAGGGAGACGACTCGGTGGATAAAGGCCTTGCAGTATACGCATGATGTCCTCAGTTTAAATTCCCAGAATCCACATAAAAACTGGGCATGGTGGTGTCTACCTGGAGCCCCAGCGCATAGGAAAGGAACTGGAGATAGGCTGATCCTTGGGATGTCTGTCTAGTTAGTCTAGACAGAACAACAAAAAGTGAGCTGCATTTTAGGTGAGAAGCCCAGCCATGAAAAAAACAAAAGTGAAGAGCAATAGAAGATTCTCAAGCCAATTTTTGACTTCCAAACATGCACAAATGGGCTATCGTTCTGTTATGTTTCAAGCTGAGGTGTGACATACAATAACCCGTGCATCCGCTAAGTGTTCAGTATGTCGGAGTTCCAACAGATGTGAGTACTCGTGATCATCCACATCAGATCAAGAAGTAGAGCCACCTGTGGATGGTGAAGCCTTGGACCCTAGAGGAGGTCACTCTCCTAAGCCAGTGTAATTCATAACTGCATTCTGGACGTTCATCCTTATTCCACAGAAACCTGTGGCACGAATTCTCATTGGTCTCAACAATAAAAACCCAGAGTCAGATATTAGGGGTGAAAGCTGAGAGATCAGAGAAGCAGAGCAGCCAGCCAGTAGTTCTTACCCGCTACGAAATCCTCAGACCGAATGCGGCATCCCGCTTCTACAAGCCCCCAGACTGAATGCCATCTCTATAAAACCTGAGTCTGAGTCCTGTGTGCCTGTCTCCTCCCTCCTTATATTCCCCTCTCTGCACACAGCCATGTCATGTCCCATCTCCACCTCCCGAGTGCTGGGACTGAAGGTGTGAGCCACCACTGCCTGGCCTCTATGGCTAACCAGTGTGGCTAGCTCCGCACTATGGTCTTCGGGCAAGGTTTATTTGTTAAAGCACAAACAAAATAACACCCAAGAAACCACTATAATTCATAACTGCATTCAAAACACTTATCCTTATTGCAAAGGAAAGTGCAGCCCTCATCTTCCGGCAAAAAATAAGAAACTTATTTTTGCACCTGTGTATTCATTAGCTATTTTCTGCTAATGTCAATTCCTTATTTTCTAGTATCATAAGGTAGCTAGGATGTAAGCTAATACTGGGGGAGGGGACACATTAGCATTTTCTTATTTGCAATTTTGTCTTAAAGCTAAAACGCTTTCAAAATACAAAGCTACAGATAAATAAAAGCAAAACCCAAACCTAGGCCGCCACCATCACCCAGAATTCTCCTTTGGTTTTGGACTGAATTACTACTTCCTTACTATTTCTGTAAATCTGTTTGACCTTTTGCTTTTTGTCTTGTTTATTTGACAGGGTCTCTCGTGCCCCTGACTGGCCTTGAACTCACTACACAGTCAAAGATGATTTTGAACTCCCAATCCTCTCGTCACCACAGTCAGTTGTGGGTTTATTTATTTTTAAGTTTAATTAAATTTTTTAATTGCGTTTATATGTATGTTAATATATATGTGTATATACGTATGTACACATATATGCTCACCTAAGTGCAAATGCCCTTGGAATCCAAAAGAGGGTATTTGCACCCCTGAAACTGGAGTTGCAGGAAGGTGTGAGCCACCTGACAGAGGTTCTGGTACTCAGACTTTCCATGAACAATGCATACCGACTTACCAGGTGCCAATCTAAGGAGGGGCTCCTGGGAGCAGTGGTCTCTACCTTTGGGGGTAAATCCAGGCGTCGGGGGTCTGCCTGATGACACCTTGCTCAATTTTATCATTGTTTTATTATAAAACAGTTTTATCAGCTAGGTGGTCAGTGGTAATAACAGCATCTATTTGTCCTAACAAATCTTGTCCCAGGAGGTTTGCAGACAACCCTGGGAGGATCAGAGACCTGCACTTTCCTTTGTCTCAGTCCAGCCCCACCCAAGTGTGCATTCATTTCCTTCTGGGAAGGATGGAGCCCCCTTATTTGTCCCACTCTCATCTCCCATTTTATCCTTTCCAGGGCTGCTGGAGGCATAAGGAGGCTGCCACTCCTCTTCACAGACAATATCTACTCTCCTTTTTGTCTTTGCCTCTGCCTGCCGTATTCCTTCTCCCTGGGACCACTCTTTAGTAAATTGCAACCATTTTTGTTCTTCCCCCTTGTCTGTCTTCTTTTCTATTTTTTGGGGGGGGGGTTGAGACAGGGTTTCTCTGTAGCTTTGGAGCCTGTCCTGGAACTAGCTCTTATAGACCAGGCTGGTCTCGAACTTATAGAGATCCTCCCGCCTCTGCCTTCCAAGTTCTGGGATTAAAGGCGTGGACCACCACCACCCGACAATACTACTGTTTTTAATCTACACACTGTAATTGTTGGTTATCGCCCTTCTAAAGCATTCTTTCTCCTTTAAATAGTTTTCTGAAACAGTACTCTCATTGAGACCTATTTTAGGATAAGCAGGGTAGAGATCCCTGATGGAGTTTTCACACAATGTGCTCAAGGTGGCTGGCTGGTTTGGGCTTATAAAGAAACTGGTTGTACATCCCCAGGCAGGCTCAAACAATCCTATAAAGAACAGATCCAAAGAAACCACACCTAAGAGTTTTCCTCAGAAAGAGGAAGACACAATGTTAAGTGAGGTCGCTGACACCTGATAGAATGTTCCGGAACTCCTTGAGCACCTGCTAAAGAAAAGCGGGTGTGTGTGTGTGTGTGTGTGTGTGTGTGTGTGTCATTTTCAGCTGCAAAAGAAAGGCACTAGCACATGGAACCCACTGTGAAACTAAGAAGTCTGTGTCACCGTCCTCCTGGTTTCCTTACCAAACGGAGCAGTCTTGCTTTTAAACTTTTCTGAATTTTCAAACTAACCCCCAGTGACTTCTATGCAGAAAGTAATAAAAGGGCTAAGCCCGCCTGTTACCAAACGTCTTCTAAGTAACAAGCACTTGCTAATCTGAGTGTTTTCATGAACCTCATTCATACCTCCCCAAATCCCAGCAGCCCCTGCCGTCATCATCCCCCTGTTGGAGGAAGGAAGAGAAAGTGATTTGCATGCCTATAGCGAGGGCAAGCAATACTGGGCTGCAAACGTGATTGTTTGGACTCGGGAGGCAAAGGCACTGTCTACCCTATCGCCTCAATACCTGGGTCTGCCTGAGTCTTGAACGGGTACCGGAGTCGAGGAATGGTGTGCCCAGGGGATATCTGGTCTCTGTGGCGATGGGTCTGTGTTTCAGGGTTCTCGTGCAATCTTCACTTACAACTGGAGAGTTCATCTAGGAACACAGAACACAGAAGGGACGTAACTCTCGGTTATGGAGACCCCAGTTCTTGAGGTTAGATTTCACAGGTGTCATTTTAATTAGTTATCACTCCAGCTCGGTGAGGTGGAGAAAGAGAAGCCTTTCTCAGTGGGTGGATACATAGATGCTCAGCAAGGTGACGGGAGGCTTCCGCTTTGGAGATCAGATCTGAACCTCGGGCTCTGCCTTTGGCTCTGAGCTTTTCCTGTAAGCCTGGTGACCGAGGGGCACAGGAAGAAGACTATAATGTTGCCTTCGCACCTAGCGCGTTAAGAAATGTTGAATCATTTTCAAAAACTTGACACTTGGGACTCTTCAGTCGAGGAACCATCTTTTATTTATCCCTTTACTATATTGTAAGATAGTTTTCCAGACACGGCGGGTGGAGAGGCGAGTACAAATTGATAGCATTGGTGAGAGTGTGCCCAAGCCCTGCACAGATTCAAGCCTCAGAAAAGCCTAGCATGGAGAGAGGAAGTGGGCACGACGTGCCACTTCCAGTAAAGAAGCGGTGGGCAAATTAGGCTTCAACCCCGGCAGGCTGACCACACTCTGGTGGAAGGCTACAAATTTAAGAGGGGATGAGTGGTGCCAACTGAACTTGGTTTTAAAAAATAATAACAGAATACAAAGTTGGCTGGATAGGGAAGGGAAGTTGGATCTGGGAGGAGGAGATGAGGAAGAGAGTGACTTTGATCAAAGTAATTGCACAAAATTCTCCAAGAACTAATAAAAATACAAAAAAGATCTGCATTTATATTGTAAACCTCATTAGGAAAGAAAGATGAGGGTGCAAGGCAAACCCCAGACTATCAAATTGGTTTGATCCCTCTCTGGGACAGGGGACAGCCTCCCCTGTTTCTGCCAACTTAGAATAGAAACACAAGCAAAAATTAAGCCAGAATTTACTTTTAACTTCCTGAGAAGCGGTTTGGGTCTATCACGCATAATACAGCTAGAATTAATTAAAGCTCACAAACTAGGCAACGTATGGTCTTTCAAAGATCTGGGTGTGGAACTGCCTGTGGAACCCTGGACTGAATGAGGAAGAAGAGGCTGCCATCTTGGATAGATTGTCCCCGTCTTCCCACACAGCTGATTGAACTAGGGTGGGCATACGGCTCAGACTGCGTCAGTGACAATTCTTGCTTCATCAATTCTTTTTGGGATGCAAGAGCTTCACTATCTTCACCATCTGTATGTGGCTGAGCCTTCTGTGTTTGAGCTACGGAATGGTGTAGCAGGGATCGAGGATCTGACAAGCAATGCAACCGTAGAGAAAGAAGAACTGTGTCCATGCACTGTGCTGCTCAGCTAGGTTCAGGTTGAAAACAAACCAGCTATTTTAACAGGTTTCTCTGTAGTGATAGGAACGGTGGGCTGCGTTCCTGCCCGGGTCCCGGCTAGCTTACCCCCGAAATAATTACACGGAAACTATATTTATTTAAACATTTGCCTGCCCCATTGTCTCCAGCCCCTTATTGGCTAACTCTCACCTATTGATTCAACCTGTTTCTAATAATCTGTATGTCACCACAAGGTTGTGGCTTACCAGGAAGATTCTAACCTACGTCCATCTCGGGCCGGAGCTTCATGGCATCTGCCTTACTCTGCTTCTTTCTCCCAGCATTCTGTTCTGTCTACTCTGCCTATCTAAGATGCCGTCCTATCAAAGGCCAAGGCAGTTTCTTTATTTGAGGAATGAAAGTAACACACAGACAGATGACCCACCTACATCATTTCTCTACCCCAATTTCTCTCCTACACCCAAGCCTCTCTCTGCTTAAGCCTTTCCACACTTGTACTCCTCCTGACTATTTTTATTTCGCCTCTAATTTATTATTCTCTGTTCTTTAGCATGTCTCCCACCAAAGAGAGGGCTCACTCAAGGAAGCTGGTGTGAAAAGCCATGTGGAAGCCTACTATCTCATCATCTAACTTACGTAAGTTGTGGGATAGTAGAAAACATGTGAAACAAGAGAGAAAGGGGTGAAACACCAAGGGCTAATGGATTTATTTCAGGGTACTAGGAGGGTGGGGAAGAGAGGTGGATGGACTAACTCAAACCAAGGATGTGTGGAAAAGCCTATGGAAACGTGCTGAAAAAGGACTTGGAGCTGAACAAACAGATAACCCTGCATGGGTGGACAGTGTTGCACCCAGAAGACACGGGTTAGTAAATTAAAAACACAGTACAAGGCATGGGATACCTCCCTATGAGTCACTGGGCAGAGAAGCCCCAGGGGTAGCCAAAGTAACACTGGCTACTGCCAATGCATTGGTTACCCACCATATGTGCATGGTTAGATCCTATTGTTAAAGGCGCTCATACTTCGGCTACAGAGTACAGTGTAATCAGACTCTAACTGACCAGGGAACTTCTCCCTGCTAACTAGCTTTCAGCGCTAGAAGGTTCTATGCTGGGGAGAAAAGACATCAGTGGTTTTACTCAGCATTAGACACTGTGTGGTGCAATACTGACCTTCCAGGCAAGAAGTGCCTACTGGCGCAATACCTTCACAACTGTTACAGGATAATTAACTGCTTTCTGGTTGCATTTGAGGCCTGCTCCATAAAAGGGCATTTCATGCTTTGTACTATAACTCTGCTAAAAAGCTCAAGGCTGGGGAGGTCAGAGACCCAAGGATAGAATGCTATTTTATATAAATGGTGATGCTATCAAAGTCCCTCATAAATATTTATGCTTACGGACATAGAGCTGGGGTGCTCTCAACCTTGGTCAGAGAAGGTTCTTGGTGCAGCAGACAGCAGTCAGTGGAGAGACACAAAATGCTTGGAGTGCAATGATGAACACTCAGCCCTAAACAGACATCTAGATCAACCTCCTCTTGGAAGAGGAGACAGAGGGTGCAAGAGCTGGAGGGTGGGAGGGAGTGATGTGGAGTGTTCTCTTCTGGATACAACATGACTATCACAATCACAAACTCAGAGCAGCCATGGTTACCTGCACCACGTCCACACAAAGATTAGCTCCGTCAGTCTGCCAGCACAGATGGTTTAAATGATCTTCAGGGTTCAGGTCACACTGAGGAGCTGTCGTCAGGGTATAGTTGCTGGGGGAGGGAATGAGGAGGTTCCTACAGGTGTCAAATAGGTAAGCAAACCCTGTAAGGAGATAAGAATGAAACTCGGTGAAGACTGTCAATCTGAACCAGGCTTTGGGGAGTCTAACGCCTGGTGGTCTCTTGTCAGCATATGTAAAAGACAGTAAAGTTCAGGGAAAGGTTCCCTGGCAATGATCAGTCCAATTAGTGCAGTTCCAGGTGCATAATAAAGCTCACGGTGTGACCACACAGAAACCCTTTACAAAGTGCGTGTGACCATGAGGGTTGTTCTATAGCTAAAAGGCCGAGAATCTAGTATGGTCTCTGATCAATAGCACAGAGGTCAGCAGGTCATAAAGTACATGTGACATCTCCCCTAAAAATGGTTGACTGTCTAGGAATGGAAGAGTCTGGAATAATCACTCTGAGGAATCTGGGTGAGGCCTGCCTCTCTGGTAAAAGGTCAGTGAGGACCGCCCCCACAGATAGCAAAAAGGACACCAGATGGCTAACAAAATCCATTCCCAACCGTCTGGAAGGGAAAGCAGGCATTTTATCTCCTCCATTGAGAAGAGGCCCCCATGTGTTTAGCATTCCTGGTTTTCCTTCCTGCTTTTCTGTAAGTACCAGGTCTTACAGAACTGTGCCCCTAACTAGGGAGAATCATTTGTTGGATGTGGCCAGCTGTAGGTCCCTCGTGTTCCGGTGGTTGGCTCCCACACCCGTGCACTTGGGCAGCACTACTGGACTTAGAGGGTTATCAAAAAAAGAGAAAAGAAAAAAAGACAAGAACTTAGAAAGGTTCACACTGGGCATTTGATGAGATTTGGGAGAGGAGTGTGAGGTAGATATGATCGATCATATTTCATTGTATATATGTATGAGATTCCCCAAAAGAAAAAAAATTAAAAAGTTCTTCTCTCTTGGGTATTATGGTGATATATGCTGCTTTCTTCTGAAAAAAAATGAGAAGAAAGAGGGAATATTTTATATAGCTGGAAGTACAAGAAGCCATTCTCCTGGCAAACCACTGGCCAGTGTCCTGTTTTTATAGTGGTGGTGGGTTTATACAAGGTACTAACTTTGGGAAGTAGCTAAAGTATTTATTGTTTTTTGGACATAGAGAAGGGATCTGAGGCTGGAAGTTTAGACGAAGGCTAAGAGCCTGTCCTGTGATAATGGAGTTCCACATAGCTGCTGTTGGTATGTCTGAAATTCTCACGTGATCTTCTGAGGCTGAGCCTCGGGGGAGAGGGTGGAGGTACCGGCCAGCTGGAGTTGCTGTCATTGGATTAGCTAGCCCTGTGTTACTGTGAAAAAATACCTGGGAAAAACAACTTAGAGGCAGAAAGATGTCTCTCAGTTGGTGTTTTCCATGGGTGGTAAGCTGGCCCCATGACTATGGGCCTGAGCATCATGGCAAGGGGCTTGTGGTGGGACAGGCTACTTATTTCATAACAGCTAAGAGGCAGAGGTGCAGGAAAGGGTTGGGGACAAGATACCCATTCTGAGGCATTCTTCATGATATGCCTTGTGTAGTCATGTCTTCCCATCTAGCAATCCTCTCAACGATGAATTCATAATTTGATGGATCTGTCGATGAAACAAATGAACTCATGATCTGATTGTCTCTTAATGACCCCACCTCTGGACTTCTTCCCAGGGAAAGCACAGCTCTGAGACACATCCCTCAAAAATGAGCAGGTCTGGAACATGTCTCTGATGGCGCCAGCTGGCACTGCTTGGGAGCGGCTTGTTCTTAGATGAGGTGTTCAGCAAGAGCAGACTAGTTATTCCAGATGGAATAATCCTTCTCCTCTAGTCTCCAGAATCCTTCTAGCATCTTACTCCTTGGAGCGTGTGGTGGTCGGAATGAGAATGACCTCCATCGATAGGATCATATATTTGAATGAATGCTTGGTCACAGGGAGTGGAACTGTTTGAAAAGATTACAAGAATTAAGAGATGTGCCCTTGTTGGAGGAAGTGTGTCACTAGGGTGGGCTTTGAGGTTTCTAAAGTCCATGCCAGACCCCAATCTCTCCACCTCTCTCTCTCTCTCTCTCTCTCTCTCTCTCTCTCTCTCTCTCTCTCCCCCTTGAGGATCAGAACGTAAGTTTGAGCTATTTCTCCAGCATCATACTTGTCTGCCCTCAAGTTCCCACCATGATGATAATAAACTAAGCCCCAATTAAATGCTTTCCTTTGTAAGAATTTTCTTGGTCATGGTGTCTCTTCATAGCAATAAGACAGTATCAAAGACAGAAGGGATGCCGTGGAACCAATAAGCAAACAAAAATGTGAGTCATAAAGATATGATCCTAATCTACTAAAGAGGGATAGGGGAGTAAGATTTGGAAGTGAGATTTAGAAGTCGTGGGGCCAGAGCACACAGATAGGTATGACTTTGTGGGCTACCTGCCTGTCTAGCTCTGGTCTGGACTTCCTCAGTGCGGCACTCCTGATGTTTGGAGTCAGATCATACTTTGATGTGGGTTTGTCCTGTTCACTGTAGGGGGTGAATAACACTCAGGTCGCTGTTCAGTATATGTCAATTGCAGCACCTTAACCGTGTCAACCACAAATACCTCTAGACATCTCCAAACACTCCTTGTGGGGCCGAATCTCCCCAGCTGAAAACCACCGACCTATGTTTTTGCTTTGTACTCTGTAAAGCATCTATGTTCTTTTAACAGTCTCTTTCCCGTTAAGTTATTTTGATTTAGCTCTTACTGCTCAAAACCCACAGAGGCCCCTAAGTTATCCTCACATTTATAGAGATTTTAGATATGTCACAGCTCTGGGCTAAGCAAGTCCAGGCACCAGCTACTTTAATACTCTCAATAATTCTGTAAGGCAGATGCAAGGAGTTTCTTTTCCCTTTGTAGAATAGAAAACTTATGGTCCAAGAGAAATATAACTCCACTCACTGAGCAGAAACAGACGCTTCATCACTTCTGCCAAGACCCATCACCCAGTGACAGCCACATTCTCTTCAGCTTCTAGGAATTTCAGGTTGAACCACAAGGGGTTGGCATTTCTGTGTGTCAAAAGGTCAGAGTCCTACCTGCCATTTCATTTGGTTCAAATGAAAACTTCCTATCCTTCTTGCCAGGAATACCTGTTACTGCACGGTGACCTTGCCTATCCCACCCCTCCTTCTCTGAGATATCTTTGTGGGCCACTGGACCTCTTGAACTCATACAGATGTATGCTAGCATGCTATGACCAAACATCACTAAGTAACTCAAATAAAAGAAATCTATCTAAAGATAATTTTAGAGATGGAAAGCCCCAGAAGATGGCGTCAGCAAAGTTGGGAATTTCTGAGTCTTCTCTCCTTGGCTTGAAGATGGTGGTCTTCCTACATCGTCAAGTGGTCTTTCCACTCTGCTCATCTGTCTCCTAATTTCCTCTCCTATTAAAGACACCGGCCATATTCTAGAAGGACCCATCTGCTTTAATGACCTCATTTAAACTTCACCACCTCTCTCAAGACCTTCTCTCCAAATACAACTACATTCTGAGGTCCCAGCGTTAGGATTGGGGTAGACACAACTCAGGTCTAACTTGAGATGCCACTCTCCTGGGAGCACCCTGTGTCTGCTTGGTATTGGACGTATTTGTCCCGACTATGCCTGTACTGTGTCTTTAGATGATTTGTTTACATGAATGTGTCACTCGTTTAAGAAGTCCGTGTGCTCAGAGAAAGCGCTTCCTCCCCAGTATGTAGCACGCCGGTGAGCAAACGTCCCCAGAGTGTTAAGTTGCCACCACTTGAATATTGATATCTAATGAAAACAACAGTATTGATTTAAAACATGCCAAGATTTCCCCCATCTTTTTGTTTCCATGGTTCCCTGCTCTTAACAACCAATTTTTTTATGCAGTCAAAACACTTTGAGGTCTCTTGAAAACCTTTATTATTACCTTAATGTTCTTCTTGATGAGCAAGCATTGGTGCTCTCAAGAACGGAGCTTTAAAAACACTCAAAACTGATTTGCCTGGCTGGAGGCCCTCAAGATTTTCAGCTCAAACTGCTGATTATGTAAACAGAGTCTCCAGGATGGAGGGAAAAGACAGCAAAAGATCAAGAGCAAAAGAGAATTAGCTGGTGAACCCCAGCCCACCAACCTGCTAAAAATAGCCAGTTGGCAGGACCACTCTCTCAGCCCAGCAGAGAGGCTAACTCACATCCCTGCCTGGAAAGGAAATGGTTAGTTTATGGAATAGATGTAAATGTGTTTGTTCTGGGGAGATTTCTGCAGACCCGTGTTGGCTGCGGGCTCTGCTTGGCTGCATTTCTGGACACAGAAAGATTTAGAGATCTGTGAGCAAAACAGTTGCTTGCTTCTCCCAGGGTGTGTAGAAATTTCCTGTCTGCAGAATTTTTATGTGACAGGAGGAGACAGCAAGCAGCTCCCACATCACTTCCCCGAAGAATGGCCTCGGTGTGTGGTTTTTAGAACCACCGTCTTGTGGTTGTTCATTTGCCTTTGTCCATCAGTTTTTATTAGGTCTTCCTTATTCTGTACTGCTGTGATCCACCTGTGGGCTGTCTGTGTGGCGCTACAGCCAGCTGCTCTGTGTTGAGGTGCAGCCGGAAGAGACCAGAAGGCAGTGTCTAGGTGTTGCTGTGAGAACTGGAGTCTGAGGTCGGACAGCCTGGGTTCCCACTAGACACTCGCGTCTTCGGGCTCTGTGGTTTCTGGGTAATTTTGTGGGTAGAATATATGTATTTTTAATATTATGTTTGAAAGTATTGGAATGTATCCCAGACCGCTTTCAAATTTGTAATCCCCCTGTCTCAGTCTCCTAAACACAGCAATTACAGACATGGTACCACGGTCAACTTTGCCTGTGCTGCATTTTTTTTTAACACGGTGTAATTTTACTCACTAAGTTGTGTTTTGTGCTAACGAACTCACGAGCCTTATCGTAAACACTGAGACTTAATTAGTGGCTATTGCTAGGGCTGTTCTTCAATCCCATCTTAGACTGGCTTCCTCCTGTCTTCCTACAACTTACTGCTTTCCTGTTTGGACATCACCATCACGAGCTAGCACTTTCAACAAAAAGAAAACTGAGTTAGCTGAGTTCACAGTAGGAGGTATGCATTCTCTCCCAGAGATCAGGCCTCCATCATGGGCCTTAGGGGGATCAAAATACTGTTGTTCAGCTAAATTAGCCCAGTGTCAAAGTCCTCTAAATATTCATGTGTGTACTCATCACGGGCAGATGCAACTTGATCTTGGCCTTGATCAGAGAAACCCTACTTTCCAGTGAGCGGCAGCAACTACAGAGACTCATGGATGATCAAAGCACCAGCACACGTGATATTTGAGGGCTTAGCCTGAACAATGCATCTATACCATCTCCTTTAAGGTCTGGAGAGCAGGGTGGAAGAAAGGGTAGAAAGTATTTAAGAGCAAGAAGACAAGGAAAAGGGCTGTAAAATCCCATCTTCTGGTCAAGATGTACCAGTTGCAATCATGAACTTACACCAACTACAGTTGCCTGCACTGCACCCACCCAAGCCTGGACCACCCCCAAAAATGGGCCAGTAAATAGCCAGGCAAGGAGCCAGGAGGGACCCAGGGAGTATGACCCCTCACTGCTGAACTGTTTGCTACTGATACATTCTGGGGATAGCTGAGCTGTTGTCTCCAGCTGTCTACCACTGGTAAGCTCATCATGATCCAGTAAGTAGCTCCAAAATGATCCATGGTCAGAAAGCATACCCAAAATTCATGAATCGGAATAGGGACTGGGGGACTATTGGGGGGTGCAACATGTGACAGGTGTGTGGATGAGATAAGAGGGAGTGGGGGGAGAGTCATCAGACTGCATTGTGTGAATGTTGAACTTGTTAAAAAAAAAACACTATAAAAATACATAAATAAATAAAAAGCCAGGCAGTGGTGGTGCACGCCTTTAATCCTAGCACTTGAGAGGCAGAGGTAGGTGGATCTCTGAGTTTGAGGCCACTCTCTAGAAAAAAAAAAGTCTACAAAGCAAATTCCAGTACAGTCAGGACTGTTACACAGCAAAACTTGTCTTGAAAACAAACAAACAAATAAAAAGCAAATAAAAAAATCTGAGTTATAACTCCTGTCGCTTTCTGAGATTAGAGGACTTTCTCCGAGAATGGGGAGGTAAAAGAGAGTCTGTGGAACACAGGGAAGGTGGGGAGGCTTTGGGGATTTGTTCTGGGGCACTCAAGTGAACACATACAGTGAATAACATGAGCCCACAACAGACAGAGGGAGATTTAAGATCAGATGCTGTGTGTCTTGGTTTGGGATGTCATAATAAAATGTCACAGACTGGGTGGCTCAATGACAACTGTTTCTTTCTTATCATCCTAGAGGTTGAGAAGAGCAAAGTCAAAAGCTGGTATATTCAGTGTCGAGTCAAGTCTCTCTATAGACAAGATTCGACGGTCCAGTGTTCTAGGGAGTCTGTGTGGCAAATAACCAAATGCCCCTGAGGACCCAGAAAAAGAATTAAATATCCCTGAGGACACACAGAAAACAACCTCAAGACCCATAGGTGTCCTCATGGTGAGAGCAGACCTAACGGATTGGAAGCACTCACTGTAATTATTTATTACTGTGTTTGAGAGCAGAGGCCATTCCTATATATCCATAGCATGCAGCAAGGGACCTGGTGTACAGCAATTAAAGTTTATATACTGCTGATCACAGTTCCCGAAGCCAATACAAGATTTACACATGTAAAGCTTCGTGGAGGGTGAGATGCAGGTATGAGCTTGCATGGCCAGCTGAAGCAGTGTGTGCACAAACCCAATGACATGGGATGGCAGGGAATGTGCTGTGATTTGAATATGAAATGTCCCACACAGGCCCATGTGTGTGAACAGTTTGTCCCCAGCTAGTGGCTCTCTTTGGGGAGATTGAGAAACTATCAGGAAGTGGATCCTCGTCAGAGGAAATGAGTCACTGGGGAAGGGCCTGGGCGTTTTGTTTAGTCTAACACTATTCCTGTCTGTTCCCTGCTTCCTGGTTATGTGTTTTTCTTGCATGCCTTCCCTCTATGGTAGACTACATCCTATCTTAATAGATAGCTGAAAAGAAACCTTCAGCGGCTCCCGGTGTGGTATCTTGTCACAGTGTATCTGGTGTGGTATCTTGTCATAACTGGAATTGTAACTTAAGGAGCGGACAGAAAATCAAATAGGGTCAAACAAAGCCGGCAGTTTTGCCTGGTGCACTGTGGGTACTGAGAAAGGACACAAAGTTCCCATAGCAAGTTCCTGGCTGGGTGTGCTTAAAGATCTTCTAACTGCATTGATGTTTCAAACACAACCTTTTCCAAGATGTGAGATTTTTCTCAGCAAACGTCTTTGCAGAGAAGGAAGGGGAGTCTTGACTCTAAACAGCGGGATGCAGGCTGTGGCTCTGTAGGTTTGGAGCTCTGTGAGTTTCACTCAGTGACTTACTCTCCCCAGGTCTCTGAAAGAGAAACAATTCAACCACCATCTAAGAAAAAACAGACCTGCGCAACTTCCCTGAGTTTTTGTCTTGCTGATGGTGTCAGAATAGTTCTGCGCAGTGACTTGGAGGAGGCAGAGAAGAAGGGAGCGGTGGGGCTGTTTTATGCAGTAAGTACCCCACTGAGTCCAGCATGTTCTCTCAGACAGAACAACGCACAGGCCCTAAGGCAGGAAGTGCAGAACAGACTAGAAGATCTAACAGGGAGCCAGTGGGATCCATGGAATTAATATTCATTGGAGACCAACCTTGTGGCAGGCATTTTAGGAAAGAAAATAGAGACCCGCAAGCCACAGTTGCTGTTCTGAAGAACTCTTCGCTATCCTTCGGAGGGCAACAAAGGAGAACAAGCCATGCTGTCTGTGTGCAAGGGCTTCAAGGAGGGAGCAGTCCTGCTTACCTTCCTTGGATAGCACCAGGAGGGGAGCCACGCACAGAGGCTGGCGTTTGTGCTAGGTCTTGATGCCCCACAGATATGAAATCAAGAGGGAAGCATCTAGTCATTTACAGTCGAGAGCTAAATTATGTCTTAGCAGGTTTGCAGCCCCTGGGCAGGACAGTAATCTGATAAAATGTTAGTGATTCATCATTTTAAACAGATTTCGGTGTGTTGCTGTGTTTTCCTTCTTTATTTTCTTCATACATGATGGCTTTGGTTTTTTTTATTATTAACAAAAATTGTTTTTTGTCAGTAAGCGGGCCTTTTCCTAGCAAGGAGGGGTGTCTGGTTGGTGAGGGATATGAAGAAATACTTTCTTCACGGAAGCCAGGAAATCTAATCCTGCTCTCAGTTCAGTCCAAGGCATGGCAACAGTTGAGTAGAAAAGGAATAGCCACAGATCCTGCTGGGAGACGCCCAGAAAGAGCACATGGGAGCACCCAGACTTGGAGCCAGGGCAAAAAAGCTTCCAGAGAATTCCTTTCAGTTCAGTGTCTGACCTTTGCATCTGTATCAGTCTACAGAGGGGGAAGAAAAAGCAGAGGGAGAAAAGTCGGGAATTTGGTAGGGCTAGGGTGTCTGGAGAGTTGAATGACTAAGGTCAGCTGGTATGAATTCAGATTCTGATTCTGTTGTTCACCGAGTTCATGAATTTGGACAGTCTATCCAACTGTTCTAATTGCCTCTTCCTCTGTTCAACAGTGATAGCGACAGAAACTACACTTCAGACTTGTAAGACTTTGGCGATAACAGACCAAAAACAAACGCAGTGGTTCCGGAAAGATGCTAAAGATACTGTCAATGTTAGTCACCGTCAGCTGTCTATTCAGCTGCTGCTTTTTATTGGCCACAGATCCTGCCTTCCTGAATGAGGCGAGCCACGGATGGAAAAGACCACAGGATTACTATGGGGTCAGGCCCATCCCTTTGACCTCAATCACTGGCTCGGGGATGGACATGTGCTTCAGGTGCAGACTCATAGTGTGAGTTTTATTACTTGAACTGGGTAAAACCTCAAACACACAGAAAAAAATGGTTCCTGCTAGTGCAAGAGTCTAAGTCCCCCAGCAACCCGTAGGTTCTTATTTAATTGTATTTGAGGTTGTGACCCCATCATGCTTGCAATATACCTCTTCTTGCTCAAGCCAGTATCAAACCAAAGACTTCTGCCCTGTTAATAGGGCAAGGGGTGACTCAAGGGACAGTGGTCCCCTAAGCAGCATGTAAAGGGCTTGGCTCTGCTAAGGCGAGGTCAGAAAAGCGAGCTTGTGTAAAGAAGAAATGAATAAATATTGTGTGGAATGTGACAGAGTCCTGGAAGCTTGTGACAAGGGCTTCAAGGACTCGGGCCATTCTAGGTAAGACTTTCAAGGTCCTAGATCTCATTTTAATGCTAGATTTGGGATTTCTTTCTCAGGAAGCTTTTCTCCATTGCCATCTGGTCTATGGACTCTTCTACTGAAGGTTATGATCATGATGAAGTGTTCTTCATGAATCAAACATAGAACAATTGTTTCTTGCCTACTCTATCCTAGTACCTGTTAAATACTGAGTTATTTACTTCATACTGTAAGTCAGATATGTTATACAGAAATAGGACAAAGTAGTAACTGAATAATGACTAAAAAACTATATTACTTTTCTCAGCTCTGTAACCAAAAATGTTTGGAAGAACTATTTTTATATTGTCTTACATTTGTTTATTTCATTTTTAATGTGTTTGAGTGTTTTGATTGTATATATATCTGTGATCCATGTGTATGTCTGGTGCCTGAAGATGTTATTGGATCCGTCAGAGCTGGGGTTGTGGGTGATTGGGAGCCACCATGTGAGTACTAGAGATCGAACCCGGGTCCTCTGCAAGACCAAAAGTGCCCTGAACTGCTGAGCCATCTCTCCATTCCCTTGGATCTCAAGGCTTTAAAGAGTAATTTCATGAAGAAAAATCTGATCTGAGCCCATGGATTCAAAGTGATCGCTCTATGGCTGCTTGGTCCCTGGTGCTCGGGCAGAACACCACAGGGGGAGAAGAGTGTGGTAGGGGCTGCTCTGTACTTCCTGGGAGACAGGAGACAGAGAAAGCGAGGACAGACAAAGGCCAAGACAAGACCGAGCTCCACAAAAGATGTCCCCAGTGACTAGTTCTCCGTCGATCCCCGCACACCTCTCCCCTTCTCCCAGGAAGGCCATCACACTCTGATTCTATCAAGGGACCGATCACTCATTACAGTCAACCATCGTGATCTAACTGTCTCAGGAGCCGTTTTCACAGACACACCCAGGGGCGCTTTTCATCTCCAAGGTGAGTCTTACTGCAGCCGCATTGCCAGGGAAGATTAACCGCCTCAGAAGCCTAATGTCTTCACTGGACTTTCTTGTGGAGTTATAGGATGGGATTGCACCAAAGCTTATTGTTAATTTAAACTCACAAAGGCACTTCCAGGAGTAATACGTTTGACTTTTTAAAGACATTAGCGTCTCATCTTTGCACAGCCTCCCTTAGGATCAGAACCCGCGGGCCATCGTGAAGACAAATGACGTCAGACCACAAGAGGCCTAATTAACAATACCAAGCTACCATTTCATGAAATGCTCTCAGGGAATGTACACAGTGTGGAAGGATGAGGCATCAGACACAATGTTCCTGGCTTCAAGGTGGGGTGGGGTTGACGAGAGTAGAACTAGGCATATAATCTCTGAAGCACACCTGCCCACCAAGTCAGGCAAGATGGATTAGAAATTACTGTGGTCATTCATTAACACCAGCATTTTAAATTCTGAATGGTTGGGGCCTGGTTGACTACTTTTAAAAACACAATTTTGAAATTAAAAAGCAGCTATTATTGTAATGTCATTAGAATTATGAAGGAGGCAAACAGGAGGAGGGGGAAGGGGGGAATCTATTTATGTGTTGGCGTCCTCTAGGAAGAACTGCTAAATTTCTTCAGAGCTAAAATTAATGACTTGGAGGTTAAAAGGATTAGTTTCATACATACAGAGAAGTGGCCAGGTAGAGGTGCCTTAAATCTTATTAATGACCAATTTTCCAGTTATATAAGTGAAAGGAAGGGCCAAGCCGATGAGAATATAAGGTCAAGACTTGGCAGATCTGAACAGAGTAAGCACCAAGCTTCCTCCTGCCCCTGTCGGGAGAAAGGCAGGCATCGTTGGCTTAGCCGCCATCACAAGCATTCACTGTGGAGCGGTGGAAAAGAAGGGACAGATGGAAGAAATTACTGGGCGCCTGTGAGCCCCACATGAGCAATGAGTCTGCTTGCCTCTGTAAAGAGGGAACCCTGGTTCCAGACACCAAAGGGATCCTTCCAGAGTCACCCATTGCTGGCAGTGGAGGGATTTGGGGACATTTTTTTTTTTTTTAGCTTATGTTAAGTATATGAAACAATAGATTTCTTTGAATATTTTAATAACTATTTGCAACATATTTTGAACATTTTCATTCCTTCCTCCCTATCTTCTGTTTTCTTTCTCCATTCTCTTTTGGGCCACTACACTTTTGCTAACTGGATGCTACTCTAGTCGGTGTCTTCAGCCTCCTTTGATGTTTGGCAGGTGGAACCGAGCATTCCCCTGGCAATCACTGTGGAAAGCTAGACTTTTGTAAACAAGAGCTGATTTTTACAATAACCTATACATCCACTCACCTTTTCCTGGAGAGACTCACATTCTCAAAATTGAACAGGGATGGAGAATACAAGACAAAGAAAGGCTTGATTACTGGGAGACGGAGTGGGGGTCGAGGGAAGCGAGGTTGAATGGAACTGGGTATCAGGGCAGCCGTGTTGACATGAGCAACAAGCAGAGAGGATGCTGAGAAGCTTTGCCGTGTGCCCTGAGCGGAATTTCTTATGCAAGACTTCTCCACTGGTGCAGTTTGTCAGCACTGTGTTGGGTGACGGTTTTGCTTTCTCCCATCAGGCTCCCTTGCAGCAGGTGTTTAATTCTGTTTGTCAACTGTCCTCCTGTCCCCCAGAGCACATCTGCACGATGCTAGGAGACACAGGGCCTCAGATGGACAGTGTCAGGATTTCTCTCTTCTCCACACCAGATGACAACGTGTCTGCTGCTGCCTGCCTTGACCATGGGAACCAGATAAAAGCTCCAACGTTCCTGGCTGTCCTCTAATGAGTCTTTGTGAGCTAATTAGTGATGCCTCGCTGGAAAGCCCAGCTGGGAGGTAGTAGCTGTACTAAGACAGAGGCTGCTCAGGTTGTTCAAAGAGAGAAAACCCAACCCAAACAGAACTGTGGGAAAACAAATGTTCACACTACAGAAGGAAGGCCAGAAGGGGTGGAAATGAAAGACAATTAACAGAAATGAAATCTATGGCCACTAAAGAGTTAGAATGTACACCGTGGCCTTTCCTTGACTATGTGTGTTGTGAATGGAGTTTACTTTTATTTAGGTCACATATTTTTAATTCTAAACATATCAGCATGCTGAGAAAAAAAACAACTAAAGAATAATCTAAATTTTTTGTTGCTTTTAACAGGATTATCTTGCTATATTGAAACAAGCACAGAGTGCTAATGAGACTTAAAAGCAGGAGATTTCAATAACTTTATACCCATATTTGATGAGACTCCAAAAGTAAACGTCAGTAAATGTAAAAAGCATTCTGTAAGTTTCATTTTAATCCAATGGACATGTGAAGAAGGATGCTGAGTTACGTCATCGAGGCTGCTACAGCTATACAGCATCGCCTATTTGTTTGATACGCCACATCGCTTATATACAGTTACTTCTGTCATTCTGGAGGCTGGGAAGTCCAAGCCAAGTGGATGGTGACTTCGGAGCTGGCTGAAAGCTATTTGCGCATACACCAACAGCCCCTGGCTGTGCTGTTTTCAGTTGGTGTAAGGGGTAGGGCACCTCTAGCCTGAGGGCCTCTTTGGTAGGTTGTTACCTCTCTGATCTAATCACCTCCCAACACCCACTCCCAGTGATAAATAATAACTTGCTATTATGCTTCAATTTACAAATTTGGGTGAACTGATTCAGCCCACAGCACACACTTGGACTGAGAATGTCAGCTGTACAGGAGGGAAGGCGAAGCGAACAGGAGGCCCTTGGTGTGAGCTGTGGTTCATCTCTAGCAAACGAGCCGGGGTTAGCTGGTGGCAACGAGGTAAGCATATCAAGGACCCTAGTTTGATAAATGTGAACTTCAGGACTTATTGGGTCAGCTCAGGACAGTACCTGCTGTCACTTCCATATCCAAGATACAAGTTAGGTGTGCAAAGCATGTAAAAACAATTTTTTTTTTAAAAAAAGGAAATTCCTGGAGAGTGACCCTAGAGATTCCAATCTAGTGAATATTAGGGAGTTCAGGACGATATTCTGCAAAAAAAAAGCCCCTACTCATCCAGTGGCAATGAGGGGAGGGATCTGAGACTCTATCGCAAGGCAACACAGTGGAGCTGGCGCTTACTATATTCACAGGAGAGCGATACAATAATCCACCCTTCACTCCCAAAACATGATTTATTGCTTGCTCACTTGAGGAAAGGGGCCAAAACACCTCCCCACAACTGAATGATTGATCCTAAAAATATTTAGAGCCTACGAGTGTATCTAATAGCCTGGTTTTTTACAAAATGTATCTTCTTCCATTTCTTTTTCTACTATCAAAAGAGGTCCATGGAACGTTCTCCCTTCAAGCTCAAACATAGTGTGGCCTTGCTCCTAAGGCTCCAGCTCTGCTGTCTTTAGCATGTCCCTTCCCCCACATAAGGGCTGGCTTCCATGACTTACTTCTCTCCCCTGAGACATCCTTTTCACAAAACACTCCAGCATCATCCTCACGTCATTACTCTAAGCAACATCCTCTTCATAGGAAAGGGAAGCTCAGAACTCCCCGGGATCCTTGACACCCTCTGAGCAGGGAATCAGTACCTTTCTTTCATCAAGCCTTCTTTTGCTGAATGAAGGGGATGAGACGGTACAGAGCTTCTATGAGTGGCTACTATTTAAAGATAGCGCTTAAGTACAAGCACACCGTGGGATGTAGAACTCCTTAGAAAAGGATAAAACACTCAATCTCTTGGCAGTCTGGCCTAACGCCATGGTTTTATCATCTATTTTTATGGAAGGACTTGGAGAATATCATCTCTATTATGAAAATAACCAACAGAAGTGGCTGAGTCCACCCTATCTTCTCTAGAGTTGGCAGAGGCTTGGTGACCTGACAATGAGTACTCAAAGCCAGTGATTAATTCAAGTCAGAAACTCCCAGATTCCTGGGAGTCAGTATTCTGGTTCTTACCACCTCCTCTTCATAGAAAACTGCACACAGTGTGTCAGGAGTATCCCCAAACTGCACACAGTGTGTCAGGGGGTCCCCAAACTGCACACAGTATGTCAGGAGTATCTCCAAACTGCACACAGTATATCAGGAGTATCCCCAAACTGCACACAGTATGTCAGAAGTATCCCCAATCTGCATACAGTATGTCAGGGGGTCCCCAAAATGCACACAGTGTGTCAGAAGTATCTGAAAACTGCACAGTGTGTCAGGAGGTACCCAAACTGCTCACAGTGTGTCAGGAGTATCCACAAACTGTACACAGTGTGTCAGGAGTATCCCCAAGCTGCACAGTGTGTCAGAAGTATTCCCAAACTGCTCACAGTATGTCAGGAGTATCCACAAACTGCACACAGTACGTCAGGGGGGTCCCAAAACTGCACACAGTGTGTCAGGAGTATTCCCAAACTGTTCACAGTATGTCAGGGGGTCTCCAAATTATAAAAAGATGCCAACTGAAAATCACAGTGTAACATACTGACATTTTACCACTGAGAAAAGTTCATCTTAGTTCCATATGGATATAAGTATTATTCCAATAAGTTATTGTTAGCTTATTTCCAAAATAATAGGACACAGCAGCAAATAAAAATGGACCTCAAATCTCAAGGGAGGGAGGGAGGGAGAAAGGGACAGAGAGAATGAGGGAAGAATGGAGGGAGGGGAGGAGACAATATGCATTAAAAGACTGATTTCAAGAGAGCACAGTTTATTTAGAGATTGAAACATCTGAAGTTCATCACTGCACTTAAGAACTCTGTGTTGCACTATTCACTATCAGGTCTTTATTTTGACATTATTAAATAGGGATCTTTAAGATTTATTTATTATTGTATGTGTATGAGCATATGCTTGTATAAATATATGTGTACCATGCATAAGTCTGGTGCCCAAAGGGAGGAAGAAGATGTCAGATTCCTTGGAACTGGAGTCATGGTTGTAAGCTGCCATGCGAGTGCTTGGTAACTGAACTCTGCAAGAACATCTTGTGTTCTTAACCTCTGAGACATCTTTCCAGACCCCCAGGAAGCAAGTTTCCCGAAGTCATACGTAGGTATATTTCACATATAATGGACAACTTTTTGGTGACATTTCCTGAGTTTGATCCCAGCTCTTCCATAGTGACAGTGCAATCTTGAACACACTGCCTTCTATGTGGTTCTTATTTCTTCTCCCTTATATGAGGGTTCCCCTTACAAAAGTATGAAGAGCAAATGAACTCATTTACAGAAAGTGTTTGGTAGGCATTTCGTACTCACCCACAACTGCTGTGTGTGACCTCTGAGATACAAGGGAAGAAGACAGAGCCCCTGCCCTTACAGAGATTACAATTGAATTGAATAAAAAATGTGTACTAAGCAGCCACCCAATAATTATGTGCAGTCAATGCTCACTGACCCATCTGTAATGTTTTATAGAGAATATGTTGAGAGTGTGGTTGGTGGGAGAAGAATCCTGGGGAGATAAGGGAAACTTTATCAATGAACAGGTTTTAAACTGAAGCTAGAGCAAGACAATCCATCCAAGAAGATGGTAGGACCTGAGTGGCTGGATTTGGGGAAATAAGAAAAAGCAGTTGATTGACTGACACAAGAAAGAACTATGACCTCATGGATGGACTCTTTTGGGCCTGAGGGATTGACTCTACTTTTTGGTACGAAAAGGGGAGAAGCTTTGTTAAGTAGCCAGGAGTCGGAAGTAAGACAAAGCTTTCACAGCAAAAATAAACTTGTCATAATGCTCAAAGGAGAAATACAGACAGAGAAAAGTTGCAACGTTCGGGGCCAGAATTAACCTTCATTGGACAAAAGCTTTCTTCTTCCTTTGCTTGTTTTGAGGTTCTGTGTTGATCTGTTTGGTAGATTTTACAAAGCTAACTAGGAAATGCAAGCCAGATGTTCTTCCTCCCAACTCCAGGAAATAAAGACTGGCCTTTCCCAATTCCAAGAACAAAGAAGGCAAGGGACTTGATTCATCACAGACCCTGAAGGCTTCAAAAGTACACCGACAAAGAAGGATGGGACTTGGAGGCTTCTGGGGGAAAACAGGGTACCCGGGAAAGTGGGGAGACAGAAGTTTCAGAAAGTAGAGACGCAGATGGAGAAAGAAGAGAAATATTAGGGGGTGTTTCTAGGGCAGCATTCTGGAGGGCTGGATGGGAAGGATGCTCACCCTTGGAATGGACAACTAGGTGCATGCCTGATGCTGTATGGTCAGGACTCGGCATTACATTCTTCTGCAACATCTGCTTCTTCAGATCTATTATAATACGAAAAGTTTTGAGTCAAGGCCTTCATAGAATTTGAGGGGTGACAGAGGCTAAAGTGATATCTAAAGCAGAAAAGGAAATTGTCATTAATAAGGGCAGAAAAAAATTACCTTTATCATGGGCCACAGTGTGAGCAATGGTCACCCGTAGACAGTACTGAAGTAGAGGGTCCTGACTTCATATACAAGATGTTTCCACTCCTCAGAGGCTGTCTGGAGACACAATTTCACTCCACCCCTACCTCAGTGTGAGACAATGGGAAAGAGTTTTCTCATGTACTCTGTCTTTGGCAAAGAGGCCTAGCTGCCATGCAGCTAGACAGGTAGCAAAGGGTGCTGACTTGGACTAGGCTAGTGGCAGCAGAGTATAGGGGAGAGAATAGACTTATGCATCCATCTGGGAAACAAATAAATAGAACTCGCTGATTGCGTGCTTGTGTGTGCAGAGGAAGCTGTGGCGTGAGCTCATCGCAGCATCCATCTTGTGGTGTTGGTTCTCACAGGGTAACCGCAGGGATTGATTGAGCATGTCATTTACTGCAATGCGAACCACAGTGGGAGGAGCCGCTTCTGGGAAGATGACAGGATCCATTTTGAACATGTGGAGAAGGATGTGCTGATGAGGCAGTCCGTGGGATGCAGAGAAGGCGTTTAAATATAGGGATCTAAGACATACTAGACTCTGAGCTTGACACAAAAATGAGAGTGGCTAGCATTCATGGTTGATCCCGGGAGCGATATAAAATATGGAAAGAAGGAGGCCCATCAGTGATTTCCTGGAGCAGCGCAACTTCCGAAGGATGAATAGAGGGGAACAAACCAGCAAAGGATTCTGCACTATGACCGTGGATATTGATTGTATGGTTACCGAGAGCTTGGGGTGTCTTTTGTGTCAGTATGACACGTTTTAATAATGTAATCTCCATGAGGAAAGCAGCGATGGTCCACGCACTCAGAATAGTCCCATAAACAGTAGACATTTGAGTCCTGTTAAGTTCACTGTGGACAGGAACTGATGTCCATAATCCAAGCATGGAGTTTAAATGTCTCATGAATAACTGGTCCTAGCTGCTCCCCTGGGTGAAGTGGCAATCCGATTAACATTCGTTGAATGAATTGAGGAGGATTGAATGAATTGAATTCATTGAATGAATTCAACTGCTATGTTGAAGATGACAAAAGGGGAACTTTCATTGGGACCATTCTTGTAGAATTCAGTGTGTGTGTGTGTGTGTGTGTGTGTGTGTGTGTGTGTGTGTGTGTGGTGTGTGTGTGGTGTGTGTGTGTGGTGTGTGGCTTGATGGTTATACATAACAGGTTTAGTTCTAAGGAGATTGAGAGATCAGCTCGGCAAACAAAAGTCGATAGACATCATAACTGGGTATGGATCGGAAGAATCAGGGAAGCATCACCTTTGAAGTTTGCTCTTCTTTTCATTTGCTTTTGAAAGCTCAGAGGCCTTTGATGATAGGGTGATATTAGTAGAGACAGACCAAGGGCATATCAAGCGTGGTAGCAATGGCCTCGAAGAGGGCAGTGAAGGGGTCATGGGCTCCAACTCCAAAGCACCTCCTGCCATTGACACAGGAAGGAGGGAAGATGGCAGCTCAGGCCAGTGCTTTGAAGCTCTGCTTGTATCTTAGAGTTTTTTTCTTTCTCTGTGAAGTATGAGATGAGGCCATCCACAAAGAAAGAAGGTGATTGACAGAAATCCTCAGCTTAAGAAAAAGCAACGTGTGAAGTGGGGATTTTGGAGAGTAGAGAGAAGGTGATGGCCAGGACATTGGGAGATTTCCTTTGCTATGCAGAAGACCATTGATCATCATTTTGTGGGGACATTAATGTTACTTGATAGTCTTAGTTCTTCTCGTTTGGGGCTTCAAGTACAGCAAAGAGGTCTAATTGGTCTCATTAAGTTTTGAGGTTTCATTCTTTGGTTGTTACAAGGCAGATGCTGAGTAGAAGAGGTTGAATAGTGACCCTTCCTCTCATGACATTTATAGTCTCTTTTGAGCCTTTGTTTCTAAGCCCTTCCAACTGCTTCCCCTTTCAGCTCACATTCCTATTTAGGGAGGCCCACTTCATTCAGAACCCATCTCGGGTGAACTCCTTGAGGAAGTGAAAAAAATAATTCTGGTTCTTCTTCATGTTAGGAGCTTATACTCATCCTGCGGGATGAGCCTTAGAAAATACAAGCGGTTTCTTTCATCAACATTCCCCATCTTCTCCTGGTGAGTTGTTCCCAGCCTCCAGATCTCTTCTCCCTTCCTTGGGATTCACTATGCTGGGTCTTCCTCTTAGTTCAACGTCCTCTTGGAAGAACTATTCTACACATTTGTGCTGAATAAAGATTATTTTCAATTAGGAAAGAATGGGGAATTTTCCAAGAGGGCTGGGGACAAGCAACTGAAAGGATTACTGGGCTGTTAGGAAGATTTCTATGTCATCTTCCTGCACTGGTGATTCATGAGGCTGGACGTGAAAGTGGGATGCAGCTTAATGCTCTATCCTCAAGGACCAGCTGGGTTTCACTTGAAGGCCAGAAGCCAGAGCGAAGACTTTAGGATTAGAAAGGCTTGCCTGGTCAGAATTCAGAAATGCAGATTGTATAGGACGTACCAGGAGATATGGAAGACAGTAGATCCTTGAGACCTGTGAGATTCGTTGTGGACAGGAGCTGATGCCCATAATTCAAGCACTGGGCTCAAACTCCTTATGAATAACTGGTCCTGGCTGCTCCCCTGGGTGAAGTAGCAGTAGATGCTAGTGTGCAAGTCACCTGATCTTTTCAAACAACAATCTGATTATGTTCTCTCCAGTATCTTCCCATCTTGGAGTCCCGAAGACTTGACTTGTGAAAGTGGTTTCCAAGACTACAAAGTCTCCCCTCTGCCTCCCAGTTCGCAGTCATCTCCCAACCCTCCCGCTCACCATCTCTCTGAGGCCATTGCTTGTGCAGTTTGTCCTGCCAGGATGCTTCCATTTTTATTTACTGTCAAGGTGACCGGTAATCAATTAATCTAAGAACTTAACTCAAAAATCTCTTATGCTAAGCTGTCTCACCTAAATTCCCTGACTGAACTAATTCCTCTTATCATAAATGATCACGTAATATTTCTATTCTTATCATAATTATAAGTACCATTGCTCATGGAATTGTTTTCTTCATAAGACTGTAAATTCCATGAGGCCAGGAACCAAGTATGCTGGCATAGAACATGGTCTATGTAGATACTCATCAGTATATGAAGAGCCGTCCTCATTGGCTGGCCTCTGTATCTGGTGTTTATTTGGCCGAGGTCCTACCTGGGTTCAGTTGTTGAGCCTGGCCTGACCTCCCGGCTGTGCTATCCTAGGCCTTCCGTTGGCAGTGGAACACTCTTGGGGCTGGGGGCTGGGCTCCAAGGACTCCAATATCCCTTTCATCGCATTATTTATTTATTTATTTTTAGGACTTGTCTGAAGCTATTTTAGTAGTTGACTTTTGTGGTTTGGCTGCGGTTCAGTCACTTCCCTGAGAGACAGGGTCCGGGGCCTGTCTCCCTGAGAAGCTGCAATCCCATCCTTCTTGGATAAGAGCTCCCTGGCTCTTCACAGCAGGCTCTCAGAGCTATGCCTCTTGGGGAAGAGCCCAGAAGAGGTGACAGCTGCAGCGTCCCTGTTGTCCCAGGGGCCCAAGAGGTCAAAAGGTCAAGAGGCCTTTTCTTCAGAGAGATACCCCAGTCAATGAGGTCTAACCAAAAAAAAAACCCGTCCCCTCCACTGGCCTCTAAACCTAACTTTCTGCCATAGGCTATAAGTGCTGCTGTTTCCCAAGTAACTCTGTGCTATGCATTGTGGCCTAGATGGGTGTGAGCTTTGATGAGGACTTGAGAGAAAGACCTTCCTAGCTTAGTAACTAACAAATTTTGTGCCAGAGTGTGTGTGTGTGTGTGTGTGTGTGAGAGAGAGAGAGAGAGAGAGAGTGTATGTGTGAGTGTGTATATGTGTGTGTGTGTGTATATGTGTGTAAGCTCTCTACCACTCAGCTACATCCTCAGTTGGGTTTCTTTCTTATATGTTCATCAGTTTCCTATGGACTGAGTGCCGTGAAGAAATAAAACTCAGAGTGGTTTGTGCTTCTAGTTGGAAGCTGGCCTCTAGATTGAAGGTGCCTCCAGAGACGTGGGGCTGTTTGAGCTGTCACCAGGACCCCCTCCCTCATACAGTTACCTTTGACTCTTCCGTGCTAATAATTAGATTCAAAAGTGGTACAAACCAAGAATGAACAATGAGTATACTCCCTGAGGAAACAAAAATGTTTGTTTGGATCACTCTGGACTAACAGGGTATCCAGGCAAGAGGTACCAACGGCAAGCAAACATGATACAGACTTCAGAGAGGCTCAGCCACCTAGGAAAAAGCACTTTCTCTTTAAGAGTTTGGGCCCTCGCAGGGGCAGGTCATTTGGCCTCCAGAAAGTTATGTCATGTCATGGAGTCATGCAGAAGACACAAATCTGGCATTCTAACTGGTCCCCTGTGTGAAAAGGCTGTGGCTGGGGTGAATTAATTATGAAAATAAAGAACTAAAGCAAAACACATATGTCTTAGCTGCTTCTGCAAGGCTAAGACCTTGGTCTGAGAACAACATAGAAGGAGGAACCGTTTGCTTTGGTTCAGGATTTTGGAGATATCAGCCCATCACTGAATAGCAGACTTGATGGAGCAAAGCAGCCCACACATGGTGACATCCCAGAAGGATGATGACATCCTCAACAGCCTGCTTCCTCCAACAAGGTCCCGCCTCTTTCACTGCCCCCCAACACTGCCATTCTTGATTCCATGAGGCGCATCAAGGAGACAGCCCATTCGTCACATCAGAGGTTTCACCATCTAATTTTCTCCCGATCCTTTACTATCTTTTAGGAAATTCTCGATACAATCAAGTTGAAAATCAAGATTAATTATCACAGCAAACCATCTTTATGCAAAAATCTGCATTTACTGAAGGAGAAGATGTTGAACCCATCCATCCATCCGTTCTCTATTCACCAACAGCCCATTGATTATCAGGTAGTGGGGGCAGAAGATAAAGCAGGTAAAACTTTTTCACTTCGTTTTTTCCCCCAGATAGTCCAGTTGTGCTAGCATTATTGATGGGCATGAATAAAACTTAATAACCTTTCTAATTTATTTGGAAGCCAGTCCAGATTAAAGTGAGAAAAGAAAAATGCAAGGGAGTGATGAAATCCAACTTGGTTCTTTGGATCCTGCTTTTTCTCGTCTGAAAATATGGAATCAATTACGTGTCGCATAATTTCCAATGGGTTTTATAAGTATAGAATGAAACCAAAATTTTCTCAAAGATCGAATTGGTCACTGCTTCCCTTTTCACTGTTTTGTGATATTTTACTCCAAAACTTAGTAACTTAAATCACCATTTTATTATTGTTCACAATCTTGAACATAGGCAATGTAATCTTTCTGGGACTCCTATATTCTGTGGGCACCAAAACTCATTCAGCCATAGCAGGCAGGAGGTTCTGCAAACACAAATATGGCAGCCCATGTCTGGTGTGTCAGCTGGGTTGCCAGTGACCGGAGTCCCTGTAGGCGGAGTACTTTGTTGTTGCACGGTAGTTGGAATTCTGACATCGTATCTCAGAGCTCGCAGGCTATTCCCAGAAATCTGGGCAAGAGATGTAAGGCTTCTTCTGAACTCCCCTTGAACGCCTCAGAATGGCATTTCTACCAAATCCTGTCCATCAAAGCAGTTGACTAACACCAGGTCAGATTCAAGGAAGGCATGGCAGATTGGACTTTCCGTGGATGAATTGAATGGATCATGTGGAGGCTGGGTATAGACACTGTGATGGTTAAAGTTCACAGTACGAGAGACCTTGTGTTATCAGTTGAATCATGAGGAAAACGGGCAAAATTAACATTACGAGTGATTTTTGAGCATGGGTGGGGTCTGATATGAAAATATTAAATAAGGTTCTAATTAGATGAAAAAATTGTGAAAATTAAGAAAATTGCATAAGACATTGGATCTGAGGTAAGGTTAGTAGAGGAGCATAGTCAGACGGGGAAGACAAAGGCAGGCCCACTGAGACCGTGGCTTGTGGCAGAAGGCCCAGTGAGAAGAAACAGCAGAAAGACAGAGGGGTGGGGACCCAGATGGTCGCTGTGGGAAAGAGGAGGATTCAACGGCCCTATAAAACACTCAAGCCAGAGTTTGCTTGGTGATCTTCCAGCCTTAGGCTTCGCCTATCACAAATGTGTAAAGTTGTTATTTTCCTTTCTCCATGGCTTGGTGTTCTGTCTTTCTTGGTGGTGTTTCTGCCAGGGAATGAACTCAGCAAGCCTTTGGACAAGAGCCAAGCGCCTCCCCTATCCTCCTCCTCATTACAGGACTCTTAGCTGCAGCGCGAAGCAGCTTTCAGCCCTGCTTTTCCAGCTCAAAGCCATGGCAAAAGAATTTCTCTGTTAGACTTGTAACATGGTTTTTATGCTTCGGTGGTATTCACCAGGTCATGGAGAGTATTATGAACCTGCTTCTCCATCACTGTATTCCAAGATACTGATCAATGGAGTCCTCTATGCTAGACCCATAGAAAATTAAGAGGTTTTTCCACCACCCTTGCTGAATGCACATAATCATTTTGATGGTGTTCTTTCAGAGCTCCACCTAGTAGCATAAAGAGCAACTTGATCTGTTCCTGGTATTAGCAGGGGGCGACCCTATTATCTGTAAGAGCGAATGTTCAACAGCTCACCATTGCTCTCTAATGGGAATAAAAGCTAAAGCAACCATGGAATTTAGTGTTTGCTCCATGTCTTGGTAAATCATGTAGCTCTCACTTCTTGGAAGGAGATGGGAACAATTTACGTTGTAAGTTTTCACAAGGAACTAACTGTCACCTGTGACTCCCGCCTCTCTGGCCAAGCCTCTTTCGCTTCATGCTTTCCTTTGGCAAGAGAGTCTGGGCACAGTGGGCTACTTTTGTACAGCACAGGGAGGGCAGTTGGTAACCGACGAAGATGAAAGATCACCCTCTTGACAAGTTTTAATTAGCAAGAAAATGGAGGAAACCTTGGTGCACGGTGGGGAAGAGGCTTCCTTGTTTATTTCCTGCTAGGGAATCGATTTTCAAAATCATAAAAAAGTAAAGACCCGGATTGCAGACTCAGAAAAGATAACGGCTCCTACCTTTTCCATAAAATGTAAATATCACTTAAGAGCCTGCTTTTACGTCTTCTGACTATAATCTTTTATTCTCTTTCCATTATAAAAGAAACGTTTCCAACAAAATGCCTTTACAATTCACCCACAAGGACTACAAAATATTCTTATCACACAATAAATATACAACTTATATCTGTGCAATAGCCAGGGTCCCTCTCCCTTCTGTCATTGAGATGAATTCCCTGCACAACCCTGTGCATCCTTGACCTTGTGATCCTCTTTCTTATGCCTACCAAGTGCTAGAATTTCAGGCCTGCAGTATTATGCTTGGCTTGGACACATTTTTCTGCATCTTCTACTTAAACCCTCAGCCCAAATCTGGGCTCAGTAACTCACTTACTAGATCTTGGAGGAATTGCCCAATTGTCCCTATTTCTTTACCTCCTCAGTGCTAATGAAACATATATCCATATAGCAGCCTTCACCATAATTAATATAATTTTTAGCACAATGCCTGGCACACAGAAGGGACTCAATATATACAATTTGAAATAACACTCGGCCTACCTATTCTCATTTAATCCTCAAAACAAGACAAACAGGAGAGAAACAGAACCACAGTAGGAGTTAAGGTTCCGCATTCAGACGTCAAAGTCCACGGCATCTGGATCCTGGCTCTCTTTTCTTGCTAGCTGCATAGTCTTTGCAATCTTCTACTAGTGAGTACGTCTGAGGTTCCCTTTACAATCTGCAGAATGGGAGCAGCAGCAATAAAGGTTAATGTGAGATTGATGTAAAGAAGAATCTGCGGTGCATTGTAGACACCACCATCGTGGCTTGAGGCTGCAGGATGACGATGCATTGCACTGTGCTAATGGAAATGTGGGCTCTCAGCAAGTGCATGTTGGCCTATGGCAGGGCTGCTTTCCCAGGTCATGCAGGGCTTGCACCCAGGGCATGCGCTTGCCTTAGTGCTTTCCTCTCATGTCTTGAACGTCCTAATACATTTCTGAATGAGGGACTATGCGCTTGCATTTTTCACGGGGACCTTTGAGTTACGTAGACATCTTTCCGGCGATTGCTGGAACTCATTCAAGAACCGAGACACTCACAGGTTCTTGTCACACTGACTCTTACAGGAAGTGTGCATCTATTGTAGGACATTCTTCAAGTCTGAGATTTTGTCATTCAAGTTCTAAATGTATTTCTATCCTAGAGCTCTTTCCTTATTGTCAGAGCAAAGAATTTAGGGTTAAACTGTGTTCTGGTCTAGCCTGGCCTCCTCAGACGCATGGGTGGAGCATGGTACATCAGTCTGGCTGTATCTCTCAGCGTCCAAGGTCTGTGACACAAACCCTATGTGACACTGTTAGGAAGCCGAGCCTGATAAGAGGTGATGTTGGATACAAGTTACATTAAAAAGATGACAGATTGGCTCATTGAGTAAAGTGCTTCCTGAGACCTATCGAAGTTACTGGAGGTCATATAATAGGGGTCTCACTCAATGGAGCTAGAGTCCCCAAGCAAGGAGGAAGAAATCTCTCCCTGTTTCCATGTCAAATGAGGACAAAACAAAAAGACAGCCCAAAGAAGGAGCGTTTTACCAGACATCAGGCATGCTAACATTAATTTTGGATTTCCAGTCTCCAAAACTGGGAGAAGAGAAATTGTTGATCATTAAGCCTTCTTGTCTCTGATTTTGTCCCAGCAAACTAAGACAGAAGGAAATGGTCTTCCCACCAGTAAATCTGTGAATTCATGGTCATGCTTTTCTTTTCTCCTAGTGTAGGGAAAGGGCAGCCTCACAACTACTGCTCCAACTTCTGAAAGGGATTGCTCATTTGATTCAGCACTCATGGATCTCATAAATCAATGACTCCTCTTTGAAGAAGCATTCCAAATATTCCACAAATATATCTTAATGTCTTCCATTTTAGAAAAGTAATGTGATCCTTACCATAGGTCCACATCTTCCTCATACCACTCCCCAGTCCATCTCTACCAGCTATTGACCAACTCCACACGTTGTTTCTGCTTTCTCACCTCCTCTCCACCCTTCTTCCACTGCAGTGCACACTAATTCTTGCGTCTCCCGGATGCTGCAGTCACCTAATGCTGCCCATCAAAGTGTGTGAAATGAACTTCCTTGTTTGAAACAACAGTAGTTCTCCCACCAAGCTTAGCAAAGCCAGCGGGGCAGCTTGAGACCGGAGACCAGAATGATCTGAAGGCTTTTACATTTCCATGCCTGGCGGTAAATACTAGACAGAATCAAAACATACGGATGCCGGAACCGCTGCAGTTCCTTGGTCATCTCTCAAAAGAGCTGTGTGGTCTCTCCATAGGAGCTTACTAATATGGAATCTTTACAGCAGCCAGCTTTTTCACACATTGGCTCAAGAAAACCAAAGAGCATGCCTCAAGAGAGGAGCACAAGCAACTATGAGTAGAAAAAAAGAAACTTATACTAAAACTGAGCAATACAAAAGTCCTGCGTCTTCTGATTCCCAGCTCAGTGATCATGTATTCAGATCTGAGCAGAAGAGAAAGATTATCTCTTCCCTGCTGTGTCCAGTGTCTCATCTGGAAGGTTCAGAAGTAGGGTCGAAGTGAGGCTAGAAGCACAGAAGCACCCTAAGAGCTGGTGGTGGGATTCCAGAAAAATCAAATAAAGACAGAAACAGAAGAGACTAAATCCATTAAAACCAATGCAGGCAAAGCCATTTTAAATCAGGACGTGGATGTCTGTACATCGAGGCTCTATCTTAAGGTTTTATCGTGTTGTAGGGCTTGAACATCACATTTATCCTGATGGCTCCAAAGTCCAGTGCCAAAGCTTTATCTTAACCTTTGGCATCCTCCTTGGGATGTCTGCGAGGCTATTCAAACTCACTAAGTCCAGAAAGGTAACCTTAGATTTCTCCATCACTCTCCATACATCTGTGCTTCATCTATAAAAAAATTCTATTCTTCCATCAGTGCCCTTTCAAAACCACCCAGGAACATGCTAGGGCTAAAGATTTCTGTCCCTAAACAATACTGACATCTACCTTGCAATGACTCTCTGATGACAAGAGCCCAAGAAATAGCTTCCTATTTTATCTGTCTCAAAGGAATTGTTATTCTATTAAATGGCGTTAACCTTGCTTAGAAGCCTATGCTGTATAGTGCATTTTTTTTCTGTGTTAGACTGGCAAGGTTCTTCAAGGTGTACAGTCTTTTTAATAAAATGTACTGTTTATAATTTAATAATTTAACTGAAAATTATCTATTGAATGTCTATCATTTGCCAGTCATTGTCCTAGTTGCTGGGGAGACCGAGGGATACAAAACTCAGCTTCCAATAGGGAAAGGCAGATAATTTTTAAAAGACATGTAAAATATGTCAGGGGATGATAAAAGCTGTACACAAAAATGAAACCATGTGAGGGAGACAGCAAAGGATGGGAAAGCCCGGGCCAAGTGCTGTTTTCTCTCTGTCATTCAGGGGAGGTATCCCTTTAAGGAGATGGCAGGGCTGGTTTGAGGGTCCATGAGAGCATGTGTTCTAGGCAGAGGGAAGAGTAAGTTGAAGCCCCCACCCCCCCCCGCTCCCTGTAGGCTGACGGCTGATTGACATATTTAGCAAATGGTAGGAGGCTAGTACAAGAGAACGGTGTGGGTGAGGGCAGCCATGGTAGAGAGGAGGCTGGGGAGGTGGATCGGAACATTGATGCCTAACTGAATTGGTGCAAACCGAAACAAAACAAGACAGAGTGGTCTTATTTCCAGGATTTGTCACATGTCAAGTAGAGAGGATACATTATCAGAAGCGAAGAACTCTCTAAGGTGTGTGTGTGTGTGTGTGTGTGTGTGTGTGTGTGTGAGAGAGAGAGAGAGAGAGAGAGAGAGAGAGAGAGAGAGAGAGAGAAGATTTTATTCAGGAGCTCCAGCAGATATCTCTGTGGTAAATGCAAAACATCCCATGTTATACCTGCACACAGCTATCACCAATATGGGAAGCTGTTGCTGTTTCCAATTGAGTTTGCTATTCACTGGAAGGGTGGTCAGTTAATCTGGCTTCAGCTTAGGAATCCGGTACTTCCTGTCTTGCCTAAGCCACATCCAGCTTATCATTTAACTTCTCTGGGTGTTACTGTACCAATGACTAGACTGAGAAAGTATCTAGCGATGCTTAGCACGGTGCTTGTCACAAGTGAAGGCCACCGTAACTCAGTTCACTGGGCTGTCACTTCCCTTGTCTCCTGACCCTGCTCTGCGTATCCTCCATCATGGTGATGAGCACATGACAAGGTACTTGTTTTCTCCATGGCTGGCTCCCGTCAGCTCTGTGAGGGCTGCTCTCCTCTGCTCTCGCTCACTGGTTCGTCTCCAATGCCTAGCAGGATGTCTGCAAGGCAGTAAGTCGACAAGCAACATTTGTGGAATGAATAAATGGAAAAGGCAAGGGTGGTTCCCAATCACGAGTCTTGACGTTGGGATCCACAGCTCTGAATTCTACCACAGGGCACTGTCCACTTACACCATTGTCACAGCCGTTAGGCAACCGGATGCCCTGGGTTTGAAACCTGACAAGTTGGAGAGTTCTCACAGTAATCTTTATCAGGACAAGCAGCTAGTTTTCTCTCAACCACAGTCTAGTGAAGCCCTTCGGGGCTGCTCTTTGCCAACCACTCCACAGCTGAGACCAGGTAGCTATGTTCTGGAAACGTTTTCCATTAGTAACTGCCAAACAGTTCTTTCCTCAACTGCTTTGGCTTACGCCTAAGTCACATATTTTCGACGTGTAATTTCTCCAGAGGGCCCCGTCAAGCACTTCACTGCTTGGAATCAGAGGGGCCGTGTGCGTTAGGCCATTTGCAGCCTTCTCTTTCGGATCCACCAGAGATTATGAACGGAACGATGGACGGGAGTGAGATTTCCTGTAGCCACATTTGGCATAAGCAGCATGAACTTCACAAAGAGCATCTTGCTCATTTCTCCAAGAGCCGAGAGAGCTTTGCAGAGGCTGTTGAACACAGCAGGGGCGGTACTGCGTGTGTCATTTCTGTGTTGTCCTGGGGAAGCACGGACAGACTCTCGTTATTCTTGCTTTGTGTGAGGTTTAGCTAAAATCTCCACACACAGCTCTCGCAGGTAGAGATTAAGTGGAGCAAATAGAAGGAGCGGGCTTTAACGACCACATCAACAACGAAAATAATAGCTCTAAATAAGAAAGCCTTTTCCACTGGAGACCTAAGGGTTTTGTTCTTTCTGCTCAACAAGATTTGTGTAGTACACATGGTCACCTTTTCACTCTTTCTTCTAGCTCTAATGTTTGTGGCTCAAGCCCTGAGAACCGTTTATGGAAAGGGCCAGTGTTTGCAAACCGCGGTGAAGAAATTGTCCCCTCCCCCCTTTCCCATCTTTCTCTCAGCACCCTGCCTGAGTCTGGAGACTCACCTTCCAAGACCCTCATCTTCACCCTGTTGTCCCCAGGCAGCAGCTCTCAGGGGAGTATGATTGGCAGAGCCACAAGAGCCTTGGGAGGTGTTGCTCACCCCTCAAGGGAAGGAAGGTCTGCAGGATGACATCAGCTTCCTGAATAGAGATATAATAGAAACAAGGGTAGATTTAAATAATAGCAGGGTCTTTCTTTCTTTCTAGATCAAGGCTGCCAGAAACTGGAAGAGTAGGGTTTGTATTCATTATACGACTGGGGTGGGGCTAGGGTCGGTGGTTTCCATTAGCAGAATAGGACACTGGGACATTCCTTTGGGAGAGAAAGGAAGAGGTACTTCTCTGGTCATCTGTCTGAGCAGAAAATTATGGGAGGGGTGGAGCCAGTATTGACACGTGGCAGTGATCAGAGAGCTCTCTGGACATGTGGCCTGGCATCTACAGAGGTGAACCAGTATAGACTTGGACCAAGTTTTAAAAGACATCACAGTGCTGGCCAATGCCAAGGCTATAGTAGAAAACAAGTATGAATGGGTTAGCCTTGAGAGGAAACTCACCCGCTGGAAGGCAGGAACGGATGGAGAGATGAGCTCCACTACCGAGTGCCCTCTACCCTCAGGAGAAGTAAACCATTTCCTTCCGTGGTCCCCAGAGAAATTTACCTAAATCAGCTGAATAGGTGGGAAATTCTGGGTCTATGACGGTGTGTTTATGTCTGGGGGGGAGGTAGGAGAGAGAGAGAGAGAGACAGAGAGAGAGAGAGAGAGAGAGAGAGAGAGAGAGAGAGAGAGAGAGCGTCCGTCTGGTAGAAGGTGTTTTAAAGAGGACAATAGGGCAGCTAAGGAGGTGGGATGTGCTGTCACTCGGGGAAGATGAGATGGCTTTCACTGTTTATGAGGCCTTTCCTGATTGGAAGGGGCTCAGTGCAAACTGCAGAAATTGCTTTCATTCTCATAACAGATGCCTCCCCCAAGCTGAAGTTGGGCTGCTGCCCTGCAGCTGATATTGGATCTTTTATGTTGTTCTAAATTAAATTCAGAGCAATTCAGCCCATGCCACAAGCCCTATTATGTGGGCTTCCTTGGACTAAATCTGTGTTTATGGGAACATAAAATACATGTTGTCCCTCTCATTGGATTTCGTTATTGATGATGAATTCTAATACGGGCCCATCAATGGCCTTTTTAATCACTGTCAGTCATCCTTTCCCACTGCAGTCAGATTTGAGGCAGCAATGATGGCTTTAAAATACGGCCTTGACTCTGCTCAACTGTGTTTAGGGCTAATTAAGAGTAAATAACTACTCCCAGTGAGGGGAGCCGCATCCAAGCAAATCCTTGACAAGCACAGTCTTTCCCTTGGACAAACACATTTGTATCTGCTGCCAGGAACTATTTCCATTATAACCATAAGAAAATCTGTGGCCCCACCCACCCACTACCCCCTGTGGACAACATCAAGTTGCTTTGATATAAGGAGGGGGAAAGAAACTATCAGTCAAGGCCAGGAAGTAAAACACAAGAAACATTTAATTAAGAGAGAGAGAGAGAAAAAGTCTGTAATTCTCCCACTTCTTTCACCGTATCCCCAGTTCCAGTTGGTTGCTCTCCTCAGCTGCATGAAGCAAATGAACGCAATCACAGGCTCTTAGCTCCCACTCAAGCCTGACATTTCCCCTAAATCTTCCACCTCCTCCCACCCCCACACCCCTACGATGTCACACAATTCATTCATTATATTTTGAAGGTTACACTCAATTGCCACAAGACAAGAATGCAAACCGGCTAAGAGCAGCCTTCCTGAGTGCCATAGGTTTATGCTGATTTCACTTCCAAAGGCTCTCAGGCAGAGACAGGCTCTTAAATTTTGCTTTAACTGGACCTTCCAACTATTTCTTACATTCCATGTTGAGAGTCACAGTGACTTTGCAAATTAAAGATTTTAATTTTTCTTTGATTTTACTTCCCATTGGAAGCTCCCAGCTATTTTTTTTTAAAAAAAATGTATTTCTTCCAGCTGATAAGATGAAGTATCTTCTTTGGAGGGGAATGAGAAAGAAATGTACATACTCTCAGGAAAGAAACATGGGCCAAATGTAGAAGGAAAGCGAGTCTGAGTTGCCCACATGGAAACATAAGAAATAGCTTTCTTATATTTATCCCAATTTATGGAAATGTAAGAAAATTCTGCTGTACAATATAGAGTTGGAACAAATTAACATAATGAAGAAATATTAAAAATGCAAACACCCTTAAATAAGAACTTCTTACATCCTTTCCACAAAGAGTAACTGAATAGCAACAGTGGAGTTCTTGACCAGGCCCATTTACTATTTCTCTAGCTAAGGTTTCTTTTTGATTTTTCAAAATTTATTTTTTAACTTATTTCTATGCATGAACCTGTTTCTCTGCCTTTATGCTGTGTTTCTTTAATGTTCACAAGGGCCAGAAGAGGGTGGTGGAGCCCCTGGAACTGGAGTTACAAGATATTGCCAGTTACTTAGTGGGGGTACTGATAACCAAACATGGTCCTTTGCAAGAAAAACAAATGCTTTGACCCATTGAAAGACATCTCTCCAACCCCTAGTGAAAGTTTCTTGAGTTTCTCATGATTCTTTATAGGGGCTAGGAACAATAATAATCTTCAAAAGCATCTTTAATTAATTGGCACTCATATTCTAAGACTCTGCAGAATGAGTACAATAGTTGAGTTAGTTGGGCGCCTACTCTATGCCAGGTTAAGAGTTGTGGAGTCAACAGTAAGAGCCATGGCTCTAGTCTCTGAGCCTATAGAGCTCACAATCCAATAGCAGAGATATTCACAGCATACAGAACTATCCTGTTAGAGTCATGTATCCCATGACCGTGGATTTAGGGCTGATCAGATGGGGCCAATTAGAGGGAATCACCAGAAAATGACTTGGGAACAAAGGTTGCAGTGGAAAAGGCAGAAAAGTGGGAGAAGATGAGGTAATAGGTGGGAGGGATGAACCCTACCAAGGACTTGAAACTTCAGCTTTCCGGAGAATGGAAAAACCTAACTAGCCAAGGGGACTTGATCTGCCTTCCATTGTGGAAAGCTCTTTGCCTTTGTGGAGACTTGGCTCTTCGATGGAGTTGCCAAATAAAACTTAAGATGGCCAGTAGATTTACAATTCAGATAAACAGACGGTAATTTTAGTATGACGCAAATTTTGAAGGGAACATACTTACACTAAACCAAACAAAACCCTTTTATTTGTGGCAGGAGCTCCTGGAATAAAATGCGGTGTAACCCGAGAGCCACTCTTACCTGGTACTTGTTTTAAGGCTCCCATACCCCACCCACTTCCAAGTTGATCCCTGGGAGCTCCTCACTGTGAGTTATAATGGCAGAGTGTAAGTCTAAGCCCACGGACAGCGACTCATTTCTCTATGGTTATTTTGTTGAGGCAGGGCCTTACAGCGTAGCAGAAATTTAGGTTGCTCTACTAACTGTAAGTCTGAGGTCAAGGTTCATGGTGGGGTTCAGGTAGAGGCTCTCTTCCTGGTAGATTGATGGCCTCTTTCTCATGGCTATCCTTACAGGTATGGGGAGCAAAAGCTTGGCTGTGCCTCCTGCTTAAGCTGCTGATCCTACCCTGCAGGTCTCATTGCCATTATATCAACACCTCTGAAGACCTAATGTCCAAACGCCATCATACTGTGAGGTAGGATTTTCACAGGAGAATTAGGGGAGAGGGTTGGTGAAATGGCTCAGTGGGTAAGTTTACCTGCCAGCCTGAGTTCAGCCTTCAGCACCCACTTGGTAGAAGAGAAAAAACACCCTCCAGAGTTGTCTTCAGATCCCCAAATTTATGACATCCCCACATATGGTATGCAAGCCTCCCTAAATAATAGGTAAAATATTCTTAAAATTGAGAGAGACAGTAGAAGAGAGAAATGGGCAATTATGTTATACTGTAAAAGTGTCTTAAACTTTGATTTTGCTTTATAATATACTAGTTAGTATAAAAGCTACATTATTTTTGCCTCAAGTCCTCAACACAAAGTTCATATTCCACAAAAAGCGATGCTTTTTTTTCTGACCTTTGTCTGATCCCCTGACAAGGTTCTCATACACTTGGTTATTGGTGTTACAATTCGTAAAGTCTGGTCTCAGATTTTTTTTAAAATATTTATTTATTTATTATGTATACAATATTCTGTCTGTGTGTATGCCTGCAGTCCAGAAGAGGGCACCAGACCCCATTACAGATGGTTGTGAGCCACCATGTGGTTGCTGGGAATTGAACTCAGGACCTTTGGAAGAGCAGGCAATGCTCTTAACCTCTGAGCCATCTCTCCAGCCCCCTGGTCTCAGATTTTTAACTGTCTTTAACTAGGAGGCATGAATCAACAAACAAAAAGTATAGACACAGCCTTTTTAAGAAAGACTTCCTTCAGGCATTACATTCGTAAGTGAAGGTCCATATTCTAGGAGCAACAAAACAGATTTCTCCTCTCCTATTCCAAGGCCAACCCTCCACCAATCTCCATAGCCATCCTGGGAGATCATAGCATTTCTTTGTTAGTTCACACATCAGTGTTTTGTTGCCATAATTATTCTATACAACAAACAACCACAAACCTTAAGTGATGGAAAATTATAAACAACAGTCTTCACTCATGACTGAGCCGCCTGGGCCATTCTGCTATTCTTGGCTGGGCTTGGGTAAGCCGTCTTTCCCATATTGGCTGAGGGTTACTCTAATACCAGGCAGTTGGCTGGCTTTAACCTCATGTCTGGTGGTCTTGGCCATCCCAGGTTGGCCTTGCTCCACCTGATCACTCACTCCCCAGCAAGCTAGCCCAGGCTTGTTCCCAGGACAGAGAGGAGAAAACCTAGATGTGAAAGCTGCACATGGCCTGGGTCAGAGGTGAGACTGCATTCTTTTGGCCAAAGTAAATCCAGACACCAGCCAAGATTGATGTAACGGGAAAATAGGCTACTTATTCGATGGGACAAAGCCACATGGTGAAGGTCATAGACCAAGCCTGGAATGTAGAATTTGTGGCCACTTTATGGAGCAATGGATCACAAGCAGATATTCAGGGTAATATTTTTATAAGCAGAACAGTGTGTTTATATTATCTTTTCCCATACTTCTTAAAGAAGCCGGGGAAGCTTATGGGATCTTAAGATGAAATATTGATGTGGTAGGAAGGATTCTAAACCCTCTTTGTGCTACATTTCAACTATTTATATGGACTTATTAGAGGAAAGGAATGCAGATCTTCCCAAACACTGACTTACAGTGGTTTGACTGGGGGGGGGGAGGGTGACTGGTAAACTCGGCCGGACCCTTGAGCACAGTGAGACAGAATTATGAGAACTGTATCAGAGTAATCTGCTTCTGCAAAGCTTTCAGTCACACAGAGACACAAAGGATTTGTCCAAAATGTAGAGAAGAAAAATTATTCAAATCAGCAATAGTTATATAGAGAGAAAACAAGCCATATTTTTTTGAAGATAGGTCATAAAAGTTCAACAATAATAAGCCAATCTTAGAGCCCATAAAATGTAGACTTGGCTGGCCTACAAGTCTCCATGTAAACCAGGATGGCCTTGAACTCACAGGGATCCATTTGTCTCTGCCTCCTGAGTGTTGAGATTAAAGGCTTGGGATCATCATATACAGATTTGCTTCAGGCACTTGCACACAAGATATCTTAGTACACAAGATAGACAGTAGGGGAAGGAAAAAAAGGAGTTAGCTGCTGGCCCCAGCGAGAATGCTCAGCAGAAGAAGGGACCTAAGTCTGAGGACCAGAGTTTGATTCCAAAGAACCACATGGTAGAAGACAATCAACTTCCTGTCTCCCACAAGTTGCTAAGAGAGGACAAATGGCATTGCCCACATTCGTGTGACCAGTGATGACTCAGATTAACAACAGAACAGTTCCAACTCAGGTACCCTCACTTTGGCAGTGTGAAAACTTAAAGATTGGACTTCTGTTCAACGTCACATGAATGCCTTGCTCTTTCTTCATGGTCTTGTTCTAAAATGGTTTTACTAAGCCAAAGAGACAGAGAGACCTGTCCTCAGGGGGAAAGTCAGGGTGATATCATGAGCACAAAGAATCCAGTAAGTCCAAGGCTTAAGAGTCAGGAGAAGGACTTCAGTCAGTGTCCGGATCTGGGGAAATGGGAGTGCCTGGAGCATCCCTGCCCAGTTTCTCAGTCAGAGGTGAGGTCATTATGAAAAAAAAAAAACAAGGACTCATTCATTCATCTCTCCCATCTCCTCTACAGTTAGGATAAACAACTTTCAAATGCAATTCCTGACAGCTAAAAGAAGAAAAAAAATCCATTGCTGCAGCTGTCTAATAGTGTTTGAAAATCCCCTTTCTGTGTTTCCTCCCAAACTACTGCCTTTTTCAAGAAATTTCCTGAGTACCAAACCATCATCTTAACTATTCTCTGACCAATTCCATCATGGCTCACCTAATGCTAGACAGTCTACCCAGGCTCCTAGGTAGTTTTAGCTTCCGTCAGGGGTTGTCCAGAATAACAACAGCAGAATGCTTAGGTGTCAGGGCCGGGTCGTGCAGCTGGGCCACATGTGACCTGTCTGTCTGGTGAGCACTTACTTCATAGCTTGGAGACATAGGTGACAGACTGGAAATGCCCCGGGGGAACGTTTACAAAGCAGCTAAAGAGGTGTGAGCCGAAACCTGAAGCAATCATTTGACAGTCTAGTTCTGACTGGATTCATGAGAGAAAACTGCTCCAAATAGATGGAAACGCTAACAGAATATAAAATTGTCAGTCAGTTCCCCAGATGGAGTTCAGAGTTCAGTGCCTCCCACATCCCTGGCTTGGCTCCTCTTGGTGATTTTCATCCACTGGAAGCCACACTGCCTTCCATCACTTCCCACCCTCAGGCTCCCCAGAGGCACAAAAAAGGCTGAATCCAGCTTTACAGAACTGCTCTTCTGTAAGACACATGCCTCTTTGAAAGAAAATGAGGGAGAAATTCTGGCATTTTGTGGATGGATCTCTTGAGACAGTGTTTTGGTTTTTTGTTTTTTTTTTTTTAATAGGAGGCTCTCAAAAGAAGCACTCAATACTGAAGCTGAAAGTTAGAGGTCCAGAATTATTAGGAAAGTGACATCGGCCTTATAAGATGTAATTGAGAAAGATGCATCTCCCATCACTAAGAGTTATTCCATCTTATGGAATTCAGTAGCCTCTATCTAAAGAGTCAGAGAGGGAGGTCAGCACCTCTGGATAAGGTGGCCTGTTATTGACCATGCATCAGTGTGCAAAGGAAATCCTGACTCAACCTGAGCACTCAGACTTGAGAACCCTCAGAGATCTCTGGGGGTGACACACAGCCACTAGCGTGAGGGTGAGGAGCAGAACCTATACTTTCCCAGTATCTTTCCATAACTGGCCTGCTAAGGAATGTAGGACCTCTCACTGTCTGGTAAACCAAAGAGTCTGCCTTCTCTCAACTAAACATAGTCAGCTACAGAGGGCACTGCAGAGGAGATGGGAAAGGGAAAACCAGGCTCCTGTGACTGTCTAAGGAAGACAATAATGTGACTCAGAAGATCCCTACTTCCCTTCAGAATGGGAGGCTGCCCATTTCCATAGATGCCTTTGTATTGAGCATTGAGACTGGGCTGGTTTTCCGAACTGGCCAACGGGTCCTCTCTTTTCTAGACTGGCATTCTCTCATCTTCACCCCGGTGTTCTACAGTCTGGCTGGCATATTTCACTAACCTTCCAAGGATACTGCTACTCTTCCTGCACCTCTACTTCGCTTCTCAAAGAGAAAGCATCAAGATTGGCCTTACCACACCATCACGTCTCAACTATAAATGACTTTGGCTCATTCTTGCAGCAAAGAGGAACGAGAGAGAGAGAGCATGATCCTTAGCAATTTGAAAGCAACTCCTTAGAATAGTGAGGACTTGGGCATCACCCCAACTTTCTAAGTGTTCATCTTCAGAAATAATCCAGGAAAATAATTCTGAATTATCAGCAGCCTAGGGTATACACATCAGAAACTTGTCTGAATTGTCTTTCTGATAAGTCCAGAACTAACAAGAAACAGCATGCAGATATTCTTGAAGAGTAGTAACCCTCACCTTTCAACTTAACTGCTTGCTTTAATTAGCAGTATAACAGGAAAATGTGTAGTCAAAAGACTACACCAGACGAATCAAATGGAAAAAGTAACAATGCATCTATGAGAGGGAAGACAAGGCGAAGGAGAAAAGACAGTTGTGATTAGGAAGACTGTTTGGGCATTTCATAGTTTTAAAAATTCCATATTTTTTATAAATTTCAGTTCACCAAAGATTTTTCTGGGACAGTTGTATGGTAGGCAATCTGTTAAGTCCCGGACATAGAAGAGACTAAGACTCTCCTACAGACTAAAAGCACATGGTAGGCATTCAATAAATGTCAATTCTCTTTTCTTCTGCTAGTGATAGCCTGTCTGTATTAATGAATATTTATCATGGTTGCTAAGGAGTTTCTTTTTTTTAAAAAAAAAAACAATGTACTCTGGTAAATAAGGCTAGCTAGCCTTCCAAACAGTCTCATCTTGCCTGGGCACATGAAAGACTACATTTCTAAGCCTCTGTGGTGATATTTTATTTGTGATCTAACAAAGAAAGCTTGCCTGAAGATCAGAGTGCAGAGCTAAGTCACTAACTAATCATAGAGGCCAATCAGTGGTGGCACACATCTTTAATTCCAGCACTCGGGAGACAGAGGCAGATGGATCTCTGTGAGTTCAAGGCCACTCTGGGCTACACAAGATTGATCCAGTCTAAAAGAGAAATGGAGCCAAGCCATGGTGGCTCACACCTTTAATCCTAGTACTTGGAAGTCATGTACCTTTAATCCCAACACTATGGAGGTGGAGACAGAAAGGGATAAGGCTAAGTGGAGAGGAGACAGGAGTTCATTATTATATTCAGTCCAAAAACTTGTAGAGACAGGATATCCCATTTGGTCTGAGGATTCAGTAAAGATAAGGACTAGTGATTGCCTGCTATGCTCCTTTGATCTTCAGGCAAACTTTAGTTGTAAGATCACAAACAAAATACCACCACTAGCTTCTTTTCCACAAGTCTGACTTGTGGTTGAATTCTGGCCAATAGAATGCCATCAGGAGTGGGGCCTTGATTCTAGACTGAAGATGTTTATGAGTGTCTACACTTTGCCCACATCCACATTTCGACTTCTACAGCACATAAAAATGATTGGCCTTTATCTTGATTATAATGGAGGCCCAGGCGCTCTCGGAAGACTGCTCTCAGGGACACCTATAATCAGAATTACTACAAGTAAAATCCTTGGGAGTCGGTAGGAGATAGATTACAGGGTAGATTACAGGAGGTGGATAAGAGGGTCAGAGAGACCAACTAGCAGGGTATTACAGAAACTTAGGCGAAAATTGTGAGAGCCTAAATTAAACATTTCCTTTGTGAGGCTGAAAGAGCTGAATAAATACCGTGTTTCCAGGTCTCAGTTAAGCGAGGCGACTGGAAGGCAGGTGAAGTCAGACATGATAGTTCTGTCTTTACTCAGCACCTCACAGGGCACAGCCAGGAGCCAAGGCTCCCAGTGCTTCCTTTCCTTTCTTCTTCGTGCCTTTCTCTTTCTCTCCAGTCCAGGCGCTCAAACACTCTTCAAGAACTAGGCTAGCTTCGTGAGCACACCACAAAGAAGACAATGCTGAAAACAAGTTCAACCCATATGATTTCTCATCACATCCAAATCGTAGCCAGAGAACACAGTGTCCCTTGACCGAAATTCCACAGTTGGTGGTTAGAAGGACTCTTGCTGGAGAAACAAATGCTAGTGAAAGAAAGGAGGCAAGAGGAACACAGAGTGGAGGTTTCTGATACGAACTGGTCAGACTCGAGAGCTTCAGAGTAAATTGGGAGCATGGGGTTTCTGGGAGAGGGTAGAAGGCAAGGGGGAGGAAAAAGGGGGCATAGAGAAAAATGTATAGCTCCATAAAAGCAATAAAAAGAAAAAGAATCGGTCAGACTAGAAGGAAGAAAAGACAAAAGAGTGTTGTGATTAACAATGCCCCCCAGGATCTGTGTCAGTCCAATGAAGAAAATAAAAAATACATGTGTGTTTATTAATATAAGAATATCTCAAAATATATTAATATCTGGAACTTAATATTTGATTTTCTGATGATGAGTTTGTGAATATTACATAAACCATCCAGAGTTTTTGGAAAAGCTATGATCACTTGACAAAACTGATACGAGAAAGAGGAAAATATTTCTACAGTTTGAGATATTTTGACTGTGACTATGAGAAAAGGAAATTTTTAAAAAATACCTTAATGTCTCATAGAGTTATTGGTAGACAGAAAAATGGCCCATCCTTTGAAGATAAATCGCAATGCTGGATTCAAAAGAGAAACATCTGCCATTGAAACAGCAATGAGAGCTGACTGGGCAAACAAGAGTGTACCATAGCCAAACTGTATCATAGCCAAGCTGTGCCATAGCCAAACTGCGCCATTCTTCTTGTGAGGGAGGCTCACACAGAAGAGCTGGCAAATATTTCTTATTCAATTATCTTATGGAGTCCTATAAAAACCACTGGAGAATGAAAACATTTTATTGCCTCACCAGAGAGGATGCACATTCTTTGTCACCTTCAACATACTGCAAGCATGTACAAAGCTCTTAGAGGAACAATACAAAACAGTGAACAAATGCCTCGGTGTGTGGCAGAGACGGCAGCTAGATATAAATCGAGGTTCCGTGTAACAAATGTCCAACCCTTGCTGGCATTCTTCTTCAAATGAGATGGATGTATCCCACGGATTCAAAATCAAAATGACTTCCAAGGGAAATAAAAATTGAACTGACATTCTCTTTAAAGCATGCTTTTAACATAAACAGACTGTCACTCATGTTCAACCCACAAAAAATACATATGCATAATGTGATAGCTGCGACAAAGGGGAGTCCCGGTGTGGAGGCACCTGCCTCAAGATGTGGTATTACCAAAGCATCTGAGATTTAATAATGTGATCTCAATTCCTCATTTTCAAGCCTATCATAATTCAAGTTTTTACGCTGCAGTTTGTTTCCAAGATATCACTGCTAACCTCTCTCAATCTACTTAATAAGTTTGGAAGTCAGTGATCAACACTAATGAGCAAGCCACCACAATGATGGCAGCTTCTACCAGTGATGCTTAGGCATCAAGTCTTTTGCCAGTGTTGGTCCAGAAATGAAGACAGGGCTTCAAGAAGCAACTCAATCCGCTAATGTTGCTGTGATTCTACGTAGAGATTCTATGATCTCTCTGAAGGAAAGTCTTATTCAGCTACAAGTTACCAAAAGGACCAGTTGAAGGTCAACGGGGCTCTGGCTGGGTCTTTCAGCACAGAGATACACACATGTTATTCTGCACCGAATGAGGAGCAGCCACAGCCTGGTGTGGGGGAAATACAGTGCTCATCTCAAACTTTATTCTTCAGAAAAACCTGAACTTTCCAAAGGGCAACAAAAATGTCTAAAGCTGCCACCTGCCTTCTATGCTTGGAAGCTGTAGCGTGGTCTGGACAAAGGCATGCAGTCCGTAGATGTTTTGATAGCTGACTTCCCAACTCTCCTGTTAGCAATGAATGATGAAAGCCGGGCCAAGAAGATCACCCCAAATCACACAGCCTACTGGAAACCACCACCAACATTTTGAGGGGAAGTTTTTCTTTAATTTTTTCCTCATTTCTTATTTCTCACTTAATGCAGTTCCTAATTCAATTAATGTATTCCTCCACCAAGATTGTTTTAAGTGCATATATATATATATATATATATATATATATATATATATATATATATATACAGTAGAAAGAACAGAGAAAGAAATAGAAAGAACACAAGAGAATAGAAAATAAAGGAGGAAGCCATCAAGAGAGTATATGAGTGTTTCTTTTCCTAAACCCAGTGGCACTGGGTTTTGATTCTACTGCATGGACTGGCTTTGTGGGAGCCTGGTCTGTTTGGATGCTCACCTTCCTAGACCTGGATGGAGTGGGGAGGACCTTGGACTTCCCACAGGGCAGGGAACCCTGACTGCTCTTAGGACTGGAGAGGAAGGGGGAGGGGGAGTGGGGGGAGTGGAAGGGAAATGGGAGGAGGGGAGGAGGTGGAAATTTTTAAGAAATAAATAAATAAATAAGAAAAAAAAAGTTCAGTTTACGCTGACTCCATGGATTCCTCCCAAAGCCCTGTACTGCTGGAGACTGCCCCCACCATACAGCAGTAGGGTCAATCACACACAGGAGTGCAGAGCTTCTCCCGTGTGTTACCTTCTACTTTGTGTCTGTATTAAAACTGTGCCTTTTGTGGTGTAGCACAGTCAAGTCTTACGTTTGAATCCAGCCTGTTCCTCTGTGTGCTGTGTGAGTGTTGGTACAGTGTCACGCCACTCACCCTGCCTTTGTCTCCTCTAGGTCTCTGCTGTGTTCAATCCCCTTTTCTCCATTCCTCCACCTTTACTGAAAGTTATGATTCTGCCTTATCCCCTGTGTTACACGTTTTTGTGTCACCTAGTAGCCGTTTTATGTAGAAGATGTATCTTATTCAACCCAGACTCTATCATATTTTTACATGCTATAAGAACCTTAGGATAATTCTCTGCTCCTGACATTGATCTATTTTTTTTATACATTTGGTTCAATGTGTGCCTCAAACTCCACATGCACCATTAATTTTCTTCAGACAATTATCTTTTTAAAAGAGTTAATTAAAAAAAAGAAGACATCAACACTGTCCCAGTTCCCCTGTGGCCGTCTCTGTGCTCTGTGTTTAGGCTCCTTTGATAAACTGCCAGTTTCTGTCCAGCATCCATCTCCTTTGATGGAAAGGGTTTGCTCCAGTATTCCGGGTAGTGTTGGCCTGATATATATATATATATATTTAGCTTTTTGATTTTTCTCCTGTTTCATTCTTTTTTTTTTCTGTGCCCGAACCCAGGACGCTGTGCTGAGCATGCTAGGAAAATGTTCTAATACTAAGTTATGCCTCCAGTCTGTACGAGGTTTCCCAAAGATAATGTCACTGGATCTGGAGTTCTAGATTGATGGATTTGTTTTGTCTGTTGCTGTTACTCTTCATTCTGTCCCTTCTTCCTCCTCCTTCCTCCTCCTTCCTCCTCCTTCCTCCTCTTCCCTCCTTCTCCCTCATTCCCATCCCCTTCCTCCCTTTCTTCTTCCTCCTCCCTGTCCTGGAAATTGAATCCAGGGCTCCACACAGGCTAGACATATTCTGTTTCTTCCTTTGGTGTGTTAAACAGAGAGCTCTGGCTTGAATTACTTCTGGTGAGAAATCTGCCATCCTCCACCTTATTCTTCTGTGTATTTAGTACCTTTCCTCTGGCTGCTTTCAAGACAGATCTTATCATTTGTGTCCAGCAATCTGGTTATGATTTACCTTGTGTTTATCTTCTTGTTCTTGTGCTGGAGGTGTCTGGTTACTCTGATATATAAGTATCATATTGCATATATATATATATATATATATATATATATGTGTGTGTGTGTGTGTGTGTGTGTGTGTGTGTGTGTGTGTGTATGTAAAGTTTTATCATATTTGGACATTTTTCAAACACTAATTTCCAAATTCTCTGTACTCTACCCTCCTGCAAAAATGCGAATTTTAGGGGAGAGGTGGGGTGGAGGACAAACCTATCCCATAGTCTGTTGGTGCTTTCTTTTGTGTTGGAAAACAATTCTTTCTTGTCTGGACCCCATTTTGGAAGTTTTCTTTGTTATTCAAGTTTAATCACTCTTCCTCACTGCAGCTTGCCAAAACAATGCCAGAGTTTTGTGGCTTAAGTAGCAAAGGGACATTTCTAACAGTGTTGGAGCTAGAAGACCACTGAAGTTCCAGAAGAGTCTTTTCCTACCTTCTCTATGTGTTCTCACACACCGAATGAAGGATCTTTTGCTACCTCTCTTCCTATAAGGACCCCCCCCATGACCTCTTCTAATCCTAATTACCCCCCACATAAACACACAAAGCCTTCATCTCAAATACTATCATTTTGTGGACTAGGGCCTCAATGGTGAAGGGATGCAGTTCAGTCTGCAATATTAATGTTTTCTTGGACTATATAATCTACTGTTAATCTTATTTAATTTGTGTTAGTCAGGGTTCTCAAGAGAAACAGAACCAACAGAATGGGTGAAAATCATAAAGAATGTGTTAAGTAAGCTTTTATCAAAATAACAAAAGTCATCTCCCACCTGAGTGGCCTAGAATACTGCAGTTGCTCAGTTCTTGAGACTGGAGTTCCAGAATCCAAGGAACTCCACAATCTCTGTCTCACACTGTAGAGGCCAAGGAGTTGTAGTCCCTCAGTCTACAAGACTGGCTAGGTCAGCGGTCCCAGCCTAGTGCCCCAAACCAGGAGAGTTCCTGGAGCCACTGGCCCTCTGTCAATGATAGAAGCCTAGAAACACTGATTCTAAGAGCATCAAAGAAATCATTACCATAACCAACAGAATAAATCAACTCAGTGGCAGAAGGGGGAAGGCCAAGTAAGCAGAAGACACTGCAGACATTGTAGGTTTCAAGAAGTTCAATGAAGAAAAGAAGTCTTTATCTTTTCATACTTGATCTCTTCTATAGTTACTAATCCTATGGAATATAGACACAGTGACTTTTAACACACTTTTCTACTGTGCCCTTCGATTAATGTCATTTCTAGGAGGTCACAGTTGAGTTTCTCATCACTAGAAATCCTATTGTGCTGCCCTTTAATAAGCTCTAACTGTCAACAGACCACATGATTTGTTAGGACCTGGGCATGACTGTATTCCTATAAACATTCTTGAGCTTTGGTTTGGAAGCACAATTAAAAAAATTAAGTGACTAGAAAGTGCTTTCAGGTCTTGCTTTCACACCTTGTGAAGAAGTCCTACAAATAGCCTAGATCTAATTTTCTCTGCGTATTGAGCTGGTTTTTTTTTCTGTATTCTTTTATGGATATCAACCTTCTCTGGTTCTTTACTTAAGGCTCCCTTGATTCTGAGGATCTCGACCCTAGCTCAGTGAAAGATGAACTAGGTCTCGCTGTGTGTGCTGCTCATCCCTACAACATGCTGAGTGCATTTCCTCTGTGTTTTAAGAAATGTCTTCCATGTAGTCCCTGCTTGGTGCTCACTGATGACTTAGTGTTACAGGAGTGCTCTCTGGAGATCTCCAGAGTTCTCCGCACTGCTCTCTCCTCTCTAATAAACGGGTGTCACTGGGACCCTGCCTTCAATCCTTCAGCTCAGACAGACACCTGAACGCCTCTCTACTTCCTGTCCATGTGTCAATTCCTGAGGTTTTCACCAGGCAGCTGCTTATCAGTCATGGTCCCCCTCACCTCCCTTGTTTTCCAATTTTCAAAGACCACTGTCTTTTGTCTCCTGATGGTCAATGCCGTCAAATTCTCTGATCCTTTTATCCCCACCGTGTTTCGCTTGTTCCATATGGAGGGAAGCTTCAATTCCTGTTACTCTAATTTTGACCAGAAGTATTCATTTTATTTATTCCTGTATTACTGACTGGAAACCATATTTCACTTGCTCTTTGGAACATCAGCTGCAAAGCAGAGGTCAACAAGAAGAAATTTAAAAGGAACATTAAAAATCATAAAACTTAGAGGGTTCCCAGCCCTGGAACAGACCCAGGCCAAGCTAGTTTCGGGATTTGCAAGTTCCATCTAAAATAGACTCAATAAATTCAACTAGATTGTTCAGCAACAGCATCATGGTGGACACACTCCTGGGAATAAACTTTCCACAAATAGGCTAGGTTTATGTCTCCAGATGCTCTTTACAAAATGGCTAAATATGAAATCATCACATTTAGTCAGCAGGTTCTTCTCTTTAGCTAATCTATAATCACTTAATGTATGCCAAATTATAGATACAAGAAATGTCATTCAAAAATTTAACGTGAGCCACATGCTCCAAAGAAGATAAACCATTGATATCTCTTAGCGCTCCTTACAGCATTAGAAGGCTGTAAGCAGCAGGAATTATTCAATGCTTGAGGCCCAAATTTCACCTCAAGAGGTACTTGCCTTGAGAAGTCCAAAGAAGGGACTTTTCTTCGAAAGAGAGCAATGGGAGCTATTATGAGTGTGTCAGCCAAATATCAAGTGGCATCAACTTAATAAAAGGTCAGTATAAGCCAGGCAGTGGTGGCACACGCTTTTAATCCCAGCACTCGGGAGGCAGAGGCAGGTGAATTCAAGATCAGTTTGGTCTACAGAGCTAGTTCCAGGACAGCCAGGGCTACACTACACAGAAGCCCTGTCTCTAAATTACAAAAAAACGTGAAGGTAAAATGAATTTGCCTCCAGTACTCATGTGCCATATCAAACGCTTGAATTTGAGACAATAAGTGCTTCAAAGAGAGCTAATGCTGTCATTTGAGTCTCTGGAGTTCTCTGTTCATGATGAAAACAGTGGTCTCGCTAATGTTACTCATGCTGTAAAAGAAAAGGCAAATACAACCCCCAAACTGAAGGCTCGGATCATTTGTTAGAATATGGTTAAAATTCAGTGTAAAGGCCTAAAGAAAAGATTCCTGAAGCTTCCAAAATTAATTCCATTGCCAACCCAACACAATGTATCCAGTTACAATGAATTAGTTGATCCATTTCAATCACTGGTCATGAACTACTTGCTAATCAGCCCTTGCTTTTGGAATGGTGTCAAGTTTACAAGACAAGTTGGAAGAGCAACATAGAGTACTCCTAGGTCCTCATCCCACATGTTCCCCTAACATTAGCATCGTACATAGATAATAATTGAGCATTTGTCAGAGTGAAGACCCCAACACTCATGTGCCACTGCTGACTAAGATTGGGTTGTATAGAGTAACTTAAGCACTGCTTTGGGTGATGATTTTACATTTATTTTTTAAGGTCATTAAGTTTGAGGGAAGAGGCACTATAATGGGATCTCCTCAGAAGCTCAAAAGTGAGCTTATTGGGCTAAATTCATATTGACATCACCTTGGATGGCAGCCACGGTACCTTTCATGTGGGGCGGGGCTAAAGTTTCATTTCCATCAGGCCCTGTGCTGTCATTTTTGGAGACAGGGGATTCCCCCAAAGTTGTTATTTTCAATGGAATTTTAAAAGATTTCCTCAGACTATTTTTCTTAGCCAACTGACTTAACAACAAGGGTTCATTATTTGGCAAAGTATTTTTCCTGTTTATGTGTTAATGCACACATCCAAGCAATCAAATCACACTTGTGCTGATGCTTTATGTAAGGTCCTATGAGAAGATTTTTATAAAATAAGACACTGTACTGGAAAATCCAAGATGTAGAGCTTCTGTTACCATGGCAACCAACTAACTGGCTGCACCTGGCTCTCTAGGGTAATTAATTTCTCGTGTGCTGGGATGGTCGGCTGCTTCTCAAGGCCAATGAAAGGGGAGAGAATAGCCTCTCTTTGAAATATTATACAATGGAATGAACATCAAATAGCTTTGGATATACTCTGATGTCACTCTTGTTGGTTTTGCATGTGAGTCATAAAATTGAGAAGTCAGACTTTGAGTTCTTTTGGCCCATTGGAGAGATCGCTATCACGCAAACCAGCTAACTAAGTCTTAAATATATTTTTCCTCAGGCTTGAGTTAGAAGATCTGGATCAAAATACACTTGTGGGTGCATAGCTGAGAGTATGGAAGAGAGAGCAAGGACCAGGTGAGATACATCACAAGGATACGGGTGTCCTTACGCTGACAGCACAGCAGGCTCCCCTGTATCCCTTCTTCTGGAGTCCTGACTGCATTAGTCTAGGGTGAGGCCTGAGAGCGGCATTTTCAAAAGATGATTAAATAGGCAGCTTTTGGGTACAAATCAAAATTCCACAGAATTCTGGCATAATAAACTTTGACCAAATGAAGCGAACATTTTTATAGACAAAAGACATTTACAACAGCAAGTCTCTTTGTTTCTAAGTAATTCTTGTTGTGCCACAAATTAATGAAAGTTTTAGAGAATGCTGAAGGTGGCAGAGGCCACAGACAATGCTCTTTAGATTTTTCTCCTTGTAATCTTAGTGAGATGTTATCTGAGCTTTGAGGATGCACCTTCCTTCTGTCTGGAGGAATTAATACGTCTGGGTGCCATACTCATTTTTAAAAGGTTTTCCTATTCCACTAGCCAGCTGCTAAATTTTGGAAATTTTGCAAACTGAATATTAAACTGTTAGCAGCTTGACACTGGCTGGCAGGACTGATTGTGTTCACATTTACACTGTGGTAATCAGCTTCACTTCTGGGAAGCTGAGTTGACAAATATCTACTGGCAAACAGCTGGTTTCCAACTGTGAGCAGATCAAGGGGATGGAATCTGACTGGGTTTCAATTTTTTAGCAACACCTTATCTTTTGCAGATATGGAAGCTAAGGCTGGGTTTTAGATGACTTGTCAAAAATTGTTGGCGGAAATGAGAATATCAACCCATGAGTGTCTGTCACATCAGTTCTGACTGTGACCTACAACCCTCCAGTTCAATATGAGATCAATATTATCAAAACAAGTCTGTTGTTGGATAATCTTTTTGCACACTATGAAGATGTGTCCTTGCCAAAGCACCTTCTGATTGGTTTAGTAAAGAGCCAAATGGCCAATAGGTAGGCAGGAGAGAGTAGGCGGGACTTCTAGGGAGAGAGGAACTCTAGAAAGAAGCGAGGCAGAGAGACGCCAAAGACAGACACTGAAGAAGCCAGACTTACACTATGAAGGATAGGTAACAAGCCACATGGCAGAACATAGATCAGTAGAAACAGGTTAATTTAAGTTATAAAAGCTAGTTATAAGTTAAAGGCCAAGCTTTCATATTTAATAATAATAAATTTTTGTGTCATTCTTTGGGGGCTGTCAGTCTCCAAAAGAAAATCAGGCAATATAAATCTCTATCCACACTGTGCCAATTTAGGGCTATGACATGTGGGGAGTTAAGGTGACACAGCTCTGTAATAGCTATGATCCATCCAGGCAAGGGAGTACTACAAAGTCGTTAAAAATGAGAGTTGCTCTGTGCATTGGTTTAGAAAGCTCCTCTATGCATATTTGCAAGGAAAATAAGCAAGGTGTAAAGTGATGTTTGGAGTGCACCAGTTTTTTATGAGGTGAGAAAAATTACTATATTTGCAAAAAAAATAAATATGGGAAGGATTAGGCAAAAACTTAACAGAGGAGTCTGATTGCTAAGAGAGGAAGGAGGGGAAAATATTTGTAAAAATAAAATATCTCTGCATTGAAAATGACACAAAGTCTCTGACCACTGATAACCGGCAATAATCCAGCATATTCCTATCAACAGAGTCAGCTGTTTATATTCCCATGTCAGATGAGATCTAATGCAAAAAAGATCACTTTGTAATCGTGTCTGAACATCTGCAAAACACAAAGAAGGAAAGGGGCATCATGCAAGCATAAAAGTAAGCATCTTACTGCATCTCTCATGGATAACTGTAAGCTCTGCCCTTCTACCATGACAGCTCCGGCTTTACTTTCTTCCTATACAAACACTCCAATTCCCTATCATTCAAGCACTCTCAAAGCCTTACAGCACTTGTTTTGTCCAAAGATCAGTTTCATTTTTTTCCCTCTGAAGGGGAAGCTCATGTCTACTCCCTCCTCTCAGTGCGAGGATCCCAGTTAGCTCGAACCTGCGCGTGCCCCGTGCATGTGGCTACAGTCTCTGTGAGTTCATATGTGCGTTAGTCCTGTTGCGTCAGGAAGACACCATTTCCTTGGTGCCATCCATCACCTTTGCCTCTTAGAATCTATCCCCCTCCTCTTCCATGTTGTTCCCTGAGCCTTGAGGGGAGGAGGGCTTTGATAGACGTTTTACTGAGGACCACGTGTTCCAAGGTCTCTCTCTCTCTCTCTCTCTCTCTCTCTCTCTCTCTCTCTCTCTCTGCACATTGTCACAGTGGGGTGCGGTGTCTCTGCATTTGTTCCTGTTTACTGCTGCAGGAAGCTTCACTGATGATGGCTGAGCAAGACTACCAAAGATCAATTTTAAATATATGAAAATAATATTCTGCAACTGTGGCTATCTAAGAGCATGTTATTAAGCCAAAGTGACGGTGTTATTTTAATATGAAGCCAAATTATCGTTCTCAATAAGCAATGGAAAATAACTGGCCGATCTGATATATGATAAGAAAAATGCTGTGGATGAAAGGGAAGGAATGCATGTATGAAAGCTTGTGCAGGGCTTCAATTTTTCTTACTTAGAAATAAGTGGAATTAATTTTTTACTTATGTTCATTTCTGTAAGAAGATGGCATTTTTTATTTGTAATACCCAATCTCTAAACATCATCTGTATACCAGGCCCTAGGTATTCAAAATGAATAAGATTTCGTTGAGGCTGCCAAGTGGTGTGTTTCCTGTAAGACTAGTTCTTTCTCCTGCCAGGTCCTGTTTCAACATTTCCTTCCTAAGACCAGTTTTGTGTGGCTATGTGATCACTGTCTCTCTTCTGTCCCCGTTTATGACTATTGGCTCTTGGGCAGCAGAGACTCCATGAATCTCATTCAGTGGTGTGCGGCTAGTGCCCTGGTGGAGAAACAAACACGAGCAGATATATGTACTCAGATATATGTAACTCAGTTATCTTCCCCAAATCCAGGTCCATCTGGAACCTCAGAAAGGGACCTTCTTTGTAAATGGGATTTTTGAAGACTCAATTAAGACGAAGTTTGCCATAGTGGCTCAGACCTGTAATCCTCACAGTCTAGAGGCTGAAGCAGAAGCTTGCCTCAAGTTTGAGGCTAGCATGGGTTACATAGTGAGTTCTAAGCTAGCCTGGCTTATGGCATGAGAAAACATCCCAAAACAAAACAAAATGATGAAGAATTCATACCAATCAATCTTGTAAAAGAGAAAACATAGAGGGAAGAGAACATGTGATATCAAAGACAGAGGTTGGAGTGATACGACTGTAAATCAAGGGATATCAAGACCTTACACTTACCACTCACCAGAAGCTAGTGAATGTTATAGGAATTCTGTTATTGTCATGGCCATTATCCAATTGAAAAGAGCATTTGATTTGAGAGGCAGAGTTAACATTCAGCTGGCTGGAATGAATCAAGAAGTTCTCAGAGGAACCAGGGCAAACGTAAGAGCAGCCCTGGAAGAAATTGGAAGGACTGGAAGGTTGCCTAGGACTTTTGGAGCCAGAAGATGAATGGTGGTGAGGACATCACAACCATAGTAATTATCAGTGGTTCTTATATTTGTACTCAAGTTTTATAACAGTAAAGATATCCCTTCTTTCAGCACCCAACATGGGGCTTGAACACACAACCCCAAGATTAAGAGTCTCATGCTCTACCACCTGAACAAGTTGGCATAAAACATATTACAGGCATACCACACAATCCTACAGAACAAGCAATTATAGAAAGATGTAATTACACTTAAAAATAAATGCTTAATAAACAGAAAGGGTAATAACAAACCCTAGAGATAGATTGCACAGTGCTTATTGAACTTTAAATTTTTAAATGATAATGAAAAGGGGAAAACAGCTGCAGAGAGACAGTGGAAAATAGAAAAGATAAAAAAAAAAGAAAAACACTGAACTAAATCAGCCAATATACTTTAAAGAGGTGTTGACCTCAAAATGGAAATCAGGATATGTGTTATATTGGGGAAGAGGTTTTGCTTTTGTTTCCACAGAAGGAGAAAAGCAATGGATACCATCAAAATTGATAAAGATTTGATTCGAACATGACAGACTCTTGATTAGAAGAGGTGATAATACCATCACAATTTAATCTTGAAAAAGAAAAACTTGACAAAATTAAAATCAGTGCAGGGTTTTGTTTTTGTCTTTCCAGGAGAATAAAAACATCCAACTGAAGAATCTAAAGATCTTTGGACAAAATGAAGTATCAGAAGAAAAAGGGAGGAAAATTTGTAAAAAAAAAAAAAAAAAAAAAAACCAAGAAAAGAGTAAATTGACCTAATGGTATGGCATACTTTTAGCATGATAAAATTTCATAAGCCTTTCAAAATGTCTGTTTTTGTTGTGTAAATATACCACATTTTCCTTATTCATTCTTCAGTCTAATGGCGTTTAGCTTATTTCCAGTTTATGGCTATGACAAAAAAAAATGCTGCTATGAATGAACATAGTTGAGAACATGTTCTTGTGGTACAATTGAGCATCCTTTGGATATATACCCAAAAGTGGTACTGCTGAGTCTTTAGGTAGGTTGTTTCCTAATTTTCCTAATTTTCTGAGAAATCACCACACTGACATCCAAAGTAGATGTACCAGTTTGCACTCCCACCAGAAATGGAGGAGTGTTTCATTTACCCCACACCCTCTTCTGCATAAGCTGTCATCAGTGTTTTTGATCTTGGCCATTCTTACAGGTCTAAGATAAAATCTCACAGTTGTTTTGATTTGTGTTTCTTTGATGGCTAAGGATGTCAAGCATTTCCTTAATGCTTTCAGCCATTTTAGATTTTTCTGTTGAGAATTCTCTGTTTAGGCCTGTATCCCATTTTTTAAATGGATTATTTGGAGATCAGTCCTCTGACCAAAGTGGAGTTCGTGAAGATCTTTTGCCATTCTGTAGGCTGCCATTTTGTCTTGTTGACCATGTTCTTTGCTTTTCAGTTTCAGGAGGTCCATTTATTAGTTGTTTATCTCAGTGTCTGTGTTACTGGGTTATATTTAGGAAGTGGTCTTCTGTGCCAGTGTGTCCAAGTATACTTCCCATATTCTCTTCTATGAGTTTCAGTGTGGTTGGCTTTATGTTGAGGTCTTTGATCCATTTGGACTTGAGTTTTGTGCATGGCAATAGATATGGTTCTATTTTCATTCTTCTACATGTTGATATCCAGTTATGCCAGCACTATTTGCTAAATATGCTTTCTTTTTTTCCATTTGATATTTTTTATTTATTTATTTATTAAAAATTTCCACCTCCTCCTCGCCTCCCTTTTCTCTCCTCCTCCCCACCTCCCCCTCCCTCTCTAGTCCTAAGAGCAGTCAGGGTTCCCTGCCCCGTGGGAAGTCCAAGGTCCTCTCCCCTCCATCCAGGTCTATAAGGGTGATCATCCAAACAAACCAGGCTCCCACAAAGTCAGTCCATGCAGTAGAATAAAAACCCAGTGTCATTGTCCTTGGCTTCTCAGTCAGCCTTCATTGCCAGCCACGTTCAGAATGTCCATTTTGATCACATGTTCCATCACTCCCAGTCCAGCTGGCCTTGGTGAGCTTCCATTAGATCAGTCCCACCATCAGTCTCAGTGCTGGATCACCCCTCATGATCCTGACTTCCTTGCTCATGTTCTCCCTCCTTCTGCTCATCATTTGGCCCTTGGGAGCTAAGTCCAGTGCTCCAATGTGGGTCTCTGTCTCTGTCTCCATCCATCGCCAGATGAAGGTTCTATGGTGATATACAAGATATTCATCAGTGTGACTATGGAACAAGGCCAGTTCAGGCACCGTCTCTTCTGCTGCCCAAGGAAAAATCTGAGGACCTCTCCTTGTACCTGGGAACCTCTCTAGAGACAAGTCTCTTGCAAACCCTAAAATGGCTCCCTTAAATAAGATATTTACTTCCCTGCTCCCATATCCACCCATCCTCCATCCCACCCATCTCAGTTTCCTGAGAAACTGCCACACTGATTTCCACAGTGGCTGCACAAGTTTGCATTCCCAGCAACAATGGATGAGTGTTCCCCTCACCCCACATCCTCTCCAGCATTGGCTATCATTGGTGTTTTTGACTTTAGCTATTCTGACAGGTGTAAGATGGTATTTCAATGTTGCTTTCATTTGCATTTCCCTGATCACTAAGGAGGTTGAGAATGACCTTAAGTGTCTTTTGGTCATTTGAAGTTCTTCTGTTGAGAATTCTCTGTTCAGTTCAGTACCCAATTTTTTAATTGGGTTAATTAGAGTTTTAGTGTCTAGTTTCTTGAGTTCTTTATATATTTTGAAGATCAGACCTTTGTCTGATGTGGAGTTGGTGAAGATCTTCTCCCATTCAGTAGGTTGCTTCATTTTCATTGAATTTAGAAGGTCTTTAATTTCTTCCTTAACCCATTGATGATTCAGGTGAGCATTGTTTAATTTCCATGTGTTTGTGGGCTTTCTGAAATTAGTGTTGCTGTTGAATTCTAATTTTAAGCCATTGTGATCCATTAAGATACATGGAATTATTCCATTTTTTAATCTGTTGAGGTTTGCTTTGTTACTTAGTGTGTGGTTAATTTTTGAGAAGGTTCCATGAGTTGATGAGAAGAATGTATACTCTTATATGTTTGGATGTAATATTCTATAGATGTCTGTTAAGTCCATTTGAGTCATAACTTCTGTTAGTTTCCTTGTTTCTCTGTTAAGTTTCTGTCTGGCAGACCTGTCCAGGGGTGAGAGTGGGGTGTTGACGTCTTCCACTGTTAGTGTGTGGAGTTTAATGTCTTATTTAAGCTTTCGTAGTGTTTCTTTACATATGAAGGTACCCTTGTATTTGGGGCATAGATGTTCTGTATTGAGAATTCTTCATGATGAATTTTTCTTGTGACTAACATAAAATGTCCTTCTTTGTTTCTTTTGATTGGTTTCAGTTTGAAGTCTATTTTGTTAGATATTTGGATAGCTATACCAGCTTGTTTCTTAGGTCTATTGGATTGAAAAATTTTCTCCAACCCTTCACTGTAAAGCAATGTCTGTCTATGAGGTTCAAGTGTATTTCTTGTATACAGCAGAAGGATGGATTCTGTTTTTGTATCCAATATGTTAGCCTGTGTCTGTTTATAAGTGAGTTGAGTCCATTTATATGAAGGGATATTAATGACCAGTGATTCCTAGTTCCTGTTATCTTAGTTTTCACTGTTGGTGATATTATTGTGGGTGTTTCTTCCTCCTTTGGAATTTGTTGTTGTGAGATCATGTTGTGAGATCAAAAGCCTGTGCTTTTGTGGATGTAGCTAACTTCCTTAGGTTGGAGTTTTCCTTTTAGTACTTTGTATAGGACTGGGTTTGTGGCTATGTATTGGTTAAAACTTGTCCTGTCATGAAATATATTATTTGGTCTGTCTATGGTAATTGAAAGTTTTGCTGGGTTTCATAATCTGGGCTTATCATCTGTGGTTTCTTTATGTCTGCATAACACTTGACTAGGACCTTCTGGCTTTCATTGTTTCCATTGAGAAGTCGGGTATAATTCTGATAGGTCTGCCTTTGTATGTTACTTGACATTTTTTCTTTCCAGCTCTTAATATTCTTTCTTTATTCTGTATGTTTAGTGTTTTGATTATTATGTGGTGAGAGGACTATTTTGGATCCAGTCTATTTGGTGTTCTGTAAGCTTCTTTTTTTTATTACTTTGTAAATAATACTATTCAAAATTTCCACTTCCTCCCCTCCTCCCATTTCCCTGCCACTCCCCCACTCACCCTCCCTCCCTCACCCACCAGTCCTATGAGAAGTAAGGGTACCCTGCATTGTGGGAAGTCCAAGGCTCCCCCTCCATCCAGGCTTAGGAAGGTATGCATCCAAATAGACTAGGATCCCAAAAAGCCAATACATATAGTAGAGACAAATCCCAGTACCATTATCATTGGCTTCTCAGTCTGCCCCAATTGTCAGCCACATTCAGAAGGTCCAGTTTGATCCCATGCTTGTTCAGTACCAGTCAAGCTGGATTTGGTGAGCTCCCATTAGATCAGGCACACTGTCTCAGTGGGTGGACCAACCCTTCATGGACCTGACTTCCTTGCTCATATTCTCCCTCCTTCTGCTCTTCAACTGGACCTTGGGAGCTCAATCTAGTGCTGTCGGTCTCTGTCTCTATGTCCATCTGTCACCAGAGGAAGGTTCTATGGTGATTTTCAAGATAGTCATTAGTCTGACTATGGGACAAGGCCAGTTCAGGCTTCCTTGCCTCCACTGTCCATAGTCCTAGCTGGGGACATCCCCATGGATACCTGGGAACCCCACTAGAGCCAAGCCTCTTGCCAATCCCAAAATGGCTCCCTTAACTAAGATATCTTCTTCCTTGCTCACATATTTGTCCTTCTCCCTCTCAACAATCCCACTCCCCCAAGCTCTCCCAAACCTTCCCCTTCTCCCTTCTCTCTCTCCCTCTCCCCCTCCTCCACCCCACCCCACCCCCATCCTCCCAACGTTTGCCTGGCAATCTTGTCTGCTTCCAGTTTCCAGGAGGATCTATATATGTTTTTCTTTGGGTTTACCTTATTACTTAACTTCTCTAGGATCGTGAACTATAGGCTCAATGTCCTTTGTTTATGGTTAGAATCCACTAATGAGTACATACCATATTCATATTTTTGGGGTCTGGGCTATTTCACTCAGGATAGTGTTTTCTATTTCCATCCATTTGCATGCAAAATTCAAGATGTCATTGTTTTTTACCATTGAGTAGTACTCTAATGTGTAGATGTGCCACACTTTCTTTATCCATTCTTCCATTGAGGGACATCTACATTGTTTTCAGGTTCTGGCAATTACAAATAATCCTGCTATGGACATAGTTGAACAAATGCTTTTGTAGTATGATTGGGCATTCCAACAGTGGTATTGCTGGATCCTGAGGTAGGTTGACTCCCACTTTTCTGAGAAACTGCCATACTGATTTCCAAAGTGGTTGCACAAATTTGCATTCTCACCAGCAATGGATGAGTATTCCCCTTACTCCACATCCTCTCCAGCATAGGTTATCATTGGTGTTTTTTATTTTATCCATTCTGAAAGGTGTAAGATGGTTATCTCAACATTGTTTTGATTTGCATTTCCCTGAGAGCTAAGGAAGTTGAACATGTCCTTAAGTATCTTTTGGCCATTTGAAATTCTTCTGTTGAAATTCTCTGTTCAGTTCAGTACCCCATTTTTTAATTGGGTTATTTAGAGTTTTAATATCTAGTTTCTTGAGTTCTTTATATATTTTGGAGATCAAACCTTTGTCTGATGTGTGGTTGTTGAAGATCTTCTCCCATTCAGTAGGTTGCCTTTTTGTCTTAATGACTGTGTCCTTTGCCTTACAGAAGCTTCTCAGTTTCAGGAGGTCCCATTTATTAATTGTTGGTCTTATTGTCTGTGCTATTGGGTTATACATAGGAAGTGGTCTCCTGTGCCCATGTCTTGCAGGCTACTTCCCACTTTCTCTTCAATCAGATTCAGTGTGATTAAATTTATATTGAGTTCTTTAATTCATTTTGACTTGAATTTTGTGCATGGTGATAGATATGGATCAATTTTCATTCTTCTACAGGTTGACATCTAGTTATGTCAGCACCATTTGTTGAAGATGCTTTCTTTCTTCCATTGTATAATTTTAGTTCTTTTGCCGAAAATCAGGTGTTCATAGGTTTGTGGATTAATATCTAGGTCTTCAATTCAATTCCGTTGGTCGATGTCTCTGTTTTTATGCCAATACCAATCTGTTTTCATTACTGTAGCTCTGTAATAGAGTTTGAAGTCAGGGATGGTAATGCCTCCAGAAGTTCCTTTATTGTATAGGATTGTTTTGGTTCTCCTGGGTTTTATATTTTTCCATATAACGTTGATTATTGTTCTCTCAAGGTCTGTGAAGAATTGTGCTGGGATTTTGTTAGGGACTGCACTGAATCTATAGATTGCCTTTGGTAGAATTGTCATTTATACTATGTTGATCCTACCCATCCAAGATAATGGGAGATCCTTCCATTTTCTGGTATCCTCTTCAGTTTCTTTCTTCAAAGACTTAAAGTTCTTGTCAAATAGATGTTTCACTTCCTTGGTTAGTGTTACCCCACAATACTTTATGCTATTTGTGGCTATCATGAAAGATGAAGTTTCTCTGATTTCCCTTCCACGTCTTTATCTTTTGTGTATAGGAGGGCTACTGATTTTTTTGAGTTGATCTTGTATCCTGCCACATTACTAAAGATGTTTATCAGCTGTAGGAGTTCTCTGGTAGAGTTTTTTGGGGTGACTTATGTACACTATGATATCATCTGCAAATAGCAAAAGTTTGACTTCTTCCTTTCCAATTCAAATCCCCTTGATCATATTATGTTGTCTTTTTGCTATTGCTAGGATTTCAAGTACTATTTTGAAGAGATATGGAGAGAGTGAACAGCCTTGTCTTGTTCCTAATTTTAGTGGAATGGCTTTGAGTTTCTTTTCATTTAATTCGATGTTAGCTGTCAGCTTGCTGTATATTGCTTTTATTAGATTTAGATATGATCCTTGTATCCCTAATCTATCCAAGACCTTTACATAAAGGAGTGTTGAATTTTGTCAAATGTTTTTTGGCATCTAATGAAATGATCATATGGTTTTTTTCTTTCAGTTTATTTATATAATGGGTTACATTGATAGATTTTCATATGTTTAACCAGCCCTGCATCTCTGGGATGAAGCCAACTTGATCATAATGGATGATTTTTTTGGTGTGTTCTTGGATTCGGTTTGCCAGAATTTTATTGAGAATTTTTGCATCGATGTTCATGAGTGAGATTGGTCTGTAATTCTCTTTCTCTGTTGAGTCTTTGTGTGGTTTTGGCATCAGGGTGACTGTAGCTTCATAAAAAGTGTTTGGTAATGACTCTTCTGTTTCTATTATGTGGAACACATTAAAAAGTATAGGTATTAGCTCTTTTTGGATGTTCTGGTAGAATTCTGCACTAAAACCATCTGGTCCTGTTTTGTGTTTGTTTGTTTGTTTTTGTTTTTTGTTTGGGAGGTTTTTTTATGACAGCTTCTATTTCCTTGTGACTTATAGGTCTATTTAAACTGTTCACCTTGTCTTGATTTAATTTTGGTATATGGTATTTATATAAAAACTGCCCATTTCTTTTACATTTTCCAATTTTGTGGCATACAGGCTTTTGTAGTAAGACTTAATGATTCTCTGAATTTCCTCAGTGTCTGTTGTTATGCCCCCACTTTCATTTCTGATCTTATTAATTTGAGTGTTCTCTCTCTGCCTTTTGATGGGTTTGGATAGGGGTTTGTCAATCTTGTTGATTTTCTCAAAGAACCAGCTCTTTGTTTCAATGATTCTTTGGATTGTTTTCTGTGTTTCTATTTTATTGATTTCTGCCCTAAGTTTGATTATTTCCTGTCTTCTACTCCTTCTGGGCGAATCTGCTTCTTTTTTTCTAGAGCTTTCAGCTGTGCTGTTAAGTCTCTAATGTGAGATTTCTCCATTTTCTTTATGTGGGCACATAGTGCTATGAACTTTTCTCTTAGCACTGCTTTCATAGTGTCCCAAAGGTTTGGGTATGCTGTGTCTTCATTTTTGTTAAATTAAAGGAGGACTTTAAATTCTTTCTTCATTTCTTCCTTAACCCAGAGGTAGTTCAGTAGTTGACTGTTCAGTTTCCATGAGTTTGTAGGTTTTCTGGGGGTGGAATTGTTGTGAAATTCTAACTATATTCCATGGTGATCCGATAAGACACAGGTGGTTACTATATTTTTTTTGTATCTGTGAATGTTTGCTTTGTTACCGATTATGTGATTAATTTTCAAGAAGGTTACATGAAATGTTGAGAAGAAGGTATATTCTTTCCTGTTTGGGTGGAATGTTCTATAGATGTCTGTTGAGTCCATTTGATTCATTACATCTGTTAGTTCTCTTATTTCTCTGTTAAGTTTCTGTCTGGCTGACCTGTCCATTGGTGAGAGAGGAGTGTTGAAATCTCCTACTATTCATGTGTGGGATTTGATGTGTTATTTGAGTAATGTTTAGTTTATTTTCTAGTAATGTTTCTTTTACATATGTGGGTGCTTTCATAGTAGGTGCAAAGATATTCAGGATTGAGACTTCATCTTGATGAATTGTTCCTGTTATGAGTATAATGTGTCCTTCTCCATCTCTTCTGATTGATTTTAGTTTGAAATCAATTTTGTTAAATATTAGGATAGCAACACCCACTTGTTTCTTAGGTCCATTTGATTGAAAAACCTTTCCTCAACTCTTTACTCTGAGTTGTCTTTGAGATTGAAGTGTGTTTCTTGTAAACAGCAGAAGGATGGATCCTGTTTTTGTATCCATTCTCTTAACCTGTGCTTTTTTATAGGTGAATTGAGTCCTTTGATATTAAGTGATATTAATGACCAGTGGTTGTTAACTCTGGTTATTTTTTGTGGTAGTGTTTGTGTGTTTCCCTTCACTGAGTTGTGTTAGTGGACAGTTGTCAGATGTCTGTGCTATTGTGGGTGTTGTCAGCTTCCTTGAATTGAGGTTTTCCTTCTAGTACTTTCTGTAAGACTTGGTTTGTGAATCCATATTGTTTAAATCTGTTTTTGTCATGGAATATCTTGTTTTCTCCATCAGTGGTGATTCAAAGCTTTGCTGGGTATAGTAGTCTGGGCTTGTATCCATGGTCTCTTAGTGTCCTAGCATGTCTATCCAAGACCTTCTGGCTTTCATGGTTTCCATTGAGAAGTCAGCAGTAATTTTGATAGGTTTACCTTTATATGTTATTTGACCTTTTTCCTTTGCAGCTCTTAATATTCTTTCTTTATTCTGTATGTTTTGTGTTTTGATTATATTATGGCAAGGGGATGTTTTTATTTGATCCAATCTATTTGGTGTTCTGTAAGCTTGTACCTTCATAGGAATATCTTTCGTTAGGCTCGGAAAGTTTTCTTTTATAATTTTGTTGAATATATTTTCTGGGCCTTTGAGCTATAATTCTTATCCTTCTTCTACCCCTATTATTCTTAGGTTTGGTCTTTTCATGATGTCCCAGATTTCCTGGATGTTTTGTGTTAAGATTTGTTGGATTTGCTGTTTTCTTTGGTCAATGAGTCTATTCCCTCTATAGTATCTTCAGCACCTGAGATTCTTTCTTCTCTCTCTTGTATTCTGTTGGTTATACTTGTCTCTGTAGTTCCTGTTCATTTAACCCAGATTTTCCATATCCAGCTATCTCTAGGTTTGTATTTTCTTTATTACCTCCATTTTGGTCTTCAAGTTTTGAACTGCTTCCTTTACCTGTTTGATTGCTTTTTCTTGTTTTTCTTGGGTATCTTTGACTGATTTATTAATTTCTTCTTTTTGTCTTCTATTCCATTTCTTTAAGGGAGTTTTTCACTTCCTGTTTAAGGGTCTCCATTATTTTTATAAGGTTATGTTTAAAGTCGATTTCTTCTACTTCTTCTGGGCTAGGATGTTCAAGTCTTCCTGTTGCATGTTCGCTGGATTCTGGTGTTATCAGGTTGCTTTTCAGGTTGTTGGAGGAATTCTTGCCTTGGTGCCTGCCCATCTCTTCCTTCAAATGAGGCCAACAGAGTCTTTGCGTCTTGGTTCAATCCTTGCTGTGGCTGACTGTGCACTTGAGAGTTTTTCTTGTTCTGCCCTCTCTTGGGTCCCCTCAGCACTGGAGCTGACTCTCAGATCCCCTCCACCCTGAAGCAGGTTGTGCTGGGGGATCTAAGAACTGCACAGATGAAAAGGAGTGCTTGGGGGCAAATGAACTCAGTTCCCTGGTGCTGTCTGGCCAGGTGGCCACTCACTCACCACTCCGGATCTCCTCAGCACCTCTGTAAGCTTCTTTTATCTTTATATGCATATCTTTCTTTTGGTGGGGAAAGTTTTCTTTTATAATTTTGTTAAATATATTTTCTGTGCTTTTAAATTGGACATTTTCTCCTTCTTCTATCCCTGTTATTCTTAAGTTTGGTCTTTTCATGGTGTTCCATATTTCCTGGATATTTTGTGTTCATATTTTGTTAGATTTAATTTTTCTTTGACCAATGAGTCTATTTCCTCTATTGTATCTTGAGTGTTTGGGATTCTGACATTCATCTCTTGTGTTCTGCTCTTTATGCTTGCATTTGCATTTGTGTTTCCTGATTATTTTCTCATAATTTCCATTTCTATAATTCCCTCGAGTTTGTGTTTTCTTTATTGTCTCTACTTTGTTTTTTGAAGTCTTGAATAGTCTCTTTCATCTGTTTGATTGCTTTTTTTGGTTTTCTTTAAGAAATTTGTTAATTTCTTCCAATTTTTTGTTTATCTTTTCCTCCATTTCTTTGAGGGAATTTCTCATTTCCTCTTTAATGGCCTTAAACATTCTCCTAAAGTTATTGTTTAGGTCATTTTCTTCTGCTTCATCTATTTTTGGTTGTTCAAGTCTTGCTATTGTAGGACCAGTAGTTGTTGTTGATGCTGTGTTGCTCTTTGTGTTGTTGAATGGTTCTTACTTTGTCTACCCATCTTTTCCTCTGATTGGTGTAGTTTGGGCTATGTCTTTGTGATCAGTGATCAATCCTCCAGGTGCCAGTGGATCCAAAACTCAGGTGGTTTCTCCTCTTGGTATAGTCAGGGCCTTGGTTCCAGTCACCTTAGAAGTCATTTAGTGTTCCTGGAGGTCACTCAGTGCTCCTGTGGGTCACTGTGCAATCCCAGAAGTCATTTGGACCTGCTCCCATCAGGTTGCTTGATTGGAGCTGCTCCTCCTGAGGTTGTTGCCTTGGGCCTGTTCCAGCAGAGGTCTCTGATTCAGGCCTGCTCCCTCAGTAGTTGCTCCTTTGTACCTGCTCCTATGGAGGTCACTGCCTCAGGCCTGCTCCAGTGGAATTCCAAACCATACTTGTTAAGAGAAAGTTCAAAGTCTCTCTCATATCAAAAGAGTCAGCTGGTAAAAGACAGAAGAAAACCAAAATTTAGGGACTATGATATTGTCACTAATCTCATATCCCTTCGATTTATTTTACTCTTTAAAACTTAAATACTATCTCAAAATTTAAACTTTCTGTTTGATATTGATGATCTTATAGAATACTAACTAATTCTAACCTTTGGTAGGTTCAATGTAGCTTCCTGTACTTGATTTCAGGCTTGAGTCTAAAGCAGATATTTAGAAATTAAGTCTGTGTATCCTGGACATATTTAATAGATCATGGTCCTTTAACCTCCCCAAGATTATAGCAATGGCATTTAACATGTTTTAAGTTTTTCCAAAGTGAACGATGAACATCCCTAACAGCGATCTGTGAAGTTTTCAAAATATGATGGGGCCCCACAATGATGATTCTACTTGCATTACGGTAATGCCACTAAATTGACAATCAACATCTAAAGATCAGCTTTGGACTGCAAACTGCTCAGTACAATTTCAAGACAGGTAGTTAAGATGATACAGTCTATTTGACTACTCCAATCAGGAATTCAGATAACCTTGCATTGCCCTGTCACACAAGACTGGACAACAGCTGGATTCCCATTATCTCTGTTTTCTCAGGGAACCCTAAAGATGGCAACACCCATGTCAATAGAAAACAGTCTAGAATATATGATGCCCACATTCCAAAGAGCTGGGATGGATGATTGTTGGTTGCTCAATGGATTATAGATATTTGTCATGATTCAGGGGGCTGGTTGCAAGTTGTTACTGGTTGTGGCCAAGAAAATACTATTCAAAAGATGTTAGATTTTGGGATCTCATTCTAAAAAAAGGGGGGGATATAGGAATGACAAAAAAAGAGTAGATTATTGAATCTATTTTAATCCGAAAAGCAACTACTGATAAAAAATTCACATTGGTAAGGATTTTTATATATTGATACAAATTTAAGGTTATTTTTGTTATACTGTACATGTTTCTACTCCTGTTTATGATATTTTTGTATATTGATATAAATTTAAACTTGTACTGTATATGTATTTCTATTTTTGCTTAAGGTATTTCATATACAGCTTGTACCTATACAACTTGTTTAATTATGCAATGTGAAGTTTTACTCCTTGAAAGTTATTTAGGCTACAAGAAATATAGGTGAATGATATTCCATAACTATCAAACTTATAGTCATGTTGTTACTTTTCAAAATCAGACAGAGATATATTTTAGATAGATAGGTGATCTTCAAACACTTCAAAGATCTACAGAAATTGGCATTTCAAATGTTTTAATAGCATAGACTTTTCTTGACAAGAGATATATTTGCCCCTGGTAGCACAAATGATAGGTATCAAGAAACTCCTTATGGAGTTTGCTTTCTTTGCGGCAAAAGATAGTTGTTTGGGCAAGACTGTTGAGCTTTGCCAAGACAAGGTAGGAATGTCCTGCTTCGGAAAAAAGTCTGTGAGATATTCTAGGTCTATAGGCAAAAAACAGATGCCCCAAAGTTTCAGAGGAGTGTTGGGTAACATTCCAGACAGACAGCTGTGTCTGTCATTTCTCTTAATTTTGGAACTCATTTGTTATGCACTTCCTGGGGTTGAAGACTAGACAGTTACAGTTCTCCTGAATCATGGTTAAAATATTAGGTGAAAAACATTGAACTCTTTAGGAGAGGAGAACTAATGGAGTAATCTCTCTAAATTTGCCCACTACATATGGACAGGACATTGAGTATGTATTTCTTACTTGATAATTGTTCTTGTTGTATGCAGTTTCATTTTTGTTAAGGTTATTACCCTTCCTTTCTATTTGGACAATACTTGATAATTATTCTTATTGTATACAGTTTTACTTGTTAGAGTGAGAACCTTTTCTTTTTTAATTTGATGAAAAAAGCAAAATGTTACAGAATTCTGTTATTGTCACTGTCTGTTGTCCAACTGAATAGAGTGTTTGGTTCAGAGACTGAACTCACATTCAGCAGAACAGAATGGATCAATAAGTCCTTGGAGGACCCAGGATGAGAGAAAGTTTTACAATGGAGATGTTCAACCAGTAAAATCTATATAGACATTCCAAAATCTAAAAAAAAAAGAAAAAAGAAAACTCAAATATGAAATACCTCTGATCCCAAGCTATTAGGATAAAAGACAGATTCAGCTCTAGAAAGACTCCTAAATAGTTCAGAGTTGTGTTGCTCATGAAGAGAACCCGAGATCAGTTTCCAGCACCCATGTCAGGTGGCTCACAAACCACCTATAACTCTAGCTTCTGGAGATTGGTCACCCTCTTCTGGCCTCTTCAGGCATCTGCACTCATGCGCACACACGCCCACATACACATAATTGAAGAAGATAAAATACAACTATCTTTTTAAGGTTGATGGGGGGCAGTGAAACAAGTCCAGTGCCTTGTGTCCTTTCTGGCTAGCAGTCCTAAGTAATCAGACTCTTCTTCCTCAGGATTATCCTCGGGGTTTAGTATATACTTGCTGTGTGTCTACCTCCCCCCCCCCAAATATTTATCTTCACAATCTTGTAATCATACAATTCTATAGCTTGAAAATAACATAGTTTATAGTTTTCCACAGGGGTTATATAGAGTAGACATCAAGTTAAGCTGAACTCATGTGTATGATGTTTGTCTTCCTGGACTGAGAAATAACGTGTCCATGCCATAGGCTCTGTGAGAACCAGTGGCCTACATAGGTCCATGACAGTGGGCCTTGGATCCAAACACAATCTGGTCTGTCTTGGCAAGAAAAACTCAAGAATCGTTTTTGAAGATCAGGGAACTAGAAAATCCCCTAAAGGCTGGTCTTGCTGAGAAGCATCACTAATCCCGTTAAGCCCCTAAACTTCAGCCACCCAAACGTGAAATATGAAGCTACTTAAATAGCATTTCTTCTCTTGACTGAGGTGCTGAGAACACTTTTCCACCCAGTTTTTCGACACTGTAATTGAATTAATCCCTAGAGGCATTGCCATCTCTGCCAGGGTGAGGAGAAAGGGAGACCAAAGCGTCTGTCTTCTCACTGTCTAACACACGTGAATGTGGTGAACTCTCTGTAAAAACAAGAAGGAACGTGGGATTTTCTTGTCATTGAGAGGGAGCCAAAAGAAAGAAAGGCATTGCGAACTTTGGAGAACTGTCCTTAGAACTTGATCTGTAAAAGAGTAAGAGGGTATTCCACTTCCTCTCTTCCTCAGTCACCAAACTGGCACCTAATTCCAGTTTAGAGGACACTGTGCGGTGGATGGAACTTTCTGGGATAAGCAGACTGAGAATAGAGGAGGGTTACTGGGTGGAGTCATTGATGAGAAACAAACAAAAAAATACAGGTAAGCAGAGAAATAAAAAAATTGGAAAAGCTCTGGACTATAACATCAGTAAGAATATTTCCAACCTAAACCTTTCCCAACCTATTTTGAGCACACCTGTAGACCCATGCTCCTATTTCTCTACAGCTGTGCAGGGAAGACTCCTTCCTACGCCGAGGCTGGTCCTGTTTTCCTGCCTTCACCCTGCAGCAGGCCCTCCTTCTTTGCCCCCACTGCCTTGTTCAGTTGATGATGGCTGCCATTGTCATAGCCTCCCTCTCCTGTGTCTCATTATGCTTGAATCTCACTTCCAGTGACCTCTTCCAGCAAAACTCTCAGTGAGAGGCTAGACCATAAACCCAGTGCCTTTTGTCACCTCATTATCTGAATTCCCAGTGACATTCCACACGGCCCACTCCCACCGCTTGTGGCTTTTGACCAATCCCCATGGGTACGTGCATGCTGCTGTTCAGCTTCTTCTCTTCATTTTAGAGTCCAGGATCCCAGTCAGAGTCACAGTGAGCAGACCTTCCGGGCTCCATCTATGTAGTCAAAGAAGTCCCCTACAGGCTAGAGTCCAGAGACTAACCTAACCTATGCCATCCTCCATAGCAGTGCCTGGAAGCTTGCCTCCTAGGTGATTCTAGATCCTTTCAGGTTGACAACTCCAACTCCTGTACCATATTATCTGGCTTAATGCCCACTGGCCTGCATCCCACTATCATATTTGGGGCAATACTATTGACAGGTGAATCACCCATCGTGATTCAGTGATTTCATAAACACCTTTAAAATGACCATCCATGATTTAAATACATAATTGAAAGAGGTAAATCTTCTATATTTACACTGACAGGGATTTGAAATAGCTAACTGTCCTGTGATACAAAGCAAGCCATTTGTCGTTATGGGAGCTTACCATTCGCTCTGAACTCTATGATTGAATCACTGTTGCCTTGAGGGATAGGGTTCTATTTAATCTATATCCAATTGTTCTGCTTGGGACCCATAAATTACTACAGACTTTTGACAGCTTGGGATACTATTTAATAAAATCAGTCTTGGAATTTAATAATAACAATCATGTCATAAAGGTAGGAGTTTTAGGGTAAAGAGTGGGAACGTTTTGCTCATCTTAGCACCACAAAATATTACATCACAGAGGACATATCAAACAGAATATTATTCTCAGCAACTGCATCTTTTAATTAGAGACCTATTGCTTGCCAGTGATTGGGGCACTAACATCTAGGTTGCACTTATGGTCATCATTTGAGTTTCCCCTGACAAGAGATGTATATACAGCATTTCCACCACCCCGCTGTTTCTACCTGAGTTTCCCCCTGTTATTTAATAATCTGTTACGAAAAGAGTTGCATGTTTATGAGTCTGACTTTTCATTGACCAAGACTTAAGGCTCTTGGGGACTTTGAGCCGGAAACCATGGTGATCGTGCTGGTAAATATCACATTAGCATAATAAGCAGGAGGTTCTGATTTTGCAGCGGGAATACACATTTTATCCAGTACTAAAAATAGATTATTGCGATTATCTTGAAACCAACTTCAGTGTTTGCAGCTCATAAAGTGGCTCCGGTGGAAAGATCGAGCTTTGCAAGGGAGTTACCCCTCTTAGAACTTAGCAGACTTGCTGTCGGGCACATCATTTGCCTTGTACTCTCATCTCTTTGGCAAAACTAGCCTTTTATTGAGCAACAAGATTCACAAAAAATTATCTCATCTCACATGACTATTTGATAACCATCTAATCTTTAAAGAAAGTCGAAATTAGCAACAGTAGGCAAATGGTTAACTTTATGTCCTTTCTACTTTCCTGCGTTGAAGGCTATCTTTTCAAGGTGTTCAGTCTTAGATGTTAGCACCAATCATCCAATAGTAGAGTCTCCCCAATTCATAGTTCCGTTTCTGTGGCTTCAGTCATCCCCTCATCAACCACCATCTGAATACAATCAAGGAAAATTGTCATAAGTCAACAACACGCACATTTTACACTGTGATCCATTCTGAGTGCTCTGGCGAAATCTGTCACCATCCTGATCAATCCCACTCAACTCACTAGTCATACTTTCCCCAGGGTATCTACCCTGTATATACTACCTTCCCAACAGTCATTCATTTAGTAGTCATCCCTGTTATTAAATAAACTGCTATTATGTCCCAATGCTTGTATTCAAATAACCCCTTTGTCGCTATTCGCCTCATGTTATTTCACCACGCATGTATTCTATCCACATTGGTACAGGACAGGTGGATGTATTACAATAGAACATTTTAAGATACCACATTTATAGAACTTGTGTTACAGCCAATTCTTAAGGTTCTTCTCTTTCATTATTAGCCTCTTTTGATAACTTCTGTTCCTAACTTAGGAATTGAATTTTATCACAAATATGTACAGATCAGAAAAGGGTATGAAGTTTAATATTATCTCTAGTTTCAGGTGCCCACAGGGAGTCTTAGAGCCTCTCTCCTGTGGGTAAGAGCGGCTACCACACATGAAATGGAGGCTAAACTGCCTGTCATCTTTGAAATGACTGCATTTGTTGTCAAGAACAATAGTAACAGCAACTCATTCATCCTTCTGAATGTTTGTCACTATTTTGGGGCATCTGTGGTTAGTCACATCTGTGCTACCCTTGTAACCAAGTTTGCACAGATGTCCTTTAGGATCCCCAGAGTGCCCTCAGCATCAAGAGAACCACTGGGGAAGAGAGCTGTGCTTCCCCCCACTTCATCCCTTGTAGAGACCATTGGTGGCTGAGCATTCTAAACTACTGAAGAGAGAAGCCGCAGAGAAAATGACAAAAGAAAATGCCTGTGCTGGGTCAGTGTTGAGAAGTAAAGGACAGACGCATAAGGACTGGTCACTGCGGCTATCGCTTGGTTTCTTTCTTCCAGGTAATCTGGGTTGCTTTAAAATAGCTAAAGGGGGTCTTGGATGTAAACGGAGAATAACTTTAAACATGTGTGCCCTGGGCTGGGGAGACGGCTCAGTCAGAAAAGTCCTTGCATGCAAGCATGATGACCCATGTTCAGATCTGCAACACTCATGTAAAATGTCAGGTGTGGAGGTATACCCTTGTAACACCATCAGTAGGGGGAAATAAGTATATCACTGATTAGTTAGCCAGGCTAGATGAATTGGTCAGCTCCAGGTTCAGTGAGAGTGTGTTTTAGAAAATGAAGATCAGCCTCTTGTCTCTACAGTGTGCAAATGCATGCAGATCCCCACACAAACATATGTATACTACACACACACACACACACACACACACACACACACACACACACACACTCAAGTCAAGTATGCCATTATGTTATTTCTAAAATGGTAACTTCATGACACTCTATCTGGTTTACTGAAATTATCAATTCCCTGGCATATACTAATTTTTGACAGCAAAATGGTAACTTCATTTTGTATGTGCATCCAATATATTTATCTACTTCTTTACTTAGCTACACACATGCTCACTAGAATTAGCTTCCAATGATCTAAACAAGTTCTTGAATACAGTGTAAGGACCATTTTCTGAATTTGAAAACATGTTTCCTTTCTTCTCTCCTCCTATTTTGTCTGACAGACTCTTGCCGTGTAGCTCAGATTGATCTTACACTCTGACCTTCTTGCCTTGGCCTCCTCTTGAGTGCACAATTATAAGACACAACCACCATGCCTGGCCACAGTGGTGTCTAAGTGCTACTGAACAGAGAGCTTAGAGCTGTCTCATTTCAGTTGTACTAGAAAACTGACTTCCTTTGTGATCACAGTTCTTTCATTAAAAATGTAAAAATTACCCCGGGCACAGTGGCTAAAACATGTGATCCCAGCATGTGGGCTAAGACAGAAAGATTGCTGAAACTTAAGCCATCCTGGGTTACCCAGCAAGACCCTGTCTCAAACAACAACAATAAATAAGCTGAACCTCCTTCCCTGCATACTTCTCAATATTAACATAAATTTTAACTTACATGTTTTTTTAAAAAAAATATAACTATTTGGACAGGATTCTGTTACTCAAGAAAAGCAAAGTTTCAAATATTTACAAAATGGAATTCTGAACTCTTTTTATAGTATTAAGCTTTAAAGTAGAATAATAAAGGCCACATATAAGGAAGTGGGCTTTTAGTGCGGTCTGTAAATGTGCACTTTGGTAACATATTTGGGTGCACAGTAGCTCCTACAGTGTCTCATTCTGTAGGGAGTCACTTAAAGTTGCCTCCTTTTAAATGTTCAACTCATACATTAGAGTGGCGGTTCTCAAACTGTTGGTTGTGACCCCTTTGGGGATTGAATGACCCTTTCACAGGGATCATCTAAGACGATTATAAAACATAGATATTTACATTATGATTCATAACAGTAGCAAACTTACAGTTATGAAGTAGCAATGAAAATAATTTTATGGTTGGGGTCACTACAACATGAGAAACTGTATTAAAGGGTTGCAGTGTTCAGTAGGTCAAGAATCACTGCATTATAAAATGGCAAAGATCCTTTATTTCCTCTTTTTTATATATTTTTATTGATTTTTTATTGAGCTCTACATTTTTCTTTGCTCCACTCCCTTCCTCTCCTCTCCCATTTAACCCTCTCCCAAGGTCCCCATGCTCCCAATTTACTCAGGAGACCTTGTTTTTTTCTGCTTCCCATGTAGATTAGATCCATGTATGTCTCTCTTAGAGTCCTCATTGTTGTCTAGGTTCTCTGGGATTGTGAATTGTAGGCTTGTTTTCTTTCCTTTATGTTTAAAAACCACTTGTGAGTGAGTACATATGATAATTATCTTTCTGGGTCTGGGTGATCTCACTCAATATGATGTTTTCTAGCTCCATCCATTTACCTGAAAATTTCGAAATGTTATTTTTTTCTGCTGTGTAGTACTTCATTGTGTAAATGTATCACATTTTTCTTATCCATTCTTCAATAAAGGAGCATTTAGGTTGTTTACAGGTTCTGGCTATGACAAATAATGCTGCTATGAACATAGCTGAGCACATGACCTTGTGGCATGGCTGAACATCCTTTGGATATATACCCAAAAGTGGTATTTCTGGGTCTTGAGAAAGGTTGTTTCCTAATTTTCTGAGAAATTGCCATACTGATATCCAAGGGAGCTGTACCAGTTAGCGCCCCCACCAGCAATGCAGAAGTGTTCCCTTTCCCCCATAACCTCTCCAGCATAAGTTGTCATCAGTGTTTTTGATCTTGACCATTCTTACAAGTGTAAGATGGAATCTGAGAGATGGTTTGATTTGCATTTCTCTGATGACTAAGGATACTAAACATTTTCTTAAGTGTCTTTCAGCCATTTTAGATTCTTCTGTTGAGAGTTCTGTGTTTAGGTCTGTACTCCATTTTTTTATTGTATTTTTTGTTCTTTTGATGACCAATTTCTTGAGGCTTTTGTATATTTTGGAGATCAGACCTCTGTCTGATGTGGGGTTGGTGAAGATCTTTTTCTATTTTGTAGGCTGTCGTTTTGTCTTGTTGACCATGTCCTTTGCTTTACAGAAGCTTTTCAGGTTCAGGAGGTCTCATTTATTAATTGCTTCTCTCAGTGTCTATGCTACTGTGGTTATATTTAGGAAATGGTCTCCTGTGCCAATGCATTCAAGTGTGCTTCCCACTTTCTCTTCTATCAGGTTCAGTGTGGTTGACTATATGTTGAGGTCTTTGATCCATTTGGACTTGAATTTTGCACATGGTGTTAGATATGGATCTATTTTCATTCTTCTATATGTTGATATCCAGTTATGCCAGCACCATTTGTTAAATATGATTCCCTTTTTTTCATTTGATATTTTTTTGCCTCTTTGTCAAAAATCAGGTGTTCAAAAGTGTGTGGATTAATATCCAGGTCTTTGATTCACTGAAGATTTTTTCAGGGATTTTGATACATATAGCATTGAATCTGTAGATTGCTTTTGGTAAGGTTATGACAAAGATTCTTTATGGTGGGCTTTGGCCAGATATCCAAAAGATACCTGCATGTTTTTCTAGCCCAGCTACTCTTCATATAGGATGCTTTGGTGAATGACTCAGTATGGAGAAATACATTTAGACAGAAGATTCTTCTTACTGAGTGCTTGGTCTTATCCCTGGCTTCAGGGAAGGAGCCTTTGGATATGAGTTGCTATTGAGTAGGAACCACCTCTTCAAAGTAAACAAAGCAGAGAGGATCATTCTTTTTGTCTTCACATTAAACCTTCTCTTGCAACTGAACTGTAGGTACAGTAGAGAAGAAAAGCTCAAGGCAGAATGTTCTGGGCTCTTGAAGGATGACAAGCCATGGGCATAGAGAGAGATTAAGTTCCACTTCAGTGCTGCTCAGATCTACTTGGTGACAGTTATTTGAAGCCCGGAGAACTGAGAGACCAAAAGCAAAATGAAAAAGGGAGCCAAGGAAAATGAGAATGTTCCTCCTGTATCCTAGGAGCAAATCACAAAGGAAGCTAAGGCTGGAAATGAACTTTCTCCCTTGGAGAGAGCAGAAGACCCAGGGAGCAGCAGCAGGACCACAGCAGCTGTCTGTCCCAGGAAAGATGCCTTCACCATAAATGCCGCTGTGTAAAATGTGGCCCAATTACCAACCTATACTTTGACTAAATGATGATCCCATCTCTCAAGGACTTGGACAAGAAGAAACTAGAGGCCAATGATATAAACTTTCACCACGGTTTTTCAAGACTATATTTTTGCATATAATATCTGTCAACACTTTGACAGATATATTTTGTGTATAACATATCTGTCAACACTTACATACCCATAAGTAATCTCCCTCCCCTAATTTTGACAAGGAAGCAACTTTTAAATGAACATTTAATACTTTCTATTTGCAGCAGGTAACCCTACAGATCGAAAGCCACAGGTTTCTTTAGGAATCCGGTAAAGATGAAGGATCGTAAACTGACCAGGACGAGGTCGACAAACAGTGATGTGTCCTGCTGCTGCCCAGCTAGTGGTAGCTGATCTATAACTCAAAGCAAATGGGAAACTTGGATTCCTTTATTCCCGACTTGCCATGCTTCTTGCTTCCATGTTGCCAAGTACGTTCTTAAATTATTCAAAAAAAAATCATGCAAAGTATCTTCCTTGGAAAAGAGTGTTAAATAAAATCGCTCAGTAATGCCAACAAGTTAAATGGAGTCCTCTGGTGTATTTGTTCTTAAAATACAGGATCTAGAACAAGAAGTGTTTCCTGGCAGCTGCTCCTCAAGGGAGTCCCAGAAATCTGAGATTCTGTTCTACAGATATTATTGGAATGTTTGATTCCCCAAGTTTTCATCCAAGAGCTTTTTCTCTTAAGTTTTTTATCACTTTACTGATGGCCAATTTGCTCGATTTACACTTAGCCTCGAGTATGGAAATAACCTGCAATCGTGGTTCCTAGCAGTAAACAAAATTGAAGGCTGATCCTCCTGCCTTGAGAGTCCAGAAAAAGACTTCTTTTTCTTTTAAAATCACGGTTGAATGGATTCCAAATTTAATGTGAATTTTCTATCTTTGCCTTCAACAGGTTTGTAGGAAATAGAATAATCCAGCAAAGAATGCTCATACCCAAAAGCCTTTTTAAGCTAAAACTCTGTGTCTTTGTGTGCCCAGATACTCTTCTCTTTAAAGGAAATGTCAATTCCTAGCTCCCTAGCTGGAGATATGGCCCCTTACATGTATGTCCCACTCTCCCTTCTGGGAGCATCTTTGAATAATCCCTTCCAAACACCTACTAGTATGCAGCCCATTTTAACATTTGACTGTCCAAGTTCTTTCACACCCCAAAGCTATGGGAGCTCTACCAGCAGGCAAAAGCTCCCTTCCAAGTCTACACAGCCACACCCTGGAAGCACATGCCAGAAGTTAGCCAATAAGAAGCTTCAGCCTCCACCTCCTGGAACATCCGCATTCTGGCAACTGTGTAGAAGCTGTTTTACTTAATGTGTTTCAGAACACAATAGGAAGTTTTCAGAATTATGAGTCATTAGGCCCTGGCCCAGTCATTTCAGTTTAGTTCATCTAGAAAATGATCCTTGGCGTTGATTTTGTTTTATTTTATTAATGTTTCAAATCTCTATGGAGCATTCTGAGTACAGGCAGGCTTGAGAATTGTTCTATACATCATTTGAGATAGAATGAGGGATGTTCATGGTATCCATAACATTTGATTAGTGTTGAAATGCACTAAAAGAACTTCTTTCTTTCTTCTGCTTGGGGAAATATCGAATCCTCTTTATCACATGGTCATCATTGTGTATAAACAGCTCCTAGATGTATTTGCGGTCTCTTCCCATCCTTTTGTAAACCCCTCTCTTGGTCGCCTCCACAATGCTTAACACAGCATCTCAGTTTGGAAGTGTGTTTAACATATATCACTGGGATTTTGGGTATATATTTCTTAGCACTAAAATACAGAAATTAAAAGAATTTTTTCCTGCTCTCAGCAGGAATTAGACAAGAACTTCACCAACTGTAACTGGCAGGAAGGTGAGCCCAGTTACACCTGTGAAGCATTGCATCTGTAACATATCCATCCAAGGACGAACCCATTGAGATACCACCCATCATCCATCGCAGAGATCAACGCTGAGACGTCTGGGCTTTTTCCCCCCTGCAAATATGAAACTTTGATTAGAGTAATAACTAGAGTGGTTTGGAGTTGCAAGCTAAATCCATTTCCAAAGGAAAAAAAAAATGATCTCAAATGCTTAAAGTGGTTGCTTTTGTTCAAGCAAAAAGCAGATGTTCTTTGGTGAGTTGCTTAGAAATCAACACACTGAAACCACCAACTTGCCTGGACAGGTTTCAGAGTGTGATATAAAAAAATAAAAACCAAGTTGTTATCCTGCGTACATGGCAGACTGCAGAAAAGCACTTGTCTTTGGAAGAATTTTCTGGCCTTCAGAGAGGTGTCTGGCCTTGGGGAAGGACTTTCAAAAAATAAAGCTGTAATTGAATATACCATTATGTGACCAGAACAGTGGTAGGAACTTCTGAAGATGTCAAATATGCAAAGACAATCTTTTAGAAAACTCTGGGAGAAGAAGGCACCGTGACCCATAGAAGAACAAACACTAGTGGCCTACTCTGGGAATCTTGAAGAGAAAGTGGTTAGTAATCGGAGAGCCTTCTTGAAGTAGGTAGGAACTGAGGTGGCCTGCGAGGTCTTTATAAACAGAGATAAGAGTGCATATGGGGAGTGGGGCTGAAAGGATGGCATTTAAAAGCATTGGCTGCTTTTCCAGAGAACTCATGTTTGGTTCTCAGCACCCACATCAGACAACTCACAGTTACCTATATTTGTAGTTCCAGAGGAGCCGGAGCCTTCTTCTGTCCTCCTCAAACACCAGCAGACATGTATTGTAGATGTATACACTTAAGCACACACTCATACACATAAAACAAAATAAAGCTTAGGGGGCCAGATAGATGATGAATCAGTGGTTAAGTGCACTGGCTGCTTTTGTAAACCACCTGGGTTTTGTTCCTAGCATTTACAAGGCTGTTCAAAACCTCACAAACATCTGTAACTCCAGTTCCAGGAGACCTGATGGTCTCTTCTGATCTCTGTGGTCACTGCCTACATTTAGTATACTTACGTACATACAAGCCAAATATTCACACACATAAAATACAAGCAAGGAAGAGCAGCACAATGTCAAAGTGGTGTCAAAGAGGAACAGGGTCCAGGATGACCATACTCACAGCCACATATCAGCCACTCTGAGTTTGTCCATCTGCTCAATAGAGACAAAAAGAAAAAGCGGATCAGAATCGTTCCTTAGGTGGTTGTGAGGAGTGAGTGCAATCAGCTTTACAACCGGGCAAAGGGCACTCAGTACAAAACAGCATCATTGTTGTGTCTACTGTCAGGAATGTCATTGTGACCATCATTTCCTGGAGACAACTACACAGTGAGAAAACAAGAGCTATTGTCTGGAAAGTGCGTCTAGACTACTGACACTACAAGCCGAGGAGAAAAATAATGAGGACAAAGAAGAAACCAGAAGGATACAGCTTTGCAGACGTGAAAGGCTTCAAGGATCAGTCAAGGTGAGGATGGGCTGTGTGCATGGGGCAGAGGACATTCTAACACTGTATTGTCCATCTTACTCACTTAAAAACATGCTTTCAGAAAGAGTGGTCAACTGAAATGCCATCAGACCCCGGAAAGGATGGGGACTGAGATACACAACATTTCATACCTAACTAATCAAAGGCCATAAATATCCCTTCTTCATTATTCTTAGAAAGAAAAATATGTTTGGGAACAGCACACTAATTAGACACTGGCATGTCTGTTCTGAACATCACTTTTAGCTGTGGTGTTACAGACTGGGGACATGCCGACAAATCTATTTCTGGAGTTTTGGGGTAATGTTTGGGTTTGAGTTGTGTTGCAATTTCTTCTGAGTTCTGCATCCAGAACAGTTTCAAGGCTGCTGTCTGAGATAATCCAGCCTCACAGAATACTCCAGTCAGGACTTGACCATAATCCTAAATGTTCTTTGGGTCACCATAAGATTACCAGCACCCCCAATCAGCAGGAAGTAGCCTAGAGAACTATACCCACATTCCCAAAAAATGTATTATGGATGTTTGTCTTTATGTAGTGTGTTGGTTACAATTTGTTATTGACAGTGATGGGGGGAGCTAAACAAAGGAGATTAGATTCAGGGTCTTATTTTGAAAAGAAAAAAAAGAAAAGCTTCTGTGGGATAATGCTTTTGCACACTGTAAGGATTTGTCACTCATATTGTTTTAATAAAATGTTGATTGGCCAGTAGCCAGGCAGGAGGTATGGGTGGAGTCACCAGACTCAGAGAATTCTGGGGTGAGGAAAAGCAGAGAGGAAGCACGATGAGAATGCCTCATTGAGAAAAGGCATTAAACCACGTGGTTTAAACATAGACAAGAATTATGGGTTAATTTAAGTTGTAAGAGCTAGTTAATAATAAGCCTGAGCTAATAGGCCAAACAGTTTATAATTAATATAAGCTTCTGTGTCTTTCTTTGGGACTGAATGGCTTCAGGACCATGTGGGACAGACGCTTCCCTCTACACAGTTGATTTTTAAAGGAGGAAAATCAAAGGAGCAACTTGAAGATGAAATAGGCCTACATGGCAAACAGGCCACATGGGTTTAATTTGGAAGCAGGTAGAGTGTGTTCAGCTGAGCAGTAAATCAGGGCACTGTGGTCCTGGCAGGTTCTGACAGCCCAGGCTCAGCATCCCACATTCTCGAGTTCTCACATTATCAACAGAATGAACTGCAGATGATGGCTTGGCTTTCCAATCACACCCCACCCTATTTTCACCAGCAAGCATGGAAAATAGAGCTACACCCTGGGGACAAGCTGGGGAAGGCTTTGTGTTACTTTCCAGCTTAATAATTCTCTCGATGTCTGTCATTTTGATTCAGCCAACAGAAAAGTGCTCAGATCAACATCTCTTATCGCCAAGGGAAAAGACTCAGAAATTACAAATTGTTCCTACCCAATTTCCTGTACTTTCATATAGGAAAAGAAACTACACTGGATGGAAGGAAGGCTGGCTGAGTTCTTGTACAGTTATATCCAGTGCAATATCTTAACTGTAGCAGGACACACACACACACACACACACACACACACACACACACACTCTCACCATTTCTCATTAATACTTAAATTTTACACTTCTGTTGATTACTATTGTCAACGGGATACATCTTTCCACTGAAGGAATGTTTTTAGAGGGAGAGCAGAACTCTTCAAAATTTCTACTCATTAAAACTTACAAAAGTTTTGGTATAAATGAAGGTCAACATGTTGGCAGAGCTACAGCATGATCCATCTATATGTATAGGTTCCATAACCTTTGATTCAACCAATCTCAGACAGAGCACTCTTGAAAATGAAAGGTCACGTAAGCAGTGAACATATATAAAGGCGTCTTTATTTGCACTGTTCTCTGAACAACACGAAACAGCTATTTACAGAGCACTAACACCGTTTTAGTTACCAAAAGTGATTGGAACATAACTGAAAGCATATAGGGGAGAGGCAAAGGCTATGTGCATACACTAGGCCATCTCAAATAAGGAACTTGAGCAGGCAATGGTCCCAGATTCCATCCTCTACTGATGGCTGTACTTACCTGATTTCACTTGAATTGTCTGTGTGCTTGCGGAACCCTAGTTCTGCCTTCACTGAGTAGTTCTGTAGCCAATGAACATCTAAAGAGCTGCTAGAGAAACAGAAGGTCATGAAATGAAATGAGATGTAATTCTCCTTTATGAACTTGCTTCCCACATGCAATTAAGACTTTCCTATTGTGGGATTTAGGGGAGAGGGATGGGTGCATGTGAGTGGGCCCTGCAAAAGATAAGGTCTTAAACTCTACTTAGTTGGAGAATCACTCCCAAGAACCCAGCTCTTGGTTCTCACTTTAGAGATTGAGCGGCGAGGCCAAGTGCATTGCCAGCACACATCCCAGGTGCTTTTGATGTACTTTATCATTATCTAGATTTTTGAGATATTCTGGTAGAGCTCAACGTCATAGCTGGGGAAGGGTGGCTCCATGGGTAAAGTGCTTGCTGGATAAGCATGAGAATGTGAGTTCATATTTCCAGTACTCATGTAAAAGTTTGGTATGTTGGGGTACATCTGCAACTCCAGCATTGAGAGTGTGCACAAACTGGTCACCCTGGGGCTTGCTGTCCAGCTGGTCTGTCCAAAACAAGGACTCCTGGGTTCAGTAAGCATCTCTGTCTCAAAAACTAAGGTGGAAAAAGGTAGAGGAAGACACTTGGCAGTGACTTTTGGCCTCTACTAGATAGGTCATGTGATTAATGATATGCATACATACATGTGTGTGTGTGTGTGTGCGTGCATGTGTGTCCACATACATTCATAACACACAGGGAGGGAGGAGAGAGAGGGGGAAATTTAGATGCTGATATTAAAAAACAGAGCTATGTCAACTACATGGCTTGTCTGGTAGCATTTCAGGGGATTTGTTTGGTTTGAGATAGCTAAAGGCCCGTTATTATAAGGTACATATTATCAGTATCTGCCTGTGTGAAGCAAAAAGCCTCAAATCCATAATTTTCCAAGTGTTGGATACTCCCTGATGCTGTATCAGCTGTTAGGGTGTTGACATGCTCTCTCTATCCCTACTAAGTTCTCCAAAGGGCAACTGTCAGTTATAATCCCACCACAGCAACATATTTTAGTCAAACAAGAAAAAAATTCCCCATAGCTGGTCTTATCTCAAAATAAAAGTTATTTTTTTTAACCTAAGAAAATCTGAAACTGTAAGTATTTTATATCCTTGGCTATCAACCCACACATTTCCAAACATGTTGTGACATCCCAGTCGCTGAGTGAAAGGTATAATAAAAGCACTTATAAATAACAATAATCTCAGGAACTTAAAAAATAGGCATTGGGAAGAAAAGTATATTCTCGGTTACACCTCCTCCAACTGTTTCCTAACTCCAAGGAAAATCCCAGGAAATTACTGGGGATGCTTCACCAAAATCACAAGCCAATAAGTGTTGAGGGCAGGAATTCTCATTTTAGAAAGGGTTTAAATTTTAGTGAGGTCATGAACCATTTTAAAGGTATATAATGGGCTCACACCTGTGCTCTGCATCATATTAGTGACAGAGGGCAGGCAGGTAAGTTGTTTTCTCTGAGGGTCAGTGCCCATAAGTTTAAACATGGCCCTAACAATGTCTACCTACAAGGGTATGAGAAGGGGTGAGAGAAGAATCTGGCTGTGTCTAATTCATAGTGGATGCACTAGAAGGTAGACAGCTTCCTTGAGAGAGTGGAAACCTTCCATCAAAGGTAATGAAACAAGGTTTAATAAATTCGCAGTGAGGTCCCTTGACTGGTGATGAAAACAAGATGTGGGCTGTGCCAGTGACTTGGATACAGCTTGCTTTGTGTCAGAGAAACATGGATTTAAGTCCTGATATAGGTCCTGAGCTATCTTGTGATTTCAGGCAAGCAAATTCAAATCTTTAAACCTGGGCTCCTTGTCTGTAAAATGGGACCAAGACAGGGCTAGTATGAGAACTTCCTGGGGTAAACATGGAGGTGACTTACTAGAAGGGTCTGGTGAACGATCAGCACTTGCTCTGCCAGAATTGTTATTCGTATCATCACCCTGTTGTTGTCACTATCGACAGTGCGGAAGGGTTCGAGATCCGTGGATGGGAAATGTCTCTTTCAGGCCTCACTTATTTTAGTATAAACCTCATAGGTTTGCTGAAGGTCAAATTCCAGCAGCTTGGCCTTGTGGAACAACTTTATCTATGTCAAATATAACCTCTAAACTCCTTTCCAGACCGTTGGAGGATGCCAACATGAAATTTGACTTCTACGTCTGAAAATGATTGTCATCTTTGTGGAGAACTTCTGCCAACTGAATTGGAGACACAACACGCCGGCCATAAACTAAGCAAAGCCCCAAGTCTTGGGGTATGGCAGGTACAAAAACTGCCCATAACTAGAAATCACAGGAAAATATACACAAACAAGAGCCCATTTTATAATGATTCAGTACACACCTTGCTTCCCATTAGAGATTAAAAGGCATATAGATCTCATTCAGTTGTTCAGGCTGGCAAAAGAAAGATTTATGTAAATGCGGTAACCGTCAGCAAATCGTAAGCCAGGTACTTCCTTGGATTATCCTTTAGAAAGACTCGGTCATTGTCTCTGTAGTCTTCCAAAGGGTCTGCGGAGGAAGTGGGAAAGTCAATGCATTAATTGTGCTATTTCTGCCCCATTCGAGATGGTGTTATGGGAGGAAAGGTAAGACTTTATCTTCTCCAAGCTGAGTTTAAGATTCATGTGGTCAAGAATTAGTGGCAGCTCCCATCTGGGAATGATTATGTATTCTAGAAGATTTTCAAGGCTGATTCTAGGTATTTATTTTTTTTAAAGAAGTGGCCACAAATCCAGGAACCTCTTTTCGTCCCTGACTTGCCCCATCTTGGGCCCGTTGCCAATTAGCCCCTTGCCAGTTAGCCCCTTTCCTGTTAGCCCCTTGCCTTAGGGCAGGTTAGAGGCCTCCTCTGACCTGTAGACATTTCTGTCCCCCATGGAAATGGCATGAGCAGCAGAGTGGAGAGGTGGGGCCAGTCCCTTACAACGCTCCCTGCTCCTTGGGGCCTTAGTGGCGCATTCAGCACTCTACAAAGGGTTTTCACCCCATGCCTCTTCAGTGAACAAGAGATTAAAAGCTGTTATCTGCATATTCAAACTTCCTTTTAGATTTCCTACATGTTGTTCAGATTACTAGAATTCACCAAGGCCCACACTTCAGTCTTCACAAGACACAATTCACTTCTCTGTTTACTTATAACCCTTACTGCAATAGGTCAAGTTTGAGGGACTGATAGTTGACAAGACGAACATTTTTTAGATGGACGATTATAATGAAATGTCTCCCTTTGCCCCACATTGAGCCCCTTATTCTTTCACTTTGAAATAATGCTTGAATGTATTTAAGAAAAAAAAAACTAGAAGTATGGAATTTTAGATCACTTTAGCAGCAGACATGCCATTGCCATTGGTTTTGAAAGAACTCTGTCTGCCCTCATGAAGTGTTCCTGGTGCTAGGACAGTGGCCGTTGTCTTTTTAAAGACATATCCACATCACCTGTGATTTTCTCTTGTGCACAGCACCGAGACGTCTAGCAAATGCTTACTAGGGCTCTCTTCTCCGCGCTCAGTTGTCTTCATCCCTTTCCTTTCGTCATTTTCTTACACCAAACAATACTCCCTTTTATTGTACTGCACAGCCTCCGTAAAAGTCAGTGCCAGACTCTCCTCGGAAATAGTCTCTGCCTATTGTCTGTTCCGGAGGTAATTTCCAGAGGTGAACATAATCTGTGGGAAATGGAAGTACACAGTAAAGTTTCATTTCACTTCAGCTTAAGTGTCGGGGAGGGGGAAAATGCTGGTGAATGGGATAGTCGGTCGCTTCAAAATGCTTCTGCTGCAGAAGGAGTGGTGGTCACTACTTTTTAAGTTTTTCAGATATCTTGATGCTTATGATTCCACCCGGCATTTGAGAAACAAATGTTGCTTTGCGACACTTTGCGTAACACTGCTGTCTCCAAATTGCTTCCACTAGAGCCAACTCGCTTTTAAGAATCATGTAGTACATTTTTTTTTTAAAAAATCATGTCATGCATTAAAATAGAAAATATCATTCAAACAACACAGTGAAAAGGAGAAGTTCAATAAAGATGTTTGGCGGGCTGTTGATCAACAGTCAAGAAGTCTTTTCAAAACTTGACTTTTTAAAGTGGTCTCTGTATATTGTCATTTCTCCTTGACTCTCTTCGCTGTCTGTATGATAATTTCTACCTACTTTACCATGCAAAGGTTATTTTCTTTTGCAAAATTCTTAGAATGCTATAAATTCCTCCTTGCCACCCGGCTTTCATGATTCATTGATTACGCAATAAAATAAGCATTTATTATAGATGTTTAGAATTGCGCCTGACTCGAAATGAGCGCTAGGAGAGGAGGGCTACCATTACCATCAGTAAGTTCTGTGGGCTCTCTCCCTTGGTGCTTTTTATAAGCCTGAGTTTTAAAATTGCCTAGTTTAGATTTTCAATTTTATACTTTGCATATCTTGCTTTCTGCTGCCTTTGTAAAGAAAACTTTCACCGACAGAAAATGGACGCAATAACAGGAATTCAAAACTAATTTTGAGGAAACGGGATTTTAAAGATTCTCTAACCTGCGTTGCCTGCTACCTCTAAGCAATGCCCAGAAGAAAATAACATCCCTTTATTTATTAGTCTGCACTCGCGAGGTAGCTGAGCAATTATTCTAGCTTCAAACAAATTAGCTTAAACAAATAAAAATCTGAGCCTCTCCTTAGGGACAATCAGATTTTCCATTTCCTTGCTACTCAAAGGTTATATTTCCTGCTGGATGGGGAAAGTATTCATTTTCAAGATCATTTTAGAGCAGCCAGCTACTTCTTAGAAGGGTGAAGTCATTTCTGAGGCTCAGTGGAAGATAAATGAACATCATATAAGCAAAATAAAACCCCCAAAGGAGGTCCCAAGAATTCGTCTTTCTTAGATTCTGACCTTCCAAGTGTCCCCAGGTAAGCAGAAATTCCTATGGCAGAGGTTCTAAGAGGATGTCACCAGGACGTGGGCTGTAATCTGAGAACCAAGAGCTATGCCAATCTTTGGAGCTAGGGTATATACCTGTTAGTCTGCTCTGGCTGCCATGATAAAATATTACAGGGGGCATGGCTTAAACAGCAGAGACATATTTCCTCACAGATCTGGTGTCTGGGATCAAACGCTAGTAGATCCGTTTTCTAGCCTGGTTTCTCTCTGGCAGAGGGTCACTTCCTTACTTGGTTCTCAAATAGTGTTAAGGTTCTCCAAAGGAACAGAACGGATCAAATAAATACATAGCTATTAAAAGGGGATTAATTAGATTGGCTTGTAGGATGGGGTCTGGGTGGTTCAACAGCGGCCTTTTCATACTAGAAAAGCCAAGAATCCACTGCTTCTGCAATCCACGAGGCTGGATGTCTCGGCGGTTCCGATCGAATGCTGAAGATCTGGAGGTTTGCCGGAGAGCTTTGGTCTTCCGTCTAAGGTGGAAGTTCAAAGAAGTTTGTTCCGATACCAGGCAAAGGAATGCCATAGCAGGAACAGATGAACTCGTCAACAAGAGTGAAGGCAAGCAGGCAAAAGGCAACTTCTTTCTTCTACATGCTTCAGAATTGCAGGCAGAAGTCAAAGAGATCCCCCTTTCTACAGTCGCTTAGAGCTGAACCCCAGTTCTTATTCCTGGGAGAGACACAGCTGGGAAGGGTCTGAACATCACCCTTTGAAACACGGCTATGTTTGATCTTTGCCTAGGAATTTTCAGGTTTATTTCTAGTCTGCTCTTCCCAAGATGCATTCTAAGATTACTGAGTGTCCCCTATCTACATTTGGATGAAGGTAGGGAAGTGGACTGTGTGGTGTACTTGGGCCAGAGAGGTAAGCAATGGAGTCCCTGCTGCTGGAGCATCACATAGAGAGAGCCGCTCCGTGGGGAGGCATATAAGACATGACTCTAAGTCAGACCTATTGGGTCAGCTAGAGCCCCAACTAGAGAATATCCATTCAGGTTAAGCCTGAGAATTCAGAGGTCGTTAGTGTGAAGGGTTAGAAAGTATCCATCTCTCATTCCATGACATATTTTTCCTACTATTTTTACATTTTTTCCCTCGTATCTTTTTCTCTTTTTTTAGTTACTAGAAATATCTGGAGTATGTTTCCTGACTACTTGCTTTGGGGTATTTCAACTAGTCAAAATATGTACATTGTTCCTTAATTAGAATAGGGAAGCAACTGGAGGTGAATACGGTCAACATATATTGTATGGAATTAAAGAATTAATAAAATAGTTTTAAAAGTACATTAAAATTTTTTGGGAGGAATGTATGACAGGGTCTCTCTACATAGCCCTGGCTGTCCTGTAGCTCTCTTTGTAGACCAGACTAGCCTCAGATTCACAGAAATCTGCCAGCCCCTGGCTCCCTAGTGCTGGGATTAAAGGTGTGTGTTAGCATGCCTGACTTGTATATTACAATTCTGACCCCATAGGACTTTAAAATGTGACCTTATTTAGAGAGTTTTATACAGGTACCATATTAAACAGAGGTCATTGAAGTAGGCCCTGGTTGGGGGTCTCCCTGTGATAAAGGTAATTTGGATACAGAGAGACCTGCATTTCTGAAGCATGACTTAGATACATGCTTCCAGAGGATACCATGAGAATATCAGAGCCATGCTTCCACAAGACAGGAGCTTCTAGACGCGGGGTTCTCAACCTTCCTAATGGTATGACCCCTTAATACAGTTCTTCAGAAATAAAGTTATTTCATTACTACTTCATAACTGCAATTTTGCTACTGTTGTGAATCATAACATAAATATCTGACATGCAGGATATCTGACATGCAGGATATCTGATAGGTGACCCCTATGAAAGAGCTGCCATGACCAAAGTGGTCATGACCCACAGGTTGAGAACCACTGTTTTAAACGTTAGAAGAAAGACCTGGAACAGATTATGTACTAGTATTAGCAATTTCAGAGAGAACACAGTATTACCAACACCTTGAATTCAGGCTTCAGCCTCTAAAAATATGAGTAAACAAAAAACTCATCCTACCAATGTTTATTTATTGTAGTACTGGTAAATGAATGCAGGGCTTTGTGCATAGTAAGCAATGCCTTCCACTGGGTCTCATCCTCAGTCCCTCATAAATTATCATTTCAGACACCCAGGTCATAGACTTTTATTACAGATACCCCAGAAATACATGGGTTGAGTCAGGTTCTTGCTGACAATGAATTATATACTGAGCCTACTTCACTCATCCCAGAATCAGACTCTGACTATCTGGGAATTTTATAGTCATTGGGTCAGGAATTCTAGATCCCAATATACAAGTGACTAAACAGGACCCAATGGGAATTTCAGAGAGTTACCCCAGAAGTATTTATGTAAAGGCAGTGAGGAACAGGGTAAAGACAATAGAATGCAGAGGACCATGGTATAGAAACAAGTCAATGATTGCCATGATCATGAAAGGGAGTTGAAGGTGTAGCTATACAAAAGTAGAACTCTACAGTCTCCTAATACAGATGAGCACACTCTCTTCTAACTGTCGTGGTGGCTATACAGATCCAATAGGTGGATTAAAGCCTCAGACCTAACTCAAGTTCTTTTAAGCGTCCTTCCACAGACCTCTTCCTGAAGAAGGACGCTTAAAAGAAATCCCACACTAGCTCAGAACTGAGAATAATAGATGGTTATTTATTTAGGGGTAGACTTACAAATCAGAATCCTCTACTAGAGCACAGTACAGAAACAGAATCCCGCAGCTGGAAAATAAGCCAGATGCATGCTTTATTTATTGGCATAAACAGTATAAGAGACCACTCCCCAGTGGGCGGTTAACTTAAAGGCTATTGGCTATATGATTTCCTACAGTACCTCCCCCCTTTGCTTATATAAGAGAGTTTTAAGCCGAATAATAAATAACTTGGCCAACTCATGAGAGGAAAGTAACGACAACTATCTAGTCTTCAACAACCATCGAAGATCTGAGAAGGGAAATAATAACCCTAAGTTATTTAAATGCCATATTCTATAGCTGTTTGAAGTGATTGAAGATCTATGCAGAATATAATCTCTATGTATTTAAAGAAACTTATTAGTCTAACTATAAGTATGACAAACATAAATGACTATTGATCTATAATTCTTGATTCTTATATAACTTAAAGTCTAAGACTTCATATTAGAATATTTTATGATAAACAACTTTGCAACAAATGAGGACAATGACCTCAAAGTGTAAACAATATATAAGTATCTTGATCAGAGGTAGAAATGTACACTGCAATATAAATATATATATAAGAAGAAGTAGAAGCATTCATGCATACAATATGACAAAATAACTTTGCTTATGTACACAAATATGGTGGATGAAAATAGAAACATATTCAATATAATTTAAGTTTGTATAAATATATAAGAATCTATAGCAATGTAAATTGCCTATGAATAATATCTCACAAGTATTCATTGTATTACTCACTATTATTATTAGTGTAATACTCCTAATCTAGTATTCCATCCAATTTTTCCCTTTTTTTTCAGAGATCCCTGTGCCTACAAAATTTCTCCCCCAACCCCCAACCCTATACCAATTAGAATCAACCCCTTAATGATGTCCCTAATCCTGAGAATAAACTTTGTTGGAAGAGGGGACGTCATCTCCTAGAATTACTTATAGCTGTCATGGGGGCAATGTTCATTCTATAGGATCCTGTGAAAGTAAAATGATGGTTAACTTCCAAGATTACTGTCTGGTATAATTGGCAATAGTCTCTAAGTACTTCATAGGGTTTTTCTGAGGCTCCTATTTGAAGTTCTGGCCAGAACATTGTAAAAAAATAATAAATAAGTGCACCATTTCAGCTAATCAAGTTGGATCCATCTTGAGCAGCTGGTACCCAAAGCAGGTCTTATGGCAGCACTATCAGCATCGTGACATCATATCAACCAGGTGGAGTTGTTGTTGTGGAACCCCATCTTCTTCCTAGAAACGTCAAAGATTACTGCAGAAAAATTCATTGTTCATTGTGGAAAACTTAAACATTATTTATATAGACATATACAGACATGTATATTCAAAGAAAGAGACAAAAATAGGTATGAAAAAAACTAAAAAAAATTTTTCTGTCTCATACCAGCTGGCTCTTGACATGAGACAAAAATTCTGAATATTCCTTTTAACAACCTGTTTGGATATAGAGAAGGACAGAACTGTTGTCCAACTTCAAAACTAGTTCTACATATTCCTAAATGCACACACACATACACACACACACACACACACACATATATGTATATATATATATTTATATAAATGTATATGTTTTTAACACCTGCCTTTACAAGTCATATTACTTTTTCTTGATGATTCTTATTGGATAGTTATTTTTCCTTCTGTCAGCATTCAAACATCCAGGGTCTCTTGAATTTTTGAATATGAATATTTTTCTGCAAAGACAAGAACAGAATCATGCCCCAACCCTTATGAGGTCTCCTTACCATCTGTATAGCTGTCACATCTGTGGATGAGCTATCATTTCTCCTTTTCAAGAGGTTTCTCCTTCTCAAACTGAATCTTTATTAATTTTGATGGTATCCATAGTTTTTCTTCTCCTATGGAAATGAGAGCAAAACCCCTTCCCCAGTGTAGCATATCTCTTGGTTTCCATTGTGAGGTCAGCACATCCTTGAAATAAGCCAGTTGATTTAATTCAGAAAACTTTTCTATTACCCAATCTCTCTCTGCTGATGTTGTCCCTTTCTCATTAGCATTAAGAAAATTTAAGGTTAATAAAGCATTATGTAATCTATTTCTGGGGGTATTTTCCATCCCTTTCTGTTTGTTTAACATATAATTATAGTTCGATTTGATCTTTCTATAACTGCCTGACCTGTAGAATTGTGTGGTGTACCTGTAATATACTTAATAGTATAATAAGGAAAAAACTGTTTCATTTTCTTAGAGATATATGCTGGACCATTATCTGTATTCATTTGCGCAGGTATACCCATGATGGCCATAGCTTCAAATAAATGTGTAATTACTGAATCAACCTTTTCTGAGCTTAAAGAAGTTACCCACTGAAAGCCTGAATAAGTGTCAAAGAAGTTCTCTTTTAAGGTTAAGTCTATCACTTTTGGGATAATTGCTATTAATTTCTCCCCCAAAATTATCACAAGCTCTTTGCCATGATTCATTGTCTTCCCATAACTTTTTAATTTCATCAGTAGTGAAAGGCACTATAATCTCTGCTGAGTCTATACCTGCTAATTGACAAAGCCTCAATTTACCTTTTATAATTAATTCAGAAACTTTTTCCACATAAGTTTTTAATTTTTTACTTGGTTTATATGGTAAAAAGATCCATTCTAAGATAATATCATCCCTCTGAATTAAAATTCCTGTAGGAGAAATTCTGGAAGACAGTATGAATAGAATACAATTAAGATTTGGATTAACCCTATCCACAAGTGCTTCCTGTAATTTCTCCTCAACAATTGTCATTTTTTTTCTGCTTCAGCTGTTAATTCTCTGAGACTATTCAAATCTTTATCACCATCTAAGGTTTTGTTTAAATGAATTATTAGATCAGGTGTTATCCCAACAGCTGGTTGTAGACTTGACATGTCTCCTAACAATCTTTGAAAGTCATTAAGAGTCCACAACAGGTCTCTCCAAATTTGTGCATTTTGTGTTCCAATTTTCTGCAAACCTATTTTATAACCTAGGTAATTGACAGAATCTCCTCTCTGTATGTTTTCAGGAGCATACCATTTTGGCAAAACTTTTACTTTTTCAAACATTTTTTTCTAAAGTATCTATGTTTAAATCAGATAGCAAAATGTCATCCATGTAATGGTAAATTATAGACTTAGGGAATTGCTTACATATTATTTCCAAAGGCTGACTTACAAAGTATTGGCACACCCTCAATAGAAGAATGGTTAATAAAGGTGTGGAACATATACACATTAGAGTTCTACTCAGCGGTAAAAAACAATGACATCTTGAATTTTGCATGCAAATGGATGGAAATAGAAAACGCTTTACTGAGTGAGGTAAGCCTGACCCAAAAGGAGGAATATGGTATGTATTCACTCATATGTGGATTCTAACCATAATTAAAGGTCTTTGAGCCTATTATTCATGATCCTAGAGAAGCTAAATAAGAAGGTGAACCTGATGAAAATCATGTAGCTATCTGCCTGGAGATTGGAAATAGACAAGAGTCCCAGGTAACCTCAGGTGCATGGGGGGGTGGGAGGGTTGTTGGAAGGGGAGAGGGTTAGAGAGAAGGGAGTAGGGGAGGAATGGAGAAAGCTAGGTGGACTGGGATGGGGGAGGGAGGAAGGATGGATATGAGATCAGGGAAGAATATATTTCAACTAAGGGAGTCATTTTAGGGGTTACAGGAGACTTGATTATAAATGGGATCCCAGGTCCAAGGAGATCCCCAGATTGTTCTCTGGACAGAAGAGAGGGTGCCTGAAACGGCCTAGGCCCATAACCATACTGATGAATATTTTGCTTATCACCATAGAACCTTCATCTGGCGATGGATGGAGATAGAGACAGAGACCCACATCGGAACACTGAACTTAACTCCCTAGGTCCAAACGAGAAGCAGAAGGAAAGAGAACGTGAGCAAAGAAGGCAAGATCAGAGGGAACCTTCATCCCACGATGGATGGCGATACAGACGGAGACCCACATTGGAGCACCGGACTGAGCCCCCCAAGGTCCAAATGAGGAGCAGAAGGAGGAAGAAAATGAAAAAGGAAATAAGGACTGCGAGGGATGCGATCACCCACTGATACAAGGGGACAGATCTAATGAGAGTTTACCAAGGCCAGTTGGACTGGGACTGAACGAGGATGCAATCCAACCAGATTCTCTGAATGTAGCCGGATTCTCTGAATGTGGCTGGCCCGGAGTCTTTCTGAAAAGCCATTGACAATGGCACTGGGACTTGTTTCCTCTGCATATACTGGATTTTGCGGATCCAATCCGTCTGGACACTCACCTTCCTGGACCTGGAGGGAGGCGGGAGGAACTTGAACTTCCCACTGGGCAGGAAACCCTGACTGCTCTTAGGGATGGAGAGGGAGGAGGAGAGGGAGTTGGGGGAGTGGGAGGGTGGTGCGAGGAGGGGCGGAAATGGAAACTTTTATAATTTTATAAAATTACTAAAAAAAAAGATTTAAAAAAAAACAAAGTATTGGCACAGAGTGGGGATATTGAGCATTTCTTGTGGAAGGATAGTCCATTGATATCTCCTAGTAGGCTGAGAATTATTATAAGTAGGCACAATGAAGGCAAATTTTTCCCTATCCTTTTCTTGTAAAGATATACTGAAGAAATAATCTTTCAAATCAATAACTACAAGAGTACATTCTTTTGGTAATAGAGAAGACAGAGGAATTTCAGATTGTAGAGGGTCCACAGGTTGAATTACTTTATTGACAGCTCTTGGATCTGCCACCATTCTCCATTTACCAGATTTCTTTTTTACAACAAATACAGGAGAATTCCAATATAGTGAGCATCTAGTTGCTCTTGCACCAGTTGTTCTAAAGCCTGAAACTTTTCTTCGGCTAGAGGCTGCTGCTTAACCCATATCAGTTTCTCAGTTAAACATTTTAAAGGTAGGGCTGTAGGTACCTCTAAAGGTTTGTTAGATGCTTTATATTCTTGTACAGCCTGAATGGCTGGTGACCTTTGTGTATAGTACCTTATAATATCCTTCCCAGAATTATGAGTTCCTGGGACTGCAGGAATATTGATCTGGATATTCTGTTGCTATAGCAGGTCATGACCCCATAAATTTACTGCAATATTAGCCACATATGGCCTCAGCTTCTTTTTTTGGCCTTTTGGCCCAATGTAGTCAACCCATCTTGTGCATTGTTTAACTTGAGCTATGGCTCCAACTCCTATTAATTGAATATATGCCTCTTGAAGAGATCAATTTGGATGCCAAGATTCTGGAGTAATGCTACTTACATCCACACCTGTGTCTATCAAACCAACAATTACAATGCCATTTATACGCACTCTTAGCTTTGGTCTTTGACCATTTATAGAAGTCTGCCAGAGTATATGTTTCCTATTTCCTATTGAAATTTTGACTTATCCTCCATATTTATATGTCACCAACTAGAACAATATGGTCTTTTACAGAAGTTTCTGGATTTTCTAACTTTTCTGGTGAGACATGTCCTCCACAGTGACTGTGAATGACTGGGCCACTTTTGGCTTGGTGGCCTGCAAGAGGCCCCTCAAGGAGTTTTGTGATGGTATCAGGTTGCCTTGTCTGTCTTTTGTTGATCTGCATTCATTGGTTCAATGTTGACCTTTGCCATACCTTCTACATATACCTGAAGGCTGAGTCCTCCCATTTTTGCCATTCCCAGAGGAGATATTATTCATAGGAATTCCTTGTCTACAATCCCTTCTCAGGTGTCCTATTCTACCACAATGAAAACTTTTGGCATTTTGATGTACAGAATTCTACAAGATTTTCAAAGAAGAACTAATATCAATACTCCCCAAATTGTTCCATACAGTAGAAACAGAAAGAACATTGCCAAACTCTTTTTATGTGGCTATAATTACCCCAATACCCAAACCACACAAAGACATTACTAAGAAAGAGAATTGCAGACAAATCTCCCTTATGAACATTGATGCAAAAATACTCAGTGATATAGTAGCAAACTGAATACAAGAACACATCAGAAAAATCATAAATCATGATCAAGTCAGCTTCATCCCAGAGATGCAGGGATGGTTCAACATATGAAAATCTGTCAATGTAATCCACCATATGAACAAACTAAAAAAATTAAAAAGTCACATGATCATCTCCTTAGATGGTGAAAAAGCCTTTGACAAAATACAGCATCCTTTCATGATAAAGGTCTTGGAGAGAGCAAGGATACAAGGAGCATACCAAAACATAATAAGGCAACATACAGCAAGCCAATAGCCAACATCAAACTAAATGTAGAAAACTCAAAGCAATTCCACTGAAATTAGGAACAAGACAATGTTGTTCACTCCCTCCATACCTATTCAATACAGTACTTGAGGTTTTAGCTAGAGCAATAAGACAACAAAAGGAGATTAAGGGAATAGAAATCGAAAAAGAAGAAGTCAAACTCTCACTATTTGCAGATGATATGATAGTTTACAAAAGGAACCACAAAATTCTATCAAGGAACACCTACCACTCATAAACACCTTCAATAAAGTAGCAGGATACAAGATTAAGTTGAAAATATCAGTAGCTCTTCTTTACACAGATGATAAATGGGCTGAAAAGGAAATAAAAGAAACATTGCCCTTCACTGTAGCCCACAAATAATATAAAATAGCTTGGAGTAATGCTAACCAAATAAGTGGAAGACCTGTATGACAAGAGCTCTTTAATCTTTAAAGAAAGAAATTGAAGAAAACACCAGAAAATTGAAATATCTTCCATGCTCTTGGGTAGGGAGAATTAGCATAGTAAAAATGGCAATCCTACTCAAAGCAATCTATAGATTCAATACAATTCCCATCAAAATCCCAGTAAAATTTTTCACAGACCTTGAAAGAACGATACTCAACTTCATATAGAAAAACAAAAGATTCAGGATAGACAAAACAATCCTGCACAATAAATGAACTTCTGGAGGCATCACAATCCCTGACTTCAAACTCTACTACAGAGCTACAGCCTGGTAGTTGTAGCTGAAATTAGTCTGGTATTGGTATAAAAGTCAATTGGAGAACCAATGGAACAGACTCGAAGCTCCAGATATCAATCCACACACCTATGAACACCTGGTTTTTGACAAAGAAGCAAAAAATATAAAATTGAAAAAAGGAAGCATATTCAACAAATGGCATACCTGGATATCAGCATGAAAAAAATGAAAATAGATCCATATCTATTGCCATGCACAAAACTCAAGTCCAAATGGATCAAAGACCTCAATATAAAACCATCCACACTGAATGTCATAGAAGAGAAAATGGGAAGTACATTTGAATGCATTGGCACAGGAGACCACTTCCCAAATATGACCCCAGTAGCACAGACACTGAGAGAAACAATTAATAAACGGGACTCCTGAAACTGAGAAGCTTCTGTAAAACAAAGGATATGGTCAACAAGACAAAACGACAGCTTACAGAATGGGAAAAGAACTTTACCAACCCCACTTTGGACAGAGGGCTGATCTCTAAAATATACAAAGACCTCAAGAAATTGGTCATCAAAAGAACAAATAACACAATTTAAAAATGGGGTACAGACCTAAACAGAGAACTCTGAACAGAGGTATTTAAAACGGCTGAAAGACACTTAAGGAAATGCTCAACATCCTTAGCCATCAGAGAAAAACAAAACAAAACAACTGTGAGATTCCATCTTACACCTGTAAGAATGGCCAAGATCAAAACCACTAATGACAGCTTATGCTGGAGAGGTTGTGGGGTAAAGGGAGCACTTCTGCATTGCTGGTGGGAGTGCAAGCTGGTACAGCCCCTTTGGATATCAGTATAGAGATTTCTCAGAAAATTAGGAAACAACCTTCCTCAAGACCCAGCAATACCTCTTTTGGGTATATACCCAAAGGATGCTCAATTGTACCACAAGCACATGTGCTCAACTATGTTCATGGCAGCATTGTTTGTCATAGCCAGAACCTAGAAACAACCTAAATGCCCCTCAACTGACGAATTGGTAAGGAAAGTCTAATTCATTTACACAATGGAGTACTACATGGCAGAAAAAAATAACAACATCTTGAAATTTGCGGGCAAATGGATGGAGCTAGAAAACATCATATTGAGTGAGGTAACCCAGTCCCAGAAAGACAAATAGCATATTTACTTACTCATAAGTGGCTTTTAGACATAACACAAAGAAATCCAGCCTACAAATCACAATCCCAGGGAACCTAGATAACAAAGAGAACCTTAAGAGAGACATACATAGATCGACATGTACCTGGGAAGTAGAAAAAGGCAAGATCTCCTGAGTAAATTGGGAGCATGGGGACCATGGGAGAGTTTAGGAGGGTAAGGAAGAGAAAGAGAGAGGAGCAGAGAAAAATATGTAGCTCAATAAAAAAACAATTTAAAAGATTTTTTGTTTTTATGTTTGTATATGTACTTATAGGCACATGCATAAATGTGAGTGCTGGTGCCCTGGAGGCCAGAGAGCATGTCAGATCCCCCAGGTGATTGTGAGTCCCCCGTGTGGGGACTAAATTGAGTCCTCTGTAAATGCTCTTATCCACTGAGCCATTTCTCCAGTTCAACTTGCAAGTTTATAATTCTTTAAAAATTGAATGTATTCTAACAAAAGGAAGTTTGGCTGGGAACCAGAACACAGCAGTCATAGTCCTTAAGTTTCTGCTACCCACACTGCCTCCTCCTTTGAACCTGATGGTGTCAGCTTAATTACTCATTAAATTAATATCATAGTTCAGAGTGTGAATGCCTTCACAAGTGTAAGTTTTCAAAAATAGACTTGAAGAATTCAGGGAAAATAATACGTATGTTCAACGGGACTTCTTAGAATTTCTGTTCTTAATCCAACGTTAATTAGACCTGCTCTAATATTTTCTGCTCTGATTCAGATCCTGCTAAATCGTTGAAAATAATATCAAAAGTCAACCTTCTGGCAACTTTGACAGATAACATTCCGAAGCGGCATGCGTGTTTCATGTTTTCAGCTGAGGTCTGTTGCTCTGATCAAACATGAACGATGTCTGGTTCTACATCAACATTTGTTATACTAAAAAAAAAAAGTGATTTTTTTAAAGTATGATAACTGAGTCGAAGACATGGCTCTGGAATAGTCAATAGTATTGTCCAAGTTTCTGTAGAGACGTAACCAGATCTCATGCCTTTCAATCATGATGTCAGGTAACAACTCTATGTTATGCTTTCCACAATTACTTTACTGTGGTATATTTGTGGTGCTCTGGCAACTGAATAAACAAGCTCTCATGCCGGATTAGGAATGGCCCAGTTTCTATATGAAGCACATTTCTGTGCATGGGCATTACATTTGTTTAACAGATGCATAGAAGTTGCCCTGTTGGCGATGGTTATCTCTGGAAGGCTGAGATTACAGGAGAGTCACTCTCTAAGGAATGAGCCCCTGTGTTTAATCAATAAACAAGAATATTAGATGCCCTTCTGATCACAATGCCTGGTAATATGGTTATATAGCTCCCACTGTTGCAGGGCTACACACAGACACCTCAGACAGAGAACACACTACTGGATCAGAAGCCCTATAGCAGCGAAACAGAAACGTATAGAAGGCACACGTTTTGTCCTTTTCATTTCTCACATTTAATTCGGGCCAACACAGCCATACATCTCAAGCCTCCTGACCCATTGCCTCCTTGCCAGCCCTTTGGCCCCCACACTGCCAGCCCTCACAACACAGCTTTGGATCTTTGCTTTCCATCCTCCATCTCGTACAAAGAACTCGGTGTGTGCAAGCAGCCTGCTGGGGATGAACCTTAGGAGAGTTGACTCCTCCAGCACAGAGACGTCTGTGGGAATTCTTCCATTTGGTCCCAGCCCAAGCCCTCAGTCCATCTGCTGGGTCAGTGATGGTTAAGTACAAAGGAGGCTGGGCCAGGCAGCACAAGGAAACCACAAGGGAGTCTGAGGCTCCTATCCAAACATCAGGAGTCTGAACGGTATGGGGTGAGGACTAAAAATAGACACTCTGTTTCACTTCTTTGCCTTTCACTTCATTTTATTTTAAAATATCTTTTACTTAGTCTTTGGGATTTCCATGCAAATCTGCAACGCATTTTGATCATATCTACCCCTTCATTCCCCACTTCGATTCCTGCAAAACCTCCCTCACTGCCTTCTCCCTCCTAACCTCATATTCTCTTCTAACCTAAAGAGGCCAATTAGTGCATCCAGTACGTGCATGAATGTGGGCCCATCCGTTAGAACGTGGGCCTCCCTACCCGCAGTCAAACTCCTGAAGAAAATTGGCTCTCTCTTCCCCGGCACACATCAATTGTCAGTAGCCCCTTATTAGCTGAGGATGGGGCTCAGTGTAACCCTCCCCACCCATGCTAGAATGTCGCCTGGCTTGATCTTGTGAAAGCAGCCGCAACCACTGTGAGCGCACGTGTGTGGTGACGTCATCATGTTCAGGGAACACTGATTTGTAGATGTCTTTCTGAACTGTCGGCTCCTACCATCTTTCTGACCCCTCTTCCATGATGAACCCTGAGTCTTGGGGGCAGGGATTGTGATACAGATGTCCCGTTTAAGGCTGAGCACTCAACTGTCACTTAGTCTCTGCGTTCTGCCTGCTTGTGAGTCTGTGGGTTAATGGCCTTCCATGGTAAAAAGAAGCTTCTAGAGTGAGATTTGAGAGCCGCACTCTACAAGAATGAGGATAGGCATTTAGAAGGCAGTTTTAGACCAGTAGTGACTATCCAGAGCATGGCGGCATTGCTTCTGTAAAAGAAATTAAACGTATTAGAAGAAAGAGCAGGACGTTGCTCCCTTATGTAGCACTTGTACATTATGGTTCAAAACACATGTATTTAAGTCCAAGAGGTTAAGAGGGACTTCAAGTTCCCTGTGAGCAAGGGGGAAGACAATGTACATAATGAGTCTAATCTCTTAGGGAAGTATGGGGAGGAGGCAGATGTAACTGAATGTTTCTCTTCCTACCTGCAAGTTTCCAAATAACCACTCAGAGGCTTATAGTAATTATAAATGCTTGGTTGATAGCTCAGACTTGTCACTAGCTAACTCTTGCACTTAAATTAACCCATATTTCTATATTTATGATCTGCCACGTTGCAGTACATTCACTAGCATGACACATTCATCTCCTGTTTCCTCTGCGTCTGACTGGCGGCTCCTGTCTCTGCCCTTCCCCTTCCCATCATCCTTCGTTTGGTCGCCCAACCTATATTTCCTGCCTGGCAACTGGCCAATTAGCATTTCATTAACCCGATTTGAGTGACAAATCTTTACAGTGTACAAGAGGGTGATTCCGCAGCAGGCAGACACTACCTTTTCAGGTAAGCACGGCATGGGGGAGGGGTTGCATACTCCTGAGCTGCCTCTCTACAGTGGGAAAGTCATCACAGACTGTGCCATGCTGAGAAATTGACTTCTGAGCAGCCATTGACCCAGGATAATCTGGGTTCCATCCAGAAACTACACCTAGCATCCATACAAGAATGGGCCAAAGTCAAGAGGCAATCATAGAAACTAGTCCTAGCCTTCACTTTTCTTCTGGGAGAAGCAGATCAGTTCTTAAGTTATCAGTGGAATTGTAGTATGGGACTGTAGACCTGAAACACTCACAAGCCATAAATGCGAACTCCGATGCACCTTACCCTCCCAGCTGTGACTATGCATGTTCCTGGAAAGTGGTTTGTCCCAGACATTTTAAGAACTCACTTTAGGAACTTAGATTCCTTTAAAAAAATAAAATAAGTAAGAATAAAAGGGAGATGTTTTTACTGTGGAATTTAGAATGTTAAAAATTTTTGAGAGAACTAAGAAAAAATTAATGACACAGGGAAAGCCAAAATTAATAATCTCAGTGAAGTAACACAGTCTCCTTGGACCAGACTTTAAATAGAAAACTCATTTAGTAAATCTGAATGGTCCTCCAAGGAACAATGGAAAGACCCTAGGAATTGGAGTTGGATATGAAATAAGAAAGGAGTGGAAATAAACCGAGTTAATTATGCTAACACCCAAAGTACAAATTAAAATTACAAGAGAAACTTGGTCGGCTTCCTCACGAGAATACACAGGGAGGTGGCAGGTAATTGTGGCGAGATAGGGAAGCCAAAGAAAGGAGTGAGATGCAAATCGGCAGCCACAAACAAAGGCACAAGCTCACGAAGTATTTTAGATACATACAGAATGAGAGACAGTTGTGGGAAGATAAATTGGCCTGTTGTGTTCCTCGGTTGAAATTATTATTTTAAGTCACCGTACAAACTAATAGGTTTCATTACGGAATCCTCATACACGCATGCCATTCTTCTCTGTGGTGAGTCAGCATACTGGGCCACCCTCCTCACCCATATCCTTGCCCCTTCCCTTTCTGCTTTGATGTCACATGCACCCCATTATATGTCTTTCACCACTCCCTTAAGATCTCTTTACCCCCTCATCATCCTCTTTCTTATTGAGTGACTTACACACACACACAAACACACTCAACACAACACATACAACACACACAATACACACACATACACACACTTAAATATTTTAATCTATGTTCCACCTATTAGAAAAAACACAAGCTTTTTGTGTTTCTGAGTCTGGCTTCCTTTGTTTAACGTAACTGACTCCAGACACATCCATTCCCTACAAATGCCATGTCATTTTTCTTCGTGAGTGAATAAAAATTTCATTATGTATCTGTGCCACATTTTCTTGATGTATTCAAATGTTTCATGGACACCTGCCCTGCCTCTATTTCTTTTGTGAATAGTGCAGCAATAAACATGGTTGTATAAGCACCTCTGTGGTATGTTGACTTAGAGTCTTTTAGGAATAAGCCCTGGACACACGCTAGTTTTTGTTTAGTTTTTTGAGAGACTTCCACAGCGGCTGAATCAACTTCCCACTTGCAGTATATAAGGGCCTGTCCCTTATATCCTTGTCAATGCCATAGACATTCAGACCGGAGGGAAATGGAATCCCAAGGCAATTTTGCTTTGCATTTCCCTGATGGTTAAAGATGTTGAACCTGTTTTCTGGCACTTTTTTGTCATTTGCATTTCTTCCATTAAGAACTGTTCGTCCTTTATAGTTAGCCCACTTTGTAATAGAATGATTTGGGGGTTTGTGTTAACTTCATACTTATTTACATATTCTGGATTTTCTGTTTGTTTTTGTTTTTAGGTCTTTTAGGTTTTTCGAGACAGGGTTTCTCTGTGTAGCCTTGAAGCCTGTCTTGGAACTCACTTTGTCAACCAGGCTGATCTCAAATTCACAGAGATCTGCCTGCCTCTACCTCCCAACTGCTGGAATTAAAGGCGTGCACTACCACTGCTTGGTCTCCTATTCCAGATTCTAATCATCTTTTGGATGGATAGTTCTCAAAGCATTTTCGCCCTTGTTCGGAGCTGTCATTTTGTTCTAGAGGTTTTCTTCTACTTAGCAAGCTCTTTGCTTTTTATGTAAATCTCTCTTCTCAGTTCTTTGTATTATTCTGTGTTATTAGCATTCTTTCCAGAAAGACCTTGCTTATATGTTTATCTTGAAATGTTTTGCCTGTTCTTCAGAATTCTGAGCCTTGCATTAAGGTCTTTGGTTAATTTTGAACTGATGTGGGAGTAAGGGGGACAGATATGAATCCAGTTTTCATTACTCTGTGTGTGGCTGCTATCCAGTGCTCAAATGAATGGGACTTTCACCTTCTGTGGGTAACATCCATGTAAGTATCTTCTGGCTCCATGGCTATGACCTGCTTTAGTTTTTGTGTATCTTAGAACAGCCCCTTTTCTCCATCGATTTAAGAAGACAGCTTTGCTGAATACAGCATCCTTAGTTGGCAATTATTTACTTCTAGGGCTTTTCTGAGAGCCATATTTTCCTGGATTTTAGTATTGTTATTAAGAAATCTCATCATTTTTCCATATTTTCCTTTGTACATAACTTGGTTTTCAATATTATATAATATTTTTATTTTAATTCTGTTTTATATGTATGGGTGTTGTTAGTCCCAAAGACAATGTAAGGAGAAAGACTACCAACTCTAATCATCATAGCCAAATTAATTAAAGCAATTCTTTTATTCTTGCACATGGAATGCATCTCCCTAAAAGCAGGGTTCAAGAGATCAGCATTGGATGTGAGGAAGACATGGGTTTGTGCTCTTATTTGTTTGTTTGTTTTTAATAACGGGATTTCTGTGTGTAGCCCAGGCTGTCCTGTGATTCACTCTATAAACAAGACTGGCCTTGTACTCAGAGATCCACTTGCCTATACTTCCTGAGTGCTGGAATTAAGGGCATGTGCCACCACTGCCTGGTGAAAACAAGGTGTTTACAGCTCAGGGGTTGATGATTTACAAATGGGGGAATGGGTGGACAAATAGGCAGGGTTATAGAAGCAGAACATCAACATAACAAGATGCTCATAACAGCCTCCTGAGACAACGCCACAGCTGCAAGGAGGTCAGAACAAAGTAGTCAGTGATGGTCAAAATAACCTTTGGAAACAAAGGCATGGTTTCCATTCTCTGCAACAGGCAGAATAGAACCATCTGTCGTTAAGGTTACAGATGGGTCATAGCCCAATCCTTGAGAAACAGAGGTTTTAATCACAAACAGGAATGAACCTAGTTTGTCTTTACTATAAGATGGCTTTCAAGCTTAAAATGAAGGCAGGCTGATTTGTCAGTCTTTTGTCTATGTGTGTGTATACATACACCACTTACAAGCCTGGTGCTCCCAAGGGCCAGAAGAGGGTGTTAGATTTCCTGGAACTGGACTTACAGTCGGTTGTGAACTGCCATGCGGGTACTGGAAAGAATTAAACCCCCATCCTCTGGAAGAGCAACCAGTGCTCTTTAGCATTGAACCATTTCTCCACCTCTGTGTTTTCTTCTTACTCTTCTTCATTTTCCTCCTCCTCCTTCCCTTTCTCTTTCTTCCTCTTGCCCCTTTCTTTCTTCCCCTTCTTTTCCTTCCCCAAACTCCCCTTCCCCAACCACTTCTTCTCCTTCTTTCCCTACTCCTTCTTCTTTTCTATAAAATTATGGAGATGTTTTCCTTTGATTAATATTTTTCCAAAAATCTCAATTTCTTTACTGAATTTTCTCCTGTGTTGCTGACTTTCCTCTCTGAACATGTCATTTTGAGGTTATCAATGCCTCTTGTGTTAGGATGTTCATTTCTGCCACTAAATCTTAAAATTTTTTTTGACCTAATTCTGACAAGTAGCTTCTATGAAGCTTTAGGTTTGTCTGAGCTCCTTCTACCCCATGCTTTGTTTGTTTGACTTTTTATTTTAAAAAAATATATATTATATTATATTATATACAAGCTATTTTATTTCACTCACTCTCTCCTCTCTCTCTCTCTCTCTCTCTCTCTCTGTCTCTCTCTCTCTCTACACACACACACACACACACACACACACACACACATACGCACGCGCGCACGTACTCACAGACCAAAAACAAAAAAAAAATAAAAATAAAAACAAGCAATCTTTTGAAAAACAAATGAAGACAAAACAAAAAACAAAGACAAAAATCACACACACACACACACACCAGAAAAAAAAGTGGATTCCACTTTGCATTGGCCACTCCTCCTCCCTGGGCCTTGCGCCTGCTGCGGAGGATGACTGGTAGATACAGTGACACCTCCATTTGAGAAAACGGATTTCCCCTTTCCAAGTAGGTATCAACTGCAATTAGCTTCTTGGTTAGGGGTAGAACTTCTTTAATTATATCCAAGCATTCTTTGGTACTCTAGTCATACTTTTTCTTAAAATAAATAAATAAATAAATAAGTAAATAAAAGATGTTTTAACACAGTATTTCATCAGCCTTATCCTTTATCTTTAATATTCTTCTGTTTTGTTTCAATTATTGATGAGATTTTTAACTGTTTTTTTTCTTTTTTCTTTTCCCCCGAAAGCGTTTCTATTTGTTTCTGCTTTGAAATCTCCACTTCCCTGCTGAAATTTCTTCATCCATGTTGCTGAGCTCTATGTTGCTGCCTTCCCTCCCCAGACCCTAACTGAGTTCATCTGCTTGCTCGAATCCTCTGTGAGATTACTGATCATTTTCCCTTCTCGACTTTGGAATTCTTTACCTGGCTTTCTGCTCTTTCAGAATCCTGGAGTTCAGCAGTTGAGGGATGGAAGTGTGGTCTCTCAGAGGCATCACCAGTGCCTTGTTTTTCTGTGTTTCCGAGTTGCAGTTTGTGAATCTGTTTGTTTAGATATGCTTTCCAATTTTAATTGGAGATCTTATTGAACAGCTGACTTTTAAAGACTCGATCCCCAGTACCACCCAGAAAGGAGAAAACACACAGCTTTTGGATGAAGCTTCTGCTTCTCCTCCCAGCATCAGGAGCTCCATGGTTGGAGTTGTGCTGGGCTCGGCTTGCTCCTGCTCCCTTTAGTTGCTCTATCACTCACTACTTTGATGTGTTTCTGATGCTCACGTGATGTGGGAAGTCCTGCATACGTGTTGCTTTTATTGGTTAATGAATAAAGAAGCTGTTTTGGCCTGTGATAGGGCAGAATAGGGCTAGGAGGGGAAAACTAAAATGAATGCTGGGAGAAAGAAGGCAGAGTCAGTGAGAAGTCATGTAGTCTCCACCAGAGACAGACTCATCGGAACCTTACTAGTAAGCCACAGCCATGTGTTGATACACAGATAAAAGGAGTGGTTTAACCAAAGATATAAGAGCTAGCTAGCAATGTGCTTGAGTGATTGGCCAAGCAGTTATTTAAATAATATAGTTTCTGAGTGATTATGTTGTGGTCTGGGCAGCTGGCAGTGAACAAGCAGTCTCCACCTACACTCTTCCCTTTTTTTCCTCTTTGGGATAGTGTCTATTCTTTTTTTTCTTTTTTTTTTTTTTTTTTGATTTTTGAGACAGGGTTTCTCTGTAGTTTTTGGTGCCTGTCCTGGAACTAGCTCTTGTAGACCAGGCTGGCCTCGAACTCACAGAGATCCGCCTGCCTCTGCCTCCCGAGTGCTGGGATTAAAGGCGTGCGCCACCACCGCCCGGCATAGTGTCTATTCTTTATAACATAAACACTTCTTCTTAAATGGGTCCTTGGAGTAGCTTCTAGGCTGACATTTTATCTAGAAACTTCAAGTTGCTTTTTAACAAATGATGAAAGTAATCTCTACACAGATCTGGCTGAAAAATTAAGTTCTTAGCAATCAGTGAAAAAAAAATATTTATGAAAATCATCAACATCACCATCCATCACACTATTACCACTATATGACAGGCATGGGGCATGGATACTTTATAGGTGTGAGTTTATCCTCTCAACCTCATTTCTTGGAGCATTTTAGATAAAACACATAAAATACCAGACAAACGTGTTTTTAATTGTCTTCAGTGTTTTTGCTTGTCCAGTATCAATTCCTTTATTCTGGTGAGAGAATTCTTTCTGTTGAGGATGAGATAAGCGTAGAGCATCAGAGAGATCTTGTCTAGGACAAAAGCAGGGTAGATCTAGTAGAACGCTCGAAAAGAAAACTCCCATAAAGAGGAAGCTTGACTCTATAGATACAAAGCTGCAATGAAGGCAGCCACTTACTTTCATCTCTGTGGTCTCTTTTTTTTTTTTGTATGAGCCACTGACTTCTTTGTGTTGTTTAAGTTGGTATGAGTTGTGTTTCTTTCACCCGAAAACCCAAACTCTAAATCAGAGCAAGTGCTTGTCATGCTGGAGAGCTTTTGGCGTCTTAAGAATTAAATTTGGTCCTCACTCTCATGGAGCCCAGGACCTACTGAGGAAAACTAGTGTGAATGTGTCAGACTTCTAAGGGAAAAACATAGATCTCCAATGCTGAAGTCTAACAACAGAGGCATATCACATCAGATCTGGGTAATGAAGGAAATGCCCCCCACCCCGAGAAGGGTTGAAGACAAGATTGTCTAGAGCCAACAGACCATATAAAGAAAGAAATTCCTTGGCACAAACAAAACCCTTGTTCAAAATCCCTTCTCCCTATATATACTATGCAAAAGGCAACTACTAACTTTTAGTTGATTAAAAAATGCAGCATCAAAACCAAGTTCTACACAAATCGAGACATCTCTAAACAAACACATATAGTCTGTTTATTTCTCAAAGCAATGAGAAATTTTGTATGATGAAGTGACTAAACACATGAAGTCTTCGTGATGGTGCAATATCAAAAGTTATCCAAGGGATGACTACCTGGGCTGAGGTCAGGGAGACCTAAAAGTACAAGGACCTAAGAGTTAGACAGCAGAATGGAATTCTGCCAAAGAGTTGAAGCATTAAGAGTACCAGGGAAAGAAAACAGCTATAGGAGATTTAGTAAAATCCCATGAGCCTGGAGGCATCAATTTTTAAATCCTAAAGAACACACAGTTGTTATTAAATAAATTATTCCAAGAGCCTTATACTAATTAAATTCTGTGATGTGCCTCCAGTCTAGTAAGTCAGAGCTTAATTTTGCCATGTTCAAGTACCAGCCAGATACTCATAAAATTCTTAAATTGTAAGTAATCTATAGGATTTGATTTTCAAATAAAGCCAGGAACTGATTCTAAGCTTCTTACCCTACAGAATGTTGGCATCATATGATTTTTTTTAAAAAAAAATAAATCAAAGCTATTGACAGGCATGTGCTATTACTCAGTCTTTTACCCTGAATAGTGATAAAAATTTGTTCTTGGATTGATTTTGAAAATAATATAAAGTCGGCTTTAGGTCATGTGAATAAGGTCATAAAGCTAAGATTTCACTTTGGTCTGAGATATGAAGCAGTGAGGATTTTCCCCCTAACATACTGACTCTAGGAAATCCCATATAAACAGTGTTGGCTGGCCTTTCATTGCTGTGACAAACTATCTGAGTAAATCGACTTGAAGGCAGTAAGGTTGACTTTGTTGCACATTCCCAAAGGTGTCAGTTGGCTCCACTGCCTTTAGGCCTGCAGAGAGACAGATTATCACGGTGGCAGGAACATGCAATAGAGGAGACAGCACACCCTTTAGGCAAGTTCAACAGTCATTTCTCTGCAAGTCCTGCATGTCCAGTTCATCAAGTAGTCCAAGCAAGAGCAGTTTCTTGCCCAAATGGCTAACCAACTCCATAAGGAGTCTCTTCAATGCCCATCTTCCTCTTGAAGTAATTGGTGCTGCCAGGAACATATGTGTCTCATTGTCATGAAAAGTCCTAAGTTCTTAAACATTTTAAATGCCATAGTCTGTAGTCTTTGAAAGGTTTGAAGAATACATATCTATCTGAAATACATCTCTGTACATCTAAAAAATCTAACTATCATGACTACAAGCTGGACAATTATAGATGACTATCTATTGCATTACATTTTTAAATGAGCTGCAAGAACACAATACCTTAATCAAGAGCAGAAATATATATATATATATATATATACATAGTATAACAAAATTGACCTTAAATTTGTATCAATATACCAAGATCCATACCCATGCAAATCTCTATAGCATATCCCCTTTAAGTATAAACAAACATTTATAAAAAGTATTTGGGAATATGGGCATAGTTTTCTCCAAACTGCTTCATGCTGTTTATTGGGCAAAGTAATTTTTGAGGGGTGTTCAAGGTGACCTCTCAGGGGCTCTTGGTCCATCAAACCACATTAGCCTGGGCTAAATCCACAGGTTCTCATCCTCTGTGGAAACAAAAGCAGAACCTCTTTTCCAAAACAACATATCCTTAGACTCAAATTCTGAAGTCACAATACCTTTAATATATATATATATATATATATATATATATATATATATATTATATATATATATATGCTGGTTTAGCTTAGCAGTCCATACAATGAAATGTTTCTCTGTACTTAGCTCCTTCACAGTCAAAAAATTCAAAGAAAACACAATAATATACATAATCCAGGCTCTCTGTGCATATTTCACCTTTACGTGGCTTGTTTTTACTCTATTGTCTTTTAATATTTATTTTATTATCTTGACTAAACCATTTATTTCCTTTTATAACTCTACATACTCTTTTTCTTCTCTTTCCCAAGACTGTGTACATTTATCCAACTTTGTGACCCATCTAGAGGTCTTTTCCATCTGCATTTGTCTTTACTGTGTATTTATAATTATTTTCTCACCAGAAGTGCTTTTTAAAATGCTAAGCCCTTCTTATGAATTTAAGATTCACCATTGTTAGAATAAGGCACTGCCCACTTGGTCTCTTGAAAGAGCCAGAGGTTACACTGGCAGCATGGTCCAGAAAGCTGGCATTTCAAAATAGCACAGCTTTTTTTTTCTATCACTGAGTCAGGAAAACCTCTCTTAAAGGAGCTGTGGCACACCACCAGCAAACAAGAAGATGTATTAAATGCTGTATTTTTGTGTCTAGAATTCCTTTTCAAGCCCTCTCAGGTTTTAAGTGGATTTTAGTCAACCATGTTGGTGCCAATTTGTTGGAGGAGGCTGCTTGTTTGTCCCAGAACTAAAATAATCACACAGAAACTATATTATTTAAATCACTGCTTGGCCCATCAGCTCTAACCCATTTCTATTAATCTATGTATAGCCACGTGGCTGTGGCTTACCAGCTAAAGTTCAAGAATCTGTCTCTGGCGCATTACATGGCATCTCCCTGACTCTGTCTTCCTTCTACCTTGCTATAGGTCAAGCTAGTTTCTTTATTCATTAACCAGTAAAAGCAACACTTAGACAGAAGGACCTCCCACACCAAAAAGATGCCTTGGAAGCAGAAAATGATCCCTTATTAGACATCAGTGACATGGGTACATTGATCTTGAATTCCTCATACCCACAAATATGAGAAGTAAAATTCTGGTGTTTTTAACTTACCTAGTGTGGTAGTTTGAAAGAAAATGACCCCTAAAGGGAGTGACATTATTAGGAGGGGTGGTCTTATTGGAGTAAGTGTGGTCATGTTGGATGAAGTGTGTCATTGTGGAAGTGAGATTTGAGATCTCATATATGCTTACAATATCTCCCAGTGTCTCGGTTCACTTCCTGTTGCCTGCAAGATGTAGGACTCTCAGCTACTACTCCATCACCATATCTGCCTGCATGCTGCCATGTCCGACCATGATATAAGTGGACTAAACCTCTGAAAAATGTAAGTCGCCTCAATAAATGTTTTTCTTTATAGAAGTTGCTGTGGCCATGGTATCTCTTCACAGCAATAGAAACTCTATCTAAGACAGAAGTTGGTAGCAGGAACAGGGGTACTGCTGTGATAGACCCAATCATGCCTTTATTCTAAGGAATATGGACCTTGGGACTGTGGATGAGAAAAGCAGTTGAACACTTTAAATGCTGCTTAAAGGGCCATCCTAGTCAAAGCATGGAAGACAGTGGTGCTGAGTATGAGTTGAACTGTGTAAGCCTGGATCAAGAGATTTCAGAAGAGGAGAATTTTAGTAGATTGCCTAGAAATCATTCTTGTGATATTTAGGTGAAGAATGTGGTTGCCTTTTGCACTTATCTGTAGAGTCAGCCTGAGGCTAAAGTGAAGAGTTTTGGATTGATTCTCTTGGCAGAGGAAATCTCAAAACAGCCTAGTATAGACTCCATTATTCGGTTATTAACGGCAACTCTAATGAAGATTTATACTTAAAAAGAGCAAGCTGAGCAGGGTAAATTTAAAAAAATGTAAAGTTTGAGGAGAAAAGGAGCACCATGAAGTAGAATGGAGCTAAGTCCTGTGCTCAGGGAGATAAACAGATGGGTGTGGGACAGTTGCCCCCCATCAATGCCTGAGTCAGGTTTGAGAACTGGTCCTGAGGTCACAAGAGTGGGAGAGATGTCTCTGGCCCCCACTAGCTGCAACACTGGGGACAGCAGGCCCTGCAACCCACCTGGGAATAGAGGCGACCTTGTGGGCGGAGGTGTGGTTGAGCCAGTCCTGAATTCCTAAGTGTGGAAGAGCTGTCCCCACTATTTGTCTGTCAAGTGACAACATGGGAGTGGTGCAGGAGAATTGTCTGTATTCTGTCAATCATGATTTAAATAAATGCTGATTGGCCAGGCAGGAAGTATAGGCGGGTCAACCAGACAGGAAGCAGAGGTGGTGTGATGAGAACAGGAGTATTCTGGGAAGCAGGAAGCTCCCTCTGCAGTTCAGCCCAGACCACCGAAGAAGCAACATGTGAGCTGCCACTCTGAGAAAGATACTGAGCCATGTGGCTAACATAGATAAAAATAATAGGTTAATATAAGCTATAAGAGCTAATAAGTAGCCTGAGCTAATGGGCCAATCAGTTTTATAACTTATGGAGATCTCTATGTGATTTTCTTTGGGATTTGCCAGCTGTGGGATACTGGGCTGGACAGAAACCCCAACAAGCCGGCCCTTATGTTACATGGGAGAGTGAGAAATTGCCCTCTTAACCTCTCACCCCTTACCACCTGCCACAGATGAGAGAGCTGACCCTCCCCACCCTTACCAGCTGCAGCATTTAGGAAACTGAGGCACAGCCCCTTACTTAGGCAGCACAGCAGAGCTGCCTGGTAGTAAGAAGTGAGAGGGACCCAGTCCGATGTTATAAGGAAAGGAAAACTGCTCCCATTACTCATCTGACAAGTGGTAGCATGGGTGGAGGAGAGATGCCCTCCCTCTTACCCCCTCCATCAATGCCCAAGACAGGTGGAGGAGCTGGTACTGGGGTCATAAGAGCAGGTGGGCTGTCCCTACCCCTCACCAACTGCAATACTCAGGAGAATGACCCCTGTACCTCAGCTGGGAAACACAGTAGAGCTGGCCCTGATGGTGCAGGTGTGGGAAAGCTGACCCTGAGGGTGTGAAAGCAGGAGAACTGGCCCCACCCCTTGCTCAGTGCTGCAAGAGGTGAATTAGCTAGGGCAATGTTGGAGAGCTCACCCTGGCAGTGAGGATGGGGTGGAGGTGGCTGGCGCATCCTATAACTGCCCAGGTCCAGTTCCAGGGTTACGACTTAGCCCACCCCAACATCCACCCCATCTATGATTTGCTGGAGCATGTGAAGGGATCTGATCCACAGACGCAAAGCTGCAGGATCTCCACAACAGGGAGGTACAACAGGATCTCCAGGAAGAGTCCTAGCGAGGGTTCAGCATCAATAATGTAGAAGCCAGAGACTCTGAACCAGGCCAATGGCTCTTTGCAATGAACACTTGCAAGAAAAGATATCTGGACAAAGGGGTTTACAGTGTGACTGACTGTGTCACACTGCAGCTTCCACAATGAGATTTTTAATTTTTTCTCCTTTTTATTTTCCCCCTTTTTTCTCTTAAATTTTGTTTTGTTTGGGAGACTACTGGGGCAGAGAGGGGATGTGAAGGGACAGAGAAACAAATGAGATCAAGATTCATGATATAAAAGACACAGAATAAATAAAAAGAAAAAAGGGAGTTGTGACCTCAAGGTGAGATCCCACCTAGCTAAGTTTCCAGCTTGTGAAAAGGAATTAAGAAGAAACTTAGAACCAGGTGTGGTGGTGCACAACTTTAATCCTAGCACTGGGAAGGCAGAGGCTGATGGGTTTCTGAGTTTGAGACCAGCCTGGTTCTACAGAAAAATTCCAGAACAGCCAAGTTCAGGCAGTGAAGGAAATCATTAAAAACAAGAAGCTGGTGAAGATGGAATTGAAAGATCTCTGGGGTCAAAGCCAACCTGGTCTACAGAGCTAGTTTCAGGACAGCCAAGTTTAGGCTGTGAAGGAAGCAAAGCTGGTGAAGACACAATTGAACCAGGTGGCCATGTTCTGTCACAGTTAGCAGTAGAACTTGGCAGCTTTGGCACACGGCTCTGGCTTCAAGGATAGAAAAAAAATGCATTATGGAACCTTCCTCTGCGACTAGGAAAAGCCACTGAGACCAAGTGTTTGGGGTGAGGAGACCTCAAGATGTTGGAAATGCCTTGGGACACCTGCTAAGAAAGGAAAGCTGCTAACAGGGAGTGGAAGCAGCCCAATAGAAAGAAGTCTGTTTCAGCCAATAAAGCTGAAAGGAGTTGGAGGTCTGAAGAGTGTTTCGCCATCAGACATAGAGATGCAGCATTTAGAGTTTATCCAGCTGGTTTTCAGTCTGGTTTCTGCCCAATATTTTCTCACTATGCCCCTTCTCTACGTTTTAGAACAGTAATGCATAGCCTGTGTAATTACATGGCGGAAATATGTGTTCTGTTTTTAGATTTTGATTTTGCAGGGGATTACAGTTAAGAGATTGCATGAATCTCAGAAAAGACTTTGAACTTTAGACTTTTGGATACGTTTGAGACTGCTAAAGACTATGGGGACTTTTGAAGTTGGACTGAATGCATTTTTGCATTATGCTATTGCTATAAGCCTTTGGGGGCCAGGGAGTAGAATGTGGTGGTTTGAAAGAAAATGGCCCCAAAAGGAAAGGCACTACTAGGAGGGATGGCCTTGTTGGAGTAGGTGTAGTCATGTTGGAGGAAGTGTGTCATTGTGGAGGTGGGCTTTGAGGTCTCAAATATGCTTAAGATATCACCAGTGTCTCAGTTCACTTTCTGTTGCTTGCTAAGATGTAGGACTCTCGGCTCCTTCTCCAGCACCGCGTCTGCCTGCATGCTACCATGTTCTACCATGATAAAAAATGGACTAAATCTCTGAAAATGTAAGCCACCTCATTAAACGTTTTCTTTATAAGAGTTGCCATGCCCATTATGTCTCTTCCCAGAAAAAGAAGCCCTAACACCTAGTCAGTCTAACTAAGACATCTAGTCAGTCTTATGAATACTTAAGGACAATGTAAATAAACTAAAACATCTGTTTTCTTGCTTGATTTTTCTTTTTTATTGTTTTTATTGAGCTATGTATCTTTCTCTGTTCCCCTCCCTTCTGCCCCCTCCCTTTCTATCCTTTCCCACGATCCCCATGCTCCCAATTTACTCAGGAGATCTTTCTCCCATGTACATTAGATCCATGTATGTCTCTCTTAGGGTCTTCTTTGCTGTCTAGGTTCTCTGGGATTGTGAATTGTAAGCTGTTTTTTCTTTGCTTTGTGTCTAAAAGCCACTTATGAATGAGTACATATGATATTTGTCTTTCTGGGATTGGGGTAACCTCACTCAATATGATGTTTTCTAGCTCCATCCATTTGCTCACAAATCTCAAGATGTCTTTATTTTTTTTTTCTTCTGTGTAATACTACATTGTGTAAATGTACCAAATCTTCTTTATCTCTTCTTTGATCAAGGAGCATTTAGGTTGTTTCTAGGTTCTGCTTATGACAAATAATGCTGTGATGAACACAGTTGAGCACATGTGCTTGTTAGGTATGATTGAGCGTTCCTTGGGTATATGCCAAACAGTGGTATTGCTGGGTCTTGAGGAAGGTTGTTTCCTAATTTTCTGAGAAATTGCTGTACTGATATCCAAAATGGCTGTACCAGCTAAAACATCTTTTTAAAACTAAAACATCTTGTAATAACTTTCCATGAATTTATCAACCCGAAATACTTTGGAGCCTCATCACAACCCTGCCCGGTACACAACAAATACTCCAATAAGGATATTAACTTCTAACAATAAATCAAGACAGAAGAAGAGTTGCATCCAGGTTTTGAGTTTTAGCTCCTGCGATGGGGCCTAAAGAGACCGCCTGGTGTAACATGAGAAGGCCAGGCCTGCTTGTTCGGATTTCTGTCCTGCCCAGCCCCCCAGCTGCTTAGCCCCAAAGAAAATGACACAGAGGACTCCGTAAGTTATAAAGCTGATTGGCCCTTTAGGTCAGGCTTTTTAATGGCTAACTCTCACATCTTGATTAACCCATTTTTCTGATCTATGTTAGCCATGTGGCTCAGTACCATTTTCAGTGGGGCAGCTCATATCCTGCTGTTTCTGTGATCTGGGCAGGAGTGGGAGCAATCAACTTCCTCCTCCCCAGAATTCTCCTGCTCTCCTTGCATCATTTCCACTTCCTTTCTGGTTTCCCTGCCTACACCTCCTGCCTGGCCAATCAGCGTTTATTTAAAACATGATTGACAGAATACAGACAATTCTCCCGCACCAGCCTGGCAGTGGAAAGGAGCAACAGGTGAAATGAGAAGGCAAATGGTTCTTTTTTTTAAAGCTCAAATTTCTGAACATTTTAAAATTTCAGTAAATGCTTTCATGTCATACTTGAGAAGTTTCCTTTACATCTGGGAAAACATCTAGAATAATCTAAAATTTCCTCAAGTTTTTGCTAATCCCAAAATCAAACTTTTCTCAAAAAATCTAGATTCTTGACTTTCTACGTGTCTACTGCCATAAATGGTCATTTTTAACAATTAAATTAATAACTTGTAAATCCTATACTAGCATGTGACCTAGTTTTATCTTTGGGGGAAGTGCATTTTGTCAGCTCATATCATCAAAATTCAAAGGAATTGACTAGTTTATAACTTTCCAAGGATAGTGAAAACAATTCTGTTTACAACCCCAGCTTAGGAAATGTGCAAACGTGCAACACAAACTGGAAAATCCCGAAGGATAGTAGGTAACCCAAACGTTTGGCGAAAAGAAACTTAATGTACATTATGGTTAGTTCTTTTCTATGTGTGCATTGAGATAATCTGGGAAAAAATTCAATTGCAAAACAAAAAAGAGAGCCAACCATTGAGACAGACAAGGGCACTTTAATGTTAGAGACTTCTCAGTGGTATGCTGTGTGCGTTTATTACAGCAGCTCTTTAATTTCCACTGGGAATTTACATGTCCTCCAGTAGAATTCAGCTCGGGTCAGAAAGCCATCTAAAAGCCGTTCTTGAAATTGAACCTTAGGTTACTAACAATGAAGCCTACATTAATCTTAAGGAAAATATGGTAAGTACCAATAAATTTACATTTTTTCCCCTAAGACAAGGGAGAGCACGCTTTAATCTAGCCATTTTTTAAATTGACCTAGCTCAAGTCTGGGGCTATTATCAGCAAATCCATCTTCCCCCATTTCTGTTAACAGATTAGGGGGTGACATTTCAGGGTGGAAGGCCTGTAAAGGAGTTTATATTGCTTTGCTCATATGGAACTGATTTGAGCCAAGACAAGAAGAAAGATTTTTACAGGTCTCACAGCTTTCCCAGTTTCTAGAGCAGCAAAATCCTCAAGAGTATAGTGGTTCCAGAGGCTGAGAGCTCCAATAACCCAACAGTAGTCACCGGGAAATGATTTTCTCTCAGCTGAGATGTCTATCACTGAATCTCCTCCCTACTTCTGAATTGAGGTAGAAAAATAATACATTTCTAGAGAGAATACTAAGGCTGAATTTGATAATCACTCTCATTTCCATGGTTGCCCTCTATAGTTAAACATACAAACCACCCCGTTCACTGTCACAGTTTCCAAGGCTCCCGTGTGGTCCATGTCTCTGTTCGGTTTGCTGTCCAGTTGAGGAGACGGAAGTGACAAGGAAACACCAGAAAGTCTGTAAGAGGGTGCTGACTTGTGGGGTTCCGAGTGAACACTAGATTTGTCTGTTAGTTATCATTACTTTGCTGGAAAGGAGGTGTATCATGGGTGTTGGCAACATAAATTTTCTTAAACTTCAATCTTACTAGGCATGGATAAATTATCTCTCAAGCCTGATTTAGTGATTAAGCACACACACTCTCACACACACACACATATACACACACATTATTACTAAAAACAATGAATTTTATGAACCTAAAAATGTCTAAGCTGGACAATCAAGAGGAAAGAAGTGTTTGGGAGCTATGTCTGGCAGTGAAAGAGAGAAAATGTACAGGGAGACATAGTGAGACAGGGTATGCTCAGTCCCCTCATCTACAACCTGCAGTGGCTTGACCAGCCTACCTTCTCCTAAATCCCTGTGCCCTAGGTAGAGTAATGGGGACAGAAGCAGTCACTCTTGGGGGCTGTAGTAGGAGTTGCCTAGATTCATGCCATTACATAGTTATGACCTACTACTTAGGATATGGAACTTGATCAAGGTCTACAGTGATAGGATTGTGAATAAAGAGGAGACTCTCAAATGGGATCTCAAATAATGAATATGTCGTGTACGCACCCAAAGAGAGAATGCTGCATCCTCCTCCCATTTTGCGGGAGATTCTAAATCAGTGGATTTACAGAAAGACGCTGGATCTATGTCATCAAATACATCAGTGTAAATAAGTACCTTCAAGTAGTTTGCACAACTCATGGTTTTTTTTTTTTTGATCATTTGTAGAGCACTTATTTAGATCCAGAGTGTCCCTGTAATATATATATATATATATATATATATATATATATATATATATATATATACATACATACACACACACACATATACAAAAGCATTTCTATAATCCTTTTTCAAATGGATTCAGTTTCTGACAATTTCATATACGCATATCATACATTCTGGTCACACTCACCACTCCATCCTCTCTTATCCTGTCCCCCTGACCAAGCCTCCCCTCCTCTCACTTTTGTGTTCTTTTGTTTTAGTTTTATTGGTGTTTTGTCACTCACTGAGTTTAACCAGAGCCACCTGAATAGGCATCAGTGTGAAGCTACTCGCTGACCAGGGTGACTGACCAGTGGCTGTACCACTAAAGACACTGACAGCCTCTCCACAGCAACTATCAGCAGCCCATAACTCCCCAAAGAGACCAAGTCTCAGGAACACCTCTCCTAACCATGGCTGGATAGGGCCAGGGCCAGCGTTTTTAATAATTGGAATAATAATATATAGACAGTGTCCACCTACATAGTAAAGTTCTACAAAAAATGCATTAAATTAAAGCATGTCCAATTCAATGCAGATAATAAAATGATTTTATGAGAAATAAAAGAGGGCAGGCAGGCATGTCCAGAAGCTGAGCTGTTCTTTCAATCGGGGCAACTGAAGGACAGCAGCCTGTCCACAGACGAGGAGACCATGTGTGTGTCGCATGTTATGTAGGGTCTGGGATTTTCTAGAATGGACAGGAAGGAACTTGGAGATGGGAGAGTCCATCGTCAGGTCAGTTCCCCTGTGATCCAGAAGGGGTAGAGAGAAGAGGGTTTGGTATGTGGATGGATCTCTTGATCAGAAACTTCAATAGATCTTATCAAGTTGGGTCAACTCTCCTGTCCAGAGCTTCTCAGTCCACCTTTGGGGCAATTAATTCTTCAAGAAATACTGCTTGACTGGAAGCCAGAGACCTCACCTATGTTTCTAAGCAAAGTCACACAACCTCTCCATTTCTTGGCCTCATCTGCAAAAGTAGAAGTACAGTCTGGGTGGCTCTCTAAATGTTTCCCAGAATTCTGGGAATTTACTGGTGATTATGTACCCTGGTTTAAGCATTTCTACCAGCTCCACGGAATTTACACATTTTAGTAATAACATGTGTGTGTGTATAATCACTTTACTCGATGAAAATATGTAATTGGCCTTATAAGGTTTTTAAATTTCTCCATGTCTACTAAGATATTACGTATAAGAACATTTGTGCTTTACACCTGTCAGAATGGCAAAGATCAAAAACACAAGCAACAGCTCATGTTGGAGATGATGTGGAGCAAGGGGAACACTCCTCCAATGCTGGTGGGAGGGCAAACTTGTACAGTCACTTTGGAAATCAGTGTGGTGATTTCTCAGAAGACTGGGAATCAACCTAACTCAGGGTCCAACTATATCACTCTTGGACATATACTCAAAGGATGCTCAATCCCACCACAAGGACACTTGCTCAACTATACTCAAAGCTGTTTTATTTGTAATAGCCAGAAACAACCTAGATGCCCCTCTACCAAGAAATAGATAAAGAAAACATGGTACATTTACACAATGGAGTATTACTTTAGCTGTTAAAAACAAGGACACCAGAAAATTTGAATGCAAATGGATGGAACTAGAAAAAAATCATCCTGATTTTTTAGGTAACCCAGACCTAAAAAGTCAAATATGGTATGTATTCACTCATAAGTGGATATTAACTATAAAATAAAGGATAACTATGCTACAGTCCACAGACCCAGAGAGACCAAGTAACAAAAAGTTCACTGTGGGACACCTGGATCTCCCCGGGAAGGGGAAATAGATGAGATTTCATGAATGGACTGAGGGCAGATGGGGATGTGAACATGAACAATGAGGTTGGAGGGGGTGGTGGAGGGAGAGTGCCGTGGGGGGGATTGTAGGAGGGAGGGAGCAATTCTGGGTCAGGTGAAATCTGGAACAGGGGAATTCCCAGGAGTCTACAGGGAGGATCCCTGCTTAGACTCTCAGCAATAGTGGATAAGCAGCCTGAACTGGCTGTCTTCTGTGACCAGATTGGTGCCTGACCCAACTGTCATTAGAGAGGCATCATCCAGCCTCTCTAATCTAATGACAAAGATAGATGCAGAGACCCACAACCAAATATTAGGTGGAGGAATCCTGCAGAGGAGGAGGAGAAAGGAATGTAAGAACCAGTGGGATCAAGGACACCAAGGAAAGGTTCAGACAATCAACTCCTCTGGGCCTATACAGGCTCAGAGAGACTGAAGCGACAACCAGGCAGCCTGCATGGAACTGACATAGGCACTCTGAATATATGTTCGAGTTATGTATGTTGGTCTTCTTAATGGACTCCTAGCAGCAGGAACAAGGTACAAATGAGCAGCGGGCTGCATTCCCACCAGGATCCCGGCTCCCAGGCTAGTTTAGTTTGTGAAAACAAAAGAAGACCCTCTCTCCCAAAGCATCATGTTCTTAGACCCAAATTTGGAAGTCATGATACCTTTAGAGCATCCATGTTGGATCAGGTTAGAAGCCCATACAATGAAATGTCTCTCTGTATTTAGCTCTTTCACAGTCAAAAAATTCAAAGAAAACACAATTACAGAATCCAAACTCTCTGTGAATTTTTCATTTTTATGTGGTTTATTTTTCTTTAATTCTTTTAATCTGTAACTATCTGTACTCTGTCTCTTTGCATTAACTTTATTCTCTATATTCTTTTTCTTCTCTTTCCCAAGCCTACATACACTCATCTAACATTGTGACCCATTTAGAGGTCTTTAATGTCTGAATTTGTCCTATTGTAAATCTGTAATTTTTTTACTGTCCAGGAACAATTTTTGCTTTGAGCTTTTAAATCGCTAAGCACTTAAGAACGTAAGCTGTGTCATTCCTAGGTCAAAAACAGGTACTGTGGGCTTGCCCCGCCCAGTCCAACAGGGCAGAGCTGCTCGTGCCTCTGAGCCTTGTACATTGCACCACTAGCATGTGAGAGCCGCTTGCGACTCTGAGCCTCCGTGCGCAATGACCCCCTTTTAGGCACACAGCGAGTCTAGTTGCCATCAAACAAATCCTAGCACTTTACTCCAAATGCTCCATCTCCCAAAAGAGTCAGAAGTCACAATGGCAGCACAGCCCAGAAAGCTGGCGTTTTAAAACTGTGCGGCTTTTTTCTGCTGCTATTGCTGAACCAGGAAATCTCTCTACAGCACACCCTAGCAAACAGCAAAAATCTGTGTTAAACTCTATATTTGTGTCTAGAATTCCTTTTTAAGCCCTCTTAGGTTTTATGTGGAGTTAGTTACCACGTTGGGCAGCCATCTGTAAAAGGAGCAGCGGGCTGCATCCCACCACCCGGCTAGCTTTACCCGAAGTAATTACACGGAAACTGTATTCATTTAAACACTGCTTGGCCCATTAGTTCTAGCCTCTTATTGGCTAACTCTCACATCTTGACTAACCCATATCTAATCATCTGTATGCCACCACGAGATTGTGACTTACCAGCATGAGTCTAGCCAGCATCCATCTCGGGTAGGGGAATCATGGTGTCTGCTTGACTCTGCTTTCTTTCTCCCAGCATTCTGTTCAGTCTACTCCACCTATCTGAATTCTGCCCTATCAAAAAGCCAAGGCAGTTTCTTTATTAACCTGTTGGATCCTAGGTTTTTTCCCCTGCTCCTCGAGGCCAAAGCACAGGATGCAAGAACTGTTTATGCTAAACCAGCCTAGCTTCCTGTTAACTCCTCTGCTCAATTCTGCCAGCCTGGGGGATTAGCATAGAGCCTTGTTTCGTCTCTGGCATGGTAATTTCACCTGCAAAGGAGGGTTCTCACAGCGCCTAAATCTTCTCTTAACTGTCTGTCACAGCTCCCAACCCGGTACCCCCTGCCTGGAAGAACCTGCCACTCGGCACCAGACTCTCAACACTGTGATCTCACTCCTGGCTGGGAGGGGGTTCTTCTCTTCTGGGGAAAAGAGTATTTAACCTGGAGGAAGCAAAATAAAACTTGGCATTCACCTCTTGGCGAATGACCCGGACTCTCTATGTTTGTGTGTCTTGTGTTTAACCCCTAAGCCCTTGTCCAAGCTCGTGAAAGATATGGAGGCGCGGTCCATACCAGGAGGGTGGTGATGCAGACTCGGGTGATTCCCACATTAACCAATGAAAGTAACACATAGAAAGAAAAACCCACCGACACCAGCGGTCTCCAACGCTTTTACTGACTTTTGGGGCCCTACTTCTCATACTGGCTCATCTTGCCCAACCTTAATACATAGTCTTTCTGCAACTTGATATGCCTTATTTTATTGATACTCATAGAGACCTGTTTTTTCCTGGATGGAGATGAAAGAGGAGGGGATTGGAGGGGGGGAGTGGGGATGGATGGAGGAGAGGAACTCGTAGGGAGGGTATAAAAGCAGCCAGGATGTAAAATAAGTAGTTGAATTTTTTTTAAAAAAAGAATTACATGAAATAAAACTGACATTATGAAACAAACAGCAAAACGTCAATGCTTCCAATACCCAGGGTACACATTCCTGCCAAATGTCAAAGAGATCTGACAACTGGTTCTTAGATCTTGCCGATAATGAGTGAGCGAGCCTTTCTTCAGGAAGTAGGAGACAAGGTTTCTGAGGGGAGGGACTGTGATCAAGGACAGAGTTTTTGGACAATGAATTCAGGGATGCCAGAAGGAATGAGAGTTGCTGGAACTCTCTCCCTTGCTGACACTGCCCAAGACTCTGGGCTCTTGGAATCATCCTCAGCGTCACAGTGGCTTTCTAGTGGTCAAGTGGGGTTGGTCAGAATCTGAAGTTATCCCTAAAATCTCCAGTCTTTCATTCACATTGGTTCTCCCTAACCCTTCCTCATCCTGCCAGGTTTTCTTAAATCCGGCATTTAAATGTTTAACCCATCACTTCATCCCAGAGGAAAGTGAGATAGAAGGGCAGGAGGAAAACATCTTAAAAGAAAGCCTACATTTAAAGACAATGAATATATCCTGATTTTCATCAGAGGGAAGGAGAGGTTTTAATTTACCCTTCTGTTAGCTTCCATTGCTGTAACAAAATAAGTAAGATCATCATCCTTTAAAGAGAAGAAATTATTTGGGCTACAGGTTTAGAGGTTTCAGTCCACAGTCTGCTGTCTGCAGTGTTCTGGGGCCTGCAGTGAGAACAGACATCATGGGGAGAGCAGGTTGTGGAGGAAGCTACTTACCTTTTTACAGATAAGAAGCAAAAAAAGAAAAAAAGAAAAGAAAAGAATTAAGAAGGGGCCAGAATCCCTAGATCCCCCTCAAGGGGATGCCCTCAATATCCTAACTCCCTTCCATTTCCAAAAGGGTCCTACAGGCTTTGCTATTTTCCAATAGCACCAGGGGCTGGGAACCAATACTTTAAGATGTGACTTTGAAAAACATTTAAAGTTCAAACTCTAGCAAGCCCACCACTGTCTCTCATTTCTTTTGTGGTGTTGCCCACTTCCTCTATAGACAAGCTTCCTTTTTCCATAGATGATATTTCTCCTCACTTTATTCCCCTTTAGTCACCCCCAACTCTGGTGCTGTGTAGCAGTTTCCTCCAAAATTAAAACCTCCCATCTTGGAGAGAAGCTCATCAATACACAGGATGCTTAAATGGCGGTAAAGCACTCTGTCCTTCAAGGAAGTTTCTATCCTCGGGCTCAGGAAATAAACAACTCAAAATATTTCCAGGAAGTCCCAGAAACCGACCAGATTCACTAGGCCCCTCCCTCTCTATGATGATACAAGCAATAAGAACTGCGGAGAGACGCCCTCAGACCAGACCAGCTGCCCGGAAGAGGCCCAGACCAACAGATGTAACCCAGAAAGAGCATTCTCCAAACTACCGAGCTGCCTGCAGGCTGTGCAGTGTGCTCTGGTTTCCAGTTTTCATGAGCTGTCACCCACACTCAGTGACACAGCGGTCTTTGGGTCCTTTATGTCCCTGTAACTTCTTGCCCACATTCCTATAAGAAACACCTCACTCTCGTATTCCTGGAAGGAACCCCAATAGAACACACTGCCTCCCCACGTTTGATCTAAGTGATTTCTGTACTTTGGTTTATTTTTGGTCCCTAGACAGGGTGAGCAGTTGATTCATATCTCCCCAGGAATGGTGTCATACTACACTTGGATATGCGGAATAGTCTGGTAGTCCTTCTAGAAGTTTCTGTGCTAGGAGAAGCTACAGAGATCTGTTTTGTTAAAAAGCAGGCTACTATCTGGCTTCATCTAGAACCGTGGTTCTCAATCTGTGGGTCACAACTCCAATAGGGTCGACCAATCCTTTCACTGGGGCCACCTAAGACCATCAGAAAACACAGGCATTTATGTTGTGATTCATAACAGCACCCAAATTATAGTTATGAAACAACAATAAAAATAATTTTATGGTTGGGGATTACCACAGTATGCAGAATGGCAGTAAAGGGCTGCAGCACTAGGAAGGTTAAGAACTACTGGTCTAGGGGCTGGAGAGATGGCTCAGTGGTTAAGAGCATTGCCTGCTCTTCCAAAGGTTCTGAGTTCAATTCCCGGCAACTACATGGTGGCTCACAACCATCTGTAATAAGGTCTGGTGCCCTCTTCTGGCCTGCAGACATACACACAGACAGAATATTGTATACATAATAAATAAATATTTTTTTAAAAAAAAAAGAACCACTGGTCTAGAGCTAAAAACCACCACCTTTGTATGTCAAGAGTCTTCTGGGCATTTTTACTAAAACCCAAGGGAAAGCGCATAAAAAGAAGAAATAAAAATACAGAGTAGGAGAATATTGGAGAAAAATAATAATGAGGAGAAAAACTTGATGTAAAAACTCCAAGGAATATTCTAGAATGTAAGGGGCTTCTATGTGAGTGAGGCCTGGGGTGTCACCTTCTTCAAGCCTTTCTTAGCTTCTCTGAACCCTGGTTCATCGCATTTGAACCTAGCAGGCTGTAGCAGACATCCCACCATGACTGAGTTCAGATTCTAGAGGCAAGTGGTTGTAACTTGGAAGCTTGGGCTCTGGGAACCCAGAGAGTTTTGGACCTCCTCATTCATACTTGGTGCTGGTGTCAGAGCATGGCCCGCTGGCAAGTGCTGGGAGGAAAATCCGGAGCACTTCAGGCTTGTGGGAAAACAACATCTGAGCCAGTGGACCCCAGGTGTGAAAGGACACACAGGCCAGAGCCCACACCGCCCAGGCAACGCTTGCCCTGCACTTCCGGCTCAAACAGAATGACTGTCTGGACCAGAAACAAATGACCAAATCCTCCAGGAGATCCCTAAGTGGACCTGTGAGATCCCAAAGAAGAGACCAGGAACACTGAGGGAGCTGAAGGGACCTGAGGAACGCATCTACTGGTACGTTCACTGAGTGTTGATTGACGTAAGTATGAAGTTCTGCCTCTTCAAGCAGCAACTATGCAAATAATGGCTGCTTCAAGGAAACACGCCAACTTTCCATTGACAGATGGTGTGTTGCGACGGTTTCCATTGATGCTGATTGAGTTCCGTTAACCCCTCCACGCGATCTTCTCCTGTCCCCTTGTGGCCACTGATGGACATTTGGGAGCCAGCTGCCTAGGGCAGACCCTCTTGGCAAAGAACGAAGCAAGTGGAGACGGCAGCTGGGCTTCCATCTCATCTAGCTAATCCTCAATCTGGACAACGTCGTGGTAAAGAGACCTCAATTCTTTGATGGGTTTACATTTAGTCTACTATTGTCTGAAAAAAGAACTCCCTTTGAAAAGGACCTGTCAGCCACAAAAGGAAATTTAAGGGTACTGCACCCCCTGCTGGTCAATTTTATCAATATCAGAATTTAGTATTGGACTCTCCAGAAGCTATGTGTGGTTAACAGGAGACGGCCATGCAGGATGGTGATTCCTCCCAGCAGCTTTGACTTTACTTATAGAGCATTACTTGATCCTTCATTAGTATTTGATCTGACATCTTGGTAATCTTTGTGCTCAGACCCCCTCATTTCTTTGCTTTAACCGCAACACTGCTAAGGATGAAACTGTCTGTTATCTTTGGGCACCTATGCAAGCAATCTTCCCTACTTCAAAGACCAAGGGCCTTCATTTGGGGGTTGCTGTCTTTTCCCAGATTTTACCCTCCAAGGAACTCTTTTACTTAAGAAAGACAACTTCTGTGCTATCATTCCTAGCTAAGCTAAGAGCAAACACTTCCTTATTCAATGAGGGGAAAGGGCATCTAAATATAGACGTGAAATATGAATTTGATCCTCTGCACAATTTGCATAAACCTAAATAACACGTCTTAGTTGCTGAGGCCCAATGAGAAACCGCATCCTAGTCTGGTTATGGAAGCAAAAGCTTTCTCCTCAGGGTCCCCTCCTCCAGGATAAAAATAGTTAGCTAGATGCATATTTCTGGCAAGACCAATCTGTCTCTGTCTCTCTCTCTCTCTCTGTCTCCCTCTCTTTCTCTCTGTCTCTCTCTGTCTCTCTCTCTCTCTCTCTGTTTCTCTCTCTCTCTCTCTCTCTCTCTCTCTCTCTCTCTCTCTCACACACACACACACACACACACACAATCTCTCACTCTTGCCAGGATTGGAATCACCTGTGGTGGTCTTGCTCTTCCTCTTGGATAATACAAAACTATGTGACATAAACAAGATCCTCAGAAAGCAGAACTGTAAAAATCATCTTTTCTCTCTGCATAAGTAGATTGACTTGTTATAGTTAATAGTAGTTTATCGTACTTAACAACAGTTAATAGTAAAATTTTAATAAAACGGGCCTATTTTGGCATAGACCTCCTCACACACAAATCGGTCACCCGTGAAAATAATTTATCACAACGGTATCAGAAACCTCTTGCCGCATTCAGGCATTTGTCGTTACTGGCCCTCGACAACTAAACTACTATGAAACATGCTAAAATGATAAAAACTAAAAAGAATTAAGCGTGTGGTTAGGATTTAGTGCTATTCAGTTGTACATTAAAAGTCCTTACATTTGTAATCTTCTTTCCCCTACAATACAGCTAACCGAAGAAATCACAAAATGCGCACTTCTTAGACCAGATGAAGTCGCACCCTGTCTGGTGGCTGAAAGTGTGTCTGCCTCTGTAGGGGCAGGTTTAAACCAGCAGATCCTTCCAAAAATGCATCCCTACAGGGCTTTTTTTTAATAGGGGGTGGTAGAAGGGGAATATCTTATTTTGTCATTGAGCAGAGAGAATTTGAGTAGAAATTTTAGATTTCACTCATTTTACCAGGAGCCCACATGCAGAGGATCAAACTGCCAGACAATGGTGTGTATCACGTGGGAAATCCTGAAGACATTAATATTAACGACTTGTCACCAACCCCAGCAGAAGGAAGGGGAACGAAACGATAGCTGTGAAATAGGACATAATGCCACCGAAAAGCTCCTACTTTTCCTTCACCTCCTTAAAAGTAAATAGTCATGGATTCCTTTACTATCAAACCAACAGCTGAGACTTAACTGCCTCTCCCACCTGTCAGGAAGCTAGCCAGAACCAAAAGTTTTCCCAGAGCCTTTTAGGATCCTCTAGATAAATCCTATCATGGGGCAGGAAGCACGGACCCCGGTCAGTTGGATGACGATGCAGTTATTATTATTGTTGTCCTTGTCAGGGCAATTGACTCACTCAGAGGAACTGTGCATGTTAGGTCCGTCATTACAAATGTCCACCTTCGCCTGCAGGAGCCTCATGAGTCCCTGGTGTGCAACAAACATGCGTTGTGGTCAAGCACATGGCAAAGCATCGTTCAACATGAGCCATGTATTTTTGGTAAGCTCCATGGTCTTCACTCTTGCCATTGAGAGGTTGGCTGCAGAACCAAGGGCTGCCTGCTGCTGAGGAAGGGAAGCCTGGGAGTTCTCGAGTGTCTGCAAACGACCCGAACACGCTCTCTCCAGTGGATGGCGAAAACACAAAAATCAGCCTAACCGTAACTTAGAAACATGGACTGCAAAATTGTGTGTTTCCCAGATCCAGATAGAAGGTTTAATTGGTGTCTTGGTTTCTTTTCCTGTTCCTGTAGTAATAATAATAATAAAAAAGAATGTAATAAAACCTCGCTGTTCAAGGTAGAGTCCACCATGGTGGGAAGGCATGGCAGCAGGCTCCATCGGCAACTGCACACATCATGAATAAAACAATGGATACCTGCAAGATTCTTGGCTCACTTTCCCTGTTTTCGTAGTCCTGGATTCCAATCAGGAGATAGTCCTGGTCAAGATAATCTCCTACAAGCATGCCCAGAGGCCCACCCTCCAGGCCCACCTTGACAACTGATGCTCTCCACAGAGCTAGCATTATCTGGACGATGATGAGACACAAAGGCAGGAGGAAGCAATACCCACTGTTTTCGTTTGTTTTGCTTTCACTTTAACTACAGCATCCCTCTTGTGACTCTAGGCATGAGTTTCAGGGCCACTCTCCTGTGGTCACACTGAGTACTGAACTACTGCCAATCAAAGAATAACCCCGATTCAGAGGATATCCATTTTGAAATGATGCCACTCTTAAGGGACTAGGAAGGTCCTGAGGTAATTTACTTGTTGCTAATTTCCAGTATTTCTAGTTTTACATGCCACACCAGGCAAAGCAATATTGGAGTTTAATTTTCTTCAATCATAAGAAAAACAAGTAAAGCTTGCTATTTAGTTATCTTAACAGTGTTTTTATCCATAAAGAATTTTATAATAAACGTGGGATTTCTTCTCCCTGGCACACTTAATTCAATATGTGTAATACTCTACTTAGTTAATATTAATTTTAAACCAAATGAAAGCTGGGATAGTCACAAAAAGAAAAGTAAATGGCCAGCAAATGTGTGACTATCAGCCTTTTATTCTCAGAGTAATATTAAGTGAGATCATTTTATCTTGTATTAAACCACAGGAGATGTAGCTAGCCAGCTCAGTCCCGGCATGCATGTGAATGCAGCGACATATCCTGTGGACCACATATGGAAATACTGAGCCCTAGAGCCTTTTTTCAAGAAATCAGCTCTCATATAGCAAATTGTTTCTTTACAAGCAACAACTGTGTCTTGGCTTAGAAATCAACTACTGAGAACCCAGAGAATAATTTGCTAATTTCCACCCAATATCTTGTCTTTCAAGAGACACTGTATATCCCAGCCACTCAGCCAGAAGTGAACTAAGCTAAAGTCAATTAGATGCAACTGGGAGTCATACATATAAAACCCTTTAGAAACATCATTCCGAGACAACTGAAGGAAAGTTTTTCTCCAGTTTTGTGCTGCTTGGAATGCTAATGAACATGACCCCTACAGAGGAAAAGCTTTGCCTTCTTAGAGTCAAATCAGAAAACTAGCCGTGGCTTGAGAATGTTGTGTAAGATTCTTCTGAGACTGAAACATTCCATCCTACAGAGAAGCTCCTTAAGCAGGAAGGTAAACAACTCAAATAGCTTCAGGAAGTCCCTGAAACTGACCAGATTCACTAGGCCCCTCCCTGCTGAGAGAGTAAACAATAAAAAGTGAGAGTTCCTCCCAGAGAAGCCATGCCCACTCTACAAAGAAGGCTCTTCAAAGAGCAAAAGCTGCCTGGAAGAAGTAGAAACCAGCCAACCTGTCTGAAAGAGGTTTAGAACAACAAGTTGGTTGGAAAGAACACTTTCCAACCTGTTGAGCTGCCTGCAGGCTTTGCAGCACCCTTCAAGTTTCTCAGCTTTTGTGAGTTTTATGTCTCTCATGGTGGGGTGGGCCCTGGTGATACAAGTAAGTCTCTTTGAGCCATTTCTGCACCTTTAACTCCCCACCCATATTCCTGTAAGTAACTCCAATAAAACTCACCGGTTTACAAAGTTGCACTTTGATGGTATTTGTACTTGGACCTATTGTGGATTCCCAATCTGGGATGAGGAGACACATATGTTTTATCTCCCCAGGAAAAGTTTGGTCACACAGCAGGGTCCCATACAATGAGAAGCTATAATGCCACTCACATTCTTGAGTGTTGCCTAAATCTAGAATTTCATGCTTCTGAGATATAAGTCCCTGTCATTATGTCACGGTCATTTCATTTTTCTGTTGCTCACAAACATGAAAAATACCCAGAAAAATCCAATTCACTAGAATTTCACGTTCATCTTCATATTGTGTCCATTTGACACACAATACTTTCAATGTAACTATAAATCATCAGAATACGATTTTAAAGGGTAGTTATTGACTTAAGAAATGCTTATCGCATATGTCGTTGAGCTGGTCAGTTTTTGTCAAGTTGACACAAACCTAAACTTGCCCAGGAAGAGAGAATTCCAGTTGAGGAATTGACTATCAGATGGCTTGTGATTATATCAGGGAGGGGCAGCGCATTTTCTTGATTCTTAATGGATGTAGGAGGGCTCAGACCTCTCTAGGTGGTACTGTCCCTAGGCAGGGGCTTCTTGCTTTCTAGGAAAGATAACCGTGCAAGCCAGTAAGTTCATTTTACCACCCTACCCTGGCAGTCTCAGATTCAATTCCTGCCTCCAGTTTCCTTCCTCTTTTTTGGGGGGGGTGGGAGCGGGGCTATTTTGTTGTTGCTGTTGTTTTCGAAACATGGTTTCTCTGTAGCGTTGAAGCCTGTCCTGGAACTAGCTCTTGTACACCAGACTGGCCTCAAATTCATGGAGATCTACTTGCCTCTATCTCCTGAGTGCTGGAATTAAAGGCATGTGCCACCACCCAGTTTCAGTTCCCTGTTTTGAGCCCCTGCCCTGGCTTCCTTCCATGATTGACTGTAACCTGTAATTGTAAAGCCTCTCTACTTGCTTTTTGTTATGGTCTTTATTATAACAACAGAAAGCACACACACACACACACACACAAACACACACACACACACACACACACACACACACACACACACAGTGTCCCGCTGAGGACAGAATGAGCCTGTTTTGGTAATTACCTACTATTCTCAAACCATTGCCTTTTCCCGCAGAGAACTCTGCAGTCTTCCTATAGGAAAGAATTTGATCTATTTTCCATCCTGAAGACTTTCTGATGCTTCCTTTAGTAAGAGTGCCTCTTGTGTCACTGATGCCTGCATAGGATGCTCTTTAAAGTTTGCCTTTTCCCCGGGAACTACTCTTCTTATCAGTCACAGTCCCCAAGGGGGCAAAAAAGGAAGGAAGGAAGGAAGCCAAAGAAGTCAACACTGAAGTGAGCAAAACTCAGACATTGGTGATAACCCTCAGCATCTAGCCACAAGAAGCAGAAAGAATTCCATGAGTTCACGGACAGCTCAAGACAAGCCTGAACTACATGCTCAGACTCTGTCTCAAAAACCACAAAATTAAATAAATAAATATTTTAAGTTAATTAGCAAAAGTTTTCTTCGAGGAAAACCTTGAAGCTTATGACCATTGACTTTATCATTAATATACCAATTCCTTCATTAATTCATGGATTATTCTTCTACTGGTAAATAGCAGATCTCCCTATCAAGTTTAGAAATCTTACCTGTGATCTGAAATACTATGATATTATATCATGAGATCGGAGTAACCACAGCCTGGGGACCACAGCTACCTTGACTTTAGAAATCTCATTATACTTTATTCTCTAATCAGCTCCCCCCAGGACCTCATAATCCGCTGCCCCGGAGTAGACTACCAGCAAGTGTTGCAGGATATTTGATTGTACTGTGTAAAGATATAGCACTGTGATTGGTTAAATAAAAAGCTAAATGGCCAATAATTAGGCAGAAGGTATAACCAGGACTTGTGAACAGAGAGAGCTCTGGGAAGAAGAAAGGCAGAGTCGCCAGTTGGATGCAGAGGTAGCAAGAGATGCAGGAGGAGAGGTAAAAGCCACAAGCCAGGTGGCAGTGCATAAATTAAGAGAAATGGGTTAAATTAAGTTATAAGAGGTAGTTAGAAACAAGCCTAAACTAGGGCCGGACTTTCATTATTAGTAAGTCTGTGTCATGATTTGGGGGCTGCGGTCCAACAAAATTCCACCTACAAATAAGAACTGACCCATTGACTGTTGACCTTAGATGCATCTTCTCAGCTCACAAAACACACATCCTGCCCCCGGCAGATTGTCATGTCCTGTGGAAAGGCCAAGCTGATCAGTCTTAGACACCCTTCAAATAACACAGAAATTAGAAGTAGGTGACTTTTAAATTTTTGTTTATAAATTTTTTGCTTTTTTAAAATTTCTTATTTATGTGCATATTTGTGTCTGGATAAGAAAATGCCATATGTGTGCGAGTATCCATAGAGGCCAGAAGAGTGAGCTGGAGTTAAGGACAGATGTGAGCTTGGAACATAACTCTGGTCCTCTAGAGTAGGCATCTTTCTTAAGCACTGAGCCATCTCCCCAGCCCTGATCAGTAATTTTTTTAAGTTAGCATTCACTATGGCAGTGTGTGTGAGAGACAGAGAGAGACTGTATCCTGTTCTTATTTACCCCCTTCTTTGTTGCCTTCCTCTGCCTGCTAGGACTTCTGTCCCTGTCACTGGCACCCTTCGTACTACCAGACAGTCCTCCCTTCTGTTTTCATGTCCCAGGAATCTCATCATGTCTCGTGTATTCCACTGTTTAGTTCCTTCATCCCCTCCTTCCTTAACATCCATTTATCTAGTCCTCCCCTCCACAGTTCTATACTTACACACACACACAGGTACACACACACGTACACTTTCTAGTCCATAGTTATCTTTGGAATCTACTGGGTATCTGGATATGTCACCTAGTGCCACTGTCTGAAATTACTAACTGTTGTAGCACATGCCTTTAATTCCAGCACTCAGAAGCCAGAGGCAGGTGGATCTCTGTGAGTTCAAGGCCTGGCCTACATAGAAAGAACTTGTCTCAACAAACAAAGTGTGCAACTTAATTTATTTGACTCAGAAGACAACTTCTCTTTAACACACCCTTTCTGGGATTTAAATTTCTCAACATCAACCAAGTTTTAAATTTCAGTCTTCCTGATACTGATCTTTAAACTCAAGGCATCAAAATGTGTTTGTTGACATCATCATGGTCCTATCAACAAGGCTGATACCCCTCATCAGCAATAGGCACCAATACTGCTGCCGTTCCTGCTGCAGCATCTGTTCTTTCCCGAGACCTTTCACCCTTCTTTATGGGGACTGTTCTATTCCATTGGAGGATTACTAACCCCAGAGACACAAACTTGGCAACCAAGTATTGCCATGAGCAATACTACACTCCCAGTAAAATTTGTGCTTCTCTATGGCATGACTTATATCTGAAAGCCGCACACTAACATACCCTGTGTATGTAAAGTCAGTGTTAGCAGGTTTCAGGTACTACCTGAGCACTACCCCTGTAGGAAGCTCTGTTGTCTTAGAAGTGATGCCCAACGCTTTCAAAGCAATGTTAGCATTGACTACTTGAGAAATACTTCTAGAAGAGCAAAACACAGTCTTTCTGGATGTTCTATAGCTACATTTTCATGGTAGAAATTATATAATTAGACAAGGTGATTCAGAATGTGTCTCTAAGCCAGATGTGGTCGCACATAATCCCAGCACCCCAGAGGTGCAGGCAGAGTGATTAGGAGTTCGACACTGTCTCCAATGTATAATGAGTTAAAGTCTATTGTGGGCTACACAATTGGCCTTAAAACAATGAGAACAGGACAGGGGAGGGGAGAAGAAAAAAAGTCTCCATTAGCAGAAGATATAAATGACATCACATCTTCTCTGAAAATTCAACAAATTAATATAAACTGGTTAATCACTTGTTGTAAGGAGAGGACCCCTTGTTTGTCCCGGCCACCCAGCTAGCTTACACCTGAAATAACCACACAGAAACTGTATTAATTAAAACACTGCTTGGCCATTAGCTCTAGCTTCTTATTGGCTAACTCTTACATATTAGTTTAACCCATCTCCATTAATCTGTGTATCACCACGTGGCAGTGGCTTACCTGAGATTTTAACTGGTGTCAATCTCAGGCAGAGAATCCATGGCTTCTCTGACTCTGCCCTTCTTCCTCCCAGAATTCAGTTCTGTTTTCTCCCCGCCTGCCTATGTTCTGTCCTATGAAAAGGCCAAGGCAGTTTATTTATTCATTAACCAATGAAAGCAACACATAAAAAGAATACCATTCGCTATTGTCACAGATAGTTTTATAGCTCTAGTTTCCTCTTAGACGGTGGGAACTTTTCCTACAGCAATGGCTATTTAAGACATTCATGTAAGTAGCAAGGGATACATACAACAAATTATTACCAGGCTTTTTGTTTCTAAGCCACTTGAGTCTAAAAATAGGTTGAAGTCTGAGCCATGCTTTCCTTGCCATGAACTCATAACCCACCCTCTTGAAATCAAGATTGATCACAGGGACTGAAAGAATTTTGTTTCTGAAACTAAGTTTGATGTCTTTGTCCAGCACATCCTCTGTGTATTAATCACTGTGCCACAGTGGTCATGTGAGACGGCTCAGCAGTTCATCCTCCAGCAGCAGGAGGGGTCGGTCCTAGGTCCTGAGATCATATGCACTGTGCACTCCTACTGTCAATCAACTCAGCTCAGTCAAGAGTGTCATAGATGAATGTCCTGTGGTGTGGTGGTGGTATGATTTCATCTGTGCAAGGCAAAACAAAAAAAAAAAAAGTATGTGGGGAGGGGGATAGAGAGTGGGAGAAGTGTTGAAAATGTAAAGTAAAATGTAAATGCTGCCGTTGTCATTTGGAAGGTAGCCTGGCACTCCCTGTCAACTGTAGGTAAATAGTCTCTTCTGTGACTCCTCAGAAGTCAAACCTCAAACAGGGCTTGCTAAACAAGTGATAAACAAGACCAAGTCCAGACAAAATCTAGGTTGGCATGTGATGCTGAAAACATCAAATATTGTTTGGGGCTGAATGAGTAGCTGCCGTTTCTACTGTGCATTTAATAAGGTTTATTAAGATAATAATGAAGTCCCCACTCTCTCCACCTTCATTGTTATTTCATGCAATCTAGAGCAAACTTGATTTCCTTCCATTCTCCCCAACGTACTCCACCAGAACCCACATGTTAGTGTCTCTTGCTGACATCTGTCACTGCAGTGTTCCAGTCCCATGGTGTGTGTTCTCTCTTGCTGCATCAAATAATAATTCTACTTTAGCTGGAAGAATGTGACTAGTAGTCTGAAATTCAATAATGTTTATGTCATTCTATCTGATTTCCCAAACAAACTGATTTCCTTTCTAAAACTGTTCATGTCATAACTTACATAATTCAGAAACCCAATACAAGCTGAGTAAGCTCCTGATACATACATAAATGTCTTCAATATTAACTAATACTTCCTCTAAAGAGGGGTGGCCTTCAGCTTGTTCTAGGGACTGGGGTATAATTCAAATTCCTATAAGATCTCAGCACAAAAATGGAATCTTTTCCGGCCTCACAATGGGCAGTGTTGAGGGCAGTACTGATGTGAAAGGGTTTTTATAAAGTCAAACTTGTAGACACTCTATTAGGAAGAGTTATCAATTCTACCTCTTTTTTACAAAAAAAGAAAGGATGAAGGATGGTCAGTGTTTGTATCTGAATAATATGCCTCAAGAGTCTCATCTTTGATTTCCAGTTCCTGATAATGTGTTTGCGTAAGATAGCTCTTCCCTCTCTTACAGCCCAAACACAAAGCTCTTCCACATTGCTGTAAAGTAGTTAGGAAAAGGGAGTCACACAAATACAGGACCCCCATTCACAGTTTGGGGAAGAAGGTGTGCTCAGAACACCCAGAGGTTAATCTTCTTTGCTACCCTCCCCCAAATAACTGTTCGGAGGGTAATCAAAGAAGACGTTAAGCCTGCTAAGAATTTTCAATTTCATGATGATAATTTGCACTAAGAAGTTTGAATCTCACTTAACAGGAGTCATTCCATGCTTGAGAAGTATTTTATTTCCTTAGGGAGATTAGTGAAGAAGGCCTAGCTATAAAATGATTTATAAGATCTCAAATATTATTCATACCCATATGCAAAGCCGAGCTTCCAAAGGGAACATGTAGAACTGGCATGACTTCTACAGTGTCACCTCTTTACTACCTAAGGCTGAGTGACTTGGAGTGTGAGCCTACCCTTGTGAGGTCACAGCCCGATCAAGGTAATCGTTGGTCTGCCATGTGTCAATGGTATCTTTTCACTGACATTAATCATACTCTTGGCGTTGCAAGAAAATTCTCACTTGTTTAAATGAGAACAGAAGGTTTTGACATTACACCCACTTTCCCCCTACTCTTTCTGGGATACATCCTGTTTACTTGACTTCATTCAATGAGCAGCTTACATTTGAAAACAAGTTAGCTAAAAATGTACCTTCCATTTAAATCAAGAATGAGGGAGAAAGAATGAGCTATTTAGACACACTGCCACTGTAGCCTACAGCTTACCAGGATATTTGGTGGCCATTAACAAGTCACTTTAATAAGAGTCACCTGCTTGTCCCTAAAATATATGGTATTCCACAAAACAGTTATAATTCCTTAACACAAAACAATTGATGAAATGTCTTTCTTTCTTTTTGTTTGTTTTTGTTTTTTTGAGACAGCATTTCTCCATGTAGCCCTGGCTGTCTTGGAACTCATGCTGTAGACCAGTCTGGCCTCAAACTCACTGAGGTCTGCCTGCCTCTGCCAAGTGTTGGGATTAAAGACATATGCCACCTCTGGCCTGGTGACAAGATTTCTTAACATTAAATATCTATCCACTCAGGTTTCAAATTTCCCCATGGTCCTATTATAGCAATCATAGATTTGAGACATCTTATTGTATCAAGATTCAAGTAAGTTTGAATTTAGCTACTCAGCTCCAGTCTTACTACAGCATATTTAGAACTAGTGGTTATCACAGTGAACATAACATGTATATAAAATATTTTCAACATCTCAAAAGATTTGGTAGTTTGCTTCCTCTTCTTTATCCCCCCTTCTGTGTCTCCCTCCCTCTCTCTCTTCCCCCTCCCTATTCTTTTCTCTTTCCTTATTACCCAGTATAATTTTTTATAGTCTGAATTTTTCTTATAGTGCCCCCATGATGTTACTTAATACATCATCTGCCTCTTGTATTTTTCATAAACCAAGTGTTGAGTGGCTTGAAGGAAGTTTCCCTTTAATTAATTTGCTACTAAGAATGCTTCTTAGATGAAGTTTAGGGTCTTCCGCTATGTCAGCATGGAGGCATGAGCATCTATTCATCTATATGTCTCTTATAGCCAGATTACAAGTCTTGCTTTCAACAGACACTAATCACCCGTTTCTATGTTGAGTTTTGGGTGTTTGCAAAATAATGAAACTCTAAATCTCACTTTATTTCTTTAAATTGGCACTTCATCTATAGCATAGATTACAGAGCCTTCTCTTATCAAAGATTCACTTATTTGACATACAGTTCATAAAGAACATAGACTTATGTCTTTCATCTGTTTCGTATATTTTAGAATTGTCCATTGATTCCTTGTTAACTTAGGAAGGAGACAAACGCCAAGATGTTCATTGTTGTTTTGTCTGAAGGGTAAGGTTATCACGCACTCAATATTTGATGTACTCTAATTAATCACAGAGTGTTATGTTCTATTTGGATATCCAAGCTGTCGGATCTCTGACTAGTGGGCACCCTTTCTGGGTAAGCTCTGAAGTTTCTTGCTCTGTCCCCAATAATCTGTACAGGTCCCCTTGCCTTTTGTTCTGATGGGACATTCCAGGATAATACAAAACTGATGTATGCTAGATAGAGATGGAAATGCACATCTATGGAGACTGAGCTCCTGTTAGCCCCATTCATAAGCCAGAGTCCAGCAGGTGGGCGGTGTTCACTGATGCTATGTAGCTTAGCGACCTGACTTGGAAAATTATGCAAGAAAACACATCCCAAGCTAATCTTTTTGTTTCAAATTTAAATCAGTTTAGTTTCATATTTCCAACTGTTTTCCTCTGCTCTGATTGTTTCAATTTCAGGACATATCAATATACTTATTGTTCTCTCTATCACAGAAACAAGCATCACACAATACACATTAGACTAACAGTACCACTTTGAAAACCAATGGGGTAAACACTAACTTCCCTTTCTTTAAAGTTGTGTGTGTATGGCCTAAAGATTTAGCTCATCAAAGACAGAAAATCAAAATACTGCACTCTCAATTCACTTGGACCATTCTCTCTGATTGAAGCACAGGCTTAATAAACAATGCACTTCATTTTACCTTTAACTGTTTGTACAGCAGTGCAGAAACATCTCATGTTTCTAAAACTCAGTGTGTACAGCAAAGGACTCAGAGCAGCCTCTCGGCTTTTGTCTCCTGGACCAGTTCCCTCCCTCCTGCTATTTGCGACCATTTCTTCCACACTTTTCTTCCCTGTGACAATGACAGCCTCTTGGCAGCATTACAGAATCCTTTTCATTTTAATGATTTGACTGAGAGCTGGGGCACAAAGGACAGTGAAGGTGCAAGGAAGGCGGAAGCAGGGGAGAGAAGAAAGGAGAGGCGCAAGGGGCAGTTGCACGGAGCACTGGCCAGGTTCCGCCTCTGCCCAGCTGGTCCCTGGTTGTGTGGACAGTGCCCCTCCTGAGCATGCAGTGAACAGGAAGGCGAAAGGTTGCCTGGTGAAGAGACACCACGGCCAAGGCAACTCTTACGAAAGCATTTAATCAGGGACTTTCTTACAGTTTACAGTGAGTCCGTCACCATTGTGGAGATAGGCAGGCAGGTGTGTTGCTAGAGCAATAGCTGAAAACTTCACATCCTGATCCACAGACAGTGAAAGGGAGAAACTGGGCCCAGCGTTTGAAACCTCAAAGCCCAGTGACACAGTTTCTCCAACAAGGCCACATCCACTCTAAGAAGGTCACACCTCCTAATCCTTGTAATCCTACTCAAATAGTGTCATTCCCTGGTGACAAAACATTCAACCGTGTGAAGCTTTAGGTGCTATTTTTATTCAAACCACCACACCTGGAAAGCCATATTGCCTCTCAAAAAGAAAATTTGATTTAAGAATCAAAATAGTCTCATTTTATCAGTGATTTTTTTCTTTGTAGTTAACAACAGCTTTTATTGCCCGACCGAAGGGGATCCAAAGCATAAAAGGCTCTTCTTCAAAGTGTTTGTGTCTGCATGGGTTTGTTGGTGGTTTTTGTCACTTGTTTCATTTTTTTTTTAATGGAGTAGGAGGGCCTTCTGTCTGTATGTTACTTTCATTGGTCAAATAAAGAAACTGCCTTGGCCTTTTGATAGGACAGCAGCTTAGATAGGCAGAGTAGACAGACCTGAATGCTGGGAGAAAGAAGCAGAGTCAGGCAGACACCATGGCTCTCCTCTCCGAGATGGACGTAGGTTAGACTCACCCCAGTAAGCCACAGTCACGTGGTCATATACAGATTATTAAAAATGGGTTAGTTAAGATGTGAGAGTTGGCCAAGAAGAGGTTCGATATAATGGGCCAGGCAGTGTTTAAATAAATACAATTTCTGTGTAATTATTTTGGGTGTAAACTGGCCCAGAGCTGGGCGGTGGGAAAGTGACCCGCTGCTCCTCATTACTACATTTTAAGAAACCCTTTTTAATTCCTTCTGTAAAATAAACTGATTTATTTTATGTATACTATAACCAATTCAGTTTTTGTGCCATTAGATAAAACAGTTTGCACTTGACTGCTTTCACGTAGGGGCACACGCTGGGGATCCAGTCCCAGCAGCGCATGCGGCCGTGCAAAGGCTTGCTCTTCATTAGGCGACTGCACGGTTCCTCCTGTGCACCATTCTTCATCCAGCCACAGCTCTGTAATAAACACATCTCACTTTCTGTCTTCTCCTACCTGAAAGTGCTGCTGCTTTGAATGGTTCATGCGTAAAATGTTTCCATAATTTTGCATTTGCCACCAAGCTTGATGACATGAGTTCAATACCCAGGCTCTACATGATGAAAAGAAGGAAAGAAATGAGTCCCACAAGTTGTCCTGATCTTCATACATGTGCCATGGCACGTGCGTGCACACAGATACACACACACACACACACACACACACACACACACACACACACACACTGAAAATAAAAACAAATATATTTTTTTAAATTGAAGAACCTATGTTAAAAAGGTGGATATAGTCTTAGGCCGGCTTGTAACCCCAGAGCTTATGGGGAGTAGAGTCAACAGGTCTCTGGGGGTTGGTGACTGGCTGCTTAGGTCCAGGGTCAACGAGAGTGTCTATCTCAAAGAGACAAAGTGGACAGTCGTAAAGTGAACAACTAATACTTTCTTCTGGCCTCTACCCTGTGCATGGTCACCAACACCCATCCACACACATGTGAGACACACATACAGGTGCTTACGCACACACACACTTTAAATAAATAAATAAAAATTTAAAAATTCATAGCACAGATAACTTATTCAATGAAGATTAACATAAAGAGCAGGGAAGCTAAGGCTGTTGTTCTGCTGAGTGGACAAGTTGTACCTGTCAAAATGCTTTCCAGAGAAGTATGATTTTTGTCCATTAGAAGTGTTGTAAGTTTTGTCAGGGTAGGATTTTGTTTTTGTTTGTTTTTGTAGTAGTCAGTGGAGGGTATGTAGACTCATAACTTGTCAAAATACAGAGAATAAATGACGATTGAATGCCCACTTATACATGGACCCTCTCCATCACCTCATGCAGGGCTCAGGGCACGTTACGGGAAAAGGGGTGGAAGACGTGAAGGAAGCAGGGAGGATGAATCACTGATTTTCAGGCATGACGTGGCTGTTGTAGTCCTGAACTCTCAGCAGCTGCTGTTGCAGACTCAGAATCTGAACCAGCCGAGCCTGACAACACCCCATCACGGAAGGCATTCAAGGTGCTCGCTCCATCTCTGAGGACTTGTGTACAGTTATGATTTGATGCTGGAGGGAGTCTTGGTTTTCCTTGTAGAACCACTAATAACGGAGACGAGCTTCTACCTGTAAATACTCCCCCAACCGTGCTCCTGTGAGCAACCCTAAAGGCTCTTCCTTAAGTAACAAAAAGAACAAAAGACAGAAAATTAGCAAGGGGCCTAACTGGGAAGAGGAAAGGGATTAGTGGAAGTGAGCCAGGGGGTGGTGTGAAGAGAATGATCCTTTCTGAGGGAGAAAAGACAGCAGCAGCTACCCAGGTAGAAACTCTGCAAACTTCAATATCAACTGTAGCCCCAGTGCAATGGTGGCAAGACTGTGGCATGAATGACCAGCTACTCTTTGGATCTAAAGCCCACTCCACAGGCGGGAGCTCATGTCTGGTATGGGAAACCTGGCTAAGAACACATGGCTAAGGATATCCTGGGCCCTAGTGAGGAACTTCCTACTGTCATTTAGTTAAACTGATGTAGCATCAAACTACCATCTATATATCAGTATATACTCATAAACAGGTGTTACTCCTGACCTTAATTAATTAAAGAAGTTTCTCTTTGCCGTGACATATAATAAATTTGTGGCTGCTCAAGTCACTGAGAATAAGTGAACATTGAGTGCTGAGTCGAAACAAAATGTTTGTACTACTTCCTCTAAGGCTCAGGGAGCCTGGCTTTGAAATGGCGGAACAAATGCAAGAGCCAGAGGAGAGTAGAAGGGCCGTGAATGCCATCATCCGAACGTAAACAGTCACTGCAATGTTGAGCTCACAGCAGCTGCCGTTACTTGTCTGTAGCAGCCTTGCACAAGATTGGCCTTTTCAACCATCAGTCATGAGCAGGGGGCGGGCTTATGGGATCCTACCCCTCCCTGGAAAACTTGTCTGAGAGAAGGGGGGTCGTTGTCTAGATTTGTGTATCCACTTTTGAGCTCATCAAGATGCATTAACTAGCTCCAAGCTAATAGTCACACAGAGGGCCCAGATTAAACCCAGTAGCTCCCCAAGGAAAGGGAAAAAAATACACAGAAGTGGGAAAGAGATTTGTAGAAAGAAGAGAGAGTGTTGACAGGGGCAAAAGGAAAATAAGAGAGGGTGGCTTTGAGTATAATTAGAGTAATATATATATATATATGAATTTGTCAAAACCAGATTTAGTTAATAAACAATGAATATAAGAGAGGACCAAAGGGAGCAAATATCATCAAGATAGATTATGCAGATGTATGAAAATGTCATAATGAAATATATTATTACATATAAAGTCAATATATATTGATTTCAAACTTGAGAGTACAAATAAACATGTTCTATGAAAATTAACATAAAGAAATGAAGACAAGAGTGGCCATGTTTAGAAAATAACCCGAAGGAAAAATGGACTTATCATAAAAATGAATGTTGTTTACAATTACAAACAAATAAAATGACAAGATGGAGGGAGAAAATAGCCAAAAAATGAAAATGTATTTGGAATAATTCACAGGAAGTTAAAACTGTAAGAGACAGAGGGCAGAAATGATACATAATTTGTGACTGGAGGAAGAAGAAAGACTATGTAGAGCTGAATATACAATGCAGGACTCTTTTTAATTCAAGATTTTACAGATTAAAAAGGCAGAGTATCTCAGGCAGGTACCAACATCATGAAAGCAGTGAGTCCTTTCTTAAGAGAGTCCATGGAACTGGTCTACTTATGTCTAAAAGGAACTCTAAAGCCACTATAAGCCTGCGATCATCAAAAGTCAATGTTGTAACATATGAATGCTAGAGACACTACGAGCTAAACAGGAGGCAACTGGGAATGCAGGAAGCCTTGCTCCAAACCCACTAACAGCCTCAGATATTACTAAGTTCTAAATGTATGTGCAAGAGAGATAATACCCCAAATTGGCTTATTCTAATACCGTGCTCTATACTTTTTAATGGTGTATGTGCTTTAGATAATTACAAGGCAAAATAAAAATTTACTAAACCAGTGTCTGAAAACTAAAAACAACAGATGGATGCAAGGACAGATTGGTGGCAACCACATTGGGGGGGGGGGGATATCTGCGTCACTATAAATTCTGTCATTTATACATCTTTATGGGAATGGATTGTGGGGAAAGGGGACTCAGAGACAAGATTTTGACGTTTCCCCGTGATCATATTGCTGGTGGATGTGGGAGCAGATGTCTGTGTGATACAGAGGGGAGCAAATGAATGAGTCTCTATTCTTGACTTTTGATTCATGCTATTCAAGAAGCAAAATTAATAAGGAAGGGTAGGGAAGCATTACATCTGGTTTCTTTTGAAAGTGTTTAACTGTAGAAGTGTCAGACAGTTGCACAGCTGAATTCTATCAAAATATGAAGCAATGTCATTTAAACTTGTACAAAGCATGGATTAAGAGGGAAATTCTAAATGCTGTTAATAGAACACACTGTTGACATCTGACAAAGGGAATGCACACACAAAAAGCCACATTCAGTTATGCATAGATTTAATCGGATTATCATTTCTTCATATTCCAACACAGCAGCTGATAAAATTCTACATTGATTTACATGTGGAAAGGGGGTTTTATGTATAATACCTTAACATTAGAATAAGGATTGTTCATCATTCACTGTCTCTCTGTCTCTGTATGTGTGTGCATATGTGTGCGCAGGTGAACGTACATACAGAGGCCTCCTGTATTCTCTGTCGACAGGATCGTCTCTCACTACATCTGGAGCTCACTGTTCTTTCTGGGTAGGCTGGCAGCCAGCAAGCCCCACAGCAACTCCACCATCTCCCCACTCCTCAGCACTAGGGTAACCATGCAAACCATGAGTCCCTGTTTATGTGGGTCCTGGGGATCTAAGCTCCGATTCCCGTGCTTGTAAAGGAAGCATCCTTGCCTGCTGAATCATCTCCCCAACACGGTACTATGTACATCTTGATGACACAGGTCAGGGTGATCAAATACCTCAGTGGGTAGAATACAGCAGTTTTAATGGCATACGTGTACTTGTTTAATTATATGTCACATAGAAAAGTATAAAAAACCCTATTTTTTTAAAAAAAAAAACTATAAGAGCAAATGCTATTAAAGATTTCTTACTGAAAATCTAACTGGAGGTCCAGTGAGGTGGTTCAAATGGATAAAGGCACTTGCTGCCAAGCCTGATGAAGTTCATTCTAAGTTCATTCTCCAGGACCCACGTGGTAGAAGGGAACTGGCTTCTGCAAGGCATCCTTTGACCTTCACATCCACACTGTGACAGTTGTATATGCACGCTCACATACACACAGACGAAGTTAATAATAAAACTAGCTGGAGTGATTTTACACATAATCATCAGAGAAATGTAAATTAAAATTAAATCAGGAAGTATTTTACGTACTTTTTTTGTTGTTGTTTTTCTTTTCGTTTCTTTGTTTTTTTGTTTTTCGAGACAGGGTTTCTTTGTAGTTTTGGAGTCTGCCCTGGAACTAGCTCTTGTAGACCAGGTTGGCCTCAAATTCACAGAGATCCACCCACCTCTGCCTCCCAAGTGCTAGGATTAAAGGCGTACACCACCACCACCCGGCGGTACTTCTATTGTTAACAAGAAACTAAGAGAACGCTAAGACTGAAAAAGATATGGGGAAGCCAGAGTCCTCACATACAGCTGGTGACAATAAATATTCAACAGGCCCTGGCTGTAGACAACTATGGGAGGCCATGGCAATTCACAGCCACAGGAGGCCCTGGGAGTACTTTTTGAAGCTGTGTGAGCACAACCCCAGGACATGGCAATTCCATCCTATGTCCCACAGAGACTATTGCCCAGGTACAAGAGAAGATTGAAGATGGTGAACTAAAAAAAATTCATTGCTTCAACAGAGGAGCTAGACAACAAAGATGTTCATCCAAATAAGAACTGTGAATAAAATAGAATACTCTAGAATATTTAAATGGATCTAGCTCTATGCTTGGTGATATGATAGCTACAAATATTACAATTTTGAGCCAAAAAAAGAAAGGAACCAATTAAGATTTAAAGCACAATATTATTTAGATAGGTTTTTCAAAATGTGTGAGATCCTAGACTTCCACAGTACGACAAAAGCCAATAACAACAAAATCCTACTGTATTGGATACATACACATGCTTTTAAGTGAAGGAAGGGTGATGAAATGTGTCTATTACATACACAAGGGCAAGAACAAAGAGACAGTATCAGAGAAAAAAAGGAGAAAGAATATTTAGATTTTAGGGGTGACTTTCTCTTGAGAAGTCTACTCCCATTCTCTTGGGTGAATACTCTTCTCCCTATTAACCTCAGGGATTAATATGAATTATAAAAATCTCTTCTTAATAGACTCCAACCCTGATTGAATCTTTTTAAATTAAAATTTTTTTGGCAATTTCATACATGTACATAATGCACTTAGATTACGCTCACTCCTGAATTGTCTTTTTTTTTAAATCTCCCCCCAACCCCGTCAATCCCCACTCCTCCTTACAAGTCCCTTTCCCACATTGGTGACTTTTCATTTGGTTTTGTTAACCACTGAACTTAACTATGGTCATGGGTACTGAACTTTCCACTGAAGTTTGGTGGGCTCTCCAGTGAATACATATTGAAGACAATGTCTCCCTCTCTTCCAGCATCTACCAATAGCTCCTCAGAGAGGGGTATAGCCCCATGGATTCCCTCATCCATGACTGACTACTAACAGACTCAGACTTGTACAAGCCTAGTAGGCACCCACAGTCCCTGTGAGTTCATGATTGTAATAGCTATGACATGCTCAGTAATGTTTCCCAGGTCTTCTGTCTATCATCGAAATCTCTTACATTCTTTCCAGCCATACAGACATACAAAGAGTGGTATCTGTGTACTGTCTAGGACTGAGCACTCAGCTATTACTTATTCTTAGCACCTTGAGCAGTCATGCAGTCCCTGTATTCAACGATGGTCACTGCAAGAGAAACCTCTTTGATCAAGGGTGAGAATAATATGTCTATGAGCATAAACATAAATATTTAGAAGACAGCTTGATGCCATGAGAAATACTTTAGAAGGCAGTTGGATGCATGTCAAGTCAGTAAAACCATTGAAGCAAGTTCCCCTGCTTCGTCATGATGGGGTTTTGAACACATTTACAGTACCAGGTATGAATTCCTTCTTGTGAATCTTGTTTCAAATCCCATCAAAGAGCCATTGGTTACCCACTAACGGTCATGCCACTATTGCATCAGTGGACTCATCTTGTATGGTAGATGTATTGCTGTAGTTCAGAGGCTTCAGAGATGTGTAGGAATATTAATGGATTTTCTCTTCCAGCAACATGATTCACACCTTGTGGGACTGAAAACTAACCAGTGAGGAGAGAGCTTCCAGGTGAGTTCCAACTTGGTCTCTCTATTTACAAGTACTGGGTGTAGAGTATTCATCAAGAGAGTCTCATTATCCAGTTTTGGTGGGTAACCATGAGCAAGAGAATAGCTTTTTCTACTTTGTGTGGATCTTTGAGACCTTCCTCACAAGGAAGTATCTCAAATCTGGCATTAAGATTTTATTTGATCAACCATGGTTTTTAAGATTGACATGATTCTCCCATATGAAAAGCCAAATGTGAACTGATGATGCTTCTGAACTTAAGGAGCTTGACAGTTTCTATGCATGAAATGAAAATCAACTTAGTTTATTGAAACAACAGTCATTCTACTTTTAAATAACACACATATAAATTGACAGTGCTATGAAATGAAATTTCAAATTCAAACAAAAATGAAAATATGCCTCTGAAAATTAATGACACATTTGCACTGTGAAATTTCTTTGCTCACGTCTTTGATCTTGCCGTCTCCATCTGTATCGCCACTGGCCGGAGCCTTTCTGAAAAGCCATTGACAATGGCATTGGGACTTGTTTCCTCTGCATATACTGGATTTTGCGGATCCAGTCCATCTGGACACTCACCTTCCTGGACCTGGAGGGAGGCAGGAGGAACTTGAACTTCCCACTGGGCAGGAAACCCTGACTGCTCTTAGGGATGGAGAGGGAGGAGGAGAGGGAGTGGGGGGAGTGGGAGGGTGGTGGGAGGAGGGGCGGAAATGGAAACTTTTATAATTTAATAAAATTACAAAAAAAAAAAAAGAAATTTCTTCAGACTGTCTACAAGGCTCTTCCTTGTTGTGTGGACATCAGAATGTCCTTCCCTTTAGGCTGAATAATCTGCTCTTATAGGCATATACCACCTACTGTTTGTCCTTCTATCAACTCACACTTGGGTTACTTCCGCTTTGGGCTGCTATAATAATACTGCCAGGAACATGAGTGTTTTCATCTAATTTTTAAACAGTAGCTTGGGTCTTTAAGCAGATGAACTCAAGCAAATTCTGTCAAGGAACTGAAGTCCCCCACCCCGGGAAGAACTCATCCGAACTGTGAATAAGCATGACAAAATGGTCCCATCTGTTAAATCTAAGACACACACATGGTTGCTTCCATATGTGTATATATTTAAATTATTTCGTAATTAAACAAAAAGGTAAAAAAGAAAACTTTAAAGATCAATGTAATAAAAAATGTTCTGCACAAATCTTGGCCGTTGGAAAACATCCATTGTCCCATCTGTACCCAGATCTCCTGCTCTGTGGCTTTTCTTGAGGAAGATGTGAACTTAGGTCTGTTCAGTTCAGATATGTCCCAGATGGCAAAACAAAGGAGTTATTCATCAAAGTCGAGCTTAGTAGGCCCTCTAAGCTTGTCGGAGTTGCCTAAGGAGTATGAGTGGCCCAAAGGCAGCTGTGCCACCCACCACAACAGGGTTGGTACTCATGAAAACCTATTTACTTCCTGGAGCTCTCAGCTCAATTTGCGGAAGTTCTCACCAAAGCCTCCTTCATGAGGAATCACAACCTTTCAAGGGCTTTATAAATCTTAAGTGTCAGGAACGTCATGCACCTTGTACATTTAGTTGATTCCCTGAGCTGTCCTGTGAGCCTCCTTCCAAGAGACACCATCTCAACTCAAAGGGAATGGCTATACGACCTCCCATAATGGTGCTGATGAAGCCCCAAACTTCTATCTCTGCCACTTGTCACTATTTCCTGTCACCATCTTTGATCTGCAAGTAGGTGTTCTTCATAATACTCTTTGTAAAAATCTTTTTTTCTGTATGACTGTTTATAGGGATATTTTATGTTTTAATAAATAAAGCTTGCCAAAAGATCAGAAGGGCAAAGCTAAGCCTGAAAAGGTCAGGCAGTGGTACCACACACCTTTAATCCCAGGATTTGGGAGACAGAGGCAGATGGATCTCTGTTAGTTCAAGGCTACTCTGGACTACACAAGATCAGTGCAAAAACAAATCCACTTAGTAGTGACCTACACCTTTAATCCCAGTACTAGGGAGTCATATACCTTTAATCCCAGCACTAGAGGGAATACAAAATGAGAAGACAGAGAGACTTAGGCTGCTTAGTCTGCGGTCACCCATCCTTGGTAGAGAAAAGACTTCTCTAGCGCTTTGGCTGCTTTGTTTTTCTGGTTTTCAGGTTGGACCCCAACATCTGTCCCTGGGTTTTTATTATTTGTGCTTCAAGTGTTTTGCTTACATTTATGTCTGTGCACCATGTGTGTGAAGTGTCCAGACCAGAGGGGAACATCATATCCCCTAAACTTGGGGTTATAGACAGCTATTAGATACCCTGTGGATTCTGGGAACTGAGTCTAGATTATCTGAGCCATTTTAGTAGCCCCTATGCTTGCTGTTCACTCCGGAAGTAGTTGCACTTGTACCAGGACTAGCCATGAGTTGGGTGCTTTTATGAGAAGGGTGGAACTGACCTATCTGCAGAGTTTAGACCATGGTTGTTTCTCTGGAAGCAGTTTCTCCAATTTCCCGTATTTATGATGTCCACAGCCTAGCAAGTACCCTATGCACAGGTTCTTAGTCAAGAGCCCTGGTGCTATTTGATGATATCTGTACGTAAGAAATCCTACCTCACTTCCCCGTGCACATGTATTTACTCGAGTAGTACATTCTAATAGAATTGTTAAGTAGGTCAAGAAGCAAGATGTCTACTGTGGCTTCTCCATATGCTCAGAGAGGACCCTGAGGTTAAGGTTCTGAGGACTGCACAAACACCAAGAACAGAAGCTTGAAATTCATGCAGAAGATGCTGAAAAATTGTTTTCCTTCTCAGAGAGCAAAATACGTCTTTGTTTCCTTACCCCTGTGTTCTTCTGACATGATACGAGAGCAAGATAAACATGAAGGGCTATTAGCCCAGAATCCAGAACATTCTACACCTCTGCAGAGGCTGAGCAACCAAGCCTCACCCTCTGAGATCCAATGTAAACCCCGTATTGTTGTTGCATTAATCTTCATCTCCTTCATCATCCTCTAAACATCTTATAAGTCATTCTCCATCTCAGATATGGTCTAAGAATGCAAAGCCCAGGAGTCCGGGTCTCCTGGGAAGATGAGAACCTTCACAGTGTGGGAGTAGACAAGAGAAGTGAGGGGGGGGGCAGGGAAAGGAGAGAGAATACTAGATTCCCAACCGCCAGGGCTGTGTCAACCCAACACACTTCTGATCAATGTGGAACGCCTGCTGTGCAATGTAACAGCTGTATGACATTGGGCAAGTCATTTGTTTCTCTAGTCCCAGTTTATGCATTAGCAAACTGTTAATAACAACCATACCTGCCTTGCTATAAATAATAAAGAAGTTGATATACACCAGAAAGCAAAGGGCAATGTTTAGCGTGTGGTAGAACTTTATATTGATTTTTTTGCTGCTATTTTAATTATATTCACGCATAGTGCTTATGTGAGAAGCTTCAGACACATTCTGGCACTAAACCTAGACTTATTAAAATATGTATCTGATCATCACGCTCTCCCTGGAGAAAGATGAAAGTTAAAAACAACCGCAGACGTCCTCTCCTCATGGAGCCCTGCAAGAGTGAAGTGTTTGGCATCTTCATGGCCCACAGAAGCTCAGATCGCCCAGGAGCTGGGGCAAAGGCTCTAGAACTGGGTCCAGCAATGTGACTTGCCTGGAGTTCTAACTTCCCCCCTCTGATGTTCAAGATTACATAAGTGCTTGAAGACAGATGTCAGCCCGAGGTTTCTGATAATTTTTGAAATCATCTAATCTGGAAACACTTCCTTTTAGAAGAAAAATAGTTCTTTTGCCACAGTGATGATGTTAGGAATTAAACCATGGTGCTAGAGTTCTTAGTAATTCTCCTTTTCTTCATAATACCACTGAGAATATCACAGGAAACCTATTGTTGGTTTTTTTTTAAACTGTTAAAAATAGAATGACCCAGTGTTCCCTTCTTGTTCTTTCCATACTCAGTAAAATGTTTTGCTCAATATTAGGGAAGACTGCTCGGTATTATGGTTCTTATAAGGGACGTATTAAGGATGGTGAGAATGTTCTAGATGTTAATTCTAATACCAGTTACATATGTGGAATTTATCCACCCAGAATGGCCAATTTTATTGAATATAAATTATGCTACAGTGAAGGTGATTTTTTTAACACTTCATGGAACAGAATTCTCAAATGTAGCCATTTAGTCGAATATAAATTACAGCCCAATAAAGTGTGTATGCAATAAATCACCACGTAGCAAAAATACTGTGGATTCTAGAGTCAGGCACATTGTGGGAAGGGAAGGAGAAAGGCCAGATGAGTCTAGAGAGAGCAGAAAGTTTGTTGTAATGGGACCAGGGAGATGACTGTCAGCAAAACACTTATCTCATAAGCACACAGACCTGAGTTTAAACCCCAGAACCCATGAAAAGCCAGGCATGAGGGTGACATTTGTAATTCCAGAGCAGAGGAAGCAGAGTCAGGCAGATCCCTGGGGCTTGCTGCCCAGCCAGCCTCGCCTACTAGGTGAGTTCCAGATAGAGAGGTTTTTTTTCACCCTTTCTCTCTCTCCTCCCACCTCCCCGACCCCGCCCGCCACACACAAAGTGAATTTGTTTCTGTGCTCTGACCTACACACACACAAAACGTATACATACATTAGGAAGCTAGCAAACACTCCCATAGAAATGGGACCATCACCCAGGTTAGCTCTGTGGAAATTAGATTTTTATCCACACAGCTCAATGAGACTCTGTGTGACATACACAATATATACTCACCCTAATTGTTGATGCTAATCTGTGATACTCATCCATGTCACTCTTCTCAACATGCGAACAGTTTCTTTTTTCTCTCTTGTTTTTCTTTTCTTCTCCTGGGGGATTGTTTCTTTGTTTTGTTTTGTTTTGAGACAGGGTTGCTTTGCGCAACAACTCTGGCTGCCCTAGAACTTACTCTGTAGACTGGACTGGGCTGGCCTCAAACTCACAGAGCTCCACCTGCCTCTGCCTCCCGAGTGCTGGGATTTAAGGCGTGTGCCACCATGCCCGACTCAGTTTCTGTTCTTTTAAGGTAGTGGTGCTATTTCCGTGAAAAACGTGTTTGCACATTTCTCCCACTTACACAATAGCAGTGAAAAGGCAGTAACTAGCTCTCCCACTAAAGAGCTGCTCTGTTCAGTGCTGGTTTCCAGGCCAGGGACAAAGAAAGACACATCAAACAAAATTTGAAATTTTTAGTACCTAGTGAAGCAAGTGTTACCATGATCTCTGAGAAGTACAAGATAGACCGGAAGACCACAAACTTTAATTATCTTAGCTTATGCTGAGACTGGTGTTGCATTGTTTGATTCTGTTTTGTTTCTTTGGGGGACGGCACCGGGGAATGGATTTAGGGACTTGCACACGCTAGCGAGTGCTCCACCAATGATCTTCGTGCTCAGCCACTGGTGTTTTGAGAAAAGGCCTCATCATGTAGACTAAGCTGGCCTTGAATTCAATATCTTCTCCCTCCCAAGTGCTGGGATTATGGGTCTATGCCACCTCATCCAGCTTATTGTTTTGATTCCACAGAAAACAGAGTCCTTGATTTATTAACTTACAAGCTTGGAAAAGCTAAGCAAGGAAGAAAGGGGGTGTTGGGGGGGGCGGAATTCCACAGTGGCCTTTCTTTGGCTCATAGAAGTAGCCTGGCTCTTAAGACAGATGGCTCTAATTTAAGGGGAATTAAATGTACAATATTGAATTAAAAGCGCTTATTATAGTGGGACTAGGATTGTAGAAGCATATGAACAGCCTTATCTCATTGACCTTTGAGACTTCCCTGCAGTCAGGTTAATGAGATGCATTTTCACTGGAAGCTTAAGGGCGTCTCAAGTCAACACAGACTCTCATGGCTTAATGTTCTGCTGAAAGTCTGCTCTGAGGAGTGGTCCGATGGATGCAGTCTAACAGGGTCTTCCTTTGCTTGATCAGCTGCAACCACAACCCACAGTGTGATCAAGACACTACCCGCTGCTGAATTCTGCAGGAAGTCCAGCCTCATACTCAAGCGGTGGGCTAACCTCAGACTGCACAGGTTAGCGTGACAACCGCAGCACATGCGGGTTCATGCACACCCGAAACATGTGGCGTGCAAACTGAACGGTGCTATGGGTAAGCCAGATCTGGATGGCTTGATGGGGGAAAGAATATAAAATAGCTCGTTATGTTGATTCTACTTTGAGATAATTTTGCTTTGCATCATAGGGTGATGAAATATAAATTTCAACCTTCTCTGCTTTGATTTTTTAATCTTAGGGTTTATAGATCACTTATGGTCTCATGTTGGATTTGCGTTGAACAAGCCTACACACTGGCTTTGTCTCCAACTCTCACCCCAGCCTGAGCCCTGTTCATCACCATATCCCCGCGGTCCCCAAAGGGACCCTCCATCTTAGAAGGCTGCTAACAGTGGGGTATTGATGTTACTACAGCAGGCCCTGGGCTTTAGGGTCTTGGTCCCTTCCTACATTGTTCATTTTTCTATTCACTTGCTTACTCCAAGTTGGATTGTACCACACCTTTGATAAAAAGAAAAAGGAAAAAAAACCCAATCTATTGGAACATTAGGAAACTAGGCACAGTGATGCAGACCTGTATGCGATCCCAGCACTTGGGAGGCTGAGGCAGGAGGAGCACCACAAGTTCAAGGCTATCTGGACTACACAGCAAGACCCTGTCTCAAAAAAAATCTAAAATCTGTAACAAGAAACACTATGAATAAAATAAAGCTAATTTTCACTCTGACATCACGTCCTGTCACGTCGCACTCACCAGATGTGAGACACACTCCAGCTACATGAGGACCTCATTCTATCTACATGACATCAGGATGTCTCCCCAACTCAGTCCTGTGCATACACCATCCCACCCCATAATGACACATTTCTTTCAGACCCCACACAGCCACTTACACTGAAAGACAGAGAGCAACTCTGAGGTCAAACTCAAGGTCAACTTCCCTCTCCCATGGCGGCTCCTGGGGTTGTCCCTTCAGCTACTGTTAGCTGCTTTCTGTTGCTCTGATAAAGCACAGCAAGGCAACTTACCGAGGGGAGGGTTTGTTTGAGTTTTAAGGTTTCATAATGGAAAAGGAAGAATTCATGATGGCAGAATGGAGGCATGGTGGCTGAGAAGGAAGCTGAGGGCCCTCGCCTTTTAACCAGTGGTGTAAAATAGAGAAAAGTAGAATTGAGATGGTGTGAGTCTATAATCTCTCAAGCCTGACTCCAGTGACAAGTCTCTATCAAGGCCACACCTCCAAAGTTCCATAAAGGGCACTGAAAACCAAGCATTCAAATGCCAAAGAGTGTGAAGGAGGAAACATCCTCCTTCAAACCACCATAAGCCCCAGCAGGTACATTCTCGCTTAGGTCTCTATGGCTCAGTCAACTGGAACACACGTTGCCAGAAGGAAAGATGCCCTTCTATAGGCATATCTGAGAGCTAAATCTGGCCCAGGGAAGCTGATGAATTTCTGACCTCCATGATATAAGTATGTGGTGTGGAAGAATTGTCTGTATTCTGTTGATCATATTTTAAATAAATGCTGATTGGCCAGGCAGGAAGTATAGGTGGGTCAACCGAACAGGAAGTTGAGGCGGGGTGAGTATTACAGGAGTATGCTGGGAAGAAGGAAATCCATTCCTCCCACTCCTGCCCAGATTCCGAAGAAGCAAGATGTGACCTGCCCCGCTGAGAAAAGTACCAAGCCATGTGGCTAGCATAGATAAGAACAATGGGTTAATATAAGTTACAAGAGCTAATAAGAAGCCTGAGCTAATGGGCCAATCAGTTTATAATCTTATGGAGTCCTCTGTGTTATTTTCTTTGGGGTTTGCCGGTTGTGGGGTACTGGGCGGGACAGAAACTCCAATAAGCCAGCCCTCATGTTACAGGTATGTAAAACAATAAAAGTCAAGTTTACAGGGGGCCAAGGGTCACTTTTTTTCTGAGTTTATGTTCCCTTAGAACAGTGGTTCTCAACTTCCCTAATCCCTTAATACAGTTCTCATGTTGGGATGACCCACAACCATAAAATCATTTTCTTGCTATTGCATAACTGTAGTTTTGCTCCTGTTATGAATCATAATGTAAATATCTGATAGACAACTCCTGTGGAAAGGTCATTTGACTCCCAAAGGGGTCCCAAAGCACAAGTTGAGAACCGGGATCTTAGAAGGAAACCAAAAAAAATTAACTGAAGATCCGTTGGGCCTGTACTCTAAGACAGGTGAAAACTTAGCACTTGCTGCTTGCTTGGAGGGAGTCCAGAATGAGGTGTTTGAACTTGAGCTCATTAGACCTGAGCCTCACAGGCAGATAGTCACCTGCAAGCTCTCAAAGCCACCAGGGGCATTGCTGTCACCGTCTAATAGTCTCTGCAGCTGTAAAAGTCTAACGCAAAGCAGAACATTAATATTAATTCCCAGTTGTGTACTGGGTGGATGAGGCAGCTGTGTGGGTCACAGAGTCCTAGCTGTGTGCTAATTCTTCTTTTTTTGAATTCTAGATTTAAGGCAGTAGAAAACAAATTCTAACTGCCTGCTTCTCGGTTTAATTAGAATCAGCTTCGTGTTTATCTGGCATTTCTTTTTGGCGTTTTACCTACTCCTGGCCAAATGAAGAAAGGAAATGCAGGATGATGCTTAGCTTGGAGGCAGAGTAAAATTAGGTAACAGTTTCCCAATTCATATTCTTACATCCAACATTCAAGATTCAAAGATTCGGAAGATTTCTCCCAAGCCCTGGAGGGTAACGGGTCCTTATCTACCCACCACCCTCCTGCTAGCATGAATGTTTTAAATTGCATTTATTATTATTGTGAGTGCATATGGAGGTGCATACAGGGGTGCACCTATGCCATCGTATATATGTGAGGGCCAGAAGACACCTTTGTGAAGTCAATTATAGACTTCAATTTCTACTTGGGTTCCAGTGATTGAAATAAAGCTATCAGGTTTGCATGGCTCATCTCACTGGCCCTAGGTTGTATATGGAAATAATATTATAAAAGACATTGAGAAATCTGTCTTTGCCTCCCTCTCCCACTATATTAGTTAATGTGATTTAAAAAAAAAAAAACATGATCAAGACAACACATAGAAGAGCTCATTGGGGGTTATGGCTTCATGGTAGCAGGAGCAAGGAGCTGAAGGTTCATACCCTGAACCCACAAACAGGAAGCAGAGAGGGTGTACTAACAATGATAGAAGTGGTTTGAACAAGATGTCACCCATGATCTCAAGCATTTGAACACTTGATCCCCAGTTGGTAGCACTATTTGAAGATATTTATAAATCATGTCCTTGCTGGTGGAAGTATGTCACTAAGAGGCAGACTTTGAGGTTTCAAAACCATACACCGTGCCAAGTTTGCTCTCTCTGCTTCTTGCTTATGGTTCAAGATGTGAACACCCAGCTTGCTGCTCTAGCTACCAGGTCTGTCACCTGCTGCCTCTACTCCACCATCATGGATTCCTTCCCTCTGGAACCATAAGCCCATATAAACCCTTTCTTCTACTAGTTGCCTTGGTCATGGTATTTTATCAGTTTAATAGAAAAGGAATACTCTTTCTCTCTACCAGTTGCAATGTCAGAAGCAGCCCAGTGGTCATGGAACCTGCAGAGAAGACAAAGAGGTACTGAGGACTTTGAGCGATAACTGGGAAAATCAAGGCTCTGATTACACCACGTGAGCAAGCACAGAGGCTGAGTCAATGGCCCTAGATGAACCCTCAGATAGTCCCAGCACCAAATGGCAGTGTGACTTGGCTGGGGCTATCTGCGCAGACTGTTCCTAGTTTGTTTTCAGGGGCTGTGTGGCTTAGCCAACGCCGCTGGGTTATGCTGCCTTGTACTGTGTTACACAAGTGTTTGGACCTGATGTAATTGCTGATAGGGTTTGTTTACATGATTATTCGTTATGTGCTTTCTATGTTCTCTGTGTTCTCTCTTTGTTTCCTCTTCCTTGTTTCCTGTGTGCTTTCGGGACTCTTGTTGGCTCACCTACCTGTTCTTCGCCTTGTTGCTTGGTGCCTGCTCTAGAATTCGCTCTCACTGACTCACCACAGACTGCCTTCAAATAGCTTTTATGAATCTAGAGACAACTTCACAACAGCACATGTTCATGTCTCCTCTCTGTGTCTTTCTGCTATTGTTGCTGTAAATTTAACATTTGCACACCCTTTAAATTCCATATTTTACTGTTGTTATTTTTACTTTAAACAAGAAATGTTTAAATGGCTTGTTTTTGCCAGTTGCTATTCCCAGTATACTACTTTCCTATAAGGAATCTTGATCCACGCTTTACACTATACACAGAAATAAATTCAAAGTAGAACAAAGACCCAAATGTGAGTCAAAATATCATTAAACATCTTGAGGAAACTTGGAAAGCAGAAAGGGGGAGGGGCTCTTTGACAGGATGAAAGGGAGGGAGGGGCAGTAGGGAAAGGGACATATAGAAACAAATGATGACATGAGTGTATGAAAATGCCACAGTGAAATCCATCATTTTGTATTCAAACTTAAAAATCAACAGTTAATAGGTAAGACCAAGTGGGTGGTTACACACCTGCAGTCCCAGGACTTGGGATGTGAGGGGGGTAAAGGATCAAGAATTCAAGGTCATCTGCCTGCTGCATGACAAATTCAAGGCCAATCCTATCTCAATAAATAAAAAAGAAATGAAGAATATATTTCATATGTGTGTATGTTCCTGTATGAACATGGAAATAGAGAGGAGACTATGAAGGGAGAGGAAGCAATCTAAAGAAAAGGGGAGGAAAAGATAAGGAGTAACTGATTGCATTTGTCATCAAAGCAGAAGGTGGGACCTCCTGAGGGGATGAAAGGGACCAACAAGGGGGAGAAGAAAAGTAGAAGAAACAATGGAAAACGTGGTATGAATTCATTTTTTGCATTGTGATATGGCTACAAGCCTTTGGGGACCAGGGAGTAGAATGTGGTGGTTTGAAAGAAAATGGCCCCCAAAGAAAGTAGCCCTATTAGAGGTGTGGCCTTGTTGAAGGAAGTGTGTGGCTGTGGAGGCAGGCTTTGATGATAGCAGAAGATATAAGATAATCCCACACTAGTTCAGAATTACGTATAATAAAGGGTTATTTATTTAGAAAAGTCTTGCAGATCACTGTTCTAAATCACAATCCTCTGCACGAACAGGATCAGGAACAGAGTCTAGCAGCTGGAAGTGAGAGCCAGAAGCAAGAGAGTGAGCATAGGCTTTACAACTGCATTTATAGTAGAAGAGACCATGCCCAGGTGGGCTGATATATTAAAGGCTATTGGCTGGAAGAGCGGAAGGAGCTTCCACAGCACTTTGAGGTCTCACATATGCTCAAGCCATACCCAATGTCTCAGACCACTTCCTGTTGCCTGTAGTCGAGATGTAGGACTCTCAGCTCCTGCTCCAGCACTGTATCTGCCTGCACCACCATGTCGCACCATGATGATAGTGGACTAAACCTCTGAAAATGTAAGCTACTGCAACTAAATGTTTTCCTTTATAACAGTTGCCGCAGTCGTGGCATCTCTTCACAACAATAGAAACAATAGAAAGACAGAGGAGTGAATAAATTTAAAAACTGGAACTAATAGAAATTGCCACCCATGAATGAGCAGCACACTGTGTGGTATATTCATGCACTGAGAACTAGGCATTAAAGCAATAAAATGGATGCGTGCCACAAGATGAGGGAACTTCATAATACAAAAAAGACAGGTGTCAGAAATATTCATACTAGATGATCACATTCATATAAAATTCTACAAACTATAACACTAGAGTGAAAGCAAACCCGTGGTTGTGTGGAAACTAAGAAGGCAGTGGTGGAAAGAAAGAGACACACAAAGCCGACAGAGGGAACCGCGGGCTCAGTATCTCCATTAATGGCAGTTCCATACATCAGAACTTGACAGATCACACCTGTGAGAGCTGCTGATACCAAGAGAAAGCCATTTTGTCATCACACCCAGATGCATTAGAGCAGGGGAATAACCAAAGAGAGGAGGCCTCAGGCCTGCCTGAGAGAAATACTGTTCAGGGTAACTCTGGAGGCCGTGAGCAATTCCTACACACACAGGTACCCTGTCCCATGTGATGGCATCCATGCACAACACATTCTGCAAGACTGAAACCACCTCCATAGGCCACTCTCAACGAACCCCTGCCCAGCAAAGACACCTTCACCTACAAGCAGACTCCAGCTTGGGCATGCAGTCTCTAACATGAGTGAGTTTTGTATCCAGGGTGCATCAGAAATGTCTCTCTTGGCTGTTCAAAATGTTCCCTTGCCTCAAAATCCTTAAGTCTCCTCACAGTTCATCATGGCATGCAATGTCCTTCTGTTTCCAAATAAATGTCATTTTGCAGAGAGTCTCTCTGATTTGCTTTCAGTTTTATTTGTCTTTCAAAATGTATGAAGCCTATGGTTTATCCGTTGCATCACAATAAAGCCATTGAAATAAAATTGGATCGATTCCTAGTCTTCTGAAACAGGAATCAGGGACAGCAAAAGATGAGTTATTTTATTGATCTAAACCATGTGAAATTGCCATTTTTGCATGCAAAAGTTACAGTCAAATATAAATCCCATATGGTTCAACCAAAAATATGTAAATGTTACAGCATGGGAGATGCTGATAAACTCTGGGGGAAATGATAAGAACCAAGTCCAGTATGCAATCAAGATTTCCACCTGGAAGCCTGTGTGCTCATTTCATGTGAGGTAGGGAAGCCAGGTTCCTTCAGTGACATCAAGGGAGAGAGGGAGGAGGCAGGGATGGAAGAGGAGACACAGAAAGACCTCCATGTCTAAAGAATGCTAAGAAACCCAGTGCAGGTAGAGGCTAAACATACCTTCTAAAAAGATATCTAGCTCACAGCGTAACTGATGTGTCTTGGAAATGATACTTTGAAAGTGCACAGGAAGGAGTTGAGAATAAACAGCAAAAACCACAAATGTGAGCTGACCTGAGGCGCCCCTTCGTCCTGGGAGCACAGAGCATGCAGTGATGCCCTCAGTGCTGAACACAGACACCTGTGCTACCGCCATCCACATCGGTGTAGCCCACTGACCCCAAATTGTCCCTGAACTGGTCATAGTTCCAGCAGCCAGGTCTGCTTTCCAAGGCTGAGTCAATTCCCAGACCCTCACTGCTGAGTAGCAAGGGGCCTTCAGGGCATTACTCCTTCTCTGCAGGACTCAGGCTCTGCCCCAGTCTCACAGGATTGAGATTCCAGGACAGAAAGGACCCAAGGTCCACTGAAGAGAGTAGTGGACACCTTCTTGACCCTGCCAGAGGGGACAATGCCAGAGAAGCAGACCTGGCTTCTCTGGCTCGGGTACCCGCAATAGTGCCCATTAGTGATGGTTTGGGATAGAGTTGAACAGAATACTTACATGTTCCATAATAAAGCGCCACTAACAATAGTCTGCTGTGTTTGACAACATAGACCACAGCTAAGATCACAAGGACTAAAAGATGAGCTGTAGCTTCCAATAGCTCTGCAAATTTGAGTCAGTGTAGATCTCATTCCCAAGAATCCAAACCACCATGCTCCTGCTACAAGAACAACATCTTCCAGCCAGAGAAAACCTGCCTCTCTGCAGCTCCCTGGCCAGCCAACTCTTCCCTAAAGCTGAAGACACCTTAGACCAAAGAATCTGTAACCCTGAAGGAAACTTTTAGCCATGCTATTTCGTGGTTCCTGTTGGATGTACGTATAGTCACACCCAGGAAGCAGGAGACAGGAAGGGGCGCTGAGGAACTGTAGGAGTACTGGGAGGGGGGTATGGAATTGTAATTCAGTTGGTAGAACATTTACCCAGCATGCACAACACCCTAAGCTTTATTCCCCAGCAGTAAATAAACCGAGCATAGTGTAATTACACATCTGTAATCCCAGCATCCAGGAGGCAGAGACTGGGGGAGAAAGAATTAATTAAGGCCAGCCTGCGCTATATGAGACCATGTCTAAAAACAGGTAAGTTTGGAACTAAGGTGGGTTTTCTGGATGAATTCCGGAGCCCTCACTCTGGCCTCCAGGCTCAGATGGGAACCTCTGGCTTGGAATGTGATGTTCTAGGATCTCACAGCTTAATGATTTTTGTCTTTATTATCTAAAGCACAAAGAGAGCATGAGAAGAGCTATCGATGCATGTGCCACCTGCTGCTGCCTGCAGACTCCCAGGATCCCTTCCTCAGGCTCCCATCAGCCCAGGGCTCAGCACCAGCTACAGTCCTGTCCGAAGTGTGTTGAGTATGTTGGCATGCTCCTGAGAGGTTAGCCTGGTTCTGAAAAATCACATGCTAAATAGCAAACAAAGCACACTCTGACCGCTCAAGAAAAGCCACAGCAGGAAAGAAAAACCTCTCTCCGCTATTTTATTTCGTTTTACCATTTGTTTTGGCACGGTCTCCCCATGTCATGCAGGCTGTCCTGAAACTCATCACTCTGCCATTTCAGCCTCCCTCATGTTGGAATGGCAGGCATGAACCACCAGGCTCCTCACTTGTTGAGCTTTGGACAATGAGTTCTGCACGTTCTTTCTGCCCTGGGCTGGCCTAACTGGATCTGTAGAGAGCTGGTGGGAAGTCAGGAAAGGCACAGTCTGGGAAGTAGAGAAGGCACAGAGGGACTCAGGACATTGTGCAAACTGGTTCACCTTGACCTTTTCCATTCAGGACATAGAGTCGCCCTTTTATCTTACCTTTGGCGGCACATGAGCTCCCAATCTGCCATTTTCAGGGATAAAATAGAACTTCCTATAGAAGGCTGGGAGATGGGGTACCTAAAAATGGCACATTTTGCTTAAACCTAGCCTGGCATTTAATTTGATGCAGCCTGTGGGATCTGGAGAGAGAACAGCAGACAAGGAACAAAGCTCCAAGGTGGGCTAAAGTGGCGCTGAGAGGGGTTTCCGGTGCTGTGAACCCAGGGTTAGTCTCACGAAACGATAGCCTTAAGACCACACTGAACTGAAGAATTGCCTTTTTTTCTTGACCTCAAAGGGAGCACTGGTTCACTGAGTTTCCAGCTTGGTCAGCCCCTCCCTGAAGGACATCTTTTGTCTATTTTGTCCACTGGAGAGCATTAGGGAACTGTTAAACACAAGCTGTTACTCCGACTAAGTGAGCCCAGGTAGGGTAGGGTCCTACGTATCTGAGAGCTGGTGGAGAAAGAGTCTGTTCTAAGAAATGATGTATGTCAAAGGACCAGAGACTACTACCACCCCATCAATTGTCTTATAAATACTTAGCATCCCAGCATCTTAGCCCATATTTACCAGCTTCTTTCTCGACAAATTAGCAGCATCAAAATTCCAACCATGATTGGTTAACAAACTAAATGAATCAATGTGTAGAAGCCAGAGCAGAAGCTGTAGCGATTCTTAGTGCTTCTCCTTTGTACTTCTCAGATACCATGGCATTTGACACTGAAACAAGAAAGTCTTGGGTTGTGTTTTAATAGTTTACTTCTTTTTATTTTATGTGCATTGGTGTTTTGCCTACAATGTATGTCTGTGTGAAGGTGTCAGATCTTGGAGTTACAGGCATTTGTTAGGTGCTCTGTGGGAGCTGGGAATTGAACCTGGGTCCATCTAGAGGCGTAGTCGGTGCTATTAAGTGCTGAGTCATCTCTCCAACCCCTAAAGTCTTGTTTTTATACTGCACTTAAAGATTCCAAGATTTAGTCTTCAGCTTTATAGAATGCCTGAGTCATTCCCCTGCTAGGGGTAAAACTCAAGGCCTGGGGCATGCTGGGTAAGAATTCTACCATTATTTCTAAAATGTAAAGATGTGGCTGGCTGTTCTTAAAGACTCCTGTGTTCCTTTTGGTATATACTCAAAGGATGCTCAATTACACCACAAGGACATGTGCTCAACTATGTTCATAGCAGCACTGTTTGTCATAGCCAGAACCTGGAAACAACCTAAATGCCCCTTGACCGAAAAATGGATAAGGAAAATGTGGTACATTTACACAATGGAGTACTACACAACAGGAAAAAATAATGACATCTTGAAATTTTCAGGCAAATGGATGGACCTAGAAAACATCATTTGGAGTTAGGTAACCTAGACCCAGAAAGACAATTATCATATGTACTCACTCATAAATGGCTTTTAGGCATAAAGCAAAGAAAACCAGCCTACAAATCACAATCCCAGAGAACCTAGACAACAATGAGAACCCCAAGAGAGACATACATGGATCTAATCTACATGAAAAGGAGAAAAAGACAGATCTCCTGAGTAAATTGGTAGCGTGGGGACCACGGGAGAGGGTTGAAGGGAAAGGGAGAGGAAAGGAGGGGAGCAGAGAAAAATATATAGCTCAATAAAATCAATTTTAAAAAAAGATCCCTGTGTTCTGATCCCTGAGACTGTCAGGTTAAATGCCAGAGGCATTAACTTCAGGTGGAAGTACAACTCTTGGTTGATTCCATTGTGCATCCACCGATGAACCAGCTGGAGTCCAGTGGAGGGCGGCCACAGAAGCATCATCGCAAAGATGGCCCTGGCTATAAGCAGGGGGTTACAAACAAAAGTACCTAAATGTGGAAGAGGAACTTGTGTGGGGGCATGATAGTGGTGGGAGGAAGGTGAAAGATGGCAGAGGATGACCGTAATTGAAATGTGCCACGTGTGTGTCTGAAATCACGGAACAATTAAAAAATCTTAAAGAAAAATCTTGGCTTATCTACGTGAGGGCTTTATCCAGACAAGAGGCCAGGCAGGGTTTTCCTAAATAACAGATGGTATCTCTCGGGTGAATGTGAAGGAATTAATGAGAACACAAAATCCAAGAGGAGCCATCCAGGTGGGAAAGACATCACAGGTGGAGGTCCTGAGGCCAGCCAAATGGGTAGCAGAGGTACATTGATAAAGATGTTCTGAACGTGGGAAACACAGGCAAGGTATTATGGGGGAGCCGAGAGGGGATGCCCTTAAAGGGCCAGCAACTCAACTTCTACCTTCTCCCCTCCACCATGCAGACAAAGGCAAGCCATTGAATGGCACCTTTAGCACAAATGTTAAAAAGTTAAAAAAAAATGTTCACGCCAAAAAAAATTATTTATTTGTAGCATGAGGGCCGGCTTGTTGGTGTTTCCGTCCCGCCCGGTACCCCAACAGCCAGCAAATCCCAAAGAGAAATTACACACAGGACTCCATAAGGTTATAAACTGATTGGCTCATTAGGTCAGGCTTCTTGTTAACTCTTATAACTTATATTAACCCATTATTCTCATCTATGTTAGCCATAATGGCTCAGTACCTTTTCCAGCGGGGGCAGCTTACATGTTGCTTCTTCAGTGATCTGTGCAGGAGTGGCTGAGGAACCTCCCTGCTTCCCAGAATTCTCCTGTTCTCATTGCTCCACCCCTACTTCCTGTCTGGCTTTCCCGCCTATACTGCCTGCCTGGCCAATCAGCGTTTTATTAAAATACATGATTGACAGAATACAGATAATTCTCCCGCACCATTTATTCAAAATATATTCTTAGTAACATGTTTGGACATATTGTTTTAAGAAGGTTTTCTCTTAAGTCTCCACATTTGAGTAATTGTGATTTGGTAGTTGCAACATTGTTCTCTCTCTGAGAATATTTGCTAAAAAGTAAAATTTAAAAACAAATTAAAAATTCATTAGAATTCCGTTAACTGAGTGCATTTCCAGAACTAAACATAGGCCAGTTCAGACAGCATTTTAATGACATGTTCCCATTGGCTTTATGGAGTTTATGCCAGACATGATGCACCCTTGCCCAAGTTAGAAGAGTTCCCTGGGGATTCCAGTGTACTTGTAGGGTCTTCTCTGGTTAGCTGGTGGGATCTAGTTCTATGGGTACATAAGTAGTATAAGCAATGTTTAAGGAAGCATCTGGGTTCATTGGGTTTTCCTAAACACACACACACACACCCCTGACAAGATGGTTTAACTGAATTACATATCTGCATTTCATGAAATGGCTCTCCTAAAAAGAATCAAAGCAGAGAGGCAGTGGTGGCACCCGCCTTTAATCCCAGCTCTCAGGAGGCAGAGATAGGTGGATCTCTGTGAGCTCGAGGCCAGCCTGGTCTACAGAGCAAGTTCCAGGACTGCCAGAGCTATACAGGGAAACTCTCTTGAAAAAAATAAAAAAGGAAAACAAAACAACAGGAAAGTATCAAAATGGATGAAATTAATATTGTCCTGGAAAATGCAGTACATAGATTGTCCACTGATGGAGCAGCTAAGATGCACAGTTCCCAATAACTAACTTCTGTCGGTCGAGTTGGTTTAATCCTTACAAACACCACTATGAAAGAATTGATGAAATCTTCTAAACCTTCTTAAAACATAACACATGTACACACATACACACACTTATACATACACATACACATAGATACACACAGACATATAGGCACATTATATATAGAAAAACAGTCACAGACGTACACAAACAACCAAACACACATACATGCACATGTATGCATATGTATGCACACATACACATCTGCATATATGTATATATGTGTATATATAAATACATACACACACATATAACCTATGTAAGGGTCCCCATCACTTTGCACCCACACTGTGGGACTATCCCACCACTGGTCTCCCTGCTTCCTTGTTCTACCCAGACCCAGTCTACTCATGGTACCCTGTGGGGAAACGACAGGAAACGCTCCTGTCTCTCTTGCCCATTCCCTGCCACTGATCTCTCTCTATCTCTGTATCATCAGGGCTCACCTTCTTAGTAAGCTATCAAGGCTCTTTATGAGCTCCACCTACTGATCCAGCCTTGACTTCTTGTGTCTGGCCACCTGCTACACAATACTCACACTCCCCAGGCGTGGCCACTCAAAGGACTCCAGGGTTCTCTGTGCCTTTTCCGTTTCTACCCTTGTCTACTTAGAAGAGCACTCCTCTCTCTACTGGGCTCAAATTCCTTTTCACCTTCATGCCCAAGCTTAGAGATAGCATCTTCTGAGTTTCCCATAATCCTTTCCCCATCCTTTTCAGAGCCCCCTCCACCTCCTTGCATCAGTTCCTACGAAAGCATCTATCACACGTGCATGGCTGGAAAGAAAACCAAGGATTGGCGTGATCAAAGGCTGGTCAGCAGTGTAGAGGCACAACTCGTGTAACATCTGGTGGTGAGTTCAAGAGCACCGGCAGTATTGTAAGGGTTGACCGCTATCAGCAGTCTGTGGGAGGAAGCAGTACAGGTCAGCGAGAGTGTTGGAATGAGGAACAGACACAGGAAACACAGGGTGGGCATCATTGACAAGGCAGCTGGTGTAAAGGGGGAGGAAAGAGGCCTGGAGAGATGGCTCAGCAGCTAAGAGCACTGGCTGTTCTTGCAGAGAAGCCAAGCTCCACTCCCAGGGCCTAGATGGCAGCTCACAACCATCTGTAATTCAGCCCCAGGGCATCTGATGCCCTCTATGGTCCCCCATGGGCACTGCATGGAGCTCATGCACACGCAGGCAATTATTTGTGCACAAAATAAAAATCAATAAATCCCTTTTTCTTTTTTAAAGGTAAGGAGACCCCCAGTTAAAACTCTAAGCAATAATGGAGAGGGTGCCTGAACTGGCCTTCCCTTGTAATCAGATTGATGACTACCCTAATTGTCATCATTGAACCTTTATCCAATAACTGAGGGAAGCAGATGCAGAGATCCACAGTTAAGCACTGGGCTAAGCTCCAGGACTCCAGCTAAAGAGAGAGGAGGGATCATATGAGCAGGGGAAGGGGGTCAAGATCATGATGTGGAAACCCACAGAGACAACTGACCTGAACTTGTGGGAACTCATGTACTCTGGATCAACCGCTAGGGAGCTGACATGGGACCAACCTAGGCCCTCTGCATCTGCGTGACAGTTGTAAAGTTTGGTCTTTTGTGAGGCCGCTGGCAGGAGGACCAGGACCTGTCCTTGATGCATGAGCTGGCTCCTTGGAACCTATTTCCTATGGTGGGATGCCTTACCCAGCCTCCTTGCAAGGGGGAGGAGCTTGGTTTTGTCCCAACTTCAATATGCCATGCTTTGTTGATTTTCATGGGAGACCTTACCCCTTCTGAATGGAGACTGTAGGAAGAGTGGATTGGGGGGCCCAGTAGAAGAGAGGTGGGGGATAGAATGGGAGGAGAGGAGGGAGGGGAAGCTGTGGTTGGTATTTGAGAGAGAGAGAGAGAGAGAGAGAGAGAGAGAGAGAGAGAGAGAGAGAAGAGAAGAGAAGAGAAGAGAAGAGAAGAGAAGAGAAGAGAAGAGAAGAGAAGAGAAGAGAAGAGAAGAGAAGAGAAGAGAGAAGATTGGGAGAAAGCAAAGGTCTGAGCAGGAGAATTTCCTGGAGGGTGGCAGAGTCACTGTGCCTGCCCAGGGCAGAAGCGGGTCAGCCTGGGCACCTTGGCACCGTTATGGGCCTGAGGGGGAAGAATGGCACCTGCCACATTCTGAACAGATCCCCGGTGTTCCTTTAGGATTGCTACAGCTGACGGGCAGAGATGCAGAGAGAGGGTGGCAGCCGTGAGGCAGAACACAGAAGGAGTCGAGTTGTGAAAAACCGATTTCCAAAAGATTAAACGTAGTCTCGGGAATAGATTTAAGATTTCTGGTCCCTGAGACATACATAATCTCAAGCAATTTTCTAGCTCTGACCCATGCAAGGCGATTGGAAGTTAGATGTGTGCCAAGCAGACGAGGGATTAAAACATCCCTTATTTTCTTGCCAGCCTTGTGCTTCACAGTTAACTCCTCCTAGTTATATTGGTACATTTGATGGGGATGTGCAATCAAGCTACCCTATAATAACGCAGGTTGAAAAAGACTCACCCCATCCCGTAAGATGTGTGTCTTGCACATAGTTATACACCTGCAGGCTTCCTCAATGCCAAGAAGATATGAGTTATGTGCCAACACAGCCTAATATACTTGAATTTTCCAGTTACACTTCCCAGTGAAAAACTAGTGATAAACACAAAAGGACAAATCAAAGAATCACACAGCAGATATCAAACCTATTTGCAGGTGACAATGCTTTCCTCAGGACTACCGGTCTGTAACTCCGCCAGCTCTCTGAGACACCATTTGCACCAGATTTGATTCCCACATGGTAGAGATGCAAAGATGAGCAAATCAGTTAATGTTTAGACTGTAGTCTAACAGAAGAGGCAAACTGAATGCACATAGTCTCTCTCTCTCTCTCTCTCTCTCTCTCTCTCTCCCTCCCTCCCTCCGTCCCTTCTTCCTTCCCTTCCTCCCTCCCCTCTTCCTCCCCCCTTTTCCTGCCATTGATTCTACAAACAGCTGCAACCTTCTTCATCCCTGGATGACACCCCTCAGATTTGGCCTCATGCTGTCCCCAGAAGTGAATTAAACAATATAAAACCCCCGCTGGTAAAAGTCTATCCTATACTTTTTCTGCAGGGGTCCCTTCATTCTCAGGAAATGTCTGGACTCTTCTATGCTGTTTAGGCTAAGGCTTATCCGTAGGAGGTAACTGAGAAAAAAAGAATAGCCCCACATACACAAGCAAATCGCTCCTCTTTGGTGCATTTGAAATTTCAATGAGTGCTAGCCCTAGACACAATGCCTGGGCATGGTGACAGTGTTAGCGAGCTCCCTAGGCAATTCTTGAGTCTAGCCCAGAGTGAGAGCCCCTACAAAAACCTTCAGAGAGTATTTTCTTACCATTGATGTTTCTTTCAGGTAGTAAAAGTAGCAGCCTACTTTGCAGTTTCTATATAAAGAAATTTATTTGTGATGCTTTTTACACCTGTTGGAGAAGTCTTTGGTAATTCCTTTGTATGCTTAAGTGTTCTTAGATCTCCAGCAGAAAACATTTAAAAGAGGCCTTATCATTTACGCTCAGACACACCAACCCTCAGATGCAGATTCTAAATATCACCAAGCAACACCTTACCTGTTCCTAGCTTTGATCCCCCTAAGACATGGCAGTCTGTCCCACCACTACTTCAGTGGTACCCTGGTGTGGAGCAGCATGAGGCTCAAGCCATCGCACATGCATCATAGGGTAGAATAAGAAAGATACTGGTCAAGATCTCCATCCACAGGTCATCAGTAGTGATCTCAGGTCCCAACACTCACTGTGAAATCAAGATTCCAGGATGCCACAAAGGCATTATACATGTTCAACAATAAAACAGAATAAACCATGCACACTTGTGACAACAAGGATTTATCTCACCTGTTTTCTATTGAGAGAAGATAAGTTCAAAGGATTCATGGTGTATGGTTCTGTTTAGAAAATTCTGAGAAAAGCAGAGAGAGAGAGAGAGTGTGTATGTGTGTGTGTGTTGTGTGTGTGTGTGTGTGTGTCCGTCCTACAGACATGCCTATAGACCATTCTGATGGAGGCAGTTCCTCAGCTGAGGTCCACTCTTCCCAGGGATGTCAACCTGGCAGCTGACAATGACCATCACAAGTGGCAATGTTCCTCAGTAGATTGGAGACACTCGCTTGGCTGCGTGGGTTTGTCAATACTTGAGACAGCACCAAAACCAACTGAAGGTCAGTTGTTCCTCTCTCTAAAACTATTTTTAAAGAATATCGGTGCAACTCACTTTCAAGCTTAGGCAAATTTTTAATTGATTTTTTTCTTAGCGTGTGTGTCTGTGAGGAGGGTTATGAGCACACATGTATCTGTGTTTGCCTGAAGAGGGCAGAGGTTGGCATTGAGTATGGTTCTCTCCGTCACGCTCCACTTCTGTTTTTGAGGCAGGGTCTCTCACGGAACACGGAGCTCACTGATTCAGCTGCACCTCTGGTCAGTGAGCCCAGGAAATCCTGCTGCCCCACCTCTCTGGTGCAGGGATTGCTGCAGACCCAGTGCCATTCACGTGACTGCTTAGGGTCCAGCTCGAGGGCTAGCAACTAAGCCGCAGACACTCTTCCAGTTTAGCCATCTCCCCAGTCCCAGCAACTTACTTCAAATGATAAAATGATTGCTTTCTTCAAGAAAGATACTGATTGCCTTTAGCATGAAATTGCAGGTCAATAGTCTGGGAAAGGATTCTACAAGACTGGCCACCATCTATTTGGTGTTTTTTCATAGAATATGAGGGAGTCAACTGACCTGAGTGTGTTACAGGATTTTTTTTTTTAAGTTGAATGCCAACGAGATGGCTTAGCATGTAAACACAGTTGCCACCAAGACTGATGACCTGAGTCCCATCCCCCAGACTCACGTGGTGGGAGGAAAGAAGCAAGTGCCATAGGTTATCCTCTGGCCACCATGTGCATGGTGAGGCACACGTGCACCTGCACGTACATAAACACACACACACACAAAGAAGTAACTGAATTTTTTTAAAGCTGAGAATCCCTTTGTTTGAAGTTTTTTGTTCGTTTTTTGTTCGTTTGTTTTTTTTTGTTTTGCTTTGTTTTTTGTTTGTTTGTTTGTTTTGTTTTGTTTTGTTTTGTTTGAGACAGGGTTTTTCTGTGTAGCTTTGAGCCTGTCTTGGCACTAGCTCTTGTAGACCAGGCTGGCCTCGAACTCATGGAGATCTGCCTACCTCTGCCTCCCAAATGCAGGAGATTAAAGGCTGAGGATCATTTCTTAAAAGTGTTAATCTGCTTTAGCAATGACTCAGGATCTCTGAAGTTTGGGACCCATGAGCAAATGCTACATTTTCAAAACATTCTACTCTTACACTAAATGCATATTTGCTATTCTCAGGACTTGCACAGAACAGAAGTGTAAAGCAGAAGGTATGTCCCTAGGAAAGCCAACATGAGTGAGAAAACAGGTCACAGAGCAACAAGCAACACGAAAGTCAGCCAGGGCCAATTGCATATGGTTTTTAGAGGAGGCAGAGACTGACCTAAACGTGGAAGGCTGGGGAGAGACCAGGAGAGGAGCATTCTGGTTACAATGATGAAAGACGAATTCAGAGAACTTAAAAGAACAAGCAGAAGTGATCAAACGTTCAGACATCCTTTGTCTTGGAATCTGAGGCGTATCTTTTCTGATATTTGATAAATATGGACTTCAATACGCCTGACAAGCCCTAAAGCCTGAGCAAGAACCTCTGTTTTTTGGAAGCATTTGGTCATCAAACCCCACAACCTGTATCACACAGCTTACCCATTGCTACACTGCTTTGGACTGGATGGTTAGTTTAAAGCTTAGTGGCTTTGGTTGAAGGCAGGCTGCCGTAACACATGTGCTGAACGTGCAGTGTGTAGCAGCACAGCATTACACTTGCAAACTAAATGGTTTTCCCTGGGCTCTCTAGGGACAAATGTTAATTTTTGCATAAAGACACATTCAGATGAGGATAAAGAAAGCCACGAATCTTTTAAAATAGTTCCTGCTCCCAATGCAAAAGAAGCCTCTATATTTAATTATAGTGTATTTTAGGATTATGAGGGACAGACATTTTAATTTTTTTTACATTTATGTCTATATGAGTGTATTGTTCAGGGCTCTCTAGGGGGATGGAACTGATAAAAATGAATATAAAGAGAGGGTTTAGTGGTCCAGCTAGTACAGCAACAGCTGTCTCCTAACAGAAAATCTAAACAGTTGTTCAGTGTGCAAGGCAGGATGTCGCAGATGCTCTTCAGCATACATTCAGAATCCCAAAGAACCAGGCTCCAATGCCAGCGAATGGAGAGCGAAGACAAGCAGGCAAAGGCAAAAGTTCTTTTCTCCCTGTTCTTTAGATAGGCTGCCACAAGAAGATGTGTGTCTTCCTACCTCAAAATATCCAGATTTAAGTGTGTCTTCCCAACCTCAAGTTTTCTGGATGTAAGGTGGGTCTTCCTACCTCAAATAATCCAACTAACTAAAAATCCCTCACAGGCCTGCCCAAGGATTTGGGGTTTCTAGCTAATTCCAGTCGCTGTCAAGCTGAGAACCAAGAACAACCATTACCGTCCATGTGAGTGTGCACAGAGATAGCCAAGCACAGCTTGAAGGATCTGATACTCTTTCTCTTTCCACCATCTAGATCCTGGCAATCAAACTCAGCTCACGAGCTTAGCAGGGAAGCAACGTCACCCACCGAGCCATCTTGCCAGCCCTATTTTTATTTTTTCAAAATGTCATGCAGGAGAGATGAAATTTACAGCTACTGACTCACACATCTAAGACTGATATTTCTCTGGCCCAAGGAAAATGGATAGCCTTTTGAAAAAAGGAAAAATAACAACAAACAAAACGACAAATGGATAGGGAGCGATTTTTTTTTTCCAAAGCCAGGCATCAAAAAGAAACATTTTGTCCTTTTATGTTTCTTTTTTTTGGGGGGGTTGGGGGGTCACTTTTCATAAAACTTCAACCAGGATGGCTACATAAACCCAATAATAATAGTAACAAACCAATGTGTGCTGAAAGACAGATACAGGTTGGCTGGTCAAAGGCCAAGAGTGATTGCTCTCATCCAGGAGCGCCTTAATGTGGCATCAGCCCTGCTGTGGCATCAGCCCTGCTGTGGCATCAGCCCTGCTGTGGCATCAGCCCTGCTGTGGCATCAGCCCTGCTGTGGCATCAGCCCTGCCGGCCTGCCCGGACAACAGTGACGCTACAGATGGGTTTGCACTGCACATCCGTGTCCTTTCCCAGAGTCCCAGAGATAAAAAGGTTCTCTCCAGAGCAGTGGTTCTCAGCCTCTGGCTCACGACCCCAACCCTTTCACAGGAATCGCCTAAGACCATCAGAAAACAGGTATTTACATAACGATTGGTAACAGTACCAAAACCGCAATTATGAAGTAGCAAGAAAAAAAAATCATTTTATAGTTGGGGGGGTCACCACAACTTGAGGAACTGTGTTAAAGGCTCAGAGCATTGCAAAGGTTGAGAGCCCCTGCCCCAGAGCTACTCTGCCAGGTATGCAAGATAACGTGTATGAGAACTATCCAGCAGTGTGCTTGGTGTGCAATCCATACTCAAGAAACAAGTGCCCCCTCCCCCAAGATAGTGCAAATGTTCAATTTAGAAAGAAAACATGAGGGTGAAGTCCCTACACAGACATCAATCTGGACTCTAGCCTGGTGACTCCTGGGTTGATCTACAACTGTAAGAACAACTGGGTCATCTTTGGAAAAGGAGCTCAGAAAGGTTTTCCCCAGTCCTTTCAGAGAGACCCAATGTCCCAGAAGAAAACAATCACCTTCCCTTATCAGAAGGTGGTGTGAGGGAATGGTGGACGACAAAAGCCACGAACCCCTTCCTGTAAAAAGTACACAGCAGTCATATCTGGTAAAATATGGATTTTATGTATCCATAAAAAGCATAAAGTACATATTTAGTCAATTCAGTCACTTAAAGTGATAGAAAGACTTATGCCAAGCATGAATATGCAAATCGAACAGCACTTGCCAGACCTATCTTTGAATTACATTGAGCAGGGTATTTCCAACCAGAAGAAAAGGGGAGCTGTAACCTTCTTCAATCACACAGAGTTATCCGAGTGCATTTTGTTGGCAGTGAAAATAGATGCTGTTTGTGCACTTTGAAACAGGAGTTGTTTGTGAGGTTGTTGGGGAGTCGGCGCCCAGAATCAGTGGCAGGGTGGCCAGTTTTCTTCTGTTGATTGTATCCACTCTGATCATCCCTGCCCACTTCCTCTCAGGTGAACCCCAACCTGGAGGTGATTCAAGACGCAGAATAATAATAATAATAACAACAACAACAACAATGACAGGTTCAGTCCGTGTTTTCCCTTTCTAGAATTTGTTCTAAGTCAAAGATATAACAATACCTGCATGTTGGTATATTATAGCAAAGGATTAAAGTGGCCTTCGAGAACTTTATTCTCAAAGTTGAGTGGAGTGTAGGGTTTCAGCGTAACACAGTGAAGGGTGTGCATTTAGCAGTGCTCAGCTGTGCCAGGGGTTCTCTGGACTGCCAACGCGTGTCTATGAAGCCAGTTTCCAAGGAGAAGCCCACTTGGAGAAGCCGGTTCTTCTGCCTACTTTCTCAGCCTCTCCTGCTTTTCACTGCCTTTGTGAGAAAACAGCACTTGCGATTTTCCACACTCCCTCCATCTCTCAGTCTTCATCCTTCTATGTTTTCTCCAACAAAAGCAGGAGTAGTATTTATTGTTCCATAAAGAGGATTCTCTAACTTTTAAGGACGTGGAACTTCTAACTTTTCAAATCTACTATGCTGTGTATGGGCAGGCCACCCCCACTGGCATGACATCAGGGGGAGGTAAAGTCTGTAAACAGCCCAGGTTCCATCTTGAAACCTGACGCCAGTAGATTCAGTTTGGTGTAAGGGTGACACACAAGAATCTAGAAGAATCCCCCCAGCCAGCCCTTTGAGCACATCCAAAGGTCAATTTGTGAATGATCAATTTCACACCTAAACCTTTCCTGAGCCTTCGCTAGATTGTGAGCCTAGAATCTGACAACCGCTCCAATCTGTCTCTCCAAAGGAAATGTGCTGAAAAGCCCTCAATTTGACACAACTCTTTCAGGAACTTCAGAGAACTTCAGTTGCCGACAGATGTAGCATGAGGGCCGGCTTGTTGGAGTATCTATCCCGCCCAGTACCCCACAGCCGGCAAGTTCCAAAGAAAATCAATCACACAGAGATCTCTATAAGTTATAAAGCAGATTGGCCCATTAGGTCAGGCTACTTATTAGTTCTTATAACTTATGTTACCCCATTATCCTTATCTATGTTAGCCACATGGTTCAGTACCTTTCTCACCTGGGCAGCTTACATCTTTCCTCTCTGGAGGTCTGGGTAGAACTGGGGAGGGAGCTTCCTGCTTTCCAGAATACTCCCTGTCTCTTCGCCCCGCCTCTACTTCCTGTCTGGTTGACCTGCCTATACTTCCTGCCTGGCCAATCAGCGTTTTACTAAAATACACAATTAACAGAATACAGACAATTCTCCCACACCAGACAGATATGAGGTAAGGACCTTTATGGTAGAAACCAAACCCCTGAAAAGAGAGTCACAGCCTGGGAGAGCCAAATCCCTTCATAGCTACATGTGTAAACCAGGAAATGACAATATAGAGTCTCAAAGCAGTGTCAACGAATTCAAGTTCAGAAACCCTAACAAGAATTTTATTTGGGGTCTACAAGGTGTAGTTCAGGAGATGTGGGTTCAGATTCCTCTACCACTGTTTAAAGTGGATCAGGGAAAGGGAGAGCCTGCCTCTGCACAAAAGCTCTTAATCCATTTCAAGGTAATTAAAACTGTCTAAGGACAGCCTCCTATTGATGTTGGGAGAGCTAGCTGGGTAACCAGCACTCAGTGGAAACATCCATAAAGCAGGAACGTGACTCTCTTCCAATATCCATCTTCAGCCTCCGGACACATGAGGTTATCAGGCCTTCACAGACACCGGCAGTCTAAGGGAGGAGGGGACTACCTCACAGCCTGGACCACAGCTGGGGAACACACAGACGCTTTTCCCTAATGCCTACCCACCCAGCCCCCACCCCCACACACCATTTCCAAAGTTCTCTGCTTGCTGCTTTCCTGGCAGGTTCCTTTTCTTTCCCCTTTGAGAGGGTAGAGGGAAATGGTAGCCTTGAATACGGCCTCCTTGGGTTGTCTGAGGAGCAATTAACATCTCATAGCTGTAGCTTGCAAAACCCTAGCCAAGAAAAATAATAAGGATATAACTAAAATAAAAATCATCGATTGCGTGCCTACCACATGCTAGGTCTCGGGCACGAAACTAAACGCTGGAAAACCTCGTTTCCATTTAATCCACATTCCTACTGGTGTTTTCTGAGATTCTATTGGTCCACTTAGGGATCTCCTGGGGGACTCAGCAGGTTGCTGCCAGCTGGCCTAGGCAGCCATCTATCTCCTCAAGGGCTGAGACAGGCAGGAGAGATGTCACCTGTCCTAAGCCTCAAGCTGCCTGACTGTTAGCATGAGACACAGTTGACAAGCCCACATTTGCGGTTAGTCCATGGCTCCGCGGGTCCACCAGCCCGAACACACCGCAGGAAGGAAGCCAGACTGCGACCTCAGTAAACAGTGACAGAACGGGAGAGATCAGGGTTTTCTGGACGTCCGCAGCCTGAACTAACTTAAAAGCACGGACCGGGCCAGCTGACACGGATGCTCAGTAAGCAAATGTGCGTGGTGCCAAGCCTGATGACCTGAGTTCTGTCACGGGGACCCATGGTTTCCATAAGTTGTCTTCTGACCTTCACACACACACACACACACACACACACACACACACACACACACAGAGTGGTGCATACACATGCATATGCCCAAGGAAGTAAATGTGGTTTAAAAATAAAGTGTGAACTGCTTGTGGCTCCTCCTTTGGGCCATCTCAGCTGGAATCGACTCAACGAAGGTTTTGGGGATTTGGGGGTTTTAAAGAATTGCTTGTTTATTATTTTTATGTGTATGGGTATCTTGCTTGAATATATGTCGGTGCATCATGTGTGTGCCTGGTGTCTGTGGAAACCAGAAGAGGGTCTCCCGTGTCGTGAGACTGGAGTTACAAAGCTGGGAGTCATCGTATGGGTGCTGAGACTCAAACCCAAGTCCTCTGGAAGAGGAGTCAGTGCTCTGAACTGCTCCAGCCCCCGATTCAGTTTTAGACTTGGAACCCCAGGAGATTCCAAACATCCCCCCCCCAATATCTTTCCTCCTGGGAGTCAGGACAAGTATTTTTAAGAAAATGTACCCTCCCATAATGACTTCAGAAGCTTCAATAGATTAATCGCCCCCAGGTTTGGACCAGGAACACATGACATAACAGGGGTCTTAGCACAGGGTCCCCAACACCATGAAGTAAATTTTCTCACTTTCAGGACAGTGAATAAGGTCTTGCATGCCTAAGCAGCCACCTTGAACTCACACTACCGAATGTGCCTGGGCTTCAGCTTCCTTAGTTCTGAACTAGACAAGCTCCATAGAGACCACTGTGAGTGCACTGAGCAGAAGAGACAAGGGTGAGGATTCACTACAGCTTACAAAAATGAGCCACTGGAACTCAAGAGCACACGCACGTGCGCGCGCGCACACACACACACACACACGCAGACACACACAGATGCACACACACACACACGTGCAGACACACACAGTTGCACATCCACAGAGATACACACACACACACATACACACATACACACATACACACACACACACACACACACACACACACACACACACACACACCTATGAGAGACCTGCTGCTGCTTCCACAAAGAACTTACCCTACCGCCCCGCTGGCTCAGCATTAGCTGGCTGTGTGTTTCAAGCTGAATTTTTGTTTGTTGTAGAGAAAGGATAATTTCAGGAAATAGTTTCTTGTGCCCCCTCCCACTTTCCACTGCCACACTGGCAAATTTTGTTATCAGCAAACCCTTGTGATTTGAAGAAGGGGGATGAAATGGTGAGACAGTTGGCGAAGAGTCTGGACGTGAGCAGTCTGTGCTTCGGGTCCCTGCATGGCTAGGAAAGCGTTCATTTTTGCCTGACTTGGTGGTTTATGCCTGTAATCTCAGTACATGGGAGAAAGATGCAGGCAGATCTCTGTGAGTTCAAGGACGGCCTGTCTACATACCCCAGGTCAGCCAGCTAGGCATAGTAAGACTCTGTCTCAAAAACAATACGATACAAAATAACAACAAAAACAAATAAAAAATAAACCAAAAGCCTTCAGTTTTCAAAGAAAGGTCTCAGACATTCTCAGAAGTGTTTTCCTGACTTTTCTTAGCTTTGTCCTGCTAAGAAACTGTATGAATGGCCTCCCTTTCTTCCCCGATCTTAAGGCTCAGAATACCCAGTGATGAGTGAGTGACCTTTGGAAAGCTCCTTCCAAAGACATTAATCTGGCCTCTAAGGACACAAAGGAATCATGGCTCTAAATCGCCCTTACCTTCTTTTTCCTTCCACTTTTCTCCCTTCAGCAGAACTCTCATATTTTTCAGAGAAAAACCTCTTTTGCTCTCTTTTAAAGTTACCCTCAAGGAACCAGTCTATGGTGGTGTCTTGTTTGTACAAACAAAGCTTGACTGAAGACCAGAGGGCAGAGCTAGCCACTAGCTAACCAGAGAGGTCTGGAGGTCTGTACAGACAGCCAGGAAATGATATGGCTGGGCGGAGAGAGGAAGTGATAAGGCGGGAGGAGACAGGAACTCAGTCTCTTTTTGACTGGTAAATTGAGAGGTAAGATGGCCATGGTTTTGCTCCTTCATCTCTCTGATATCTCAGCATTTTCCCCAATATCTGATTCCAGGTTTTTATGATTAAGACCCATTAGAACTTGTATACAAGAAGGGGAGAAAAGTCACAAGTGTTTAGTACACAAGAAACCTCTTGAACTGGATCAGGGGTTCAGTATCCCGAGTTCCTCACATTACTAAGTCAGAGGAAGGCTCTATGAGCTGTCACCCAGGCCTGCCTTTTGCTCTCTGAATGCTTCCTTCTTATGGAGAAAACTTGACTTCTGACTATTGTGCCCTGTCCCATGGCATCTACTTTCCCCTGTACCCCTTCAGCTTCATGCTGCACAACAAAGTCCCTTTGTGGGATCTCCCCCTCCACCATACTCAAAAATAGCTATTGCATGTTATGTTCGCTGCTTTCTCCCATGCTGTGACAAATGCCTAATGAAGCAAACTGAGGGAGGAAGGGTTTATTTTAGCCTACCATTCAAGAGATACGGTTCATCGGGAGGCTTGGCAGCAGAAGAGTAAGGTGGCTGGTAGGATGCACCCACTATCAGATGGCAGAGGGTGATGAGGGCCCAGGTCTGCCTATTTTCTCCATTTTATTCAGTCTGAGACTGAAGTGGGACTTACCACGTTTAGGATGACTCTCCCACCTCTATTAATCTGATCTCAAAGTGCCTCACAGACATGCCCAGTAGAATGTTTCCATAGTGACTGTGAATCCTGTCAAGGTGGCAATCAATATTAATCATCACAAATATCAATTGTACAGTGGTGAGGAACTGCCTAAATTTAAGGGTAAACATTTTAGGTTCCTATGGCTGAGATAAAGCACCAAAACCAAAAGAAGCTTGGGGAACAAAGGTTTTATTTCATCTTATTGTTCCATATCACAGTCCATCGCTGAAGGAAATCAGGGTAGAAACTCTAACAGAGCAGGAACTTGGAGGCAATGGCCCCCCTTCTGCCTTGATCTTAAGGTTTAGAATATCCAGCAATGACTATGGCCTTTGAAAGGCTCCTTCCAAAGACATCTGGCCTCTAAGGACACAGTGGAATTGTGGCTCTAAATACCCCACTTATATTCTCCTTCCATCACTAATTAGTTACTAATTAGAAAATGCCCAAGAGGCTTACCTCCTGCCCGACATTTGATATTGAGGTTCTCTCCACTCAGATGACTCTAGCTTGTGTTGAGTTGACATGAAACTAACCAGCAGAAGGGCTGAAGGATTCATTCAGTAATTTACTTCCAAGCAATGGGTCTGAGTTGAAGGGAGCATAGGGATGATGGAGAATCAAGCCCACATACTGTTCTCAGGACTTGCAGTCTCCCCAGACTTACTTCCAATCATGGCTTTCAGGCTCTTGGGCATTTCCACCTCATCAGAAGCTTGGGTCCCTGTTTCTGGCAGTCATCACTGTGTACAGTCAGAGACTCTTAAATGAATGCAAGGTATGCTAAGATACAAGAAAAAACAAAGAAGGTTGTTTAAAGTGATCAGTGATCCTTCAAATATCAGAACATGATCGGTCCTCTTGGTTGTCATTAGCTTCCTTCTTAATAGAGAAGTCTAGAATTAGAGAACCTAAGCAATTTTGTCAGGGTGGAACAAAATGTCAATATGAGAGCAGAGAAGTACTCTCTTGGGCTTTTATGGTTGTGAAGAGACACTATGGCCGTGGCAACTCTTATCAAATAAAGCATTTAATTGGGGTTGTCTTACAGTTCATAGGTTTAGTCCATTATCATCATAATGGGAAGCATGGCAGTGTGCAGGCAGACATGGTGCTGGAGAGGTAGCTGAGAGTTCTACATCTGGATCCTCAGGCAGCAGGAAGAGACAGTGATACTGGACCTGGCTCGAGCTTCTGAAACCTCAAGTCCACCCCCCAGTGACACATTTCCTCCAAGAAGGTCATACCTACTCCAACAAGGTCATACTTCCTAATAGTGTCTCTTCGTATGAGCCTATGGGGGCCATTTACATTCGAACCATCACAAGTACAGACATATTCTTGAAGTCCTGATGAATTTGCCAATTGGAACACAGCTCTGCTTTGTGAAAGAGACAAGAAACCAGAGATTTGATCCAGCGGCTTTGTAGACTGAGATAAAAATAAGCATATTGTAAAGCTCTGGGCACCAGAAATTCAGCACCATTTCACATACATTCAAAACTTGTAAATATAACGTGCATCAGAAATTACCATGGTTGAAAAAGCTGTCTGACTCGAAACTGCATGGCTAGTCTAGTAAAGTGTGAATGACAGGAATCTTGTCACATGTATTCTGAAATCCTGATAGATTCATTATGTGTAGGTAGTCATAACACAGTTAATTACTGTAGGTTACATCAATGGTAATTCAAAGCCAACAGTGACATATCTTAAAAATGAAGCCTTGTTTTCATTGATTTGGAAATTCTAAATTGTGGTTGACTTCCATGCTCACGTCACAGTGGAGCTAACTCATCTGAGGGGCAACCGAATTGGTTGTTTTAGAAATGGGTCTACAGGGCTATACTGAAGCCATAATGTGAGCTGACAAAGTTAATAAAGACACAGCTGTTAGCCGAGTGTGGCTGGACTGCCTCTCATGGAGATGTTATCACCTGGTGGGGGTAATGTAGACACAGGTCAAGTTGGATGAGCTTGTTAGAGACCATCAGCTTCTTGGTGTTCATCCACTATAGAAAATATGTTCTACATCTAAGGTAGACACGCCAAAAAACACCGTCACCGTCAACTTGGGTAGGCGCGTAGCTGTCCACACTTTCAGGTAGGTAATGTTTTGTTTTCAACCACGCTACAAGAAACCCTGCTTACGAGTCAACAGCATGGCCCACATGTTGTCAGTGAGTCATGCTGTCTCTGCTGGGCTCACGGTCTTCAAATCCCTGGGTCTCTATGCATGGAGATAGGATTAGAGCAGTTTGTGTGGACAATGATGAGCAGATGGCCTCCCGTGTCACACAGGCTTGGCAGCTGTGAGAACATGCTGAGACCCCCTTCCCCATTAGTATTTTAATGAAGACATGCAGAATAGTTACTTACCAGTGGCACATCAATGCCAGACAGAAGGGAAGACTCAGTAGCGACCCTCAAGGCCCTCCCACTCCCCAGAAATCCACTTCCTACAGCAGTACTCCACCTTCCAAAGACCCCCCCCCCCAACAGAAAAGACATCTGGGAACAATGGGTTTAAACACAGGCGTCCACACGGAACATTTTACATCCAACCATCATGGTCCTTGTCTCAGAACCCATCAGTCCATGATAATTTCTGTAGGTACACAGGTTTCTCCCCCTTTTGTTCGTGGCGATTTGCAGGGCCATTTGACCTCTGACTCCCTGGCTTTTCTGTTATTGCACCGGCCTGAGGGTTTAGCTTAGAAAGAACTTGGCCCTCTTTTGTTATGGTAATTCCACCTGTAAACAAGATTCCAGCAGTGGGCCCTATACGCCTGCCGCCTGCCTCCCGCAGCTGCTTCTGGCCTTGGGCACCGGGCACCTGTCATCCTCTTCCACCGCTCCTGATGGGAGGGGGCTTTGCCCTTTTGCCCCCTTTGCCCACTAGTATATATACCCGATTTGAGTTTAATAAAGTGGCCATTTACTCTTTGGTGAATGAGCAGGTCTCTTGCTGTCTTTGTGCTTCAACCCTTAGGATATTCATCCATTCTCGTGGGCGTGGTTCGGGAAAGCGTGCACCTGTTCCGAGGTCTGGGTATTCACAGAAAAGTGCAGGGGCCAACAAATTTCCTCAACACAAATTTGCTCAAGAACGATACAGAAATCTGACTCTTCACCCATGTATAGAATATCAGGATCACAGCAACACCCCGGAGCTGATCAACATTTCCAAGGAGGAGAGATTGAGCTGGTGAAAACACCGAACTGTCACCACATCATCAGAGTTAGTGACTGGGAGTTCTAGAGTCACACTCTTTCTGAAGTTAGGAAGAGACCTGTGTTATTAATTTAAGTTATTAATAGTTCCTCTCTGTTAAACAGGATCAAGAATTATGACTCATAATGAAGATACGTTTCACTGACATTAATCAAATCTCTGGCATTATAACAATGCAGGCCTTTTGCAAAAATGAGATTAAAAGAGTTTGAATAAAATTTTGATATTTTTACAACTTCCAGAAGCACTTTATAATTCACTGTGTCTAATTTCCTATAGTCATACCTAATTAGAAGAAAGGGTTTTTAAAATCGTGATTTCTCTTCATACAATATGCAGTAATAGCATGAGGGGAGAGGAAAATCTTCCAGAACTAATGAATACCTTCTGTCCTCATGTTGCTACTGCAAGCCAAACGTCGACAGGACATGACAATGACAGACTGTATCTAATGGAATGGTCACTACTGCCTCCGAGTGGTGGTCATTTCCAGAGTTTAAATGTCCTTCATTTCGATTCTTCTCAGCTTAACGGGAGAGAATTCTAACAAAGGGTGCATGTCACTTTCAGTTTTGATCCTAAGACTATAGCTTAACCACCTTAAGATACGTTTTAAATGGAGGATGTTTAAAATGGTGTCACAGGTGGCCCGGGGGATGGCTAATTTTGATTGACAACTTGGTGGAATTAGAGAACACTAGGAGGTTAGGGTTCTCTTTGACTGTGTCTGTGAAGATGGTTTGAGAGAATAACAGAGAAGGTAAAACACTTTCAATATGGGTTGGTGTAGTATGAGGGCCAGCTTGTTGGGGGTTTTGTCCTGCCCAGTTCCCACAGCCCATAAGCCCCAAAGAAAATCACACAGAGGTCTCCATAAGATTATAAACTGATTGGTCCATTAGCTCAGGCTTCTTATTAGCTCTTGTAGCTTATATTAACCCATTATTCTTATCTATGTCAGCCACAAGGCTCAGTACCTTTTTCAGTTGGGCAGGTTACATCCTGCTTCTTCAGTGGTCTTGGGCAGGAATGGGGAAAGAGCTTCCTTCTTCCCAGAATACTCCTGTTCTCTCTGATCCACCTCTACTTTATGTCTTGTTTTCTCACCTATACTTCCTGCCTTGCTATCACCCAATCAGCATTTATTTAAAACATGATTGACAGAATACAGACAATTCTCCCACACCAGGTCGGGTTGTTTTATGGGCTGGCATCCCTGACGGAGTAAAAGGGGAAAGAGAAGCCAGCTAAACTGCAGCCTTCACCTATCTTCTGGTTCCTCACTGTGAAATGTGATGGAACCAGCTGCCTCTGGCTCCACCCACCCCCACCCTATCACAACATCGTCACCTCTTTCCTGCTGCAATGAACTGTGTCCCTCTGGAACTATAAGCCAGAATAAATTCTTTGTTCCTTATGTTGATTATTATCAGGAATTTCGTCACAATGGTGAGAAAAGTAAGAAGCACACCCAGCTGGGTCCACAGAAATCCAGGTCCTAAGAACAAAGCGGCAGCTCTAAGCACTCAGCGTATTTTTCCTCAGGAAATGCTCCTGGACCACCATTCTGTATCATCAGCATTATCGTCTCCAGTCCCCAGAAAGGCAGGGCCACCAGGCTCACAGTACTCCTCACTATCTATGAAACATTCCAGTGGAAAGAAAGGCATTATTATAAAGCAAAGCATGCTTGAGACACATTCATTTTTTTCTCATAATGATGGATGCACGTTTGAGTGGGTCAAAATGAAGATGTGGATGCAGTTAAGAAAGAATGAACTTAAGCAAGTGACATTGAAGGCCACTAACACACACATACAGAAAACTTCCAGCCAGCAATACAGTTGGAGCAGATCAGACCTAACCCAGCAATTAGCATAGGGTAGAAATTTTATTCCCTGACAGATTATAGTGCCTTGGCTCTTTCTCAGCCATGAAATAGGCTGAGTAAACTAAGAAGATGCAGGGAAATGGTAACGTCATCTTTGAGAAAGAGGAGATAGTAAACCCCAAATTGTGGAGAGAGGAGGCACCTCTAGACGAGCTGGCAAGGCGCAGCATGAATTGGTGAAGTATCTACAGGCCAGGCCAGGACCCTGTGAGCAAGTGCAGGCCTGCAGGGTGCAGAGGCCTGTGAATCCCACCTGACACCGTGAGCGGCTGAGGGGGTACGGAAGGGACACGCCGAGTGTGCCGCCCAGGCATTCAGGACGCCAGCAAAGGAACCAAGGGAAGCTGGAAAAGGAGCGAAGTCCATCCTGAATGAGAACAGAACCAAACACGCACAAGCGCTGTCTCTTGAAAAACTACGAAGTCCTCTTACTTTTTAAGTAAAAGCAAATGATTGCTGATATGTGGGTTCTGTTTATCCCTTTGTACTACCAGGTGACATTTCAAACATCTGGAGGAATTTTGTCAAAAGTTGGAGAAAAAGTTTGCAGTTAACATCTGGTGGATGGAGGCTGAGAGTGGGGATAAACTTACAATACCAACACAAACTTCCCAAAATACAGAATTATAGTGGTTAGCAACAGATTTCAGTAGTGCCTAAGTAAAACGCTGACCTAATGTAAGCAAGAAAGAAGGGTAGAAATACACAAAATGAAAAAAACAACGGGATGTAAATCCACTTTGAGATTATAGATGCTTTACTCACATCTAAGCAAATGATTTTTAAAACCCGTTTTAATGAATGATGCTCCCAAGAAGTAGGAATTGCTGAAAGGGATTCAGAGAAAATGAAACTTCAGAACAAATTATCAGAGAACAGAAAGAAAGGAACCAAATGATACAGAGGGAGGGTGAAAGACAGAAAACTAACGATTTAGGAAAGAGATCATTCCAGCGCCCTTCACGTTATTCCAGGACAGAGGAGGAAATCACATATAATACCAACAAAAAGAGCCCGCGAGGAAAGAAATCACTGTTTTAATTACACATACCATAAAATAGCAGACAGATGATGCTATCAGTACTTTGACAGTCCATGGTGACCGGGTGAGCCAGATATCACAGAGGAAAGTCTCAGCATTTACGGGATCAGCTAGCAAAACTGATACTGCAATGGATCCTGAAAAGGTAATGAAATCACCTTCTGTGAAAAGTCCATGTTTTCCTTGGCACCATTCACAGTAGCCAAATTATAGAATCAGCCAGGGTGTCCAGTAGCAGGTGAGTAGATAAAACAGGGCACACACGTACACACGTACACACACACACACACGCGCGCGCACACACGTACACACGTACACACACACACACGCGCACGCACACACACACACACACACACACACACACACACACATACAGTAATAGTATTTATCCACTAAGAAGGATGAAATCATGCCCTTTGCAAGAGAATGAATGGAACTCGAGATTCTCATGTTAACTAAATTAAGGCAAACTCAAAAAGAAAAAGAATCACGTTTATCTCGTGTGGTCGTTTGAATATAACTGACCCCAATAAGCACACAGGAAGTGATACTATTAGGAGGTGTGGCCTTGTTGAAGTGGGTGTGGCGTTGTTCGAGGAAGTGTGTCACTGTAGGGGTGGGCTTTGAGGTTGCCTATGCTTGAGCTATGCCCGGTGACTCAGACCACTTCCTGCTGTCTACAGGTCAAGATGTAGGACTCTCAGTTCCTCCTCTAAGCACATATCTGCCTCCCTGCCACTGTCTCACACCAGGATAGTAATGGACTAACCCTCTGAGCTTTAAGCCAGCCCAGTTAAATGTTCTTCCTTTATAGGAGTTGCTGTGGTCATGGTGTCTCTTCACAGCAATAAAAACCCTAAGATCTCTCTCTCTTTTCTCTCTCTCTCTCTCTCTCTCTCTCTCTCTCTCTCTCTCTCTCTCTCTTTTCAAGACAGGGTTTCTCTGTAATTTGGAGCCTGTCCTGGAACTAGCTCTTGTAGATCAGGCTGGTCCAGAGCTCACAGAGATCCGCCTGCCTCTGCCTCCCAAGTGCTGAGATTAAAGGCGTGCACCACCACCGCCTGTCTTCTGAGACATCTCTTACGGTGAATCTACACTTCTTAAAAAGTATGTGAAATTAGAAGGGAAAATGTAAAGGAATGGAGCAGGTGGTAAGAGAGGGTATAGCATGTTCAAAGCAACTTACATACATGTATGAAGTCTTGCAGAATAGTGGATTTCACTGCAAGACTTTTTCCCTGCACTAATATTTAAAGGGAAGATGTCATGGGTGTTGGGGATGAAAGGGTATGATGGTAACAACAGGGGTGGAATTGGGAATGACAGAAGATAAAAAATTTTTAAGGCCAACCCCTTAGCAAAATGTTATCATGGAAGCCCACGGGCAGCCCTTAAAGACACTTTGTCATTACATAGGTAATGTGATAACTGGCGACAGACACCAGCAGGAAGGCTGGAGAGAAGGATCAGTGATTAAGACGCTCTCCCAGAGGACCAGTCCTCCGAGTCCCTGGCTGTGACTCCATCTCCAGGGAGTCTGCTGCCCTCTTCTGTCCTCTGCAGATATTGTGTCCATATGCATGGACCAACACAAACATAGATGCATAAATTAAAATAAAATATAAAAAAATAAAAATTTTAAAACTCCAGTGGGAATTGAATAGGGGTAAATAAGCTTTACAATCTAGAACTTTCCAGTTCAGGAAGCCAAAGGTATTTTATGAATCACTAATGAAGAAAGTGAGAATATGCTAAAAGTATATTACATATTTCCATAAAAGCAGCTTTATGTAGCCAGGTGTAATAAGATAAATCTTTAAAAATAAAAAAATTAATGTTTACATTCGTTCTGATCAATGAAATATTTTAGGTATATTTTTTTAAATCAGTGTTTGCTTTAATTTCCAGTGGTTGGGAGTGTTCTCTCTAGACAAAGTTTTTAAAATATGTAGCCTGAGGTTATAATGACCCCCCCCCCATTTTGCCCTGTTCTAAATAAGCTGAGTCAAAATCAGAAGTACCTATGCTGTCTTCCTGACAGTTAATTGTGGAGAAATTTAAAATATTTATCTATGAAATAATTTCTTAAATTGTCTGAGTCTCTCCCAATCCATTTAGCAAGTGTCTGGCATATTTGAGCAATAGATACTAAAGCTACTGAATTTAGTGCACCCGAGAAGTGGATTGAAGGAAGTTTGGCTTTTAATAACTTTGAGTGTGTCCTTTTATGTCCTTTAAAAATTAAAGTTGTGTTTTTTAATTTTCTAAAAACTATTGCAAATGTGTGTGGAAAAACAAATCACGTTGTGAAAGAGAACTTATCTAATGCAAACGACAGAAAGGAACCCACAGTTTAAAAAAATTGCGTCAACGGTCAGAATGAAAACACTTCCATTTAAGCCCACAAGGTGGCGATAGGATCCCGCTCATTTACTGCAGATGCCTCTCGCAGCACCCTGGGATTCTGACTACGTAATGAAAAAGCGAGGAGGTGTCCCCTGACTTTAACACCCTTCCCCTGTAAAGGTCAAGACATTTTTCAATGAAATTGAAGCCGTTGAATGAGTATTTTCTGAACACTGATCTGCAGGGAGTCCATGAATTCTTGATTTGTGTGTGTGTGTATTAATTAAAATATAATTACATCACTTCCCCTATCACTTTCCTCTCTCCAACATTTCCCATGCCCCCCCTCAAATTGATGGCCTCTTTTTCTTTGATTATTGCTATTACATATATCCATGCATATATAAATACCACCTGCTGAGTCTGCGTAGCATAGCTGGTGTATATGATTCCAGTGACCACTTTGTCACTTTGTATTGGACAACCAATTAGGGACCTCACCCTGCTGAAGACCAAACAACCTTCTATCAGCCATCACTAGTTGCCTATAGCTGGTTTCTTCCTTCCATGCCATTGTGTCCACCTGGGGTTGTCATTGTCTGTCTCTCGTTTCAGCAGCCGGACTGCTGAGGTGTCAGGAGTATCGTTTCCTTGAATGGTCTCCCTCTGTAGTGAAGAGACGCTTCTTTATGTATTGTGTATTGGGATGGGGGTGGGGTGAGAGCTGCACCTCTGTGGACATAAAGGTAAGTTTTAGAATGTGAATGGCACCATGTTGGCCTGGCAAAATAAAGTTACATGTAATACATATAAGGGGATTGTGTGTGTATGCTATGTTGTATTGTATATACATATAAAATCAAGTTATGATATTTGGGCTGACAGTGCTCCCTGTCAGACTAACAAAACTCACAATACCGGGCATGAGGAACTTCTGTTTGAAGTATTGGTTGCTCCCCAAACCAACATAGGCCATTGCTGTTGCCTTTGGCTGCCTCTCAGAAGCTGAGGGTACATCCCCAATGCTGAAGGCACCACACACTTCGGTTATAGGACTGAATATTCTAGCTGGATCTAACCAGAAAACCTCCTTCCTGCCGGTCACCTCTCCCAGTACCAGAAGGTACTTCCCCAGTTGTCAATAGACCGAGCCAGCTGTGATGCTCACGGACACAACGATGTCCACCATGGCACGAAATACCCAAAGGGTCCATCGTGGCTCACCTATCTTGGTGGTAATCAACAGCTGTCTAATTGGACTTACGGCCAATATGGAGAAAATAGTGTAGCCAGCTGCTTGGTGCTAGAAAGGCCATGGATCTTGGAGGGAAATCTGCAACCTACGACCGCCTCGTGAGCAATTTATTGATGTTTAGATAGATCTTTTTTTAAGATTTATTTATTTATTTATTATGTATACAGTGTTCTATCTGCATGCATGTCACCAGGTCTCATTACAGATGGTTGTGAGCCACCATGTGGTTGCTGGGAATTGAACTCAGGACCTCTGGAAGAGCAGTCAGTGCTCTTAACCTCTGAGCCATCTCTCCAGCCCCAGCAAATTTTATGACTCAATACAGATTTAATACCTGCAAACTCTGAGCCATCTCTCCAGCCCCCAGATAGATCTTTCAGAATAATCAATCACGGTCCTTAGTCTAGGCATCTAGAGTTGTACCAACTCTTGGGTAGGTCACTGTCCTGCTCTCTGGTTGTATTGACTTAGACAGCCCCAATAAGTCATGATCTCGGGATTTCCCCACTTGCAACATGTCTGGCCTTGGCTTTTTTGTAACAAGTGGCTTAATCTAATAGAAGCTGCGAAGCTCTGCTGCAGGGGCCTCGCTTCCCCCTCATCCGTACTGGGGACAAAGTAGCCAACGCATGAGTCTGTGGGGGGCCTACTATATTAAAACCATAGCAAATAAATATGTCAGCATTCAAATGATAATATTTGACCTTTATGGTCTCATCACCCCTTAGCAACATCAAATATATGTTCAACATAAATATGGTGGATTACAGGAGAGTCTGGCTGGTACAGAAAATCTGAGCAGAAGCAATCTGAGAAAGAGTTTTCCCCACCGCTGATGGAACCCAACATGTTTATTTCCCCTCATCTTTCCTATTTCTTTACAATATACAACCAAGACTTCCGATGTTAATTTCAGTATTTACAAAGACTGCAAAATTGCTCTTTTTAAAGTAACTCACACTTTCTTCATTAACTTAGTAAGTCACTTGCCTCTTGAGAAAAACTCTCCGCTGCTATAGAAGCATGAGCATTGGCTGCATGCAGCCTCCTTGGAGAGAGATGCTGCCGCTTATATTTATAAAGCACAGTCACGTCCGTGAGCCACTTGTGTCTGTCTGCCGACTCGCCTGACCTTGTGATAGTAGGACCTACAGTTCAGCTCACAGTAGAAATTAGCAGAGGTACTCAGAGATTCTCTCAGTCTTCTGTTATGTAATTTGATTGCCTCGGTGGGTTACCATCCCCCCTACCGAAGAGTGAATTTGTAATGAATAGATAGAATGTGTTAACATTAATACAGATCTTGCCTGGATGCCCCGGTGCTCTGATGTGCGCTCGCGGGCATGTTGCTGTTCAGTTTCCCAGCTTTGGGCCTTTCCTTCCGGGTTGTTTCAGGCTGGTAAGAGTTCATCCCATGTGGCTGATTGTGAACGGCAAGGATCCTTACACCCTGCCACGCCTGTTATCATTTTCACACAAGGGGTAAGTTCACTCGTCTCTTCAAGGAAATGCAACTTTATCTCACCGAGGTTCTTAGAACTGCGTCTGAGGCATGATTGTCACTGCAGACAAGTGACAGCCATCTAAATCTGTTTTCATTGCTGCTGGGTCCCGGGTGTCATCAGCTCACCCAAACACATTTTCTGTCAAACACACTGGGGTGTGGAAGAATAAGCCATCAAATTTGCATTTACCTCAAGTTTTACCATTGGAAGCCTTAACACACCCCGTTCCTGATTTGTCTTTATGAGTTAGAGACTCGGATGAAACTTATGCCCGCTGCAAAGATTAAATGGAGTAAGCACTCACCCACTGCTTCTCTGCCATTGCATGTGCTGTGTGTGTGCAACTGCAGTGCAGGTACGTGTGCATGTGTGCATGTGTGCATGCTAGAGTTTGACACTGGCCATTTAACACCGTCACTCTCCACCTTGCTTTGGGGGGCAAGATCTCTCCCAGAACCCGGAGCTCACCATTTCATCGACACCGACAAGCCAACGAGCTCCAGGAATCCTCCTGTCTCCACCTCCTCGGTACCCAGATTACAAGTACACACCCCTAGTCCCTGCCTTGGGCCCTGGGGACCCCACAGCCTCATGCTTGTGCAGTAGACATGTTATAGACTGACTCGTTTCCCCAGTCTCAAGCTGCTTCGCTTTAAGTTATTAGTACACGGTAAATTCTAGAATTTCTGGATCTAATAGGGCATTGGGGACAACAATGGGTGGAGTTTTAAAAGAGCTGTGCATTGTGAAACCACGCAGCTGCTGATTTGTCGGCATATGAAGGTATTTCCTTTAGCAGTCAATCGACTCATCAGAAACACTGGCGCATGAAATGCTTTGGGAACACAGGAACGAATAACATTGATTCTTAAGGACTTGGAGCTTGTTAAATCCTGCCTCTTCTCTGACAAAGGAGGGGCATTATGGAAGGCAAGCATGATGTGATGTGCGGCGTGTCAAAGGTCGTACTGACTGAACTTCAGCAGGAATGCCTTGTACTTTGCCATCTGTACTTTGTATCTCTTCTGAGCCATCATCAAATGCTCCGTTCATGTGAACTTGGAGAACAATGTGACCTCCAGATGCATGCCGTCCATTTTAAAGCTGGCCACTACTTGTCCAAGTCGTGTTGTTGACTTCCTCTAGAAACATGTCTACACCCCAAATAACACCTTTCAAAGTGTGGTCGCTTGATAAGAATGGTCCCCATTAGGTTCATGAGTTTGAATGCTTAGTTGTCAGGGAATGGTACTGCTTGGGAGGGGTTGGGAGGTGTGGCCTTTTTGGAGTAGGTGTGATTTCATTGGAGGAAGTATGTCATGAAGGATGGGTTTTGAAGTTTCAAGGGCCCAAGCCAGGCCTAGCTGCTCTCTCTCTCTCTCCCTCTGCCTATGGGTCAGGATGTAGTTCCCAGCTACTGCTCCAGTGTCTGCCTGTGTGCAGCCATGCTTCCTGCCAGGATGACACTAGGCTAGCCCTCTGAAACTGTAAGCAAGCCTCCAAAATGATTTCTCTTATAAGAGTTGCCTTTTTCGTGGTGTCTCTCCACAGCAATAGAACATGGACCAAGACACCAGGTTTCTGGGTGTTTGTGTCACCTTATGAGGCATTCGGATCCAGTGCACAACCAAAGCATGCTGACTTTCCCCCCGAGATTCCATTTGCTGTCACTCTTTTTAACTCTTTTTTTGTTTTGTTTTATTTTTATCTGTTTGTTTCTTTGGTCTGAGTGCCCTATCTGTATGTATGCCTGCATGCTGGAAGAGAGCATCAAATCCCATTATAGAAGGTTGTGTGCCACCATGTAGTTGCTGGGAATTGAACCCAGGACCTCTGGAAGAGCAGCCAGTGCACTTAACTGCTGAGCCATCTCTCCAGACCCTTGTTGTCTCTCATACACGGCCTTTTTTTTTTTTTTGACTCAAAATGGGAATGGTTACTTGAAGGATTCCAACTTGGGGATTTACTCTTTCAATATTATAATTTGGTGTGGGTAGGGAGTGTGTGTGAGTCTTCAAGGACTTTGACCATTCAAGAATCCAACATTTATGCTTACGACAGTAGGCACTGTGTCTTTAAAGACTGTAATCAGCATCACAGGATCTTAGTACCTGAGACATGGGTGCCCATCGTGGTTATTCTAATCTTGCCAAGGAACTGTACATCCCATGGCAGAAAGACACCAACACACAAATTTCCTCTTACCTTGGTTCCAGGCCCGTTGCTTAATGGGCTTAAACCCTGGCTCTGCCAATGACAGCTAAGCCTCATGTCTAAGATGCTCAAGGCCCTGCATGCCTCCCCATGGCAACCCCTGACTCAGCGCCTGTCACGCTAAACAAAGGTTTTATTACAAGGCCATTGGCGACCAAGAGGGAGAGCTTGAGGTGACTCCTAACCCTTCCCGCTCTTTCTCTGGTGACTTGATTCTGTGCTGCAGGCTCACGCCTTCTCACTTGGGCTTTCCCTTGTCTACAGAGTAAAATCACCGGCCAGAAACGTGCACATTTTTTCTCTCTCAAGACAGGAATGGTGCCCAGTCCTAGGGCTATTCATCCTGTGGCAGGTGATCAGTCTCACTGGCCTGCTCATGACTGTGCAGTGTCAGGGCCTCCTGATTCCCTCCACACTACAGGAGAGAATGATGATGGATTCAGTCTTGTGCAGATTGCCACAACTGCCGAAAGTTCAAGCAGGAAAGAATGCTGTGAAGGGCTGGAGAGATTCTCAGTGGTTAAGAGCACTGGCTGCTCTTCCAGAGGTTCTGAGTTCAATTCCCAGCACATGGTGGGTCACAACCATCTATAATGGGATCTGATGCCCTTTTGTGTCATGCAGGCAAACATGCAGACAGAGCACTCACACACATAAAATACATTAAAAAAAATAAATCTTAAAAAAATAAACAGCTGAGAGGTGGTGATGCATGCCTTTAATCCCAGCACTTAGAAGGCAGATGCAAGTGGATCGCTATGAGTTTGAGGCCAGCCTGGTCTACAGAACAAGCTCCAGGACAGCCAGAACTGTTATACAGAGAAATCCTGTCTCGAAAAAAACAAAACAAAAAACAAAAAAGGAATGCTGTGGAGTGATGGGGGCACTGGTTAGCTGTTCCTGCAACACCAGGGCCTGGGACGGTTTTCTCAATGGACATTAAGTTGTCAATCACTGGAGACTCTTCTTGAATCTTCTTTCTTTCATCTGAATGAGAGGACTAGTCACGGTATTTTGTGACAGCTGAGGACACAGCCGCTCATTCCATTATCGCCTTTCTAGTTCTGTTCTCTTAACTGGGGTCTCATGGAGCCAGCATTGGCCTCTAATTCACAATGCCGTCAAGACTAACCTTGGATTTCTGGTCTGACTGCCTCCTCTTCCTCCTCCCGAGTACTTGAAGTACAGGCAGATACCGACACCGTCATACCCAGTTAATGCAGCAAAGGAGACCAAATCTTGGGCTGGGTACAAGCTGGGTGAGCAGTCAACTGAACTGGCTAATCCGCCCCCAGCCCTCAGTACATTTTTCTGTTTTCAGTCACTCCCAGAGATCCTGCAGAAGTGTCCCTGCGGTAGCGCCTGTGACCTCAGAACTTGCCATCTTTACTTGAACTCAGCATAGAATGAAGGCGTTGCACCGGCAGCTCAGGGGCATGGTATCAGTGCTCACTAAGGTACTTTTCATAGCTAATAATGGCTACGCAGGGCTCAGTTGCCCTTCTACCTCTTTCCCAAACAATGTTCACCACAAAATGGGGGCAGGGGGACATCTAGGATGCGGACTTGACCACCTTGTTTTCTTTTCTTATGTAGACCAAACTTCCTCACAAAGAGAAGCAGCGTTAAGTGACTTGACTCACCTGGACTTAACACGGGTGTGCCTGAGAGCAGAACGGATGGGCTCCTGACAAGTTGAGACACCTACAGAGGTGACTTGTTCACTGTCACCTTGTTGGGAAATAGATCACAACCCCGTTTCCATTCCTGAGGCTTTTCTTCCTACGGTCGGATGGTTTTTTTGTTTTATGGGGTGAAATTGACAAAAGATATTTGCGGATTTCACTTTTGCGGAGGGTGCTTGTGGGGTTCCTTTTAGACTTGCTTGGTAAGTATTGCCATATGCAGCCTGCTTCTCCGGCTACACCAACTACTCTTTACACACACACACACACACACACACACACACGAGAAATGTCTGGTGAGAAACTGCAATTATCAATTCAAATCCCAGAGGCCAGAATCAGGTAAACCCTCCCCATGTACCCAGGGTTGCCATTTGGTAGAAGGGCACAGAAAAGCCTTGCCATGGAGCTGGTGTGGATCAGCTGTGGCGTGTGTGGACCTGCACCAACCCTCACAGCTGGAGCACTGGTACTGTCTCCTGATTGTCCTTGTGGCTGCAAAGTATCATGGTAGAAACCACTTCGCGGACGCTTCTCCCGAGTAGGTGTTTGGGGCTGATGAGGTTACTGCTAACGAGATGGTGCACAATCAACCAAGAGCAACTAGAAAAAGGTTTTAACCGCCCACCTTTCCAGCTGCAGAACCCAATTCCGGGGCCCTCTGAAGGCTTCCTGACATATCTCAGCTGTCCGTGGCCAAATTGAGAAAATAAAATTGGGGAGTGACTGGTTTGAAAAGGGAGAGCAAGACAGAAAAAGAAGGTTCTATCCATGTGTGATTCAGGGCTTGTTACTTGTATCTAGATGGGCAATTAAGACCCAGCCGAGGCAGTCAGTCACACTTGTCTTCATTGTTAATTCCTAGGGTAGCATCTAGGAAAACTGATGTGGGATTCCCCTCTGTATGCTGTGATTACCATTCATTGATAAAGAAACTGCTTTCGGATTTATAGCAGGGCAGAACTGAGGTAGGCGGGGAAAACTAAACCAAATGCTCGGAGAAAAAAGATGGAGTCAGGGAGATGCCATGGAGCCGCCAGAGGAGAAAGATGCAAGCTGCCAGCTGGAACCTTGCCGGTAGGCCACGACACTCATGGTAAAATATAAAATAATAGAAATGGGCTAATTTAATATGTAAGAGCTTGCTAGGAATATGCTAGAGTCATTGGTCAAGCAGTGTTTTAAATAATACAGTTTCTGTGTGATTATTTCAGTTCTGGGCAGCCGGGAACGAACAAGCAACCTCTTACCTCAGAAAACATTCAGTGCATAAATTTCATTGCTATAATTGCAAGGCAGAAATGATTATCTAGCATTATTAAATCCAACCTCTGGGAGCGCATATGAACATCAAGGAGACCCTCATCTCCAATGGTGATCCAACATATTGAAAAGAGTAGGCGCATTTGTGAATAAAACACTAAGCCACGTGATCCAAGGAGATCCATTTTGTAGTTCTGTCTTTTGGGTGGGTTCTTGCTCCCACCACCTCCTAAGCCCAAACCATTTAAAAAAAATCTAATATAATATCTACTATGTCTCCTCTTGGTGAAAGCAAGGTGGGAGTGTGGAAAGTTCGCCCACATTCCAGTAGCTCAAAAATTTAGAGCGCATCACCATAGTACCTTCTGGTGATCAGCTTGGAATAGAATAAAAGAAAATAAACTCATAAAAATCCTGCTGAAATTCACTCACGCTTAATTTGGTTAATTGATTGATTGGATCATTGGATAAAGCAAGAGAAAATTCCGAAGTGCCACTGTAGGAGAGAGAGCAGGAAAGAGAGAGAGAAAGAAGAGAGAGAGAGAGAGAGAGAGAGAGAGAGAGAGAGAGAGAATCATGGCATATGAGGATGTTAGGTTCAGTTCACACAGGGATTCTAACAAACCCCATGGATGGGTTCCAGTGTGATGAAGTCTGGAAAAGCCTTTGGAGGTTGCTAGGTTTTGGGGAGAGGTCCTGATGCTGCAATGAGTGACCTTAAAGAAGAAACATCAAACTGTCCTTTTCTTCATTGTGTTTGGGGCCAACCTGAGCTACACAATGAGGTGAACCCCCATCTCCCCTAACCTCCAACCCCTGTGGAGCCTCAAAACCAAACATATAAACAAAAGAGGGAAAAATAAATGAAGACGACATAGTTTCAAATGCACACAGGGGAAGAAGGGAAAGGGGATGGAAGGGAGATGAACAGAAGGCAAGAAAGAGTAAGGACCAGAGAGAGAGGAAGAACAGGAAGGAGCAGGGAGGTCATTGCAGAGACTTTGTGAAGGTTCTAGAAAAGCAGACAGCCCTGCGTTGCTTCTGGAGCTTCTAACGATGGTCTGTGACAAGGTAATGAAATTTACAGACTTCTAATCAACATAAAACTCAGTGTGAGCCATGGCTCTGTTTCCTTCCAAAGTACTGGGACTATAGGCCAACACCACCACCCTCAGATTCTAACTTATTCTGTTGTATGCAATCGATTGAACTTTATGATGTATTTTGTTATTTACTGAACTTCATCTTCCTGTTAGGTAAAACAAATAGCATACATAGTTTAAAAAATAATCTTAGAGAAATTTGCCTTTTTTATGATTTCATTGATTTCACTAAAACTTGTCTCATAAAATAATTTTGTCTCATAACATTTTTAAACTGTGGGCCTGAAGGACCAATTACATTAATATTAAAATATATAGTAAACTATAAAATATAATACGATAATGAAAAAGCTCTTCTGCATTTATAGCACTTAATAACATACAGATAGTTTCATATATATTACCTAGGTTCTCTATAATAATAATAAATATATTATTATTACCTTTGTTACAGTAGATAAGGCACCAGAGGATCAAAGAGCCACTATGTTCAAGGTCACATATATAGAGAACTTTAAATCCCAACCTGCTCCACTGACATTTTCATCCCATAATGTAGATTGGATTCTTACATTGAATAGGAGAGAGTGAGTGACATTTTAAGAGCACATTATTTTATAAGTCAATTTTGTAAGGTGCATATTGGAACTTCTCAATATTTTTTACGATTTCCATGGACTCATATCCTCACCCATATTTTATGTTGAAGAAATTGAGATAGCATCAGATAGTGTAAGGGAAATTTAAAACGTTCCCCTGCTGTGCTTTCATAGGCAACTCAATTGTTCAACGGAAATGAGGTTTTAGAAAAAGGCTTTGTTATAGAAAGCCACACCAACATTAAGTCCCTCATACTATTTTCTAAGACCAAAGTTTAATCTGTGAGGTAGAAGGAAAATACAATGAGACTATTTTGATGTTTAATGGACAGAAAAAAATCAATTTGGAATTCCTGTCGTTATCCACCTGCAATTCTGCTCAGGTCCCTGGGTGTTCTCAGCAGAGCACACAAACCCAGACTGCACAAGTTTCTACAAGGCCTGCCGGTGCCTAAGCCAGGCTTTCTCTCCAGTTGGGTGTACGTGTTCCAGGTCTTGACAGATCTAGCTGGGGCTGGGAGTGTACCACCTAGAAGATGACTTGCCCCGTAGAAGCCCGGGGTTCCATCCCAGGAAGAAAGGAAGGAAGGAAGGCAGGAAGGGAGGGAGGGAGGGAGGGAGAGAGGGAGGGAGGGAGGGAGGGAGGAAAAAAGGGAGAGAGGGAAACGGGAACAAGGGAGAGATGGAGGGAGGAGGAAAGGAAAGAGGAGGGAGGGAGGGAATAAGGGAGAGAGGAAGAAGGGAACAAGAGAGGGGAAGGAGGGAGGAGGGAGGGAAGGAAGGAGAGAAGGAGGCAGGGAAGAGGGGGAAGAGACAAAGAAAAGGAAAGAGGACAGTTAAACAAACATGTGTATTCTTATATTACACCTATCTAAGAGGATGATAGACACAGAATCAAATATTTTTTAAATATTTATTTTTATTTTATGTGTCTGTCTGTCTGTGTGAATGTATACCATATGCATGCATGTTCCTATGCAGACAGAAGAGTGAATTAGATCTCACAGAGCCAGAGTTACAGGCAGTTGTAAGTGGTCCAGTGTGGGCTCTGAGGACCAGATGTGTGCCTCTCGGGAGAGTGACAAGCTCCCTTAACCAGTGAGCCATTTCTTCACCTTCTATTTGTTCTTTTTATAAATTTATTTATTTATTTATTTATTTTCCATCCCAAAGTTTCCCCTCCCTCCTCTCCTCCCAGTCCCTCCCCCTAACCCTACCACCTCCATTCTCACCCATCCCCCATCCACTCCTCATCTGTTTCTGTTCAGGGAAGGGCAGCTCTCCCATGAGTATCAACAAAACATGGCATATCAAACTGCAGTAAGACTAAGCACTTCCCCATGTATTTAGGCTTGGCAAGGCAACCCTGTAGGAGGAGTAAGGTCCCCAAAACCAGTAAAAGAGTCAGAGACAGCCCCTATTCACACTGTTAGGAGTCCCATAAGAAGACCAAGCTTCACAACTGTAACATTATATATATGCAGAAGGTCTAGGTTAGTCCCATGCAAACTCCCTGGTTGTCAGTTCAGTCCTTGTGAGCCCCTAGGAGCCCAGGTTAGTTGATTCTGTGAGTTTTCTTGTGGTGTCCTTGACCGCTCTGGCTCCTACAATCCTTTTTTGGTGTAACTCTAACCAAGTACGTGAAAAACCTGTATGACAAGAACTTCAAGTTTTTGAAGAAAGAAACTGAAGAAGACATCAAAAGATCACCTATGCTCATGAATCGGTAGGACTTACATTGTAAATATGGCAATCTTACCAAAAGCAGAATCTACCAATTCAATGCAAGGCCCATCAAAATCCCAGTAAAATTCTTCAAGTAAAATCCTTCACAGACCTTAAAAGAACAACACTCAATTTCATATGGAAAAGCAAAATACCCAGAAGAGATAACACAATCCTGTACAATAAAAAAAAAACTTCCAGAGGTATTACATCTCTGATTTCGAACTCTCCTACAGAGTTATAGTAATAAAAACTACATGGTATTGACATAAAAAGAGACAAGTGGATCAATGGAATCAAATCAAAGACCCAGAAGTAAATCCACACACCTATGGACACCTGATTTTTGACAAAGAAGCCAAAATTATACAATGGGGAAAAAAGAAAACATCTTCAGTGAATGGTGCTGGTCTAACTGGATGTCAGCGTGTAGAAGAATGCAGATCAGTCCATATTTATCCCCAAGCACAAAGTTCCAGTTCAAGTGGATCAAAGACCTCAACATAAATCCAGATACACTGAACCTGATACAAGAGAAAGTGGGAAATCATCTCAGATGCGTTGGCACAGGAGACAGCTTCTTGAACAGGACAACCAATAGCACAGGCACTAATAGCTTCCATTTATCTTTAGTCATGAGTATACACCTAATCCCCAAGCTCCAGCATTTGGGCAACAGAGATTGTTGTTGCATAAGGAGTGGCGGGCTGCGTTCCCGCTGGGATTCCAGCTCCCCCACTAGTTTACACCCAAAATAATTACTCGTAAACTGTATTCATTTAAACACTGCCTGGCCCACTAGTTCTAGCCTCTTATTGGCTAAATCTCACATCTTGACTAACCCATTGTGCTCCTTGTGACTATGGTTTCAAGACTGTAAACTGCAGTTTATAATATTTGCCATCTTCACTTGCAGGTTATGAATGCTCATGCAATGGCTGATATTGCCAGTGTGATTGGGTTGGAATGCCTAGGTCAAGTCTCTGGGCGTACATGCGAGGGATTGTTTTGACTAGGCTAATTGAGATGGGACAGATCAACCTCAAAGTGGGTGGTTTTTCCTCAAGCTGGCAATGTGTCCAGAGATCTCAAACTCTAGAACCAGGAGTATCCCATCATCATGGATTGCAACTTGGAACTGTGGGCCAAAGCAATCCCTCCCTCCCTTCACTTGCTTTTGTTGTGGTATTTTATCAAAACAATGAGACAAGTAACAAAGGCACTGCTTCTTTATATGGTAACCGTGGGCCTGGATTGTGGACTAAGTTGGAATCTCAACACCTCTTTAAAGAGTTGGTTCTATAGATTATCGCAGTTGCAAAACCATTGCTACCTTTAGGGTTTGGTGGCCACAAAATGTCTAAGTATCGTATCATACATACATCATAAGGCAGGCAAAAACATTAATGGGGTGAACATATAAATGAATGAATAAGAACTGCAGAAAGCCCTGGGAACCCCCAAAAGACATCTAGTTCACAAGTCCTGTTCTAGTGACTCATTCAGCACAACCTTTTGGCTGTGCTCAGCGGAGATCTAAAATTTTCTAATCATCTCATGTCTTCCTTGGTTTTTATTTTTATTTTATTTATTTATTTATTAAAATTTTCCACACCCTCCCATTCCCCTCCCACTCCCCCAACTCCTCCTCCCCCCTCCCTCTCCAATTCTAAGAGAAGTCAGGGTGCCCTGCCCTATGGGAAGTTCAAGGCCCTCCCCACTCTATCCAGGTCTAGGAAGGTGTGCATCCAAACAGACTAGGCCCCCAAAAAGCCAGTACATGCAGTAGAATCAAAATCCAGTTGCATTATCATTGGTTTCGTAGAGAGAGAAGGAAGAAGGAGAAGGTTGGGGAGAGCTTGGGGGAACGGGATGGATGAGATGGAGGAAGGGTAGATATGGGATCAGGAAAGAAGATATATTAATTAAGGGAGCCATTTTAGGGTTGGCAAGAGACTTGACTCTAGAGGAGTTCCCAGGTGTCCAAGGAGATGTCCCCAGCTAGGTCCTTGGGCAGCAGAGGAGAGGGTGCCTGAACTGGCCTTCTCCCATAGCCACACTGATGAATATCTTGCATATCACTATCGAACCTTCATCCGGCCATGGGTGCAGACAGAGACAGAGACCCACATTGGAGCACTGGACTGAGCTCCCAAGGTCCAGATGAAGAGCAGAAGGAGGGAGAACATGAGCAAGGAAGTCTTCCTTGGTTTTTTAACAAGAAGAGCTGCCCCTTTCAGAGTAGGCCATGAACAAATGAGAAATGGAATTATTGCGGAGTCTAGCATTCATTTTACCCTAGCTTTCTGGCTTCTGGTACTCTTACTAATTAAACTGGGCAGGCAGGGGATAATAATTTTTTAAAACACTTCGCATTTTCAGTCATTTCAGATGCAAAGAACTTTGAAAGCAAAATCACAAGAGGGTATGTGGTAAACAGGGCCTACTTACCAAAGGAGGTCACATAAAAATTAAAAAGCACTAAAGAATAAATAGTTCACACTGTCCAGGGGGAATAAGCCATGCAATCTCAAGTAAAAATTAAAGCCAAATTGCACACACTGATCATATCTGCATAATGCATGCAATTCATTTGCATATAATGCCAGTGTTCTCATTGGGTGCTGAACCAACACATGCAGCTGGGTTAGTGTGCCACTGAGAAGTCCAGGCACTGGGCTTTCTTCCTCTGCCTGGCTGCATTCTCTCCCATCTAGCCCGCAAACTATCAGCTCCCCGTGGACTTCTAATACTGGAAATGAAAGCAATATGAACCTGTGTGTTGAGAGCCTGGGGCCCTCGCAGACGAGCAAGAAACTGGACGATCCTGAATCTGCGTCTGTAGTTCTAACCTTCATTGTCAACCTAAGTGGATTTAGACTCACCGTGGAAATGCACCTCTGGGTGTTATCTGTAAGAGTGTTTCCAGAAAGATTTAACTGAGGAAGGAAGACCCACCCTGAAAGTGGGTGGGTCTTTCCATGGGCCTGAGTCCCAGATGGAACCAAAAAAAAAAAAAAAAAAGAAAGAAAAGGCAAGCCCCAGCATCCTCCCTTCCATGCTGCCATGTGACCATAAAGGTACATAATCAGCTGCCTCACACTCTCGCTTCCATGACTTCCCAATCATGAATGGACCTTCCCACTGAAGTGTGAGTCAAAAAAAAAAAAAAAAAAAACCCTTCCTTAAGTTGCTTTGGTCAGGTATTTCAGAGAGAGGGGCAACTAATACAAGGCTTCGTTTCTAGAACATTCTATCTTATCTGTTCTTAGAGAGACACATTCGTTTTATGCTAAATGAAGAATTCTTCTTTCTCTTCGCCCTGGACAGGAAGATGGTGGGCACATTTTGAGATTCTCTCCTTTATACCAAAGTCCCTTTGACCAGGAAGTGACAGCGGACGGAGTCTATCCTTTAAGACTCTTTGGTTTGAGGAAGTGGTCACCTCGAAGGAAGAGCCCGACAAGCTGCATGGCGGCTGACTGCTCTGAAAATCCCTGGGAAATCTCATAAAAGATTGCCTGGGTTTGGAATTGATGACGGTGAAGCCAGTGTCGACGTTTGTCTCTGCCTCGAGTTTCTGGAAGCTGTTTTCCTGAAGGGCATTCATACGCATCTCAGGTTCCACCGGGACAGACAAGCGGTACTGCCGCATGCCTGTGTCTGAGCTATCAGCCAGGGAGGATCGGCCAGGGCTACTCCAGAAAGGGTCGCTAGGGCGTTCAGATGTCCCACTGGACTGTGGAAGCTCCAGAGAATGTGCTTTGAACCTCCGGCTCCTGCTCCTCCGGCTGCGCGGCTCTAAGGTTCTCGGTGTGGAGTCAGAGTTCAGCCTGGAGCACTGTCGATGCATGTCACCTCTCGAGCTGCCACTCAGGAAGGAACACTCAGCATTTCTAACACCGAGCCCTGGCTTTGGTTGGACCTATGAGACAAGGAAAGGAAGAACCAATGAAACGTCACGTGCCTTACCTGTCCTCAGACGTGCCATTTAAGCAGAAGTGAGACATGAATCTGTTTAAAATGATCAATACTCTCATTCTTACAGGTTTTGACAATGATATCGGGAATGACACCACCACACTTCTTGTAGATCTAGTAGTTTAAACACCCAAAGACATGACATTCACAGACATTGCTCAGTGACCTGACCAGATAATTTAAGTGATATATTACAACAGACAACAGTCAAAGCCTGTAACCACCATCAAGACAAGGACCAGAATGGGAATTCAACCTTCCAACACTGGTGGTACCTCTACTAGATCATGCTAATAAAGGAATCCTTCTTATATGTGTCTCAGACGTGTGGGTACCCCAGGCAGGTTAATACGCCAGTACCGTTTTAAAACAAATTTTCCTTATTTTCTTGAGGTGCCATTTATACACAGTAGAGCATAGTATTGTCTGGGAAAACAGAGAAGACTACTTATATGAATTTTCTAGCATTTTAATTCACAAAAATTGCATTCTGGTTCCAATCTTGCAATGCTGATCAGCAAAATCCCCATCCTATGGGTAGCTGCCCTCTCTTTGCACAGGATCAAGGTCACTGGGGAACCTTCCATCTTAGATTCCTGGGAAGCTGACATGCCACCTTTTTCACAGGGCTCTCCCAAGACGATCTCTGGACGTGCTAATTTTCACCCTAGAAGTTGGTATCCAGTACCTCTCTATGAGTTATTGATGGAGGAGTCCCCACAGAAACCCACAATAAAAAGGTTCTTGCCGTTGCTCTTGGTTGCCGACCAGAACTAGATGGTAAGAAACTGTATACTTTGGCTGCGGGACTCAGAGAGATCAACTGCCTGGGATACTGCCATCTGCTGGCTAGGGCTGAACACTGCAACACGGCCAGTGGGGAAGAAAAGACAGTGGTGGTCTTTTCTAGCACTAGCTCCTGCGAGGTTTAATAGCAATTCTAGCCAAAACATACCTGCTGACTCAAATATAGCATAGCTGTTACAAAGGAAACCAATGACCTTATAGTCAGATTTCAGGACTTCTCCCTGGGATAGAATTTATGCCTGGTCAACGCCCGTGGCCTTAATGGTGAGTTCATATGAGGTGGGATTCTTCTCTGTATGCTGTGGATACCATTGGCTAATAAAGAAACTGCCTTGGCCTGTTGATACGGCAGAACTTATGTAGGTGGGGAAAACTAAACGGCATTCTGGGAGAAAGGAGGCAGAGTCAGGAAGAAGCCATGGAGTTCCTGGCGGAGACAGATGTGCTGAAACTTTGCAGGCAGGCCACAACCTCATGATGATGCACAGATTAATAGACATGGGCTAAATTAAGATGTAAGAGTTAACCAATAAGAAGCTAGAACTAATGGGCCAAACAGTGATTTAAATAATAAAGTTTCTGTGTGATGATTTTGGGGCTGAGCAGCGGAAGAAAAACAAGTGGCCTTCCTCCTACATTCATAGGTCCTAGGAAAGAACTATTTTTGTTGCTAAATGGTCATGTCCAACTGCCTTGTAAGTATTTATGCTTAGACCTATAGTCTTTTATACCTATAGATTAATGTCGCTCTCAACCTTGGTCACTGAAGCTTCTTCTAAGTGGGCAGTGGTTAATGCAGAACCTCACAAATAAACTAATTTATACCAAGCCCTTCCTCACACATACAGCAAGGCTCAGGTAATATGGAAGACGGGAGTGGAAAGAATGTAAGAGCTGAGGGAGGAGGAATATTGAGAAATGCTATACTAAGAAACGCTGTCTTATGGACAGGACAAGGCTGTTGTGCTCATGAACTCACAGGGGCTGTGATTACCTGCACAAATCAGGACAGTCCAAACTCCAGAATCTATGGGGGAGTGCACATGAGGCCCCACCGCTAGCTGAAGAGCTTTCAAAGAGTTTGAGAGAAGAGGGGGCGATGTATCTGTGGGGTCAGAGTAGAGCTCTCTATGCTTTATGTACTGGCTATGATGTGAGCTACCACCGCGCTAAATCGGAGTCTTTGAAGAGGGAAAGAGAACTGTACATTTGTCTCCCAAAGCAAGAAGGCAGAAGTTAGGACAGGGGAGAAAAAAAAAAAAAAAAAAAAAGCAGGTCTATCTACAATGAGTCACTTACTGAATGCATACACAAAGTTGTTTTTTGTTTTTTTGTTTTTTGTTTTTTTGTTTTTTGTTTTTGAAAATGGCAGGCATACATGCTTTCTTTTAACTTTTCTCTGCGATAGAAATAGAGAAACTGCAAAGTCAATCCACCAAAATAAGAGACATTTATTTCTTCTTTTAGAAATTTCAAATATGTCCTGTGAGAGGGTCATGTAGCAATTGTCTCACCATGGAGGTATCAGCCCAGCTCCTTGGCTCAGCCGAGCCACCAGAGACAAGCCACAAATAAATGGCATGGCTACCATTCAATATATTTCTATTTGTGGGCCCCGGGATTTGAATTTTGTGTCATTTTCATGTTTCATATTTCTTTTCCAATTGTTTAAAAATGGAAATCTATGCTTAGTTCCTGCCTTCTCTCTCTAAGTCTTTTTTCTAAAATTCTTTACCTGGAGGTCCCAAACATGAAGCAGTCATACTACAGACGCTTTGAGGCTGTAGCATAGGGGTAACACTGACTGCTAAGCCTTTCTCAGCCCCACTTCCATGTCTGCAGAAATTTTAAAAAACAGATTTAAAACCACCATTCTAGGATCTTAGATTCCATTTATGGGACAAATTTATGGGATAAATTTCCTAAAGAGCTGCACACACGTAGATACCCACCCCTAATCTACCAATGGGATTCCAAGATGGAACCCATCTAGTGTGGTGCTCTTGTCCAAACCGGTTCCTGCCAGCATTGAAGGGCTTTGTTGCACGAATGTCCACGGCACCTTAATATTTGGACTTTGATAAACCCATGGGAGACACATCTGTCTCCGAGCATTGTTGCACACTGTAATAATAAAAGGCCCTAGCGTCCCACCCTTGAAATGTAATTGTATCCAAATAAAGATGTAACATGGGTATTAAGAAGGCACACATTTCCTCGGTGTTTCAAATGCATAGAAAATCTGGAAACCACTTCCATGAGCACAGAAAAGCTGTGCTTGGGTAGTTGTCTTGTGGACAACCGACCTCCTGCAACCTTGCTGGTCACTACAACACCTAATTCCGTTTCACTGTCCTGTTGGTTCAGTTTCTTCCCTCCTTCCTTTTCTCTCTTCTCCCTTCTCCCGCTCTTCCATTTTTTTTCTTTCCCTTTCATCCATTTGTTTTTAATGAAAATATCTTATTGCAGGTTGGATATCCCTTATCCCAAGTCATTCTGGGGTAAGATTAGATTGCCCAGTTTGGAGAAACAAATCCTTGGGTTTGACTCGAGACCCCATTTCATTTTCTACCAACTGCTTTCAGAAAGAAAAGCCTGTGGTGTGCTGGATTAAAACTCTTCAGATATGCATTCCAGAGTGGTGTTCCCACAAGTATACTTGGAAAATTATATCTATTGCAGCACTATCAAAAAAAAAGCCAATTTATAGGCTCAGTTTATGCTCATGAAGAGAGGAAGGAATATAGAAATTGTGACAGACATACATACAAGGAAGTTCTAGTCAGTCATTTGCAGAAAAGGAACACAATTGGAGACTGCCATAGTGAGCAAAATAAGCCGGACTCAAAAAGAAATACATTATTTCATTTTCTGATCCTACATTTTATACAGGTCAGCATTATAATGTGTTATATTATAGTATATCTATAATATTGTAGGCACAGCTTTCCTGTGTCCTGGCAGTCACTCCCAAATAAACATGCAGAGGCTTATTATTAATTGTAAATGTTTGACCAATAGCTCAGGCTTGTTACTAGCTAATTTTTACATTTTAAATTAGCCCACGTTTCTTTTCTACCCTCTGCTACGTAGTATCTCTTTTCAATACTGAGCATCTTTCTTCTTCCTAGATCTCTGAAGACTCCTCAGATTCCACCCTTCTTCCCAGTGTCCTTCCTTCTAGTCTAACTCTCTTGCCCAATCTCTTCCTGCCCAGCTCTACGTCAGTCGGCTCTTTATTAATCAATGAGAGTAATACATGTTTACAGTGTACAAAGACTGTTCCACATAATACCATATGTTCTAGTATCATTTCTGTTGTATTGATCAAATATCCTGACAAAATGTAGCTCATGGGAGAAAGAATTCACCTGGCTTAAACCCCCAGGCTACAAGCCATCACTGAGGAAAGCCAAGGCAGGAATCTGAGCAGCTAGATACATCACATCCATAGTCAAGAGCAGAATGAAATAATTATATGCAACCCTATTTTCATAATAGTGTGCTATGTTCTCAGCTAGTTTTCTTATACTGTTCAAACCCTATACCTAAGAAATAGTGCCACCCACAATGGGCTAGGTCTTCCTACATCAATTAACCATCAACAAAACCTCACAGACATGTCCATAGGCTAACCTGATCTAGATAATTCCTCATTAAGATTCCTGTCCTAGGTAATTCTAGGTTGTATCAAATTCGGTTAAAACTAACCAGCCCATAGTATATGTATACATGACATGAAAATAGTGTTGCAAAAGGAGGGCAGCAGGCTGTGTTCCCGTTCCGGTGCCAGGCCGCTTAACCCCTAAATAATTACATGAAAACTGTACTCATTTAAACACTGCGTGGCCCATTATATCTAGCCTCTCCTTGGCTAACTCTCACGTCTTAATTAACCCATTTCTATAATGGGTTAATTAATATATAATTATATAATATATTAATAATATATAATCTATATATCACCACGTGACTGTGGCTTACCGGGATGAGTTTAACCTATGTGCGTCTCAGAGAAGAGAGCCATGACGTCTGCCTGACTCTGTTTTCTTTCTCCCAGCATTCTGTTCGGTCTACTCCACCTATCTAAATTCTGCCCTATCAAAAAGCCAAGGCAGTTTCTTTATTTAACCAATGAAAGTAACACATAGACAGATGACCCTCCTACACCAAAATAGATGTGAGATTGTATGACAAAATTAAAGAAAGCACATCCCACATCAGGAATGACAAGCATATGGAAAAAGAAGAGAAACAAATAAGACTGAACTACAAATAATATACTTGTATGAACATGTCTTTATGAAACTCATCAATATGTACAATGAATATACTCTAAGAAAATGTTATATGAAAGAAAGAAAGGGAGAGGGAGGGAAGAGAGAAAGAAAAGAAAGAAAGAAAGAAAGAAAGAAAGAAAGAAAGAAAGAAAGAAAGAGAAAGATAGAGAGAAGAAGAGGGGCTGGGGCGATGGCTCAGTAGGTAAGAGCACTGACTGCTCTTCCCGAGGACCCAGATTCAATTCCCAACACCCACATGGCAGTTCATAGCTGTCTGTAACTCCAGTTCTAGGGAATCTCATATAGACCAACTTACAGGCAAAATACCAACATACATAAAATAAAGATAATTTTTTAAAAAAGAGAAAGAACGAAAGAAAGAAAGAAAGAAAGAAAGAAAGAAAGAAAGAAAGAAAGAAAGGAAGGAAGGAAGGAAGGAAGGAAGGAAGGAAGGAAGAAAGAAAGACCGCGCATTGAGATGGTTAAATGGTAAAGGCATTTACCATTAAGCCAAATGTCTTGCATCTGATACCCAGAATCCACATGGTGGAAGAAAAGAATGACTCTGTCAACTTCCCTGCTGATTTCCATGTCCCCATCATGATGGTGCACTTTATGGCCTTCTCCTTGGCATATCTGAACTGCTGGTCATTTTGTGCTTGGGGCCATTATTAACATATCTGTGTGTATGTTTATGTGTGTGTGTGTGTGTGAATGTGTGTGTGCATGTGCGTGCACACACTCATGCATGCATTCTCTCTCCCTCCCTCTCTTTCTCTCTATCTTTCACAATAAATAAATAAATCTTTAAAAGATGAAAGAAAGAGAAGCCTGCTTCCCCTTGACACATAGATTAATGTCAAATTAGAACGAGATTGGTCTAGAAGTCACAGTTAGGTCTACGTCAGCAGTCTCCTAAACTCCAGAATCATTGAGCCCCTCAGAATCAGCCCGGTAGGTATGTCTTCCCCTTGGTTTTGATTTCCTAGTACCCTAGCCCCTCCTTTGGATTTCCTCTCCCATAAAACACTCTGCCTTTGAAGCACCCAAGTGAAGCCCAAGACTCCTCTCATGTTACACCTGGTTTTTGACACTGACACCGTTCCTAGATTTCAGCCTCTTGGTCCTCCATTTTTCTATATTCTACAGCCAATGGAAGGCCGAAGAGTATTGCTTTAACCATTCCCCTGCCATCATCTTCTCACACACCACTTCCTTCCTGCCATTACTTCCACCAAACACTCCCAGCCTTGGATTGGAGTAAGAATTGAACTTCCATATTTTCTTAACTTGGGCTCAGGGTGTAGAAAACCACAGGCTACAAAAGCTGGTGTGGCGAGATGGCTGTGGCTTCCAGCTTCAGCCAGGCTGCATCCCATCCTCCTGTTCCCTTAATCTCCCCGCTCTGGTTAGCACAACTGCTGTGCACCCACTAAACTGTCCTGAAAGCTTTAGAGGTACAATCTCCCTTTAGTACCGCTGCAGAATTGTGATAGAGGAAGCAAGTACCATTCTTAGATACAGCTCCATTCATCCTGCTCCTGGGGAAGGGAACAGCCGCTACCTGTATTGTGATCTCCATTACCCTCTCTGCTTCTCCATGACCTCAGCTTATCAACATTTTTCTCTTCTCTCCCCTGCTTCTCTCTCCCTTTCCTCATCCTTTCCAGCTAGTAAGTAGGGCTTCTCAAGTCTCCTATCTTCTCTCTCCCTTTCTAGCTTTCTCCCTACTTCTTTTCAGTCCAACATTTGTTTCTAAAATATTTCTACCTTCGTTTCTCCTGTTAACCCTGCCCTCACAACCTCTGCCTCTGCCTTCGCTTCCACAAACTGGCTAGTATTTTAGTCATCTATGGTCAACTTTGTTGTGAGCTCCTAGAAGGATTTTCCTCTGCAACCTGTATCCTTCATTTCTGTGGTCTTCTCTTTAGGTTTCCAGACCAACCTCCTTTCCCCTTCCCCTCTGCCTTTCTCGGGTTCCATAAACTTGTTTTGTTTTGTTTTTTTCCACATGGTTCATGTAATATCACAGTTGTCACGAGATGACCTGAGCCCTCTTTTTAAAAAAGTATTTGTATTTCATGTGTATAAGTGTTTTGCCTACACATATGCCTGTATACCATGTGTAGGCCTCTTGCCTGTGGAGATGCAAAGAGGGTAGCAGAGCCCCTGGAACGGGAGGTACAGACGTGGTGAGCAGGGAATACTGGTGCTGGGAATTGAACCTGTGACCTCTGAAAGAGCATCTTAACAACTGAGCCATCTCTCCAACTCCCCTGAGCCTTCTTAACTGTACAGTGGTTCTCAACCTTCCTAATGTTGTAACCCTTTGAAGCAGTTCCGCACGGTCCTAATGGCAGTTTTGCTGCTATTATGAATTGTGAAATAAATATTTTTGGAGACCAGAGTTTGTCAGAGGGGTATGGACTCACAGTTTGAGAGCTGCTGCCCTATACACACACCTTGCCCAACTTCAGATATCTGTGCCTTTAGTCATGCAAGTGACTAGGCTCACAGAAACATAGCTACCACTCTCGTCTGTCTCTTAAGCTTCATATTCGCCTATCCAACTCCCTTCCGGGCACCAGTCCCTCAAATACAGCACTCTCCAAATCATCTGTACCACCGAATTCATCTGCTTCCACAGAAACTCTGTTATTCTTCTTCATTTTTCTGATTATCACTCTGTTTCCCAAGCAAGAGCCTCTTCTGCCCCTTTCCATGCCCCGGGTAGAGCAGTCACCGACTCCCGTGGACTCTGGCTCCTAGACTCTCGCAGGTCTTTCTCCTCTCGCTGCCGTTAGCCTTACAACTTAGCAGGTCTCATCTGAATCCCTGCAGCAACCATCATGTCCTCTGGCCTTTCACCATCCTGTAATGGCTTCCTGCTTGTCTCAAGATGAACCCTTTTATTAGTCTACTTTGCCCATCTGCAGCAAGAAGCCATGATTCTTGAAAATGCATCGCCTTCTCCCTTTGAACGTCTTCCAACCCCTAGAGCATAGCCTGTCCTTTCCCGTTGCTTCTGTTCATCTGTCATCTTTTCCACCTAGAAGGGCTCCCTGGGAGCTTTTTCCCTGGGAATCTTAAGCTCTGCCAACTGCAGGTTTCTACGTCATCTCTTTACGGAAGTCTTCTCAATGTCACTGCGTTTGGATTAGATGCTCCTACGTGGCGACCTCGCCACTGATTAGCTGTGGGATGTTAGACAACTTACTTAATATTTCTATGCCTGCGATTCCTCACCTGTAAGAGAAGGTAAGTGCCAGCATCACATGATTGTCTTGAAAATGAAAGGATAACAATGTCTGGTAAATGGGAATGTTGTTTATGGCATGGTTGTGCCCACCTCCTGATACTCGGTTTCTTCTCACAGAACTTGGCATTCTGTTGTGTGCTGGGTTATGTGTCTATCTCCTCTGCATATCTACCCATGGACATTGCCAAGATCTATCGTAAATCTCTTCATCACAGAGCCTTTCACACTTAGTGCATTGCCTACAACAAGATAAGCTCTTGTGCGACAAGAACTCAGTACCTGTTGAACAGGAAAAGCTTAACACTTAACAAAATCCATTTTTTTTTTGCACAGAGAAAAGAATGGAGATTAACATTATAAACCAAACTCCTGGCTGTCATTTTGTTACCTCATGGAGTTGTTTTAAGGAACCTCAACCTGGGGTATATAACTTGGAGGTAGAGCACAGACTTAGCATGTTCAAAATGCTAAACATACACACACACGAAAAGAAAAAGAATTTTAAGTAATTTTTTTTCTTTTTTCATATAACTGGATGTTTCTGCAATCTTCCTAAGCTAGAGAGGGAACATAGCAGGCAGAGAAGAGCCTGAGACCTTTAGGCCATATGGAAGAGAAACCTTGTCAATCCAGAAATGTAGTGTGGGCTGTCAGAATGAGAAATTTCCAAGAGACAGAATTCTGAGTGATATGGACAAATCCCTGGAGGAGGCGTAAATCTTCTCTTGTCAGAAAACAAATGGAAACGTATTTATTGGAATTGTGATCACCAGGAGCTCGACTTTCTAAGAACTGAAATGCCACAAACTGAGAACAAGGCTTCCCAAGTTCAGAGAACAGCAACAGCTGTGATAAACAGGGAGAGCCTTCATCCCTCATTGCAAGTCTCAACTTGAAAAACATGAGAAAACGATTGTAGAAGAATGATTCAACTCTTGAGGACCAGGCTCGTTCTAATGACAGAAAAAAATACGGTGTCTTCCTGATAGTTTTTCACAAAGGTAACAAAAGGATATCTCTGAGGTGGGAAAAATGAGGATATGATTTTCTTAAGTGAATTTTGTTTGCAAACTTTCAACAATTGCCTCCTCCACTCCAATCTTAAATAACGACCTTCATCCTTTTGTGACAGCTCCAGATATCAGTGTGACCCCACACAGCACCTGAAGTTCGGGTCAGATCTCTGCCTCAGGACTAACTTTATCACAGAACCATTCTTTGGGTACAACCATCAGTTCAGAGGAGAGAATAGAGTCTATATTGGTCCACTTGGAGTCTAATCCAGAAACTTATTGTTGGACTATTATGAATTGATTACAGAGCTAAGAACAAGGTAGCAGAGCTAAGAACTGGATCCTAGGGATGCTAATTTAAGACCTGGGCCTCTTAGTTAAAAAAGCAAGACTGTTCATCATCTGTTCCTATTGCCCTAACACTTATCCCAAGAAAGTTTACAGTGGGCTTTACACCTTAAACATCTCACTTCGTTCTAAGCACAAAATGGCTGTACTGTACCTACAACATGCTAATTTCAATAGCATAGTATGATCTAGCCTTTTGTACTACTCTCTACTCAAACATTTTTATGATAAGAAATCACAGTAGAATTTTCTAGAAAAGAATACCTCATTTTGTTTGCGAAAGTGTAGAGTCATCAGTAGGAAGAGATCAAAAAGTGACCAAGAGTAGTGTTCTAGAGAAGGTAAGATGCGCCCAAAGATAGAGTTCAAGGGAGGCCACAAGAGTGAAGGACTCATGCTGGGCTCCTGCTTAACGGATGCTGGGATTTCTAAAACATCCCAAGACAATGGAGTCATCTTCATATTCCTTACTGGATTTTTCCCTCATCAAAATCTTCTCTAGACTCCCCAAATTTGATTCAGCTTTCTAAAATGACTAATTATCTAGCTGTGTCTCCCAGTCAAACATCACTTAGCCCTCAAAATGGGAGCAAATAGGAACATGTTCCCTGCCGCATGCCAGGAATGTGAAGTTTAATTCCAGAGCTTAACCAGAACTAAATGTGGAAGTTCAGACGTTCAGGGAACTGGGGAGTTGGACACAAGGCATCTAAGCAGGAAAGTAGTAAACACAGCACTTGTGTGGTGACTCCAGTGTGAGTGGAGGTCAGAGGACAACTCTGTGGCCTTGCTTCTCACCTTCCACCCCAGGAGTTTTAGAAAGTGGAAGCAGGTCCTTGGGCGTGGCTGCAAGCACCTTTACCAGCCGAGACATCTCCATCACATTGGGTCTGATTTTAAATTCTTTTATCAGTAAGACAAAGAACTCACTAAAATGCACCCTATTTCCACATCTTGGGGGTCCCCTCCCAGCTGTCTGGAGCCTTCACTTTTGTTCGACAAATATCTCCTGTGTTTTACTCAAGGGAAAAAGAAAAGGATTTGTTCATGATAGATTACGTATAATTCACGTTTTCTTAACTAAGGGGAATGGATGGTAAGGAAGTTAGACAAGAGGAAAGGTAACATTTGCTACTGAGTGTGATTCCATACACTAGACCTTAAGGGGAATTCTGATCATTTTCCAAGGACAGACACCATGGGATATCTGCTTTGGCTGTCATGTAACTCCTGCACACTTGTAAGCACAGGGACTACTCCCAACCTGCGCATCTCCCATGCCCCACCTCACCTCTGTGGTGCCATCATTAGTCAAACAGACTTTGAGACCTGACAGAGATACACCCTAGCTGTGTCTTGGACAAATAACTGTGCTTCAGTCTTCTCATCTGTACCAGGAATGGCAGTAATCTTATAGATTGTTATAAGGGATTAAATAAAATTAGTAATTTGAGACTCAGTACAGCACATAATATGTACAACAGCAGCTAAAATGTAATGATGCGCATTTACGGCAGTTACGCCATTTCAGGCAGATTAGCAGCCTTACTGCAGGAAGATGCCAGTATCACCCTCACTGAGCTAAGGTCGCAACAGCTACTAAATGCTAAAGCTTAGCTGCCACACGATATGCCAGAAGGGACAGCACATGGCAGCCACCAAGACTAGGCAAACACCTGGCTGTGTTTAGTGTCCGGAGGATGGCTGACAGGGGTGGTTTTCAGATATTCTATAGAAGGTATTCTGGGTGTTGAACTGGTTTGTGCTTAAATTTGACAGTGGTAGAGAACGCTGCAAGACGAAGCTAATAGTAGTGCAAGCCTAACACTCCCAGACACCATGACAACTCGCCCTTCCTTAGGTCTGTGGAAAGAGCTCGTGGCTTTGTTGTTGTAGCCCTCCCTGATCGGGCTCTGCCAGACCCGTGCTGCTTCATAAGCCGCCTGCTCTTCCTGGTTGACGTTTCCTGTTCTTCTTTCTATCCCTTTTCTCAGTGTGCTTTCCATAACACTCAGGCTTTCCTTCTAAGGCTGCTCCCTGACACGTGACTGACCTCCATGTAGATTAACTTAGACAGCATGGCTTTTCTCTTTCTCTTCCTTATCTTCCTCCTCTGGCCCCTGTTGAGATTTACAACTTGCCTGCACTGAGTTGTCTCTCTTCTTCTTTTTCTCCTCCTCCTCCTCCTCCTCCTCCTCCTCCTCCTCCTCCTCCTCTTCTTCTTCTTCTTCTTCTCTTCCTCCTCCTCTTCTTCTTCTTCCTCTTCCTTCGCCTCCTCATCTTCCTCTTCTTCCTCTTTCTTCTTTCTCTTCCTTCTCCTCCTTTTCCTCCCTCTTCTTTCTCCTCCTCTTCTTCTTTCTCTTCCTCTTCTTTTAAATGCCAAGAAATTTGTCCTTGAGTTTCTGCCTGGGTCTGTCCTTAAATTCCTTTATTAATGAGACTAGGAACCAAAAGGGGAGAGCTCCATTACACCAGTAACAGGCACAACTCTGTCAAGAGGCTCCAAAATTTCCAGAACTATTATTACTGAGTCTGAGGGGGCAACATGTATAAGGACGGGTGACCGGCATGGTGAAGGGTCTTCTGGGGAGGGAGCATTGTCAGACTTGCGGGCTTTTCAGCTAAAGATTCACACAAGTCAGACGTCACTTACCTGTCACACGAGGTATAATTTGAACTGTGACTGTCAACTGCAGTATCTGTTAGAATCACACAATGAGCCCTTTTATTCTTTTCTAAGAAATGTTCTGGGTCTCCTCAGACTTGCTAGTCTAATGCGACGGTGGAACAACTTGGCATGCACAAGTCTAAAACCTCCCCAGTCTCTTAAAATGTATTCAGGTTTAAAACCACCTCTAGGACTCATCCAGACATAGCATCATACCTTTCCATGTGCTGTGTGACCGTCCTGGCAGGGATGAGGCTATTTAGAAGAAATGCTTATGCCCCTCCTTTGGCTATCAGACTAATGACACAATGGGGAAACTCAGATTTCTCCAGGACTCTCAAGCTGCAGAGAGGAGAAAGCTGGGACCCTGATGGTAGCCAGAGGGGGAGCTTGACTCCCAGAAAGATTTCACAACTTGCCCGACTGTTCTGCAGGAGAGGTTGGAACTGAGACAACGATGCATGGGTGATAACTGGGACCACGCCCAGGCCAGGACTACTTAGTTAGATACACACACATACGTCTTGCCCTCTATTTAAACCCAAACTTCATGTCAGGGAGAGGGTTCTCCCAATGTACCTGCTTTGAATGGACTTTCTGTCTCTGTTTTTCACCTTTTTTCCATCTTTTTAATTGGCCTACTGAGGATGGGTGGCTAAGCTTAGCTTGTTTAAGTTTCCAGGGCCCTGGCTGTGACCCCACCAACTCTAGTAGCCCTGACACATACAAGAAGAAACCTAGGAAACGAAATACCTGCAGCAGAATCTTGTTGCCATCATAGTCCTGCGTCTGCCACCTGGTGCTGCTGATGGGAACACACGGATTGGGTAGAAGAGGCACCAGCTGGCCGATCTCTTGAACCTTGAACTGCAGCACGGAAGACTCTTTGGGATCCACTGGCACCCCCAGAGGCAGCTGCTTCAGAGAGAGCTGCAGGCTGAAGCCGTGGGTGGCATAGAGAACAAAGACACAGAAGTTGCTCTTCTGCACAGTGGCGTCTCTCTGCAAGATCATCTCGTACAGCCTGATGGCATCCTCGTAGTTTTCAAAACTGCAGTACAGAGTCACTCTGAGGACATCAGTGCCACAGTGCGCTGGCCTTATGCCCCACACTGGCATCTGGTTGTGCAGACTGTAGAATTCCTGATTGGCAGGGAGATAGGTACAAGGCCTCCCCTGTGCATGCTGGGTAGGGAAACCCTGCCAGGGTGAATGCTGTAGGAAGTCCAGGACTCGAAACAGCCGCTCCTGTCCTAGGCTTTCCTGAAGAAAGAGCGAAACAGACATCCCTGGGAAACGGGCTCTCCGGGGGTGGTACTTTTCATGGTAATTTACTGGTCTGGCCCGTTCAGACACCAGGAAGAGACGCACCTCTGGGCAGATGCAATCCAGGAGTTGGTCCAGCGCCTGCTGCAGAAGCGAGCCATTCCCAGTGTCAGCAAGAAGATGCACAGTCAAGGCTAGCGACTCCTGTGTCTCGTCCATGGCACATGTAGGTGAAGATGATAAGGAAGGCCACCCAGCAGGGCCCACTGTTCAGCCTTCAAAGATGAACCAAGGCCTCACACGGAGCCCTCTAGATAAACTTCAGCAACTTCTGAACCAAGCTCTCAGCCAGATCACACACGCTCCTGGCTTCCTCCAGTGCTCCGGCAGGGAATGTCACTCAAGTGTGGACTCTGCTACACACAACAGCAGTAGCTCCGTGCCATCCGGTCTGGGCAGAGGTAACTATTGACTTGGCTTTTTCAGGCATTCCCTGGGGTTTCTGTTTGACCTAAAAACCTATAATGCTGAGAACCACGCCAGTGGGTGGTTCTTACATTCAACTCAGTAAAGGAAATGACCAGGCGGAGAGGAACAGGAGGCGGCTCTGTTGCGCTGATAGCCATCTGTAGCTCTGTTACACTGAAGAGACATCCATTTGGTGGACCACAATGGGCTCTGACTTCCTCCTTAAATACCCTGATGTTTACAGTGGCCTGCCAGGCCACCTGAATAGAAGGCCTTCTTTAAAACCCCTCCAGCCTTGTCCCTTTGCCAGAGCCTTCAGTACCCATCTCTTATGTTTCATTTTGACCATTTTATACAAGGTCACAAAGAGAAAGAGAAAGAGAGAGAGAGAGAGAGAGAGAAAGATTGTTTTGTTTCTGCGGTGTTAGCCTCATAGAAAACTGTTTGCCTGACTGAACTAAGTCTGGATGCACTAAAACAACATAAGAAACTAAGTCACCTTTGGTTCGTGCAAATTTGTAAGAAGTGAAATTTCCTATGTCCGTAATTATTATGTCTTCCTATTGACGATCTGTTGGTAAACTGTCCTAAAACTTTAGAGGAATTGATTTAAACAGTCAACAAACCTACAAAGAAGAGAATATCATTCCCCCCGCCAGAAATTGAGGCATAGAAAGACATCAGATAAGTTGCCCAGACTCAGACAAGGAAGTGGCCGAGGGAAGATTTGAACGATCGGGAGGGCCAGCATGCCATGCTCCCTCTCTAGAGCCAGCCATAGTTTGTTGCTTTGTTTATTGTTTGTTTTCTTGAGATGAGGAAAAGCTGCCATGCCAACTTCCAGTTGACACTTCCCTGTGGATACAGGCTGTTCAGTCTTGCACAGAACATCACACAGCTGACGTCACCACCTAATCTGTTTCTACATCCTTCAGTAGTCGGGCATAGAAACAAGTATTTGTAATCCCACGACTCAGGAGACTGCGACCGCGGGATTCCTGTGAGTGCCGGGCCAGCTGGGTTGTGTAGAAGCCAGTCTAGGCAATACAGCAGACCCCATCTCAACAAAAAAACAAACAAAAACTGCTATTATAATAGCCGTCTGTCAGTGGGCCTGTGTGTGCACCGTGTTCTACCGTGAATATGTTCAAAGGGAAGGTAAAACACTGCACTGAATCAGCGTGTGCAGGAGCTTTCCAATGCACAACCAACTTTAATGAGGGTAATAACTTCCTCCGCTTTACATGTTATATTCATGGCTTCCTTCAGTAGTGTAAAAGCTATGATCCTGGGCTTTGACCATGGTCTGGGGACTCTAATTCTGAAGAGACACTTTGCCTCTCCATGACTAAGAATGGAGCAATGGTGGCACCCCTGGGAAAGGACCAGGCAGGAGGCTCACAGCCGAGTCTACATATCTTCTGGTTCCATTTATAGCTCCCTTTATACTGTGAAAGTCTCGCAGATATACGGAAGACGGAACAGACTCTTTCTGTCCCTGACATGCCCAGACAGTCGATTAACCCAGTCTCCTTTTCTAACTTCTGTTTCCTAATGTTTTGGACTACAGGGAAGCTGGGGCAGGGGAAGTTATGGACCTGACCGCGTGGTAACAGTAGGATGACCAAATTTAAAGTCTTCAGTTAGAACTTCAATCCGTGGAAAGGAATCCTCTCCATTGACAGTTTTCATCGATTGCATTTTATAATATCCTACGATTTCTGTATTAGAAAATTTATAGGGATAGAATCTGTAACTGACAAATTGTTTTCAGATTCATTTTGCTTTAACTTTCTGGGAATTGTTAGAAGGTTTTAAAAGAATTACAACTCTCAAGCTTTAAAAAAAAGCTTAATTCATGTCACATGCTGACATTTGAAAGCAATAACTCTCTTTCCTTAGTATAAGGTCCTTTCCTCTCCCACAACCTTTCTCTTACCGAGTCGCTCTTCTGAGTCACTTTAGATCAAACCCTGGATTTTGAAAGAGCTTTTGAAATTCTTAAAATAGCATAAATAACTCTACATGTTTGAAGAGAAACTCCCTACCCTTGAGACAAAAGTATTAGCTCATTAGCTCCCAGCATTTTGTCTAAGGCTGATGTCAATAATCTTACACAGAAACAGGTTGTCTGGCCTTCCAGCCAACGTTCTTTCTCCCTCTTGGGGTTGTCATCTGTGGTTTCATATAAAATATCTCTTTCATCTATCTGTTGGCAGCTAAAGTGCCAAGCAATTGCAATCAGGAGCAGTGGAGGGGGTCAGCCAGCATCTTGACTGACTGTCTTTGCCCTTTCTTCTCCTGGAGCAACGTGATATCCTGACCAACCATCCCCCCACCCTGTCACTGCCTCCACCCATGCTCACCCTCTCCCATTCACAGCAAATGGTGACTTCTTAGTGCCACAGTGAGTTTTGTTTTTGGAACAATGCTCCTGTGGAAAGCACAGAGGGAAACATTCAGGACATCATCACCTGTGACTTGCTGACTGCGAGTCTCTACCTTATTTTCTCTAAACTTGGAACCCCTGAGTGGGTTCCTGTCAGCTACCAGGGGGCTACTCTTGACAGCAAGGCAGAAGCATTGGTGACAAGACATCAACTTCTTAAAATCTGTTGGGATGCATGAGACTTGCTGGGTTTGTCCGTTCTGTGAGTCTCATAAACCTAGTGTGAGACCCTAAAACCCTGAGGTTCCCACTCCCACACCCAGGGAATCTTTCAGAACATTTCTTTCCACCTTTAATCCATCGAATACGTTTCTATTTCTCACACGTTGAAAAACTGGCTCTTCCCCCAGAGTGGAAGGCACAATTGTCCAGGTCCCATTTCTCCCAGGAGAAGTGCCTGACTGAGGCTGTTGGTATCATGATCAAGGGCACTGCAAAGTAGTGTAGGAGATCTGTGGGAGGAGCTGCGAGGTGCGGAGGAGGAATGACGCTACTTAAGTCTTGATAAGTGAGAGGGAAGGATTCAGGCAGGCGGGGAGGTTGGGTTTGGACTGAGGGGCCAGGAGCCTGTGGGAAGAGGGCTCTCAGAGATGTGGTCGACCAGAAGGTCAGACATCTCACTTCAGCTGGAAGGAAGGCAAGGGCCTTGTAAGCGCAGTTTGAGCTGTATTGATTACATGGACAGGACCATAGAAGGGCTGTCTTGGACAAGAGGGATGTAAGTACAGGATCTCATTATGTAGTCTCTGTAGCCCAAAATGCCTCAAAATTATAGTTCATCCGACTCTGCCTCCAAAGTGGTGGGATTGTAGGTGTGTGTTACCCACACCTGGCCAAAGAGTTGTTTTGGGGAAAAACAAACAAACAAAAAAATGAAACCATACTTTGAGGACCCACTGATCCAAATGCCGTATGGAAACCCAGTGAGTAGGCATGTGAGCTGGCTATCATCCAATCAGGCTTCACACGGTAGTGTCCATGGGTTTGGGCGAGGCTGTCAATACCAAATAAGAACTAAGCCAGAAAAGGAGAGTAAGGTAGAGCGTAAGGTACATGGTGTGAACATATTGAGACGATCTCCATTGGATTCAGAGTAGAGATATCCAGTACCACCTCGGAGTGGAGCAGCAAACCAGAGACTGTGTGCTGAATGAACACCGACCAACCTTCATGTGATCACTAACAGAGAATATGATGGGGACGGGGCAGAGAGGAGGATGGGCATACTCCATGTAAGAGACAAGAGACATTTATGTGGTACCTGGGGACAAAGAGGGAATGGGATATGCCATCCTAACTGTGTGGTGATTGGGTCTTTGGTCACAAGATTTCAGGACACGGCTTTGAGTGGCAGATACTGTCACTTTGACGTGTCACAATTGTGAGGCATTCCTCCTCCTCCATTAGGACAGTTGAAAAGCAGCAGCCGTCTCCCAGCCGACGTCAGACCCAGGTAAATCTACTCCCCATCGGCAGCATCCGAAGGGACGATGGTGGGGAGAGGCCACCTCTCTCACACGGGCACTTCCAGCTTGTAGCCGCTCACTCTCTACCCGTGGAGCAGGCATGGCAAAGCTCTGTTATGGATACAGGACTCTTGGCATCTCCTAGAAGGTGAGACATCCTCATGGGGAGCGAGGGATGTTATTGTCCCCACAGAACTGGCTGTTGGCAGAGCCTGAATGTCTGGTTTTAATGCTTCTCTACCACATCTGAGGGAACCTGTACAGCAACTGTGGCTACTCAGGTAAGTCTCGGGACTCCGAGACACATTTCAGAAGGGAAAGAAGACACAGGAATATGGACTATTTTTAGATTTGGTCATTGCCCAGTGCTCCAGACCCCTCTAAGAGTGTGCTTCCCTAACATGCAAGCATGCACACACACATGCTCTCACACGCACACTCAAGCGTTCACATGTGCACGCATGCACGCATGCCCATACATGTGCCCATGCATCCCAGCTCCTGGTTTCTTGGGAACCCTGGCAAGAGAAGCAACCCAAAGTGATGGAGACTTGGCTATGCCCACTTTTAAGGCTGTCCTATAAGCGAAGATGTGTAAATAGCTATCGTAGGCACCTTCTCCCAGCCTTGGCTCTCTACTGGAAACCTCCCTCCCAGCTCTCCAAAGAATACTTCCTGCCCAGACCCACACAATGCTATCGGGTTCCTAGCAAATTACCATCTGTTTCCCACTTCCCTGAACCATGCGGTGGTTGATCCCTGGTTTTCACGGGTACAAACAAAGACAATGTGTTTCCTCCCTGCCCTTTGTTGTGTTCGGCTGTGACTTCACTTCCCTTAGCCCAGCCAGTTGTAGTTCTGGCCTATAAACCAGGGAGCCAGGGGCCTGGCCCCTCCCACCTGTCTCTGCAGTTCCTAACCCCTCAGGCTGATTTCATCACCCGTGGAAGAGAAAAGAAACAGCGGTAATAATTGACCTGACTCAAGGGAGAAGGATCTAATGAGTTCAAAGAAGCCAGCAAGCAGCCGGGGAGCTTTGGGGTGCCGCAACCTGTCTTCTCTCCAGATAAAATCCGCTTAAGCACAGTAGGGGATGGGTGAATACATTGGTATGATTAGTTTTGTAGAATGCTATGAAATAAGTTAGTGTATAGTCTTATCGTGTGTGACTATGACGGCTAACATAAAAAAATATAAAATAATACAGAAATCGTGGGCAGCTAGAAAGGCTGAAAGTGAGCATGCCTTCTAACCTTTGACCTCCTAAAGAGAATTTCCAGAGAAATCGCCCCACGTGTGCACAAAAGACAGTAAGATCAAAGCTGTGTGTAACTTCACCAATTCATAGAAAGGGCAGTGAGGGGAGACAGACCACCCAGCAGTAGAGGTGCTCTTGCAGAAGACTCTATGTTGAGGGAAATGAATGAAACCGTCTTTATTTATTCCTTGACAATTTCATACACGTTCACTATTGTTATTCCTTTGGGTCTGGTCCCTTTAAGAGGTAACCACGCCCACTCTCAGCCACTTCTGACCTCCCTCGCTGCCATCTTAACTCTCTCTCTTTCTGTCCCCCGTCTCCACACGTGTCTCTGTCTCTCCCTATGTTTCCCTCCATGTCTCTCTGTTTTTCTCTTCTTTAAGTAATAAATGTCTCCCTCTTCTCTAAGTAATAAATGTTTAGCTTTATATATAGCCTTATGTTCATTTACTCTGCCGTCCTCCGCATCCAGCCGCCTGACTCTGCCGCTTGCCCAGGGAACCTGCACTGCTCTGGCGGCAGCCTCTGCCTGGCTCGCAGGCTGCTCGGGGCATCCCACCATCATATCTTTTAAAAGAACAATGACTATGTTTTTATCGCATCCATCTCCCGCCTCCTTCCCGCTCTCTCTGGACCCATTCTTCATCTGTCATACTGTCTAGCTTATCTATTTGTATCCACAGAGTCTCCTAAGAATCCCTTGTGTGTGCATGGGTATGGGGTTATTTACTAGTGTCAGGTTCAAGGTGTTCATTTAACCCTGCAAAGGGGCAGGTCCACTGACTTGGTCCAAAATTGAGCCTAGAAATGCCTCAAGCTGGACTATAGAAGGATTTCTGGTGGTTCCATAACAGCTACCGTTTCTCAGGAACCTGAGAAATGGGTTCCGTCAGCCAAGAGGAGTCATTCTTCCTTGCCTCAGGAAGAAGGGGCACATGGCTCTATATTGGCATATACCTGTGGTGCCTACCAGCATGACAGAGTTCATGCTAGTAGCCTCAGGCTCTCTCAGTCCCCATTCACACTTGTTATTTATCTCAAAGCCCATGATAGCATCCTGGCCCTTTTCTCTCGTCCCCCACCACGCTAGCTCCCAGGTTGTTGTAGTGTACAGACTTCCTTTCCCCTTACAACCCATCAGGTCTCTACATATCAGCAAGGTTTCCCCTTGCCCCTACTATTCTCTCTCTTGATATTCTTTACTGTTTTCTTTATTGCTAGTCTCTACTGTTCTTTCTCGCTATTCTCCTCTATTCCTGCTTCCCTAGCCCTGGCTGGCCATGTCCAATCGGCTCTGGGCTCATCCAGATGCCTCTGGCTGTTCTCTCTCTCTCTCTCTCTCTCTCTCTCTCTCTCTCTCTCTCTCTTCTCTCCTTTCTCTGTCTCTCTCTCTGTGTCTGTCTCTCTCTCTCTCTTGCTCATTTGCACATGTGCACACACAATAAAACATCCGCCAATCATGGAGCAGCCATTTGGGCAGTTTCTTTTCCATGTCTCCACTTACAACCAGATCATGAGCAGCGTATCAGTGGTTACACCTCTGCACTAAAACAACCCCTCTCTCCCTCAGCCATCCACTGCCAAATAGCTCCTCGGCTGGCAGTGGGGCCCGTGTCTCTCTTCCCATCTGCGATAGTGTTTTGACTGGTTTAGTCTTGTGTCGTTCTTATGCAGCTGTCTACAGTATAAGAGTATAAGAGCCATGGCAGATCCAGAACACGGGATATCATAGCTCTCCTTCCCTGCCATCTTCAACTCGAAGACTCTTCTTCCATGATCTTCCCTGAGCCTTGGGAACTCTCTGGGGGGTTGATAATGATGCCCCATTTGGTTCTAAGCACTCAATCTTTCCTTGTCAGCACTTTGACCAGTTATGCATCTCTGTACCTAATGCAGTCCACTGCAGAAAGAGGCTTCTTGGAGCAAATTTGAGAACATCCCAGGTCAAGCCCACTGCAAAAAGAGGTTTATTGGAGCAACCTTGAGAACATCCCAGGTTCCGGGTCGGATCTGTTCCCCAACCCTGGGTTCAATTATGGTTTTCTGATTAGCTTAGAGAGTTTCCACAAGTTTTTTGACAAGTACTCCCCTTCTTCCTCCTCTCCCCAGTGAATTTTTTCCAACCCCAATTCTTTCCACACACACACACCATTTCATTTTTAAATGACTCTCACAGATCAAATGCTCAGGAAAGAGATGCAGAAAACACAACACACAATTCTACCATCAGTATAAAATTTGGAAATGTGTCAAGATTTTCCAGTGATTAGAGATTTGAATTTCAGTGCTTAAACAAAAAGAGGACTGGAGATGCAGTTCGGTGCTGGAGTGGATGCATAAGACACTGTAAAAGACAAAATTATAATTATGTGAATGGGAAACACCAACTTCAAGATGGAGGTTAGCTCAAGAGTGTGTCTAGTGTGAGCATACTACTGAAAACCTTTACTAAACTGGATGGGACGCTCTTGGGTGCTCATGTTATTGTTTTTGACCTTCATAAAGTATTTTGTTATCATTTTAATAATTGAGGTCTACTGTCTATAGACATAGAAATATAATTCTATCACAGTGTTAAGTATTTAACATATATATATGCACACATATATATATCATACAATTTAGTTTTCTGACAGAAACTACATATGTGAATGTGTGTGTATGGTTATTAAACATACAGGAGAAAAATATCTGCCAGGTCATAACCCAAATTTGTATAAATAGTGGATCCCTCTGGAGGATGAGATGGGGATATGGGGGCAGATTCATTGGTTTATATATTTCTGCATTTTTGATACTTGTTGCAAGCACTATATATGACTCTTGTAATTAAATGACAAGTGACACAGGATTGATTCAAGAAACACATGAATATAGACTAACCTAATCTACTTCTTCAGCCCACGTCCTTTTAGTATCTATGGTGTTATTTAACAACAGAACCAGATAACAGAAATATGATAATAAATTAGTTTTTTTAAAAAAAAACTGCTCTTGACTCAAGAGCTTATATTGTGATAAGAGAAGCAAATATTAATCAATCACATAATTAAATATAATGTATCAGCCAGGTGTGATCGTGTATGCCTCTAATTCCAGCACTCAGGAGACAGGGGCAGATGGATCTCTGTGAGCTATCTAGCAAGTTCCAGGACAGTCAGAGCTACACAGTGAGTCCCCTGACTCCCTTCTCTCTTTCTTTGTATAGTATATGTATATAGAGAGAAAGAAATAGAAGTTATATGCATTTGTGCTCAATGCAAGACACTGGATTTGACCTGTGGTGATTTGAGTGACATGCTTCCCCATAAGTCTGAAGCATTTGAACACTTGGTCCCCACTTGGGGATTGTTTGTGGGGGATCAGGAGGTGTAGGCTTGCTGGAGGAAGTGTGTCACTGGGGCTTTGAGGTTTTAAAGGACTCAAGCCACTTTGAGTATGCCTTCTGTGATTTCCTTTGGTGGCTTGAGATGTGCGCCTTCAGCCCTCAGCTCCTCTCCCTAGCTGCCATGTCTGACATCTGCTGCCTGCTGGCCATCATGGACTCTAACCCTCTGGAACCATAAGCCCCAATTAAACCCTTCCTTCTAGAAGTCATGGTATTTTATTTATAACAGTAGAAAGTTAATTAATGAGGTCAGAAGTCTCAGCAGACGAGAGCTTGAACTCTGGCCTAAATCAGAAGAAGAGAAGCACAGGAAGAGGGGGAAAGGCTATTCTGGGATGTAGATCAGTACATACATGCATAGACATGGCTAGGTAGAGACCCAGTGGCTGAAGGAGGTGGCTTGCACCCGTTAATGGTGGGACCATGGGATAAGATGAGAAATGTTTCTCTTTGGTTGGCTGTCTTTTGTTGTTGGTGATGGTTGGTTTTTTTGAGACAGGGTCTCTCTATGTCAGTGGTTTTCAACCTTACTAATGCCACAACACTTTAATAGACTTTGTATGTTGTGGTGACCCTCCCCAAAGCATAAAATTATTTTTATTCCTACTTCATAACTATAATTTTGCTACTGTCATGAGTTGTCATGTAAATATCTGATATGCAGGATATCTGATATGCAATCTCTGTGAAAGGGTCCTTTGACTCCCAAGAGGTCTGGACCCACAGGTAGAGAACCACACTGTCCTATGTAGTCCCTGCAGTCCTAGAGCTGAGTATGTAGATCAGGCCACCTGTGAACTCACAGGGATCCACTTGCCTCTGCTTCCCAAGTGTTGGGATTAGAGGCGTGCCACCATGCCCAGCATGTGGGAAATTCTACATGAAGGGCACGGTTGGCCGGGGTGTGATGGGAAGGTTTTTGGTGAACAAGCCTCTGGGAAAATTGCATGACTCAGAACGCGTTAGCAAATCTAGACAATTACCAGCTAGAAGATAAGAACTGCCTTAAACACCAATTCACATTAACTAATCCTTGTCGCAGCCTTCTGATGTTGGGGCTCTCAGTATCCCCGCTTCATAAATGAGAAACCCAGGAAACAGGTGGAAAAATGAAAGCGTTGAGATTTTAGTCATGTGGTATCCGTATATTTGAAGCCAAAACAATATTTAAGCAATGTTATAGAAATGCATGTATGTATTCTACTGAAAGATTGGAGGTTCGGGAGCTGGAGAAAATAGCCATCCCTTCTGCAAGGGCCAAGATCACAACCTTAAAACAGACATTGGCAGTGTCTAGCGGGCACTTTATAAGTGTGTGTTACAATATATACAAAAAGGCTTTTACTTTATTCTTACATAGGAGTTCTAATTCTCTGATTTTCTTTTTTAAAAAATTCTATTTGTCAAGTTTGAGTTCTTAGTAAACGATCACACACACACACAAAATCTTCCCACATAAGAAATGGTTAAAAACAGTTCCTCCAAAAACATACTAAATAAACATCCTCCCAGAATTTACCAAAGGAATTGCAAATGCTAGTGAACTCGCCTGCTTTTAGGCAGGTGTCTTCCCAATGTAAGGGCTTGCGTTCACAAGCCAGCACATCTATATTGGTTAGGATGATGCTAACTCACTTTGAACCAGGAGAAATTTTCAAACACTTTACTAGCATTTAATGTGCACCTTTTAAAAAGTCTAGAAATAGGCAGATAATATAATGCCGCACTTCCAATGCCGCCAAAGATGAGGTTCCAACAAAAAGTCTGGCTTTAATTACTGTGTAGGTTAAAATAGAGATGGATGGGTGCATGACAAGAGACCTGGCTTGCTCTGCCAACTTTTAAATCATTAAAGCCTGCTCAGCAGAAAGCCAGAGTCAGTCGGACCGAAACCAGCATGCCTGGGCTAGTTGGTTGGCCCTGCAGCGCCCAGAGCCGCACTCTGCTCAGCCAGCTGTTCTCGACTAATAGGGCCTCCGTCTCTATTTTATATTTATATCCCAGCTGCTTCCAAAGGCCGGGGCTGTGCCAACCCCATGGCAAAAATAGAAAGAAGGATGGGGAAAATAACCCTACACATTCACACTGCTCCATTTTAAAAATGCCCAAGCAGGAATTTTGCTCGATTGAGTTTCGTAAACGAGCTTTTATAAGACACGAAGTGAAGCTGCGGTTTCTGTGGCCGCCTGACACGCCGAGTCTTTCTTTAAATCTGCATCAACCTCGAGAGCTTTCTAAATCTGTCTGTTCCGTAGGATCACGCACGAGAAAAATGGAGACGGCTTGCAAGGGACCCGGTGTACATGCAAACAATAATAGTGCTCAAATCGTGCTTAAAAAGTTGATTTTGAAACTGGGAAGGTAGTTGACATAAAAGAAGACCTGAGCTGGACTCCCTGCTGTGTTGGATACGAGATCAAGGTGCGTCCTTGCTCGCAAATGGCCCACCACCCAGCTTTCTCCTGTGTCACCTAAAGACAGAAATGGAGCAACAAGTTCCTGGCACAGAGCCTAGGCAAAACAGTGCCATTCTTTCATTGCCATTGATTGGCTGAATTGTTTTTTTCAAGACAGGATCTTAAGGAGCCCAGGTTAGCCTTTAACTATGTAGCTGAAGATGACCTTGAATTTCTGACCCCACTGCCTCTGATCCCTGAGAGCTGAGATTACAGGCTAAAGTTTCTTTTCTTAGTTCAGGCAACATGTGAATGTTGAATTCCCAGTTTCTTTCAGTACTACCATATCTACTTGCTCTCTATTTTTTTTTTTTTTAACCAAGCAGAACGGACAGAGAGGGAGAACACTGAAAGAGACTACTGAAAACGGGGAGGAGCACTTCGGGGTGAGGTAAAAACCATGGCACAAAGGACTCTCTCAAGAGTCTACAAGGGTAGTTCCAGCTAAGACTCCTACAAGAGCAGATACGCAGCCTGAACTGGTCACCGTCCACCGTCCGTGACCAGGCAAGAGTTCAAGTGGAGGGAGTGGGACACCAGCCCAGCCACAAACCCTACAGCCTGTCCTGCCTATGGGATGTGCTGGATGGAGTTGGCGCCTATCCCAGTCGCCATCAGAGAGGCTTCATAGGGCAACTGATGGAAGCAGGTGCAGACCCCAGTCAAACATCAAACCTAATGCTGGGAATCCTGCAGAAGAGGGGGAGAAAGGATTGTAGGAGCCCAAGGAGTCAAGGACATCACAAGAAAACCCACAGAAACAGCTAACCTAGGATTCCTAGGGGCTCACAGAGACTAAATCTACAACCAGAAAGCCTGCATGGAACTGACCTAGTTCGTCTACATATATGCTACAGTTGTGCAACTTGGTCCTCTTGTGGGACTCTTAACTGTGAGCAGGGGCTGTCTCTGATTCTTTTACTGGGTTTTGAGACCTCACTCCTCATACTGGATTGCCTTGCCCAGCCTTATACTTGATACGCCATGTTTTGTTGATACTCATGGGAGACCTGTCCTTTCTTAAACAGAAACAGAGCAGGAATAATTGGGGGTGGGACCAGAGGAGTGGGTAGGAAGGATTGTAAAGAGAGGAGGGAGAGGAAACTGGGACCTGGATGTAGAATAAATAAATTAATTTAAAAAGAAAGAAAGAAACACACACACAAGAGGTTGGAGCGATGGCTCAGTGCTTAAGAGCACTGACTGCTCATCCAGAGGACCTGGGTTCAATTCCCAGCACCCACATGACAGCTTACAACTGTCTATAATTCCAAGATCTAACACTCTCATGTAGACATGCATGCAAAACACCAATGCACATAAAATAAAAACAAGCAGAACGAAACGACCTTATACCAGCACACATTTGACTTTAACATAAATGAATATATTTGGATCTAACATAGGAAAGTGAATCGTTTCTCCATGTGGGAAACCTGACGCACATAAAAGCAGACATGAAATAACCTGCTCAGCAGTCATGCTTGATGATTAAGAACAGGGCCGTCTTCACTCATGGCTCCGTAGCCAATCCAGAGGCTCCCAGGACAGAGCGTGATGACTGCCTGTCAGGAGAGCTTGCTTGATGCGAGGAGGGAGAGACGGCGAGCTGTTCCTACGACAAGGAACTGGGTTCGTCAGCTGCCGGGGCCTTATCAATCTTCTGACTCTGAGTTGAAAAGACAAAGCTAAGAAGGGAGGTGGGTGACCTGGGGTCACTGGAATACAGTCCGATGGCAGCACGGTCGTTCATAGAAACAGCACTTAGCCAATACCAGTTAACTAGTCGGTGGCATTTTCTCAATAGTTCATGAGAAATTCGAGTTTTACTAGTCCTCTTTCTGTGTGGATAAAGACCCTGTCTACAACACCAAGGCAAGTGTCCTAGAAGACTTTGGGTTAATAGAGGGACTCCTGGTACAGAGAGCCATTCCATATGTTTCATTTCTATATGAGAAGAGAACAGAAAAAGGTTCAGGTACAAGCAAGTGGGACTCCCACAAACCTCTTTCCACTCAGCACAGTTACTTAGAAGAGGGACATTTTCAAAAGCGGATAGGAGCTGGATAGCTTCAAAAAGTCAACCCACAGGGGCGCTGATGCAGATCTCCTCTGTGTCCAGTCACACTCAAGTCTAGATAAGGGCTTGGGTGGTTGCTTTGTCTCTTTAAGGCAGGATCTCCCATTGCCTAGTGAGCCTTGAATTCACTACTCCGCCAAAGACGATCTTGAAGAGTCATGTGTCACTACACCTAGTTTATATGGTGCTGGGAATTGAACCTAGGGCCCCATGCATGAAAGGCAAGCATTCCCAACCGATCTATACCCACAGCCCAGGGGCAGGGTTTGTTTTCTCAACTCTTAAGTCTGGGTTTTTTTAAAAGACCAAATGGAAATTATCAATCAGAAAATAAACATGCAAAATTTTATTGAGATGATAAGACTCTTATGTCTACTGTTACTACATTCTCGGTGAGTAATAAAACAAGATCAAGTGTTATGGAACAGCCAGCTAGACACTTCACCAACTCAAGGAGGTGGAGGCAGGGGGAGAAAACTCTTCTAGATTGTAAGAGACTTGAGACAGAAGAACTAAATGCATGACCATGGCGGGCACCTGGTTCAAATAAGCCAACTCTAGGAGTAATTTGAAAGAAAGATTATCGCTAAAGGCTTCCAAGGAGTTAGTACTCATTTTGTTAAAATGCAACTGTTTTATAATTAAGTAGTGATGATGGCCTTACTTTTTAGAGAGACATAGTCAGTATGTAAAGGAGAAATGTCGTTATAACCAAGATCAATATTATGACAAAGGGCTGGTTAAATGACATATCTATTACTCTCTGTCCTATTCACTGGCCACAGAGAAGTCCTTGGATGTCTCTGGGCCGTAAGGAATCACTATTCAGAAGCACTCCTCCCTCTGGTTTATCATGTTCATATACTTATATCACTCTAAGTAACAGGTGTAGTTTTTTTAAAAGAGATGGAATATTTTACAGATGTGTGTTAAGATCTTTCGAGAGTAAAAATTAATAAGAGCTGCAGAGATGGCATATCAGTAATGTGCTTGCTGCATTAGCCTGAAGACCTGAGTTCAGATCCTCAGGACCCACATTTAAAAAAGATTTAAAAAGCCAAGTGTGGTGACATGCCTGTAATTCCAGGACTGGGAAGGTGGAAATAGGAGAGCCCCTGGGGCTCACTGGTCAGCCAGACTATCCAGGTTCAGACCCTACCTGCCTGAAAAAGAAAGTACAAAGCACTAAAGACACCTGACATTGACCTCTGCTTCCAAATGTACCACCACCACCTACACACAAACACATGCACCTATCAGCCAAAAGATTACTAATTTGATAAACACTTAATTGTATAATATTACTATCTGTTTCTATAATGTCTCTAACAGTGGCTGGAAAGAGGCTCAATCAGTAAGGTACTTGCCTTGCTAAAGATCCGAGTTCAGCCTTTAGCACCTATGAAGAAAAGAAAAGCTGGGAAAAGTGGCCAAATAGCCTAGCTCACTTGGCCAATTCCAGGTCAGTAAGGGACCCTGTCTCAAAATATTTTTTAAAAAAATAGGCAGTACCTGAGTAAGGACACACAAGACTGCTTTCTAGACTCCACACATACATCATACATGCACACACTGCACAAAAATAATGTCTTTAGCAGCCCTTCATTTGGCTGTTTGAGGGTTAGGTGCTCCAGAGTGAGTTATAATCAGTAATAGTAAACATGACAGGGGAAGAAATGGAGAATAGAAGCCACAGGCAAACTCTGATAATACATTAGAAAATACATCTTTCAGATACTTAGGACATGCTCCGAAAAGCCTTTTGTTAACCCCCAGGTCACGCCAATTTCAGGTTTGATCCCAGGTGGCTGGCAGACAGAGAGTGGTCAGATGGTCAGATTCGACTTGAACCTGATTTTATCAATGAGTATTTCATGCGTGCTTACAAAGTGGTGAAAGCAGAGACACACACAGGGCTGTCGCCACTGGCTCTTAGGCAGAGATGCATTTGCTGTAGGTACTGCCCAGGTTCCCTGCAGCCACTCAGAACACCAGCACTCACTCCCTCCCGGGAGCATAGGTGTGACTTCTTTGTGTCCACCCGAAGGATATCTGTGACAGTTGCTACTCAGCATCAACAAGGAAAAGGCAGGGCCGGTTCATGAGGCTTATGTTCGACTCTCTGTCAACTAAAAACCCTCACACTGCAGGATTGTCATGACAACCTGTCAGCAGAATGGGAGCCAGGAGGCAAGCTTGGGGATCTTCTCCCATTAACCCAATCGCTCTCATGACACACAGCCTTCAGTGTGGGAGAGCTGGTGACGGCAAGCATGGTGGAGGGTGATCTATATGTCACTGATGGAGTTTGCTTTTCTGGCCTTGGGGAATCGTGCCCTCATTAGCACCAAATCCTCACCGAAAGGGTATACTTCCTGCCATTCTCTTAATCTTTGCTTTTACAGAGACACTCGGGAAGAATTCCTACATATTGTGTAATCATAGAACCAGCAAACATGCTTAGAAGAAAAGTGAGAAGTTTCAGGAATAGTAAGTAGTTCACTTGCTTGGTAGCGAACACCCAGGTATGCCTTCAGTGTCAAGCCTGATCGCTCCCAATGCCATCTCTGTGGGCAGTTTAACCCCTTGGGCAGCTGCTGCTCTAAGAGATAGGCGTCCTTGTGCCAAGCTTCCTGCTGGAGAGACAGGACTCCTTATCAGTCACACAGAGGTTCTCAGACCTCAGAAGAAACTCCCTAACCTCTGAGGATACACAGGGCTGCCTGCTCCACCAGCAATGCTATTATTTTATGTGATAATATTAGGTGATGGTGCTCCCCATCTGTGGAGCTCACATGTACACATTACACACTCATACATGCACATGGCATGTACATATTACACATTCTCATACCAAACGTATACCACAGACTCACACATATACAGATGATATGCACATACCACACACACACATACCACTCACATTAAACACATATACCATACACACACAAAACATAAGCCAAAGATTTACACCACACATCATACGCACACCGAATACATATACCACAAAAACACATATATGCATGCACATGGCACATACTTACAAACATGTATAAGGCACACACATGGAACACACAGCATATAGATATACTCACACCAAACATATATACCACACATAATCATACAGCACACACATACCACACATACCTGCACCATATACACCAAATATATATACATATACAAAGTACACAATACCTGAATACTCACATCAAATAGTACACAATAGTCATACAACATACACACTATATGCACACTTCACATCAAGCACGCATACGTATTCTACAGACAAGCATTCACATCAAGCACATTTATATATATATATATATATATATATATATATATATATATATAATACATGTTCGCGTACTATATACCCACATACTCTACCCACATACTACATACACATACCACACACACCATACATTCATGCAGCACATATATACATAGCATGCATATACTGTATATACACACCATACACACACACTACACACACAACACACACTGTTTACCTGCCGTTAATCTGCTATATTTCATCATAACCAGGTCTGGGACTGATTCTACCCTGTGTTCAGCTAACAGAATTTTTAAATTAATAATTAAGGCACACAGATGGATGGTTCAAGGCCAGAGACATAGCTAAGCATGAAACCCAGCAACATGTAAATTGAGCATGCTAGCACACACTGTAATCCCAGCACTTAAGAGGTGAAAGCAGGGGGATCAGAAGGGCAAGGCCAGCCTTGGCTACATAGTGAGTTCAAGGCCAGCCTTGGCTACATAGTGAGTCGCGTAGAGGCTACATAGTCAAGATCAGTCTGGGCTCCCTACATAAGACTCTGCCTCTAAAACTTAACAAAAAAATGACTGACTTCTAGACAACTTGTCTTCCCCTTAGGACTTTAAGCCTTCTCTTTTTCTCCTGTTTAAACATTTTCTTAAATGTCAGTGCTATCCTTCAAAGGCATTTACCCCGGTGGTGGATCTAACAAGACACTCAACTGTGAAGGTGGAATTCGCGAAGTTTGAGATGCCGTTTTCAAGTCACATACTAGATTCTCTAGGTTTTTTGACACCATGTCCTTTTATCTCTTTCAGTCGTGCCCCAAATTCCCGAGGCATCGTGGGACCAGCTGCGATACAGGTGTCTGTTCAGAGGGCGTCATTTTGCACAGGTGTGGGAATTCAAACTCACTTCACTCCTCTATTCTTCCTTCCCACCGAAATCTCAAGAAATCAGAGCTTAATTCCAAAACTTTCCCCAGGAACAATGAAGGAAAGAAAAATAGGCAGGAGATGCAGGACAGTGCTGTCTTTGGGTGTCCGTGCTTCCGGGTCATTTGGAATGCAATCCCTCTGCACTGGGCGGATCTTACACCTTCCTTTGCAGCACACTTCTTGAGAGGAGCCCTTGGTGGGCCTGACTCAAGCCTGTTTCAGACTGAAGTAACGTGAATACCAGAGTAGCTCTGAAGTTTGGCAGGAGACACAGGCTTGGGATTTTCATGGAAAACAATTAGGCCCTGTCCTAACGGCGTGTGCGGAAAACGACCAAAATACATTCCATGAAGCACATCAGCAGTCTTGGCCTCTGCCACACTTGGTGGGGTCCAGCATGCAAGCTAGTTTGATGGCTGCTGTGCACTGCACATCTGTCTGTCTGTCTCCAAACGTCACACTCCAAAGCTCTAAGGCCCAGTGTGGCTGTATTTGGAGTGGGACCTCCTCCGTGAAAAACAAGGCTAGGGTCCTATGAGAAGTGATTTTTTTTTCAACTCGATGGGATTTAGAATCACCATGGCAGTAAGCCCTCTGAAGTTTGTGAGCCATCACCTAAGTTATGTTAATTGAGATAAGATTTGGGTGGCACCACTCTTGGGGCCAGGGTCATGGACTGAATAAAAAGGAGAAAGCAAGCTGAATGCTCAGATTCCTCTCTCAGGGTCCTGACTGCGAGTAAATGTAGCCAGCTGTTGATGCTCTTGCTGCCGCGCCATCTTGGCTTGACGGACCACACCCTCAAACTGTGAGCCAAAGTCAATCCTGTCTCCCTTAAGTTACTTTTGTCACAACAAGGACACAAGAAACTAAAACAGGTGACTCGTGTCCTCTGGAATCTACAAAGGCCTTGCAAGGACACGGTTGATAGTCAACAATTAAGAACAAGCCTGGATCCTCATCTGGTGTCCTCCAAACACCTTCTCACTGCCTTGTTCCTTAAACCTTTCTCTGAGCCACAAGAACACACTCTCAGAGTTCACATTTTTTCATGTAGCTGGTTTCTAGTAATAACGCTTTTTGTCTATGATGGGCTAAACACTGTTGTAAATGGTTCTGGTCTATCATTAAATCTTTGAAGCACCCCACAGTATTATATGATGGGCCACACTGCTATCACTGTGGTAAGATGAAGAAATGGACGTGCCAAAAGCTTAGGGGACTTGTCTCTGGTGCACATAACTGTCCAGCCTTTACCTTCTACCCTATCTGTCTCTGTGACTCTGTTTCAGGCTTCTTCTCCTTCTTCCCCACCTACCACAACTATCATCACATGAATTACAGATGCTTAAACCCTCCAGAGCTCTGTGAAGTCCACCCAATTCCCTGACTGGACACCCAGGGACCCTGTCACACACCCCTGACCAATTTTAGTACTGATTTTAACTCAGGCTGGAAAGAGAGCCAGCCTCCATCTTTGAGCTTCTATGTGAAGCTTTCCCAACAAGTGGCTTCCTTTTAGCCATTCACTGGTTACCCCCTGTTCGATGCCCTTGTCTAACCACCACCTCCACTTTGCCCTTGAGGGATTCAGCTCTTTCTCAGAGAATCAGCGTAAGCATTCTTTCCTCCAAAATCCTTCCCTGACTTCTGCAGATCTTGCCAAAGTCACGCTCACGTTATCACATGGGGCACATTACTACAACTACTGCAAGATGACCGTCTCTAGAGAGGACGGACCCTAGCGCTAGATTTGGGGTTTGGTTTTTGTGTTTGTTTACAGCTCGCCCATGCCTGGAACATTCTAGGCTTGGAAAGTCAGTTAATAGAGAGTGTAAGAGGCTAAACAGTAGAAATCTACATCAGCTATAGATTCTGATGCGGCATAACCCCCATACTACAAGATCTTTATCTGTTAGCTACAGAAAGAACCTGAACTTTGGCAAATGCAGAACATCTGTAGTCGGTCCACCTTTCCCGCATATGTGCTGAGGTTGGAACTTGCATGTCCAGTATTTCTTCTGTAGCTCATATTTTACTAGAAAATTCATGCTAATATTTATCTTATTTTTTGAATAAAAATTATTAATCATCTTCTCCAAAGTTAAGCTTTATCCAACCAAGCGCAAACATCACCCGGCCCTGGAACTGCTTTTGTAGTTAGAGTGTAGCTCTTCTCTTTGGAGTCTGCTGAAAGCCAGAGGAGCAGTGTAGGAGAGATGGTGTGCTTAACTGGAGTGGAAACTCAAAGGGGTGTGTCTGGACCCACCTACTTATAATCATTCTGAAATAGCAGTTCGTGACCCCATTGTCCAAAGCCTTCCTCTTCGGAAGCACAGGGGAGCCGACTAATGCAGACCCAGCCCTCGATAATCACTCACTTCCTTTTAAAGAGCCACATGAAACAAAATTCTCTCTCGAAACAAGAAAATAGTTTCCCACTCTCTTGCTGAAAAAAAATTTAGTTTAGAAGAAAATCTCTAAGTAGCAATCTCTGAAGAGAAAAGAGAGTTGACTTCAATTTTATCAGAAAAGGGAAAGATGTTCTAAACTACCCCACACCGTCTTTCCTGACTCCATAGTGGGTTAAGGCGCTTGCTTCTACCACAGCTGCCTTGGAAAATAACATTCTTGAAACTAACAAAGTGGATGTATATTTGTCTGCAAACCAAAACTCAAAACCTTCCTTTTTTCCCAAAGAGAAGGTCCACACACTTAACTATCGTTACACAGGCAAAACTATTAAACTAAGGAATGTTGTATGCTGCTCCACACAAGAGCTGAAATGCTTAAAGTTAAATGTTTCGTTTAGCAGAAGAAATCTAAGGTCCAGGAACAAATACCGCTGTGCATTCTGGTAAAGCCAGCTTTCTAGATTAGCTCTTAGTCTTTGGTCTACATCCCACAGAAATGAGGAAGCCGTGACTCCAGAAACATTCTTCATGGTTAGCTCATCAAGTCAATCCAGGCAGAAAAGAAAGAAAACACTCAGCAAGAAACACAGTCAAGTGAGTAGAGCTAAGGAAATCTATCACTTAGAGCCATAAGCATCCCTATTTTGTGTGCGATTGGTCCACGGAGCTTACCCAAGGCTTACATCACACATCTTTGTGATACTTTTCTCTGACCCATTGCGATTTGAATCTGAAATGTCTTTCAGAGGCTTATGTTTTTGTTTGTTTGGGGGAATAAAGTCTCATGTAGCCTAGGAAGACAGTGAACCCACTAAATGTAACAAAGGCTGGCCTTGAACTCATGATCTTTCTGCTTCTACCTCCCAAGAGCTGGGATAATAGGAGTGCACCACCGTACCCAGGCAGGCTCATGTCTTAAATACTCAGTCTCCGATTAGTAGAGCTGTTTTAAAGACTATGGAGACTTTTTAAATGTGGAACCTGGCTAGTAGAAGCAAGGTCAGAAGGTCCTTTGGAGAATATATATATACATATATACACATATATGTATATGTGTGCGTGTGCGTGTGTGTGTGTGTGTGTGTATATATATATATATATATATATATATCCTGGTTCTGACCTGAGTTGCTTCTTGTCTGCTGCGTGTGAACAAGCCACCACCTTTCTCTCCTGCTTCCACAGAGCTGTTTCTGCCACTACAGCCTTGCTGCCATGATCGACAGATTGTAAGTTTGTTTCTGTGGGGCACCCTGTCACAGCACTGAGAAGGGTCTCTCCTCCATCACGCCACTTTGTATCACACAAAGGTATATAGATGCGTTCTCACACATTAGGCATCTGCAAGAGCCCAGCCATGAAGAGGAACATTGTCCATTTTATAGCCGAGGGACTGTAGCAGCCTGGCATGGTCTTTGATATGCGACCATGGGTGGATGTCAATGGAAAGTCCTATGTCCCTTCTGTCAGAGGCAAGGGAAATCACTCCTTTTGGCAGATGGGAACCCATCCCACAAGTTCCTGGGGTATGCAGGCTGTTATCTAACTGCCAGAAATCCTTCTATAGTCCATCTTGAGATAGGCCAAGGTGGTCATTTCTGGGCATACACATTGCATGAAACCCAACAGGTAGCACTCAGGAGTTGAACAGAGGATCTCACTTATGCTAGGCAAGCAGGACTGAACCATACTGCCCACTCTTAATGAGCATTCTGAGCTACAGGAAGAGAGGCCTGCTGGGTGCTTAGGGAAGGGGTTGGGCAGGTGGACCGAAGAAAGATAACAAACTTGTCCTAGTATAGAGGAGTGGTGTGGGAGGTCCTTTTGTCTATGTGTTACTTTTATTGGTTAATGAATAATGAAACTGGTTTGGCCTATAGCAAGTTAGAACTTAGTTAGGCAGGAAAAACTAAACTGAATGCTGGGAGAAGGGAGGCAGAGTCAGAGAGAAGCCATGTAACCCCACCAGAGACAGACACCACAACTTTACCTGGTAAGCCACAGTCATGTGGTGATACACAGATTTATGAAGATGGGTTAAATTAAGATGTAAGAGTTAGCCAATAAGAAGCTAGTGCTAATGAGCCAAGCAGTGATTTAAATAATACAGTTTCTGTGTGGTTGAACGGCTGGGATGAACAAGCAGCCACCTACAATAGAGGAGACTGCCTACAGTCACCACATTCTGGGGCAGGGGTCAGCCCCTGAGTATCTCTGCCTAGTGAGATCTTTCCTGAGCTGATAAGGGGTTTTTAGAGGGAACAGCCTCAGCCTGTATAGTATTTCCAATGTATATGCAATTTTCCTAAAAGCCAGTTGTCATTCCCGTATTCAAAGTTTGAGTAACCAACTCAAAACATACCAAGGAAACCGATTTGGAATGGGCTATTTGGACCTCCCTGACAGATCTCCATTTTAAGTGATGTTCATGTTAGCCCTTGGAAGACAGTCACTGTCCATGTGGAAAGAAGGTGAAGGCAACAAAATGGAAGTATGAGGGCCCCACAGGGTCTGGGGAACAGAAGGAGACAGGAAATGGGCATTCTGCCTCTGGCTGGGGAGGCATGGAAGCAGTAGTGTGAGGGGACTGGTCTCCTTGTACCCGTTCTCAGGGAGCAGGGAGCATAAAGGGAGTGGGGCCCAACTATCAAAATGAACCTTAAGTCACTAACTTCCCCCAGCCAGGCTCTGGCCACACGGCTCAATCCCAGATGGGGATCGAGTGTTCAGTCACATTAATCTATAGGGAACACTTCACACTGAAACTATAAGGCAGGCTTCAGATTTGTGTTAGTGACTTAGCAAGCATGAAGCCCTGGGTTTGAGCTCCTAAACTGATAAAAAACCAAAACTAATAGCCACGAATCTGCAAAACAACAAGGGGATGGTGGTGGGAAAGGAAGGGATTTGAGGGAGAAAAGAGAATGGGAAGTCATGTAATTATATTATTATCCCCCCCCAAAAAAGGCTTGTTTGTTTGAACTGTAGCATTGTGCCTGTTGTGTATGGGTTAATGTGCAGCGGACTTCCACAGAGGGGAATACTGTCAGGATAAAGCATTGGGAAAGAAACCTTTGTCAGGTCTTGCCCAGGTAAGTCACTAAGAGATCACCGTGCAATGCGTAATAGATCTAATGCAGGATGTTTTTGGGGGGGAGGAGGAAGGTGAAAGACAGTCTTGGAACGGAGACATGAGAAAGAGAGACAGATTGAGAGACTAGGAGACAGAGAGAACAAAATGGGCAGGACCTGTAAGGGGGCATGAGTGGATGCACAACTCCACATGCGACTCCTAGTGATGGAAATACGCAGCTCCAGGAGTTGGCAGGGCGCCAAACCCACAACAGTTACTATTGTAATTGCTGCCTGCTCAGGTCGGTTGTTTTGTTTTTGTTTTTATGGTGGTCCTGGGGATAAACCCAGGGCCTTGGGCATGCTAAGCAAGCACTTTCACCTGTAACTTCCCCTCCAAGCCTAGCTTAGTTAGCTCAGAGTGACTCCCATGCCTTCTTCGAGGGACAACTTGGCTCAGTGTTGTCTACACTACACCAGATGGACAGTCTTTCTAGCGGGGTGTGAATGGGACACGCAGAGACAGCTGACATCAAAGATAACTCCCACACTCAAGAAGCAGAGAATTCAGTGAGTGGAATAGCAGTGGGGAACTCGGGTCCAGTAATAGGACTGGAGCAGACCCCGCATGACCTCAAAGGAGAAAGAAAGAATACCTGCTCGGTATACCAGTTGAGAAACTCTTATAGTCTCTATGAATGCTGCTGGGTCTCTGTGAGGACCAATGAGAACAATAACTGCTCAATGACATGTTAATAAAAAAAATCCATAGCTTGGAGTTATCATGTGTTAACCTCACTAGGCCACAGAATGATGGGGAATTTGGCAAAACATGATTTTGGGGTATGCTCGTCAGAGTGTTCCCAGGAAAGGGTGTACCTACCTGTAACTTTCTTTTGGGTCACCAAACAGCTCCCAAATAAAAACAGAGACTTATTAGTTATAAATGCTCGGCCTTATCTTACGCTTGTCCCACTAGCTCTTATAACTTCATTTAACCTGTTTTTCTTCATCTATGTTTTGACTCTAGGCTTTTTACCTCTTTCATTCTGTGTGTCTCTGTTCCCTTTCCTCTATGTCTGGCTAGCTAGTGGCTAACTGGCTGGCCCTGGGTGTCTTCCTCTCTTTCTTCCTCATTCTTGTCTCTCTTGAGCTGAGATTTTTCCTCCTGTTTATTCTCTCTGCCCGCCAGCCCCATCTATTCCTCTTCTGCCTAGCTATTGGCCGACCAACTTATTAGACCAATCAGGTGCATTAGTGTGTGAAACAGCATCACATCTTTACATAATTAAACAAATGCAGCATAAACAAATGTAACACACCTTTAAATAGATAAAATAATATTCTGCAACATATACAAGTGTAACACATCTGTATATAGTTAAAGCAATATTCTAGTCTACAACACCTACCAGAGAATAAAAGGGCCCCTTTTGCAGGTTTCTGGTCTCATGGGTACCTGAATTTAAAGATGAACATGAAAGGAAAACCCAAGGAAAGTTTTATTGGAGTTTGAGAGTAAAAACACCAGAGTAGGCGAGCTAAAATCCTGAACGGCTGGGAGAACACGGATGGCTTAGTTAGGGTTTTTAATGCTGTGAAGAGACACCATGACCTCAGCATCTCTGAAAATAAAAAATATTTCATTGGGGCTGACTTACAATTCAGAGGTTTAGTCCATTGTCAACATGGTGGGAAACATGGTGGCATGCAGGCAGACGTGGTGCTGGAGAGGTGGCTGAGAGAGCTACATCTGGATGCACAGGCAGCAGGAAGAGACAATGACACAGTAGGATTGAGCATGTGAGACCTCAAGCCCACCCCATGACACACTTCCTCCAAGAGGCTATATCTCCTCAAAGTATCACAGCCTAGGAGCCCTCAGGGACCATTTTCATTCAAACCACCACAGTAGACTTTGAGTGAAAGTCAAAAAGGCCAGTAAGCTCAGGAATGAAATCCATATCCAGCCTTCTGGAGTGGGTTTGAGGGGGTGGGGGTGAGGGTAAGGGGTAGAGTTTGGGGTTTGGCTCTCCTTTAGAGAGAGTGAGAATTCCTAGAACATCTGGCCAAGCAGGTGTAGGATTCTAGCTAGTATTGGGAGGTTAGAAAGAGGGGAAAGAGAAAATGTTAGAGAGAGAAAAATGTTGCTTTTTCTGAGCTAGAACTCAGACAGCAGCAAGGAGTCCTAGCTGTAACAGTCTACAAGCAGCTGGGTGGCAAGGAGAAGGAGAGATGTTGTCTCAGGAAGTAGGTGATGTAGCAGACAAGCTCTGTGAGCAACCGAGACAAGAGAGGGACTTCTGGGTCTGTGAATTCATTAAGGGCTTGGGTTGTTCTTCACGTGTAACAGGAGGGCCAGGCTCGTTGGGCTTTCTGTCCCACCCAGTCCCCCCGCCGTTTAGTCCCAGAGAAAATCACACAGAGGTCTCCATAAGATTATAAACTGATTGGCCTACTAGCTCAGGCTTCGTATTAGCTCCTTTAATGTATATTACCCCATTATCCTTAACTATGTTAGCCACATGGCTCAGTACCTTTTCTCAGTGGGGCAGCTCACATCTTGCTTCTTCAGTGATCTGGGAAGAACTGTGGAAGGAACTTCCTGCTTCCCAGAATACTCCTGTTCTCATTGCCCCACCTCTACTTCCTGTCTGGTTGACCCACCTATACTTCCTGCCTGGCCAATCAGCGTTTATTTAAAACATGACTGACAGAATACAGACAATTCTCCCGCACCATTCATGCTTCTCTTTCTGTGCAGGGGCACTGAGATCCTGACTAAGTGCACAAGATGCTCTCTGTTCAGCCGCTGTATGCTGTGTACAGGACCATGGCGATCAATATAGACAGCATGAGGTGACTTCGGATGCTATGACGTCTATGTCTTGCCATATGATTTCTAGATAGGGGACCACAGTATCTGCAGTGTGAACTGCGAGCTGAGTCTGAGGGGTCATAAGTACTTATGGTGGTTGCAAATGCATACAGTACTTCACGAAGTCTTTCCTGGGTGCACTTTCCAATCTATTGGGTCCTGTCATTCTATTCACAACCTGATGACAACCATAAAATGACAGCTATAATTTGTATTATGAGATGGATACAAATGCAGGAAGATCTTTGTGCGGACCATGATACACCTGAAAAAGGAACAACCGTAATGTGAGACGAATGGAATGGTACCACAATTTCCATAGAGGGAATTACATGTCTCATTCTGATGCACAGTCATCCATAAATGGTCCAATTTTAGGCACAGAAATGGAATTATCTATTCTAGACAAGTGTGCTGTCAAGTCATAGATGTACTATAGGCTCTATGCAGGGCAATGTGAGCCCAATATACTGTAACATGGCACCTGTGGAGAGCACTGTAGCCTAGAGAGCAGGAAAAATGAATTATGGACAGCAAAGAATGGCTTATACCATATCGATCAGGAGATGCATGTAGAGCATCACATGTGCTATACAGGACAACACGACATCGCTCAGAGAAGCATGATGAATGCATAATGGGAATCTTTATGGCTACAAAATGTGCTGCAGGAGCACTCTACAAGACAGTGTGAGCTCAATAAATTTGTACTGTGATGTTCCCTACTCAGGAGTACTGTGATCTCCATAAAAGGCATTACAAACTCCACACAGTGTACTGTGAGCTATCAACGAGGCAATACAAGCTCTAAACAGGTCACTGAAGCCAATATACATGGCATTATGAGTTTAATAAACAGCTTTATGACCTCTATAATGAGATGGCTAGAAGCGTAGTATGGGACCTCGGAGGCCACTGTGAGCTGTCGTTACAACTGCTCTATGAGATGTACAGAGAAGACAGTGGGATCTATGGTTATCCTGTCACACCACGATCATATATCACGACAGTATGCGAGTTCCCATACACACTGGGAACTCCCTACATGACCAGGTGAGCTCCAATGCATGCGCTGTGAGTTCTTCGCTGGGCACTTGGGCTCTATAGAGGCCTCTATGAGTTCATAGATAGCATATCCTTGGATGGTGAGCCCTGGGAGCTATTATGAATTATCCAGTGCACTATGAGCTCAACGCAGAATTCAAACATAGACACAGGGCACTATAAGCTGTGGCCAAGGCGTCCTGAACTCTACACAGGCACACTATGATCGCCGTGTGAGAGGAGGAGGTGTTCAAAACAGCGCTATGACTTCAATGAAGATGCAGTATGAGCTCCAAACAGACCGTCCTGAGTCTTAATATATGGCCTATGGGAGCAGCACAGATTCACTGTGAGGTCTGTACAGGTCACTACAAGCTCTGCACAGGGCTACGTGAACTAATATACATCAGGTGGCTATGAACAGCGCACTGATAACTCTATGGATTTGCAATATGGTCTCAGAAGAGATATCCTATAAACTGTTTAGGTGGACCTAAACTCTTTCGGTGGTCACAGGGGCCCTGGAGCTCCGGAAGCTCTAAGCATCACAGCACACACACACACACATTGTACTCCATGCATGTATAACATGATCTCGGTGCAGGGATCTCAGCACAATGGAGTTTCACTATGGGTTTTAACTTAACAAACACTATGAGCTCTAAATAGGGCACTTTGAACTTACTGAAACTGTTGGGAGTGCCACATATGTGCACTTTGAACTACAGATTTTCTGCCTATTAGAATCTTCATAAAGGTCTTTGGCCTTTGCATGTGTAAACACGATTTTAATTTTGTTTCTTCTTATTTGCCATCGATCAACCCTTAGATCACCATATAGCAATCTAACTCAGTCTCTCCGGGTTCCGAAACCTAGAAGTCAGCTAGTGGGAAGACCTTAAACCCTTCTGTATTTCATATCAGTTTTAAGTGACCAGATCCATTCAGTACCTGTGGTGAATGAGAATGGCCCTCACAGGCTCATGTATTTCAATGCTTGGTCCCAGAGGCAGTCTAAATTTTCTAATTTGGAAAGAAAGAGAGGTGTGGCCTTGTTAGATGAGGTATGTCATTTGGGGTGGGCTTTGAGGCTTCCAATGCCCATGCCATTCCCAGTTGGCTCTCTCTCTCTCTCTCTCTCTCTCTCTCTCTCTCTCTCTGCATTGTGGTTGTGGTTTTGTGATGGAAACTCTAATCTACTGTGAGAGCTCACTGTCGGCTGTCATGCTCGCTACCATGATCGTCATGGACCCACCCTCGGAAACTGTGAGCCCCCAATAAACTCTTCTTAAAATTGCCTTGGGCTTGGTGTCTCTTCCCAGCAAAAGAGCAGTAACTAAGAGTTAACTTACTAACCCTTACACATTTTAACGTTTCCTCTTTTGAGTGGGACCTGTTAGATCAGCTATTAGACGGCTTGACCGTTATTGAGGATAAACCCCTCCTCACCGGTAGATTGTAAAACAAATGCCTGAAACCTTGGGACTTCAGTTACTTGTCAAAAGATAGAATTCATCATTGACCTTAGTGAAGACATGACACTCTAAATGCCCCCATAGATCACAAGGTTACCCTCTAGCTGGGAACTTTCTGGTAAAGAACGAAGATATGCCATTGTCCCCGCAAAAACATACCACTGTCCCCTCCCTTAGGAGTTAGTCCAAGTGGACTTATTGGTGAAGTGGACAAGAAAACACCCCCAGGAAGCTGCCTTTTCATACGCAGACTGGCACAATGGTCTCTGGCTACTGTCTACTCGTTCATGTGACGATATTTCCCTCTGCCGTGGACTCCTTAGCTACTGCTGTCCACTCTCTTGCCTTGAGTGCATCCCATTTCCTCTGCAATAAACTTAGTCTTCTACACTACACTCTCTGTATCTTGTCCGAACACTTTTGACGAAGGTTGCAACGACTGGGGAGCTAGCTGAGGGGAGGACAGAGTGAGGTTCCAGAAACAACTGTTCTGCTGTGTTCGAGAAGTTCATAGGCCTTTTTCTGTGATACAGTCCTGATCCATCCATGTGTTCATAGATGACCATATTTCATTTGCATAAATAAGCCATTTGTCAGGCTTTGCTTTGTGGTTTGTGCTGGACAGATGGCAGTTGCTTAATTGCACAAACAAGAGATACATTCATCCTCTCCTCAAGCTTGCACTGGAAATGGAGCTGTGGGGAGCATACTGTGTCAGAACCATTGATGACACATTTGTGTCTTTCCGCAGTGTCAGAATGTATCAAATAGCAATGAGTTCCCAGGCTACATTAGCTTCATTGGCAGCCATTTGCCAAGCCCTCCTGCTTTCCCTTGATAGCTGGGAAAGGAAAATGCAAAGTCTTTTATTCCAGTGCTGACTGCTAATATTAACTCCTACATTACACACCGCGCAGTAAATACACACACACACACACACACACACACACACACATACAAATGCACATGCACACACAGGTTAAGGGTGGCTAAACAGGACCACAGCAGAGTGCAAGGAGTTTCAAAGGGGCCTGATTGAGAGGCAGAAACTGAGGGTGATAGGAATATTAAAGGAATCTCTGCTGGGGTCAGATAATGAATCCCGCTGGAGGCACTGCTGCAGAGCCAAGGTCCAAGGTCAGAGGTTAATTGAGTTTAGGGTTAACTAGAGCTACAGAATCCAGGTACGGGATCCTGGAGAGCATAGAGGTGAAGGTCCAGACTAGGTCTAGGCAGATAAATGCATGGACAGCAGCTCCCAATGGACTAATAGCATGCGGGTGGATGGCAATTCTAGCAGGTCACATCACCATCGGAGACTGAGAGTCCTGGGGGAGTTCTCTGCCTGGCAGTGCCTTGGCTCACACCTTGGGTTGCCAGGTTGATGGGAACTATTGCCATCACAGTTGCTAGATTCCTGGGGTTCAGAGGAAGGTGTTGCATCCTTTCCTCGGGCTGGTATGTTAGATAAGTTCTTGGCCTGGTTTTCTTGATAGGGTTTTACTATGTCTGTGTGCTCCGACAGTGCCCATTCGCTCTGATAAATTAAAGTGTAGCACCCTTTTTACTTTCGCTAGTAAGACTTGTATCATAGTCCGTATCTCACGGGTAGTGCCAGACAGATGGTGTTATATGTTCACCAAGGTGCTGAGACAACAGGCGTAGCCCAAGCAACCACTGTGCTATACACGATGAGAGAACTTCACGTCGAGTAGAGCTTTCAAACTGTGCAAACGAGAATCCAAGGGGAAGGCACAGTTGAAAACACTGTTCTGCACCCCATGAAATAACTCCGAGCCGAGCCACGTCTGACCTCTTCATTGCCCCACTCACCTCCCACTCGGGGAATTCTTGAGCAGCCATAGAAACCTCACTGGATGTCTTCTGAAGCATGTCATTGTTTTTCTCATTCGACCCTGACATCACTGTGAAATTCCTGTCTGGGGCTTGAAGGCCCATCTGTAGCAGCCAGTTCTCTTTAGCGGAACTAAGTGGGCCACCCGCTTAGGACTAATGACTGGAATCGTCTACTTCCCACACCGTCATTGGGATTAGGAAGGTCATCTAGACAGAGAGGGCATCACACTAATGACCACGCAAGTCACTCTCATTCTCACCTGGCCCAAGCTCCCCCCCCCCATGCAGCCCGCTCAGCTGAGCCCTACTCCACCCTCACACCCTCTGAGCTGTGTTCCAGAAGGAACACTTCGCCTACTGTACCAAGGTTCTTTCAGTCTCCTGTCGAGTTAGAAAACCACATAAACAGTGTTTAGCAAGTCCAGGCGATTCTTTGCAGGCCTTTATCTAAGAGGATTTAGTTATACAAAATGCCTAAAAGGTTCTTTTATCATGTAAATACAACATTTGTCATGGAAATCACATCCTGAGGTCCCTGAGAACAGAATGGGAGCAAAATTAGCTTCCTGTTTAATTAGTCTTCCTTTCTGCCCTTGATTTGAGGATTCCGGGGACAGGAAATACGGTTCCATTTTTTCCCTCCCACACACTCTACAGCACCTTTGCAACCTGAGAAGGACAGATGCTGTCCTTGAGACCAGGAGGACGAACAGGAAACTGTCACAAGTTCGAATGGACCTTGAATCACAGGGAGTCCTCGGAGCAGCCTTAAGGAAGTGTGCACTTACATTTCTTTGCCTTAGTTCATTGTATGTTTGATTACGGAATTGCAACCCTAGTTTGTGAACATTTTTTTTAAAAGTATGTTTGGGATTGAACCTAAAGCATGCTAGGCCAGCACTCTATCATGTGACCTACATCTTCAGCCCTCTGTACTCTTTGAAACTGAGTCTTAACTAAACTGCCCAGGCTACTCTTGAAGCGGCTGCAAATTGGAATGATGTATTCTGACTCCAAAAAGATATCGAAGGAAAAGACCTCAGAGGTTGAGGTTTTCAGCCTTTTCCACCTCTCCTACAGATCTGACCACGGAGTGCTGTCTTTCTCGTTTCCCAGGTCATCTCCAGAGGTCTGGGGGGTGAGGGGCACACAGCTAGAGGTCGGTGGTTCTGTGGCTCGGTGAGAGGATCTCGAGCCAAGTGTGCACCGACCTCAAGACAACTGGCTTTATGAGCTACTTGTTTCGGGAGGAGAAGCGGCTACGTACAAAAGTCCCAGCTGGGCTCAGTGGGGGCGATTAATTTTCTTTGAGTGGCATCATGTGGAGGACCACCCAGCTGGTTCCCTCAAAGTGCCCATACATTCTGAATGCGCAAGGGAAGGGGGTTAAGGGCGTGGGCTGTGCTCTGCTGGGGAGGGGGAGGTCACGGAACTCGAAGGCATGAAAGGAATTAGAAAGTGTGGCATTTTGAAATTGAAAGGAACTTACCCTCCCACACAGATCAGAAGCCCCGTGGAAGGCTTCTCCCAGCCTTGGCTGGGAAGCTGTGTCTAAGGCTGGATGCTCTGCCTTCCAAAAATAGGAGCCCTCCACCCAGAAAGGACAACCAGACTACTCGTGATAGGATCTTTATAGGCCATCCAGAAGCAAATCACATATCAGGTTACAGATGTAATGCTTGTCAAGTTCTGGGTGAAAATGGCCTCAAAAGGGTTGAGCAAGGTTACGGGTGCTGTGGATGGTGTTTTAACACTCCCTTCAACTGAGGGCCGAGACAGACACGCTCCACCGTGACTCACAGAATCAGAAGTGTTACTCAAATCAAAAGGTTCCATGATAAAACGGACTTTAAAAAATACTGGGCTTAAAAATAGATGAACAGGAAGGCCCAATGTGGTGTTAAAGTTCTTCTGTTTATAGGAGTGTCAATGTCAAAGTCCTGGTTACGATATTGTGAGATATAGGTAAACAATGTACTACCAAAGGGGGAAACTGGGCAAATGGATCTGTGATTCTCTTAAGATATATATAGATATAGATATAGATATAGATATGTATATATGTGATATGTATTTATGTATATATGTGTGTATGTGTAAATATATAGTACATTATTTCTTTTGTGACTCTATAATTATGTCAAAATAAAATGGTTATCTTAACCATGTTAAGAATTTAGGGGCTGGGTTGTAACTTGGTTGGTAGAGTGCTTACAGGAAGCCCTGGGTAAACTCAGCATGATGGTGGTTTATTCTAATAATCCCAGCTCTCAGGAATGGAGGCAGGAATCTTGTCTATTTAGGCCAGGCTGCCCTGGGCTACAAGAGAGCTGTCTCAAAGCAAACAAACAAACAAACAATAGCAATAGCACAAATTGTATCAAGTTATTTTTGGAAAATCTAATAAAATATGTGTGCTTTTAATTTCGGAAAGGTGGCCTAGCGTGATCCTTGCTTTTTAGGGCCATACACAAATCCCACACTGAATCAGGGCTAGTGTGTGTGAACAAGAAAAAACAACCATGTATGGCTTTGAAGCCAGGTCCAAAAAGACATTAAAATCTGTGGCCTTTAAATATACATTCTGTTGAACTCTATTTGCTAGTATTTTTGTTCATATATTTGCATCTAAATCCTCCATGTAATGTGCATAAGACCTTCTTCACCTAACTCCCCCTGGGTACCAAGGTTATAGTAGCCTTATAGAATTAGCTGGTAACTTCCCTTTTTACTCTGTGAAGTGGTTGAAAATAGATAAATGCTCTTTGTAAGTAAAGTGAGGTGGTGTCTTTGAGGGGTAAGAGAAGGCCAAAGGGACCCTCAATGTTGATTTTATTTCTATCATGACTGTCCTTTTCATGAGAATATTTGCTTTTTTGACATTTTCAAGGTTCATGGTCTTTATTTTTATTTTTAGAAAAACAATTATTTTAGCAAAGTTTTAGACATTTATGTGTGCTTTTACAAATCACCACCAAAGCAAGTGAGATGCCTCACACCTATAATCCCAGCACTCAGTAATTGAGGCAAGAGAATTTCTGCACGTTTGAGGTCAGCCTGAGCTTCAGATTGAAGCCTATTTCAAACCACAAATACATACATATTCAAACTCCACTAAATCTATAGTGGTATCCTCTTTCATTTTGAGTATTATTTGTGTCTTTTTATTTTATTCAGTTTGGAGCCTTTTATTTTGATTCCCAGTTTCCTTCTTTCCTATGAGGTACAGAGGTCCTTATTCTCCCTGACAATCACTAGGGAAACCAGGAATGTTAAACACACAGGCTTATCTCTTCAAAGAAAGAGATGTATGACCCATTTTCCACCCAGAAAGCTAGGAATGGACATGGTTAATAGTCTGGTGACCTCTGCACTAACTGTGTGAGAGACACCATACCAGATCCTCCCCCAAACCTTTAAGATGCCACATGTAGTCAATCTATAAGACCTTTCTTTATGGAAGAGGTCACATGTACTTTGCAAAGAATTTCAATATAGATATACCTTATGTATTATTGTGTACATGGGATTGAGTTAATTATCCCTGGGAAACTCTTCCAAAAGTGCTGTACGTAAACATGCTAAAATAAACTGCTTGGTGTCAGACTCCAGAAGTTTGAACCAACTCCGGCTGAGTCCTGATGAACTGAACTTCCTTCTTGCTTCCCTGGATTGACAATCTGCTGGTTATGGTGCTTGCAGGGACCCCCCACAATATTTTACTCCTTTCTGCTCCTTTTCCTTTTATTTAAGTTCTTATGTTTTATGTGTATGGGTGTTTTACCTGCGTGCATGTCTGGGAATCATGCGTATGCTTCGCTCCCAGAGGCAGCTAGAAAAAGGCATCAGATAGATCCCCAGGAACTGGAGTTGGATAGGTGTGAGCAACCATACTGGGCATTGAAACTAGGTCCTCTGCAAGAGCTAGCCCAAAGGTAATTTTAGATGCATATATTTATTCATAAGCACTATATGTTCTTTTTATTTATTTTTTTCAAATGTATGTTTTCCCATAAATTATAGTTTATCTGAAATTGACATTGCTAATCTAGCATTTTAGGATTGTGATTTGATTACTGTCGAGGCACAAATGTTCTAACCCTCTGTTTTAATTTACTTCATACTTGGTTTATCTTGCCTAAGAAAACTAGAAAACTATGTGCTATGGTCTGAATGTCATTTTTCCCCTACACATTGTCTCAGCACTGCCGTGATAGGGTTAGGAAATGGGGCCTTCGGAGGTGATGAGTCCTTGAAGCTACGCTCCTTGTCCTTATAGAGACCACCCCTCTGAGGAACAACAGGGAAACTCATCTATGAGCCAGAACGAGTACCCCCACCAGACACAACTCTGCTGGTGCCCTGACCTGGGAATTCCCAGCCTCCGGAACCATGAAAAACAAACGCTGTCACCTGTGAGTCTCCCAGCTAAAGACATCGTGCTATTCTAAGCTGAATTCACCGCATCACCACGCCAGGATTGGAAAACAATTTTTTGATCCTATAGTCTCTTACTTTTTGTTTTGTAGTGAACTATTTCTTCAGAGTATGGGTTACTGATTGATTTACGATAACTCTCTCCCTTGTTGTGACCAGGTGATCATGTTTTCTTAGGTTCTCCTAGTTCCCCTCTCCTACAGTCTACCGTCTTGCCAAACTTCCTGTGTTTTCCCTCTGTTACTGACACTACTGAGGATGTTTTCTTCTTTACTTATTTAACACACATAGTAGACCATACATTCTAATGATTCCAAAATGTCTAATAACTTTTTTTGTCCTGGACAACAGCAAAAGAAGCCTTGGTACACCGTAAGCACTGTCCTCGTTGCTGCTTTGGTTTACCCATATCTAGAGTCAGTTTCGAACTTGAAGCAGAACAATTCTTTTTTTGCTACTGTTTTACAGTCAGCGATTTGTAAATGTCGGCCTATATTCTATCAGTTTCTGGGCTCACTGTTTTCTGTTCTGGCTCTTTTCTTAGTGAGGAACAGTCTTTAATCCGTTCAGTATACGTCTTTCTTGGAGACCGTATTTAACGGTGTTGCATTTCTGATCAACTTCTGGCCCACAGAGTCATTTATTTCGTTTTTAAACAAAGTGTCTCTTTGCAACTCTCTTTTTAGATAGCCTGTCTTTGCTGGGGGTTCATAATTTAATAGAAAGAACCCAAGGGGTCACTCGGGACCCAAATCAGAGTTAGTGACTGTTGAGTCTCTGGTCCTTGGAGAAGGACCAAAGCAGTGTCAAGAAAACTTCCCTGAAAGGGGAAAATGGTTGTTTTAGTTTTATGCACGTTACAATTGCAAAATATATTTGGATTTTTTTTCTCCATTGATAGGAATGCTGGGGTGATCACACTTGGTGTGCTGACCCCTGGTGGGGTCTTCAAGCGCTTATTTATGGCTGTTTCTGGAGTCAGACTTGAACGCCTCCAGAGGCCAGACAGGTTATGTAAATATACTAGACAACCCTGGATGAGACAATAGACTGCGGTGTCATCCGGCAAAACTGGATACAGCTGTCTCCAGCAGCAACACGGACCATCGATGTTTTTTGAAAGTTGGCAAATCACACACAGGTGAGCCCCCGAGTGAGCGTTTAATTAGGTCAATCACGCTGGTCCAAATTCCACCCTTCAGTTGCACACAGAAATGTTGTGATGTGGTCACACCCAGAGCTGAGCTGTAAGTTAATGATCAACATCCTTGCGAAGATGTATTCTGACTTCCAAATGTATCATAAACTCATCAGCGCCATGGAGAGCTGTTTCAGTCAAGGAAGGTTAGTTGAATAAAATTAAAACCCAATTCTGATATGATATTTTTTATTTGAATAATAGAATAAGAGTAGACCACATTAAAAAATATCAAAATCAGAGGTATTATGGATGAAAGGTGTATACTTCACTGATATTTAAAAAAAATCAGCTACACTTATTAATTGTAATTGCCAAAGAACACTCACTTAACCTCTGAGAAGCAGACATGACTTATACTTACTTCTCCAGTTCTTTCTCTAGGACGTACATGATGTCTAACTGCTGTCTACTTTTGTGACTCTTTGTAACCAGCATGCCCGGAAAGAATGAGAGTATTCCAGAGACACTTTGCCTCTCCCTTTGACGACCAGGCTATTGAAACAAAGCAACCCAAGAAATTGAAATGTCCCAAGAATCTCATGCTAGGAAAAGAAAAAGACTGGACCAGTAAGAGGTGGGATTTGTCTCCTTGAAAGAGATGTACGACTTGTCACACCGTCTTGTAGAAAACACCGGATTCCAGTGGGCCCTACCCTGACTAAGACCACTCAGCTAGGTATAGCTAAGACCACTCAGCTAGGCATAGCTATGCTCTTGCTTAAACATAAATTCCTGCTGGTGAACTGAAGAGAATAATACTCACTGGATCTCTTTGCTCCTTTTCCCAGCGTGGCAGACCACATGAGTGAATCTTTTTTTTTTTTTTTTTTTTTTTTTTTTTTGTTACTGTTTGACTGGCCTAGTGGATACAAGTAAAGAAAGCTGGCTTATCGGGAATTCCGTGGTTCATCTTGTTAAGTCCCAGGATTTCCCCCTCCCCAGTTCTGTCTCCACTCTGCACATTTTGAGCACCATATGTCTGTCCTATTCTGTGGTCTGAAATTCTTCTGAGCAGTTTGAAATTTTATTTCATTATCATAATGCTGTACTAGACCTGATCTGAGCAGAGTAGGTTCATTCTATCTGAAAACACACATCATCCTATCCTAACCAGAAAGAGGAGAAGAACAAAGAAGAAAAAATTCTTTGATGTTAGTTTCCCCCTTATTTTATCCCTTTCCCTATTTTCTCTGGAATTAATGTAGGCATCCAACATCTTAGACCAATGCTCAATTTTTGCTATTTTTTTCTTGCTTTCTAGTATGCTTTCTTGACTTTATTCTCCAGTTCTGTTGCTGAGTCTTTTATTTTTGTGATGGTATTTTTTATTCTAAAAGCACATCTTTACTCTCTAATACTTTGCGGGAGGGGCTGTTGGGCTGTGTTTTGTTTTATTTTTAATCATGTCTTCTTGTTGGTTCATTTATACTACATATTTTTCTAAAAATTTTTAACTAGAAGCCAGGATGTAGTGGCGTATACCTTTAATCCCAGCACTCAGAAGGCAGGAGGATATCTGTGAGTTTGAGGCCAGCCTGGTCTTCAAAGCAAGTTCCAAGACAGCCAGAACTGTTACACAAAGAAACCTTGTCTCGGGGGGGAAAAAAAGCAAAAAAAAAAAAAAACAAAAACAAAAACAAAAAAAAACAAAAAAAAACAAAATAAAATTTCCCCAAAATTTATTTACTTGTGTATATACTTTAGCTCCATGTGAAAATCAGAGGACAACTTAAGGAGGTTTTTATTTATAAATAAAGTTATTTATTTATGTATTATTTTTATAACAAGCCATCAAAAGTTTAGAGTAATCAACTGTTCTTTGTTTTGGTTTCTCATATGAAAGCTGTCAGGATCAAAATGGAGTCACTTGTGCCAACTCTAACTAAAAGAAGTAGTAATGCCAGAAGGCTGCAAAGGAAGAGAAGTTACATATGGCTACCTAAGAACAGCAGCTATCACAGATGACTTTTCCAGAACTACGACCTTGCACAAAAGCCACCACAACCTTACATAAAAATAATGCTGGCCGGGTGGTGGCACATGCCTGTGACGTCAGCTTCTTAGGAGACTGAGGCAGAGGAAGTGGGAGTTTGAAGCCAGAATGACCAGCTTAGTAAGATTCTGCCTCAAAGTTTAAAAAGGCTAGAGCACTTGGTGAGCATCTGCAAAGTGTTACGTTTGCCCAGTACTGCAAAAACAAAGCAACGAGAAACTAGTTCTGAAAGGGCATGCTCCCCAACATCTCCTGTTCAAAAGTGGACCAAAGAGCCAGGTGGCAGTGGCACACACCTTTAATCCCAGCACTCAGGAGGTAGAGGCAGGCAGGTCTCTGTGAGTTCAAGATCAGCCTGGTCTACAAAGTGAGTTGTAAGACCTCACAGAGAAACCCTGCCTTGAAAAACAAACAGAAAAGTGGACAGATACGACCTTTGTAATTGATCCTGGGAGCCAGAAAGTACTGTGTGCATATGTAGTCATCATTTTCCCCTGCAAACTCTCCTCTTGCTGCATCCTCCTTGAGCATGAACGTGGTTCTACAACATATGTGTCACAATGGCAGTGCGATATTGTTCCCTGATAATATTTTAAAAATTCTTTTCTTTGCATTATTTTTAGGTTGGTATGCATATTTACCTTTAAAAATAGAGATCCAAACAGTAGATGGGAAGCTCTGAATGTGACCTTTGCTGATCGTGACCTTAATTTTCTGAGGCTCTGGTTGGGCCATGGCTTTAGGATGCTCCTGGTGTTAAAGTTGTGTCTCTCACCTTGAGGGAAACTCATTCTTCTCACCCTGCTAGGATGTCCACTGGCTGCCTGGATTCTGGGAGGTGGGGAGGCGGAGAGATCTTTTGGGGAACATGTTGCAAGCTTCATAGTGTGTTAACTTCTATTTATACCTTCTCCCAGCAAAATAATCTGCTCTCAACTTGTTTTGGACCATTTCCCTCCGTCCAGGGTTGAAAGTAAGTCTAGGACCCCTGGTGACGGGAGAGAATCATTTAAAAGGTCCCAGAATGCTTTCAAAGTGAGTATCAACCCATTCCCTGGCTCGTGGCTTAAACTTTCCTTCCATATTAATAGGTTCCTGATGAAATTTAGAACCCAAGAGATGGGAAGGACCAATACAGTAAGTCCAATTGCTACCTGATTTTCTCCAGGAGAAAAACACCAAGACCTGCCTGGCAGATGCTAACCGTGGTCAGAGCTCCCATATGCTTGCTTTGTGTCCGAGGGTTGTTACAACAGGGAACAAACAGAAACGCCTTTACCCCTCCTGTGTTTGTGCAATCTCAGGAGGGAAGCGAGGTTAATGCACGTGTCTGCTCAGCCGAAGCATAAGCAGGATTCTCAGTTCATTCTCTCAGATGAGCTTGAGGGCTTTGCTGATTTGTGTCTCTCATTGATTCAACTTCTTCTAAAAGCGAAACCTTACTTTAGTCCATGTACTGGCTGGTTTCGTGTGTCAACTTGACTCAAGCTAGTCATCAGAGAGAAAGGAGCCTTGGTTGAGGAAACGCCTCCATGAGACTCTGCTGTAGCATTTTCTCAATTAGATATCAACAAGGAGAGCCTTGCCCATGGTGGGTGGAGCCATTCTTGGGCTGGTGGTCCTGTATTCAATAAGAAAGCAGGCTGAGCAAGACAGGACATGTAGACCAGGAAACAGCATCCTCCATCGTTCTGCATCAGTTCCTGCCTCTGGGATCCTTCCCTGTTTGAGCTCCTGTCCTGACTTCTTCCTTTGGTGATGATGAACAGTGATGTGGAAGTGTAAGCCAAATAAACTTTTTCCTCAACTTGGTTTTTTTGGTCATGGTGTTTTGTCACAGCCATAGAAACCCTAAGACAGTCCATAATTTCTTTATCCACCAGTTTTTAGTGTTCTATTTATTATATTGTTTTCTTGTCTTTTCATTCATTTTGTGGCATTTTATTACAGGCTTAAATTAAATGTTTAGTCTGTTCCCTAGTTATAACCAAAAGTATTGAATCCAGAACTTTCTTCACTGGATAACTGCGGACAGTTCCATAGTTATTAATAGCTAACAATTCTATTGGTATAAAATTCTAAGGAGCTTGAGGGCTGGAGAGATGGCTCAGTGGTTAGGAGCACTGCCTATTCTTCCAAAGGTCCTGAGTTCAATTCCCAGCACCACATGGTGGCTCATAACTATCTGTAATGAGATCTGGTGCCTTCTTCTGGCCTGCAGGCATATATTTAGACAGAATACTGTACACATAATAAATAAATAAATTTTAGAAGAAAAAAATTAAGGAGTTTGTATCTTCAGTTGTATTTTCTGAAAGTTTTTGCATTTTTAGAAAAACAATGACATCTTTCTATACAGAATTCTTATTGCCCTTTTTGTTTATTATTGTGTACCCTTGCTTCACTGCCTCCCCAAAAGTAGACCTGTGAGCATTTTACTAAAATATTACTTTTATATTAGTATCAATCTTACATTAAAAATAGTTTTAGTTTTCTGTCAACTTCATAATTACCTTAGGAAAATTATTTTTGTACCCACTGTAAATTTTAAATGGCATAAAACAATATTAAAATGGTGTACACTTTTCTCTTCTGCCTTTCCACATATATGAGTCCAAGGTGTTCATCTAACACGAAGAAGAAAAGTCAGGAAATGGGAATTATTAAGATTCCTTTGTAGAAATGAAGCGCAAAGATGACAGTTTTTCAGTTTCTGACATTCAGATGGGATTTTGCAGTTGAGACCACAGACAACAATGTGTGACAGTTAGCTGAAGACAAATGTCTCTGTGTCTGTTTCGTGCGGCAAATGCTAGGCCTGGCCCAGAAGATTGCAGGAATTCTTCTAGAACTCATAGCAAAATCATTCTGCTTGCCAGGAGAGGATTAGCCAGGAAGGCTTGACACCAAGGGGCAGAGGGGATTAAGCAGAACCGGTATGTAAAAAGTCTGCCTGCCCTTTCTGGCCCTGTGAGGATCAAGGCAAGGGACTAGGGCATGAGACTTCGGGGAAGGTCAAAACGGGGCTGCAGTAACTCCTCTTCCAGCCACACCTAGGTGAGGAAACTAGTGCTGAAATATTGCCGAAGACTCAGTTCCCACATAGGAAGGAGTGGGAGGTGCAGACCAGGCTGCTTTAACAAAGGCGGCACTACTGAAGCCAAGGCAGGTAGTGTAGAGACACAGCTACGGCTGTGGTCTCAACCCGGTTCACTTCCTAGAGGACATGGGGACACTGAGCTGCACTGGACTGGCAAGAAGCAGGTAAAGTCATGGGTGTAGCATGAAAGTGTGACCTCCAGGCAGCTTCAGTAAAACTGAGGAGCAGGGAGGGGCATCAAGGACCAGAGAGAGTCTGGAAAAGCCAACTGTGGGTTTCTCTCTTCCAGAAGTCAGAAGCAGGTATCTGCAGTATGCCCAGAGGATACACGGGACTGCCACAGTTTACCAGTTGACGGCCAGTGGCACCCAAGGTCCAACTTGAGGCCAAGACAATTCTTTGAGAACCAAATGAGTCTCTGAGGATCTTCTGCTTTCTAGATCTGTTCTGGATAGCATGGTGGGCAGTGGATGGCATGGTGGGCCGTGGATGGCATGGAAGACAGTGGAGAACATGGTGGACAGTGGATTGTATGGTGGACAGTGGATGGCACCGTGGACAGTGGATAACTTGGTGGACAGTGGTTGGCACGGTGGACAGTGGATAGCAGGATAGCATGGAAGACAGTGGATAGCACAGTGGACAGTGGATTGTACGGTGGACAGTGAATGGCACGGTGGACAGTGGATAGCATGGTGGACAGTGGATTGTACGATGGACAGTGGATGGCACGGTGGACAGTGGATGGCACGGTGGACAGTGGATAACGTGGTGGACAGTGGAGAGCATAGTAGGCAGAACAAAGGAGACTATGTGAATCCTGTAGACTCATGCCCCCAACAGCAACTTAAGTCGAGCTGTTGCATAAAGGATAGTTTCTAGCCAAATTGGCATAAAAATCAGTTGAACTAAAATTTAAAAGTGTTTTTAGGCTTTCTTATTAGAGAGCCTCACACATCTGAACCTGTCAAATACTCTGAACCAGCCTTCTGGTTGGGACATGGCCTTCATTTTTCTATGTCCTCGAGAGTTCTTGCTCAAGTTTTTCAAGCTGAAATTAAGATGCACACTTACTTTAGGGTGGAGGACCTCGAAGGAATTCGTTTCGGAACATTGTATGCTCTTTTGTCTCCGGCGAGGACCCTTAGATTGTCTTGTCTGAAGCTCTGGGATGTCTTCAATTCCTCAGCACTGGATGGACCACAGTGCTCTCTGAATTGGGATGGCTACAGTCATTCCTGGGTTAGTGCGTGTCTCCTCTCCGTGTCAGCAGCTCTTTTCACGGTGCTGCTTAGCTTGCAGAACGGGTCTTCTGCTGAGAGAGGTCAAGAGAGTGATTTCTAATTTGTTTCAACTTTTGAAATGAAACATGTATGAAATGCTCTTAAACTTGGGGAGGTCTTTCAGCATCTACTGCTTGTTACCTGGTGTTCCTATTTCAGGAACATGGAGTTCATTTTTAAATTCTTTCTCCTCTCCAGTGTTTCTCTCTCTCTCTCTCTCTCTCTCTCTCTCTCTCTCTCTCTCTCTCTCTCTCTCTCTAGTTTTGAACTCCTGGGGTTCTTTACTCTTCAAGCCATTATTTAAGTTGGGAAATATGTATTCCATTCCTTTTGGTGTCTTTATTGACTTGAGACTGTTTTGACAACTTTTTACTTTTCAGAGAATCTTTATTTCTGTAGTCAGAGCCTTTTCCCTGACAATATTGGCTTATTGTTCCAATATCCCTGAATCAGTGAGTCTGAAACACAGTTTTTAAATACTGTGCCATTGTTCTCTGGTTTCTGTGTTAATTCTGTTCTGGAGCCACTTGCTGACTATTTAGTTTGCCATTGTTTTCTGGCTAATCCTACTCAGGGGATTCGTGACTGTCCCCATCCCCACCTAGGATGGTAGAACATAACTGTATTGTAGGAGATACGGGCTTTGGAATGTCCATGGTGGTCAGACTGCAGCAGCTCTTGATATCGTTTTATTCCAGGCAAGGAAATGCGCCTTCTGCCTTCTGAGCTGAGCTGGCAGTAGTCTTTTGTTTTGTTTTGTTTTCCAGACTCTGGCTGTCCTGGAACCAGGTCTGTAGACCAGGCTGGCCTTGTAGACCAGAGATCCGCCTACCTCTGCCTCCCAAATTCTGGGCACTATAACCTTTTATAGGTTTAGGAAGGTGCTATGATTTTTTTTCTTTTCCCATGATGGCTGGAGGGAAATCGCCTAGTAAGGAATCTGTCTTCTATCAAATGACTTATAGGAACTATGTCAGCCCTATTTGAGTCATTCAAGTAGATGCTTATGACTGCTGATTGGAAGTGGAACCTAGTTCTCATTTTTCAAAATTGAGAGAGAGCTTGCTTTCCACACTGGCTGATATACATGGCTGAAGGGCCAGGAGAGGGAGGAACCCACATAGCAGGTCCTTAGGCTGATATATATATATGTGTGTGTGTGTGTGTGTATACATATATACACACACATATATATACACATACATACATACATACTTACATAATAGTATCATGTGGGTCCTAGTGTTATAGATCAGGTCATCAAACTTGACCAGTTGTCTATTATCTGTTGAACCATGTACTGGCCTTCTTGGCGCTTAGACAGGGTCTCACTATTAGATTAATCTGGCCTTGAACTGACAGAAATCTGCCTATCTCTGCCTCCCAAGCGTTGGGATTAAAGGCACGTGCCACCACATTTGGCCCCCTTTGTTTAATTAAATTCTTTCTGTTGCTTTTATTGTAACCTCCTTTGTGGTTTTGGTTCAGAGTTAGTGTATTCCTTAACATGGTTGTGTAAGCCTCTTCATGTATGTAGGGGATTTTTGACAGCTACTACTAAATCAATCTGGATCTACTTCAATTCTTCTTATTGTTTTTGTCTTTTCAAATACAAAGATAAGTTGCCATATACATTTCATGAGCACAAAATTAATAAGACATAAAAATTATACTCTAGACCATAACATTCATTTTCTAGTGGTCAAATACTTTTAGGTGGCCTTCTTTAAGTGACTTGGACAGCTATAGTAAAAGGTAGCCTTCATTTTTTTAATACTACATTGTGTGTGTGTGTGTGTGTGTGTGTGTGTGTGTGTGTGTAACTGTGAGCACGTGACATGGTGCATGTGTAAAGGCACGAGGACTTGTGGGACATAATGGAAGGGGAGCACAGACTCCCATAAGTTGTCTTCCACCTTACGCACTGGCACAAAAATAAAGCAAAGAATATTCCATTTGTGCACAGAAGAAATTTGCAAGCCGGGAGCTACAAGTCCTATCAGAAACCAGTGGTTCTGCCTGAGATGAGTGAGGAGTCAGGACTTCTTAACAAGAAAAGGAGAATAGAGTATACTCAGCTTAGCTGATTTACTGGACAACTGGTAAAGTCCAGCTATTGGAAAGCTGGTACTAATCAGGACAGTCATAAAATTTGAAAGTGTAGAACCTGGTGACTGAACTCAGATCATCAGACATGGTAGAAAGCATCATTGTCCTCTGAAGCATCTTTCTGGTTCAAGGATTGTCTTTTAATAGGTCCTAGATAATACTTCCTGTTATAAAGCAATTGGTGCAAAGAAAGTGATCAATGTGAAGGGAAAGAATGGAATCTACATCTCTCTTGATGTTATGCTAATCAACACATAACACATTATTAAGCAGAACCTGTTAAACCCCTCAGGTTCCTATTTGAAACAATACCAAAAAAGCTTGACCTTATTTTAATGTTTATTTTTCACTGGTATAATACACTACATAATGGCTTCTCCAGAATGCTTATATATCAATCTCCAGAGCACGTGGCTACTCAGCAGCTGTGACTAATTTAAATAATTCTGAGCAGGGAGATTATCCCAAGTTACCTAGTTGGGGCTGACATACTATCCTGGGGGGTCTTCAAAGAGGACACAGGAAGGATAGGAGTCAGAGAGAAAGGTGCAACAGAAGAAGAAGAAGAAGGTGGAGGTGAAGATGCTACATGGCTGCCGGAAGCATCTAAGGCAAGAGAGACTGGAGACTGTAGAAAAGCCAGTGAAGGAAGAGGCAAGAATCCTCCCCCTTGTGCCTCCAAATGTACAAAAAAGCAAAGACAATCGATGGGGTAGTAACTTTCATGTGGGATACACTGAAAATTAGAAAAAACAATAACAAGAGGGGTTTGTGTGGGTCTAGTCCATCCAGGGACTCAGGACACTACCTAGGAGACCTGGGTTTTTATGTAGGAAGTAACTGATACTTAACTGTAGGAATAAATAAATCAAATAAATTAATTATAACTCCATATATACATATATCTTTATAACTGGTGTCATAAAAACATATTTCTGCTAAAATCAAGACATGCAAATATTTATGGCTCCTTATATGTCAGAGTTTCAGCAAGATCCGCTAATCAGTGAGGGAACCAAAGTGTCTAAGATGTCCGGAGTGGGGGCTATGTTTGGAGTGGTACCCTTTGGACTCCCAAGTTCTCTTCTTTATGATGAGGATGTTTTAGCTTGTTCCTGTTGTTATGACAAAATGCCACAAACTGGCAAACTTACAAACAACTGAAATGTATTTGTTGAGGTTCTTGACGGCAGGGAGAGCGAGGCCATGGTACAGGCGGGTGTGGCATCTGGAGCGAACTCACAGGAGGCTTGACACGGGACATTTCCTTGCTGTGTGCTTACAGGTTCTGCCCTCATAACTTAACCTGTTTTTCAAAGGCCTCAGCAATGCAAACATCGTGAGGATCAGGCTTCCACAGGAATTTCTAGAGAAGACAAACGTGGTAGGATGGCTATATTCTGTGGGCACACATTTCCTGTAAAGGAGCTGCCTCTGCTAGGATGCTTTAGTTTAGCTGGGAACAAGAGGTACTCATAGGACTGGAAGTAAAACAGGAAGAATAAGGGGGGCAAACACTGAGAAAATCTTCAAGAATGAAAGAAAATTCTCATGGGAGAGTTAGAGCCAAAAGTGATGGGAGCGGGAGGTTATGGAGGTCACAAAGCATGAGGCACATAAGGTCCAGCTTTCTAAGACAATAGAGCTCACCCTCTGCATCCCTATTATCCCACCGTCTTCTGTCTTGTACGTCTCCCAGCCACTACCGCTTCAGTTGTCTTCTCTCTTTGTCAACTGACTCTACAAAGCCTCTCCTTTTATTTGCTATACAGTCTAGCAAAGACGCTCTTTGCCCAGAGTTTTCCCCCCGGTCCACATTTAACTTTCAGCCTATATACTACCTCTTCCAAAAGGACGTCCTGACCATAGATGCCATTCTAATCTACTCCTGCCGCTCTTCCATGCCCTTTTGCACTCCTCATTCAGAAAACATACTCTTAGGTACTTCTTGCCATGTTTGCTCTGTGATGGCTGTGTGTTTCTCTCCATAATGGGTGTTCTGTAATGCTAAGCTCTTTCCTGTTCTACTCCCTGAACTTCCCAGTTCTTAGAACAAGAGTAGCATACTAAAGGCATACAAAGAAACATCGGGAGACATGTTGCTATCTTAAGCTTTCTCTACTGACAATGATCGATGCTTCTAGTGAGAACCACACAAAACCCTAAAGTTTACACAACTTAATTAGTGATATTCCCAAGTTGTCTATTCCTCCACATAGTAGATTTGTCCCTTGAGACCTGGAAAGCAGCATTGCTTTGGGTTGCAGGTTGGTTGACCGTCTCAACTTCCTACCAGAGGCCTTCCCCTCGCCCTTCTCTCTTCTCAACTTCTTGGTCATTCTGGGTCTAATAGGAGACAGATTCCAAACAGTAAACTATCCACGCCTAGTTTAACATGGAGAATTACTATTTAAATGATTTAACACAAGGAACCTTTCAGCGACTATGGGAGAATAACCATGAAACGAGAGAACTCGGCTGGACACTCTAGGACTTGGGCAGAGTACGTAAGGACAAACTCTCAAATACGTTGGGGTTCAGCCCTCTCTGTGAAGAGGGGATAGAAGGGGCACCTGCTTATTCCTGCTCACAGACAGGTAGGAGCAGTCCTCTGGCAGCTGGTGAGCCCAGGGTTGTGGGGCGCTGTAGAGGGGATACATGCTACAACGGGATCAAAGCCTCAACAGACACTGTCTGTGCTCAGAAAACCTGAACAAAGTTCCCAGCTTTGGGCCAGTGGAGGCAGGTGGTAAGTTGACAGAAGGAACTGGGCCTGCAGAAGGGGTTGGGGTATCAATGCAGACATTGCTGGAATCAGGTACTAGAGGCAGCATCCTGTTAACTTAGTGAGCTTCCACACGTGGCCTTACCCAGGTAGCTCCAAAAGTTATACTAGAACTACTTAAAATGCTTCTCTCTCTCTCTCTCTCTCTCTCTCTCTCTCTCTGTGTGTGTGTGTGTGTGTGTGTGTGTGTGTGTGTGTGTGTGTATAGTATGCTGAGAAAGGGGTGGGGCAGCAGCAATTTTGTTTGGGTTGCATCTCTCTCTCTCTCTCTCTCTCTCTCTCTCTCTCTGTGTGTGTGTGTGTGTGTGTGTGTGTGTGTGTGTGTGTGTGTGTATGTGTAGTATACTGAGAAAGGGGTGAGACAGAAGCAATTTTGTCTGGGTTGCAGCTCTGGACTGGCAGTATCTGATAAGCTTCTGAACCAACATTAAGGGCTTAATACCAGAGCTAGGGCTGGAGAGATGACTCGACCGTTAAGAGGATCAGCTGCTCTTCCAGAGGACCTAGCTTCAGCTTCCAGCAACTACATAGTAGCTAATGACCACCTGCAACTCCAGTTCCTGGGGATCTGACTCCTTCTGGGTTCTGGTGGCATTGCACACACACACACACACATACACACACACACAGTGCACAGACACAGAAATAAATCTTTTCTCCCCTTTTATTTTTTTTAAGAAGAAAAACTATCTTTTTCTTTATACATACCAATCCAAGTTCCCACTTCCTCCCTTCTTCCCATTCCTTCCACATGCCATCCGGACCAACCCTCATCCACTCCTCAGAGAGGGTAAGGCACATTGCTTTGGGGAAGGTCCAAGGCCCTCCCTACTATATCTAGGCTGAGCAAAGTACATATCCAAAGAGAATGGGATCCCAAAAAAGCCAGTACATGCAGTAGGGATAAATCCTGGTGCCACTACCGGTGGCCCTTCAGTCTGCCCCAGCCATGCAACTGCCAACCACATTCAGAGGGACTAGTTTGATCCTATGCTTTTTCCTTCCCAGTCCGGTTGGTTTTGGTAAGTTCCTTTTGGCTCAGGTAGACTGTTTCCTTGGATGTACCCATCATGGTCTTGACCTCTTTGCTCATATTTTCACTCCCCCCACTCTTCAACTGGACTTTGGGAGCTCAGTTCAGTGTTCTGATACGGGTCTCTACTTCTGTTTCCATCAGTTGCTGGATGAAGGTTCTTTGGTGATATTTAAGATATTCAGTAGTTTGACTATAGGACAAGGCAAGTTCAGGCCTCCCTCCTCTATTGCTTAGGGTCTCAGCTTGGGTTATCCTTGTGAATTACTGGGAAATTTCTCTAGGTTCAGGTTTCTTGATAACCCCATAATGGCTGCCTCAACCAAGATATCTCTTTCCTTGCTCTCATCTCTGTCCTTCCTCTATCTCAACAATCCCATTTCTTCAAGTTCTCCTCACCCCTCCCCATGTCCCCTCCTATTCCCCTTTCTCCCTCCCTCCTCCCCGCAACCCCATGCTTCCAATTTTGTCAGGCAATCTTGTCTATTTTGACTCTTCAGGTGGATCTATATATGTTTTTCTTAAGGTTCACCCGATCACTTAGCTTCTCTAGGATCATGAACTATAGGTTCAATATCCTTTGTTTATAGCTAGCTCACTTATGAGTGAGTATATACCATATTCATCTTTTTGGGTCTGGGTTACCTCACTCAGGATAGTGTTTTCTATCCATTTGCATGCAAAATTCAAGATGTCGTTGTTTTTTACCGCTGAGTAGTACTCTAATGTGTAAATGTGCCATCTGTTTTTTTTAATTCATTCTTTGGTTGAGGGGCTCTAGGTTGTTTCCAGGTTCTGGCTATTACAAATAATGCTGCTATGAACATAGTTGAACAAATGATTGTAGTATGATTGAGCATCTTTTGAATATATGCCCAATACTGGTATTGCTGGATCGTGAGGTAGGTTGATTTCAAATTTTCTGATTGCCATACTGATTTCCAAAGTGGTTGTACAAGTTTGCATTCCCACCAGCAATTGATGAGTGTTCCCCTTACTCCACATCCTCTCTAGCATAAGCTATCATTGATGTTTTTGATCTTAGCCATTCTGACAAGTGTAAGATGGTATCTCAAAGTTGTTTTGATTTGCATTTCCGTGATGGCTAAGGATGTTGAACATTTTCTTAAGTATCTTTTGACCACTTGTGATTCTTCTATTGAGAATTCTCTGTTTAGTTCAGTACCCCATTTTTAATTGGGTTATTTAGAACTTTGATATCTAATTTCTTAAGCTCTTTATATATTTGGAGATCAGTCCTTTGTCTATGTGGGGTTGGTGAAGATCTTTTCCCCTTCAGTAGTCTGCATTTTTGTCTTTTTGACTGTGTCCTTTGCTTTACAGAAGCTTCTCAGTTTCAGAAGGTCCCATTTATTTATTGTTGCTCTCAATGTCTGTGCTACTGTGCCATTTAGGAAGTGGTCTCCTGTGTCCATGCATTGAAGACTACTTCCCACTTTTACTCTTCTATCAGGTTCAGTGTGGTCGGATTTATATTGAGGTCTTTAATCCATTTTGACGTGAGTTTTATGCATGGGGCTAGATATGAATCTATTTTCATTCTTTTACATGTTGACATTCAGTTATGCCAGCACCATTTGTTGAAGATGCTTTCCTTTTTCCATTGTATAATTTTAGTTTCCTTGTCAAAAATCAAGTGTTCATAGATGTGTGGATAAATATCTGGGTCTTTGATTCGATTCCATTGGTCAACCTCTCTGTTTTTTTTGCCAGTACCAAGCTGTTTTTATTATTGTTGCTCTGTAATAAAGCTTGATATCAAGGATGGGGATGACTCTGGAAGTTTCTTTATTATAAAGGATTGCTTTGGCTATCCCAGGTTTTTTGTTTTTCCATATGAAGTTGATTATTGTTCTTTCAAGGTCTGTGAAGAATTGTGTTGGAATTTTGTTGGGGATTGCATTGAATCTATAGATTGTTTTTGGTAGGATGACCATTATCATTATGTTGATCCTACCTATCCAAGAGCATGGGAGATCTTTCCATATTCTTGTATCTTTTTCTATTTCTTTCTTCAAAGACTTAAAGTTTTTGTCAAATAGGTCTTTTACTTCTTTGGCTAGTATTACTCAAGACATTTTATGATATTTGTGGCTATTGTGAAAGGTGATGTTTCTCTGATTTCCCTCTCAGCTTTTTCAGCATTTGTGTATAAGACGGCTACTGATTGTTTCTTTTGAGTTGATCTTGTATCCTGCCACATTACTGAAGGTATTTATCAACTGTAGGAGTTCTCTGGTAGAGATTTTGGGGTTACTTATATATACTCTCATATCATCTGCAAATAATGAAAGTTTGACTTCTTCCTTTTCAATTTGAATCCCTTTGAATTTCTTTTGTTGTCTTATTGCTATAGCCAGAACTTCAAGAACTATGTTGAAGAGACATGGAGAGAGTGGACAGCCCTGTATTGTTCCTGATTTTAGTGAATTCACTTTGAGTTTCTCTCCATTTAATTTGATGTTGACCATTAGCTTGCTGTATATTGCTTTTATTATATTTAGATATGTTCTTGTATCCCTGATCTCTCTTATCATGAAGAGGTGTTGGATTTTGTCAAATGCTTTTTCAGCATCTAATGAAATGATCATATGGTTTTTTCTTTCAGTTTATTTATATGATGGACTACATTGATAGATTTTTGTATGTTGAACCATCCCTGCATCTCTGGGATGAAGCCAACTTGATCATGGTGGATGATTTTTTTTGATGTGTTCTTGGATTTTGTTTGCCAGTATTTTATTATTTTTGCAACCATGTTCTTAAGTGAAATTGGTCTGTAATTCTCTTTCTTGGTTGAGTCTGTGTGGTTTTGGTATCAGGGAAACTATAGCTTCATAAAAAGTTTGGCAATATTCCTTCTGTTTTTATTATGTGGAACACTTTGAGGAGTATAGCTCTTCTTGGAAGTTCTGGTAGAATTCTGCACTAAAACCATCCATCCCTGGGCTTTTTTTGGGGGGGGGGAGTTTTTGATGACAGCTTTTATTTCCTTGCAGTTTATAGGTTTATTTAAGTTGTTTACCTGGTTTTGATTTAATTTTGGTATATGGTATCTCCCCAGAAAATTGTCCCATTTTTTTTACGTTTCCCAATTTTGTGGAGTGCAGGGTATTTTTTATTATGATCTAATGATTCTCTGAATTTCCTCAGTGTCTGTTATGTCCCCCATTTCATTTCTGATTTTATTAATTTGAATGTTCTCTCTCTGCCCTTTGATTAGTTTGGATAAGGGTTTGTCTATCTTGTTGATTTTCTCAAAGAACCAGCTCTTTGTCTCATTGATTCTTTGTATTGTTTTCTTTGTTTCTATTTTATTCATTTCATTCCTTGATTTGACTATTTCCTATCTTCTACTTCTCCTGGGTGAGTCTGCTTCTTTTTGTTCTAGAGCTTTCAGGTGTGTTGTTAAGTCATTAGTGTGAGTTTCTCCACTTTCTTTATGTAGGGACTCAGTGCTATGAACTTTCCTTTTGGCACTGCTTTCATAGTGTCCCATAGGTTTGGGCATGTTGTGCCTTCATTTCTGTTGAATTCTAGGAAGTCTGCAATTTATTTCTTCCTTGACCCAGGGGTGGTTCAATAGTTCACTGTTCAATTTCCATGAGTTTGTAGGCTTTCTGCAATTAGTGTTGTTGTTGAATTCTAACTTTAAACCATGGTGATCTGATAAGACACAGAGGGTTATTCCAATTTTTTTTTTATATCTGTGGATGTTTGTTTTGTTTGTTTGTTTCTGTTTGGTTGACTTGTCCATTGGCAAGAATGGAGTGTTGAAGTCTCCTACTATTAGTGTGTGGGGTTTGATGTGTGATTTAAATTTTAGTAGTTTTTCTTTTACATATGTGGCTGCTCTTGTATTAGGGGCATAGATATTCAGGATTGAGACTTCATCTCGATGTATTGTTCCTGTTATGAGTATAAAGTGTCCTTGTCCATGTCTTCTGATTGATTTTAGTTTGAAATCTATTTTGTTAGATATTAGGACAGCTACACCTGCTTGTTTCTTAGGTCCATTTGATTGGAAAACCTTTTCCCAACCCTTTACTCTGAGTAGTGTCTGTCTTTGGGGTTGAGGTATCTTGTATACAACAGAAGGTTGGATCCTGTTTTCATATCCAGTCTCTTAGCCTGTGTCTTTATAGGTGAATTGAGTTCATTGATATTAAAAGATATTAATGACCAGTGGTTGTTAATTCCTGTTATTTTTTGGTAGTAGTGTTTGCGTGTTTTCCTTCTTTGGGTTTTGCTGGTGGGAGGTTATCAGTTGTCTGTGTTTTTGTGGGTGCAGTTAGCTTCTTTGGGTTGGGGTTATCCTTCTAGTAATTTCTGTAGGGCTGGGTTGTGGATACATATTGTTTAAATTTGGCATTGTCATGGAATTTTTTTTTCTCCATCGATGGTGAATCAAAGCTTTGCTGGGTATAGTAGTCTGTGCTTGCATCCGTGGTCTCTTAGTGTCTGCAGCACATGTATGTGCCCATGACCTTCTGACTTTCATGGTTTCCACTAAGAAGTTGGATGTAATTCTGATAGGTTTACCATTATATGTTACTTGACCTTTCTCCTTTGCAGCTCTGAATATTCTTTCTTTCTTCTGTATGTTTAGTGTTTTGATTATTATGTGGCGAGGACTTTTTTTTTGGGGGGGGAATCCAGTCTATTTGGTGTTCTGTGTTTCTTGTATCTTCATAGGCATATACTTCTTTAGGCTAAGAAAGTTTTCTTCTATGATTTTGTTGAATATATTTTCTGTGCCTTTGAGCAGGAGCTCTTCTCCTTCTTCTATCCCTATTATTCACAGGTTTGTTCTTTTCATGATGTCACAGATTTCCTGGATGTTTTGTTTTAAAAATTTCTTGGATTTAATGTTTTCTTTGACTGATGAATCTATTTCGTCTATAGTATCTTCAACACCTGAGATGCTTTCTTCTATCTCTTGTATTCTGTTGGTTATGTTTGCCTCTGTAGTTCCTTTTTACCCAAATTTTCCATGTCCTGAATTCCCTCGGTTTGTGGTTTTTTTTATTGCCTCTATTTCAGTCTTAAGTTTTGAAATGTTTGCTTCACCTGTTTGTTTTTCTTGGTTTTCTTTGAGGGTTTTATTAATTTCTTCCAATTTTTTATTTTGTCTTTTCCTCCACTTAAGGGAGTTTTTCATTTCTTCTTTAAAGGTCTCCATCATTTTCATAATGATACATTTAAAGTCAATTTCTTCTGCTTCTTCTGGGTTAGTATGATCAAGTCTTCCTGTTGTGTGACCACTGGGTTCTGGTGTTACCACGTTGCTTTTTAGGTTGTTGGATGAATTGTTGCACTGGTGCCTACCATCTCTTCTTTCAAATGAGACCGGCAGCGTCTTTGCATCTTGGTCCAATCCTTGCAGTGACTGTCTGAGTCTTTGGGAATTGTCCTTGGTCTGCTCTGTACTGCCAATGTCTGTGTCTCAGGGAGCCACTGAAGTCTCTCTATGCCTGTTCTCCTGGTTTTCTCTCCTGGTTCGCTCTCTTGGTTCCCTCAGTGTTGTAGCAAGTTGTGTTTCAGAGTTCCACCGAGGTTGCAGGAGGATAGGTGAGTTTGAGGGTGGGATGGGGCTAGTAGCTTGCAGGGTCTGAAGATGGTGGTGGGTATTGGGGCAGCCTAATTACAAGAAACTCTCCTGCTGGCTGGCTAGAGAAACCAAGGGAGTTGGGGGAGGAGCCTGGGGTTTTGTCCCACTGTGGAGGTCCTGGAGAGTGAGGTGTCCGGCCGCGTGGCTGTTCACTTACCTCTTAGTTTCCTCAGTATTTTAGCAGGCTGTGTTTCAGAGTTCCACTGAGGTTGTAGAAGGATAGATGAATTTAGGGGTGTGATGGGGGCTAGTAGCAAACAGGGTTCCATTGTTGGATACACTCTATACTGCTGTTTATTACCACAGGTCTGCAGTGCTCATGATGAAGGCCCCAAGTGGAGCCATGTGCCTGCTAACTGTGGTTTGAATGATGAACATCTTCCACAGGCTCAGGTGTTTGAATGTGCAGTTTGGTGAAAGTGGTGCTGCTTGTGGTTTATGGACGCTTACAGTGTTTCTCAATCCTCTGTAACTTTAAGCCCTAATTAATTTTTTTTCTCTGCACATCACTTTCAGTCATGGTGTTTTATCGCAGCAACAAAAAGTAATGGAGACAGCTAATAAAGTCAGATCTTCTTTGTTCTGCCAATGGCTCCTCACAGCCAACAGCCAGATGGGCCACTGCAGTCAGTAACTCTAATCTAGAAATAAATCTTGAAAGGAGAAAACCCATAGCTAGAGAAAGCTATACTTTGCTGGAGGAACTGCCTGAGTGAAAGGCAGTTTGTGAGCCAGCAGAGCTGGAACCTGACCAGAAGTTCTCCTTGCTTCCCTGTGTGGCTTCTATATGCCTTCCACGAACACAGCTGGATGTCAGGTTAGCAGGGAAGAGACTGTCCTCAAGAACACAGGTGGCCAGTACACTTGGAGGAAGGTAATGCATCATGGGTGTGCAATGCCTTCGAAAGTTCTTCCAGCACTTGGACTTTAAATGACACCCACACAGTGATGATTCCAATAACTGCACTTCCAGTCCATTCCCTTTTCCCAGGCCCCAGGAGCAGAGTCAGTGGACTCTGACCATAGACATAGCAAGGCTCCCCACTGACCTCTTGATTTCCCTCTCTCAAAATAATCAATTTTCTCATATATTTAGAACTACTCCAAAAGAAAGTCTACTAAGTAAACAAGTGGGGACTGGAGAGATGGCTCAGTGTTTAAGAGCACTGACTGCTCTTCCAGACCCACATGGCAGCTCACAACCGTCTGTAACTCCAGTTCCAGGGGACTGGGCATAGGCATTCATGCAGGTAGAACACCAGTGCACGTTACATAAAAATATATTTAAAAATCAATAATAAATACACACGAAGAGAAATTAAATAAAATCACTTAAAACCTACTAAAAAGAACATGGCAAACTTGATTACAGCCTCTTAACACCAAAAGCCTTTAAGTGACATCTTTCTTTCCCACATTCCAGGTACTGTTGGGCAAAGCCCATGGTCTCACAACAGGCACTTCTTAACCTGATCCCAGCATTGATCTGCTTTCAGCTGGAGACTGTGGCAATAGCCATGCCCCGGCAACCCCTGCCATGGAGTAAAAGCTGCAGTCCTCCTTGTAGACTTCACAGCCTTGTACTTTGGAGTCCCTCCCTGTTGTCTGCTCATCCAGCCCCCTTCTTGTATTCTGCTCCTCGGATGCAGACCTCCCCTAGTCCTCTCCAGATAAGGCAATGGCCCATCTTCTTTCATTGCCACAACTTTCTTGTGTCTGACCTGACTTCCTCAAGGCTCCCCAAAGCATCACCTTTCCATTAAGACTTACTTTCGCCACCTTGTTGGAAGTGATAGCTTACCCTTTCCACCATGCAGTTTCTCCTCATTCTTTTGAGCTCTTCATTTGCCATCATAGCATGTCCACAAAACTCTACCCATGTCATTCCCTAATTCTCAGCATGCTCTTCTTGTTCAAGGGTTTTGTTTTTCGTTTGGTCTATTTTGTTCCCTGTTGAATTCCAGTTCCTAAATTCTAATACAGAGAGTACCAAAGTGCCAAGTAGGGTAAAATGAATTCTATGGAAAACAAAATGTTAGTGCAATTTATATTCCATTACACTCATATCTTTACATGAGTGTAAATTTAGGCTATGTAAAACACACAAATTAAATAATAGATTGGAGATATTTGTTTTACAACATCCCAGTTATACCACACTATCATACCACCACAGAGACAACTTCCAAAGAGTTTTTTGTATGCACTTTGTCTTGAACAAGTAAAGCATGAACTAGAACTTGATGAGAATCACCTGCACTCTGTCTCCTTTCGACTTCACTCCTTTTTACAGGCCCTTTTAAATCTAGACTGAACTTTATAAAAAGTTAGATTCAACCCTAGTGCGACTATTTAGTTACATAGTTGCCTAAAAGTGGGATATCAGAAATTATGACAGGAATGTGAGTCATATCAACCTCTGGTTGCAATGGATAAAAAGAACACTTTTTGTAAAGATGAAGATTTCTTATATTCATGCATTTGTAGTACACTTTTTTTAAAAGCAAAGTGAGGTATAAAATTTGATACATATAACAAGGGAAATTAACTTACATAATTACTTAGTACGTTTATTGTAGACTTCCAGGTATGTGGGTTTGTATGTTTGCACACATTTTTTTGGGGGGGTAGAATTTGTTGGTATTTCATAATGGTTCCTTAGGAAGTTAAGAAAAAAAACTAGGGTTTAAGGTCATTTTATTAGTCTGATATCCAATCAACTGTTTATGTAATACAACATAGCAAAAAAAATCCTTTGCCCATCAGATATCTATTAACTTTTAAGATCTGTTCTCTAATCAAGCATATACAAATACACCCAGACCCATGTACTCCAGTACATAGACATGCATGTTCAAAAGCACTGACACAAAACTTGTATAATTGTTTTATAACTATTTTAATACCTCATAATTTGGTGATGACTGTACAAAGCAGGGAAAAAGGAAGTTACACTAGCTTAAAAATAAAGGGCACCTTAATCTTTAGTTAATTTCTAAGTGAATAGGTCAGTTGGTCAGAGTATTATATAGTGATGTTAATGAGCAGTTTAGGTTCAGACGCAGGGTTACTAACTTTACAGAAGTGGGGACACCCAACCTATTTCATCATCATCACCACTTATGCCTGGCAATGCTTAGGCATGCACGGGCGACCTGTTTATGGTAGTTCTCCAGCTGGAGAAGGTAGGATGAGTAGGAAGTAAGCAGTTACTGCAAACTGACATGCAGGCACCACACTAAGAACTGTTTCAGTGAGAGCATGCCACCTGCTTCTTAGTAAATCAAAGCTTCAATCTTCTAGATGAGGTACGTCACAGATGAAAAATAACCTCCCATCAGAATTGCAATGTTCCTGCCCCCAACTGCCACTGAATCCTGAGGCTAGAAAATGGAGTCATGAATAAGTCAACAACAGGCTGCATTTTCATGGAGGCTGAGAACAGCACCGTCTACTGAGTAGTCTATGAAGGGCAGGTACAACCGTAGGGGCTGGAAGGTGGTGTTAGAGCTAGGGGAATCTCTTGATTCTTTAACCTTGAAAACTGATTTTAAAAACTTGTAGGTTTTATATACTTAAATTATGCAATATATGGTGACAATTTGATGAGGGAGCTAATACCTATTTAACTTTTTATTGGATAATTCTATGAAAGCTCATTGTTGAAAAATAACCCAAAACGTACACTGGGGAATTAGGGAATCAAGAGTATGACATTCTTCTGGAAGTTACTTTAATGTTAGATCATGTAGACACTCTTCAAACCAAAGGCTAAAAATAGAATCCCTTCAAGTCATCTTGATTGTTAATGGCCAGGTCAATGGTTTATACTTATGATCATAATTTCCAAAATTGACTATACAAATTTCAATTTCTGCTACCCAGACTAGGTCACCACATAACCCATGGTTCTAGTAGAACAAATTCCAAGCCCATTCAGTAAGCACTTACTTTTTACTTAGCCATCTAATACTGCTACCTAAATTTGGACTAGCAGAAGTCTTTAAGCAGAGTTTCTAAGCTCACTTTCTCTTAGTGACAGTGCTTAATTCAGACACCATAGTTGTCTCCCTACTGTAAGGTGCCATGACTGACATTACTCTCCGAAAGACAACTTGGCTGTGACGAATGTGACGGGATAACCCCATTTTGTTATAACATTCCTTGAGAAACATGCTGCTTTAACCAATTTAAGTCTAGTAAATACAAGAAGGATATTAAAGGGTCTTGGAACTTGCTTATCATGTGAATATTATTACTTAATTAATGAAACTGGTAGTTTAAAAATAACCTAAAAAACGTTTCCCAAACATAGCTGTCCCAGAGCCTCACCATGCACCTATAAATGCATTGTCTTCAGATGGGCAACTCCTCTACCCCAAGCTTTCCTTGGATGTTGGTGAACAATAAGGGTAAAAATTTAGGCCTGGCTACTCTTCTTGAGCTTTTAGTTTGTAGAAGACTTCTCCAACCCTGGTAACAACCAATAAACCTTCACTCCCTTGAAATGGACTGTTCCTTTAGTGGGCTAAATTCAGCTGAATATGGACACCTTCTAACAAATAGTAATTTTGCTTAAAAAACGCTTTTCTTAGGAATATTGCAAAAACATTTCGGGAATCTCTGAAACTGGACCAAGATCTTCACCAGACTCTCCACCACACCTTTCATTTAAACATCAGTCACAATGTCTTCTTGTTTTATTACATACATGCTGTGCTGCTTGCTGCATCAGAACACACTGAAATTGTCTTTACTTTACTCTATACCATGCTCTTTAGCCAAACTTCTCACTCTTGTTTCATCTCTATCTTTAAAACATCAGGTTAGTAGTTACTTCACAAATCTAAGCTAACATAGAAAATTAACTCCATAGGTATTGAGATCTGACATTGAGCATTTTATGCAAACAACAGTAAAGAATATATACCAAGATACACATTACAATTTTATATGCATACTGTTTTAGTATCAAGGCACTGTAAGTCAACACAAACTTTTACCAAAATATATGCTAAGAAAAATTTGTAAAATCCAAATTCAACTTCTACATATCACTGGTTCCTGGAGATGGAACATGAATAATCATTAAAAAAACACAGGCTTTAGAATGAACACAAGCTTTAGAGCGAGACTTGTGTCCAAATTCTAGCACTACACTTAGTGGGATTTGGCACACATTTCTTTTTCCAGACTTTTTCTTGTTTTTCTGATTTTAAAATCAGCAAAAGAAACTGGGTCCTAGAAGTTGCAGTGATGTAAGCAACAGCAAGTTTGTGTATTCATCTTTTAATACATGTAAATCAACATACGGTTGGCACACTTCATTTCCATAAAATTCTGCCCCATACACACTAATTGTAGTAAGATTATTTACCCTATTCCCAGGGAGGGGGGACTACTTTAGAAGAAATTTTCACCCAAACTAAAACTTCATTAAGTAGACTGTAACAAGATTATAAATGATATGAAAATAACATTTACCATCAATTTACAGCTATGTATTTCAAATTTTTTAAAAGGTAATATATTCTACCTTCAGATGGCCTTCAGAATTAAAACACAATGAAGATGAAAGAAGAACGTGGCTCTGAGCTAAGAAGTAATGAAAATGGTATACTGAATAGAATCTTAGAGCCAACAAGGTCTCTATACTGTTCACTTACACAAGAGCAGACTTGGTAATTACCAGTTGTACTAAATGTACCAAATAAAGCTCCTAAAGTGGTACTTGAAGGCGCCACCTTAAGTTTTCCAGGTAAACTGTCTACATGCTTTTGTTGATGCTGGAGTGAATTTTGCTGCACAAATTTTAATATAGGAAGCTCAATGCTTCTAAAACCTGCTACACTTGGGGCTTCAAGTGCCATATCCCCCCCCCCCCCCAGATCCTGCTAAAGCATTCATTCAGAAATCACAACAGGGGAAAAAAAAATCTGCAGAATCACAATCTTTGCACTGCAAGAACTATGCACATTAAAGTTTTACGCTATGTGAGTTGTAAACTTTATTAGAATGTTGAAACTTGATTTCATTAACTAGAAACACAGCACACAAAACTAGGAGCTTCTCATGTACTTTAAGTCTAACACTTCAAGGCATTTCAGCATGGGACGCTTAGGAACAAGTTAGACCCAACTATCAAGAATGAAATGACTTACGTCAAGTTACCAATGTTCCATTTAAATATTCTGTTCAAGTTCTCCCAAGAGCTAGCTTCATGACCAGTTATTATATTGTCATTTTGTGTCCTATACCTTCTGGATTTGGTATAAAAAAAAAAACACAATGCAATAAGGAGTTTGTAAAATATGATCACTTACCTTGTAACCCCCACACTAAGAATTTTAGAGTTTATTTTCCTTTAAATGGACATTTTCCAAAATAGTAGTCATCGTTATCCTTGCTTCTTGTCTGATGTTGGCATCAGCAAATATTGGCCAACAAAAACATGCAGAATTCTACTGATACATTTCCACGTTACATCCATTGCTTCATGCAAATGAAGTACACAGTGACAGATTTAAATGGATATCCATACCCATTTCACGGGACATAAACAAGCTCGAGTCTTAGCTTATAATTAAACTAAGGTCCAAATGGCTTAGGCATTTTTTAGCAGTTACCTTGAATAACACTGGTATAATAGTTATGTCAAATGATAAGACAACTAAATGGACAACAAACTGTTCCCACAAAAGTCACCCGTGACTTGACCATTTCTGCTCTTGTGACTAGAAGATTTATAATTTCACTTACACCACCCCTTTCTTACATTTTCCATTATCAATAGAACACAAAAATAGTTACTAAATGAAGTGCCACCACACAGTGTAACATGTTACAAATAATACACAGAGGCTTTTCTTCCAAGACTGCAAGAACCTTATGTTGTGTAAAACATAACATAAATAATTAGGCTACTTTCAAAGGACAGTTGAGAGACAAGAGCAAAATCTTGTATTATTTGTTTAAAGTGAATACTCAAAATTAAACCCAAAGAAGCATTGTATAGAATTAACAAAAAACATTAATACCCAAGTAGCGGAATTAGGTATTCAGAAGCCCAAGATGTCAGTCAGGGTACTAGTTTTGGGAAATGTACACATTATTTATAAGAGCACTGGTTCTTAGCTAAGTCTCCCCATCCATCCAGCATATTGAGAAAACAGAAGTCAACAATGCTTCACTGTTAAAGCTTTCCAGGTTTTGAAATGGTGCCTCCCTGCTCAGTACTTACAATGCCCCATATATGCATCCCTTCAATTCCCTGGTTAAATTCACTGACATAAAGAATCCTTGCTATCATAACCATTTTCTTTTTATTTTGTGAGGCTGTTTCCTAATTGTAATAAATTTTCAATTTTTAAATTGACAACTTAAAAATAAATTGCTGTCCTTATGAAAAACGACAGCAAAAAATTACAACACAACAATTAATGAACAGAGGTGACATCATTTTTGTAGCTGGAAAAATTATCCATCTTCCCTAAAATTCGAGTCACAAAAAATTTAGTCACATTATTTTTTCAAAACATTAAAAGTAGATATAAATGTCAATGACCTATTGCTGAGGAGAAACATCAAAATGCATCACAAGAATTTGGTAAGGTAGCAGAAGTAGCATTCCCCAGCAAATCTACTTTAACCCAGAAGCAAGCATCTAGAAGCACAAGTATCAAATCTTTATGTCCCTACACATACGCTAGACCTGATCTATACAGCCATACAGAAGATGACATCAATGAAATTTTAATGGTTTGAGCTAGTACTTTGTTTTTAATGTCTGACTTAGGAGACTTCATAACAGAAACTTTCAAAGCATCCTCGATTGCTGACAACCAGAACTGTCCTTACTTCCAAAGTGTTAAAGAGCAGCTTCCTTAGTGAAAAATCCAAATTACCAGAAAGCAACTCTTCAGCATCCTGTGGTACCTGTGTAAGCACAGCAATGTCCATATTACAACATCTTCACTGTCTCATGTAAAGGTGGGAAACATGTAGAAACCAAGACCATAAGGTTTAAATTGTACAACACAATAAAAGCAATTTAAATGAAATAAAAGCATATTTGCAGACCTAAAAGGGAAATTATAATCCAAGACGCATGGGGAAAATATTTATGTGGAGTTTTTAATCCATATTAAAATTCAGTTACTGTAACTTCACCATCAACGTAAACAGAAACCATCTTCTGAGACATACATTCTAATAAGCATAGCAACAGTATTGATGTTCAATGGGGAGTTGGTTACTTGAAATCAGTAACATTTCATTTTTCTGACAGAAATCTACAGTGGTTTCCCCCAATTACATATCTAAAACATTACCTTGTAAGAGAGAAAAAAAAGAGTGAAATTAAATAAATTGCAAGATAAAAATACTCTGACGTTAAAGCAAACTATAATCCTTGGCAGATCAATGGGGTAGGAAACAACTTCAGTGATAGTTAGAAGCACAGAGCAATGGACACAAATCTCCAGCACAAAGCACATCTCTGAAAACATGAAAATGACTCTTCAGGACAACAGAGAGCTAAATACCCAAGAATCATCACATTTGAAAAATATTGCTTAATCACTTTCCAAAACACAGCTGCAAGAACTGAAGACTTCCTTCAAACTACCAAGTTAATCTATTTATTGCATTTTTAGATTGTATTTTGAAACAATGGTGTACCAGTTTCACCAAAATATATATTTAAACTGTGTGCATGTGTGTGTGTGTGAGAGAGAGAGAGCAAAAGAGATATGGGGGCTAAGTTATTTATAAACAAAGGGTAGAATGTATGTGCTTTTCAAAGGGACTGAATTAAATATAACCAGCTGCCACCTTTGTGCTCTGACATATTTGAGTTAGTGTGTAAGTGAATACTAAATTCGTTTATTTTTTGTCTACAATAAATGAAATAAAAACACCACCCTATACAATCCACTATTAGCAGTAAGTACAACAGCAAAAAATTATTGTACAATTTATACATACTAAAATATTTTCTTTCTCTAGAAATAACTCAGAGCAAAACCTAGTCATCTTAGAACTTATTTTGGAAAACCTCAAATTACAATAGGGACAAAACAACTCAGGGTATGTACTCATGTCCAAACAAAGGGTCTTGGTCATAAGGCTGGAAGATTAATAAGTGCAAGTGGTAGGATAAAGCATGCGCCAATTGTACGCCTGGTCTTTGTATATTTATCAAACCTTTAAACAATACCAGCTAAGGAAATGTCACAAGCAGAGCAAGAAAACTGGGAACTTTGTATTTCTTTTGCCATTTTTGCTACCCAACTTACACAATGCGCAAAGTGCTAATAAGCAACACTACAGAAACACATTTACATCAACACTGAAGACCTGGGGAAATGAAATTCAACAATTTTATTTTAATGAGCTGTGTTTTCTAAATTTGTTTTATTTTTTTCCTGTTTTCATACAATATTGAAAACAAAACGCGGCACATTCACATTTTCCCGAGGAACTGTAAAGATGATCTCTACAGGGATAACGTTGGAAAGCCTGAAGCTCAATCAACTGATGTTGAAAACTCTCAGAGGGAGGAGAGGCTTGATCTGAGTGGTCTATAACATGTACTGCAATTTAACAGAAGAGATGGTCGTCTTAATAGTAATGATTTAAAAGAACTTCCCAGTCCATGCGAAGAGTACAGTCCAAGAATAAATCAAATTTCTGAATGCATTTTATGCTACGTATGTGTATACTTTGCGATCCTCAGGGGTTCGTGCCAAATATTCTCTCTCAATAAGTCCTTCAATACGTTTCTTAATAACAACTGGACTTGGTAAGAATCGAGCCTTCAACTGTTGAGTTACCTAAAAAGAGAAGGTACAAATCTAATTTTTAAAACACTTCTACATAAACACACAAAAATTCCTCTTTCACTAGAGCTGACATGCCATTTTAAAGCTAAGATCAAAATTTAGTGACTGTACAACTAAATTAGAAAATATAGATGCACCAGGCATGGTGACTACCATCTATAATTACAGCAGTAGGGAACATAAGGTAAGAGTACTCTGTATCAACCTAACAGATAAAATGACTGAAACAGAAAAAAAGCACAAGGAGTAACTTTAAGGCCTTTACTTGAAAATGTTAAAGAGGGTTAGAACACACTGCCATGTGTCAAAATGTGAACGATAAAGATGATTTGTTGGGTTTCATTAATCTGACAATATACCATATCTGACAATATATATAAAATGCAATCATTTTGATGATGATATTACTAACTTCTGGGTTATGTTTTCCAGCTTACAGAACCTGGGTAGCACAGTATGTGGTTTACAAGCACAAGCTCTGGATTCAAGTTGCCTGGGTTCAAATTCCTGATTCATATCTGTCCAGCTCTGGGATCTCAGAAATGAGTTAACGGATAAAATAACTTACAGCAATGGCAGCCAATACTATGAACAACTGTCGTCATTTGCTCCAGCTGCAGTCAGATCCTAAGCAAGGTGCTTCTAGTAATAAATTAACTGTAGCAGTCGGTCTACTGCTATCAATCATTGTGTATGTAAATAAATATACTTGTCTAATGCTTTTAACTACAATGTAGGCTGTTTCATTTTATAAAGAAAAACAAGAAGTTGGTATTAACAGTTAGTACCAGAACCAGAGAGAACCTAAACCTCTTTGTCCTCAAAGCTTATTGAACATTTCAATAATTCACCCTGACTCATCCATTCACCCATAATCCAGGTTTTCTTTAATTCTTGTTGATTAAGGTTATTTTTCCCACAAGAATCAGTTATTAGAAATTCTGGGATGTGAAATTTCAGCACTCTACTATGCAGTTACTATCTATCCTTCTTCCACAATTACTATTGTAGCATCAAAAGCCTTGCACTTGGCAGGTAGTTCTCCTTTTCCAACCTTAGCCTCTCTGCATCCTCACAGTGCATTTAATACACCTGCTAATTAAAAAAGGTAATAAAAACAAAAATCTTGCTATCATCCATTTGAAATTGTCTATTCTTAAATATCTTTCAGACTGTGAATAGCTACTTTGGACACAGCCTCCTTCCTTACAGGGCCTAGACTGTATTTAAGACACTACTTCAACTCTCAAAAGCATTTTCGACTCTGGTTTCTTTGGTCCTATTTTACAAGCATTGTTTGATGAAATTATTATCAGTATAAACTAAGAGTCATCAGTTGCACTCATAGGTCAAAACCACCTACTACTTGCTTTTATGATATAAATCACTTATATCTAGTCACACTTATATGTGCTGCTTCTAGCTGCCCTCAGGCTAAAACTGGCCTTTTATAAAGGTCTGAAAATCCCTGGGAAATCCTAGTACAAATTTAATATGAAAATCACCGCTCAGTTGTAGACAGAAATGCTAATTTCAATGTGTTTCTTCTTTTCCAACCTTGGTGCTACAATAACGCAGAACCACTATCCTGTTTTACACAGGGACAAGAAAGAAGTCATCTCATTTTAGTTTGATTTGATACTCATCTTCCTTCCTTACATCATGTTTATCTACTTCATCACTGCTTGGTCAGCACATACTGTGTGCCCTACTGTGTTCTCAGGAAAAGGCACATTTTGTTAGTGCCCACTATTGCTACTACCAGCCACCAATATTCACCCTTCCTTTCCCAGATTTTACTGCCTCCTTGTCCTAACCACCCACAATATACGCACCATCAACAATCTCCATTTAGAAGAAAAGGGCGAATTATAGAACACCTAATACTACCACTTAGTCCTCTAGCGTTCTTCTTTCTACCTATTACCAGGACCCATGGTCTCGAAGTACAAACTCTTAGTGGTTTCCACCCCCACTTACTTCCCCAGTGCTGTATCAACTATCTACTCTTCTAGACCAGTGAAAATATATGGCAAAATTAATCACATTTGCTGATACAGTCATTCATCTAAGCTTTATGGTTTCTACAATTATTGACCATCCACTCGTGGTCGTTCCTCTGCTGTGTAAAACCATACTTAGTTTGTTGTTCTCTTTGGAAGGGCATCATATTTAAACACGCTTCATAATCACCTACGTAGAGCCTGTTAAAGGCCAGATTGCTGACTCAAGAATTTCTGATTCAGTAGGTCTGGATAGACTGGGAACCTCTATTTCTAAGACTGGTTCAGGAAAACAACAAAAACAACCCTTTAAAACCAGTGCTCACGGGCTTCCTCTCAGTGTCATTAGGCATTCTCATTGTTCCTGAATGTGGTACTGTAGAACTCTTTCTTGCAGTATTTTCCTTCTGCTATTTTCCATGTTACGCCTGAGCAATTTATAATATGAATCCAGTTTTGACTATATTCCTACATAATGTGAATTAATAATTTAATGTCTGGCCTTCACGTTTCAACTGACTTTCAATGCTCTAATGGACTCCCAGCCCCGCAAACGCCAGTGTACAACAAAGACAAATGTGCAAACCATTACAACTAAGATACAGATCACAGAAGCACATCACTCTTTCTCACTATAGAGTTAAGGGGCCCAACCTCTGTTTATTCACTCAAGCCAGAATCCCAGGAAGCTAAACTCTTCCTTCTCATTTCTCAGTTAATAAACTGTTGGACCTACTCGTCTAAATTCTTAAACAAAGCTTTTGTTATCTGACTATGTTACACCCCTCATGGGTCTTAGTTTCCTAATTTGTGAAGAGGTCCTCAAAAAATGGTAACATTACTAATATTCAAAAATATATGTGATTTGTTTAAAAAGGTAACTGGTGTGCAGGTGTTTCATTATGCAGTGTCTTGCTCGTAGTAAGCCGTGTTGTGTGAAAATGATGCCAATCTGGCTCCAAGCATCCTTACCTCTGCTACTAAAACATTGTGCTGCATCTTCTTCCTAGACTTCATTATTCGCACTATAGCAGCTTCTATCTCATGCTTTCTGTCATCATCTACTTTCTGTCTTGTTTCTTTCCTTTCTGGGTCAGATTCACCTTGTTTGGCTGCAACTAAAATAAAAATAAAGGTATTTGTCAGAAGAAATATATTAAAAATTTGGTTTATAAGAAAATTTAATATACTTTACTATTATTCAGGGAAAAATTCATCTCAACTAGAGTATGCATACAAGTTAACACACAATAAGCAAGCATTCACACTCACCTCAATTATAAATTTTTTTGTATAATTAGAAGATAGTTTTAAATAGGAAAATAAAGCCAAAAAAACATTTTTTAAGAGGGTCTTACTACATAGTCCTGCTTGGCTAGAACTCATTATTTAGACCAGGATGTCCTCAAACTCAGACATTCATCTGCTTTGGCCTCCTGACTTCTGCTATTAAATTTGTATTCCACATATGCCTGGCTAAAAGTCAATTATTCATAGACCAGAATAATTTCTATCCTGGAAGAAAAATGGTAGCGAATATCTCCAGTGGCAAAATTAACAGTACACAATTTATAAATTGTTCATAGCTTTTAGACCTCAACTCTTACTTTTTCACCATGGCTTCAAGTATTATTTCAACAAAAACCTTTCAGATAGATAGTCAAATATTTGCTCTACCTCATAAGACACCACAGGAAAGGGAAGAGGAGGTGTTGTCAAGATTCCAACAGTTAAACAATTAAAATGCACTACTGAGGTATCAGTAAAAAGAATTCTATAGCAATGAAATACCTTTTTCCAACTCCTTGGATTCTACTACCTAATAAAATTCTTTTCATAATTCTCATCATACATTTACTCTGTATTCCAACCTTTGGAAGAGTCTCACTCTGCCCTTCTTATAGTATTCAAAATAACCAGGAAGGGGCAAAATAAAGACCTACTATACAACTATGCCATAATTGATGTAGCAAAAACAAGACCCATCTGTTGTGTTATCAGGCCATTAAAAGGAGGTAAGCATGAAACTTTATACTCAAACTAGAAAACCTCACAGAGGCAAATGGCTGACTTATGAATAGACATTATATAGCAGATTTATAATTTATATTATTCTGGTAAATATAGACATTTAGATGCTTGGAGGAAAAGTTTCTTGATAAGAATACTGCTTTCTGTAGGGGACTCAATATGGCTCAGTGTTAAGAAGCATGTAGCCTAGTGTATGTGAGATCCTGTATTACAGCCCTGGTATCTTATCTAATCTAATCTCACCGATCCCTCTATCCTATCTAATACAATCAAACCATGTATCTATTTTTCACTTAAACAAACATAAGAAGACATATGGAAAAGAGAAAACTGCATTCAATAGCATTTAGCAAAAAAAAAGTAAAGCAATTAAAAATTATCTACACAAAGAATTACCCCCTCATGAGGTCAATAATGAAGGGTATGGGTTTAGATTATTTAGATTAGGAGAAATAAAAGAAATACAATAAGTAGTAATGCGGAAATCCTAAAAAAAAATCCTAGTTACAAAAAGAACTTTTGAGACAAAAAGAATATACAACAGAAGCAATATGAAATTATTTTTCCTGAGTGTGATAACATATTTAGAATGATGGAGGAAAATATTTTACTTCAAGGAGACATGTGTGCTGAGGTATGTCTGTGTACTAATATTAACCTTGAAACCAGGAAGCAGGATGCTTTAATTCTAAACACTGAAAAGGAAGGATTGGCTTTTTGCCATTTACAAACAGAAAATAAAAACCTAAAACAGATTATATATACTGAAGACTATTTTCAGTATCAGCATAGAAGGCAGTACTAAAAATTGTTCACAATGGTGTTATTTATGCTTTTAAATTAAAGGTAATACTGGTTTTACAATACTAAAACCTAGAGAAAGTACCTAAAGATTAATCCTTTAGGTAACAACCAATTTTAAAAATCTGTAAAACAGCCTTAAAAGACTTCTGACTACCAGTCAGAAACAATTATACCATTATTGCTAAGAAGTCTGTAGGGCTGTGTCTCATTTGCATTTGGGTTCAGCATTTTGCTATGCTCAGGTATCCACACAATCCACTTCCCTTCTCAGCACCAAGCACAATCATACCACAGGCATTATTTTTGTTAACAATGAAACTATTACTCTTTAAAAGGAAGAAACCCAATACAAGAGGAATAATTTTTTTATGTAAAAATACATGATTTTTAAGAGGAAAACTTGAATTCCAGGTACCTGTTTGAATCTTGACTCTGTGTAGTTTGGATGTGAACTGATCATTAACTGTAAATATGTGGCCACTTTCTATCTCCTTTGACTTGGGTTCTTTTGTGAGGACCCGCTGTGTTGGTTTACCACAGGCGAGGGACTGGAGGGCTCTAACAAGTTCTCTTTCAGGGATATCTGTCTCTTGTTGAATTTCCTGAAATTTCATTAGATTTGACATAATTAGATTTCCCCCCAATATTAAAAGTACATTAGTTAATCAGCAAATAAATAGACCAAGCAGTGGCTAGTGAAAGGTAATTTCATTAAAGAATTAATTTACAATAAAAATCTCCTGACTATTATGACTTGCTACTAAAATCTCATTATTTGAACAAACTATACAAACTGTTAAAGGCAAGGGCATTTCTGCTTCAGAAGTACAATGTGTTCTCTAAAAAGGACATCAGCAGGCACCACCAGGAACTTGACAGCATTCAGGTAATACTGTCACAATAGTCAGTCTCGGGAGTATTTACTATATTCCTTCCAAGACCACTTTGTTCAAGCTTTCACTATGAAAACAAACATTAGAACCTGAATTAAACCATTTACTGCCCCTGGGATCAAAGTAAGATTTGACTACTGGAAATTAACAAACACAAAAATCATAAGACAACTATTCTGAGGTCTAGGCAATTACTAAAATACAATTTTATATTGAGAAAAATAAAAACACTTGGGCAAAGAGTTGTAATTTTTAACCCACTGTGCTCATGTCAGTAGGATAACTGAGAGAACTGCACACTCACATGACTTACTACACATGTATGTCTATGAAAACATGAAGTAGGTAAGCTCAAGATTCTGTGAAATGTTATCTTACATAGCTCTGCTTCAAATAACAACATCTATTACTATTGTAGACATTACAAATAATATATGAATTAACAGAAAGCTAAATAGGTCTTATTATTAGACTATAGATGGCTAGTTCTAACATAAGTCACTTATACTGAAAGATTTGAAAATACTATCTTAGGTTGTATCTTTATTTATGCTCACATATCAACTTTCAAATATATGCATTTACCTAGAATCTACCTTCATATAAGATGTGATATAAAGGTAGTAAAGGCCCTCGACTGTCCTCTAACACCTCCAAAAATATCCACACTTGACTTAAAATGATAAATTTAGTGTATCTGAAATATTAAAAGATATAACCCAATTTGTTTCTGGGTTCTTATTTTGTTCAAACAAGTTCTTCATCTATAACTTTTATCATAACACCAGCACTTGGGAGACTCAGGCAGGAAATCATGAATTTAGACACCAGTCTGGGCTATATGATAACTCATCTTGAAGGAATACATTTAAAACAGAAAATAATTTTATGCTTTGGTATTAAGATTCCCCACCACCAATTCAAGACCCATTTCCTTCCAGTAACGTTTTGCTTATAGGCTGGGCAGTAGCGGTGCACACCTTTAATCCTAGCACTTGGGATCCAGATACAGGAGAATCTCTAAGTTTGAGGCCAGCCTGCTCTACAGAGTGAGTTCTAGGACAGCCAGGGTCATACAAGAAACTCTGTCTTGAAAAATCAAGGAAGAAAAAAAGAAAAGAAAAACAAAGGTTTTGTTTAGTCTTGTGCACTTTCTTATTCACATAAATCCTGGGATCAGTTTATCAAGTTCATAAAAAAGAGAAATGTTTAGTTTTAAAGTTCTTTGAACTTATAGGTGACTTAAAAAAATTGACCACATAATATGTAGTCCTCCCATTCTACAACCTTCCATAATTTTTCCTTTTAAAAGCAAAATTGGTATAAATCCTCTATTTCTTGCTACAATGACTATATTATGGCTATGATTCTTGATAATTCTTTTCTTCTTGTCATAAGCTATGAAAACCTCGCTTACAGAAAGTGTCATTTTTCCATACCACTACTCTGAGAATGTTTTCTTGTGACTGTCACACACTATCAAGCTCACAATCAAATAATATTCATAAATGTAAATGTTTATCATTTCACATTTATCACTGTTAAGAATTCAAGGACCTGCAGAGGAACTGTGGTAGCAAAGGTAGGCATCGCACCAATTCTCAATGGTGCTGTCCCGTTGTGATGTTTAGAACTCTCTTTATGACAACTAAGAAAACTTTCATTCTATTTAGACGGCTAAGAGGCCTACATTTCAGCAGTGAATATGAAGACTGACTTTAAGCAAATATTTTCAGTATATCTGTTGAAAGCACCAATTGCTTTTTGCCTTAAAATGGTGCGTGGCAACTAAATATCTGTGTAATATCCTAGGATTACAATTTAGCTATCTTAACACATCATTCTCGTGCAGATCATTTTTTGTATTCCAAGAAGAGTACTACATAGACACATAAATCATTTTTCAACATGCATCTGTAACAGAGCTCCCATCTTTTTCCTTTTTCAGCTTTGGTAACACAGTTGTGTCATATAGAGATTTATTTCAAGAATTCAATGTCTATTCTGCTGTGTCTAAATTCTTTAAACAGTTTCAATTGTACCTTGTTATATTATGTAATCTTCCATATCCCTTTTAATAATTTTACTAGTTGATAATGTAGGGAATTACTAAGATTACACACATCTATTTTTCTATCAATGTGTTAAAATATTTCCTTCTGGCTTGTGGCATTACACTTAACCACCACTGATGACTGCTATCCATTTCAGATGAACTACACCCCTTTCCCACGGGGTTTCTCTGTGTAGCCCTGACTCTCCTTGAACTCAGAGATCTGCCTGTCTCTGCCTTTCTTGTGCTGTAAAGGCATGTCATCACCACACCCAGCACTGGGTATGTTTATTGGTTTTCCACTTCAATTATATTTGACATTAGAGTTCAAATTAGCTTATACTTGAGAATCAGAAAAATTTTTAAAAAGCATACTATAGAGCCTTAATATAAGAATTACTACTCATGTTGCTTTCAAAACCAAATATTAGTTACTAAAACTAAGGATATAAGCTACTATTCTATGATCCTTGTAACTATTTTAGATTACAATGAACTTTATTTAAAAAAACACATAGAAAAACCTCAACAACTTTATTACTATGGATTAAATGTGACACTCTAAAATTACCTCTCTTGTAAGTCAGTTCTCAAGACAGCTCATAAAAATCTTGGTAGTGCTGTTTTTAAACATTTTTGTTACATTATGTATTTACTGGGTTTGGTGTGTGTGCGCGCGCCACAACTCGTTTGTAGAAGGTAAGTTAGTTCTTAACTTATATCATGTGGGTCCCAAGGATAAAATTCAGGTCAGTAGGCTTGATGGCAAGCATATTTATCTGCAAGCACTTTTGCCTTCTGTGACATTTCATCAGCCGAGACTGACTCGGGTGACCAAACAAGAAAGGAAGGCTCTACCAACAAAGACAATAAGACTTCTTCTTAGGGCTCTAGGAGTGCTCACATTAGGGCAACTAAGGCACTAACGATGTTAACAATGGTCAAAAGATCACAAAGGCCTACATGGAAAAAAACTACAGACTTTTAACAACAGCCAAAACAAATCTGCTCACCATGAAAAATGCCTTGGAAGTGTAAAGTGCAGTCAAATAACTGGATTTTCTAAGCTCAACCTGACCATTAAATACAATCTTGTCAAGGACTTTAAGCTAAAAGGGCCTTAAGCCACAGTTACACAAGTGACCTCCAGCTAATACTTAACTCAGAGAAACCAAAAGGTAACAGATTATTAGTGGGTGTTCTAAAGCACATCGATTGGGATTTGGTATGTGGTTAATCACCTTTCTGAACTCAAAGATGTATAAAGTATAAATTTTAAAGCTTCCTTTAAAATTATGAAGTATTTAGATCTCCTCTAATTTCTGTGAAAGAGTTGGCTAACAGAATTGAAGGGAAAGATGTAACACACAGTGTACAACCCAAGTTAAGTGTCATGTATCTTCTTACAATGCCTTAGTTAGAACCCAAAGGTTTTGAGGCCCATTATACACATGGAATTCTACACAGAAAATTCAGTGTGCATGAATTAGATAAATTGGCAATGTTAGAGCAATTTTCTTCTACCTAACTTCTACCTAAAACTTGCTCGTTAGCATCAATGAATCCCAAGTTGGTTGAAAAAGAAAAGCTACCTTCAATCATTACAGTTAATGACAGCAATTTCATAGTAGTTCTAGAAAATAAATTTGGACTGTTCTAATAATCCCACCATACTTCTTAGTTCTTTAATAAATTAGAGCTTTCAAAATTCAACCTTAGTATTTATCAGGTATTAACATACTCTTCATAAAATATTCACGAAAAACTTCAATTAAAGAACATCTATTAGAGCTAGGCAACAGTGGGGCACACATTTAACCTCAGCACCTAGGAGACAGAAGTCTGCAGAGCAAGTTCCAGGACAGCAAGGATAGCCAGAGCTACGTAAGAGAGCAACCCTGTCTCAATTATGCCCAGCCAAACAAACAAATAAAAACATAAACACCTATTGGAACTAGGGATATAGTTCAGTTGGCAGAACACTTGCCTAGCATGCAGGATGCCAGGTTTGATCCTCAGCACCACATAAAGCTTGATGTGGTAACTCACACCTACAATCCCAGCATATCTAAAAATTAACTTGAAAATTACCATATGTAAATATAAAAACTAAAATTATAAACTACTTATGAAAGCTAGAAGTAAATCTCTACAAATCTCATGATGGGAAATCATTTCTTTGGATATCAAAATAATAAACCATAGTGAGCCAGGCACAGTGGCACATGCCTTCAATCTCAGCAGAGGCAGGTAGATCTCTGAGTTCTTGGCCAGGTTGGTCTACAGAGCGAATTCTAGGAGAACCAGAGGTACATACATGGAGAAACCCTGTCTCAAAAAGTCAAAAAAACAAACAAACAAAAACAAAACAACAAAAAAACAAAGCCATTTTAACTGAACTTTAAATATTTATAAGTTCTCTTCTTCAGAAAAAGCAAGCAATAAATTGAAAAATATTTGTGGCATAAACATGTGGTTTAAATGACAACGACCCCACAAGCTCTTATGTTTGAATACTTTTGTTCTTGGTTCATGGAACTGTTTGGAAAGGATTAGGAAGTATGGTATTGTGGGAGGAGGGCTTTCCCTAGGGGGTGTACCTTTAGGGTTTCAAGAAACTAGTGCCTTTTGTCTACTTGTGGATCTGGAGTTCAGCTATTCCTGACTCAACACCTTTGCTTTCCCTTTATTGACTCTTAATTTGCTGAAACTCTAAGTCCAATTAAATGTTTTCTTTTACAAGTTTCCTTGGTCATGGTGTTTTTGTCACAGAAATAGAAAAGACAATGTGACAAAGCATTTGTATCTGCAATTGTGTGTGTGTGTGTGTAGATATAACTATGTAGCTTACAAACACATAAAAGATGTGCAACATCATTAATCATTAAAGAAAGATTAAGTCCATGATTCAACTAAACATAAACTAAACTGACTAAAACTACGAACTTCAGAATATTTAAGGCAGTTGCTTAAAAGTTAAACATATACCTTGTGCGCTCTCTCTCTCTCTCTCTCTCTCTCTCTCTCACACACACACACACACACACACACACACACACACACACGAGACAACCTTAGGTGTAGTTTCTGAGGAGGCAGTCACCTTTCTCTCTTTACCTCCCTCTCACAGGCCTGGGGCCCATCTCCCCAGTTCTGGAATTACATGTAAGTGCCACCATGTCTGGCTTTTTTAAAAAACATGGTACTGGTTCAGGTGATGAAACATAGACAACTCAACAAGTGAGCTGATTAAAAAAAAAAATGTAGCTAATACACAGGCAGTAAAAAGAATCAACTACTGATACTATATAACAGAGATGAATTTAAAAACAACGAACCATGAAACCTCAACACAAGCAACACATACCATATTATATTGACATGGAGTTCTATAAAAGGCAAAACAACCCACAGAAATAAATATTAGTCATTAGTTATTTGGCACCAAGAGTGGTTGGAGGGAATTGGCTGTAAACAAATACAAAGAAATATAGGAGGTAGTACTCATGACAGATAATGGATACAAAATTTACTTTTAAAACTTAGCAAGCTATGTATGTATTCATATAATAAAAAACTGTATCTAAATAATGTCAATTTAAAATAACAAAAACAAAACACACCCCAATAATGATGATCACATAGTTCAATGGATGAATTTTATGCAGTCTCTCCTAATTGTATTCAAAGAGTGTCTCTTAAGTTAACTCCAATAAGAAAGGCTCAAGTAACAATAGTTAAAAACAATACCACTGGTCAAAATGTTTATTACTATAAGCCATACCTCAAATGTATATTTCTCTCTATTATTAAACAGCATTAATATGGTCATCTGGAAAGTGGAGACTTGCAGTATGTGCTTCCGAGTATTAGAACCAGTTACTTGTGCACCACCAACACCAACTTCAGATCCATCTTCCTGTTGTATTTTTTCAAAAAACCAAAAAAGACATTATCTCCTACCAGCTTTAATCATAATTTCAGAAATAAATTCCATATTCTCCTCCCATCCAATAAATATTGTAACCCATTTCTATATAATAGAAAGCCCGCTTAACACTCATGTACATATACTGTGTGTGCACGCACGCAAGCGCACACACACACCCCTTTAGTAAGAACTGTCCCCATTTTCCAGCAAGTGAACACTTAAATGTAGTCAAGAAGAGTTTATATACTTAAAGAGATAACAGTGCCAAATATTTTTTCAATTAAAGAAATTATAAAGTTCTGCATCTACGTTAATTACATATAAAAACAACAATATTTAGACATGCATTTAACAAAACTAAAAATGCTTTGGTGTCATACTCATTACATGAACAAGTCTAGGTTACAATCTAGATTACAACTTTTTGTTGCCTAAGTTGATTAATTTTCAACTCTAAGGTTTGATTCAAACCAAGTATTAAGAATAAATTATCAGTCTAGACCTCAAAACTTTTAAAGATTACTTTTTAAAGAGAAACAAATTACTTGTTCTTCATTTTAAAAATGACTCTACAAATATTTGTGTGTCTTATAAGTATCAATCCTTATCGTGCCAATCTCCTGGTATTGATTTGCAGGAAGAACTAAAAGACAGAATTTTCAAAAGGGTTACTTTGCTTTGTATGCTCTTAAAAATCAACTTACATATTTGGCCACAGGGTCTCTGTCTTAATTTTATAAGTAAAATCTGCAATTTTCCTATTATTTTATTCTTTAAATTAAGAAGACATAATCTTCACATTTTCAAATGCAGTTAGCAAACAAAAGAACACACATAATAAACAGAAACAGAGATTTTAAGTTTTCCAACTTACGAGGTGGAAGTGACTGCTATCCTCACGTCAACCTAAATCATACAGCTCTGTCCACAAATTTTTAAGTTACTCTGCATACTACCAAGAATCAACATTTACCTTTTTAACTGGACCATAAAAGGTGGCATTGAGGTCTGCAGAACCCATGTGATGCTGGAGTGTGAGCTGTCGACCACTGTGTTTGGCTAAGTAGAACCTGTAGCAAAGCAAACTAAGTTTTAAAAAAATTATACAATTTACACATCTGAAATTACAAACTGTGAGACAACGACCCTTTGCAAACATACAGATAAGAGACATTAAAAGATGTAGGAGGCCTTTAGATTCTGTTCCTGCTTTTTACCAGAAGAGGAAAGTGAAAGCAGAGCATAGGCTGTTGATGTAAGTAAGATCAATGCAACTAATTAGGTACCAACACACTCAATCATTCCTCTTGCACACTTTGACCATGCCAGCTGTTCAGAAGAGTTTCTTCACAGTCTATCCTCAGCCAGTGACCAACACTAACAGTGCAAAACATAACAATTAACATATACTGATGCTAAAGGAAGGACACTGACACTCGTGTGAGGTTCTTTTTAAGATGTTCTTACACGCTAAAAGTTACTAATATAAATTCGTCTGAATATGAGGTTTAAAGTAGAATATATTTACCACTGATAAGAAATATGACTAATGTGAAAAAAAATCCAAATTTGGTTATTTATAGAGTCTTTTTAGGTGTTACCTTCTAAATATCTCAAAAGCATGTCTCGGTGCTGGTGGGATGTTGCACTTTGGTGTGGCTGACTGAGTGGGCCAATATCCCGTTGTGAGAACCCGGACTGTGAGATCAACACCACCTAAAGATACCTATACAAACAGAAAGAGATGAACTACAACAGACTAGATTCACTACCCACCCATACAGTCTCTATTGTAATTTACAAAGTAGTTGCAAAGTAGATATCTTCATGTCTAGAATCTAATAAAGAAAAGAGATCTTAATAATTGGATCTGTTTAATTAGCTTTCCAAGTAATTATAATTATTGCCTAAGCTGTTAACTTAAAATAATAAAGACAAGAAAATTCTTAGATGTGAGTAGAATCATTTTAGACCAAACTTTATCTTTCGTCTATGCTTTGAACATTTTTACCTCATTAGATAACTAACATGAGCTGGAGGTCCAGTGTTATGTATCTGCTTTCAATAAACATCTATCTATATGATAGATAACAACTTCAATAAAATACACACTAGCATTACTCTCACTGTTAGGCTTTCTGCCCTCTTAAAAAGAAACAGGAAAAAATGAACAAACACTTGTAATTTCCTATAATACTACAAGTAATCACGTGTATTCTATTTTTTAGAGCAAAATATTTGTTGTATGACTCCTGAAAATAAATAAAAGGACCACTGTGTTGAATAGATTTCAACAAGCCCAAACCCTCAGAAAAGTTGTATTCAGCTTGAAGATCCACAACATTCTAACAGAATTCAAAGACTTCAGGATGCTCACAGTTGCTTTGCTGACTCTGATGCTGTCCATCAACTGCTTCCAAAACAGGGAAAAGCTTAGGAGATTTTACGTTTAAGGTCTGCAGCATAAACAATTACATTTAAAGACTTCCTAAGTTATTAGTTTTAATTATGTTTATATGTGTGTCTGTGTGAGTTTGTGCACATGAGTGCAGTTGTCCTCACGATACAGGAGGGTGTCAGAGCCCTTGGAGGTAGAGTTACAGGCAGTTAGTTGTAAGATGCCTAAAAGGCTGGGACCCAAAAAAAGCTCTTAATCTCTGTGTTATCTGTCCAGCCCAAATATTATTTTTAATTGCATGTCTAGGGTAGCTTCAAAGTATATGGAAGATGTTATTAAAATTGAAGACATAGACTTTCTATATATAAAAGAAAAGATTCAACATTTGAGAAATTAATGTAGTCTCTTACCCCTGTTGCCTGTAGATGTTGCCTGAACTCATCCATAGTTGTGTTTGAGATGCTCATATCCCTAAACATTCCTTCCAGTTTCGATGTGAATTGACACCCACACTCAGTCTATTGAGAAAAAACACAAATACAAACAAATAAATAGCGGACTTTCCTAAGAAAAGGTATAGAAACAAAGACTTTCATGTTATTGCCATCCCTGATTATCTCCTCTGAAAGTCTTCCCACTTCACTCTATGTGTATGGCTATTAAACTTTAAGGTGCTTAAGAATAACTTCAGGATTTAGTTTTAAGTATCATTACCAGGCTCTTTCAGAAACTCGAATATACTCCATGGAAAGTAAGGCCTAAACTCTGACATTTTCTACAAACATCTCAAATGATTCTGGTACAGATTATTTCAGAAACCGCCCTATGCAACAGAACTTGAGAACTTTGATGTTCTTTACTTCGAACAAGTGAAAGCAAAGCACTTCCCACCTCCACCCCACATTCAAAAACCAGACTACCCTGAATAAGTCTGGAAGTAAACATCCAAAATCAAACAATTTCTAACTATATGTTGATGTTGCTGTGTTCAACCAACCACACAATTAACATTGGTTAGGCATACTACATTCATTTTAAAATAAAGCTTACCTTTAATTTAGAAATCATATTTTTTTCAGAATCATCAGAAACACTTTTATTCGTGAGCAGTCTCCTTGCCAGGTGCTGTTTATAATAACGTTCAAATACATCTTTTTCTTGCATAAACCTAAAAAGGACCATAGCCTTATCCAATATCGTTTCTACTTCTTGTTCTGTTAGCTGCAAAAGTAATCAAAAGACAAAGGACATGATTTGAGAATGTGCTCTACTTCATTCATTCCTATACTCTCTAATGTATTTAAAGAGTGGAGACTACTCAGATGGGACATTAATTATTACAGGGCTGGACTAAGAACAGATGAAATTTCATTAACAAAGGATACATTAAAACTTTCTGCAGAAATTTACATGGCCCTAAGAGATTTAAGACTTCATTAAAAACCTCAAAATTGGCAAATATACGGGTAAATTTTTGTTAAATCCTTAAAAAAGGCTTTTTTTGCTTTATCTCTTAAATAAAGAAAAGAAAATAAGTAGTGGGTTGTATTATGCTTGTGATTTTAGAAAAGAGAGATTAGATTGAATGCCATTTCTTTGCTGCCGGTAAGTTTGTTTTCTAACTTAGCAGTAGCCTCCCTTAATCTTCAATCATTTGCTGCCTTTTTCCTTTGTCTTAGAATTTCTAAGATGAGGTTTAAAAAGGCCACATGTGATCAAAATAGCTTAATTTGATTTTTTATGGTTCCAAGTGAGCTCCCAAGGTCCCAGAGATGAAATTTAAAATTATGCTTCAGTAAGTGAAACTTTCAAAATATTTCAGAGAACTGGTCTTTCAAGTACGCCTTCAAATTCCTCAAAAACCAAGCCCTGCTTGATATCCCAAACCCAGAACCAGATAAAAGCAAGCAACAATCTACAACTGTTGTCAAGTTTTCCAGTTTTTGTAATCCCTCATGCAACTATTTTGTTAGCTATAAAGGTAATCATTTTAAAATTATTGTGATATTTGTGCTTTTACTTTTAGGGGAATTTTTAACAAGAAAAAACTATGTAAAAAATGTGTATGTGAAATGGCAAGCAACTTTTGACATGTCTAACACGTTAAACAGAACTGTCTGTCTAGTAGAGTAAAGAGCCCTGCTTCATTTTTATTTGTTAAACTTCTTAATTTTATTTCTGAATTTTAGATCAGGAAGTAAAACTTGCATTTTCCAATGTATTATTACTTACCCCTTTGACTCCCTTTTTCAGCTTATCATCAATAAATAATGAGAGGTATTCAGGAGACCTGGAGTTGAGGTTTAGGAAATACTCAAAGTCCCCAGCAATAGTCTGTTTAAAGAGCCGGTCATTATTGAAGGATTCTTGGAGGAAGCGATCAAACCTACTCTTCAGATCCAATAAGCCCTTACAAATAAAAGCAAATTTATGAAATATTATAAAAATGTTCTAAGTAAAATACTTGCAAGTAAAATAATTTGTTGGTAATTATGAGTTCAGTGTTTTTATAGACTATTATTATTTTCCAGTTAGTTTCTAAGTTCTAATGTTAGTGATGGTAAGCATTCTACCTTTCACATATGTGTAATATATCAAAATCAAACAGGATCCGAAGATGGCTCAGTAGGTAAATGTACTTGTTGGACAAAGAGGATAGGAGATAAATAACTCTGTCCTCTGACTTCTACAAGGCACACACATGTATGCATCTCCTGCCCCCTCCATACAAAAATAAATGACATATAAGCATTTTACAACAAACCAAAAAACACTGCTACTGTTTCTCCTCACCCTCTTATCTGGACCAAATGGGGTAGCCAAAAAGTATTAAGTTTTAAAAAACACTGATTATTCATAATAAAACAAAAGAGCACAATTTAGTCAAAGTACTGTTTAAAAAAATTTTGAGATTTAAGCATTTAAAACACAACTTGTTATTGCTGGGTCTTGAGGAAGATTGATTCCTAATTTTCTGAGAAACGTTATACTGATTTGTACTCCCACCAGCAATGGAGGAGTGTTCCTCTTACTCTGCACCCTCTCCAACATAAGTTATCATTGGTGGTTTTGATTTTGACCATTCTGACCAGTGTAAGTTATCTCAGAGTAGTTTTGATTTGCATTTCCCTGATGACTAAGGACTGTGAACAATTCTTTAAAGTCCACAAGGACATTTGCTCAACTATGTTCATAGCAGCATTATTTGTAATAGGAAGAACCTGGAAACAACCTAGATGTTCCTCCACCAAAGAATGGATAAGGAAAATGTGGTACATTTACACAATAGAGTACTACTTAGCAGTAAAAAATAATGACATCTTGAAACCTGCAGGTAAATGGACAAAACTAGAAAAAGAAAAAACCATACTGAGTGAGGTAACCCAGACCCAAAAAGACAAATATAGTATGTACTCACTCATAAGCAGACATTAGACATAAAGCAAAGGATAACCAGCCTACAGTCCACAACCCCAGAGAACCTAGACAACAAAAAGGACCCTAAGAGAGACATACATGGATCCATTTAGGAAGGAGAAGACGACAAGATCTCCTGAGTAAATTCGGAGCGTGGGGGTGGGGGTGAGGGTGGAAGGGGAGATGGGAGGAAGGAAAGAAGGGAAGTGGGGAAAATGTGTACCTTAATAAAAACAGTAAAAAAAGAAATAGAAAAAAAAATATAACGTCTTTCCCTGTATTTCAACACTAACACACACACACAAAAAATAGTTTACCTTTTGTTATTCAGATTAAACAAATCTTGACTAGGTTACTAAAGATCAACAAAAAACAGTAGCTGAGTCCAGTTCCCTTATATATATAACGAACACCTTGAAATATTTTAAAATACTTAGTTCAGGTATATCATACATACACTGAGCAAAAGTGATCCATAAAGTACTTGCTAAATGCTTATTATGAATGCAAAACTTTTATCTACCTGGATATAGTCAACAGGATTCTTCCCTTCGCCTTCCTCGGAAACAAGGGCTTTTCCTTGCTCCCTCAAGTAAGAACTCATACATTCACACATTGTCTTCAAACCATTTGGCACACGACTAAATAATTTGTACATGCAAGCAAGATCTAGAATTAGAAAATAAACAGACTGGTTACATTAAAGATTAAGGTAAAAATGGAGATCTGTTCAAGAAAATTTACTTATCAATTATTATCATTTGCTGCCCATACAACTAATAAAAGAAGATATTTGAACTTGCACATAATTCATTCTGTTACTCTATTGTAGAAACAACAGATGCTGCAAATGTCTGCTAAAAGCTGTAACTAGAAGTCACTAGGAAGAAATCTAAAGCAATTAATATCTTGCATCTGAACTGACAACCATTACAATAAATGAAATGTTATTAAAATAAGATTTAGTAGTACACTGTATCTCATAGTAAATTTTGCATGAAAACTTAAAACCTAAACATTCATTTTTTAAAAATATTCTTACCCTGAGTAATTCTGGGCAATTACTAGTTATTTCCCAATAACACTGTCTATATTTCTATTTTAAATACTGGGTACACCACACTGCACTGTTTAATTTTAGACTCTGGTCTTCACCCATTTTTTTTTCATAGCATTTTCAACACCACCAAATGCAGATCTTAAATAAGTTTCTTCCATATGCCCTGTGTTGCTCCAAAGAGCCGCTTATGGGGAGCCTGTAATGTCAGAAATTTATGATAATAGAAAAAATATTTACTGTCAGAAACTTTCAGAAATGGTGTCAGAATGGCAATTTTTAGGTCAATGCTGGCCTACCATCTTCTATTCAGCACTAGACAATACATATCTTAGGCTAAGAGGTCATAAGATATTAGACACAAAATCAGTTTTGTCATCACAGTAAGCAAGCATTCAGAGAGAAAAGCATGAATGATTGTTCAAATAAAGCTTTATGAATATTGAAAATTTATATAAATCCTAGCATATTATTCTCATTCTGCTATTTCTTTATTTTTAAAAAACTGTTAAGAGGTCAGATTTGACAAACCATAACTGTCTACCTTGGGCCTTATTTATAAGTCAATTAGTACCTAAAATTAAAGTTGGTGTCTCTTACATAGGTCACTAATATTTGACTCACTGACTTAATCTCAACTTGTATTAACACATGTTCTTATTTGTAATACATTCCCAGAGTAACCTAAATATGGCAAATCGTGCTTGTTTAATAGATTACAACCAAAATTTTCCATATTAAAATCATTATAACGTACAATAACAATTTACAAACTACACCAAGCTCTGCATGCCAAATACCTGTAGCAAACGCTAAAGTTTATTTTGTTCCTATGTTTTAAACTTTACCTATTTGTACATTTAAGCTGTATATTAATCAATATAATCTTACTATATTGCTTGATTCAGTGTAATTAAATATATGGGATATTAGACAATGTGAACAAGTAATTGAAAAAGTTTGACATTCAAAAATTATGTGTCATTTCTCTATACTTAATTAAAAATAAGTCAATAATACAATACCATTTGAATTTTCATACTGCTGTATGTATCTAATCATTAATGTTCATTTATTTTCCACACAGTAAACAAACTATTCTTTCACTCTTTGATTTATGAGAATAATGAAATTGTGTCTGACAACAACTGCTGATGAGCAAGGCCCACCACAATTAACACATTCTTTGATTAAGCTTCTAGTGGTAAGTTAAAGACAAATTTAAAATCATAGGTTAGCTACCTGCTAACAACACTAAGAACTAAACAGAGCAAAACCAAAACAGCTATTCCACTATTTAGAGTGCTTGCCAGAACGGGTATACCTACCACTTTCACAACACATGTCTCCATGAAGCTTAAAGAAATACTGTCATTCAAGCATGTCCAGAAATTTCAAACACTTCCCGGGCCCTAAACTCAATTTCCAGAAATGTAGCTTATACAAACAGCCAGGCTCTTTTCTTTGGTTTCATTGTCAGTGGTTACCTTTTCAAAGTAGCAGCACATAGTCTGAAATATCTGTTATCTATTCCTTTGCAAGATGCTTGTTAGGAGCCTTTGAGACAGCTCAGGGGTTAAAAATACCTGCTGCCCAGGCTGATGACCTGAATTCCCAGGGCTCACATGATGACATGATGGAAGGAGGACCAACTTCCACAAGTTGTTCTCTCAACTTCCACACATGTATATATCCACACAACAAGTAAATGCAGTAAAACTGTTTTTGAAAAAATGTTATCATCTGACTTAGACAAGTATCCAAGAGTGCTGTACTTTAGAATCTAGACACAGCACATAAACTAGACAACTTGTTTTCTCAAAAAAGATTTATGAGAAAAAAGAATGCACCCTTGTTAATAAAAACAACTTTGTATATAGGTTTTTCTTTTAATATACCACATATTTAAGTCTATAAATGAAAACATAGGCCAAGGATTCCATTAGAGATTAAGAGGATAAATCCTCTTTTCTGGCCAGTATTTCTCTAACCCTACCCCTCCTAGGTCTTATTTTTTGATAATTGTTTTTAAAAAGCAAAACTATAAACTTTTCCCATTCCTTATCTAGCTCATACAAACAGGCAGTATGACTCCTTTTACTAACAGTAAGCAACTAAAATGCTATTGACTTTTTTTTAATTACAGAAGCAGGAAAACATCGATGGTTATTAAAAATCACAACTCTCATGTAAAATACAAACTTCAAAGCAAAGCAACAGAACCAAGAACTTACACAACACCAATCATTCTCATAACCTTTCAAGGCAAATATGGCAAATTAAACTTAACAATGACTGCTATAGTTAATGTATTATCTCAGAAAATGCTAACATTTTTTACTTGCCTACTAGGGTTTTCTAAATATTCTAATAAAGAACCACAAGGACACACAAACACAGAAGAAGGCAGGTTGACGGACAAAGACAGACACAACCACCTTGTATGAACGTCTGCGAGACTAGACAGCACTCACACTAACTGGCATTTAGGAAAATACAGATATGAAGGAGGAAGCTACTGGCCTGTGGTTAAATATTAAACTTCTTAATCTTTTATACTAGAGAAAAGGAAATAAGGAAACAAACTGTGAAAAGCATGGGAAAATGCCACTGAATTCAAGAAATATATTAACATTTTTATGTATAACACAATGTAAAGCTCTATCATTAACCCCACCCTAGTGCTAACTGGGGTAAATTATTACTATAAAACATAGCTTTTTGAAAGCTGACATTCGCAAGTTAGAATTAAAAGACTGATGGGAAAGAATAAAAATTTATTTTAACTGATGACACTTACCTTCTGTCTTTCCATTTTTCAACATATGTACTAGCCCAGAATTCTCCATTTCTACAATAGTCTTCATGTGCTTGGAAATGAGTTCCCTCTCAACCACCTTGACAATGGGCTCTTCGGTAGATTTGTCAAGGCAGTGCATCACCCGCTCTATTTCCTCATTAATTCTAGCTTCTACTTTCTTTATATACACCGAAGCACTATTTTCTGCTAAAAATTTCTGGCTTTCCATCTGCAATTAAGAATTTTAAAAAGCATAACAGAAAAAAGTTGTTTTTATTCGAACAGGGTTTCTGTAGTATTTATAGTGGATCATACCAAGTAGTGTAACAGCTGAAGACATTCATTCAGTTTCTTACTAAATTAGGCTTTAAAGCATTTACATAAAACTAAATTAACACAATATCTATAAGCATTGTTTTAAAGATCTGCTCATGTACTCCATGCAAACTGAAGCATCTGAACTTCTTCCATTATTCTTGTAAGCTGTAACTAGAAAGATTTCTGTCATAGGCTTTGCTGACACACCACTGTAACTGAAGTTCTCTTGCTACCCCACTCCCAAGTTTAAAGTACACGCGTGCGAGCGCGTGCGCGCCCACACACACACATGCAATTTGAAAAAAACATTTAAATAACTATTAATTCTGTCTATCAAACACTAATCTTACTGATTTCAGAGTCAGTAGTATCATCCCAAGATTTTAATGTACCTGATAGTAACATTAACACAGACACATCTAAGAATCACATAGTAAAACATGCTGACATACGCTATACAAAAAATTTGTAACATTCTCTACCTAGCAAAAATAGTTTTAGTCTTTAATATCAAGTTCCTAAGAACAGACTTTAAATATACTTAACAAAAATCTTGGTGAGATCATCTCCAATCATAATATAAACAGTGCACATGTGCTTTTAAGCAAACTTGTAATACACACATATGCATAGCACTTCAGCATATTTTGGAGATGATATGGTGTGTGTGGATTTACAGTATTAAATAAATAAAATAAATCTTAAGGTTATTTCTAAGCTCAGTTTTGTTTTTTGTATTTTTTAAAATTTATTTCTTTACTATGTATACAGTGTTCTGTCTACATGTATACCTGCAAGCCAGAAGAGGGGCACCAGATCTCATTACAGATGGCTGTGAGTCACCATGTGGTTGCTGGGAATTGAACTTTGGACCTCTGAAAGAGTAGCCAGTGCTTTTAACCTCTGAGTAATCTCTCTAGACCTAACACTTAGGGTTTTTTTTTTAACCATACAATTTTAAAGTGGAAATTTTTTATTATTATTAATAAGTAGCTCACTGATGCATAGAAACATGAAGTAGGGGTTCTAAAGAGGTTTTTAGTTTTGTTTTTTTGTTTGTATCATCCCCAGCAATGGGTTCTAGCTGAAACAAGTCAAAATATTCAGACTAATTAACTTCATTGAACAATGTTATGATCATCATAACAAATCTAGCTATTGATTACCTGAAAAAATTCTGCAGACATTTCCAAAAAAGGAGCTTCAAAATCTTCCTCATAGACTGATCTTCCTTCAAGACCTAAAATCATTAACATCTGGCAAGCATTTCTTATTGCTCCTCTGTCAAAAGAAGTTTAATTAATTGATAATCAAATATATTAAAGACATGTAAAATACATAAAAGTTGAGAAATACCTTTATAATATTTAGCTTTTATCAAAGGGAACAGTTTTCCAGAGAAAACTCATTTATTAAGAATAGATATGGAGCCAGGTGGTTGTGACGCACACCTTTAATCACAGCACTTAGGAGGCAGAGGCAGGCGGATCTCTGAGTTTGAGGCCAGGCTGGTCTAACAGAGTGAGTTCCAGAACAGGCTCTAAAGCTACAGAGAAACCCTGTCTCGAAAAAATAAACAACAACAACAACAAAAACAAAAAAAGAGAATAGATTTGGAATAATTTTAGTTACAAAGTCCATCTTGATTATGACGCTCTTTATCAAATTATTCTTGTCACACAAAAATTTTTAAGAAAATATGCTTAAGAAAAAAATTCTATTTACTTAAGAATACAGGGGTAGTTTAATGGGATACAACTGGAAAGGAAAAGGTAAAACAGGTTAAGTTAGTAAGCCAGACAGCAGGACAACCTACACCTAAAAATAAAGACAACACAATATTTTTTTTTAATAAATTGCTTTTGGGCAATCCTAATTAAACACCAAGTTCAACTCCTCCTCTGAAACCAAAGAGAGAAGGAATCCCACATGTTTCAAACTCCGGCAGCACCATCACAAAAATGGTACTGTACTGTCGAGAAAAGTGATAGTGGAAGATATGGAAATGGTTCTGGGATGTTTTCAGCTACATGCAGTATTTTTCTTAAAAAAAAAAAAAGTCAAAAGCCTACCAAGGCACAATGCATGTGCCTACAGTTTAGGCTTCTGGGGAGCCTGGAGAGGAAACACCTGCATTGAAGAGTTCACTATTGGTCTGTGTCCACAATAAGACCATATATTGATGGGGTAGGCTACAGATGCAGCATTGGCACGCGTGAGGTCCTAGGTTCAATTCCCAGGAATGCAAAGAAAACGAAGTGAGTGAGTGAGTGAGTGAGTGTGTATACATATATAAATAAAGAGGAAGGAGAAAAAAAATTAAAGAGTCCTTAAAGAAGAAAAAACAATCTAAGAAACTAGAAGTGTATTACATAGCAAAGAAAAAACAAAACAGCCCCCCAACAAATGACAGTTTTTTTCTTCCAATATAAGAAATCAACATATTTAAAAAAAAAGAATTAAAAAGCTTAAGATGGTAACCTTAGATTCTAGGTATCTTAAAACAGTGAAAGTCTTGGAAGCTCTTAATAAGTACTGAAAATTAAAGTTTTTAATTGTTTCAATGAAATTATGACAATCGGTTTTAAGATGTAAACACTAAACAACCAAAAGTAAGGATATATGATATACCTGTCTACAACTTCTCCTTTCCGCTCTCTGGCAATCATATCCAATAAAGTTTGCCGAAGATGATCCCTAATACACCCATAACGTACAACTTGATCTCGAAAAATTATTAATCCCAAATTGTAGACATTTTCTACATTATTTTGTTGTACATACACACGGTCCTGTAGTAAAAATAAAAACAAAATAATGTTAAGCAAAATTGGTGCAAATATAAAATAATCATAAGAACCTACAACAAAAATTATTTCAAGCACTTTTTAATTTCTAGTATCTCAAGTTATGTAAAAGTAAATCTTTACAATTCATGATTATTAAAACAAATTTAAAATAACTTTTTTCTACTATATAGCTAAAATGGGCAAAATGTGAAGTCCTGTTGATTACAACAAATTTTTTGTTTCAGCTAAATTATAAGCCTGTGGAGTATTAAACAATTATTATAAGGAGACATGCCAGAGAGCCAATGAAAGTATAAAGAATACTCCAGAAGCTTAAGCATAGATATGTAAAATTAGTATTCACTTATAGCAAAGGGTTGATGTGTAAATAATTATCATTAAGACAAAAGTTGCAATTTATAACATGTATCAAAGATATACACGTGTTAAACTAGATCACAAGATCTTGAAGTGAAAGAGTAGACAGTAAGATAAGACACACTGAAATCTTTGCTGAGTGGCAATGCCAAGTGTTTTCTTTACTGTTTATTAGCACTGAGAAGGAATTCAGCCCGGGGGTGGGCAAGAACGTTTTCACAACTTATTCCAAAAAGAATCTCCCTTTGTTACTACACTGTTGGTTTTATGTAATACATTACTAATGTAGTTCTAATTATTTAAATTCCACCAAGAGTTCTTTGTTTTTGCAGATGTTTCCATGTTAATTTCAAAAGACTGCTTATACTTAAAAGGGGCTAGGACTAAAAAACAAACAAACAAAAAAAACCATTCCCAAAAGACATATAATACATTAAGGACTAATTTTAAATGTTGTAAACTCAGGATTAGACAGTTATGTTTAAGCCCAACATCGGTAAATATTGACTGCAAAGAATGTTAACAAAATTGACAAAATTGCCTGCTTTTAATTTGTCTTTCAAAATCCAAAACCCAGACATTTTAAATAAAAAATATTCTGAAAGGTATCTTAAAGTTCCATAAATAAAACATTTCATCAGCACAGAGATAAACCACATTTTAAATCTACTTGTAGTTCTCCCCTAGAAGTTACTCCTTGCCTAAGCAGTCTGTAGGAGACATGAACCTTCCCAGTCTTGGGAGGCAGATCATAGGGGCAAAAGGGAGAATTAAACAATGGGTACCATCTCATGCCTGTTATTTCACAGAGCTAGGTAGGAAGTCAGATCCTGTTACTGATCTTACTCAGTTCACTTACATAGTTCACTTCATAAACCAAATTGTAAACACATCACCTATAGTACATTATCTTATAGAAAGAATAGTTTTTCAGACCTTGCTAAGAACAACTATAAAGACTGGCTAACAGTATTTAAGAAAGCACTACTTGTTTAAAAATACCAATTATGATAGGCAGATCTGTAGGAGCTAGGTAGAGAGATGCAGTCGATCTATATCTTTAGCCAGGTGATCTTCATGATAAATTCCTCCCTCCAATATCTAATTAATGTTGAGGGGTCCCTATTATTTTCAACAGATAAGAATTAAGGAGATACTTGGCTCTATCCACAGATATTAAAGCTTCTACCATTTTAGCAAAATTCATCCTTTTCCTCCTGATGCCTCAATGCACCAAGACACCTGTTTACTAGGATATAAAAGATCAAACTCAGAATATAAAAGCATGTCTAGAGGTGCCAAAACACACTATGCTAAAGTAGTTTTTAAGATAGCGACCCTACAGAGAGTCAAGGAATACTTCTGGGACGTAGTCCAAATAGTTTTATTACTCAAGAAATAGTATTAAAAGCCACGCTACTGAAAAGCAAGTTAGAGTAAGTGGCTATAGGCTCATAATCACTGTGCAAAAGGAGGGAAATTTCAGTTCTAATATTACCATCTAGTGTTCATTTTAAACAATGTTTGTTTTTTAAAGATTAAACAGGTCATGGGGGTGGTGGCATACACCTATAAATCCAGGCTAAGGAAGAAGAATTTAACATTTTAGGTTAAGTCTGGCCTATACAAAGAGAAGGTAGCCATCTTAAACAAAAGGTGGGGCCCTGGAGTTAGCTCAGTCTGCAAACATGTTTGCTGTCAAGACTAATGCCCAGAGTTCCACTCCCAGGACAGCACATGTAAGGAGGAGAAAGAGACTCCACCTCTTCAAGTTTTCCTCTGATCTCCATATATACACAAAATAAGTACATGCTTAAAAAAATTTTTTAAAGTGCCAAACAAAAGAAAAAGAATTCAGTAGAATATTTAGGACACAAATTCTAACAAACTTTGGGTTATATGCAAGTCGGAAAACTCCGTTTTGTACATACCAAGTCTTTATGAAACGTCTTAAAGAGCAACAGTTCCACAACTTTCACAACTTTAACAACACGCTGAAGAGCCAGAGTAGTCATGTGTTACTCACCTACACTTTCCTGGCTGACCTCACTTATGGCCAAAGTTACAAATGCTCTAAATATCTGTGAAAGTTGATGTGGTCAAGCAGGTTAATTAAACTCAATTTCTCACATGAGCATCTATAACAATGCTTTCATTCATTTCTTACAAGAGAAAAAACTTTACAAATATTAAGTATTCTGCTAGTAAACACTGACAACTTCAAATCACACTTTCAAAATACCCCCAAACTAAGGACTCAATAACTAGTCTGTGAGAACATGTTTGAAGAAGCCTCATAGCTTAATCACAAGGAAATCTGACAAAAAGTAATAGAAGTTATTTTCTAACAAGGTTCCTTCCAAGCCATGAAATAGAGGTTAAAAAGGTCTAACACAATGAAGACAGAAACAATGGTAAAAAGGCAAAACACACAAAAAAGGTTCTTCTATAGGATCAGAAAAAGGAGTCTAATTAGCTAATAGATTACAAAATGAGCCAAGCATTTCATTTTGTACAAAGGTAAAGTGTAAAATAGTAAGCTGTACACTTCCGTGTGAACACTAATAAACTTAGTAGAAAAGCATAGGATGTTTCACAAAAGACTGAGGAGTAGGCTCGAAAATCATTCACAAGAATGTGAAAAAATTTAATAACATTCTAGTTGTTAAGAGAAAAAGATCTTGTGATTTTCATTCAGGAATTGTCTACCAAAATATAAAATAAATGAAAACCATGTTTGTGTAAAGCTGTAAAATTATACCAAATCACACTAAAATGCATTGTTCTCTACTGTAAAATTTTATAATCTATGAGCAGGAGGAAAAAAAATAGAACACTAGGAAATAATCTCCATGTGAGTTCAGAAGACAAGTGACATAATTCGATGGTTAGGAATCAGGGAGATGGTTCAGTGGTTAACAGCACTGGCTGCCTTTCCAGAGAATCCAGGTTCAATTCCCAACACCCACATGGTGGCTCACAATGGTCTGTAACTCCACTCCTCTGGGGATCTGATACCCTCACCCTCTCTTCTGGCCTTGGCAGACACTATACAAATGTGAGGCACAGACATCCTTGCAGGCAAAAAAGAACACGGATTCAAGGAGCATAAAGTACTTCCTTCAATCAGTCCTATTTCTGCCACTTAATAAATATGACCTTTACATCTGTTTTTATCCAGAGCATTTACCTCAAATGGCAACCATTTGCAATACTGACAATAGAAAAAACTGCTAAAGCTACCATTTTTTGCCTTCAAATTTAAAAATAAAAAACCTCTACTAGAATAACTAAAGCCGGGTTTGGTGGCACACACCTTGAATCCCAACACTCATGAGGCAGAGGCAGGCAGATCTCTTGAGTTTGAGGTTAAGTTTTAGGACAGTCAGAGCTACAGTGAGAAATTCTGTTCCCCAAAAGCAAATGAATGGATGAATGAATGAATGGATGGATGAATGAGAACTCAAAAAGAACAAAACAAGAGCATCAAGTAAATAACAAACATTAAGTGGTGGTCAGGATGCAGTAGAAAATAGTATCAATCTGTCAAAAGTTTAAAACCAGAGTTAGTCGATGACGAGCAGTTGTGCTTTGTACACTTTGTACACACTTTGTACACACCCAAAATACAGAAAGCAGGGTCCTAGAGGGGTAGGTGCATTCCAATCTTCACAGCAGCAATTTCCAATTCATAATTAAAATGACCATTGATGAGTGGATGGGACAAATAAAATGTGGTGCATATATAAAATAGAGTATTATTCAGACTTTGGGGGTGGGGGATCCCATGGCATGTAGAAGCAGGTACTAAGTAGAAAGAAAAAAAAACCCCACAAGACCAAATACTGTATTGCTCCACTTACAATGGCAATGTACTTACGTGGCACACACAGCAATCAAATTTACTAATGCAAAGATCAGAATTGGGGACTGGAAAGGTTAGTAATGGTTAAAGAGTTCCAGTTTTACAAGAATTTTACAGGATGGTGTTTGCCAGGTATATAAAGTAAAGGCTGGAGAGCTGTGTAGTAAGAGATGTTTACTGTCATAGACTCAGGCAAGTACTTTATTTTTATTGCTTAACTACTTTTAATGCTATGACTACTTAAAAACAATGATAAAACATACATTGTGAAGACTAAATCATAGAGTGCTTAAAACGGTGCCTGGCCCACATTATGGACTACGAAAGTGCTGTCAGCTATCATTAGATAGATCACTTATCTACTTATCACTGAGAGATGTTGTTACACAAGGCTGCTATCAATCTCCTTTAAGAGTTACTAAAGAAATTGTGATCCACTTAATACCAATCTATCCATGCTCCCTGTTTTCTTCCTTTTCCCCATTCCCCATATATAATATCTTGCTGCTCATTTTCGATATTAAAATAGTTCCAAGTTTTACAGTTGAAAAAACCTTGAAATTTTAATAATCTAACTAACACATCCTTAAACAGATTCTACAGATGGCTTCGCGCCCCCTGCCATGAAAAAAAAAAGTCTTGTGTGTTGGGTACATAAACATACATATGTCTATTTCTTGGAGAGGATCCAGGAATTCCAGCCATGCACTAAGAATTCTCTGGTTCCCAAAAAGCACCAGGGGTCTTAAACAATAAATCTGGTTCATAGATATGGAAAAACAGGCTCACCCAGAGGGTTAAATAAATTAATTAATGACAAAGCAGGAACAAAGCCAAGACTCTCTTAATTCATCATTAGGCACTTTCTCACTGTTTCAAACTTCCCACATAATTGGCAACACTCCACTCCAAAGTAAGCTCTATTCCATGTGCTTCATCAAGAAATTTGTGCTATAAGAACAAACCCCTCACAGAGCTTCAAACCAGACAAAATCCCAGTACTGAACTGAGAAGGGTACACACAAAGTGCCATCTCTAGCAAAGCTATTTCCGATTGTTATCTGCTAGGAAAAGGGAAATCCATTTTTTCCAATGGAGTGTTATTGGGTATATCAAACACACTTAAGGCGAAGGGCCCATGACCAGGAGTAGTTGGCCATCCCAGTCATTAGTTTTCTGAGTAATTCAAACTGAAAATGAAACGTCCCCAATTAGCCCCAAGTACCTTGTATCTTCTAAGATACACATAAGGAAACAATGACTGTGGAGCTGGAGTTTAAGTTCACCATGAAAGTGTGCCTGCTCATAGCAAACTCTAACACCAGCTACAGGTTACCTGATATTTTCTTCTGATCTCCAAGAGCAGCAGGTACAAATATATACATGCAGGCAAATGCACACAGAAAAAATAAATAAAACTAAAACAAGCAAAATACCCCAACAAAACAAGAAGCAAATTTAAACTAAAGCAGTTACAAACTCTAATGCCGTCACCTGCCAAATAGGCAGTACAAATCTCACTCCTCCCTGCAGAGGTTGAGCACCTATGTTAAAGAGGAGGTGGAAAGATTTTAACAGTCAAAGGTGGCAGATGACTTCAAGGAAACTGGTTTCCAGATACAACAAAGATGGATGTCAAATGTGACAATATGCACAAGACCTGAAAAAGCTAAAACCAGAAAAGAAAGAAAGCAAGCAAGCAAGCAAGCAAGCTCAGTTCAGAAGAGAGGATCAAATCCCATCCCAACTGGGGAGCTCTGGTATTTGATGGCTGCTAGGAGAGGAAAACATCACATCATAGATAGTCCTTAGACTATCTATGGATTCACAAACACCTGGTATATTCACAACTACTCACACACAGGAGTACTTGGCCAACACAGACCAAACCTGATACATAACGAGAACATGAAGTTGGGAGGGTAGGGAAGTAGGGGAGGATCTAGAAGGGGCTGAGGAAGGGGATGAATATGATCAGAATATATTGTACAAAATTCTCAAAAATAAAAATATACAATAATACACATTAAATTACTTCATTTCGACACATATACATTTTTCTTAGTCTAAAAATGTCATTTCTGAGCCAGGCGGTAGTGGCACACAAACAGAACTCATTTCTGGTATATTTTAACTAAAACCAGAACAGTACATATATTTAAAAAACATGAAACAGGAAAATGAAGGACATAAAGATAAAATGAAAATCTGGCTATGGAATAAAGCTAATTCTTTCTGAATCTAAAGTAAGACTTTAATAAGCATTTTGAAAAGGCAGTCAATTCAAAAAGAGCATATAATATATACTGCTTATGTATGTCTAGTTTGCACAAGGAGCTACACTAGGGTTTATGACACAATGGCTTTACAGGCATTCACGTCCCTGACCTCAGTACAATCTAGTAGATATGCCATACAATACTGCTAGGATAATAGTTCACCTTTTCTGAAGATCTGCTTTCAGTGGCTCCAAATTCAATGTAAAATTTTAGAAATAAACAATTCCTAAGTTTAAAATAATACAGCGTTTCCATGAAACCTCACTGTCTCACTCTGACCTACCAGACTCAATCAATGCTGTCTCTAATTTCCATACTGCATTAGTCAGCAACCTATCCACAACCTCCACTTATGAACTCAGTTTTCAGATCAACAAGTAATTCTTTTATTCAAATAGTTCTTATACTAAATAATAGCTCCAAATTTCAGTAAGTGATGGGATGGGGTATACACCATGACTACTATGAATATTGTTAAACAACAGTTCTGAGTACAAAGAGCATACTTTCAACCAACAGGGCATAACCCATCAGAGACCACTAATAAAAACTGGCCATTTTCCTTGAGACAGGGTCTCATGTAGTTTAGGTTGGCTTCTAACAAATTTTGTAGCATAAGATAACCTTTAATTTCTGATCCTCTTGACTTTGCCTTCCAAAGGCAGGTATTATAGGTGGGTCACCACTAATTCCACACCAGCTTTGACAAATTTTAAAACTTTAAGTCAGAACAAGGTAAGACTTTTTTAAAACAGAGGATTATGAGAATTCTCAAAGAACTTAAGTGACACGATTTTTCATACTACGGAGAAAACAACAACAAACAAACTAAGCAAACATACAAAGGTACATCTGTGGGAGAAATACATAGAATAAAATAGTGCCTAGTGGATGCTTTAAAACTAGTATACACACACACACACACACACATACACGTACTTCTAAGACTAGTTACACCAATTTTAAGAAAGAAATGAAAGACGATAAGTTTTGGCCAATAGATAGGAATGTAAAAAGAAATAAGATTCTAGCAATGGGAGATGTAGGGAGAAGAGATTAAAGAAGTGTCAGGTTTCTGTATGGGCAACTAGAATGACAAATATGAGTTCATTTGGAGATGCCAAGTTTGAATGTCTTGTAGACAATGAAGGGTGCCATCAACTAAACAGACAATGTAAGTCAAACCTCTGAGAGTAGTGTTATACATACAATTTGGGAATCATGTACATTACAAAGAGCTGGAAGAGTGAGTAGTGCAGCATGATAAGAAAAACCAAAAGCCCAAAGATCCCTAGATTTACAGAGGAGGAAAAGAAGGATGTGCAGGAGGGGCAGTAGCTGAGAAGGAAAAGGCAGAAGGTAGGAGACACATAGTGCTTTGTCACAGATCCAGGGCTTAATATAGTAAAAGAAAAGTGCAGTTAGTTGTGCCAAGTGCTGCTAAAAAGTAACTAAGGAGAATGTGCAGTGCTCTCTGTATTCGGAGATGTATAGCTCCTCCCTCCATGATGATCCCAGAAAAGACAAAATAGAACAAAAACTGAGATAGATTCTTAACTGGGATGTGTTCAGAGAGTGGGCATTAAAAAAAAAAAAGCAAATTTCCACATTTGCGAATGAAACATCTACCTGAGAAATGGGTAAAAGCTGGGGAGATGATGCTCCATCAGAAAAAATGTGGTTGAATTTTATCTGGAGTATGAATGGTTTGAACATGCCCAGTGCTGATAAGATCAATTAAAAACAAAAACATTAGAACTCTCAAACTCTTAAGGGTACAGACCAGTTAGTAGGAAATATGGTCCCCAACACGGGTCAAAAAACAAAAAACAAACAAAAAACCTGACCTATGTCTTTCTGCATTAACGCAGGTGGGGAAAAAAAAAGAAAAGAAGTGCATACAAGTTCCACTGCTATTTCTGCTTTTCTGAGATGGAGGTAGTTAAGTCCTTTACTAGGAGGGAAGTCAGAGGGCTGAGCAAAGAAAGGAAAAAAAAAAGAGCTATAGCCAGGAGAGCACTTTCACCAGACAAGAGTCTAAAACCCGGACAGTGAAGAGGGCTACCAGAAGGCCTGTGACAGTGGACAAATCCTGACACTGACACACCCAGTATGAAGTTTCCTCCAGTAGAGCACAGGAAAGGGTAAGATAAGTTACTGGATCTACCTCATCATTGTGCTACCTACCATATGGGTTAACAAAAACATTAAGGAATTGGAAATATTAATACTAGCTAATTTTTACTGAACGTATTACTATGGCCATGCTTTACATAAATGGTTCATATAAGCTCTATCACTACCCAGTTGATGATTCTTCATTTTAGACATGAGTAAGGTGGCAAGAAGTAATAACCTGTTTGACATGGTCATGTAAGAAGTAGAGCCATATACAAACCTTGAGATTCCATTAATTTGGAAACAGAAATGAAACTGTTCTAAAATGAGTACACATAAATTTTGAATAGTAACAAAATTTCAATTCCAAGTGACTTTATAATGGTTAGCAGCTGGTATCGAATTTAAAGGCTCAGCCCTGTTAAAACTGCAAAGAGAACAAGAGTAGCGAGCTTCCTTTACACTTGTACATATTTTGTTTCCACGTGTTATCTCATTTATCCTAAAACTGTTAACACAAGGTAGATCCATAACCTGACAAAGAAAACAATGCTCAGAAAGTGGTTACTTTGGTAGACCTCTTATTCCATCCCAGGAAAATTAGGGGGCCGCTCCCTCACCCTTTTGCTACTAGACACTCAATGAGGGGTAAAGGCTTGTTTGAATGCACTGAGCAGAAAGGCTCTAGTTGCTTGGTCTCATTATAAATACTTTCCGAACGTCGTTTTATTCCATTAAGTGAAGGAAACCACAACAAGCTTTTGTTACCATACTGCAACTAAGGAACTGAAAACTGAAGAGAGTAAAAGGTTGAACTAAAATCACTATGTCCAGTTCTCCAACATAAACACTGATACAGGGCTAGAAAGATAGCTCTGTAGTTAAGAGCACTGGTCGCTCTTCAAAGAACCTAGATTCAATTCCCAGCACCCACATTGTGGTTTACAACTGTAATTCCTGTTCCACAGGATTCGATGCTCTTTTCTGGTTTCCACAGACACTGCATGTACATGGTGTACAGACATGCATGCAGGCAAAATACTCATGCACATAAGCAAAGAACAAAAGAAACAGATAACAAGTCATTAAGACTTAACTTTGCAGTGATGCAACAAATTAAACTGAAATAATTTAGATTCATCCAAACTTACAAGTTTTGTTTTGTGTTTTTTCGTTTCTTTTGAGACAGGGTTTCTCTGTAGCTTTAGAGCCTGTCCTGGAACTAGCTCTTGGGTAGACCAGGCTGACCTCAAACTCAAAGAGATCCACCTGCCTCTGCCTCCTGAGTGCTGGGATTAAAGGTGTGTGCCACCACCACATGGCTACAAGTATTTTTTTTTTTAATTGAGAGTAAAATCAGAAGTCGGATGCATGGCTTTAATGTAAGCACTTGGGAGGCTAAGTCTGAGGTCAGCCTGGTCTACACAGTGAGTTCCAGAATAGCCAGGGCTACAAAGAAAAAAAACCTGTGTCAAAAACCAAACTAAACCAAATCAAAAACTGAATGGAAGAAGCAGGGGAGAGCAAGAGAATAAAATTCAAATTAAAGCCATCTCACTAAACATCTTTTTCTTGACTGATAAAAATTGAAAAACATCAATACCAAGTGAAACAGATTATATATCCAATGAAGTTCATATCCTAAAACAAGACCGACTGCAGTAATACAACGGCAAGAATTTACAGAAGAGATGAATGGCAGCTATGAAGAATATAACTATGAGAAACTGTATTAATAAAACATTTTTGTCGCTGAAAATATTTACAGTTAGGTTTCATAAGCTTAGAAAATTCAGCTTTTAACTCATGCTGTAACTACCTTTACCTCAGAAAGACATATTAAATAAGGGTTTTTAATATTTTTTATTTTGAAGCACAAGCACTAAATGCTTGGTTTAATTTTTCTTCTTTTCTTATGCATGCTACTACTTGTGAATGCAGGGGCATGACTTACTCCTCATTCTTCTGGAGGCAGAGTGTCTCAGCCAAACCCAGAATTTGCCAATACAGATAGCACAGCTAGTTTATCTAGTCAGATTACTCTGGGGACTCTTAACTCCACCTTTCAAGGCTGAAAATACAGATGAGCCACTAGGTATGGGTTCTGGGGATCCTAACCCCAGCCCTCTTGCTTGCTTGGCAAGTGTTTTACAAGTGAGCTGTTTCACCTCTCCAGCCCATTAAAACAATTTTTAAAATCATGTCTTTTCAGCCTTTTATTCTAGTAGTAAATGAATGTGAATGATCTACACTTCATTTACACAGGTTGAGGGTGACTTTTACAAAGGAAGTATTTTTACTTAAACTAAACCTGGGTCTGGAGAGATGACTTAATGGTAAAGAGCACTTGCTGTTCTTGCAGATGAACTGAGTTCAGTTCACATTATCCACATGGTGGTTCACAGCTACCTGTGACTCTAGTTACTGGGGATACAATGTCCTCCCTCCTCTGACCTCTAAGGGCACGGAGGCAAGTGGTGCTCATAAAAGCATGCCGGAAAGACACTCATACATAAAATAATCTTTAAAAAAAACAAAAGAAACAAAACAAAAACAATCTACAAAGATGCAGTCAGTATCCAACTAAAACTGACAGAAAGTCACTCTTTTGAAATGCTGATTTTTTTTTTTAAAAGAAACACAAGAAAAACTGTACTTACCATATACATTAGTATATCTCTAATCATCACCATGGCTGTTTGATGATCATTCCAAGCTTGATTTAATGTTTGAAGAAAGTTGTTATTCAATGAATTTAGTACATCTTCTCGCACCTATTAACAGAACAATTCATTAGTTTATGCACATAAATATGCATACATATACATGCATGTATTATTTGTTCAATAAAGTAATCAAGTAGAATCCTTAGCTTTAAATAAAAAAAAAATATGTTACAGGCCAGGCAGCAGTTAATCTATAACACACAGCAGACTACCAAATATGCTTATAAAATCCAGATTTCTCTCTTAAATTCTAGTATCAAAATTCTAGAATCAAAAGCAACCTCCCAGGTATTTCAAAGTACCCAGTGGCTTAACAATATAAAATAAAATTCCAGATCCTTACAGTGAATAAGGCTTTGTTCTTGGCTCCAGGCTACCAGGCCCAATGTCTTTGTAAATTTTCCCCAGGGATGAAGCTGAAGACCACGGATATGAAGGATAGCTGCCTGAGTGCATGCAAGTTCTAGGTCTCTGAGGAGCTCTGTGACTTTGGAAAAGTTACTTCATCTACGGAACTTGATTTCCTGACATATAAAATAATACTCTCTTGCAGGATTGAAAGGACAACATCTAAGGTACAGAGAACAGCGCCTATAATTCTCTAAGCACAATAAATGCAAACCTCCAGCAGCAACCATGACTGGCCATTGTCCTGCTCACTCAAATCCCATGGTCTCACTTCCATTTCTTCTACTTAAATTTCACCCCCAGTCTTCCTTAACCTCTTCTTCCCTCCCTCTCCCCACCTACACTATTTCAAATCTCTCTATTGATACATACTCTATTTCTATCTCTGTATATATACATTCTATTTCCAGCTCTCTACTTCTTTACCTTCTGCTTACATTTTTCTTTCTACTACTCATTGCTATCTGACTACATTACATATTTATTTATTGCTTCTTCTACTAAAATCTAAATGTCTCCACAGTGGAAGAATGTCTCATTTTAGATGTTCCTCCATCACAAATAGTACAGTGCCTGGCATAGAAAAAAACATATCAACTGTGAGTCATTTTCAACAAGTTAAACATTTTCATGATGTTTTCTTGTGTCTGATATACCTTAACCCAATCCCAATAGACCACTCAACTTTACAAGTCTTTCCTAATCTACAAGTTTGCTATCACCTTCCCTAAGTTTCCTGTTGTGCTCTCAGCCCAACGGAAAGATTATTTGCCTAGAAGACAGACTTTCTTCATGTAATCCTTTGAAATTACAGTTGAACTTTCATATCTGTGTGTTCCACATCCACATATTCAAGCATCAATCAATCAAATATATTTGGGAGAAAAAGTCTGCTTCCTACTGAAAATAAATACACACCCCTTTTGCTCTTGTCATCATTTCCAAACAAACACAACATAAAAACCTTTTTAGAACATTTGTATTATATTTGCTATATGTAATTCAGAGATGAGTTCAAGTACAAGAGTATGAGCTGGACAGAAGTACATGCAGATTTTACACATGAGAACTAACTAAACACTTACGGAGTCTGGTTGCTATGGGGACCTGGAACCAATCCTAGAAGACAAGAAATGAGTACTATGCTGTACACCTCTACAAATATTCAGACTCAAAAGTCTTCCATGGTCCAACTCAATTCTCATTAAGTCCAACCTAACCAAGTCTGTAACACCAAACACACGTCAAACCTTGATAAGTTAGGGAGAATCTCAAGCCATGGTGCACTTTTGAAACATACTAATTAATGAATCAAGATATACTTATCTATAAAACTGAGTTGTAAATATATGTAAATAAAATGTCACTCTATAGGAAATCAATTACTAAGTCAGTCAAAGTAAGGATCAAAAAAATAGAATGCCTTTAACACACAAAATGCTAAGTTAAAACCAAGAGAATCGTGCCTGATTTTTTTTAACTTTTGAACTAACATTTATTTATTTACTGTGTGTTACGTGCATGTACATGCATGCATGCATGCATAGATGTGTCTGTATGTATGGGAGAGTATGAACTACACTCTGTCCATGTAAAGGCCACAGAATAACCTGTGAAAATTGGCTCTATCTATATGTAGGTCCTGGACATTGAACTCAGTAGTACTGACAGAGAGTACTACTCCATTTTCTTAAATGCTGGAGAAATCTAAGTTATTAGACTTTAATTGTGAGATCATACATATAATCTACCCTATGAGTAGTATGAAAACTACTAGCCTATATCATAAACCCAGAATATGATATATTTTGGCTTTTAAGACTGAGCACCTTAGTTTTAAGGTATAGCCTCTGGAGTTGTTTCATAAGTACATTGACTGTACCAAAAGATAAACACACACAAGTGCACACATGTGTTAGCTGATAGAGCTGTTAATAAAGTACTTTCACATAAAGTTGGTATAACTGTAAAATTATACTAATGGGTAGATATATAATTTCATCTACATAATGACGTATTAAGTGTCGGGCTTATCAGTTGCAAATATTAAGGTACAGAACACACAAACACATGCGGAAGTTGAAACATTCTCATTTACAAATGCCTTCGGTAAGCTCCATATACTTCACTGAACCACTAAGTTTTGAGAAGTAATTAAATAAGAACATGACAATGCAGGGCAGGTGTGGTAGTAAACAACTGGGACCCAAGCACTGGGAGGAGACAGAGACATAGAATCCTAAATTCCAAAGACAGCTTTGGGTTATACCCAAAATCAAAAATTTGAGTTATACCCAAAATCAAAAATAAAGTGCTTAGATAATCTACACATGAAAGTCTTGTATCCCAAATACTAAAACATCTAGTCAATTATATTAAGAACTGAACTTTCATAACTACTACAAAATTGAGTTAATGTGAACTGTATTAAATCACTCCAGTTTGAGAATACATTTCAAATCAGAAAATTATTTCTAAATGTACGACACATTTGTTGAGTGAATGACAAAACTGACCAATCAATTAAGTTAATATTACAAAATATGTTCTCTAAAATGTACTAATTTATACACTTTGATATATCAACAAATATTTCACATAATACAATGTTTACAATTTATATCACCTCCATAATTTCTGGAAATTTGAATACTTGGTCCTTAGTTGGTGGCTGTAAAATGAGGAGGTGTTTCCTTGCCGAAGAGAGTATGCTGCAGGGAACACCAGTGAGAATTCAAAAGCCATGTGTAGTTTCTTGTGAGTTCTTTCAAAGCTTCCTGTTTTGGGTCTGAGATATAAGCTCTCAAGTTATCCCTGTCTCTGTGTCTGTTGCCTGCTGCCATACTGTCCCATCATTATAGACCCTAAACCTCTGGAACTGTAAATCACAAATAAACCCTTCCTTCTATGTGTTGTTTGGGTCATGATGTTTTATTATAATAACAGAAAACTATGACAACCGGCCTCTGTGCAAAATTAAAAAGACATTAACCAGCACACATTGCAAATGATGCTATTTGCATCATTTTTCAAAGAACTATGCTATCAGTTAATAGTGAACTTTTGTGAGGTAACCCAGACCCAGTAAGACAGACCCCATACACACTCACTCATAAGTGCATATTAGACATAAAGAAAAAGATAAACAGGCTACAATCCACAACTCTTGAGAAGCTAGGTCACAAGAACCCTAAGAGACAATTGCATGGATGCCCCTGAGAGGAGGTGAAATAGATAAGATGGGGGGGGGGGGGAGACATGAGTAAACAGAATGGTTGAGTTGAGGGAGAGACAAAGAGGGGGAGCAATGAAAGAGATATCTTGATAGAAGGAGCCATTATGGGATTAGGGAGAAACCTGGTGCTAGGGAATTCCCAGGAATCCACAAGGATAACCCCAGCTAAGACTCTAAGCAATAGTTGAGAGTGCCTGAACTAGCCTTCTCCTGTAATCAGACTGATAACTACCCTAATTGTCAACATAGAACTTTCAGTCAGTAACTGATGGAAGTAGATCCACAGCTAAGCACTGGATGGAGCTCCCAGAGTCCAGTTGAAGAGAGGGAGGAGCTCAAAGGGGTCAAGATCATGATGGGAAAACCCACAGAGACAGTTGACCTGAGCTAGTGGAAGCTCACTGACTCTACACTGATACCTGGGAAATTAACATAGGACCAAACTAGGCCTTCTGAATGTGGGTTCTGTGGCTTGAACAGTTTGTGGGGCCACTGGGCAGTGGAACCAGGATTTATCCCCAGTCCATCAACTGGTTTTTTGAAGCCCATTCCCTATGGAGGGATACCTTGCTCTGGGGGAAGGGATACCTTGCCTCTACTTGGTATGCCAGACTTTGTTGACTCCCCATGGGAGGTTTTATTCTTCCTGAGGTGTGCATGAAGGGTTGAGTGGGAGAGAAGGAGGGGAAACTGTTGGTTATGCAAAATGAAAATTAATTTTTTTAAAATAAAAAATAGCTAGCTTTAACCAGGTAGAAAAAAAATCCGACTAAAAGTTGTTTGGATTGTTTTATTTGTTAAAGACTTATTTATATGTATGAACAGTTGTCTGCATGAGTATATGTGCATTATGCACATGCAGTTCCCATAGGGGTCAAAAGAGGGAGTTAGAACTCGAGCATCTAGAAAAAATTAACAATTTCTTAAAAGAGGATAAGTTGGCACAGAAACTAAAATGTACTTAAGTTAATAATAAATAACTGACCTACTCTTTAAATTAACACAAAAATTGAGAATAGTATAGCAATGTGTATCTGTGTAGTAACTCTACTTATTAAAATAAGTAATCATTACTTATTTTATTTTTCCACCAGCAGGGCAAATGGCCAGAGTCTGCTGTAGAGGCAGTACTAGAATAAAGGATTGCACACAGCAAGCACTAAAAGAAAACTCAGTAAGTTCATCCAGGTGAGCTGCCATCTGAAGAAGAGTAACATGGTACCACTTGTGATAAGAAGGGTATGCAGTAGAGGGCTAATGTGTGTGTGGTACCTGGACTTGCAAAACTGAGAAAATCGCACACAACAGTCTACAGAAAAATAAAGGCATCTAAAAACTTTTAAAACTGATTAGTCAAAAGAAGAAGACCACCACTGGCTAGAAGGACATATTTACAAGACCTATCTGATAAAAGACTACTATCCAAAACATACAAGAACATTTTAAAATTTAATGGAAAAGTAAACCTATTTTTTAAATTGGCAACAGAAGGTACCTAATTAAAGATATACTGACAGCAAATAACTGTACAAAAAATGTTCAACACAAGCCACTATGGACCTGAAAACTGAAACAATGTGGTGATCCTACATGCCTATTAGGATGGCTAAAATTAAACACTGACAAAACCAAATGTTGATAAATTTATGTGTAACAGAGACCCTCTTATTCACTGCTGAAAGGAACGCAAACAAGCAGTTATTATTTTTTAAAAAAAAGGAAAAAGAAAACTCTTTCCCTTCACTACAAAGATCAACAAACTGGCACGTGCAAACAGTGAGAGACTAAGCACTAAAGGGAAATACGGAACCAGGCTGTGAAGTAGAGAAAACTTAAATGCATCACTCAAGCATAGTCAATGAGAGCAGGCTACATGCTGTATGATTCCAACTGCATGATACTCTAGAAAAGGCAAAACTAAGAAATCAGTGAAATGCCTGGTTGTCAGTTAGGGGGAAGGATGAATAGGCAGAATACAGAAGGACTTTTAAGAACAGTCAAAGTATTCAGCAGATGATAATGGTTACATACATGCCCAAAAGTATACCTTTAATGCCACAGAATCAACTCACACTAAAGGCTTATGTAAGCTATGGGCTCTGGTTGGTAATGAGGTATCAACTGTATGGGTTAACAAACAAATGTTCAACTCTATGTTGGTCAAAAGGGAGGCAGTGAGAGCCAGTACATGGGAAATCATAGTACCATTCCATTTCGCTAGAAATCTAAAATCTTCTCTGGAAAACAAAGGTTATTTAAACAAATTTTAGGGCCACCCAAAATCCAAAGGCAGACAATTGGCATAAAAGTAAAATGCTACATGGGCAGTTATGCAATAAGGAGACCACTGGCTTAGAGAGCCAGCCATGTCAGCCAGCCTTTCCAGCTTTTACACCACTTCAACTGCTATCTTTATACAATTTTGACTCCTGATATTTAAGACACTGATTAAAATTTCACATTAACTTTCACTAAAAAAAAAAAATCCACGGTTGTATTTGCAAAGCATCAAAGAAAGGGGTTTTATTATAATGAAAATGTATCATTTGAGAACTTTAAAGTAACTGTCACCATGATTTATATGGCTTAAAAAAGAAAAAAAAACACTGGACTCCATAAGAAAAACTTGAACTTTTGTTATATAGATGCTGTTAAAATGAGAAAAAGCTAAGGATTGCAGGGGAAAAAAATCAAAAAAAGCAAAATACAAACAAAAAATTCACACAACTCAGTAAAGAAAGCATAAAATTTTTTAAATTCTTGAACATCACTCCACAAAAGAAAAGCAAAAGGCAAATTTTCAAGAATGTAAACTAAAACAAAGATGAGAAACTATTAACCATGCTAGAATTGCTAAAGTAAACAGACAGGATCAAGCGCTGACAAAGATTTGTAGCAAATGGAAGCAAATTAGTACAGCCATATAGGAAGTTAGGCACTTTTATAAAGTTATTTAAATATATACCAATAATATGCCCCAGCAATCTCACTTCTAAGTATTTATCCCAGAAAAATTAAAATTATTTATGTGAAGTTTCAATATGTGTATTTATAAGCTTTATTCACAATCTCAAAAAGCTGTCTACAATAATCATCTTTCACTAAGCACACAGGTAATCGATGAGCAAGTGGTGATACTCTTGGCACAACAGAGAGAGCATGAGTTGGTCATCAGCAAAAGGAACCAACTACTGTTACTTTCAATTTGAGTCAGAAGAAATAATTATGCTCAAAGAAGCTAGTCACCAAAGGTAATAAACTCTGACTCCAGTTACAGAATATTGTTGAAAATACAAAACTATAGTGAAAAGAGAACTGACCTGTAGTGGTATATTCGTATTTTAATAAATAAAGTTTGTCTGAAGATCAGAGTACAAATCTAAGCTACTAGAGGTCAGGGAGTGATGACACACACCTTGAATCCCAGGACTTGGGAAACAGAGGCAGACTGAATTCAAGTCTACCCTGGGCTACACAAGTTGGATCCAGAAACAGATCCAGGTGGTAGGTAGGTGCTCACACCTTTAATACAAGTGTTTGCGAGTAACATACCATTTATCCTAGCACTAGGGAGGTGGAGACAGGAGTAATATGGCTGGGCAAAAAGAATATACAGGATGGAGTGTGGAGTTCGAGGTTTGGTGGAGACACAAGTGCAGTCTAGGCAGTCTAAGAATCATCCCTTCAGTCTGAGCCCTGAGAGGTAGAAAGGTCTCTCTTGTGGCTTACTGGTTGTTTCTCTGATGTTCAACATTAACCCTTTTATCTGTCTCTGGGTTTTTAGTATTCGTGCTACACGGATCAGTAGTTGTTACAAATGAGAGGACAAGGAGGGCGGAACTATGAAGGGGGTATCACAGAGTTTTTGGGAGTAAAAAGAACCACTCCACATTTAAGGTACTAGTGGTTGCTCAATATGTATATATGCTAAGAATCAAAGAACTTTGCATGGAAATAAAGGCCAATTTTTATATAATCATTAAAAACTGGCAATAAAATTCTCAAGTTGGACCTGTTTATCATAAACTACAATTCCACAAACATTGTTAAAATAACTTAAATGTCAAAAGGCGCTGGAGTTTTTAAATAATGTCAATATAGTGAACTAATATCATAAAAAAACCAAGTTGAGCGCTATTTATTTCTGTGAATACAACTTTTTTACACCTTAAAAATGTCAACTTTAGCTAAGATTAAAGTATAAAGATATACGTATATATTCTATACACACACACGTATTATATGTAAGATATACACATATATGCTTGGCATTAAATTATACTGGAAAATAAAAGCTTGTAATTAAAATGAGGCATGAATTATATGGAATACATGCTAACTATACCAAGAACATTAGAAAATACAATAGAGGCATGATTCTGGGCATCTTGTCCTTCTAGAAATCTGTGGTATTTAAATCTTCACCAAGAAACCCAAATAACCAAAACTGTCATTTTCAGACAACTCTAGGCAGGGTCTCTGATCAAGTCACTTAACCAGTCTGATTTGCAGCCCCTTTCTTACACCAAGTTGACTGTGACTGATCACACCTATGACTTCACATGACTTACTAATCAGATTTCCCCTTAAAAGATAGGAGTTTTTTTTTTTTAATTGTTTAAAGGGGGTTGCCTAGAATTTTGGAATAACAGACAGTAGATGCCTGCTGAAAACTTCTGATTCTAAACCCTAGGGCATGTTGATCATTTCATCTGATGACATCAGTATAATAAATAGGAATTCTAATATTTACATGACCTATAAAAACATTTGTTTCTACCTAGCACCACTAAAAATGAGTCGTGTACCACATACAACCATATGTGGTAGGTAGATGTAAATATAGATTCCTTGTTCATTTCCCGGTCACCCAGATTCGAAAAATCCCACAGAAACTATGTTAATTACAACACTGCTTGGTCAATAGCTTAGGCATATTTCTAGCTAGCACTTAATCTTGAAGTACTCCATTCCCATTAATCTGTGTATCGCCACAAGGCTGTGGCTTATCACATAAGGTTCTGGTGTCTTTCTCCTTTGGCAGCTACATGGCGTTTTCCTGACTCTGCCTTCTCTCTCTCTCTCTCTGTTCAGATTTCCCGCCTGGCTTTACTCTGCTAAGCCATTGGTCAAAACAGCTTTATTCATCAAATAATAAAAACAACACATACAGAAAGGCATCCCACATCAGATAGGGTCCTTGTTACATTACACATTTCTCCAAATATGTAGATCTTATTTTTCCAAGGAATGCTATAAAACATACAGCTGTATACCATATTTTTACATTATGAAAAATGTCAGTATTTAAGATTGCAGGTGCTGCTATCCTTCCCTCTAAGGAACAGAAATGTTAACATTAGTTTCCATGTGGAGTTAATACACAACAACGCCAAACTCCAATCACTTGCATCTTCAACATGAATTTGGTGAATAGATGTTGCTATTGTTCACTTACCTTCTTCAGATTTCTTATTTCAAACCAAACAGCTATCTCTTAGCCTTGACTAAGAGAATAAAATGTACATTATGTAGGTATTTTAAGCCTTTCAAAACTCTGAGTGAGCTTCCTGAACATCTATCATAAAACTCACTGATTATTAGCTAGATCACAATATTATTCTAATTACTTTTAATTAACTGTTAAGAATAAAGGCAGAAATCAAAGACATCGCAATAACTTAAAAAAACTGTATTAACTACAGAAATTTTCTTCCTCCAGATTGATGCCAGATTTCTCTAGAAGTAACTTTATTTTTAGAGAATTTACACAGTTAGTAATACGGCTTTAAGGACTTCAAAGACCACACAAACTTTGAATATCAAATCAAATATTCCAAACCCCAGTTGTCTGAAAGTTTCCAAAGAAATAAAGTCATGGCTATGGCCATACCACCCTGAACGTACCCGATTTCGTCTGATCTCGGAAGCTAAGCAGGGTGGGGCCTGATTAGTACTTGGATGGGAGAGATAAAGTCATAATATCAATTAAGTATGGTTCAAAAGAATAAACCAAAACCCCTCCTTTTACTGATAGACTTATGATGACTTCCATCAGGCAAAGCAAGATGTTTACAACACTATAATGGAATATAAGATGCATTCAATCACTTTATAATCCCTACAGAGGAAAAAAAGAAGTCTAATATTAGGATCAATTTGAGATTCAAAATAGATACAGAAAGGTAATAATTTCACACATTAAGATAATTTGTTGTATGTTAGGGCAAAGAGAAAACCATGTAAACTTGGTAATTTTTTAGAAGCACTTTTAAAAAATTAAATTTATTATGTGCATGAGACAGTCAGAGAACAACTTGTGGGAGCTAGTTCTCCTTCCACCCTATGGGTCTTGGGGACTGCATTTAGGCTGTCAGGCTTGGCAGCTATATAACTTTACTGGAAAAGCCAGCCTGTACAGTCTAAAAAGCATTCTAATTTTTATTTCTTCACTTTTTGTTTTGCTTGTATGTATGTTTATGCATCACATGTGTGCAGTGTATGCATAAGCCAGAAATGGTGTAAGATGCCTTGGGATTGGAGTTACAGTTTTGAGCCACCATATGCGTGCTCTTAATGCTGAGCCAATCTTTCTAATCCTCTAAAAAGCATTCTTATTTTCAAATATTCTTTCAGCTCTGGGGATACAAGTCAGTGGTAGAGCATTTGCCTAGCATGTATGAGAGAGACTATACTATAGCTTCAATCCCCAGTACTGCAAATACTTTTAACCCACATTAGAGAATCACAAGTTCGAAGTACATTACAGTACCATGAAAGAAAAGGAAGCTCTGGGGGTAGAGTGGTGGTTAAAAGAAATTCACAAGGCCTGTAAGATGGTTCCAGTGGATAAAGACACCTAATGCCAAGGTGATGTGAGTTCAATCCCAGGAACCAATATGATGAAAGGAAGAGAACTGATTCAAAGAAGTTGTTCTCTGACTTCCATATGCAAGCCTTCATACAAATGGACCCCATACACATACCTACATACAAACACACACACACACACACAAACGCAAAAACAACTTATTTTCAAAAGGATGCAGAGAAAAAAATCTCCCCCAGAGGGATGCCACTAAGATCTAATATTTTAAAAGCAATCGTTTCCAATGGCTAAGGTGTCAAGAGAGAATTTAAAAGCTATCACATCACAAGTACTCAACTAAACTATGAACACTGTAATTGTCAGGTAATAATCTGGTTCCTAGAAGAAACATTCAAATCTCAGAACAAAAAATAACTAAAAAGCTGAGGGAGGAAATGTCTCCAAATCATATGATGCACTTAAACGGTTATTTAGTAATAATCTGAGTAGAAAGAGATGTAAGCCCAATCACATAAGGAATTTGTGGCTATAAAAACATGATAGTTTCCACTTTGCCGATTCCTTTCAACAGACCACTGAATGCAAACTACATATACAGAGCAAGAGTCAGAGATGAACAAAACGTTTTTTTAACATATCTAACTATTGTTCATTCATTCATTCATTCAAAAAGTCACTCATTCACATGCCTCTTATTGAAAGACCACCACCACACACTGTAACAGAGAAAGGCTGTGCTTGCAGTTTACTGAAGTTATGCAACAGCTGATGGGTACTACAGAGAAAATGCTAAGTATCTTCTAAACCTGGCTCTCTGACAGCTCTTTTCCAAATCCTTCAAAGCAATAGCTATTCAACTTCTATGTGTCTCACATCTTACAGTTAGTCTATACTCACTTCTCTAATAATCCCTTTCCCTACCCTAGCTCCAATCACCACTTTAAGGTTTCCTTTTTGTGTTCAGGTTACTATCACTATGCAATTATTAAGAGATTTTACTCCCTAGCAGGCAGCCTTATTTTTTTCTCTCTGACTCCTATTATCGCCTTAAGCAACTTCAGTATCAAACAAAATAGAGTCTTAATTTCTCCCAAAAACTTTAAGTTAGAGAAAAGTATTAAGAATTTAAGGTAAATGTCAATGAAAAAGCACTGAAGTAGGGTTGACACTAAGCATTTAAAGTCAACCTCTTTTAAAAATTTAATAAATGGCTCCTTCCAGGAATACTTAAGATCCGATGTTCTTACAGTACTTTTCAGAGTCCAATCCACATCCTCATCGCTACAGATGTCTCTGAAGGCCTTTCCTACTCCAGCTGCCTATGCATTGAGCAAAAATGCCTACCTGATTTCTTTCACATGGAGTATTTTCCTACTGCAAACTTAGAATCTGAACTAAAACTAATGAAAATGAGATAATGAATCTACAGATCAGCTAGTGGAAATCTTTCCCACATTGTTCCTACCAGTAGTCCTCTTAAGAGTTGCTTCCAATTAAAATTTTTATCCACATTGCTTTACATTTGCCTAAAAACGAGGAAGACTCAAAGCATTTTAATATAAAAGTTAGGTCTTCTCGGCCAGCTGGACTGGGACTGAATGAGCATGTGATCAAACCGGATTCTCTGAATGTGGCTGGCACGGGGTCTTTCTGAGAAGCCATTGATAATGGCACTGGGACTTGTTTCCTCTGCATGTACTGGATTTTTGGGAGCCAGTCTGTTTGGATGCTCACCTTCCTAGACCTGGAGGGAGGGGGGAGGAACTTGAACTTCCCACAGGGCAGGAAACCCTGACTGCTCTTAGGGCTGGAGAGGGAGGAGGAGAGGGAGTGGGAGGGTATTGGGAGGAGGGGTGGAAGTGGAAACTTTTATAAATTAATAAAAAAAAAAGAAACACTGAAAAAAAATACACAATAATGTTACTGTTGTCAGCACCCCTCTCATTATAAAAATTAGGTGGTTGAAAATGCTAAGAAAAACAGTAAAAAAAAGTCCTTTGCTTGCAGGTGCTCTTTCTATAAATATTTAAGGAATTCTGTAGAAGAAATAACAATTTTTTGACATAATTGATTAATAACTTGGGATACTTGTAAGTATTAAATAATTTAAATAAAGAATGAATGCACATTTAAAAGAAAGTTAGGTCTTCTCAACAAACTGATCAACAAATAGTTCAAAGCTTAAAAGCTTCTACTAGTACTCTTACATAAAAATATCCTAAATCATCTATAGATAATATTTAATTCAGTACTTCTCCTCTCCTAAAAAAAAGAAATTAGTTTACATAAATATAATACTCTACCAAACAGAATAACAAATTTAAAAAAATGGAAATAAGCTATTTGTCCTACAAGTAAGACTTTGCATTTACAAAGCAATTCAAAAAAGAAAGCCACCTAAAATTTTAAACTATGCCCTCTTCATGGTACCAATTTTCCTATCTGTAAGCTACAGCATTATGAAGTTCAGATTTATGATCCACCAACTCAAGTATGTGAATCTAGAACCTCTAATGCACACAAAGGCAGTGAGCTTTGCTTGACAGACACAACTGCCTAAACCAGGGCTTGGAACACATAACGTCCTCAATGAGCAGTTCTCTGAATGATGAAAAATGAGCAGGATGAATCTCCTCTTAGTCTCCCTTCTTCCCTTTCAATCAAAGTAAAATAGTATTATTCAAAGAACAAGATGCTTGGACAAAGACTTTGAAACCCCACTAGAGTATGTGCTCTATATAGCAGTAAAAATCTCCTATATTTTAAGAGTTAACACCTTTTTCTTCAGCTATACCCAACTCAAAGCTTCCATAAGTTCATTCATAAAATATTACATCATTTAATTAATACTCTGGGGTATTAATGAAAGTATTAGTACCAATAAAAAAAATCAAACCTAAGAAACATGTAGAATATTAAAAACAGACAATAATAAAGTCGCATCAAACTAGTTTCATCTTGGACTTACTGGAAAAATTTTATTCTAAACACATGGTTTAGATATGAGTAGTAAGCTTCACAAATTGTTTTTCCAAGCCTTAATAACCTAAATGTGCCAAATGTGGTGGCTCATGTCTACTGCCCTAATATGGAAGGCTTAGCTAGCCAGTCTGAGGCCAACCTGAGTTATATAGGTCAACTCTATGTCAAACAAAGAATCAGCCACGCATGTTGATGCAGAACCTTTAATCTGCAAGGGATTAAAGGAGGCAAGGAAGAGGAAGAAGTGGAGCCAGAGGCAGGTGGATATCTGTGGGTTTAAGGGCAATTTGTTCTACACAGCGAGTTCTCAAGTCAGCCAGGATTATACAGTCAAACTCTGTTCCAAATAAATTATATGATGTAGGTGGGTCTTCTTTCTATGTGTTGCTTTCATTGGTTAATTAATAAAGAAACTGCTTGGCCTAATAGGTCAGAAATTAGATGGGTAGAGTAGACAGAACAGAATGCTGGGAAGAAGGCAATGAGGCAGACACATGAAGCTCCGGGATGTAGGTTAGAATCTTCCCGATAAGCCACCACCTCATGGTGATATACACATTAATAGAAATGGGTTAATCAAGATGTGAGAGTTAGCCAATAAGAGGCTGGAGATAATGGGCCAGGCAGTGTTTAAAAGAATACAGTTTCCATGTAGTTATTTCAGGCAAAGCTAGCCCGCTTCCCAATGCAACTATATCTAAGTACTTATTCAACAGATGCTCAAAAGACAGAACGATAATTTTCTTATTGCAGAATAACCCTAGAGACTTGTCAGTTACATTTAACATTCCAAATAGGAAGCATCAAAGGAAACTGGCTTCATCCTTGCCCTATCTACAACCGGAGAAACTAATGATCACTATTTTTAAACACAAAGCAAAGCTGACTTTCAACATTTCTATATTCCTTACACACCAACCATCAGCAAGTAATAATCCCTCTACACGTGAGATACTGTGTATCTGACAACTGTGTTCTGTAACTCTTACTGTATATTATTACCATCATTGGTATAAATCATCAACTTCTGGATTACTTTGTTCTAGTCCTCTTCATTTCAACTCTTAAGCCCTCTTAATTCTTCAAACAGCACAAGTATGATAATAACTTATACAACAGCATTTCACCATTTGCTTAAACCACAATTGGCTCTAACATACATATAATTATGAACCAAGCTATTCTGCCACAGCTTCAAGGCCTGGCATGGTGGCTTCTGACTCTTCTCTCCAACTCCATCTTGTCCTGTTCCCAGTAACTACGAACTCTTAGACTTCTCTATTCACAGCAGATTGTCAGTATCTTTACTTTAGGAATTGATAAAGGATGTCTTGCTGCCTATTAGAATGAACTCTCACTGGAATCTCGCCAGAAGCATTTGCTACTTATGGGTATCTACTGCTTTGTGCTTTATAGTTTGCTAAGGAATATGACAGAGACTGACTCAGAAAAACAAGACATTTAGCATTTTCTTTGCTCAGAATCCTCTCTTCTTTTGAGGGCATGCTCACTCTTTAAGTCCCAATTTAAACATCACCACTTCCTCGAATAAGCCTAATTTAACTCATACAAATACTCTCATTCTTCCTCTATCATGCTTTTATTGTATTTTTTTTTAACTAAGTATGCTTACTCCATGAGTGGAGATCAGACATGTTCTCTTTACCAATATATTCCTTACACCCAACTCAGAGCCTGGCAAATAAATACTTGGTTTGTTGAATTCTGTCATGTCAAACACTAAGGAAACTTCTGAGGCACTCACAAACTGGTGTATAAAACTGAACTACAGAAAGCATCAATACTTTTTCAACCACGTTTTCAAAATTATCTTCTTTAGAAAAGACGGACGAGAACAAACCTGTGAGAAACGAAAGTTTTCACGCTTACTAAGACAGTATTTTTCTTATGGGAAGGCACATATGTTCTGCTATGTTCTAAAACATTTCATAATATTTTGGGTCTCAGTTTCCTAGCAGAAAATATTCTAGAGACAATACACTATCAGCACTAGATGAGAGATAGCACCTGAATTATTTGGACTTTCTTTGATTTTGAAAACTTGTTTCTTAAATTAATAATCAGCTACTTTCATCATGGACCTTCCCTACAACATCTTGTTGTATATAATGAATTTTAACAAATGTTAAAGGCTCACTATTTTCATCTCCAAATCAAGGTACTAAAAACTACATCAAAAAACAATACTGACTCCATATAAAGATTTAATTTTCTTTACATTCTTCAATCTGAAAAAAATAGGCCTTAGTTACTTATACAACGATACTAAAAGTTTATCTATCTTACTGATACGTTATGCAGATAGCTCAGGTAACTATAGGCAACAAAAAAATGAAATGCAATGAAATAATAGGTAATACTGATTTCTATGCAGAATATAACGGTATACTATACCATATTTAGCATTGTTGAAAAATATATTCACTGAACTAGCTCATACTTCCTAAACTCAGAGACAAACATTTTGAGCTACTGACCTCTCTATCAATTAACAGTTCTCTCTTGGTAGTGGCTCATGTGTATAGTAACACTATTTGCAGCTATTATTTTTTATCTAAGAATAAAAATGAGTATGAATAGAATAACAAAAATGAAAAGAAAGCAAAGACACTAGCTAGCAGAAGCTCAAAAACCTAATTCATTTAACATAAAGAACAACAGATGTGCAGTCAGTGGACTTCCTCATTAGAAACAGCTGGTTAAGAATGGGGGAATGGGAGGAACCTGTAACATTTCAGATTCTGGAGACATGAAAGATGACGTATAAAAAGAAAATCAGAAAAGTATATATGCTTTAAAGTTTTAAATTTACAATTTAGAATAACAAACATGAATGCATGCCCTTAAAAACATACTGAGGGTAGAGCCCTCATGAACATGATTCATAGTCTGTCTGCCAAGTGAAGATACATCAAGGAAGAAGTTATGTGCAAACCAGGCAAACAGTCCTCTCCAGGAAACAAATCTACAGATATCTTAGTCTTGGACTATATGATATCCAGAGCTGCAAAAAGTTGTTGTTTAAGCCATCTGGGCCATGGTATCTGTGATGGCAGTCCAAGCTGAGACAAGTTATGGGACCTCATTAAGCTGAAAATGTCTTAACATTTCTCATGGCAGGAATATTCTAATGGCTTCATTATGTACTTAATCATGGTTCAGAGTCCAAAAATTATTCACTTAAACAGTGACCTCACACTCTCACGTCTCTTACTTTTTGCATGAACCGATTTTCATCAACACATGATTGCAGCTTTTCTGAGTCTGCAAATAATAGTAAAGCTTAAAATAACAGTAATGCTACAAATTACACTTTTTAACCAACTTCTACTAAATAAAACCCATTGTCAACTCTTTAGTATAGTCTTTACAAGGACCATGTCAAGTATCTTTTCTCATTTAGCCCTGCCCACTAGGGCTGGGCCTAACATATAGTAAATGGGGGAAAACAAAAGTTATGATTATTACTGTCATTACTCCCTGACAAATGTGAACAAAACTTTATTTCTCCATCATTCTTGATCCCACATCTAAGAACTCAAGTATTCCAATCCTTCACCCTTCAGTACCTTTAAGCAAAACACTCATCTTTCCTCTTCCTTTTGATGTCTAACTCTTGAATTAATCTTCCTTATTTCTGTCAACTATGAGTTTCCTCCTCAACATCATCCCTTGACTCTTGTCACTTCATTCTCTGAAACCCAATGCTTATTCCTCAATACATACACATACCCATCTCCAGGACTAGTTCTAAATTTTCAAGTGTATCTACAAACATGTACTTTTATTTGAGGAAATTATGTTTCACATGTAAAATGACTTAAGATATTTTCCAACAATAAAAACTGTCAATATAACCTAATAAAACTTACCCCCTCCTTTATCTGCTGCTAGTCACTTTCTAGACTGCATCACAGAACTCCGGTTAGATGCACCACAATTTGAGAAAACTAATTTTGTCTGCCTATCATCACTGACATCACTCTTTTCTAGTCTACCCTTTTACTCAGATTTTTCAACTGTAATAAACATCTGCCCAATTCTACATTTCATCTCTTTCTCATATTAGTAATCTCCAAATATTGTTATACTGTCACCCACTTGTACCTTTTAAACCCTTCCACTATTTAACTTAAATTCTTTCGTGAGGCAATCAAACTTTCTTAATTTTTTCTATGCTCTGCTATATAATAATTCAATAATCCCATAATTATTATGCTCCTCCATTAATTTCCCTTTTGCTGTAAGGGTAACCAGTTGTTCTTTTTTTTAATACCATACACTATTTGCTACACTGGAGTGTCTCCCACAGTGTTTGGATATATCCCTCAATCTTTTTTTAAAAACCAATTTAATATCCTCCTTTCTCATGAAATATTATAGCTCAGGTTAACTTTTCCTTCAGGTAGTCTCTAAGCTATTATCACCTATACAACTCATTTGCTACTTAATGTATGGGGCTTCATTCTATTACTAAAAGTGCACCATCTCTCATTCAAAATAAAAACAACCCAGAAAAGAGACAGTATACACTATCTGTGCATCTACTGCAGTTTTTCATTGAAAAGAAAGCACAGGTATTTACAAAATCTGGCTGCATGATGAATATAATCCTTTCAATGACCTGAAATACTAAACTACCTAGCTCATGTAATCTCTCCACCCCACCTTCCAGAGAAAGAAATTCTAGAAGACTGATAGGAAGGGAAAGCTTTTTTTGCAACCCTAAAACGATGACTCATAAAAGAACCATCAATGAATACTGAAACCACCACACAGAAGTTTCTATAAGAATAGGACATTCATATAGTTTCAAAATATCACTGAACAGATTACTTAGGAATTACAAAGGGAAAAAATGGTACCTTTACAATGAAGAAATCTGGCGGACACCAAGTGATCAAAGTTAACATCACCAATAATGGGATAAACTGACAGCATGTGCCTCCTGATGTGATGCACTGAGGACACAACATCACTTATGTATTATTCCTGCCAAAAATGCACAACCTGAAACTAGTCATGAGGAAACAATCAGACAAACCAAAAACTGAGGGACAATCTATAAATCAACTGACCTATAACCTTCAAAATTGCCAAAGGGCAGGCAGACGAAAGTCTGAGGAATTCAGTATGTGATCCTGGCTCAGATCATGGATCAGAAAAAGATTACTATAGATGACATCGCTGCTACATAGGACAACCAGTAAAATCTGAATATGGATGTTAGCATGGGACTACACTAATGTTAAACTGTCAATTTTCTTCATTCCTCTTTGGTTATGTAAGAGAACTTCCTTATTCACAGGAGAAATGTTATCAAATAATTTAGAGTAACAAAATGTAAACCTTATTCTCTAATTGTTCAGTAACAATTACAATAAATTAAAAGTAGTAATAGAACGACTTGCAAAAAATGTGGCAAAACATATAGGTTAGAAATATGAGTTCACTTTACTACTCACAAAACATTTCTGGCTTCCCCCCAAAAACATTTAAATATATCATATAAAAATCTGTGATATGTCACATTGTATTTGAAAATCTTAAAGCAAGACACTGTAGTAAGGATATCTCATAAATGAAATTAGTTTTGTTGCACTCTGTTCAATGAAAACATTTTATGTTAACCACTAATTTATCTTTAAAGATTTCACATTTACCATAAAACTTTGCTAAAATGAGTAGTCTACTTCAATTAGTAAATGTCTTAGAGACTATTTTTAAGTATATAGTTTTCTTATTTTCAAATACACAGAAGCGAAAGCTGAAAAGGCTAGTTGAGATATCTGTAATTAACATTTAATAAGCATTTGCAATTCATTCATGTTTTTTCAATAATTATGATTATATATTCATAACAGACCACAAACTTCCTCTCTTCTTCCTCTCCTATCATAAATTGTGATTTAGCCATTATAGGTTTTCAGTAAGGTTTTACAATAGTGGCATGTTAAATATAGGCTTCCTGTAGCCTTGAACAGAATGTTCTGGTCAAAATAAAAGATGGTGTAAGTATTCTCTATAGTTTATCAACAGTCCTTTAAATTGGGTACCTTATTTATGAGATGTTCAGTAACAACTTCTCTTAGTCCAGTGTAGAGTTTTTCTCCATGTTTATGCAAAACCATTGTATATGCATTTCTATAGAGCTCCTCAAAACTAAGACCACTGTTATTCTTACGCTGGATTTCTTGAATAGCATTTTTCAGAAGGTCCCAAATGCTGTTTACATATTTTTCATCCATGGTCATCTGCAATATTGAAAAGAGAGAAGAAAAAAAAAAGGTTGAGAATATTTCTAAATTTGTTCGTACTTAAATATTTTGACTATGACTACCTATATGATTTATAGATATTAACAACTATTTTATTTTAGCAAAATAAGAGATACAGCTGAAATTGCTTGAGCTAATAGAAACATTCTTATTCACTCCTTTATAATCTCCTCCTCTATTCCTAAGTATAGCAGAACACTCTATTTTAAAATCATGATTTCTATATCCACATGTCACTTAACCCTTTTTTGCTCACTGATATTTGTCATGTTAAATTCCATCAGCCCCTTAAGAAAATGTTCAACATACTTAGTCATCAGAGAAATGCAAATCAAAACAACTCTGAGATTCCATCTTACATCTGTAAGAATGTCCAAGATCAAAGACACTGATGACAACTCATGCTGGAGAGGTTGTGGGGAAAAGGGAATACTTCTGCATTGCTGATGGGAATGCAAGCTGGTACAACCCCTTTAGATGTCAGTGTGGCGATTTCTCAGAAAATTAGGAAACAGCCTTCCTTAAGACCCAATAATACCACTTTTGGGTATATATCCAAAGAATGCTCAATCGTGCCACAAGGACATGTGCTCAACTATGTTCATAGCAGCTTTGTTTGTCATAGACAGAACATGGAAACAACCTAAATGCCCCTCGACCAAAGAATGGATAAGGAAAATGTGGTACATTTACACAATGGAGTACCACACAGCAGGAAAAAAAAAAAAACCCGACATCTTGAATTTTGCAGGAAAATGGATGGAGCTAGAAAACATTATTTTGAGTGAGGTAACCCAGACACAGACAATTATCACATGTACTCACTCATAGGTGGTTTTTAAACACAAAGCAAAGAAAGCCATCCTACAAACCACAATCCCAGAGAACTTACAATGAGGACACTAAGAGAGATTTACATAGATCTAATCTACATGAGAAATAGAAAGTATAAAAAGACAAGATCTCCTGAGTAAATTGGGAGCATGGGGACCTTGGGGGAGGGTTGAAGGGAGACACAAAGAGGGGATCAGAGAAAAATATAGAGCTCAATAAATATCAATAGAAAAATGAAAATAAAAAATTCCAACAGCCAAACCATTTTTTCACATGAACCCATGTAGTTAAAACCAGTAACAAATTATTTATATTTGACCTGTTTGAATTCATATCAACTAACTTGAAGTGTAATTTTCCTACAACCCTATAAATCCAATTTCTAGTCTACTGATTATACTTTTCTTGATGATTTTTCCACCATATCCTCACTCAAATGCTTCCTGTTACATTGAAAACAGAAATAACTGGGAGGCACTATACAAATTGACCATATCCACCAACATTTTCGGTTCTATGCCAATAAATCCGTTAATTCTTAAAAGTACAGTGCAGAAACCAGAAGTAAACACCACAAATGCAGGATATCAGACCCCAATCCAGGTCTATTGAAACAACCTGCATTTTAACAGGAAGTCTAAGCAAAATGTATCCAGAATGAAGTTTTTATGCCGGTCACCTCCTAAAGTACCTCTTTTTTTGATAAACACCTTTCTCACTATTATTGATTTTCCCTCTCTACTAAATCATTCCTATTTACATCCAAAATTATCAGTTTTCTACCTTAAAAATAAATTCTCATAACCCTTTCTTAACTTCTTTCCATTTTTAGTGAAATAAATAGCAAGGGATTGGAATGGTCCTTTATATTCAGTATCTCCGAGTCCCATTTACCCATTATTTCTTTAATTTACAACAATATAACATTTCACTAGAACTGGCAAAAAGTCACCAGTGACTTCTACATTCATAAATTTAAAGATCAAAGTTCAGATCTCATTTTACGAGACTTATCCAGCAGTATTTTGAAAGAGTTCACCAACTCTACTGTTAAAAACAAAATTTCACTTACCTTCCAAGCACTATAGCCACTTACTTTTCTTCCCATTTCACCGGTTTTTACTTGTTTGCTTCTGGTTCTTACTACCATCTCCAATCCAAGACTCATGTTCTAGAGATCTCACTTATTTTAAGTCACTCTAGAACAGGATATAGGATTTCCTATATCCTACCTGGCCATCTCTCTTGCACATTAATGGTTTCAGCTGCCCAATGTTCCTACTGAGCATCTCAAACTCCTCAAGATTCAAAGACAAGTCCTAATCCTTCCCCCCACATTCCACTTGCCCTGCAGCCTTTTCCAACTGAACAAATATCAACTTCTTTCTTCCAGGTGCTAAGGGCAAAATCATCATCTTTGGCTATTCCCTCACTTCAATTCCAAACCAAAATACAAATCTTGTTCTCTATCTTCAAAACGCAGAGAGCACAACCCCTTCACAATATTTCCATTAATATAATCATAGTCATATAGTTCTTCATAATTCTTGGCCTGCCTCCAGAAAGTAATCTCCTGAAAACATAAATCAAAGCATGTCACTTATCTGTTCACAGCCCTCAAATGATTTTTCATTTCCCCTAGAGTTAAAGTCAAAAGCTTGTAAGGTTCTCCCACAAAGCCTTATTTGATCTCATTCATCTCTCAACTTCATCTTTTCTCCCTTGTTCACTCTGCTCTGTGCACACCTACTTCCCAACTGTTCTTTGGAATACATAAACTTTTGTTTTAGCTTTTGTGTTTCTTACCCTCTCTGTCTGAAACGTTTTTCCCTCAGACATATCTGAATGTCTCAAACCTGATAGCTAACAACGAACAGTTAAGTGCCCATCCTATTTACAATAGCAGCCTCCATTCATTACTGACCCCCTCCCATCTACTCCTTTTTTTTTCATGTTAGCTCCATGAAGGCAGAATAATTTTAATAGCCCCTAAATAAACTTGGTACATAACAGGTATTTGTACTTGCTGACTAAGTAATCCTTCTGCTAACCCCTGACCAAGGAACCTCTTTTGTATTACTTTGTATTACTTAGGTCTACTCAGCTCAGTATTTACCATTTGGGAAATACTTGTCAGTCAACTGCCCTAACTGGGTTAGAATTACTGAGTTAGTTGAATTTTTTTCAAGCCATTATTTATACATAAAAGTGTGAAAAAAGAAGCCTAGAAACTTATTATTTCACTTAACCTAACTGTAAAATGATAGCTCAACTGAATCAAAAGGATCCTTAAACAGATGACTCAAGCTCAGTCTAACAATTTGGGATAAGCTTCAAAATGTAAAATGCTAATATAATACTTCCATCCATCCACCAAATCCTCCTCACATCCGAGGTCTACTACATACTTTAATAGAATCTACTTCTATGCCTAAACTGCTAATTTTTTTTATCAGATATCCTGACAGATAAAATGGCATGTCTGGAAAATGTAAAGGTGTGGTTATATATAACTTTTCACATCCAAAAATAAAATAAAATAAAATAAAATAAAATGGTACATGCAAATCAACACAGAAAATAACAGCCTCAAATATTTCACTCACTTGTAATTAGCTTTTAGTCTATTGATACCTATCAACACTGTAGTAAACCAAAACTATCTCATGGCATTAAAAAACAAATATACAAAGCAGAATATAAAGAAAAATTTCAGCGAAAGGGAAAAAATAAACTTATTAACTCCAGAAATACTTCTATCACAAAATATCTGTCAAAGGATCTCCTCAGGCTCCTTATTATCTAATATAAGCTAGACAAAGCACAAGAACAGATCTACGCAGCACAGCTTACCAAAGAAGCTTCTAATATTACCTAAAATCTCTCACGCTATTATAATAAACTATTTTAAAAATTTATTTGGCTAGGCGGTAGTGGCTCACGCCTTGAATCATAGCACTCAGGAGCCAGAGGCAGGAAGATCTCTGTGAGTTGAAGGCCAGCTTTGCTTACAGGGCAAGTTTCAGGACAGGCTCTAAAGCTACAACAGAGAAACCCTGTCTGGAAATACAACCCCAAAATGAAATATATGTATAGTTTATAATACAATATATTTATTATATTTCAAATAATAAATATTTTATTATAATTAATTTATATGTTTCTATTTGTTATTTATAATTTATATTTATGGTTAAAATAATAAATTATATATGTTTTTCAATATTGTAAGTAGAATTTTCTATGTCATGCCTTGTAAATAGAGCAATGGTTAGGGTCAGAAGACAAACATGTTACTTCTGGTGATTACTACAGTAGTATCATCAACTAAGCAATACTAAGCACAAATTACATAGTGTACCACAAAACACCAAATACTACAATATTCAAACCATTGGACTCACTTCACATTTCACACGTAGAGTGTATCAGACTGATTATCTCGAGAAACACAATATGCTACACTAGAAAAGAACATAGGGTATGATGGGGAGGGTTTGATTTCTACCATGGCTTTCTCACTGTCAAACCACAGGACTTTAAACAAATCATTTAACTCTTGATTTTCTCATTTCAAAAATAGGTCTAATAACATGACTTATCTCAAAAACTGTCTGTCACAAAGAGTAAATAAGAATGTCAGTAAATTTAGCATGATTCATCCTTGGGCACAGTATAAGCCCACAGTGTAAGTATAAACACAGAACAAGAGTGTTTACAGATAGAATCTCTTGAAGTCTCATGTGTTCTGCAAACAAAATTCAGAAACAGTTTTCTAACTCTGCATATAAACAGGTAAGAGCTAAGACTTAAGGCCATAACTATGAAAAGATGGCTATCAGTGTTAAGCAAATTTACTTCAAAGCACTGTTTCTCTGTATGTTTGTCTCTCAATACTTCAGCCATATAAATAATTTCCATCCCCATCACTCTCTTTGGCTCTTGTCACTCTCCATAATGGGCCCCTTATGCACCTTTACTCATTATTAAGGTTACAATTGTTTGCAAGAAGTCCAAAGTTTCCCAAACTGTATACAGTATTTTGCAAATATAGCTTGTGTGTACTTCTTTCTAAAGGGCAAGTACCTAGTTTTTAATCAGAATTCTCAACCTGGGCTTATTTTTGTCTCACATGACTGTTAATATTTTTAACTTAATAAAATCACAAAGAAGATACATGATAGGCTTTTGTGGCTCCTGAGCCCATATTGCTAGCTCAAATTTTACCCAAAAGCCTAAAGCTCCTATACTCATATTTCCAACCAATGCCAGAAACAGATCGAACCATGTGTACATTCCAAGTAAATTCACCACTACACACATGCCCAAATCTTCTTTTGTTTAGTCATAGCATTATAAGTCACTTCATTCCACAAACCAGAAGCATAACCTTACAATCCTTCCTATCAAAACCCTTCTCTGGGGTAAGATGGAGAAGGAATAACTTTTCAAGGGACAAACACATCCTTCAAGATGCAGTTAAGGGTTCTTAGTGTGTTTTCTTTCAGTCACATAACCCCCCTCTGTCCACCTCCTAGCCAGTGGGTTTGGTTTGTTTATATTTTACTTATTTCGTTTATGTGCGCATGTCTGGAGAGTAGGGATGAACGTATGTGTAATCAGTAGAGAACTTGCAGGAATCAATATCTCCTTCTACCATGTGGGTCCTAGGGACTGAACTTGAGTCATGAGGCTTGGTAGCAGGAGCCTTTAACCACTGAGTCATCTCCCCGGCCCTACTCCCCCTTTCTTAATCTGATTCTTACATGATCCTGAACCCAGTTCAGGCACCATACTCTCCTGGATTTTTTCCCTGGCCACACCAAAAGTCAACATTCTTCTTCAGATCTTCCCATTCAGGAGTTTTTTGCAACCAAGGCTTTAGAGGGACAATGTACATGCTTACACACACACACACACACACACACACACATACACACACACCGCAAAATTTCATTTAACGCCTGCTATGTAATTATAAATATATCGTGTCCTTCCCCAAGTTCAAGCTACAAAAAATAAATTCCTTCAACAAGAAAAGCTTCTTTTTAAAGGAAAGATATATAATTATTCTTAAATACTTTGTAATTCCCTCATTAGGCAACAGCAATAAAAATTACTGTCTTTAAAAAACTATAATGCTCATCTATACTATTTCAAATGTCATATCTCCCAAAGGCCTGAGTCTGAAAAGATGTCTAATACATACTTATTACATACTTATACTTCAAGTATACTTGAAGGTGCTGTAACTATTTTTTTTGTTAAAGATTTATTTATTATGTATACAGTGCATGTATACCCTCATGTATGCCCTCATTCTGGTGCCCTCATTCTGGCCTGCATGTATGCCCTCAGGCCAGAAGAGGGCACCAGATCTCATTACAGATGGTTGTGAGCCACCATGTGGTTGCTGGGAAGTGAACTCAGGACCTCTGGAAGAGCAGCTGGTACTCTTAACCACTGAGCCATCTCTCCAGCTCCCCGCGCTGTAATTATTAAAACCTTGGGTAGAATTACATCATATTTTTGCATCCACTATGTACAAAGTACAAGAAGTCTTCAGTCTTTTGCTAATGTATATATAAATAAACAAGAAAAAATGTTTAAGCTTAGTTGAAGCTTCAGCCTCAACAAGGTTTCCTTGGTATACTTTTCTGAGGAATCACAGTATTCTTAACATTTACGACAGAAGCACTAATTACTAAGGAATCTCCCATTTAGACTATAAACACTTCCCCCCAGTGGTCTCTCCTCCTTTGTTATTCTACGTCCCATTATTTATAAATTTGTGTTTATGCATATATACACACACATATACACATACATGACATGATGACTAGTGACTAGTTAATGATGATAAAGGATCTTACTTGATGACAGGATTCAATGGCACACAATACCATCACTAACCTCATTTTTCTAGCACTAAACTCTTAAATGTCAACCATCAGAAACAAACATCCAAGCTTTGAGGCAAAGAGCACAGTGTAAAGACACTGAGTAAACAAGTTATTAAAATTTCCAAACTTGCCTTTCCTCACCTGTTTGTGGTGAAGAAAAGAAAGATAGTGTACTAAATGGCAATTAAGAACATTTATGAAAGCACACAGAATATAGCATTTGCTTAATAAACGCAAGTTTGCCTTTTCCTTTACTGAACAAGAAAGCATTGCCTAGTGACTTTGAGTATAAAATCATTTATGCTTGCTTAAATGTTTTCTTTTTAAAATAGGGACCATTTGGGAATAAACGTCTGCCAAGTCAAAAATAACAAAACAACAAAAGAAAAATCACCTCAATAATTTATGTCATGAGGGGAAAAAAACTATCAGAGCACAGCAGCCTGGGACAATTTTACAAAAGCACTAAATAAGATTATCTACACCAAACTGGCCTCACTTATAAAACAGCTACTTTTAGGAGGTTCAATTTTGCTCAGATTTCAATCTTCAACACATGAGTAGGATGCTCAGGTATCATTCCAAACATCTGGAAAATTTGGAACTTACTTTTCAAAAACAAGATTAAGTTTCTAGATTGGTCTATCAAAGCCCATTTGTTTACAGATCTTTCTACTATTAACAATTCTACTTCAATTATTTTTTGAATGATTTTTAAAGATGAGAAACATTTCATAATCCAACATGACCATAGCAAGATGCAATCATTGTAAGTACATTTGTCCCTATCATCTGTGGAAAGTTGATTCAAGAAACCTCAGATATACCAAAATTTGAGAATGTTCAAGCCTCTTATCTAAAATTGGGTACATAAATCCTCCCAGTACTAAGTCATTTCTAGATTACTTGTAATACTAATGCAATATAAATGGTAGGTGAATAGACTGCCTCCCACTGAAGCACAACGCTGGCCAGTATCTCACCAACAGTCTTGTCTTCATAGTTTTCGAAAAGACAGAATCTTAAAGTACTTGTTAGAAAAGAAAATACATGAATGCATGACTTAAATTTATACTTCTATAATCTAAAGTTAGTTGTTTTAATAACAATGGCATTATCATTTTCCCCTTCAGCTGAAATCACTAGCTTTTTAAATAAATAAAAGTTTTTCCTAAATAAAACTTCTTCTACCAACCGTAAGACAACACCAAATAGTAGCTACGCTAAAAAAAACTCAATTTGGGAATATCATGATCATGGACTTTCCAGCCTCTAGCATGTACGATCTGCTGTTACAGTTACTAAGACAGTTCTCCCAAGCTTTTTAAAATCAGGAACTAAGGCGCAGTCCATAAAATGCATGAGAACCAAGTCTGGATTCCCACCACCCATGTAAAAGGCTGGGTGTGGTGATACATACCTGTAACCCCAGTGCTAAGAAGGTAGAGACAAAAGTATCTCTGGAGTTCTCTAGCCAGTCAACACAGCTCTATCAGCGAGCTTCAGGTTCAGTGCCTGTGTACTGGCTGTTTTTTTTTTTTTTTTTTAAAGTCAATTTGACATAAGCTAGAGTCAGAGAGGAGGGAGCCTCAGTTGAGAAAATGCCTCCATAAAGTTGGGCTGTATGTAGGCGAGTCTGTAGAGGATCTCATTAATTAGTGATTGTTGGGGGAGGGCCCAGCCCACTATGGGTGCTATCCCTGGGCTGGTGGTTCTGGGTTCTGTAAGAAAACAAGCTGAGCAAACCATAATGAGCAAACCCTCTATGGCTTCCAAGCTCATGCTCTGCTGTTTGAGTTCCTATCCTGACTTCCTTTGATGATGAACAGTGATAAGAAAGTCTAAGTCAATAAAATAAACTCTTTCCTCCCCTAATTGCTAGGACCATGCTGTTTCATTACAGCAATAGAAACCTTAACTAAAACAACCTATCTCAAAAAAGAAAGTAGAAGCAGGCGACGGTGGGACACGACTAATCAGGATGGCCAGAGCTGTAACACACAGAAACCCTGCCTTGAAAAACCAAAAATAAATAAGTAATTAAATAAAGTGGAAAAGAGACTAAAGACACCAAACTTGGAACTTGGCATTACACAAGAATGCATACACACACGCACATGTTCATAAACAAACACCACAAAATACTTTAGGAGAAAATAGTTAAATCTGGCCAATTTAATTCATTTAAAAACTATATTTCATGTCTAGGCTGAGCAGGGTATCCATAGAGTGGGCTCTATAAAGTAAGTTCATGCACTAGGGTTAGATCATGGTCCCCCGCCAGTGGCTCCACATACTTCCTAAGTCACATCATTGTCAGGTGTATTCGGGGGGCCTATGCCTAGGCAGGGCAGAGGGCGGGGTTGGTCTTGCGGTGATGGGACAGACTTAGTTGACTTCCCAGGAGAGGTCTTACCCTCTCTAAGGAGCAGATGGGGGTGGGGTGGAGGAAGGTGGGGGGAATGGGAGGAGAGGTGGGAGGAGGAACTGGGATTGGTATGGTTAAAAAAAAAATTCATCTGAGAAGATGTAACTTCTCAGCCATGCCGCAGGGAAAAAAACAAAACAACAAAAAACTATACTTCATGTTTCATTCACAAAGAAACTACTTAGAAAAATACTAAGAGAAGTATTAACTGAACTCTCTAATCCCCATGCTTTAAACTCATTTCACTGTTTACTACTTAGGTATACTCTAAATTTTTTTGAAGTAATTTAACCATGTTGACTGCAAGTAATAGTATTTCTAAGTACACACTTAAGACAAACTGCACTGTGTTGCACATACTGGATAAGCCCCAGGACTTCTAGACATATCACCAGTTAACATTTTTTTTTCTTTTTTGATTTTTCAAGATAGGGTTTCTCTGTGTACCCCTGGCCATCCTGGAACTTGCTTTGTAGGTTAGGCTAGACTGGAACTTACAGAGGTCCACATGCCTTTGCCTCGCAGGTGCTGGGATTAAAGGCATGCACCACCACTACCCAGCTATCAGTCAATAATTTAAACCAACTTGGAATTATTTTTCCAGTATATTTCTTTTGAGAAAGCATATTATTCCAGAATCTAGAAAACACTTAAATATGTAGTATAGCATGCAAGATCAACCTGTGTCCCATGGGCTGCATGCGTGCATACTAGGACAGCTATGAATATGACCCAATACTTTTACAAATGAGAATGTCATGTAGTGATATACAAAGGTTGAATAGCCCTGGTAGTCTAAAGGAAAACGACATTCTTTTTGAGTCAGACACTTGGATATGAATTCTGCCTCTACCCTTTCTATGTGTATATATAATATCGCATTTGTTTGTGGTTCTCTCAGAACTCCCAACTGGATTTAAAACAAGAGGAAAAATGTCAACTAAAGCTTGTCTTCAGGATTTGAGATCAGCCAAAAATATTTAAAACAAAATTCAGAATAAAGTAGGTGTTCAACACTTAGCAGTTTACTAATCGTATGAAATGACTTCTCTCTGTTGGAAATGGAGAGAGAGTACCTGGACATAAAGAGGAAAACAATGCTCATTACTTGGAGAGGATATATCAATAGAGCTACTTCAGAGAATAAATTGCAAGCAGTATATTAAGGATCCCTCTTAATAATGTTGCCTTGCTGTTTTAGAGTATCTCCAAGAAGTTTTACATTTTCCAAAGAAAGCAGACTCCCCTTTGACGATTTTGTTCTCTTGCTCAGCACTTCTCATTAAAAAAAAAAAAAAGCTCTTTTTTTCTCTAGACTCTAAGTCTTAAATATATAAAAGTCAAATCAACAAGTTTTTTCCTTAATCACTTCAGAATTTCAGTTGGCTTTAAAACATTAAAAGAAATGCTTTCCAGTAACAAAAGCTTTGGGCTAGTCAGACAACTAGAGGGCTAGTTATCCATTTCCTATTACTACCTAGTTAGGCAAGCAGGGCCCTGTTGGGTAGGCTGGTGATTAGTGATGTTAAGGCAATGACTAAGCTTTTTAAGTGCACTCTTTTACAGAATCCACTATTAATGACAATAAGAAGCAGCTCTAAATGACCATGAAGGACAACTCTGAGGATACCTTTTACTATAAATCCTCCAGCCCTCTGCAATCTATGTCTGACTGTGACAACCCTAAAGGAAAGGCTAAACATTTTAAAATGAAAATTCTGACATCAAAATTAGCAACTCTTTCTTTAAAAATCTCCCAGTTACACTGCTATTAGAAAGTATTTCTATACTCTCATTTACTCCTTATAATTAGAATCTGTGAAAAGCTGTCCTGTGGTGTGTCATTTTATGTTAAGAAATGACTGCATTATTTCATTTACTGATTACTATCTACTCTACGTTGTGTACTATTATTACTAGACTAAGGAAAAATCAATACAAAAAGACTTGATATTTCCTCTAAACGAAAATCAAACTGCTAAATAAAGAGATATAGACCATTCTATCAGGACTTTGGCTATAAAAACAAATGAAATTGGTAATGAAGACAAGGAAGAGTTTCTTTCTACTCAGACCAAAGGCAAAGAGTTGAGTAATGATACACGTTCAACAATACTAAATATAAAGATTGCTGAAGAACTTTCATCTCCTGACACAGGTTTTCCTAGTGTGTATGAGGTGGGGAAGAATAGTTGTTAGATTTTTTTGAAGAGGGGTAAGAGAATTCTAGGGGGAGGTTCGGGGCAGGGTTTCTCTGTGTAACAGTCTTAGGTGTTCTGGAATTTACTTTGTAGACCTGGCTGGTCTGAAATCACAGAGATCTGCCAACATCTGCCTCCTGTGTGCTGGGATTAAAGGTTTGTGCCACCACGTCACACACTCCACACACCCGGCTGAGAATTCTTTTCCCTTTTTTTCTTGTTTTTTGTTCGAGACAAGATTTCTTTATATAAACAGCCCTGGGTGTTCTGGAACTCATTCTGTACACCAGGCCTGCCTCTCTCCTAAGTGTTGAGATCAAAGTCATGTGCCACCACCACCTGGCAAGAATTCTTAATAAGCAGTTTTAAGTAAAGTGATTAAAATTTTGAAACTGGAGAGATGGCTCAGTGTAGTAATATTTCATTTGTATTTTAATAAATAAAGCTTGCCTGAAGTTCAGAGAGTAAAAGCAGCCACAGTAATCAGTCTGACAAACCAGGCAGTGGTGACACACACTTTTAATCAGTAGCCACACTAGTTTGTCATAGAAATCAGATGGTGGTGGTACACATCTTTAATCCTAGCACTAGAGAGGAATATAAGATGGGAGGACACAGCTTTCAGTCACAGTCTCACTCTGAGATTCCTGGAGGCAGGCTCGCCATTTCAGATTGAGATAGAGGTAATAGCCAGCAGTTGGCTGTTTTGCTTTTCTGACCTTCAGGCTGAATCCCAAGGTCTGTCTCTGAGTTTTTATTAATCATGCTACAGCTCAGCAGTTAAGAAGACTGGCTGCTCTTTCAGAAAGAGGACCCAGGTTCAATTCCCAGCACTGACATGTCAGCTCACAATTGTCTGTAATCCCAGTTCCAGGGGATTCAACACTCTCATACATACAGGCAAAATACCAAAGTATATAACATAAAAAGAAATAACAGCTGAGCAGGAAAGGTGAAAGAGGACGTATTAGCTAGGTACACACACAAAATGTTTCAAGTCACTGAGTGGCTGTCTAAATTAGTGACCACCGTCTTTCACTTTTCTTCTGTTCATCACAGCCTAGAAAACATGAACAATGAAGGCAAATAGGTGGTATCATCCAAGATGGGTTTTGCTAATCCTTTTGTCTTTGTTCTGCAGAAGAAGGAATAATGGAGACAACTGGTAGCAGAGGAGATAATGACAATGCCATAGTTTGGTCTCCTTGAGGTCATGAATACAATGAGAGAAGCAACCAACCAAACAAAATAATAAAATAACAACCACTTACATCTGTTTATAATGTTTATTTATCCTCCAGTACTATTCTAAAAGTTTTGTGTATGAACTTGGTATGAAGGATAGAGAAAAGGCCCAACAGTTTATAGTACTTGCTGTTCAATAATCAGGACTAGAATTTGCGTCCCAGCACCCATGCCAGGTAGGTCACAAACACCTATAATTCTAGTTCCAGGGGATCTAACATCCTCTTCTAATCTCCAAGAAAATCCTGAGGACAGCTCAGAGGTTAGTTCATCTTCAGTTAAAGCAGTGGCTCAGACTGTACAATGAAGTGGGCTGAGATGGAGAGGACACGCAAGTGTGTCCTGACAGAGGTACTCTGGTGTAGTGTGGAGTTCAGCTAGGATATAGAAAATACTGTACCTAGTCAGGTGATGCTGGCGCTCACCTTTAATCACAGGACTCGGGAGGCTGAGGCAGGTGGATCTCTGTGAGTTCGTGGCCAGTCTGCTCTACAAAAGCTTGTTGAAGAACAGACTTCAAAGCTGCAGAGAAACCCTGTCTCAAAAAACCAACCCCCCCAAAAACCAAACACACACACACACACACACACACACACACACACACAAACCACCTGTACCAGAGACTAGGACTTCTATTGCTGAATCTAGAAACCTTGCTAATCTATCATACCACTTACTTTCAAGTAATTTCTGTTCTAAACACTAAGGAGATTACCCTTCTAAAAAAATGATACAGGATCGTTAATGATCTATGACTTCACTTACACACGCAAACATTTCAAACCACCATTTGCACTAAATTAATCAATTACAATTGTTTGGCTTAAAGCACCAGTTTCTCATTTATCAATCATCAACCCATGCACATTTTGTGGTTCAAAAAACTGTCTAGTATAAGCACTGGGCAAAGCCATAATCTAATTGGGGAGCAATATCAAAAAAGAGAGGAGAAAGAAAATAACACTTAAAACAAAAAATGGTAGTGTTTTAAACCTGTGGTTCTCAACCTTACTAAGGCTAAGGCTGCACCCTTTAATACAGCTGCTCATGTTGTGATGACCCCCAACCAGAAAATTATTTTCACTGCTAATTCATAGCTGTAATTTTGCTACTGTTATAAATCATAATGTAAATCTGATATGCAGATAGCCTTAGACAAAACCCTGTAAAAGGTTGCTTGACCTTCAAAGGGGTCAAGACCCACAGGTTGAGAACTGTTGGTAATTCTCTCTCCAAGAACCAGTAACATTCTGTGCAGAACCCGAGGGACCAACAGTATATCCTTTAGATTGCATTCTTGGATTGGGTGGTTCACAAATTGGTTCTGCAGACTTTCAGAAATGCTAAGCTAGAGCTTGTATAAAATATGGAGGGAGGACACATCACTAAATAAGTATGCAGAATTTCAATCTACCTACAAAAACATTACAATTTTAATATTCAGATTATGGCAAAATCATGACTCAATAGTGACATAATTATAGTTAACTGTGTGCTAGTTAAATTCTAAGCTTTACTTTATCACACAAGAAGATGGTAAGGCACGTCCTTTCAGTATTCGCATTTTATAGAGAAAACTAAGGCTAATTTAGAAGACAGCACAGCTATAAAGAAGTGGACCTGTTGTTCAAACCACAGCATTGTAGAGTCCACACTCGTAACTGCTATTCTCTCAGCCTCTTTCGAGACAGGTTTCTCTGTCGTTTTGGAGCCTGTCCTGGCATTAGCTCTTGTAGACCAGGCCCGTCTTGAACTCACAGAGATCTCCCTGCCTCTGCCTCCCGAGTGCTGGGAATAAAGATGTGCGCTACCACCTCCCTGGCAGCCTCTTTACTCTTTAGCCATATGACTAACACATATATCAAATGCTTCAAAACTAAAAGTTCCTCGGGGTTTACCCATAGTTTTACCCTTACTAATAATAGTGAAAACCAAGACACACACACACACACACACACACACACACACACAAAGGCACAGGTAGTTGTTTTTTTTAACCTATTAAATAAAAAAGGATGTATCTGGCCAAGATTCAAAGAAGTCAAACAATCTTGAAGTGTATGCTTCCTAGTCACATCAAACAGAACCAGTTATAACCTGGTTCTCATATTTACAGACTAACCTCAAGCACACTGAATTCTCAAGTTCTCGCAGGTAAAACAGAAAAAATTAAGATAGCATAGAACAATGGCTCTCAACCTTCCTAATGCTATGACTCCTTAAAACAGTTCCTCGTGTTGTGGTGACCCCAATCATAAAATTATTTTCTATACTACTTCCAACTGTGATTTCACTACTATTATGAACTGTTATAAACCTTTTTTCGTTTTGTTTTCTTTTTTTTTTTTTGCATTTTGTTTTGTTTTTGGTTTGGGTTTTGGTTTTTCAAGACAAGGTTTTGCTGCAGGTTGGCCTCAAACCCAGAGATCCACCTGCCTCTGTCTCCCGAGTGCTGGGAATTAAAGGCAAGCACTACCACCACCCAGCCTGTTATAAATCTTAATGTAAATATCTGATATGCAGATGGTCTTAGGCAAACCCCAGTGAAAGGGTTGTTTGATCCCTAAAGAGGTCACAACCACCACAGGTTGAAAACCACTGGTATAGGGCTTCAGGAATTAAGTTTAGACTACCCAACACATGAAAAGCATTCAACTAAGTTTTAGTATTCTACTTTTCTGGATACTCATTATGTAATATACTTAAACTCTATTCAGTTCAGTAATTCTAGAATCATAAATAGATTATGCAAGAGTCCAAGCTACATTCTGTACAGAGAAAATAGGAACTTCCAAGAGTCAATCAAATACCTGACCGAAGGTGAATGATTAAAGCTAAAACCAATGACTAAAAATGTTTCAAAAAATATATACGTACTGAAGGAATCATTATTAAAAAAAGGAATACAGGGAGTTCAAGACTTAGTGGTTACGAGTACTGGTGAAAGACCTGGGTTCAATTCCCACCTCCTCAGGCACCAAGAACACATGTGGTGCACAGATACACATGCAGGCAAAACACTAATACACATAAATATAAAATAAAATAATTTTAAAAAAGGAATACACGGAAGGGGATATAAAAGCTCACTGATAAGAGCGCTTATTTAGCATATCTGTGGCCCTGGGTTCAAACTCCACCACACAAAAAGAAACCAAACCACAAAAATGTAATATACAAAATAAAACTGAATAGGACTAAGCAATCACACAGTGGTATGAAGCATTAAAAAGAGAAACATCAAAATGCTAATATTCTTTATTTCCAAGTGGTAGGACTAGTGGAACTGTCATATTTTCTATCATTAGCTTATCACTTTCATGATTACAAAGATTACTAAATTGTCAAACCATAATAAATCTATTAATTACACATCATATTTTATCTCAATGACTCTTACTATTAATACATTTTACAACAGGCAAACAAGAATTTATTATTTTATTAACTTATTTTAAAATAAATTATCCAGTAACATATTAAGTCTATCTACTAAAGACCCTCAATGAGAACCCTAAGTAAAAGTAACAAAAAAAAATCTATTCTATATTCTCCACATTTATAATACGAAGAAAAGTGTAGTATTTCTAGTCATAATTCTATACTCTTTCTGAACTGGACAAATGTTATTACTACCACCAGTAAGCTACATTTAATGAATGAATGATCTTCAAACAAATGACTTTTATGTGAATGATTTAACTTTCTAATTAATGTATTAAATACACAAAAGGCAAATTTTCACATTTCTAGACTATGCTACTGTGCAAACAGGCTTTATAATTCACGGTGTTGGAGAGATAAGATGGCTCAGTGGGCAAGAGTGCTTGCTATGTAAGGATCTGAACTCAGATCCTAGTAGCCATGTAAAAAGCTGAGCACAGGATGTGTGAATGAGAATCTGTAAACCTCAGCTCTATGGAAGGGTGGGGACAGGAGGATCCCTGAGACATACTTGTGGGCTGCCAGCCTATCTTCAGGTTCAGTGAGAGAACATATCATAAATGAGTAAGGTAATATAGACAAGTATATTCAAAGTCCCCTGGCCTCAAACATACCCACAGACACATGTGCCCACACCACAGACACATTTCACACACAATAACAGGCACCAATTCTCTCTCTTGCACACAAACAAAATTCAGCCTGCACACTAATTTTTCCAACTCTTCTGAACTGCCTCAGGAGTTACAGAGTGTGCCCCTTGGTTCTCAACTTCCCCTAACTCCAATTCCAGGGGATCCAACCCCTTCTTTTGCCTCCACCGGAACCTGCACTCATGGGCACAAGTATACACATAATTTAAAACCAAAGTAAAAGTCCCAGAGAGATGACTCAATTTAAGAGCACTTGCTACCACTGCAGAGGATGCAGGGTTCAGTTTCCAGAATCCATATGGTGCCCTGCCACCATCTACAACTTCAGTTTCAGAGGATGATGCCTTCTTCTGACCTCTGAGGGCAACAGGCACAAAAGTGGTACAGACATACAAGCAGGCAAACCATACAAACATGTACAACAACAACAAAAAAATTTTTTTTAAAAGGAAGACATTACCCTTTTTATTTTCTCTTAGTTTAAGCAAAGCTGCAGTAACTCCAAACTAAATGTTATACATAAGCTACTAAGTCCATAAGCATAAATGTAACCGGCATTGTGGTATATACATTTCCCCATAATTACTCTGTAAGAAAACAAAAGAGGGGCTGGAGAGATGGCTCAGGGGTTAAAAGCACTTACAGCTCTTGCAGAGGAAGCGGGTTCAATGGCGACTTACAACTGTCGCCAGTTGTAACTCCAGCTCTAAGGGGACCTGAAACTCTCACACAGCCAAAAGTACAGGTAAAAACGCCAATGCACATAAAATAAATATAAGGAAAAATTAAAAAAAAACACAGAATGAAACAGTTTACTCCTGGGTTTGTGTGATTAAGACTGTTATTTAGCTTTTCTACAGACACAGTACAAACAGTTCTAACAAGTACCTCCTCTAGGAAACAAACCTATTGTAAAGTTCAAAGATGTTCTTTAAATCTGGCAAATATTACTGTAACTAGAAACAGGAAAAAAAAAGACATTAACTATCCCCAAGTCCTTATCTTATTTCTCAAAGCTCTAATGTTTGTCATGAGTGATCTTAGCATTTTCTGTCAATCACTTTGTGGACATCATCCGCTGCCCACGCTGCAAAGGTAAAACTCATTACAATCACAGAGCAGATTACATCCAGAGTTGTCCCTGTTATGATTTAGCATGCTTCATAAACTTATTAACTGAAGTTACTTTCAGGACCCATGGGAGCTTTCTAAACAGACAGGTCACATCACAGGAGTGACTTTCACTGTGTCTCCTCATCTTGTAAGTGATGCCAAGAATGGTAAATGACAGAGGACAGCATTTTCACTCAAGAATCACACCTCCAATTCCAGCCAAGCCTATTAAAGCCCATGTGAACAAACTTCTGGACCATACAGAGAGGAATGGTTTTTCACAGAAAGAAGAGAATGCAGGAGACAGAACAGGAATAAAAACACATGCTAACAGCAAGGAAAGAATCTCTTCCATAGAAATTACTTTGCCTGAACCCATATGTAATGTCCCTTCTTCATAATAATCAAGTTCTGTAGCCCCAGTTGATATTTTGTGTACACTTTTTACAAAATATTATCAGCAGGAGCCAGATCAGTGGCTCAGTGGTTCAAAGTGCCCACTGCTCTTTCAGAGGACCAGAACCCAGCACTGAAATAGGTAGCTCAGGATGGCTCCAAGGTGGTATCTGACTCCTCTGCCCTCTTCAGGAACCTACACTCATATGCACAAACCCAACCCCCTCCACACACACAATTGGGTTATTTTAAAATTACCAACAAAAGTTTTAAAATAATCTATATTCTATATAATGAAAAGTCTACAAATAAGTCAACATTTTTTCTGTCAACTGTCAAAAGTACACAAAAATTTGTAATCTTAAATGTTTACTTAAAAATGTAAATGGAGGGGAGCAGAAAAATTTAAATGCAATAAGCTGGTGTGGTGTAACTTTCACTATGCTGAATAATGTGAAAGCAAACTTTAAATACACACTAAAAATATGAGTGTACCTGTCTGATCTGGTAAAATTGTATTTGAAGTCCTCTCATGTATATACGAACTATTCTGTAAAGTAACTGACCACTACTGCACAGTGAAAACCAATCAAATCCAAACTTACTCATTCCTTTTACACATCAATTTTGAGGGGGGAAAACCAACAAACTTGAAATGAGCAACTGAAACTTTTTAACCTACAGTCTGGTGCCATAAGTTATAACTAACTTATATCTCCACATGGTGTAACATACACCAGTGGTAGGAATACACACACATACATAAGCATAAATGGTATTTATTTATGTACGTGTGAAATACTATTTACAAACTTCTGACTAGCAGTTCATGTGGGCTGTTGTTATACACGAGAGCACTAATCTCTATGAAAGGAACTCTGACAGTCTAAGGACTCTATCCCCAGAAGTCAATGAAATATCACTGGAGCATTATCTGTCCTCAACAACAGCTGATTATTTTCAATGGGAACTACCTGTGACTGTTATCATTAACTAGGAAAAAAACCCAAAAAACAAAACAAAACAAAAATCTCAGTTCCAGTACTATGTATTATCACACACTATTATCTTCAGCTAATGGAATAAAAAATTTTCTCCTGCTTTTATTCCCTAACACTAGCTCCAGAAAACAAAGATCTTTGCCTTTCCACAACTACTAATGAATTCCCAAACCCTAGGAACAAACAGTGCCTGCATATAGCACTCAGCATATCTTGGACCACTAAAGGAATGGGAAAGGAAAACAGGTTCCAGAAGGGAAATGGAGAGGTCAGAGAGGTGCGAACACTGATAAAGACAGAACTGGTTACTCTGAAAAATATTAACTTGTCAGATAAAAGCTCTTCAACATTTTACTAAACAACAAAGACTTCAAAACCGAACAGCACCAAGAGCAAACATTTCCTAGAAAACCAGTGTCACTGTTGATTTAAAAAACAAAACAAAAACCTAAAAAAGAAGCGGGGGAGGGGGTTAAGACTTGACAGTCACTTGGATGGTTGATTCAGTAGGAAAACTATTATTATTCAAAATCATAAACCCGTTCACAGCCCAATTACAAAGGAAAGCACACTAGTGAACTTTTTATTAGTGCTGTCGCCCTAGTATTTCTCACTTTCTGGTGTAATCTTTTATTTAAAAAGATCATTTCATAATGCAATTATTATGAAGATAATTCATTCTGATTGATTGTACCCTCCCTGTTCACAAAGACCCCATTTATTTACAGAAAGGTTCAAGTTTCTACACACTGACAATGCGTTCCTTGCAAATTCGCAATTCTGGATCAGATATGTACTTTTCTTCTTGATATTAAGAATTCAGAGGCCCCTAAAGTTCTCCAGGACAAAGTTACTCAACTCGGACAACACTGTCATCTTTCCCTTCCTCACTGCAAAAGGTATTTCAGGAAAAGCCTGCTTAAAAAAAAAAAAAAAAGATGACAAAGTCCCCCTTCCCTCCCACACGACAGAACGCTATGACCCTTAGGAAAGAAAAACACATACAACTTTCCTTGGTTTTACTTTTAAAAATCTGCTCGCCTGCCGGTGTGTCTACTTGACTTTTACCTGTTACTGTGGCGCCATGAGCAAGTACGTCCAGTTTCTCTGTTACAACAGGACGTTTTAATTGCCTGCCACAGGCTGTCTGATCAAGGCATGGCATCCAAAGTTACACTCCATCTACTAAACACCGCAAGTCTATGACTCAATCGAAAGGCCAGGAGAAAAAAAGTTTCTGAGAAAACGTTTGCTGTCGCTAAAATACTACAAGGTAAAACAAGCCTGCGTGGCGACTGTTGAGGACTTCCTTGGCTAAGACATGGAAAACCAAGAGCCCAGTTCGTTCCGTGCCTCCCCTCCCAGAAGCGCAGCGAGGATACTGAACAGTAGTGGGTAAAGTGCTCAGGAGGTTTTGCAGGACCAGAGATGCTCTATATAAACACTACTAATATCGGTGCTGGTGGTGGCATTTGTCACCGAGTGGGGCAGGCGGATAGCAAGACCGCTCCCGACGGGGGGGGGGGGGGGGGGGGTAGAGGCGGACGGTCCCCCCTCACCACCGTCCAAGTCAAGCCGGGTCCTTCGGGAAACCACAGCCAAAAGTTACACACACGCCCCACGCGAGAGCTGAGGCGGCAACGCGCGTCCCTTTTGGGCCGCGGCACCGAGACCGAGGCCGTCGCGAAGGAGGCCCCGGGGCGGCCCGGGAGGCGAGCGCGCCGGCCCGCGCCGCCCCGTTGCCGGGAAGGCTCGCGCCCCGCCACCGGCGGCCGTGGGGGAGGGGAGGCGGGCTGCGGCCTGTTGGCGGAGTTCAGCCCCGGCCTCGCGTGCGGCTCCCGGCCGCGGCTCCGGGTCCCGGGCGCCGAAGACCGACTCACCGGAAAGGCCCGGATCCGCATCTTGGTGTCCTTCCGGCTGCCCGTGCCTTTGCTCAGATTCGACATGGTGCTCGGCCCCTCCCCGGTGGCGGCGGCGGCGGCGGCTGCTGCGGCTCGCACTCCGAGGCGCCGGTGTCACATTGAAGGCGGGAGGGCGGCCGCGGGGCTCGGCGGGGGGCGGCGGCGCGGCCCCCGGGCTGGGTTGGGCGGCGGGCCGGCCCCTGGGCGGCCGCGGCAGCGGGGGCGGCGGCTCGGGCTCGGGCGGCTCGGGCTCGGGCTGCGCTGGCGCGGCGGCTCCGCGGGCTTCCTCTCGCGCCGGGCTCGGCTGCCTTTATCGCGCTTCTCCGCGATGGCGGCGGCGGCGGCGACGGACAAACATCTCACTGCGCAGGCCGAACGTCCTCCTCCTCCTCCTTCTCCTCCTCCGCCTCAGCGAGACGAGATCCGGCCCAGAGGGTGGAGGGGGGAGGAGGGAGGGAGGAGAGCGGAGAGTGGAGAGATGGGGGGGAGGGAGCAGGAGGACGGGAGGGGAGGCGGGAGGCCGCGGCGCGCACGTCAGATCTCGCGAGATCAGGGCGGGCGCCGGCCCGGGGCGGGGCGGGGCGAAGCCCGGGAAGGGTGCGCGCCTGGAGAAGGGCTGAGGAAGGGGGTGGAGTTTTAGGGGTGGGCGTGGTCAGCGGCCTGGAGGCGGGAAAGGGGCGGGGACTGGGGGTTGGATACGTAGGCTGCGTTTTCAAAAGAGGAGCGACGGAGACGCCGGTAGGCGGAGGTGGCCGCTGATTGGTGGAGGGCGAGGGTGATACGTCACGTGGGCAGGAGGGGGGGAAGTTCCGGGAGCCAAGCTGGGAGTGTTCGGCCGTGGGCTGGCGCGGCTGAGCTTGGCTGGCGAGGGTGGCAGGTAGTCTTGGGAAAGGGCGTGGGTTTCTAGTGGGCTGGATCTGCGTCCTAGAACTCTTCTGTGTTTTTCTAGGGCACGTGGCCTAGGGATGGGTACTTGAGCCCCAGCCAGAAACTCGAAAGGAGGGTTCGTGCCTGAGTTACCTGCCGAGTAAGAAACTGCTGTCCTGTATTTCGCTGGGTGTTGCAACGCCTCCGAACTAAGGCAACCAGGCTTGCTTACACTGTGCACGCTCCCGGGTTTGTTGGTTAATTGATATTTTCTGGAGGATCCAAAGCCAACTAATATCAAAATCCGCTTTTTATTTATATAGAAATAAAACAAGTGCGTAATGTAGTACCGTATTTTAATTATTTGTTAAACATAGTGATAGACAACTGCCAAACAAATCTTTTGTACCATTACAAGAGCAGTGTAAATCATTAAAACAATCACCATGAAGCTCAGTTTGCTGTAGGTTTTGAAGCATTTTTTCTTTGTTTGTTCGAGGACTCATCATCCTATAGTTGAAATGTCGAGTTCTACTACCTTTTGCTTTTAAATTAGTATGAATCCTATTTCCTAATTTGCCTACTTAGTCAATTGCTGTTTACAGCTCTTCAGGAAAATATGAGTTTCTCCTGAAGTTTTTGATCTTCACATTTTAAATGAACTGTTGTCCGGGTGTACATCTACATTTGAAATCTGAGCTCTAAATACTTTTTAAAATAGAAAACTTAATAAAACTTGTTTATGGTCAGATTAGCCCCAATTATTTGTAATATCTAAGCTTACAGTGCAATGCTCTCCTTGGTTGAAAATTCCTCATTGAAAAAATAAAATATATTTACTGCCTGACATGGTGGCACACACCCTTAATCCCCAGCGCTAGGGAGGCAGAAGCAGGAGAATCTCTGTGTGTTCAAGGCCATCTTGGTCAACAAAGTGAATTCCAAGACCACCAGGGTGGTTACACAGAGAAACCCTTTCTCAAAAAACAAATACACACACACACACACACACACATCAAAACAGAAACTTAAGGAGAATTCGCTTACACTAAACTAAAAATAAAACATCAAGAATGTGTTAAGTAAAACTAGGAAGGGCTCTGACAAATATAATAAGTTTTGCATAGGAGTTTATAATTTGTGTGCTAATTGATTTCTATTTCCATAATTATCAGAATGTAAAACTTTTCTGTTGGCTGTCCTGCCACATAACTCCATTTGTTAGTAAAATTTGATATATGTTCTGGAGCCATTGGTTTGAATCTAAGCTCTGCTACTTTATTAACTGTCTGAAAAAATGTCTTTGTGGGCAAAGACTTGACTATTTTGCCTGGAGGGCTTCATCTGCAAAATGGAGACACAGCATTTCCTCCCGAGTTGCAATCAAATTTGAATGGGTGAATACATTTAAAAGCCATCAAAGGGTCGATGAGGTGTCAGAAGCAGATGTGCTTTCTCTACTCAAGACTGATGAACTTTAAGTCTGTCCCTGGCGCCTACCTAGAGGTTAAAAAAAGAACTACCCTCGAAAGTTTTTTTTTCTGACCACACACACAAACACACAGAAGATATAGTATATCAACATCCACATAGTCACACATGCAACAATAATAAAATTTTGAAAATTTGAAAGCAATCACAGCAGTCATGCAATACCTGCTGGCTACCATTATGTTATTCATTAAAGCCTAAGTTATACTACTTCCGAAACAATAGGTAAATACTAGTATGCTTTTATAAAATGGATCATATCTGAAGGCCAGTCTGCAGCTCAGATGCCACAAATCAGGAAACCACTTTTCAGAAAGCTGGAGAGCCCTTATAAGGTTATCAGTTTTATTTTATCAAATAAAAAGGAACAACCAGATGAGCGAGATGGCTAGACAGATACCCACTGAGGACCTGAGTGGTCTCTAGTGCCTATAGATGGCAAGAAGGCTGAATATCAGGGCTGGAGAGATGGCTCAGAGGTTAAGAGCCCAGGCAGCTCTTTCAGAGGTTCTGAGTTCAATTCCCAACACCCACATGGTGGCTCATAACCATCTATAGTAAGATCGGGTGCCCTCTTCTGGCCTACTGGAAATGCAGAATACATACTATATACTTTAAATAAGTAAATAAACATTTTTTAAAAAAGGCTGAATATCAGGAGATCAGGAAGTACTTAATGCAGGGAATGAACACAAGTTATGAGTGAGGATAGAAAGTAAATTTTTTGTTTTGCTTTTGGTGGTAAATAAGTACATAAAACATATTCAGTAGTAAGTGCAAAATTTAATAGAAGCCCACAGCTTCCATTCTGAATTTCAATTCTAACTATAGATGTTCATTGAGTCTATGTGTGTGATGTTTTTATTTGTTTGCAAGTTTAAAAAAAAATAACAAATTTTATTTAAATTAAAAATTTTACAAGAACAACCATCCCCATAATTTTAATAAACAAGAGATATTTTAACTCAGAAATTGGGAAGATTTAAGTTTTGAATAAAGAACAGTTCTCTACATTGACTGATTTAGACTTATGAAAAGCAGTATATTGACTGTTCTCAGTTTTCCATGAACTTGGGAAAACACCAAAGGCCAGACTAGAAGAATTAATTACCTTAAGGCCTATCTCTATACAAACTGTAAAGTGATATAATCACTTTCATTTGTTTTAAAAACACAAATACTCATGCTTGTGTTACTTAAGCAAAGTTTAAGTGCATTAAAAAGAATCACTATCAAATGTTTGATCTTTGTCAGGTGTTTCTCTGTGTAATAGCTCTGGCTGTCCTGGAACTAGCTCTGTAGACCAGGCTGTCCTCGAACTCACAGAGATCCACCTGCCTCTGCCTCCTGAGTGCTAGGATTAAAGGCATGTGCCACCACCGCCAAGCCTGTTTCTTAGATTTTAACCACCAAAATAATACAAAAATGCTTCATAATGAATTGCATTAAGAAATTTACTATTTGTGGGCTGAAAAAGATGGTTCAGTGGTTGAGAGTGATTGTTCTTCCGGAGGACCTGGGTTCAATTCCCAGCACCCACATGGCAGCCTACAGATGCCTGTAACTACCTCCAGGGGATACCACACCTTCACAAAGATGCTTGCAGGCAAAACACCAATGCACATAAAATAAAAACAAATAATTTTTAAATAAAATTTGTTGACTTATTTGTTCATTCATTTATTTAGTCAAGTATTTACTGAATGCTACTATATATGTGAAGTACTAGAGTGAATATATGAGTTGAGGCCCACCGTCACAGAATATAAAAGTTCTTTTCTGAATCTCAAAATTAGAAGCCACAAACTCAGGTGGGCAGTGGTGGCACATGTCTTTAATCCTAGCACTTGGGAGGCAGAGGTAGGTGGATCTCTGTGAGTTTGAGGCCCGCCTGACCTTCAGAGTGAGTTCCAGGACAGGCACCAAAGCTACACAGGGAAACTCTGAAAAAAAAAAAAAAAAGCAAACAAACAAAAAGAATTTTGCCAGACGGTGGTGATGCATGCCTTTAATCCCAGCACTCGAGACGCAGAAGCAGGTGAATCTCTGTGAGTTTGAGGCCAGCCTGGTTACAAGAGCTAGTTCCAGGACAGGCTCCAAAGCTACAGAGAAACCTTGTCTCGAAAAACCAAAAATAAAAAAGGAAGGAAGGAAGGAAGGAAGGAAGGAAGGAAGGAAGGAAGGAAGGAAGGAAGGAAGAAAGAAAGAAACCACAAACTCAAGTTGAAATGAGCAATAGCTTCCTGTATATTCCAGTCCAGAAATTAGAGATGCTTTTTTCTTTCCAGGGAAACAGCATCCTCAAAATGTATATGAAAAACCTTCTATGTCTCAGTAGACTATTCTGTGCCTCATGGTGGTCCCTGACTTGCAAATAAAAGATGACCTTTCAGGATATTATCTTTTGTGCAAGCAGCCGCCTTCCCAACAGAGCAAGCACACTGCAGTAGAACACACTAGATCTTGTGTGCCTGACAGTTATTATTCCTATGCCTGCTGACAGTGTCCTGACACAGGGAAACAGTGACCCCATTTCCATTATCCACATGGAGGACGTGCAATCCGACAGGTCAGGCCAGGCAGCTGGGTGGGCCAGCCCCTCTTCTAAGTCCCAGACTGTAAAAAGACTGCAAGATGTGAAGAGCCTGTAAAAGGGAATAATATAACCTCTTCTTGGCCATGAATTTCTAGGTGTCCAGGACACCAAGCCACTGTAATCACCATCGCAGATGCACATGTGTGATTGTAAAGATATCGGTTATTAAATCAGCTCACAGCCCACCAATTCAATTAGAATGGAATGGGTTTGAACAGACGGAGACCATGGTAAGGGAAGTTGTATGCTTTTCAGATTAGAAGACGGATCTATAGAGAGTCCCAGCTCCTTGCATGAAAGGGCTAGGTCTTCTTTCTTCTTTGTTTCTCTATCAAGTATTACAGCTCATCAGACGTTATTCACAGCATCTATACCTGCATTGTACGATGCCATGTGATTAAAGGGAAATGACAGTAGACTGACCATTGACAAACTAACTACTTAAACTTGACCATGTAAGAACTATACATCTTTATCCTGTGCTTTTTCTCCTTATGTCCTGAGACAAGAAGTGTCTGAGACCTACAACTATACGAGACACAATTACTGCTTGAACGAAAGAAAACTTCTACATGCCGGATTACTTCATAAAAACACATCTCCATTTTCATCCACAGTCATGATAAATCGTCTTGCAGACAATTCTAGAAACTTTGCCATTGAGTTAGCTCGTGTTCTGTTTATTTTTATCCAGTGAGTATTTTATAAATAATATATATCATCTTGGCAGAATATAAATTTGCAATTAAAAATCACAGGCATTGCAGTCATATGTTTTTTTAAAAAAAAAACAAATTTAATTATTAGCATATGGGAAGGGGGAACGACATGTACCATAGTGTATGTGTGGAGTCAGTTCTCTCCTTCACCTTTCTGTGGATTCGGGGGTTTGAACTCATGTCACCAGATGTGTGTAGCAGGTGCTCTTTTATCTGTTGAACCGTCATGCTAGCTCCCACATGATTTCGAAGGAAAATAATTTCCTCGTACCGAGAGCATTTGAACCGTAACCATCCCAAGAAGCCTCCAGGGGACAATTACATTGTGCACTGCTTTCATTCGTGACAGCCAAAGTATATGTTGAAATTTATAATTCATCAGCTCATTCTTTGTAAGGTAATTTTGGAGTTGAGGTATAGCACGGTGCCAGGGAGCAATAAAAGCAAATCGTATAAATTTTATCCCATGTTTAGTCATTGTATAAACTAGCACACCAGTAAGTGTAATGAAATGGCATTATCTTTAAACCTCTTCAATAAGCTCTTGTCTGTATTGTTCAGAGTGGAACCGTATGCTTAATTCTTCTATCTAGACCTGGTGGAAGTCGTAAAGTGAGTGAATTAAAACATCCCTGGTAGGACAGAGTTAACAATAACTGACGAACAGACATCAACAGAGCCACGTCTAGGCCCGGTTAGTATAATGAAACAATTCCTAGAGAAAAGTTGACTCATGCCACCACATTCTGGATCGTCTCATTCTTTCATGATGGTTTTGTTTTTGTTTTTTTTTTTCCCCACCAAATGGGCTATTCAGAGATGATGGCAACATAGACATCTTTCTAAGATGAATCAGACTTTATGTTTCACTGAGTTAAAAAAAAAAGCCACAAGAATTTTTCATGTATGGGTCTATTCAGAGTGGCTGAAATTCTCGTTGAAAGGTATCTATCACTGCATGAACTTCCAGGCTCTAAGAACAACACTTCAGATGCTTGGATTGTTAAGGTGGCTACACATTTGATTAAATTAATTAATTATGATAGTGATGACGGTGTTTGTCCTTGAGGAGAAGGTATGCTCCGTATGAGCTTCCCGATCTTGTTCTAAGGGCGATTTCTGACTCAGATGGTTTAGTGGATAGTGGTTAGTGCTTCCAACCATGTTAGCCCATATGGCTTGACTGGTTCTTTGCACAGGGATGTGTACAGATGGTTCAAGTAATGAGATCCATTCACAAAAACATGAGTAGATGTCTGAGGACACAGGCAGTGCAACATTTAGGGGCAGTGACAGTGACTTGCGTTGGCACCTACTCCTCAGCTTCTTGCGTTTTCACGCTTGCCCAGCAAGTACTCTTGCTCACTGAGCCATCTCTCCAGCGCCCTGAGTACTTTTCATCTCTGTTGAAAAAGACAGCTCATCGTATACTTGCGCCCAGACTAACCCAACCTATTGTCATCCTCCCTCCCTCACTTCCTCCCTTCCTCTCTTTCCTTCCGTTTTTTTTGTTTGTTTGTTTGTTTGAGCAACTTATTCACTGCTGTTTTAGATGAATTTCCACAGCTGCCACTTCATGTTAAGTCACCACGGGTAGCGATAGAAAGGTTCAAAAATAAAACAAGCCAACCAGGTCTTTTGTATATCAATAACCGATGTTTCTGTGAACACAAAGAAAATTAGCTATTATTATATGCTTATATGACAGCTATAGAGTAGATGAGTACCCATAGAAAATACATGAAATTAGATGATTGTTAATTATTAATATTGTCTGTGAAAAGTGTGATATGTCTGAATCAGCTAAACTGCTTTATGTAGCAAGATAGAAAACCCATCTCTGTCTCATGGAAGAATAACCAGATCATTCTCTTGCATAACAAGAACAAGAAGCCCAGAGTCAACCTACAAAGCAGATTTAGTACATTTAGGTTCTAGGCCAAGTTTGTGGCAGTTTTGGGAGCCCTAGCCTCCTCCATTGGTTAGTGGCAGCTAGAATCACAATATGTATTATTTATAGGCTAGAGTACAATATGTTTCATTTGAGGCTAGAGCAGTGGTTCTCAACCTGTAGATCACAATCCCTTTGGGTATCACATATGACATATCCTGCATATCAGATATTTACGTTACTATTCATAATAGTAGCAACATTACAGTGATGAAGTAGCAACAAAATAATGTTATGGTTGGGGGTGACCATAACGTGAGGAACGGTACTAAAAGGTTGCAGCTTTCGGAAGATTGAGAACCACTGGGTGAAGAGGAATACAAAAGACAAACTCTTAGAGGTGCTGTGAGCAGGGAATGGTTCACAGAGGCAGACCTTGGAGATACTGCCATGGCTCATTGGCCAAGAATAGGTTACACACCTAATCTATCTCATTAGGTGGCAGGGGGAATAAACATGGCTAATTCTAGTCATTGGGGAAGAATAGGTCTTAAAAGTAGATGAACAGCACACATTTATACTTATCTCTTTATGAAGAGATTTCACATAGCAACCTATACATTGAAGGGTTATAGAGAAGAGGTTGTGTGTGTGTGTGTGCGTGTGTGTGTGCGCGCGCGCGCGCGTGTGTGTGTGTGTGTGTGTGTGTATTAAATTGAGTGGTTAGCTAATGAAAATACATGATCTCAGGCCCAATTACACTGGAAGGAGAGCTGTCATACAGAAATGACAAGACCAAAGAGAAACACAGAACAGCCACAGACCCACAGAAAGGTGAAACACAGCATAGAGGTGACGTCGGTATCCATGTTTTTACAGACGCCTTTGCTCTCTGGGCTTCTCTTTCAGAGGCACTCAGCAAAATCTTATTCCCTGTTTCCTTTTGTCATGTGGCCTATAGACTAGAGAAGCCAGAGGCAAAAGGAAATAAAGTGATTGCCCACACACTGACCTTGGAAGATGATGAAGAGGCCTCTTTGCCTTCTTCTTTTTTAAAAAAAAAAATCAGTTTGTTTTAAGTAAGTTGAAAGTTAAAAATAAAACAACCATGCAGCTAGGTTAACGAAGCTACTCAAGACCAGAGACCGAAAGTCTATACATCTCAATGAACTTGTCTCCAATTACAGTAGCTATTCTGAAATATTTAGACTTGATTATTCATAAACGTGTGCCATTTACTCCAAAAACCATTCAGATTCTTGAAGGGGGACTACTTTTGTGTTTTCCAAAGATGTGAAGAATGGGCTATACTCAGCCAGCTGTCCTTTGGAAATACGTTAGTATTACAGATCAGTTCTAGTCTCCTTTTATTGCTTCTCTTAGGAGGAGATTAACTTGCTTCCTAAAGGTAAACCAACACCTAACACAGTTTCTGGTGCTCTTTTTTGGGTAGACTTTTATGAGGAAAAGCAGGGCTGTCATTGGATGGACATGTAATCCATGCCATTTTCTTGCTCACAACCATTGCAATTGAGAATTCTTATCCTGGTAGTGAAGAGTGCAGGGTTCAGTTCATTGAGTAATTCTGAGTGCTCCGGAATAAAATAGGGTAATAACAGCACATGAGAGTAACATCCATGAGAATTAATTGGTATAAGAAATGTGATGTGCTCTTATTCAGCACACCAAAGATAATAAAGCGCTTGGCCAAGTTGGCTTCCTGCTTCATAGTGAACCTCATTTTACAGGGAAGAAAGTCATTCTCAGAGAGGCAACGTAACTTGCCATATCTGATGGAAGTTAAGTATCTTACTTAATGACTCCACATATGTAAGTCACAGCAGAAGGATTCGATTCCTCTTAACTAAATTTCAGGTCTGTTCAATTCTAGAGTCTGTTTCTCACTACGTTGTTTTTCTGTTAGAGCATCAATTTGGACCTATGATCCAGTGCAATAGGGTTGATGGAAGGAAATGCTTAACATTTAAATGGACATCGAAAAAAAATGAGGGGTTACCTCAAGTTCTCTGTACCTACCAGCCATGCTCTAGATGTTGCTTCATAAACAGAAGAGGAGGAAGAGGCGGCACCGGCAGAGGTGGCAGCAGTAGCAACTATGGTAACTGCTATATCTCAGACACTGACGGAGTGAATCCTTTGTTACACTTTCGAGCGATGGGTTCAAAATGTCACAATAGATATAGCCCACCAAAGTAAAGGAGTTTACCCAGGCTTACACAACAAGCAGGTGGTTTGGACCCCAGCAGGAAGCGTGCAAGGCCTGTACCAAGCTCTTGACCTCACTAATAGATCATCCCCTTGCTCTGAAGAATATATTCTGTGATCCAGAGTAAACTTAGCATTGATACACGATGTAGCTGAATCTCAAATGGCTGGAACCTCAGAAACAGGATAAGCTTATCTGGTGAGATAAATGTCATGATTGTGAATGGCTAAAGTCAACGAGATGACACTGCAGATGAAATCAACATGCTATCAGCTAAAGGAAGCACTCGTGTGGCCCTGGTTTGGGTCTGGGGTGTGTTTTCTGCAGCCAGTCTGTGTCCATGCTCTTTGCATTCTTGCGCATTTCCATTCATACGTTGGGATCTTGATTCACGAAGATCATCTCTGTGTTCTGAAAAGTACGAATTAAGGGGCGACGATGTAGTTTTGTTGAATTCTTCTCAGCATATTAGAGAGAAGTAAGTTTTCAAGTTTTGGAATAAGATGAATTTAATTTGTCAGAAAAAGTAGGTACATCTGAATAAGCTATATATGTTTAATTGATGTGTTTCTCACTAGCTACAGTGGTGCTTCTTTTTACTTAACAGTGTGCATTTTATGGATTCAGATAAACTGCATGTGCCCCAATGGGTAAAGTACAAAAGATAGTCTTTTGTTTGTTTGGTTGGTTTTGGTTTTGGTTTTTTGAGACAGGGTTTCTCTGTGTTATCCTGGAATTTGCTCGGTAGACCAGGCTGACTTCTAACTCATTGAGACCCGCCTTCCTCTGCCTCCCAAGTGCTGGGATTAAAGGTGTGCACCACCACCGTCCAGCAAAAAGGAGAATCTTGATGTGGTTCAGCTAACCTGTGAGAGTGCCCTTCAGTATCAGAATTCTCCTCCTTCCCTTCCTCCCTTTCTCTCTCTCTCTCTCTCTCTCTCTCTCTCTCTCTCTCTCTCTCTCTCTTTCTGTGTGTGTGTGTGCATGCACGCATACACGTTTGTGTGAGTGCAGGGATATACGGGTCACAGTATGTGTATGGAGGACAGAGGACAACCTTAAGTTAGCAGTTCTCACTTTCCACTTTGTTTGAGTCATGGTCTTGTTGGCTGTTGTATATGCCAGACTTCATGGTCCGAAGGCTTCCATTGCCTTCAGTTACTATAGTCCAGTAGGAGCCTTGGGGTTACAGATGTACATTATCCAGTCTGGTTTTATGTGGATTTCGGGAATCTGAACTCAAGTCCTCATGCTTTGTAGCAGTCACAATGTCCGCTGAACCATCTCTCCAGTCCAACACTGACATTTTTTTAAAAGATTTATTTATTTATTTATATTATGTATACATAATTCTGCCTTCTTGTATGCCCACACACCAGAAGAGGGCGCCAGATCTCATTATGGATGGGTCTGAGCCACCATGTGGTTGCTGGGAATTGAACTCACGACCTCTGGAAGAGCTGCCAGTGCTCTTAACCACTGAGCCATCTCTCCAGGCCCCAACACTGACATTTTAAGTGCATTCTGATATATAGTGTAGTCAATATACCTTGGAATTATTAAATAACTAACTCTAAAATTCAAAAATAAATACATAATTTTTGTATGTTAAATTTATCTTCAAAGGAAGAAAAGAAACCATGAATGAATTATAAAATCTCTTTAACAAATGCAAGCCAAAATACACCCTTAATATCCAATGCTGTTAAGCACTGTGTTCTGGAAGGGGGACATTTCTCCATGTCTTATTGTAAATGTCACACATAATCCATTATCACTAAAATCCCAGTGTTTCTAGAAAGTCTCTGATCAGGACTTTTCCCCACTCATGGGGCATTTATTTAAGTGCAGCTTTGTTGTTTCTCCCCAAGTGAGTTTGCTTTAGGATTTCTTAACACAAACTTACAATGTACTTTCACTATAATTTCCTGTGGTAGAGCTTGGTCTATATCCTTTCTCAGGGATCCATAAACAGAGCCATCCTGATGCTATCCACAGTATGTCTGAAAGTGTAACATTAGCTCAAGCTTATAAATGTGCTCAAAGTATGCATATTTCTCTACTGGGAAATGTATGACGTTCTGAAATAAATAATATTGCCCCATGTGAGTGAAAATACTGTAACCCTATAATCCTCAGAGGCTCACTTGAAATCTGAATTCTGAGGCTATGGCTTGCCTCTGCTTTCAGCTTCTACATTGACCGATTTACATCATGCAAACTACCCTGAGAAGACAGGAAAGGGGAAATTGAACATTAAAAAAGAATGAGTGGTGTATTTCCAAGGTATTCTTCTGAATTAGAAAGGCCTAACCTTTATTGCAGTTAGTAGCAGGTTTATTGTGAGCATTAAAGAAAAGTCTGTTTTTTTTAATGAAAATCATAAAACATAAGCACAACAAACATTCTTAAAGTTTTTCAATTGGTTTTCCCATTTCCATCAAGCACAGTATATGACTTTACTTTGTAATAAAACCCTGAACTTATTTCTTGATTTTGGTGTTGATGGACAATAATCCACGAGTCTGGATATTGCCCTGCACTCCTTCCTTTCTTCTTTTCATCCCTCCTCCTTTCTGCCTTCCTTACTCCCCACTTCTTCCTTCCCTTCTTTGTGACAGTGTTTCACATACCCCAGGCTTTCTTTATTTTCTTTTGTTGCCAAAGATATTTTTAGTTTTGGAGACAGAGTTTCTCTGTGTATTACTGGCTGTCCTGGAAATAGCTTTGTAGACCAGGCTGGCAAACTCACAATGCACAGAGATCTGCCTACCTCTACCTCCAGTGTGCTTGGATTAAAGGTGTGTGTGTCACTCTATGGACTGAGTTACATCACCAACTCATGCTCATCTTTCAAGTAGAATTACTGATTGCTTTTATTACCGACAGTCTTTGTAAGGATTTTTGAATAAGAGCCTTGAAAAACAGTGTCTCTCTCTAGAGCTAAGAGCAGATATACCTGTTGTCCCTATGGGGTGGTTGGAATGAGAAAGGCTCTCATAGGCACGTATGTTTGAACGCTTGGTCCTCAGTTAGTGGATTAGTGGAATTATTTGGGAAGGCTTAGGAGCTGTGGCCTTCTTAGATAAGAACTGTCACTAGGAGTGGGCTTTGAGGTCTGGTTTCAAAAGTCCAGTCTCTCCCTGCCTGTAGCTTGAAGATCAGTTCTGATCTCACAGCTATTTTTCCAGTACCATGCCTGCCTGCTTGCTGCCATGCTCCCCATCATGAGGGTCATGTACTAACCCTCTGAAACTGTAAGCAAGGTCCTAATAAATGCTTTCTTTTATAAATTGTCTTGACCATGGTATCTCCTCCCAACCATAGCACAGTCACCAATATACTATATCAAAGAGTTAGATTCCGGGCTAGAGAGATGGCTCAGAGGTTGGGAGCACTGCCTACTCTTCCAGAAGTCCTGAGTTCAATTCCCAGCCACCACATGGTGGCTCACAGCCATCCATAATGAGATCTGGTTCCCTCTTCTGCCATGCAAGCATACATACTGGCAGAACACTGTATACATAATAAATTAATAAATCTTTTTTTAAAAAAAGAGTTAGGTTCCTTAGTTTAGGATTTCTTCTCTATTTCACAACACGACAAATTCAGCTGTCTACACTCATTTGCAATACCCTGCATTACTCTCTTGAAAATGGGTGTTGGTGTGCCAATACAAACACTGACCCTACCTATAGAGCAAGATAAAGCTCTCTACCCCTTACTCAGGAGCCTCGTGTTGTCTGACAGCCTTCACTGAATTGTAGTATGCTAATTTATTAGCTGGTGTTTATATTCGCATTAAACTGACCGGATTCAGAGTCTGTTGTGAAACAAACCTCTGGGCATCTCTGTAAGCTTCTAGCCAATGAAGATTAATAGAGGAGGAAGGGTTCACTCAGAATGTGAGTGGTACCATGGCACAGGCTAAGATTCTATGACTAATGACAAGTTAAGGCTGAGGCATAGTGAGATGGCTCAGAGGGTAAAGGCACTTCTCGCAAGTCTGACAACATGACTTAGATCCTTGGGACCCACAAATGGAAGAGAAGGGACTCTCACAAATTGCCCTCTGACCTCCATTTGTATGCCCTTATGTATACATATGTGTTCCCCCCCCACACACACACAAATAAATAAATATTTAAGGAAGGAAAAAGATGGGGGTAGAGAGATTGCTCACAGATTAAGAACACCAGAATTCAAGTTCATTTTCCAATACCCACGATGGATAGCTCATAGCGGCCCATAACTCTAGCTCTAGGAATATGACACCATCTTCTGGCCTCTGTGGACACCTGCATACACGTGCCACACACACAAACACACAAATAGGAAATGATAAAAATAAATCTAAAAAAAAACCAACAAAAAATAGAAAATGTAAGTGGTGCACCAGCGTTCATCCCTCTGTGTCCTGACTGCAGATACAGTGCCATCTGCCCCAACGCTCCCGATGCTGTGCTTCCCCCACCAAGATGGACTCTACCCTTGAACTGCAAGTTCAAATAAACCCATTTTTCCTCAGGTTACCTTTGTAGGGCATTTTGTCCAGCATGAAGAAAAATAATCAATGTAGACAACGAGGAGCCAAAGTTCAGATTGTTCATGGATTTTCACAAGAAGTTGTATGTCATGTGGGAACAAAGATTCTTCTTCCTATCATTTCTTGAGAGTTTTTTTTTTGCTACATAGATGCTAAACGTTGGGAAATAGCATATCGCAATGATAAAGAACACAGGCTCTGCAGTTGGACTGTCTTAGTTTAATCCTGGCGAGGGCTCTCTTTTAATTTCTGTTCCTCCAGAAATTGAGACAAGAATATGACTGCGGCAATCTCAGAAATCACTGGTACAGCTGAGAAAGTAAGAAGGAGAAAAGAGATCGGACAGATGGCTCAGTGGCTAAGAACTCTGCCTGCTCGTACAGAGAACCCTGGTTCGGTCCCCGGTACCCACATGGTAGCTCACAACCTCCCGTAATTTCAATTCCAGGGCTTCTGATGCCTCTTCTATCCACGGGCACTAGCTCCACATATATGGTACACACATATGCAAAAACACCCATACTGATAAAATATAAATAAATAAGTCTTTAAGAAAATAAAGTTGAATAGATGGAAGCAAACAAATGATGAATTACCAAAGAAGTTATGATGATGGATAATCAGCTTAATTCTACTCAAGAACTCTTGATGGTCAATATAGGATGAGAACTTCAATGCTATCCTACCAGAAGGGTGAAGGAACTGGGAGATGGTGTACCAGTTCCCACTTTTCATTGGTGGAGGGCTCCTGATATGGATAGGTGCTGATTCTAGTCCTGACCAGTCTTGCATAGCACAAAGATGGTTACAACAGGTCTGATGTAGGTGGGCCTTCTGTCTATGTGTTATTTTAATTGGTTAATAAAGAGACTGCCTTGGCCCTTTGATAGGACAGAAAATTAGGTAGGCGGAGTAAATAGAACAGAATGCTGGGAGGAGGGCAATGAGGCAGACGCCATGGAGCCAGCCACTGGGTCAGACATGCTGAATCTTTCCCGGTAAGCCACCACCTCGTGATGCTACACAGATTATTAGAAATGGGTTAATCAAGATGTGAGAGTTAGCCAGTAACTAACTCTCTAGAGATAATGGGCCAGGCAGTGTTTAAATGAATACAATTTGTGTGTTGTTATTTCCGGGGCTAAGCTAGCCATGCGAGATGAAAAGCAGGCCTGCCTGCGGTTCCTCATTACACAGGTCTTGCCAGTTAGGAGTGAAAACTGGGTGTTTATCACATGGATAAAACACAAAGAAATATAGAAGGCACACTTGTAGACTTGGCTACATATTTCCGCTAGTGGTATATTCCTAGAATTTTCTTCAAGGCTGTTTAATGTTTCTATTTCCTCATGAACGGAAATAATAGTATTATTACATAAGGTTGGTAAAAGAATGAAATATTGTAATAATGGAAAGCACTTAAAACAGGCCACAGAGTTTAATAAGAACTTAGTAAACGTTGGCCATTATTACAGAAGAGCACAGCATTTATTCCCTGCTTGATATTTCTGTGTACTATTCTCTGACAGGAGAGTTTGACTTTTTATTCCTTAATATCATGACATTTTATTTTGCTAAATGTCTGTGGTGGACTCTTGGAGACTCAGTGTGTATTTATGTTTGACATGTGTCAAGGGGCAACTTTGTCTGCCACCAGGGAAGCGCCAGGAATGAGTGTTTAAAGCCTATTCCTATTTAAATTCCCTCAGAGAATTTATGGGGCTAAGCACTCCTGAACTCTCTAATTTAAAGATTCACTGCTCTGTCAGAGAAACTAATTAAAACTTATTTGAAGTGTTAGTAACACAGTAGCATTGGGCTCCATTTTTTTTTCTCCTAAAATGTGAACAAGAATATGAAAGGGAAGTGTGTTTATTTACTTATTAAAATTGTATGCTTATGGGTGCTTTGCCAATATGTATGTCTGTGTACCGAATGTCTACAGAGGCCAGAAACAAATGTCTGGTCCTCTGGGACTGGAGTCAGAGGTGGTTGCAAGGCAACCTGTGGGTGAAATTGAACCTAGGTCCTCTGAAAGAGCAATCAGTGCTCTTAATTCCAGAGACATCTCTGCAGCCCCTGAGAAACATGTTTTTTTTTGAGAAGCATGTTTTGAATGCAGTTTTCTAGCATTATATATTATCTTTGTCAGAGTCCTGGGAATCCACATGAATTAACTACGGAATTCACCAGAATGCTTAGAACTTTAAGGAAGGCTACTTTACTGTAGATTAGGATAAATTTGTACTATTAGCCAGACAGCACTGGTAGGAAATCACCAAACTTTTGTAAATTATGCATAAATTAAAACCAAAATTTTAAATCACATTTGAATATTTCAAATGTCCTTTTTATGTATATATATATATATATGATGATTAAAATAATAGCAACAACAGATGTTTTAAATAGTCTTTTGAAGAACATAAGTGATTATTAAAAATAACATAACAGAGGTAGGAGGTTTGAGTTCTGTGTCTTTGTCCCTTCTCAGTTCTCCCTGGAGAGACTAGCCTGAACAATCTCAGGAACCAGGAGCCCCCAGCAACTTTGAAGACCACTGCCTCAAATCAGGCTAGGAAACCGGTACAGTCAGGGACAGTGGCATAGCTCAGCATTCACCAGCAGAATCGAGCAGGCATATCCATCCTACATACCTAGGGTCTGAGTCCACACCCTAACTACCCATGTCTCGTGAAATCTCATCTCTTCTGGATCCACTCCGAAGCAAAACAAATCCTATCTTTCAACATAAATCACCCTCCTTTTATTCCATTCCCAAAGGTCCTGTTATTTCTTCTCGGTGAAATATAACTTTGAAAGCATCAATTTCTGTCAAATGATTAATGGTGATAACGAATCCAGCACAGTACCTGTTGCATAAATGTTTTGGAGAATATAAAGCATCTGGTAATCTTTGTGGGACATACATACATACACACATACATACATACAAATACATACACACACACACACACACACACACACACACACACATATATTCTAGCAAGGATAACTTGGGTATGCTTCTTAAAGCAGAGAGTAACACTAGACTTTAAAGGCGCCACCCTAGGATAGAGACGTGTTTGGGAGCATGTTACCCATTTATAATTATTTTTCTATCAATGACTTTAAAAAGGTAGTTATTATTTCATATGTATGGATGTTTTGCCTGCATGTATGTTTATGTATTACATGTGTGTCAGGTGCCAGCAGATGCCAGAAGAGAGCATTGAATTCCCTAGAACTGCAGTTATAAACAGTTAAAAGCTGCTGTGTGGATGCTGGGGATCAAACCCAGTTCTCCCGGAAAAGCAGCCAATACTCTTAACCACTGTCAACTTTCTAGCCCCCTTTTTTTCACCCTCTTATCTTCATATGATAAGATGCCTGTGGTTTAGTGGACGCAGTCTCATGGGGCAAATCTGATGTTCTATGAGTTTCCTGGAGTCCAAGCCATGGGTAATTCAAGGCTTGTCAAAGATCTTGACTGTTTCTGGGCATCAGTACAATCCTTAGAAAGAAAGATCAGTTACATGTTTTCTTTAGTAATGACATGCGTTGAATAATGTACCCTCAGATTAAATGTGTCACCTATTCAACAGTTCTTCCTTTGATGCTTTTATGTGAAGTATGAAAACCGGGGAATGTTAACAGCTGCCAAGCTGCCGAATGTTATGTTTGCACATTTTACATGCTGAGCAAGCATGGCACTCCATTCGTTTGACCTAACTGTACTCCCTTCTTGAGAACTCGATTCCATTGTTTCCAGTAAGGGGGCAGCAAACCTTATGGCGATACACCGCTGACGACAGCGAACTGGTGGGGACATGATAGACAGACAAACGCAGGAGAAAGAAGGCCAAATAAAACCAGGCAAGGGGGTGAGGGGATGGAGCTTGAAAGAGAGAGCGTTCAGTCTGTAAAATGTTTGCTATACAAGCATGAGAACCCAATGTCTGTCCCCAGGATCCTTGTAGAAAGCCAAGTATAATGGTACCTTCGTGTAATCTCAGCACTGGAAAGGCAAAGACGGAAAATGGGCCAATGGTCAGCCCGCACCACCTAAGCAACAAGCCCCAGGCCAGTAGACCCTTACTCAAAAAGCTAGGTGAAAGGTAGATGGGGAAGAGTGATTTCTGAAATTGCCTGCTGTCCTCTCCAGTACGCCCAGTCGTGGACACGCCCCCCAGGGCACGCCCCCTCCCCTGCTCACCCACAAAAATAGATAGCCAGACAGTGATCTTGGATGTGGCTCCAGTGAGTGGAGAAGGAATAACACATAACGTGTTTTGTTTGAGAAAGCTTTGTGTAGAGCAGATTGCCCTGGAGCTTGCCGTCACCATAGAGAGGGCTAGGATTACAGATGTAGACCGTCTCGCCCCGCTCTCCAGCTTGACTCTAGAGAGCTTAACAATTCCTGCTAGTTTGAGAGAAACCCAGATGTGTTTCCTGCCTATACAATAGATAAATAGATAATCTGCCTAACATAGAAAGCTGATTCCCACAAGAGCGTGGTCCAAAAAAAGATAACATATGAGCCATTTAAGTAATTTTTTTTTTTTTTCCGAGATGGGGGTTTCTCTGTAGCTTTGGAGCCTGGAACTCTTGTAGACCAGGCTGGCCTCAAACTCACAGAGATCTGCCCGGCTCTGCCTCCTGAATGCTGGGATTAATGGAGCGCACCATCACTGCCCGGCGTAATTTTTTGTTTTTTAAACAAGATCTAGTGAGGCGGTGGTAGCACACGCCTTTAATTCCAGCACTCGGGAGGCAGAGGAAGGCGGATCTCTGTGAGTTTGATGCCAGCCTGGTCACATAAGCTAGTTCCAGGACAGGCTCCAGAACTAAGAGGAAACCCTGTCTTGAAAACCAAACCAAACGAAACCAATCAAATAAGCAAAAAAGACAAGGTCTAGCTATGTAGTTGGGCTGTTTTGGAAGTCACAGAAATCTGCCTCCTGCGTGTTGGGACTAAAGCTGTGAGCCACCACATCTGGTTTTCCTATACAGTGTAACATTTTCTAGAAGCCATGTTAAAAAAGAAAAAGAAATAGATGAAAAAAATTAAATAATATAATTTATCTCAATAAATCAACAATGTTATCCCAATATGCAACTTAAAATTGTTGAGATATTTGTATTCTCATTTCTATCATAACCCTCAAGTCTGATATGTATTTTACAGTACAGCATGCCTCAATTGTAAACCACATTTCACATGCTCAATTGCTCCCTGTAGTTGGTAACCACTTTACTGTAAGAATAGTTGCTAAAAGGTATGCTAACAGGAAGTACATTTCCTGGTTGTCTTGTATCTAACATGGCCATGCATGTTAATCAGATTTTCACCACTATGGCAAATACTTGAGAAAACTTACAAAAAGGAAAGAGACTTACTTTGATTCATGGTGTCAGCCCTTCATTTCATGAGGGGACACAGAACTATGATGACCCAGGCACATAGCACAAAAGAGTTGCTCAGTTTATGGCAGCCAAGTAACACAGAAAGAGATAGACAAGGACCTAGGACAACATATACCCATAACTGCTGTGAGTGATTCTTCTATATGCTGTGAATATGTATTTCTCCCATTGGTTAATAATAGAAGATGTTTAGTCTATGGTAAGGCAGGATAAGGTTAGATAGAACAAGCAAACCGAGGACTCAGATGGAAAGGGTCGGAGTTGAGGGAGATGCAAGCCAGCTGCCTAAAAAACAAGATGCCAGAGGACCAGTAAAGCCATGACCATGTGGCAATAATAGAAATGTGTTAATTTTCTCTTGGCTATAACAAATGAAAAAAAAAAAGGAAATGGGTTGATTTAAATACAAGAGCTAGTTAGCAGTAAGCATGAACAATCAGCCAAACATTCTGTAATTATATAAATGTTTGTGTCTTTATTCGGGACTGGGCAGTTGGGACAAAGAAAAGCTCCATCTCTGTTTACATCCAACAGCGTGCCCCTTGTAACTGCTATTCTCCAAATAGGCCCTCACCTCTGAAATGTATGTAGCTTTCCAATAACACTATCAAATTATGAATCCATCAGGTAGTTAGTCTATTGATTAAGTCAGAGCCCTCACGTCCCATCATCTCTCAATGAACGGAATTCATCAGCTGAGAACCAGAGTTTTTAGGTGGGCATTTCATAGTCAGCTCCTAATGCCCGGTGGCTAATGTTATGCCAAAAACATGAGAGACCAAGCTATTTGTGTCACTTCCAAAATAGCCTGGTTAAGAATCAGCTTGGCTTCTCTTCTCTCTTTGTCCCTTGCTACCAGCTTGACAGGAAGGACACACCAGCCTTCAAAGCCATGTGTGACAGATGGCACAGAAGAGAAGGAGAACATATCCTCTGAGTCATCACTTGGAGGATAGCCTACTATTCATTTTGTATATTAAGCCAGAAATAATTTTCCTTTCTTTAAAAAGAATAGTATTTTTTTCTTTGTCCAGCTGTTAGCCTCCCTAATTAATATACCTATCTTTTACTATGTTACTATCAAAGTCTTTTTCACTTTCTAGCACTGATACCCTGGACATTGTGCACAAGCAAGTACATGCACAAGGACGCACGCACAGCATGTCGGCATTTTCAATGCACATGAATGTACAAGGATGCACACACAACATGTAGGCATTCTCAATGCTGTCTGCCGTTTTGTGTTTCATCACCTAATAATGTAGCTGTGCATATTTTAGGACAGGCATGTTTAGGCTACAGATTTTATCTGGAAAAATAAGACTCTTTAAAGCAAATCAAGTTAAAAATATGAATAAGATATTGCATAAAACACTTGTCAGGGGGTTGGCGGTACAACTCAGTGGCTGAATATTTGCCTGACATGTCCAGGGTTCTAGGTTCAGTCCCCGGCTCTGACTCAAAAACTAAACAAAGGGACTTGAGAGATGGCTCAGCGGTTAAGGGCATTGCCTGCTCTTTCAAAGGTCCTGAGTTCAATTCCCGGCAACCACATGGGGTGGCTCACAACCAACTTTAATGAGGTCTGGTGCCCTCTTCTGACCTGAAGGCATATACGCATACAAAGTATTGTACACATAATAAATAAATAAATAAATATTTTTTAAAAAACTAAACAAAGCAACCCAGCAGTCAAAACTCCTTGAAAACTGAAGTCAGTACTGGTGAGCCGTATCAGTGGGTAAAGGGTTTTGTCATTAAGCCTGATAACTTGTGCTTGATCTCCAGAACCTGGCAGGAGGAGAGAAACAACTCTCATCACCACATTCATCCACACACATAAATAGAGAGATAGATAAATAATGAGCAACTCTTTCAAAAAAAAAAACAAAGATTTACAGCATTGACTTGTTTGGCAATCAATTCTTGTTTATGACCTGAAAGATCCAGGTAACAGAGGACAAAAAAAAAAAAAAAGATAAATTGAAGTTATACATTTTCTTTGTTGTTGTTGTTCATCAAAAGACATTTTCCACAGAGCAACAGGCAACCCCCAAAATGTAAGAAAATAGGTAATAAGAAATGTCCAGAATGTATCGAGGATTCCTATCCCTCAAAATAACTATGCAAGCAACATGACAATGGGGAGAGTGCTTAAATAGATATTTCTCTGATGTGGGACATCTTTCTGTATGTTGTGAATATGTTTTCTTACCATTAGTTAATTTAAAAAAAAAACCTGCTTTGGCCTATGGTAGTGTAGAATATAGCTAGACGGAAAAACCAAACAAATACAAGGAGAAAGAAGACAGAGTCAGGGCGACACCACCAGCCGCCGGAAAAACAAGATGTGAGATAATAAGCCACGAGCCTTGTGGTAAAACACAGAATAATAGGAATGGGTTAGTTAAGTTATAAGAGCTAGTTAGTAATAAGCCTGAGCCATTGGCCAAACATTTATAATTAATATTAAGCCTCAGAGTAGTTATTTGGCAACTGGTGGGCGGGAGAGAAACCTCCAGTTACATTTCTCTACAGAAGAGATACACATGGCCAATAAGCACATGAAAAGATGCTCATGTCATTAATCTGTGGGGAAATTCAAACCACAACCATAGACAGAAGCCACCCCACACTCACTAGGATGGCTGCATAAACAGGCATCACAGAAAACAGCCACCGTTGGAAAGGATATGAAGAAACTGGACCCTTTCCACACTGTTGGTAGGAATGGAAAACTTCGTAGCTGCTCTAGGAAGCAGTTTGGCAGTTATGCAAAAGTGTGAAGTAGAGTTACCATGTGGCCCAGCCGTCCTATTTCTAGGTTAAACACCTGAAAGCAAGATCTTGGAAGACATAACGTGTTTACCTTACCACGTTCCTAGGACCATTAGTGTCAACGATAAAGCATGGGTGCGGCCCAGTGTCCATTGCAGATGAATGGTAGGGGAAACGTGGCAAATATGAAAGATGGAACGTGACTCAGCTTAAAAGAAAATAAAAGAAGGAAATTCTGAGCTGCTCTGCAGGATGAATAAACCTCAAGGACGTTTTCCTAATGAAATAAGCCAGCTGCAAAAGTGCCACTCCCGTGGCTCCACTTCTATGAGGAACTTGGCACAGCGAAATTCACAGAGACAGAATGCGAAATTTTGTTTGTACCGTGGGCCTGGGAGGAAGAAACGGAATTATTGTTTAATGAGTCCAGGCTTTCGAATTTACAGAATGAGAAGATTTCTGGAGATGGATGGCGGCAATAGTTACTCAGCAATATGGATGCTTTTAATACCACTGAACCACACATTTAGAAATCATCAAGAAGGTAAATTTTATTCTCGGTGTGTGTTCTAATCAGAGCCTTCAGAATCCTAAAACATTCGATTGGTAAAGATGTAATCCATAATTGCTGAGACGTTTTCAACCTCAGTATAGCTAAAGTAGAGAAAAAAATTGACCTACCGTGGCACAGTGATGAAATGTGGTTTAGTTTTCCATGTGTTAATATAACCATGGCAGAATAGCAAGGCTCCAAGACATTATTTTAACTCCTGTGAGATTCCTGAAGGAGATATATCTATTTTCAGGGAAGGAGGTTTAGAAGCATAAAGTTAAATAGCTTTCACAGGTCGTTTGTCCAGTCCTCTGTAATAGAGTTTCCCATCCTCTGAACGGACACAGACTGATACTGCTGCTATCCAGCGCAGGACCGTTCCCAGTGTCCGGTCTCCATCCATTAGCACCTTTCCCCATCAAGTTATGTAAACAGAAGGCGCCTAACATGCCCCAAGGGTGAAATCACACTAAACTGAGAACCCTGCCCTAACAAGCAGATTACTAATCCCTAATCCAAGTCTCTTTATGTGGAGGTGGCGATTGGAAGACAGCGAGGATAGGAAAGTAGGTAGGTCACTAGTAACAGGGCATAGCAAGGCCAGGATCTACGGAGCTCGCGTAGATTTCTAAACATACCATGAACAAGTTGTCAGCTGAGTGGATTCACTGACTGGCCTTATGTCAGTTTGACACCCAAACTAGAGTTATCTGAAAAAAGGGAAACTCAATCAAGAGAATACCTCCAGAAAATCCGACTATAAGGCATTTTCTTAAGTATTTATTGATGCAGGAGGGCCCAGCCTGTTTTGTATGGTTCCACCCCTGAACTGCTGATTCTGGATTCTATAAGAAAGCATGCTGAGGAAGCCACGAGAAGCAAGCCAGTAAACAGCTCCCCTCCATGGCCTCTGCATCAGCTCCTGCCTCCAGGTTCCTGTCCTGGTTGAGTTCCTGTCCTGACTTCCTTAGAGGGTGAACAGTGATATGGAAGTGTAAGCTAAAAGAAACCCTTTCCACCTCAACTTCCTCTTTGGTCACAGTGTTGCAGCAATAGCAACCCTGACGAAGACGGTGGGGTAACTTTTTTTTAAAGACAAAGTTGAATGGTGATAAGAGATAGAATCCCTGTCCAATTGATTCTAGTTGAAAGGGAGTTTACTTTTAGGGTGCAGTTCTCTCTTGTAAATGAGACACAGTTGGGAAAAAAGCAAACTAGGGAAGCTGCCGCAGACAGCAGCTGCCTTTCAGTGGCTGCTGAACCCTTCGTGCAAGGTTTTACAAATACACTCTTCCTGTTCCACGGACTAAGCTTCTTTGCTATCTCTTGGTGCTGATTTGCCCACACATGTGTTTCATACCTGACTTGAGCTTGCTGTAGTGTTCACTCAAGAACACACCTAGATGAGCTTTTACATGCCTTCCTATTTTTGGACTGTGAATTTCAGATTCTCAGAGAAGAATCAGGTTGGTCAGCTACACATTCCAAATGTCTCATCCCATGAGACCAGGAGTGAGAACATATGATAAAATGCCTTTTTTTGTCATCCCTGATGGTGTGGGGTGGGTGATGACAGTCAGTTCTCAGGGAAGGGAAGTTAGGAGGGTCTATTTCCCCAAACACAGTTAATATGCAGCCTTTGGATAGGGCTATGGCACGGAAGAAATTAACTATTAGAAAAATGAATGGTGCAAATAAGTGTATTTTATATTCATTGAGTAAATTCCTCAAATTAATTAGACCCCAAAGCTCAAGCATCAGTATGCAAGCTTGATTTATCGAAGGTCAAGTTACATGAAGATAAGTAGGCAATGAGACGAGAAATATGAACTGGTAGGTAACTGTCAAGGGCATTTAATGCAAGTTGAAACATTTAGATTTTCATAACCAGAATAAGAGCTTTCTTAGTAAGACACTGAGGAAACGAGACCTCCTGCTATCTTAATTCTCAAAAAAAAAATGAAGTCAGCAGACCATTTTTAATTAAACATTTAAAAAATTCAATTATAATTACACCACTCTCCTCTTCCCAATCCTCCCTCTGAACCCTCCTCTTACTCTCAAATTGGTGGCTTCTTCTTGATTATTGCTATACACACATATACATACACAAATATATATTTGTAAATACAGCTTTCCAGCTTCCCGAGTCTGCACAGTGTGACTTGTATGAATATGACATCAGGGCTGACAACGTTGTATTAGATAACCGGTTCAGAGACTCATCCTTGGGAGAGGCTAATTCCTTATTCTTCCAATAGATCGCTTTTTAGAAACTAAATTTTCGAACTAAGACACCTGTAGTCATTTCACTGTAGCTACAACCACCCACATTGTTCGGGATTTTTCTGTGAGCCCCTCAGAGCTGCCCATAGAGACCCCAATGGTTGGGATCTGCACTTTTTGACTGTAGAGTCCACCTGGGGATATCAAAGTGTCTTGTAAAAGATAAATCTCTATGGATAACAAAAGCCTAGCGTAGGATTTAATAAGCCTGTTTCGTGCTTCAGATACATTGCTAATGGTAAACTGAAAAAATTCCTGCCAGAGATAATTAGTGATAATGGTGATTACTGACCTTATGCAGTCTTTCACCTAAACAGATGGCAGAGAGCTTTAGAAAAGAAAATGTGTGCTTTAAGGCATGATTTCTCTCTCTTAAATAAAAGTTCCTCTAGGGTCAACAATAGTTTGTATTTAACACAGTGTACGATGCTACACATAATAAATAACAATTCTGGGCAATTCTGTTAGCCTGTTAATTTGCTAGGCAATTAGCTTTGCACGGATTTCCACCCTGGACATATTATAAGTGTTCAGATGCATGCCATCTCTATTTTGCTTATTTTTTTATTTAAATGAAATAGGTGCTATTATATGGAAGGCTTTCAGAACACAGGAGGCAGCTCACTTAGCATGCCTCTTTCTGGCCCATGAATCATCCTCCCACAAGTGCCGTAAACCTCCTCTAAGGCATGTGAGTGGAACCAGGAGGTTTGAGATCTTCTAGAGTCCTAAGACGGTAGGATGTATTTTCTGGAGTCTTTCCTTAATTTTATATAAAGTTATACAAAACGTTAAAAGTTGTTGGTTTTTTGGTTTATTTTATTTTGGTCTTGTTTGCTTGTTTGAGACAGGATTTCTCTGTGTAGTCCTAGCTTTTCTGAAGCTTGCTTTGTAGACCAGGCTGGCCTCGAACTCACAGAGACCCTCCTGCCTCTGCCTCCAAAATGCTGGGATTAAAGGCGTGTGCCGCCACCACACCTGGATAAAAAGGTGCAGAATGTGTATGATGATTTATCAAACATTTAATTTGTGACAAGGAACATTGAAATCCTTCATTTTCTGCAGCCTTCCTTTCCTTGTTTCCCAAAGGTGATTTGGCCTCCATATTATGCAATTCTTTATACCGTGAACTGGGGAAAAGTCAAGGCAGAGCTTCCTTTATCAACTTGACCACACAGAGTCACCCGGGGAGAGAGAACCTCCATTGAAGAATTGCCTTAATCAGATTGGCCTGTGGCCATGTCCCTGGGAGAATCTCTTCCCTGAGGAACGACATAGTAGGGTGGGTGATACCAACCCTGTGCAGGTATTTACAACTCCTCAGCTGTGCAAGAAAGTGATCTGAGCTCCGTGTACCTTTAATCCCAGAAGAAGCAGGTGGTCTCTGTGAGTTCAAGGTCAGGCTGGTCTACCAGAGCTACTTCCAGGACGTGCTCCAAAATACAGAGAAACCCTGTCTTAAAGAACCTAAAAAAAAAAAAAAATAGTGATTTGATCAGGTGGCACACGCCTTTCATCCCAGCACTCGGGAGGCAGAGACAGGCAGATCTCTATGAATTTGAGGCCAGCCTGGTCTACAGAGTGAGTTCCAGGACAGCCAGGGCTACACAGAGAAACTCTGGCTTGAAAAACAAAAACAAAAACAAAACAAAACCAACTAGCAAACAAGCAAAACAAGAAAGTGTGAGTGTGAAAATCTGAGTGTGAGTCAGTGAACTGGCAAGCAATCAGCTAATCAGCATTCCTTCACAGAAGTAGCTTTCGTTCTCCTTCAGTTCCTGCCCTGATGTTCCTCAATGACAGGAGAGTGGCCCGGAAGTACAAGCTGAAATAAATCCTCTCCTCCCAATTTTTAATCATGGTATCTATCATAGTGATTATACGAAACTAGGACAGCTTCAAAGCTTAATAAAAACTGGATATTCATGGGAAGAATATGAATTTCTATGCAGGACTCTTAATTTTTTTGGGAAGAAATGACCTCTGTGTTTTTGGATGTATTTGCTTACACAGAGGTGGTGTCCAGGGTATGTACGGGGCGGGGTGTAGCCTGGAAGTAAGATTCCCACTGCCCTTCTCCTCTGTCTCACCTCTTCCCTAGCCCTTCCCTCCATGAAACAGATCTTTACAGCCTTAGCCAGAGTACAGTTCCATAGTTCTCAGGGTAGAGGACAGCAGAGGCAAGGGCAGAAAGAGGGAGAGGCAGAGCTATGACCTAGAGCTTGGGACAAAAGGTTGGTGTTAGAATTCCAGAAACCCCTAGCATCAGATGCATCTAGAACTTCAGCTGCTTCTTATATAAAATAGTGTGAATTCCTTTGAGCATCATATACGAGATGGAAGCATTCGGCAGTGGCATGTGGTTTAAGCCCTATTGTTATTGTCACTGGCACTCGGGATCTAGAACCGCAGGATTTGATTTGGCCACTTCCTTTTCTTTCTTAAAGATGTTCCCTTCCCTTTTTATTTACTCATTTATTTATCTATTTGCTTTATGTGGTGTGTGTACTATATATGTGTACTCATGTGCATACAGGTGTGTGTGTGCGTGCGTGTGTGTGTGTGTGTGTGTGTGTGTGTGTGTGTGTGTGTAGGCTAGAAATTGACCTTGGATGCCTTTCATTGAAGTCAGAGTTCATCAATTAGACAGATTGGCCAGGGAGCCAGAAGGATTTGTGGGTTTCACCACTCCACCCAGAGTTAGGGGTCCAGCGGGGAGTAACCACACCTTGGTTTTCATGTGGGATCCAAACTCAGGACCTCATGATTACTTATGCAGTGGGCACTTTACCAACCAAGCCATCCCCCAGCCTCTGGATGTTTCACTTGGAAGAAGTAAGAAGTCCAAAGGAAAGACCAAGGACTAGGATATTACAGGGTAGGTGCAAAAATAATGAAAAAGAGAAGATGAAGAACAAGAGAGGCCCAGGCAGAACTCTCCTGAAAGTCTCAGGTGTCTTTAGCAGGGGAATCCCACTCTTAACCATAGAGAAGCTGACAAGAACAGAGCCTCACCATAAGAATACAGTGGCTGCTTCCAGCCCTGTCAGCCGGTACTTCCTAGCCAATGCAATTTTGGAATATACCCAGCACCCTGGTAGTAAACACCTGTTCAAAATTCAGGTAACTGAAGAGAACAAAAAATAGTTCAAATATCAGATGCATCCAGGTATAGGGATATACAGACCTTTATATTAAAATCAATTAAATTTTCCCTCCATTCTGTTGAGTCTAGTAGCCTGTGACTTATTTGCCAACTTTGACTTAACTCTCCAAGAAGTTCTGTGTAAGACACTTAATCCTGAGCCTTGCATGCAATGCCTAAAAGAGGAAGGGGGATGGTTCCCGAGTCAGTTCTCTGCCTAACCTCTTCCTATGTACATGGGACCATCACCAAGGATGCTGGAGATCCAGAAAAGATACCCTTCCATCACCAAGGATGCTGGAGGTTCAGAAGAGGTACCCTTCCATCACCAAGGATGCTGGAGGTTCAGAAGAGGTACCCTTCCATCACCAAGGATGCTGGAGGTTCAGAAGAGGTACCCTTCCATCACTAAGGATGCTGGAGGTTCAGAAGAGGTACCCTTCCATCACCGAGAATGCTTGAGGTTCAGAAGAGGTACCCTTCCATCACCAAGGATGCTGGAGGTCCGGAAAAGGCACACTTCTGATGAGGAACAGTTCAATCAGACTAAGAGAGCAAACCTGTATAACTCATGTGTTTGGAAATAGTTCATATTAGGTTATGCATATAACTCTGACTGTCTTAAAACTGTGGAGCAGGAAATGAACACAATACAAAGAACATTCAAGGATGGAAAGTGGTACAGGCAGCCTGGTTTGGAGTCTTAGATTCAAAAATTACTGAAGCCTCCAAGTGTCTCACATTTCTTATTTGTAGATCAAGATCAGTCATATCCCACCAAAGCAGGCCATGGGTAGGAAAGGATTGCTTCTACTTAAAACATGTTCATTTTCTGTTTGTTTACCCATGTGTTCACTCGTGCATATACGAACTTTTGGATTTACCATTGTTCCTTTTTCTGAAAGATTAAATTCAGTATTTATTTCTCTTAAGAGCTTACTTGAACAGAATGTGGTGTTTCATACCTATAACCCTAGCACCCAGGATGCTGAGGCAGGAGGATTGAGAATTTAAGGCTATGTAGTGAAATTGCTTAAATTTTACTGCTGATTTACTACGCGCTTTCTAAAGTCTTTGGCTTCCCCAGCAGTCATAAGATTATTCTTATATACTTATGTTTCTCCACTCTATTACTAGGTATGCCTATATACATTCTTGAGGTTCACTAAAACCGTTCTTTGCTACAATTGAGTTAAACAAAAACAATTCTTAGGCTTACTATTCCTGTCCCAGTGACTGGTGGGTTTATATATAAATCTGCAACTCAAATGCAGGAGTGCATCCATCATTTCCCGTAGTTGTGGATTCTTGCCAAAGGGAGGGGGGAGGCGCTATGCATTATTAGTCCATCTCTTTACATGGTCTAGAACATGCATTTATTCATAAGCAAACTGTCATACACAACTGATTTGTGCCACAGTAAGCACTTGCTGCCTTTTCTATGACAAATTGAAAGTTCACTTAAAGAACTCGTGCAACAAAAAAGACTTCTTTCGCAGTGTTCAAGAGTGAGGGCGCATGTCTTAAATGTTTACCCAACCCCAATACACTCTTCTGGAGAGGAGAGCTGGAGAACAGCAAGATCTGGGGCTCCAGGTTTCCTGGAGTCCTATTTTCTTATACCCAGTATATACTAGGGTTCTTACCCCTAGGGCACATGCATGGTATACATACATACACACACACACACACACACACACACACACACACACACACACACACAAACCCTTAAGAGATATAAGAGATATAAGGTATTGGCTCACGTGGTTAAGAGGTTGTCAAGTCCTAGGGTCTGCAGGGAGAATCGGCAAGCTGGAGACCCAGAAGAGCTGATGCAGCTTTTATCCAGAGGTCAGTAGACTGGAGACCCCAAAACAGCCAATGTTTTGGTTGAGTATAAAGGCAGGGAAAATTTGATGCTCCCGTTCAAAGGCAATCCAGGCAGGAATAATTCCCTCTTAACCCAAGGATGGTCGCCTTTTGCTGGCTAAGAATGTAGACCAGACAGAACAAACTTTTGTGTTTTCTAGGAAAATAAATCTTACTATCATAAGTAACTGTGTAAACAAAAATACTCAGCCTTCCTGAGGGGGAAAATCTTAGTCATCTGCTGTTTGCATGCAATGTCCTAATTACAAATTATTTTTAAAAGCTCATTACAAAATGGAAAAAAAGGAGCATTTCTCTAAAAGCATTATGCTATTTAGGCTGAGTCCCTTATGATCACCAAAAAGCTGAAAAAGGAAAAAAGATCTAGTTAAACAGAAGAAATGACTGAATGTATCTCTGGCTTTTAAAGAACGTGCATTGAACTATCCTTGTGAGCTCGCCGCGTTTATCTCAAGCTTTCAAAACTCATAAGGAAACTGGGCTTGTTTATCATTCTGTAGAAGTGAATTAGAATATTGACAGAGTTTTTTTTTTTTTTTTTTTAAAAAAAAAAAAAGAACCTGCCTAGACTATCCTTGAACTCCCTGTGTAGCCAGAGGTGATCCTGAACTTCTGGTTCTCCTGCCTCTGCCTCTTCAGATTTACAGGTGTGTACCACCACACCTGTTTGTACAGTGCTGAGGAGCAAACTTGGGCTTTTGAGCACGCTAGGCCAACACTTTTCCATCTGAGCCACACCAGCCCTCCACTCCCTTATGCATTTATTTTTCTGTATTATTCCTTTGAGTTGTAAAAGATAATGATTACAATAAGAAAGAAATAAAACACATTATGATTTTTACCACATTTAATTTTATCTGACCTATATTTATTATTTGTTCTTAGAAAATGACCAAGCTCAATTAGAGTCCACTACCTTTGGTTCAAAAGTACTTTGTGAATTCAGAAGATATCAATGATATGTCATATTTGAGATGATGTAATATGAGGGCATATTTAAGCACTTTATCAACAATTTACAATGATTTATATTTTTTTTTTGTTTGTGTGTTGGTGTGTGTACACATAAATCCTCAGAGACCAGAAGAGGTTGTTAGATGCCCTGGAGCTGGAGTTACAGGAAGTTGTGAGGTACCTGAAGCCCTGATGTGGGTGTTGGAGACTGGATTTGATCCTCAGGAAGAGCAGTAAATGCTTTTATCCACCGAGTCATCTCTCCATCCCCTGACAGTACCTTTTTGCTCACCCTCTGCTGCTTATTTCTAAAAAGTAGTATTCCAGAACTTCTACAAATCAAGACAAACTATTAGAACAGAGAACAGCAAACACCTAGTGACCTTTAATCACAGAGAAACAAAAGTCCCATCCAAAGTGTGTCTGTCTCTAGTTTTTCATCCTTGATACACAATCGCAGGCAGACATATGCACACACACACACACACACAGAGGCAGACACACAACCACACACACATATATTTCTCCCAGGTGAAATTGGATCAAAATAAACCCCAGGTACAAGCCTGAGTGTGGTGTCAACACTAGTAGGTTGCCACCTACTAGTTCTACTAAAGAAATCCTACCTGTCCAAGATGCTCAGCTTACATATGGAATTCTTAGTTCATGTGGCCATGTATATGAACTCTAAAGCCCCCCTTTACTCTTGCTCTGTGTGTGCGTCCATACATGTATGTAATATACATTTGCACGAGTGTTGCACATGTCAATGTTTACATGTGGAAGCTTTAAGCACAGTTCCTCAGATATTGTCCACCTTGTCTTTTAAAACAGGATCCCTCCCTGGCCAGGAGCTCACTGGCCAGCGAGCCCCCGAATCATCCTGTCTTTGCAGCCCTGGTGCTGGCATTAGCAGTGTGGACCTCTGTGCCTGGTTTTCTTTTACGTTGGCTCTGCACATGGAGCTCTGATTCTCTGACGGGCAAGCAGTCTCTTCACTAGCTGAATTACTGCCACTCTATTGGTGTCGTTTAAATATCAGTCGTCTGTAACTTTTTTCCAGGAGCTGAGTACAGCAGCCCTAAGCACTAAAGAGAGAAATGTTTTTTTTTCTTTTGAAAAACAAACAAACAAATTACGAGGAAATGTCTCAAACCTGGAAACAAGTGGCTCGGAACTGACAATCATTAAATGTTTATATGTTATGCTTGTGTTATATACTTAAAAATCACTTAATATTCAGATGCCTATGACTTTAATTTTTAAGGTGTCTACTTCAGGGTTGCAGTCACCATTGCTGTCTCGTTTCAGGGACTTTTCACCTCCCTTGTGCCCATTAGCAGTAATTTCATGGTCTTCTTCCCAGGTGTTGACCACTAGCAATTTACTTTCTCCACAAATGAACCTTCCCTGGCATTTTACATAAATGGAATTATACAAACATGGCTCCTGTGCTCTAGCTTGTCTCTTTGAGCAAGATGTTTTCGAGCTTCCCCTATGTAGTAACAAATCAGTTCTTCACTCCTTTTTTTATGGTTGGATGATATTCTGTTGTATTACATTTTGCTCATACATTTGTCAATTGATGGGCATTTGATGCTTTCTTCTTTCCAGATATTGTAAATAGTGCAGCTAGAACAGTACACATGCTTTTTGCTTTTGTTTCAAGTGTCTTAGTATTTGTGACACACTTACAAACCTCTTGTCTCATTGGCCCTCAGAAATACTTTGTGCAACCAGACAGTCTTACTATTTCTATTTTATAGGCAGGGAAACAGGTTCTTAGAAAGAATTGTCTAATTGGTGCTAGAGTCAGCACTCCAACCCAGTTCCACCTAAACAAAGTGGCTTAAAGAATATCAAAAGAGAGACTGGGAAGATGGTTCAATGAGTAACGTGCTTGGCTTGCAAGCACGAGGACCTGAGTTCAGATCCCTTGCAAGGATGTAAATACCCAGCATGGCTGAATGAGTCTGTAACTCATGGAGTGGGGTGTAGAGATAGGCTGATCCTGGACAGTACAGCCAAAGTGGTGAGCTCCAGGTCCAGTGAGAGACTCTCTCAAAAATAGGTTTGGAACAATAGAAGAATGCCCACTGCTGACCTCTGTATGGTCTCCGCATGGGAATCCTTGGACAAGTTCACTCAAACACACATGCACCCACACAAACATACAAACCTGCATGTGTGCACACGCACTATAAAATGTCTAAAGAAGCACAGTTGTTCCTAAGGAAAGGTGAAATTTATTTCATATTTTTAGTTTTTAGATGTCAGTGTTTTTACTTCCGCTTGCTTGGAAAACAATGCTGAGACCAATTCGCAGCTTCTAGATGAAAATGTTGCCATAACAAGTGGTCACAATTTCCTAAAACAGAGTCATGATAGAATTCTGCTGGCCTGTTGCATAGGAACAGGGATTTGTGCCTTTGTTGTTGGGTGATTTTACTTTCAAGGAAAATGCAAGGACAGATTGTAGCTGTTCGCAGTTTTAACGCTTCACAGCAAGAAATGGCTTCAGACTATTTTGTCTCTTAATTAGCATGCATCTTGGAGCCACGTCTAAGACTAGATTTACGTCTTAACATGGTCTATTAATATTTCAGTTTTGGCATCAGACACATGAAATAGTATTATACATGCAGCCTTTGCCAAAAGCATTCTGAGTCAAAACTAGACTAAATACGGTCCTTTTTTTTTTTTTTTTGATCATTTGAATCATCATTTTTCAACATTTGGTAGAAGATTTTAGAAATGATTTAATCCAAATCCTCTCACAATACATGACTTCTGGATCATGAATTGAACGTTCCCTTGTCACTTGTCTTCTGAAGCCAAAAGCAATGTCATTTGTAACAAAGGACAGAAGCTCAGAAGCAAATGAAAAGTTGTGTCCAGCTTTCCCCTGCTGGGAATGTCTTTCCCACGTGTCCTCTGACTTGCCCGACCCCTTCTGTCTTCCCGAGCCAGTGACTCCCATCGTGTGTCACTATGCATATTCTATCTGTCACTCTGTATTGAAGCATCTACTTTCTCTATCAGATCACTGTTGAGATTTACGCAGTTTGTTTATCTCCAGCATTCAGCAGAGTTCAAGTAGAGTTGATTTTAATTGGTGTGTGTGTGGTATTGTATGTGTGCCTATGTGTCTGTAGGTGCATTCACATATGTGTAGGCCACAGATTAATACCTAGTTCTACCACTTCCCCACTTTACTTTTGGAGAGAGGGTCTCTCACAGAACCTGTTCAGCAGGATTAGCTGCCTAGTGAGCTACGTGGATCCTGCTCTCTTTCTACCAAGTACTAGAGTCACAGGCATGTGCTATTCCACTTGACTTTTCATGTGGATGTTAGGGATCTGAGCTTGGGTCCTTTTGCTTATGCATCAAACATTTTATTGACAGAGTTATCTCTCTAGCTCATGGATTAACTTTTTAAAAAGAACCCTGAAGTCTGATTTAGCTGACTATGAAATCAAGATCTCCATTACTATAAATGGAGATATAGTTACATATATAATGTATATATACATTACTATAAATGTATAGCATACACACTGATCCTTTCATAGCTAAAAGGACTATGAGATTTGCCAAACATCTTATGCACAGCTTCAACACTGAGGTACTTAATGAATTCTGTGAAACATAGAAGCCAAACCAGACAAATATAGATTCAATATTAATATTTAGCAAGACTATCAATACCTATTCATGTAATTAAAGGGGTGTTTGAGATATGTAAAATGATTAGTGGTAGTAAGATTGGGTCATGCTGTTAGCTAACTTGATAGTCTCTTCTTCAACATAAAATTATTGAGCAATTGTTTTGATTCTTCTTGATTGATTAAATGTAGGTGTAGCAGGTAGAGTTGAGGCTGCCTCCTGTGCTTTGAGTCACTTGAAGGGTGGAGTTGCTGTCGCCAGAGGTGGGGGGGATCTGTGGTGGGGCGGGTTTGTGAGAAGTAATCATGAAACTGTCTGGTCTAGATAGACAACTAGGACACCTTAGTGAATAAAATCAGGAAAGGTTCAATGCCCTGGCAGTATGCTCCCACTGAAGCTGAGGATGAAAATGTATCACAAAAGCATAGGGACATTAGACATGGTGCCAGGAGACACACAGAGTAGCCTTAGGAGGGCTGGGGTTGAGAGTATTTAGACAGAGAGTATTTCCAGAAGAAGCCATTCTAAGCACACTGCAAGTTCCTTCTGGGAATATTGGGAATGCAATGTCTGGAAGAAGGAAAATGAGAGAAAAGCGCTGTGAACTAAAGGTTATATCACAAATGACCTGTGGGCCTTTCTGAAGATTTGGTTTGTTTTACTCTGTTCAGTTAGGTAGTCTTTGGAAGGTTTCCTGCAGAAGGGTGTAGTGATTTGACTTATGTAGTTAAAGTCTTTCTCTGTGTGTTCTGTTGAAAAGAAGCTCTGAAAAAGTAGAACAGACTCAAGTGGACACAGGGAGACTTTTAAAGATGCTAGCGTAGACTCCAGGCAAGAGATGATAGTAGGTCATTGGTGGGGTGGGAGCAGGAAGCAAGGAGAATCTGGATTCTGAATAGATTTTAAAACTAGAGCCAACAACATTTCTCTGGTGATCGAATGTGGGGCGTGAGGGAAAAGGGAATCAAGAATGACTCCAAGGTTTTGATCTAAACAGCTAGGAAGGTGACACTCAATAAAATCAGAGTGTCAGTGGTGTAGGTATCTGAATGTTTGGATCACTTAACTTTCTCACAAGACATTCAAGTGATGGGAGGGATTAGGATGTTTGGATTGTTTATCTTTTCCACAAGTCATTCGAGGGATGTGAAAGTTGGGGAAGGCAAAAAGGCTGTTGGCCTAGAGCAAGAAAAAAAAGCAGGCATTTAGAGACAACAGGAGAATTTAGTTAGGGCCCTACAAAAGATGGACCAAGAAATCCAGAGAATAACATTGAAAGTATTCTGAGTGTGAGGAGAAGAAGAAGATGGAGCTAAATAAAAATAACAGAGCCTTGTGGGCATGAAGGTAGAAGAGATTCTTAGACATTTGACAATCTGGTTCTTTTAATGGTGATTGACAGGCATGAGGACACAGAACATAATGAGATTTGCTCTAGGAATTCAAGACAAAGGCGGTGAACTGAAGGAGCTGAGGAAAGAGTTGTGTCTGCAGGCTCCCTTCTGATCCTGTTGGAAGGGAAGAAGTGAGAGACAGATGCTTTTTTCTTTTTTGACCCTGTCCATGTGTTTAAGAACTTCTGAAGAAATGGATGCTTCTGTAGGTAGATACATTCTATTGACTCCTCTTTGTGTCCAGTGGGAGACCTGTGACATTACAGTTTCTATTACACACAAAGTAAGCAATATGGGGACAAAGGGAAATGATACAGGCATTGCCCTGAAACTGTGTGTGGCTGTCATATTAAAATCAAAGTACTAGTTACATCACAGGCCAAAATAATGACAACCTGTCTGAGTCAGGAGCAGGGACTGTGCTCCTTTGCTAATTAGAAACATTCCTCGGAGACACGTTTTCAGTGATGTTCAAGGTGACGAGCATTTTTTTTATAAGACTGTTGACTTTAAACGAATTAAAGATATCTGCTAACAAAAGAGTTCAAATTTTACCTTTGAGCTGACGAAGTATGACTTCTTAAGCTGTTAGTGTCTTTATGTTTCATGTCCTCCAATAGTGGCACAAAGAAGACTACTACACAGAAAAATGAAGATGAAAATTCATTACCGAAGCCAAAGAAATAACATAAGCAGAAAAATGGCACAGTAGGCGATGTTATTGTTGTAGTGAAAAACACTGGAATATTTTCTGAATATTTAATCTGTATTTACTGTGAACCCTTGAAAGCACTCTTAAATACTCAGTCTAGCTGGGCGATGGTGGCGCACTCTTTTAATCCCAACACTCAGAGGCAGAGGCAGGCGGATCTCTGGGAGTTCAAGGCTAGCCTGGTCTATAGAGTGAGTTCCAGGACAGGCTCCGAAGCTACAGAGAAATCTTGTCTTGAAAAACAAACAAACAAACAAACAACAACAACAACAAAAATACTCAGTCTATCATACAGTCCATCAGTAGCTGTTGATATAGAATCTAACAAGGAAAAATATTTTGGAAGAATAAAACTATAGTTACTTTTATTTGCTCACACAGACAACCAAGACTAAGAAAACTTTTTAAAAAATCTGTAAGTTGATGTTAAGATATTTTTCAAAGAAATGTGGTAAACATTGCAGGGTTTTATTTTAAAATTAACCCACTTAAATACCTTTGAAAAAGAAAATAAATCTTACCTGTTGTTTCATTTTATACATTGGAACTACTCTCTTAATGCTAAGTGATATGATTTGGTCATTAAATAAATGGTCACTTGCAGTCTTTGTTCCAAAGTGGGTATTGGATGTGGTAGTGGGAACCCTAAGACGTCTTCTTATTCTTTAGTGTAGGTACCTATTTGATTGATGATTATGGTGGGTGAACAAAGCTATAGAAACAGTAGATATGTGGCATTGTCTTTGATTTTGTATGGTCCAGGAACAAAACACAATTTTCCTAAAGCCAGCACCAGAATATTCTCTTTGTCACGTGCCAACTACCACTCTTTCAGTTGGAATCCAAGATGCCTTGGTGACTGGAATGAATGGTTTGAGACAGTCATACTGTGTGGGTGAACACCAAAGTTGCACCCAGTTCCGGGCTAGTGCTCTCAGTGTCAGAATTAGTCACTTCCTATACTGAGCCCCCGCCGGTCCCAATCTTTTCCCACTTTTCTCCTTTTCTACTGAGGATAGAGATGAGCAAAGTTCAGCTGAAATCTCAACAATGCTCACCACACAAAGAACTATGGTTTGGAGGTTCCCAGTACAGGGACCCTCTTGGGAGCTTGTTCATACTCTGGATATTCCCTCTTGTCTTGGCTCAGTTGCCTTTTCTCCATACCAAATATAACCAAATTCTATTTTTAAAGGTAGTTTTACTAAAACAATACTCTTATGATTGACAGTGAGCTCATAAGAATCTATTTTGAGAAAGTTTCTTCTGCCCAACTTTTTTGTGATGCAGTATAAGTTAAATTCTGTAGGAGTAGGGAAGACACACTGCCCTGGGCAAAGATAGATGAGAAAATCTTGACTGGCATCAAGTGTCTTAGCTGAGAAGCAGAATCCCATTTAATTCAAATGCCTTGAGATGCTTGTCATTGACGCCACTATCGTCTTTGAGAAAGAAATGGAACAACTGCGAGTCTCTTGAAGGGAATAACCCCTGACACAAGTAATTAGACAACTTTTTCTGCAAGTGTAAGGACACTCTAGCACTGAGGGCGGGCGCCATGTTTCAAATACCCATTTGTTTGTTCCTGGTTTCTGTGTTATAATAGTTGTTAGTCGTTCAATAATTCTTACTGAATAAGATAAATAAATCAATGAACGAGTGGCCAGGACGGTGGTACATTTGATATATGTAAGTTTCTATTCCTTCAGTAATATATATCTGTGTGTTGCATTTATAAATATAAATTATATATGCAACACACAGATTATATTCTTTGGAATGTATATACTAAAAATGATCTGAAACTCAAGAATAAGGCATTTGTAAAGTCTACTCCCTGGAAGGTACGAGAGAGATTCAACAATGCAATCAGGACTTCAATTGCACAGGATTTTATAATAGACCAGATGTCAACCATTTGACTTGCGTTTGGCAGTAAGCAGACATAAATGCTACATTTTAAAATAAACAACTTGGATCATGAACCAAGTTTGCTTCTGAATATCACATGATAGAAGCTGCCAGATTTCCAGTCTGCATTAATAGGTTTAGAATTATCTTGTTGGAGCTGGGGAAATGAACTTTTAGGTTTGTAATTTGTAGTGTTTCTTCCAAATTCTTTGATTTGGGGGATAGAAATTCAATAGAAAGCAAGGCGCTAGCATTCAGGAATTGTTTGCCACTTCTCGCTACTCCCCCAGGTCTTTATCAGGGTCTGGATTTCACCATTATTAGATTTCTGTAAGTAGGAAAGAGCAGGAGGCAAATAAATAGCTGATCGCAACTTCTAGGTCTTAGCGTGCATTTATTTTTCTGGGCTGTAGCCTATTTCACTGCCCTGGCGATAACATGGTACTCCTTGCCAAACTCTTCATACTGTAAATAGTTCAAGGAGTGGGCGACTATGGGAGGAGCCCTCTGTCATTCCTGCCAGCAAGCTTCAGCACTTCCTCTTGATGGCTGCCTCCTCCCACTTGACTCAAAAGAAAACAAACAAGCCTGGCACCCACCTTCACCTCTGTCACTTCACAGGAGGCCTGTGAAGGGTGAATGGCACTTTACTAAAGTGTGTGGTAACTGCTGGCCTAGGCCCTCGTGGTCTAACTAGAGGTCACAACTTGGCAGCCGAAGTTGCACAAGGTGTTTTGTTTTCTTTTTATAATTGGCTGTGAATGACTGTCTTGTGTATCTACTCACACAATAAGGTTCCCTATTCACCTGACTCACACTTTTCCATTACCTGACTGGCTCCTGAAGGCCTTGGCCTTACCAGACCAAACCCCAGAAGGGAGAAATAACATTAAAACTAAATTTGTTGACCTTAAGGATGGAGAGGCACAGAATATGGCTGGGTGACATACATAACCCTGAGATAATTGTTCATCTCCACTTGAATCACTGTTTCAAGAGGTAGATGAAAGCAACCTTAGCAGGGCCTTCAGAACTTGGTTATCAATATCTGTTTACGTAAACTAAGATTTTGGCTTGACTGGCACCCTGAGGAATTTCTTTGGATTAAACAAACACCTAATTTCTGAATGACCATTTTTCTTAGAATGTCTGGTTTTAGAAGAGTTCTGAGAATTTACTTAAACATTGCATGGGAAATGAATTCTTTTCTATGCTTTTATTTAAGATTTTCTAACAATACATGTTATTATTTATCAATTTTCTTCCTTGATTTCCTTCGGAGATGTCTCTGGTGGATTTTTCTTTGTTTGTGTTATTATATACCTGCACTTTATACTTCTACATTTGTGACCTAACTCACCTAGTATCTGCTGAGCTGCTGCTGTATGTTGGATCTTTTGGAACTGGGGAATTCCAACCCTTGTTTAACTGGCTATCCTTGAGTGAGGAACTCAGAGGCTGGGAGAGTATAGGTGGGAGTCAGTGGTTTAGGATGTATGAATTCTAGATATTTATTTTTTGTTTTATCCTTTGTTTTTCAAGACAGGTTTCTCTGTGTAAGTCCTGGCTGCCCTGGAACTAACTTTGTAGACCAAGCTGACCTGGAACTCACTGAGATCTACCTGTCTCTCAATTGCTGGGATTAAAGCATGTGCCTCCACCACCCAGTGAATTCTAGCCATTTTTAATGATGGAAAAAATATGCCTAAGATAGAAATCATAGACCTTTGTGGTATATGAATTCCAGGGCTTTTAGAAGATAAGTGATCTGCTTTACACCATCTTCTGAAAGCCCAGTTTCTTAAGCATGACATTTATGTATTTATTTATGTTTTTGAAATTATAGGCTCACAGGAAGTTGTAAAGTTAATATGCAGAGTTCTGGCGTTCAAGTCACTCATTTTTCTCCATTGTACGCAAGAAGAAAATGAGAAAACTCTGTCTATACAATGTGTATATATGACCCTGTGCCATTTTGTCACATGTGTGGATCCAGCTAAAACTGCCAAAATCAAAACACAGACTTGGCCTACTTACAAAGACTGCTCTTGGTAAGTACTCTTTATCCACTAGTCCCAAACTCTGTCAACCGTTGATTTATTTTCTGTTTTTCTAGACTTGCCATTTTGAGACAGTTTTACCACTGGAAACAAAATAATAAATGCCGTTTTGGGGTTGGCTGGTGTAATGAGATCTTGAGATCCATCCAAGTTGTGTGTATCAGTAATTTATTCCTTCTTGTGGTTGAGTAGTATTCTACAGTGTCTGTTCCACAGTCAGTTACTTTTTCAGATCGAGTTGCTATGGACAAATACACACAGTTCTGGGGGATGCATGTATTTCCAATTCTCTAGGATAAATGCAAATGCTGGACAATATGGTTAAGTGCATGCCTACTCTATATTAAAAATGTAAATGTTTCTCAGAGTGGCCATTTTACATTCCCAGTAGGCATTTTTTTTAATTTAATGGAGTGACTTATTAAGAAACTGACTTTTGGGTGGGAGGGGAGAGGGGAGAAAGGAAGGGGACTGGGAAAAAAATGTATAGCTCAATAAAAACAATTAAAAAAAGAAGGAAAAAAGAAACTGACTTTTGTCAGACAGTGGTGGAATATGCCTTTAATCCCAGCACTTGGGAGACAGAGGAAGGCAGATGTTTGTGAGTTCGAAGCCATCCTGGTCTACAGAGCGAGTTCCAGAACTGGCTCCAAAGCTATTGAGAAACTGTTTTTAAAAGAAAAAAAAAGAAACTGACTTCTGATAAAGGTTTCTTTTCTTTTTCTTTTTAAAATTCCCTTCTTTTTTGATTTTTATTGATATTTATTGAGCTCTACATTTTTCTCTGCTCCTCTCCTTGCCTCCCCAATTCAATCCTCCTTCAAGGTTCCCATGCTCCCAATTTACTCAGGAGATCTTGTCTTCTTATACTTTCTACTTCTCATGTAGATGAGATCTATGTAAGTCTCTCTTAGTGTCCTCATTGTTGTCTAAGGATTATGTTCTCTGGGATTGTGATTTGTAGGCTGGTTTTCTTTGCTTTATGTTTAAAAACCACCTATGAGTGAGTACATGTGATAATTGTCTTTCTGTGTTTGGGTTACCTCACTCAAAATAATGTTTTCTAGCTCCATTCATTTTCCTGAAAAATTCAAGCTGTCATTATTTTTTCCTGCTATGTAGTGCTCCATTGTGTAAACGTACCACATTTTTCTTATCCATTCTTGGATCAAGGGGCATTTAGGTTGTTTCCAGGTTCTGACAATGACAAACAATGCTGCTATGAACATAGTTGAGCACATGTCCTTGTGGTATGATTGAGCATCCTTTGGCTATATACCCAAAAATGGTATTACTAGGTCTTGAGTGAGGTTGTTTCCTAATTTTCTGAGAAATCGCCACACTGACATCCAAAGGGGCCGTGCCAGCTTGCACTCCCACCAGCAATGCAGGAGTGCTGGAACAAGAGACTTGTCTCTGCTTCCAAATTGTTTATTACAGATAAGAACATGATAACAGGATGTCCTTCAGATGGTCATTGTGAAAATTAGATAATGTATGTCATTTAAGTGCTGCAAACTGTGACTAGCATTTGACCACACCACCTTAGGAGAGCTGTCAGCTAGAGGCACTGAATACATGCATGATTATCATGAAGCAAAACGATGCCTATGAAGTGCTATCATACCATTAAAATGGATTATTTTACAGAACCCTATCCTTACTGATTTTGTTTTCCTGAAACAATTATCACTTTATCATATTAATACTTTCGAATGAAATGGCAGAATTCCAAGCTTTTAGGTCCACAGAAGTGAAGCAGGTCACAGAAATAAAGGCAGGAAGCAAGCTGTGGGTAAATCAGAGAGCACGGTCTGATCTGTCTAGACAGGCAGCCGCGCTTTAGCCACTGCGGACAGTCTCAGTACCAGCAGTGCCACGGGCGAATTCTCCAAGGGGAACTGAGAATCTGGAATGTTTTGATAAAAATTTCAGATGGTGTACATGTTGGCATTTAAACCACAGAGTTCAAAATACTTTGTTTCTCTGGGCGATAAGTTTTAGGGAGGTGAACCCATCCCCGGGCCACCTGTTTAGAAATGCTGATCTAGAAGACAAGAGATGAGTTGGTGGAATCATTCAGAAATGGGATTCATGAAAGGCCAGTGTAAACGGGAGGTTGGTTTAAGCACCAGAAGCCCTAGAGCAGGCAAGAAACTTGTACTCAGAAGCTGCTCAGGGGTAGGAGGATGTTCAAAAGATGGTGGTATGTGACCCCAGGTGACCCAGGTATACGTGATAACCTCATCTGAGGCTGGCCCCAATGCCACAAATATCTGTACTTTGGATATACAGGTTGTTTTTACTTCGGCAATTAGGATGCACAGAGACTGTATTGTTAAGTCCCACGGCTTCCTGGATCGTGAATTGCACCTGGTATGCATAGCTACGCATCAGACACAGTTAGGCAACTGCTTGCTTTTGTCCTGAGGCTCTTGTGAGCCTGCTCACAGTCTGAAAGCAGGAAGACTTCCCTCCAGTCAGATAATGGAAGCCCATAGATAAGCTGAGCGGGAGAACAGGTGTGAAGACAATGATGTAGTTCATTAATGGATTGCTTCCATTGTCACACAGCCATTAGCTTATAGTTTTCATAACTCGACAATGCCTAATTAAGGCTTCATAATTTTTTTTTAAATAATGATCTTCCATCTATTGGCAGAAACAAAAAGCAAAGTACAATAAAGAGGAAAAATATTCTTTGATGTTTATTGCTAAGATTGAAAATAAGAATCAAACATTGAATATAGTTTAAAACTTATAGGACAATGCCAGTTGGCATTTTATTATTTTATATTAGTTGTATGTAATAATTGGTTTCATTATGGCATCCTTATACCTGCATATAGTGTGCTTCATTTATATGCACCCCATTACCCGCCCTTGTTCATATTTCACTCCCATGGATCCTCTTGCTTTCCTAGCCCCCTTCTACTTCCCCTTCTACTTCCTTGCCCCATGTGTGACCCCGTGAGTTTAATTTGAGTTGCTTATAGGACCAGAGGTGAGAGGTTATTTACAGGAGCTTGGAGTAGTACACTGAAGAAACTGTCTCTCCCTCCCTCTCAGCAACCATTAATGGCCTACAAATCCTCAGGATGGCCAGGGCCTTGGGACTCCATGCCTCTGTCACATAATGTTGATGGGGACAATCTCACATAGGTCTTGTTCCGATAATCGTGAGTGCTGCAAGTTCAGGGATACAAGGAGCATGTTCTTCTTGGAAGACAGTGTTTGACAACATCCCTCTTCCTCCAGCTTATATGTTCTTTCTGCCCCCATCCATGATGTTCACTAGGCCTCTGGAAAGTGGTGGAGATGTCTCCTTTGGCGGTTAGCAAATAAATAGTAGCAAGGTACCATTTTGTGCTGCTGAGAAATATTCAGTAGGCATTGGAGGTAATTTGCTGTTTTCACAACCCAGGGGTAGGAGTTTGTTGTTGGCATGCAAGTGGAGAGACCAGGAATGTTTCAGGACATCCGATAATGCATTGAACAGCTACCACAGTAAAAAAATTATCAGGCTCAGTGTGTCAATAGTGACAAAGAAAACCGCTGTAATTTTAAAGGGAAAAATGTTCACACGAGTGCCATTATGAGAAGGTAACTTTAGAAATGAAATTAGAAGCATAAATTAAAGGCTACCACACAATGCACTGAGCTTTAGGTATGCATTATGTGACCGTGGCAAACGCCCATGCTTTTATGAAATCTTAGCTAGATCCGTCGAGCCAATCACAGATGCAGGGGCCGTCTACCTCCTACTTAGAATCAAAAGCCAGTTTCACCACAGAAGAGATGCTGAAAGCTGCCCACAGAAGACTGTGAAAGATGGCTGTGCCGACGCAGGCTAATAACCCTGCAAATGCTCTCTAAGTAGAACTGGAAGGGAACAACTGAGGGTCTGTGGTCCCGCCAGGGGGACGTACTCATGACGTCACGTCCAGCGGTTGGCTGCAGGGTTTGCCTCCTTTGCCGTTTGCTTGGTGAACAAATGTTCTAAGTGTAAAGAAAACCAAAAGGCAAATAAATAGAGGCCGAGGGACTTGTGCACAGTGTGCCACAGATTGACTGTCAGGTACACTATTTGATAGAAGGTGACACTGGACCTGAAGATGTGAGCCCTTGTTTCTGAAGGCAAAGGGTTATCCTGACATGTAGATCAAGCTGCTGAAGACATAGAGTACCATTAAGTGGCTAGTAAGGTTGGAATATTGAGATGCAATATTGAATTTTGTGAAATGTTCTAGAGAATGGAGATATACTTGGTATGATAGAAATTATTTTCTTTTTCTTCGAGGACAATTTTGATTTTTGAAGCATCTTTGAATTTTTTTTAAAATAGAAATATGCATTTCAGTTTTACTGCAAGGGTTCAGGGGTGGGATATGATTTTTGAATGAAATTCACATGTGACCTAATAAACTAGGTAGACTTTCTTCCTAGTGTATTAACCACGAAAACATTATAAACCCATGGAAATCATATCACCTAGAAAAAACCCAACGCACACTGGACTGTTTACGTGAGATACTTTACTGTTAAACTTAACCGATGTGCGCACACATCTTCTTCTCAAGACAACGTATCTACCCCAAACTGTCTTTATCCTCTGTCTCATCTCTGACCTCAAACCAAGAAGGTTCATATGTATGGAATATTGACCAGATACTGTACGTGCTTCTCATAGAGCTTCTTATATAAATCCTATCTGTGAAGCATATTGTCCAGTTTCTAAGCAAAAAGTGGGGCCCAATGGGGGTCACATAACTTGTTTAAAGTAACTCGGCTTGTAAGCGGTGCTGGTGGGGGTGCTGAAGTTTCAGTTTGGGTTATGTAGTCCCAGAATGTGCAGTTTATAGATACTCTGCAGTCTGGTTGTAAATCAAGGTTTAGAATTTTTCAAGCCACTGAGTCAATTTTGCTAGGCTGGTGTGGGGTGGAGGGTTTTGAACAATTGATTCTCCATTTTCTTGAGGCTTCTTTGCATTCTCTTAGCTCCCTTGAAAAAGAAGAAGGACAACGAACACTTAAGATATCTAAGATGTGGACACTGTAAGCAATTTTTGCCGGCTGATGAATTAGCAGTGGGCAAGAAAATAGACTGTAGTAGAAAAAAGTGGCTTTAGTTCTCGTTAAACCTACAACCAAGAGATGCAGGGTCAGTTAATATCTCTGAGCCCCAGAGTTATCATTTGTAAAGTGAGTGGACACGTTGCTTAGTTGTTGCAAGGATTAAATGGTAGCAGGCGAAGCGCCAGGCAGGCCTGACATATAGGAAGTGCTCAGTAGATGCGAGCACTTCCGTATGTGGGGAGGTTGGTGCGGTTCTAGAGTGGGGGTGTATTAACAACTAAATTTCAGACAAACATTTTAAAACTTGGAGATTCTGGCTGGGCGGTGGTGGCGCACACTTTTAATCCCAGCACTTGGGAGGCAGAGGCAGGTTGGTCTCTGTGAATTTGAGCCAGCCCGGTCTCCAAGAGTTAGTTCCAGGACAGGCTCCAAAGCTACAGATGAAACCCTGTTTCAAAAAGAAACCACCACCACCAACAAAACAAACAAACAAGCAAATAAAAATTCTTGGAGATTCAATTCTGTCTTTGCCACGGAGTATTAGGTCCTTTGGAAGATGGTTTGAGGATTCTGACTCACCAAGAACAGGTATTACATATTGTTATGTGTTCACAGTATATGGCTAGCCATCATTTATGAGATGGCATGTTGCTTACTAATAATGATTTGAATTTTTATTTCATGAAATAAAACCTATGTGTGTAAAAACAAAACCAAGTAAGACCCAGGAAAAGGAGGCTAGGGATGGGACATCTAATGAGCTAATGTAACTCATTAGATGGGTAGGGAACACAAGAAATGGAGCCCCATGAGGAAGATATAATGGTTCAGCATACAGATAGAGGGAATGTCAATGGATCAACATTACGTCAGTGAAGGCATGAAAATGGAAAAGGATGGTGTGAGAAGTGGAAGCCGGGTTGTTGGTGTGCCACAGAGAACTTGGAGCAAGAGCGATTGTTTCCTTTTCTTTGTGGTCTTCACATACTGAATAAACACGCCAACTCTTGTCCGAAGACCCAGAACCTGTTAAAATTAGGAAGGACCGCCCTCTAGAGGTCACATTAAAAGTACAGTTGTGAACCCCGCCTGACGTCTCCTGGGAAGAGTCTCTTTCATGAGGACTTTGTGGCTGAAAGAAACTCCTAATTTGAAAGGCCACAAATCCAAGGCTTGTAAAGGGTAGAAGGCTTTATCACATGGGGCTAATGAGTACAATTTAGGTAATTAGACAGTCCGGTTTACCTCCCTTCTGCGGCTTTCTCATCACACTAATTGTATAAAGCAGCGAAACTTTAATGACAAATCTCTTTCATAAGCAGGAAATTAAAAACCAGTCAACAAAAGAAACAGCAGTTAATTAGCAAGAGGTGCACATTTCTTGGACTCTGTCATGGTGACAAGAGCGACTGTTTTAACATGGTCTTTATAATCTGGTTAATTTGTCAAGACTAGAATGTATTGAAATATCAGGGCCACTAAACTTTGCTTAGATTTCATCTTATATTGTCTGTTTAGGACAGTCCTAGTATTCACGAACTGTAAGATGAAAGGTGTGAAAGACGGAGGGAGCTAGAGAACAGGAGAAATCTCTTTGAAGATACAATATGAGTGGTAATTAATAAACATTTGTGAAGGCCAGAGCAAGGTAAAAATGACATCCCGATTTAAATATAATGTCTTTGCTCAAAATATCTTTCATTATGAAACTCACACACACCAAAGATACACGTCCACTTTGAGCAGACAGCGCTAGTGTATTCATTTCAACATTAATGACATCAGCACCAGACAGACACTCACTTTCAGAGTCATGTGACTTATGTCTGTAATAGCAAGCATGTGGTGTGCAAATGTTGCCGTTATTGCATCTCCATACCTAGGCAAAGCCCTAATCATTTGGTAGTGGGTACATAGTAGATCTCCGTAAGCAATAACACCCAGTTCTCTGTTACTTGCTATTAGCACGTAAGGAAAACTGTATTCAAGAGGAGAAAAAGAACACACACACATTTTTTTTCATGATGTCATACTTCTGAACGTTTCTTTGGTTTCTCACGCAAAGTGAGATTGCTGATTGAGTCTTGGTTGGCGGTTCTCCCCAGGTCAGAAATTCTAGGTGTCAGACATACAGTCAGTAAACAAGACATTGCATCAGGAAAGTGAAAAACCAGGGAGCCTAAAGCAGGGTGTGAAATTGACTTGTAAGGTGAAGCACTAAGATACAGTTGTACATGGTCAGGAGGGAAAAGGGTCTTCTTTGACAAAGCATAGAAACTTTGGGCCGCTGCCTTGACCTTAGCAAGATGCATAGGAAGTCTCATCAAGGATCCAGGCCTGAGAATACTCTTTTGGGGACTAGATATCACCACAACTTAAATAACATGCCAACAAATATTACCTACTTTATATTCCTTAAAGGTTGTATTAATAAAGGAAAATGTCACCCAAAAATGACCCGGGACTGTCTCTGTGGATCCCAAAGGATATTGGGTAAAACAATTACTAACCTGAATGAATGAACATTTTGTGTGTTGTGCTCTGTCTGTCTCTCTGTGTTGTGTTGTGTTGTGTGTAGAATATGTATTTGTTAATGTAGGAGTATGCTCATTTGTGTAGAGGCCAGGAGTCAACTTGGGGGCTAACTCTTTCTTCTTCTTCCTTCTTTCATTCTTTCCCTCCTTTCTTCCTCCCTTTCTCCTGCTTTCTTTATGCTTTTTTTTTTTTGAGACAAGGTCTCTTTGAACATGAAGCAAATTTCAGCTCAGCTAGAATGGGTAGCCAATGAGATTCAGAGGTCTGCCTTCACATCCTCAGTGGGGTTAGAGACATACAGCCAGCTTTTATGTTTTACATGGGTTCTGGGGACCTGAACTCAGATTCTCATGTTTGCATAGTAGGCACTTTGCCAACTGAGCCACCTTCCTCCATTCTGTAAATATTATCTCTTGGTAATGAAGTCCTTAACAAGCATTTAAAATTACAAAAAAATCTAGTCTGTTGTGTTTGACATGGCGATTATTATTATTATTTGCTTTTTGAGACAGAGTTTTTCTGTAGTTTTGGAGCCTATCTCATAGCTAGCTTTTGTACACCAGGCTGGCCTCAAGCTCACAGAGAACTGCCTGCCTCTGCCTCCCAAGTGCTGGGATTAAAGGCGTGTGCCACCACTGACCGGCTGACATGGTCACTATTTTATACAGAAAGGATAGCTGTTACAGACCTAGTTAATGAGGTTGTGAAAGGCCTGGGACATTTTATTGTGATAAATAAATAATGAAGCATAGACAGCTCTTTGTGCACCATGCTGCATGCTGTTCCTCACTTCCAACAAACTCTGTGAATTTAGATAGCATGTGTTAAATTGATTGAAAGACTGAGTAACCAATGGCTTGAGGTACAGTGAGTGATGCCGTAAGTGTGCACCACAAGTACAGTGGCAGCCACTCATACTCTTACGTCTTATGGCCAAGGCATAAGACACCATGTCATATGTTTCTCACAGTGGGACAGCACCACCATCAGTCCAGGATGTGGTATGCTGCAAGACTTTTGCTTATAGGCAAAACTTTAGTTGGATGGAATTTGAATTTCTTGCAGCTCCCACGGAGCCCAGTGACCGACCTTCTTCATTTTCCCCTGATGTTTGCATTCTGATGAGATTTAGATGGCAAATTACTATGCTATGGTTATGGTTGGAGGATTTTTCTTAGGGCAACCAGATAGCTTTGAATTTAAGGACCATATTGCAGTGTAGACTTAGGAACAAAAGCAGGTCCCTCAAGGATGGATTCATTGATTTAGCACCATTTTCAGAACAGCTCCTAAAAGTCCTTTGGAGCAAGTAACTGTCAGCCACACCAAGATAACACACAGTAAACTTGGTAACATTTGGTTTGCCTTGCAGCTAACTGCCTGTATACATATACATAGTACCAAAAAAAACCAATATATGTAACTTAATTTTATATTAAATTACATTTCTAATGTTACATATTATAGATAATGCACATGTTTATATTATATATGAATAAAATAGGTATATATATATAAATATATTTATTAAATTCTATATGTGAATAAGTACATAATATGACCAAGTATATTTGTAGATTATAAGGATTATAGATATACTTTTGATTGTACCCTGAAATATTTTTATAAAATTGTAAGTAGATTTAATGTACAATTGTATTAAAGTGTGTGATTTGATTTTTAGTACAATGAAAGTGAAAATAACATTTCAAACTTTTCCTGAGTGCTGCAGAGCCTGTTGGTATTTGTTCGGTTCTGACAGAGTAGAAGGGCAACTGAAGAGTTACTGAGAACTGAAAGAATAGTAAATAGTATATAGTCTGGGGAGCTTTAACTTGGAAGTTCAAGCGGATAGGAGCGTGTGATTTCTATGGGACTGCTTCTTTATTAACTTTTGGCTCTGATAAAGAAGAAATGTCCACCTCTTATTCTTTCCACACCAAGGCCTTGTGACAATAGACTTATGGACTAAGACTGTGGCAATGGAGATGAAGAGAAAAACAGTGTTTGATAGTTCAGGGTGCACCTAACCCTCCAGGGGCTTTTTGGCTAGAAGTTTACTGATATTAGAAAAATTTGCTAAAAAAGTTGTTGATTTAATTTTAGTTGTAGCATTCCTAAAACTTTTTTCCTTTTAAAAGATGGAAGATTTCAGTTTCTGTTTGTTTAACCCCTTGTTTGACAGCTGTCACTCTTTCTCCAGGGGCACTGTAGCAGCTGCACCTCAGTAATGATTATCTTAAGGCAAGTGGAGGCCCGGTGGACTGTTGCTGACCTCTCCTTCAATACCAAGTACCGGAATGCCAGAAGGATTGTGAGCAATACTGCTTCAGCTTTTGAAAGCTGGGCACAACTCCAAAGCCCTCTGATGTAGGAGCGTTATCTGGCCATGTGTTACTTTCATTGGTTAATAAAGAAATTGCCTTGGCTTTTGATAGGACAGCAGCTTAGATAGGCAGAGTAGACAGAACAGAATGCTGGGAAGAAGGCAATGAGGCAGACACCATGGCCCTCCTCTCCGAGATGGACGTGGATTAGAATCTTCCCGGTAAGCCAAGACCTTGTGTTGATATACAGATTATTAGAAATGAGTTAATTAATATGTGAGAGTTAGCCAATAGGAGGCTGGAGGCAATGGGCCAGACAGTGTTTAAATGAATACAATTTGTGTGTAATTATTTCGGGGGTAAGCTAGTTGGGATCTGGGCAGGAATGCAGCCGGCTCCTTCCTTCTACAAATGGTACCCAGATGTGGATAACTAGATCCACAGAAAGCCTGAGAAAACTTGGGAAAGAATAGAGTAAAGCATGTTTTCTTGGTAGCAGCAATTTCTTGGGTCTGCTCTGCTTGCTAGAGACAAGCAAGTGCTCTCATCTAAGAGAGACTTCCTGACTCAGCTTTAGCTGCAAAACCCTGCAGTTCTTTTAAGAGGTCCTGCCACAAAACACTTAAACAATGTTGATGAAAAGCTGAACTCACGTTTTTCGGTTTTCAGCAGCTGTAGCAGTAAAAAAGCTGTGACATTTTAAAGTGCCGACTTTCTGGGCCATCCTGCCAGGGCAAACTCTGACTCTTTCAGGCAGGCAGTTCGACTGAGTGTGGTCTGTGAGCAGAATGCTGCAGCCTGCTTGCTGGTAGAGATCTTAAAATGCCATAGAGTTGTGGCAATAAAAATGGCTACAGCTGGTACCTCCGCCATGAGTCTGAAATCGCAGAAAGCTAAGGAATGGGCTGGATCCAGCCGTCAAAGCCACGGCTTTAATCCTACCCATATTGCTTGGCAAATTAAAGACTTGTGTAGTCAAAGAAAAAGAGAGAGAGATACAGCAAAGATAGATTCAAAGATGAAGAAAACCCCTAAATGGTTTACTATGTGTTAAAAATACATGCAGGCTAAAGGTCTTTAAAAAAAAAAAAGAAAGAGAGTAGTTGGGTGTGGTGGTACACACCTTTAATCCCAATGCCTGGGAGGCAGAGGCAGACTTTAATCCCAACACTTGGGAGGGAGAGGCAAATGGATCTCTGTGAGTTCAAGGACAGCCTGGTCTATAGAGTTATTCTAGGACAAAGATATACACAGAACCTGTTTCAAAATATAAAATTAACACAATCTGGTCACCAGGCAGAGGCGACTCCTCCCTGCGGAGCTCTCCTGAATCCCGTCCCAGCCTTTATCCAGGTACACCTTCCTCTCTTCCCCCCCTCCCCTCTGGAGACACAAGATCTCCCCAGAGCTGCTCCCTTGCTCTCTGGGCCTGGTCTGTGGGCTCAGTCCAGCAGGGGCAGCTGCGGTGCTTTGAGAGCCTGCCTGAGGACAGGCAAGCCCTGTCTCAGCTCAATCACATTCCTGGCCAGCAAGAGGGAGTGAATTTCTAGCAGACTTCCATTGGAGGAGGGGTGAGTTTTCTCCTGGCCAGAGGGCTTCTGCTAGGAGGAATTCAGCCTTTCCCCGCCCCCCTCGACAATCTGGTCACCAGGCAGAGGCGACTCCTCCCTGCGGAGCTCTCCCGAATCCCGCCTTTATCCAGGTACACCTTCCTCTCTTCCTCCCCTCCCCTCTGGAGACACAAGATCTCCCCAGAGCTGCTCCCTTGCTCGCTGGGCCTGGACTGTGGGCTCAGTCCAGCAGGGGCAGCTGCGGTGCTTTGAGAGCCTGCCTGAGGACAGGCAAGCCCTGTCTCAGCTCAATCACATTCTTGGCCAGCAAGAGGGAGTGAACTTCTAGCAGACTTCCATTGGAGGAGGGGTGAGTTTTCTCCTGGCCAGAGGGCTTCTGCTAGGAGGAATTCAGTCTTTCCCCGCCCCCCTCGACAATCTGGTCACCAGGCAGAGGCGACTCCTCCCTGTGGAGCTCTCCCGAATCCCATCCCAGCCTTTATCCAGGTACACCTTCCTCTCTTCCCCCCTTCCCACTGGGGCCACAAGATCTCCCCAGAGCAACTCCCTTGCTCACTGGGCCTGGGTTGTGAGTGCAACCCGGTAGTAGGGAGTGCCTGTGTTTCAATAGACTGCCTGAGGAAAGGTAGGCCTTCTGTCAGTGAATTCCCTGCCCAACAAGGGAACCTGACCTGGTACTAGAAGATCCAGTAGAGAGCATTTGAAGGAAGAGATGGGCAGACGCCAAGGCAAGAACTCCTCCAACAATCTAAAAAACAACATGAAAACACCAGAACCCAATGACCCTACAATAGAAGGACTTGAACCTCTTAATTCAGAAGAAGCGGGAAAAAATGCCATTATGAAAGCAATAGAGTCCCTTAAACAGGATATGAATAACTCCCTTAAAGAGCTGGATGAGAAGTATAACAAAAAGATTGAAGAAATGAGTAAAGAAATGGATGAAAAATATAAAAAAACATCGAAGAAATGAGTAAATCCATAAATGATATACTGGGAAACCAAGAAAAAACAATCAAACAGGTAATGGAAACAGTTCAAGAATTGAAAACTGAAATGGAGGCAATGAAGAAAACACAAAACGAGGGCCGGCTGGATATGGAAAATCTAGGTAAACGAACAGAGACTACAGAATCAAGCATAACCAATAGGATACAAGAGATGGAAGAACGAATCTCAGAGTCTGAAGATACCATAGAGAAAATAAATGCTCTGATCAAAGAAAACAGCAAATCCAACAAATTCTCATCACAAAACATTCAAGAAATCTGGGACACAATAAAAAAAACCAAATCTAAGAATAATAGGGATTGAAGAAGGAGAAGAACTGCAGATCAAAGGACCAGAAAATATATTCAACAAAATTATAGAAGAAAACTTTCCCAATCTAAAGAATGATATTCCTATGAAGGTTCAAGAAGCATACAGAACACCGAATAGGTTTGATCAAAAAAAAAACATCCCCTCGCCATATAATAATCAAAACACAAAACATACAGATTAAAGAAAGAATATTAAGAGCTGCAAAGGAAAAAGGTCAAGTAACTTATAAAGGTAAACCTATCAGACTTACACCGGACTTCTCTATGGAAACCATGAAAGCCAGAAGGTCCTGGATAGAGGTACTGCAGAAACTAAGAGACCATGGATGCAAGCCCAGACTAATATACCCAGCCAAGCTATCATTCACTATCAATGGAGAAAACAAAATATTCCAGGATAAGAACAAATTTAAACAATTCACAGCCACAAACCCAGCCTTACAGAAAGTAATAGAAGGAAAATCGCAACCCAAGGAGTCCACATTGCCAGCACTGCTTACAATAACTCAGACATCTAGCGACCCTTCACGAGCTTAACTCAAAGAAGGGACACATACAAACTCTATTAATCAAACAAACAAAAAATAATAAAAACCGGAGTCAACAACCACTGGTCATTAATATCACTTAATATTAATGGACTCAATTCACCTATAAAAAGGCACAGACTAAGAGACGGGATACGAAAACAGGATCCAACATTCTGCTGTTTACAAGAAACACACCTCAACCACAAAGACAGACATTTACTCAGAGTAAAGGGTTGGGAAAAGGTTTATCAAGCAAACGGACCTAAGAAACAAGCAGGTGTGGCCATTCTAATCTCCAACAAAATTGACTTCAAACTAAAATCAATCAGAAGAGATGGAGATGGACATTTTATACTCATAACAGGAACAATTCATCAGGAGGAAGTCTCAATCCTGAATATCTACGCCTCTAATATAAAGCCTCCTACTTATGTAAAAGAAACACTTCTAGAACTCAAGGCAGTCATCAAACCACACACACTAATAATAGGAGACTTCAACACTCCTCTCTCACCAATGGACAGGTCAATCAGACAGAAACCTAACAGAGAATTAAGAGAATTATTGGAGGTATTGAATCAAATGGACTTAACAGACATCTATAGAACATTCCACCCAAATAGGAAAGAATATACCTTCTTCTCTGCAGCTCATGGAACCTTCTCGAAAATTGACCACATACTGGGTAACAAAGCAAACTTCCACAGATACAAAAAAATATTAGTAACCACCTGTGTCTTGTCAGACCACCATGGATTAAAGTTAGAATTCAAGAACAGTGCTACCCCCAGGAAGCCAACAAGTTCATTGAAGTTGAACAGTCAACTACTGAATCACCCCTGGGTCAAGGAAGAAATAAAGAAAAAAATTAAAGTCTTCCTTGAATTTAATGAAAATAAAGACACAACATACTCAAACCTATGGGACACTATGAAAGCAGTGCTAAGAGGAAAGTTCGTAGCACTAAGTGCCCAATTAAAGAAAATGGAGAAAGCACACATTGGAGACTTAACAGCACACTTGAAAGCTCTCGAAAAAAAAGAAGCTGATTCACCCAGGAGGAGTAGAAGACTGGAAATAATCAAACTGAGGGCTGAAATCAACAAAATAGAAACACAGAAAACAATCCAAAGAATCAATGAATCAAAAAGCTGGTTCTTGGAGAAAATCAACAAGATCGACAAACCCCTATTCAAATTAATCAAACGGCAGAGAGAGAACATGCAAATTAATAAGATCAGAAATGAAAAGGGGGACATAACCACAAACACAGAGGAAATTCAGAGAATCATTAGATCTTACTACGAAAATTTACGTGCCACAAAGTTGGAAAATGTAAAAGAAATGGACATTTTTTTAGATAAGTACCATATACCATGAACCAAGAACAGGTGAACAATCTAAATAGACCTGTCAGTCGTGAAGAATTAGAAGCTGTTATTAAAAATCTCCCTACCAAAAAAAGCCCAGGACCAGATGGTTTCAATGCAGAATTCTACCGGAACTTCCAGGAAGAGCTAATACCTATACTCCTTAATGTATTTCACAATATAGAAACAGAAGAATCACTGCCAAACTCTTTTTATGAAGCTACAGTTACCCTGATACCAAAACCACACAAAGACACAACCAGGAAAGAGAATTACAGACCAATATCACTCATGAACATTGACGCAAAAATACTCAATAAAATACTGGCAAACCGAATCCAAGAAAACATTAGAAAAATTATCCATTATGATCAAGTGGGCTTCATCCCAGAGATGCAGGGTTGGTTCAACATACGCAAATCTATCAATGTAATCCATCATATAAATAAACTGAAAGATAAAAACCTTATGATCATTTCATTGGATGCTGAAAAAGCATTTGACAAAATTCAACACCCATTTATGATAAAGGTGTTGGAGAGACTAGGGATACAAGGATCATACCTAAATATAATAAAAGCAATATACAGCAAGCCGTCAGCTAACATCAAATTGAATGGAGAGAAACTCAAAGTCTTTCCACTAAAATCAGGAACACGACAAGGCTGTCCACTCTCACCATTCCTCTTCAATATAGTGCTTGAAGTTCTAGCAATAGCAATAAGACAACATAAGGGGATCAAGGGGATTCGAATTGGAAAGGATGAAGTGAAACTTTCGTTATTTGCAGACGATATGATAGTGTACATCAGCGACCCCAAAAACTCTACCAAAGAACTCCTACAGTTGATAAACACCTTTAGTAATGTGGCAGGATACAAGATCAACTCCAAAAAATCGGTAGCCCTCCTATACACAAAGGATAAAGAAGCAGAGAGGGAAATCAGAGAAACATCACCTTTCATGATAGTCACAAATAGCATAAAATATCTTGGGGTAACTCTAACCAAGGAAGTGAAAGACCTATTTGACAAGAACTTTAAGTCTTTGAAGAAAGAAATTGAGGAGGATACCAGAAAATGGAAAGACCTTCCCTGCTCTTGGATTGGGAGAATCAACATAGTAAAAATGGCAATTCTACCAAAAGCAATCTATAGATTCAATGCAATTCCCATCAAAATCCCATCAAACTTCTTCACAGACCTTGAGAGAACAATAATCAAGTTTATATGAAAAAATAAAAAACCCAGGATAGCCACAACAATCTTATACAATAAAGGAACCTCTGGAGGCATTACCATCCCTGACTTCAAACTCTACTACAGAGCAACAGTATTGAAAACAGCTTGGTATTGGCATAACAACAGAGAAGTCGACCTATGGAATCGAATAGAAGACCCGGGTATTAACCCACAAACTTATGAACACCTGATTTTTGACAAGGGAGCTAAAGCTATACAATGGAAGAAAGAAAGCATCTTTAACAAATGGTGCTGGCATAACTGGATGTCAACCTGTAGAAGAATGAAAATAGATCCATATCTATCACCATGCACAAAACTCAGGTCCAAATGGATAAAAGACATCAACATTAATCCGACCACTTTGAACCTGATAGAAGAGAAAGTGGGAAGTAGTCTACAAGATATAGGCACAGGAGACCACTTCCTAAGCAGAACCCCAGGAGCGCAGACAATAAGAGAAACAATAAATAAATGGGACCTACTGAAACTGAGAAGCTTCTGTAAAGCAAAGGACACTGTCAGTAAGACAAAAAGGCTACCTTCTGACTGGGAAAAGATCTTCACAAACCCTTCAATAGATAAAGGTCTGATCTCCAAAATATACAAAGAACTCAAGAAACTAGACACTAAAACTCTAATTAACCCAATTAAAAAATGGGGTACTGAACTGAACAGAGAATTCACAACAGATGAACTTCGAATGGCTAAAAAGCACTTAAGGTCATGCTCAACCTCCTTAGCGATCAGGGAAATGCAAATCAAAACCACTTTGAGATATCATCTTACACCTGTCATAATAGCCAAACTCAAAAACACCAATGATAGCCTATGCTGGAGAGGATGTGGAATGAGGGGAACACTCATCCATTGTTGGTGGGAATGCAAACTTGTGCAGCCACTGTGGAAATCAGTGTGGCGGTTTCTCAGGAAACTGGGAGTCAACCTCCCTCAGGACCCAGCAATTCCACTCTTGGGAATATACCCTAGAGATTCCCTAACATACTACAAAAGCATTTGTTCTACTATGTTCATAGCAGCACTATTTGTAATAGCCAGAACCTGGAAACAGCCTAGGTGCCCCTCAATAGAAGAATGGTTAAAAAAGGTGTGGAACATATACACATTAGAGTTTTACTCAGCGGTAAAAAACAATGACATCTTGAATTTTGCATGCAAATGGATGGAAATAGAAAACGCTTTACTGAGTGAGGTAAGCCAGACCCAAAAAGAGGAACACGGTATGTATTCACTCATAAGTGGATTCTAACCATAATTTAAGGTCTTTGAGCCTATTATTCGTGATCCTAGAGAAGCTAAATAAGAAGATGAACCTGATGAAGATTATTTAGCTATCCGCCAGGAGGTAGGAAATAGACAAGAGTCCCAGGTAACCTCGGGTGCATGGGGGGGGGTGGGAGGGTTGTCGGAAAGGGAGAGGGTTAGAGAGAAGGGAGTAGGGGAGGATTGGGGAAAGATCGGGGGACTGGGATGGGGGGGAGGGAGGAAGGATGGATATGGGATCAGGCAAGTATATACCTCAACTAAGGGAATCATTTTAGGGTTTACAAGAGACTTGATTATAAAGGGGATCCCCGGTCCAAGGAGAGATTCCCAGATGGTTCTCTGGACAGAGGAGAGGGTGCCTGAACCGGCCGTGGCCCACAACCATTCTGATGAATATTTTGCATGTCACCATAGAACCCTCATCTGGTGATGGATGGAGATGGAGGCGGAGAACCACGTTGGAACACTGGACCTAGCTCCCTAGGTCCAAATGAGAAGCAGAAGGAAAGAGAACGTGAGCAAAGAAGGCAAGGGCAGAGGAAACCTTCATCCGACGTTGGATGGCGATACAGATGGAGACCCATATTGGAACACCGAACTCAGCACTCCACGGTCCAAATGAGGAGCAGAAGGATGAAGAAAATAAAAAAAGTAATCAGGACTGCGAGGGATGCGAGCACCCACTGATACAAGGGGACTGATAAAATGAGAGTTCACCAAGGCCTGTTGGACTGGGACTGAACGAGGACGTGATCCAACCAGATTCTCTGAATGTGGCTGGCCCGGAGCCTTTTTGAAAAGCCATTGACAATGACACTGGGACTTGCTTCCTCTGCATATACTGGATTTTGGCGCTCCAGTCTGTTTGGACTCTCACCTTCCCTGGACCTGGAGGGAGGGGGGAGGAACTTGAACTTCCCACAGGGCAGGAAACCCTGACTGCTCTAGGGGATGGAGAGGGAGGAGGAGAGGGAGTGGGGGGAGTGGGAGGGTGTTGGGAGGAGGGGCTGAAATGGAAACTTTTATAATTTAATAAAAAATATATAAAATTAAAATAAAAGAAATAGAGGTTAAAGTAAAGCCACATAAAGATGGAAAATACACAGAATCTTGATATTGTATGCTATTATGCTCTCTTTGAATTGTTTGAATGCTGAGGAATGAGCAACAACTGCTAAAAGATATTTGTTTATAAATGCTGCCTAACTAAACCAAGATAGATATTTTGAAAATACCTTGACTTCAAAATTTGAATCTAAGGTTATGATGCTTTGGAAAAGTTCTTCTTTTGTTTTCACAGAGGATGAGACACTGTGGATTGCTTCTATCCCAATATGGTATGACAGACCATGCCCTTCTGAAAGGTTGCTATGAACACCCTCAAAAATTACTTCACACAGGATACACCACAAAAGACATGATTAACAGCACCCCTATACAGCAGGAAGAAGTTTGGAGAGAAATAACTACATCCATATTCCCAGATATTGTTTATAAATGTTCTTTTACATTTAAAGGGGGATATGATATAGATATGAATAATTTGCATTGGTATGAATTTTAAGGTAAATTTTGTTGTATGTATATGTATTTCTGATCTTGATTAAAGTATTGTGATTGTGTAGTTCATTTAAAAATGTAATGTATAATTAGGAAATATAGGTTCTTAATAGATAGTCATTGATAATAGTCAAGCTTGTAGTCATGCTAGTTAGATTTTCTAGATATGCATAGATATATTTCAGATAGATAGGCATTCTTCATATCTTTCAAGACTACAGAATATGGCATTTAGTGTTTTAATAACTTAGGGTTTTCATGACAATGAGACATATATGCTCCTGGCAGCACCAAGCTACTTTAAGAGAAAGATGGGCATTGAAGAGGCCCCTTATGGAGTTTGATAGCCATTTGGGCAAGAAACTGCTCTTGCCTGGACTGTTGCATAAACTGGACACAGAGAACCTGCAGAGAGAAGACTGCTGAACTTGCCTAAAGGTGAGATGGTCTTTTGGGGTTCCTGATTCATAAAAGAGTCTGCAAGACATTCTGCAGGACACAACAGATAGTGACTGAACTGCCTTTGAAATTTCCTGCTTCATGGAAATATCTGCTGTATACTATGGGCCTGTAGGCTAAAGATGGATGCCCCAATGGTACAGAGGAACTTTGGGAGAATGTACAGGTAGCGAGATGTCTCTGTCATTTCTAGAGTTTGGAAGTTGCTTACTTCTTATTTACTTAGGTAATATTATATCCTTCTGGAGTCTTTAATGGAGTTGAAGAATGGTTAGTTATAGTTATAGTTTTCCTTAGTTTGATAAAAGATAAAATAGATATAGATATTGTAACTATAATTCTTGCTTTATAACTGTTTTGTTATATGTAATTTTACTATGTTAAAGTGAAAGCCTTTCTTTTTTGTTTAAACAGAAAAAGGGGAAATGATGTAGGAGTGTCATCTGTCTATGTGTTACTTTCATTGGTTAATAAAGAAACTGCTTTGACTTTTGATAGAACAGCAACTTAGACAGGTGGAGTAGACAGAACAGAATGCCGGGAAGAAGGCAACGGGTAGACACCATGGCTCTCCTCTCCGAGATTAACGTGGGTTAGAACCTTCCTGGTAAGCCACGACCTCGTGGTGATATACAGATTATTATAAATGGGTTAATTAATATGTGAGAGTTAGCCAATAAGGGGCTGGAGACAATGGGCCAGACAGTGTTTAAAAGAATACAGTTTCTGTGTAATTATTTCGAGGGTAAGCTAGCTAGGAGCCGAGTGGTGGGACACAACCCGCCGCTCCTTTTGCAACAGCCTTCGTTTCCATGGGGACATTGCAGTTGCCAAACAGTTTTCTTCCTTCCTTCCTTCCTTCCTTCCTTCCTTCCTTTCTTCCTTCCTTCCTTCCTTCCCTCCCTCCTCCCTCCCTCCCTCCGTCCCTCCCTTCCTTCTTTCCTTCCCTCCCTCCTTCCTTTCTTATTTCTTGGCACCAACAACTTATCTTGAACACCTCACAGATGGTTCAGGAAAACTTCCATCCACAGACACCCGAGATGACTTCCGGAAATCCTCGTGGCTGTCACAGCCATCCTTACAATTAAGGTTTTGTTTCCTTGAGAGTGTCTGCTTTGGTCCCACCTGCTTCAGTTACCTTACATGAGGAAAGATTTTATTGGGCTCACAATTCATTGCAGCTAGAAGATGACCCCTGGAAACTTCCACCTGCAGCCACTCTGGATGAGCCTGGATCTCACTAGAGAGCATATCAGATATCTACATTACAATTCAAAACAGTAGCGAAATTACAGTTCTGAAGTAGCAATGGAACAATGTGATGGCTGGCCATCACCACAGCATGAAGAACTGTATAAAGGGGCCACAGCATTATGAAGGTTGGGAACCACGGTTCTAGCATCTAGAGTCTAAACCTTGAGTGTCAGTAGCTCAGTACCCTGCAGCTAGAGTTAAACCTCCTCTGGGCTCTGGGGGAGTCAGGTCCTTAGCTCTCAACCACGCTGGGTAACTCTTCTAGCAGCTGGAGTTTGCGGTTCTCTGCAATCTTGGTCCTCTTTGCACTTCTGCAGTCCCTCATAGTCTCCACAACCTCTGCTTTCTTCTTCTTCTTCTTCTTCCTCTTCGTTAGGGTTTCTCTGTGTAACAGCCTTACCTGCCCTGGAACTAGTTCTGTAGACCAGGCAGGTCTCGAACTCCCAGAGACTTGCCTGCTTCTGCCTCCTGAGTGCTGAGATTAAAGACATGCACCATCACCACCTGGCTCGCATGTTCTTTTCATATGTACAAAATATTGAAGAGTGAGGTAGAATATGGCATAAAATATTCTCCATTTATAAGTTAGGTGGGAACCATCTAAGGGCTCCAGAGAATGTTGTGACTTGTAGACAAGGCCCTGGAATAACTTCAGAAGCTTTCCAATGTTCATGACCTTAGCAGCTCGAAGAGGCAGCTATGGAGGTATCGGGACTTCTGTTGCAATGTTTCTATTGAATTTCTGAAGCCCAGCTGATCACGACGGACATTTCAATACGTTTAGAATACTGTCTTTTCTTTTAGGTATTGCTAAAGAGTAGCTATGGAATTGATTGTAGAAAATTAAGAACAATATTTGTTCAATGCAACTGCTATTTTCTTTCCACATTGCTTCAAGTGTGATTTTAAAAACCGCCTCCCCTGAAGCTATTGGTGGTAGAAAAGTCTGGCGGGGCAATAGTGAACATTGGGATCTGCCCAGATGGTACTGTTGTATCCCTTTGTACTATACTATTTCTGAATCTCTTCTTCCCTGTGTGTACTCTTGTGTCCAGCAGCTTCTGGAGTGCAGAGCCACCACCCTGGTGGTCCTGGAGAGCTTTCCTTGTTTATAGAAGTCATGACCCTTGTGGACTACCATTGAAAGAGGCAAGAATCTGAGACACCGAGTCACCTTGACTCCAACAGGAGCAGCTGTGACCTGCAGCCTACACTCCAGAACAACTCAGGAGGATCAGGCTGAAATCACAGTTCCCCCCCCCCCCCCCAGGTTTCTGCCTGGAATTGCATCTTGCTTGGATTCCTCCTGTCGATCTTCTTTTTCTCTTATTATTTTCTTCTCTATCTAAATCAATCCTTGTGCATGAAGCCCCATCTTGAGATCATCTTCTGGGGGACCAGATCAGAGACAGGAAAGGCAGAAATGAAAGGAGATAAGCTTGGTAAAAACATGTGGTTTCCCAGCATGCTTGTATTTTAGACCTTTACTGACATTATCTAAAATTGTTGTACAACCATAACTGTGGGAACACAGTCAAAAGGATATTATAATTCAGTGTCTATGCTCCCTATCTTGCTAATGTCTTATTGAAGATCGGTAAAATGATTAGTTAATATAGTAGAAGCATGAGGTGATTATGTTTTGCTTACAAATGGGAAATTAGTCAACCAAATTTAGGAAAAGCAAAATATCCATTGAAATTAAAATGTCTGGCTACAAGACATATATTTTTATGTGTATGTTGCAGCTGTGTTCATATGTTAATGTTTGCACCCATTAAATTATTCCAGGCCACAGATTATTGCCCACAAATATCTGAGGAACAGTAAGTATTTCAGAACCATTTGGATCTAGGGGTCCAATACCACCATTGGTAATATGTCATTCTTGATTCTTGAATCTGTTTTTCTTAATGGTTTCATTCTTAGGATTCTCTCTGTGGTAACAATGACAGCACACTGTGACCATAACTTTTAGAAAGTCCTTCTTCTTTCTCAGCAGTTCTAACAAAATGACTGCAGACAATTCTCTGTGAATCGTCTTGACTTTCAGACCTAGTCTTGAATCATTAATTCAAGATAAGGAATCAGCTTATCTAGTCATATGACCTAGGTCATGGAAGGGGTATTTCCATGAAAGTAGACAAGGTGATGGCTTAATGGGTGGGGTCCTTGGAATCTACTGGGATTTACAATGGGGAACAAGAACCCAATTCAATCCCTTAACTGAACTGTAAAAAATTATAAAGAAACTTGCCGGTGGTGGCACATGCCTTTAATCCCAGCACTTAGGAGGCAGAGGCATGTGGATCTCTGTGAGTTTGAGGCCAGCCTGGTCTATAGAGCGAGTTCCAGGATATCCAGGGCTACACAGTGAAACCCTATCTAGAAAAACAACAAACAAAACAAAATTATAAAGGAGCAAAGGGAGGCTAACATCCTAAATTATCTTACTGGGTTCTTTGGTTAAAGACTATGTTGGAAGATATTAGTCAGATGAAAATAATTGTTAGTTTTCTTTATCTTACTAATATAGATACCAATGCAGCAAAGAAAGAATTCGGCGAGTATATAAATTTAGATCATGTGCCAATGATCTTAGCTGTAATTTATATAACTTTGTGGAAGCCTTAAATGCATTTCATTTAGTTAAGATTCTCCAGCAAAACAGATGCAGTAAGAGAGACAAGAAAATTTACTGTGAGGAATTGAATCACGCAGCTATGGTGGTGAAGTCTCATGGTCTATTGGCTGAGAACTTCTGGTCCCGGAAGGCCAGCAGAGCAGTTCAGTCAGACGGCCTGAGAATCAAGGGCACCCGCTGCAACTGCCAGCCGGAGAGCTCGGGAGGATGAGTTGAAATATCCAAGGTTAAACTGTGGGGAGGGGAAAGTGAGCAACTGTCTCCTCTACCTCCACCTTTTCTTCTATTTAGGCGCCCAGTGCTCAGTAGGTTAGACGCTTCCCTTCCGTGATGGGCGGTGCAATTTGCTTTACTGAGTTCACTGACTCTAATGCAAATCACATCCAGAAATACTCCTACGAATACAGTCAGAAATAATTTTAGTTTTAAGTTTTTCACCGTGGGGATTTACCCCATGGTCTCTTACTAGATTCTACCATCAAGCTACAGATGCCAGCTCAGAAATCTTTTTTTTTTTTTAATGTGGTAGTGTCAAGTCAGTTTTACATATCCATACAGTCAAGTTTACATATAAAACAAGCTACTATACCTGCTCACGTCTGACTGATCAGGCAAGAAGTGATGTATTTTAAGAGTTTGCAGGCTTTCGGAAGGCTCCTAGAGGGTTAAAGGCAAAACCAGTACTCCACCTATCTGTTTCTATGCAAAGTAGATAATTGGCTGGGGGATAATGAGAGAGAGTTATTCTGAGAATTGCTGTAATGCAATTCTACTTACTTTTTAATGGCGAGTCTTTATTTTGCAAGAAGTAAGGAGGGTCACGTTATGGGAGGACATGGGGAATTTAATTATTAAGTTAAACAATAAACTCTCTAGATTACCCTAATTTCCAAAAGGATTCAGCAGTCCTATTAGTTGAATTATAAATAAGTAAATAAAACCTGAAAAACAATTGGAAAGCCATTATACAACAGGAAAAAGATTAGAAAAGACTTAGTACCCTGGGGCCTAAGCAATATAATTAAAAGCAGCTTAAAAAAAAATAACTTGTCCTCTAAAGCAAGAAGAGCATCAAGGCTGATGCTGTTTTCCAGAAACTTTCAGACCCATGGTGCATCAGTAGGGTTTGCATGATATTTGGCAAAACAGGTATGCTGCTTTTTTTGTTTGTTTGTTTTGTTTTTTGTAGGAAAGAATGTTGGGGGAGATGAAAGAATGTAGTAATAGTTAATGACTATCATTTATTAACATTTTCCCTCTTTCCTCTCATTTCCTCTCCTCTTGTCTTATCCCCTCCCCCTCTCTGTGTCCTTCCCTCGATTTCTATCTCTCCTCCCTCTTCCCTCCCCTTGAGTCAGGACCTCACTATGTAGCACTGGCTGCCTAGAAATCTCTCTGTAGACCAGGTTGGCCTCCAACTCACAGAGATCAGCCTGCCTCTGTCTCCTTACTGCTAGAAATAAAGGTGTGTGCTACCATGCTAAGTTAAGTATTTGGTTCTTTCTAGGGCCCAGGCCCTCACATAGGCTAGACAAGGACTCCACTATCACCAAGCTGTGTTCTCAGCTCCGTATAGGTCTTGTAAGTGCCAGACACATGGCTAAATAAGCTATATGTTATTTCCTTAAAGTTTGAGTGTAGCTTTGAAAAGGTGGGTCCTCACTATGGGTTGAACTATGTTCTTCAAAAATGCTTACGTCTTATTTTGCCATCCAGGATTTTCAAATATTCCCTTATTTGGAAATGAGATCTCTGCAAGTGCAATTAGTTATGATGAGTTCTTAAAGGAGGATGGGTCCATCTGCGGATGCGACTGTTGTCCCCTGGGGAAGGATTTTGGATGCAGCCACCTGGGGGAATACTATGCGAAGGTGAGGAGGACTGAGATCCACACACCTCTAGATTGCTAGAAAACTCCCAGAATCTGGGAGAGAGACCTGCAACAGACTTTGCTTGGTAGCCTTAAGAGGGGATCCACTCGCTGACTCCTTGTTCTCAAACGTGCAAGGTCCTCAGCAGTGTTAGTATGCTTTTGTCGTTTCAGGTGGGCTTTTGAGTAATGGCAGCCAGAGCAGATCAGCAAGGGACTGTCTTGATTCCCATCTTCTAGGTGTTAATGCTAAGTTCAGAGTCAAACAGTAACCAGGGGCTGCCGCACACCATGATTTTAAATTCATCATTTCCCAACATCCAGTTCAAGGACCACTCATGAAAGAATTGCTGGGGATTGCGGTTAAATGTAAAGATACAGGGACTCACTTCAGATGTACTGACCATGCAACTGCGGGAAACATGGAAGAAAGAAACTCTCAAATACTCTTAATACTGACTTTGCACAGAGTTATCAGATGCCTCTGCCGTCTCATTGTGATCTCTAGAAATCAGGATGATTCATCACCTAGAAGCTGGCCACGCTTTTCATCTGGACTTCTACGTCTGTTTTTAAGTCCATTAAGTGATGACCTTCAGACAAACTTACTTGTACCTCCAACAATCCCATGAGATACCTTGCAACTGAAGTTCAAGTTATAAATGGTTTGTAAACAGGCAGGGCTATGGAATACTTTTATTAAGTCATTTTACTGGGACTATGAAAGAAGCTACACAGCAATGCAAACTCTATTTTTTTTTCCCCAAGGAGTAACTACTAAGTTCTCAGAGTTAATGTTCTGGGAAGATTTGCTCTCTTTTACCCACAGCAATGTCTGTCTTGCTGCATGGGGAATTCCCAGCACCCACTTCTCTGTTGGCCACGCTCTGTGTTTCTTAGGCAAGCTTTTCAACCATGCAGTATTTCTCATTATCTGGTGTGGGGATTTGAGCGCTCTGGTTCCGTAGTCATAACAAATATAATGTTACACTCAATTTTTTTCACCGAGTTTCAAAGAGGCAAGTTATATAAAAATTTCCTCACTGTGTTATTATAACCAGCATTAACCCAGAGGAGGAACGCTGTAGGTCTATTAGACTTCCAGTTGCACAGAGGCCAATCTCAAGCAGAGGTAACAACCCAACCTAGATAGACACACGATTTAAATTGGCTCTGCAGGATGACTCATTTTGGATTTCAAAACCACGCAATTTCTTTACACTTCAAAATGCTTCCTGTGAACGAAATGTAAGAGTTGACGGTGGATTATAGCAGAGGCTGTTAACTCGTTCGCCAGATCTAAATCCCAGGCCTGCCACCATTTTTTCCTTGTTACAGACCTCAGAACCCTGCCTTAATTAAGATTCCCTGGTCTGGGACGGGTGGGTGTGTCAGTTAGCTATTGCTGCTCAACAAAGCACCTCAAAAGTCAGAGGCTTTAAAACAGGAACTTACTGTTTTCCATACTTCTAAAGGGTAGGCGTGACAAGCCAACTTCTGGTCTGTTTGGGGATATCCACGCAGTGGCATTATGAGTTCAGTTGGGCTCCTTGTTCACACAGCTGGTAGTTGAGCAGACTACCTATTGGCTGAGATGTGGCGCTCAGTTCTCAAAGACCATCTCATCCTCTAAAACCAGCATCCTCTAATACAATTTCTGCATCATTTTCCAAAACAGATGACAGCAAAATGCTCTTGGGGGCTTGGCCTTGCATATCATCACTGCTAGCACAGCATCTAGTTAAGGCAAGCCACAAAGGCAGATCAAATTCATGGTGGTTGAAAAATGAACTCCAGGCTTGGATGGGAGAATGGTAGAGATTCACTGCAAAGCCTGCTGGATGCAGCGGGGGAACTTTCTGGCTTTCAAGTACTCTATTACAGTGGCATTATAACAGGCTGCCATTATTCTTTAGTTAATAACGTGTTTTAATACTAAAGGCCATCAGCAGAACTATGCGAGCAAAGCAGCGACAAGCGGAAAGCCCAACTCTCCAAAGCATCGACGTCAGCAGTAACTAGTGAAGCGGCTTCACAGGGTATCACATATACAGGATATGTTGCGTGGTGCCTATGTGTCATCTGTTAATGAAGCTGAAGGATTGTAAAGTGTCCTCTCCTGTGGATGCTTTTCACGTCTACAGTGGAGGAGGACAACCTCATTCAGAGTATGGTCCTGGGACAAGCAACATCAGCAGCACCCCGTAGGCTCCACCTGAGACCTACTGAATTTAAATCTCCGGGACAGGGCCCAGGAGCCTGTGCTTTAGCAAGCTCTCTGGGTGTTTTTTTTTTTTTTTTTTTTTTTTTTTTTTTTTTTTTTTTTTTTTTTTTTATACACAATACAGTTTGTGAAGTACTGATTCAGAATCAGACCCTCCGGCCTCTTAGCTAAATGCATTAGATTACAGATTCTCAAATCTCATTTCCCCCTGTTACCTGTGGCTAACTTGATGATCTATAATGTTGGATTCCCTGGACAAAAGTCATATACTAAGTTTCTCAACATGTTTGAATCCAAATAGCTTATTGACAATGATTGCTTGTCATTCTTGTTTCTATCGTAGGGAGTCAGCAACCAGGGCTGTGGAGAAAGGTTTGCTTCCAAGCTGATGAACTGACTCTGGTCCCTGTGATCCACATAGTGAAAGCAGGGAACTGACTTCTACATGCCCTCCTCTCACCTCCACATACATGCTGTAGCATGTGCAATGTATGTATGTATGTATGCATGCATGGGCATGCACATACACACACGCACAACAACAACAACAAGGATCTGTAGCTCAGTTGGTGGAGTTCTTGCTTTGCATACCCAAAGTTGTGACTTAAATACCTGGTTCAAAACCAAGTGTGGTGGTGCATGAAAGAGGTAGAAAGTCAGGAGGAGCTGTTCAAGGTCAGCCCCAGCTACATAAAGTTCCAGGCCAGCCCGGGCTGCAGAAGACTCCATCCCAAAAAGAAAAAAAAATGTTTGCATGAAAAAAGCTACTTTAGTAAATATAGTAGAGCAAAGAAAAGTGGTAAAAAAAAAATAACTAGAAGTAGCATATTGTTTGCACCAATTTGGGGTCAAAGCCTCCCCCAGGATTGTTCCAAAAGGCTAGCTTCAAAACAACCCAGCACACTGAGCTCTGTGAACATATGCATGTCTATGTTCACAAAGCAGAACAAACAACCTGGTGAAGCCCAGCCAAGTGGCATTATGCTTTTCAAAAGCAAGCTCGCGGCAGACAGCTGTTTGTGTTCATTAGGAATTCCTTCATAAAGGGAGGGATTTAGGCTCGCTTGCAAAAGTAAACATGGCCTTATTACTGAACGCCTATGTGGTTTTCTTTTAGGCAATGAAGATTCTACTTTCCAAAGTCAGAGAGGTGCATCACTCAGTTCCAATAACACTTTTAGAAAAATCAGTTTTGAAAAAGAGATGCTTATAGTTAGTATCCATGTGAGTAGTTGTGTGTGTGTGTCTGCATGTGTGATTTCATGTTTATGTGGGTGCATGTGTGGGAGTGTAGATGGGAGCTAGAGGGTCAGCCTTGAGTGTATTTTCTCAGTCCCAAGAGCTGCCTTCCCAGTTCTGGGATTCCAAGATTAAGAAATAAATAGAAAACAAGAATGAGAACAACTCTTTCTACTGTTAAATAAAAGTATTTCAAAAATCAGTGGTTCAAACACTGAGTTAATGTCTTTTCTGATTTGATAGTAATAGTCTTCCAGTGTGGAAAGTGTGTATCCTTCATCCATCTAGTAATAGTGCCTGTTGAAGGTTGCTGTGTCCTGGGAAGCAGGGAAACAGTGCGAACAAGATATACATGACCTCTACCTTCATGGGACTTAGCTACCATTGGTGTGGGCAGATAAAGATAAGTGAACAGACCAATCGACTGTGAGTTAGTTGAATCTTACAAAGTAAATCAAGGAAAGACTGGCTAATGATGGGAGGTGTCTGCTTTGGTCAGAGCATTTATTTATTTTTAAGGTTTGTTCTCATTTTTTTATTCTTCTCTCTATGTGTGGTCTATGTCTGTGTGAGTGTGTGCCATGTGTGCCTGAGCGCCTGTGAAGGCCAGAAGAGGATGTCAGGTTCCCTGGCGAAAGAGTTGCATTTTGGTTGTGAGTCGCCTAAATGGATGCTGGGAACTAAACTTGAGTATTCTGGAAGGTCAGAAAGCCCTCCTCACCTCCAGTGCCAGAAGACAGTGTTTAAATTGAGATCAAGTCGCTAATCTCATTTGGTGGGAGGCAATGCCTAGTAGACAGAAAAGCACCCAGATCAGGGAAAACCTTGACTCTGTTGGCAGAGGATTATTAAGGGTGGTGTTTGAGTCAGAGTACAAATCCTGCTTTATCTTTCCTGCTAGCAGTGCAGCACAATTGTGAGTCATTTAGTGAAGGCCGCTCATGGGTAGTGCACTGTGGGTCCCAGCGTCCCATCAGTGGCTCCTCTGGGTCCCTGCTCACTTCTCTTACTGTGGGGTCATCACCCTCTGACTTCCACTATGGCAGCAGAGTCTCATCTGGTCTCTACCTACTGCAAGTTTAGAAAGTTAAAAAAAAAATGCCACCCGAAGAACAAAACCGTGTCCTGTTTTCAGTCATACAGGTGGTTTGGTGGGAATTAGGGTAGGTTAGTGGCTCCTACATCTGAGAATAAACCACTGCGCCTGTGCAGTGTGGTGCAGACCAGGTGTGGACTACACTTCTGATGTTGACAGTGACAGGTGGAACCATCTGCCTGGAGACAAGTAACGTGATGCTGAGATAAAGTTTTAAAGGAGACATCTCCAGAGCACACGAACAAAGCCAGAGGATAATACCAGATGAAATTAATAATGCGGGAAGCTGAGGGTCTGGCTCACTCTGATGGCAGATTTTGAGAAGCAAAGTGCAGTGGAGGACCTTTATGAAAAAAGAAATAATCTGCTTTAGTTGGGATGCTGAGGCTGAGAAAATGTTTTGGTGTTGTTTCCTGCTCCATGTATTTTGTCCACCAGGACAAGCTCTTTAAAGCCTGTAATATGGATCAGGGCTATAACACAGTGTGGTTTATGTGATGCATTAAGAAACAAATAAGGGACTTCACAAGCTTGTAATGAGAGAGACTGCAATCTAGTAGCAGTTTTGGAAGTGCAGCCTCGTTTAGTGACTGGACACAGTTGACTAGGCACACTCTCGGAAGAGTGACAGTGTGGGCTTTGTGTGGGTTCAGATCTTTACCTAGCATTGAGGGTCAGATGTGTACGTGAAGGTTATGTGCTGAGATCTCACAAAGGCAGACTTTGGAGTTTATTCCAAGTCCTTTTTTCAGGCTCTTGATTCTCTTGTCCTTAAAAACCCAGAGGCACTGGCGATTGGCCAATAGTCCCTGTAGGCTTAAGGGTGGAATAGAAGTAATTTTACTTCTCTCATTTCTTTGAAAGCTGCCTTCTCTACATCTTCCAGTTTCAGTAGCTCGTTTTCTTCCTGTGGAGCACTCAGTAGACTTCTCAAGGTTTAGTATTTAGGTGGGTGTATGTCTGACCATGGTTCTGCGGCTTGGGGGATGCATCAAATAGAGCTGAATTTCATGGGGATCGGATTGGCTGAATTCAGATTCGGGTTCTGTTATTGCCAGCAAGAGTGGCAATAACTTAGGGAGAGTGACTCTGACGGTCCGAAGGCTTGTGTCCCTCCTCATTCTGATGCTGAACTCCCACTGGAGGTGGCAGGAGTCTTGGTCTGTTTACACCATAATTACATAAGCTATAGGATGGATAATCTGTAATAGCAGGAATTTGTTTCTTAGAGTTGGGAGGCTGGAAAGTCTGAGATCAAGATGTTTGACATTTAACAGTGACCTTGCATATGGCATAAAGTAAGAAGCGCCAAGATTCTCTTTTTCTCGTGTGTGTGTGTGTGTGTGTTTGTGTACAGAAAAAGGGCAGAAACATAACAGTTTATAGGAAATCCATTAATCCATTCATGAAGCTAGAGTGCTTTTTGCCTAAGTAGCTCTTAAAGGTTTTACCATTTAATACAGACACCGGTAAAATAACAATTTCAATATGTGTTTGGAAGGGGTCATTCAAACCACAGTTTGGGGTCTTTGAGAGGTAATTAGGACATGAGGGTGAGGGACTGTACCCTTGTGAAAGGGACCACATTGAGGCCCTAGGCTCTTGGGCCATATGAAGACAAAGACATATTTTTGAGCCTAAAGGTGAGTCATCACCCCAAACCGAATTTTCTCTGATCTTTGCCCAACCTCCAAAACTATGAGGAATGAATTTCTGTCACTTGCAGGTCATTTAGTTTACATCATTTTGTTATAGCAACCCAAATGACCGCAGAAACTGATTTTTCCTGTCTGAGAGATTGCCTACCAACATAGATGTCTGGATTCTTACCTCAGAAACTAAGCTGCATGTTTGTGAAAACCCCGTTCTCTCCAAATTTCTGACACCAGAAGACATTTCCCATGCTCAGACACAGTTAGGAATTGCCTAGGACATTATGTACACATGTATTCTCCCTTCCTGGAAAAGCCCCAGTTTTCTGGTTAGCATTGTTTATAGTCTGTAGAGAAGTAATACCGCTCCTGGTGAAAGATTTTTGGCACACTATCCAGGCCCACGTGCAAGCTAGGTCCGTGATGGCCCTGAGCTCTAGCAGGACAGCAGGTGCACATGCAGGTAAGCAGGATTAGACTGGATTATGGCCAGAAGGATAGTATTTCATTTTATGCTATTTTTGAAGCTTAATCCACAGAGCAATCGTCAAGGAAATGTGATAATACATGTTGGCAAAACTGTGCGAATGTGACGGAGACCATATGGTGGGGGTATTTATTTTCTTATTAGGCAAATACTATTATTTGTCACACAGCAGGTATCTGCTGTGATTATATTTTGATGTGAACAAGGCAACAGCTAAACTGCCGCTGAAAAATAAGGCTGACAGCATTTTTCTGGATCTATTTCCATGTTTAAATTATCTTCCCCTGTTTCTGCATTTAAAATCATTTAAAATTCGCAAACTTCTTGATTTAATTGCACATTGCAGCTCCAAATAAAAGCCTTTGAGATCTGGATAATGATTTATTTCTGGGATTGTTTATCTAGTTAAAAGTTAACATGAGCCACCAATTAAACAAGCCAGATGATCAATAACAGTCACTAGTCGCCTGGCAGGGCTAGTGGGGGACAAGATGAACACGGATGCTCTGGTTGCCAGACTTCTGTGTGCTTTTACATACTGTGTTTTTGCTTAGTTAGTCTTTCCTTTGGCCCCTCAGCTGAATCAAGACCTAAATTTGGATTTTGGATTACTTCCAAATTGGGTTGGTCATTGTTGTTAAATTAAATAATGAGGTATGAATTAGCTTTCAGTAGTTTGGCCTTTGGCTTCTGGACTGAATTTTGATAAATCTCTTCACAAGGCTTGGCATTCTTAGGGCCAAGATCTATGCCCATGTATTTGCATGCCCTTTCTCCTGGGGTGTAGAAGACGATGTTGGATCCCCAGGGTAGGAGTCAGGCAGCGGCTGTGAGTCCTGGCAAGAGCAGCGAGCACTCTTGGCTGCTGAGCCGTCTCTCCAGTGGATGGATACTTTCTTCATGGCTTTTCTATGATTTATACCTAGTCAGCAAAACAAATGCTGGTGAACAGAGGAACAGAGGATCTCCAAGGAAATTCCACATCTCAGTAACCGGAGCCTGTGAACACGTCACCTTGAATGACAAAAGGAATTTTCTAGATGAGCTTAAAGGAAGGACCTTGGCATGGATACATTATTTTGAATTATCCATATGGACACATTGCAATCCCAAGAGTTCCTGAAAGCAGAAGAGGGGGGCAGAAGGGAGAAGACCTGAAAACCCCACTTTACTGGCTTTGAAGAAAGGAGGCCATGAATCAAGGAATGGGTGAGACTTTCGAAGCAGGAAAAAGCAAGACAACGTGCTCCCTATAAATGCTCAGAAAGGAATACAACCTTGATGCAACCATGACTTTAGACCAGACAGACTTGTACTTGACTTCCGGCCTACAGATAATCAGGAATTAAATTGTGGTAATTTGTTGTGGCAGCCATAGAAACTTAATCCAACAGCTAAATGAGTTCTGTACATGTAAAATCTGTGTACCAGTTACCCAGAACCAGAGAGAATATTTCTACTGCTCCAGTGAGCTGGATCATGTTCCTCCCCAGTTGATGTCACTCATCTGAAATAGCCATGGTCAACTTTAAGCTTCATAGATTTGTTTTGTCTTTTTCTGCTTGTCTTACAGACAGAACCACATAACATTTTCCTTTGTGTCTGGTTTCTTTCTTTTAATGTAACACTTCTGAAGTTCATTTTTTAATGTCATATATTTTTATTGCTATTATTTCCATTGTATGACTGTATCGCTATTTCTTCAGTTATTCTTTTCTTAGTTTCTCTTTTAGAATGAATAGTAGTGTCCTTTGACCAGTCTTATGTAAGGCTCATGTGCACATGTATTTATTTCTCTTGGGGACATTCTAACAGTAGAATTGGTGACCATAGATATTTTTCAAAACTACTAAAGTCTGTCAATATCTCTTCTAAGTAGTTACAGTATCACAGAATAATTTTAATATTAAAATATAATTATATTTTTGCCCCTTTTTCATTCCCTTCCTTCAAATCCTTCCATACTCCCCTCAAATTCCTGGGCTTTTAAAAAAATTCTTAACATTACACATAAGTAACAATCAAATAAACATAGAATATTTCTTCAATGTTTTGAATCATATCTACAATATCTTTCTGGAAAGACATATAAACATCATGAAGTGGTCCCATTTTATGATTTTTAGTGTTCATGTACACATTTTTCTGTTTTTGAAGTCTGCCAACTGACAAAAGTTGTATATATTTATAGTACACAGCATAATGTTTGGGTACATGTATGTACATACATTTATACATTGTATAAATCAAGAGAATTAGTACATACATTTCCTTACATACTTCCTTGTTTATTTAGGTTGAGGAGACTTCAATTCATGATGCAAAGAGTGTTTCTTCTGTGGTCTATGGTGTCGCTTTTTGTTGTTGCTGTTGTTGGTACTGATTTTGCTGTTTAAAATGTCCCTCAAACTCGGTGCTGAAGAGCTGGATAATTTCTATGAATGCAATGAGGCTATGTAATGTGTGACTTACAGAGAAAGTACAAGTGTTGAAGGGATTGTTAGGACAGGATCTTTGATGCTGTTGACTGTGAGTCCACCAGTGATGAATCCCACACATGTGAAACAAGGAACTTTTCTTTTCTTTTTAAAATTTTTTTATTTAAAACTTTTTTACTTATTTAACCGAAGATAATGTGTTTATCATAATTAAACACAAAAAGGTGCAATCACAAGACCAGCAATTAAAACAACTACACTGTGGGGAAGAACAAGAGGTTAGACACATTCTACAGCAGCAATCACCCTGCATATTGCAAAGGAAAACTAGCATTAGTTGTGCAAGTGTGTGTTTGTTAGCACATTGGTGAACTACCACACCATTATTTTAGTAGAAACAAGGAACTTTTATATGGAGACACACCTTGAAAAAAGATTGTATAAATCAGTTGGTGACATAATTGAGACCAGTGTTTCACAGGATTCTAACTTGGTATTTCTCTTAGCCTCGCGGTTCAGTATTCATGAATACACATCACACTAACTTCAGAGACCATGCCTACCATGAATGTACACCTTGCAACACTATCTCGAGACGACCGTTTCTGGATTCTGTTGATCCCTCTGAGATGTTCTCCAATAAAATTCACCTAACCACTATAGGAAAAAGGAGCACTGATTGGTGTGTCCTGCTCTAAGGAAATCCCTTCAGGTTTATAGTCAGATTTCATTGAATTTCAGCTCAGTATTTTTTAGATTGTGGGCTTACTGTTTTGTATTTACTGGCATATCTATTTTCCCTTCGCAGATAGATAGCAATCTTATGGTGATATTAATAGAATTATAAACTGTCAGTGGAAGGAAGATACACAAATTTAGCAATGCAACCCTCTCTTTTGCAAATATGACAGTTGAAGCTATAGGTAGGATTGACACGATTTAGAATTCCATCCATTCTGCTGCTTTCTATTTAATTAATGTGAGTCAAGCTGAAGAAAGAAGGTCATGGTTGGCGATATGTAAAACTTGTTAAAAGATAAATACAGTAAGAATAATTCCGCATTATCAGTATCATACATATTTTACTGATAGCCCATAAATAAAAAATGTTAGAATCCTGTCACTGCAAATCCGGAATCCAAAGGACTTGTAGCGATATATTGTGAAGAGATTCTTTTTTTTTTTTGAATAATATTGGCACTTTATTTATTTTTTTTGAAAGTAATTTTATTAAATTATAAAAGTTTCCATTTACGCCCCTCTTCCCAACACCCTCCCACTCCCCCCCTCCCTCTCCTCCTCCCTCTTTGTCCCTAAGGGCAGTCAGGGTTTCCTGCCCTGTGGGAAGTTCAAGTTCCTCCCCCCTCCCTCCAGGTCCAGGAAGGTGAGTATCCAAACAGACTGGATCCCAAAAATCCAGTATATGCAGAGGAAACTAGTCCCAGTGTCATTGTCAATGGCTTCTCAGAAAGACTCCAGGCCAGCCACATTCAGAGAATCCGGCCACATTCAGAGAATCTGGTTGGATCACGTGCTCGTTCAGTCGCAGTCCAACTGGCCTTGGTAAACTCTCATTAGATCCGACCCCTTGTATCAGTGGGTGACAGCATCCCTCGCAGTCCTTCGTCATTTTCTTCGTCCTTCTGCTCCTCATTTGGATCTTGGGGGGCTCAGTCCGGTGCTCCAATGTGGGTCTCCTTCTGTATCGCCATCCAACGCCAGATGAAGGATTTATGGTGATAAGCAAAATATTCATCAGTATGGTTATGGGCCAAGGCCGGTTCAGGCACCCTCTCCTATGTCCAGAGAACAATCTGGGGATCTCTCCTTGGACCTGGGATCCCATATATACTCAAGTTTTCTGTAAACCCTAAAATGACTCCCCTAGTTGAAATATATTCTTCCCTGATCCCATATTCATCCTTCCTCCCTTCCCCCCATCCCGGTCAACCGAGCTTTCTCCATTCCTCCCCTACTCCCTTCTCTCTAACCCTCTCCCCTTCCAACAACCCTCCCACCCCACCCCCCCCATGCACCCAAGGTTACCTGGGACTCTTGACTATTTCCTACCTCCTGGCGGATAGCTAAATAATCTTCATCAGGTTCGTCTTCTTATTTAGCTTCTCTCTCTGGGAAGAACTCCTCGAAGAGATTCTTTAATGATTAAATGCACTGTAATTTAAATATGCTCTCTCTCTCACACACTTTAACACACACACACACACACACACACACATACACTTATTGAACTTCTGATTTCCTGACCCTACCTCCCCATTACTATGATTTCAGGAACAAGGAACACACTCAATTTCTGTGCTGCTGTATCAAAGGATTTCTGTATGCTAGGCCAGTACCCTATTAACCAAGTCATATACTAATCCCAAACTCTTTTCTTTTAACTTTGGTTGTACTGTGGATTGAACCCTGGGTCTCACTGGTGCATATACAAACTTTCTACTACTGAGCCACACCAACAGCCCTTCCCATGCTTTGTCTTTGTGAAAAGTTATTTTTTTTCAGACTAGCTAAAGTAGCGAACACAGATTTGAATTCTGTTTTCATTTGTTCAGAGGGAGAAAAACATCATGAGGTAATTTATAATATCTCCATTATTCAGTTATGTATCAACAGACAGTATTTTAATTCTTATTTCATATGATAAAATAATATGCAGGTGCCTTTTTTGTATTGAGTAGACATAGTCATATTCTAAAGGGAACTGTTGCTGTTGGCCAGAGGTCATTGGCCTTGAGTTCAATTCTTATTTATTTTCAGTTATCTCAATAATATTCCCTGTCCTACTCAAAATCCCTTTCACATATGTTTACATACTCTTACACGTTCACTTACAGATGCTTTTGCATCTCCTCAGGTTTCAATATTCTTAAAAAGGTTAATTTAAACCAGCCAAATGGTTTTTATTTATGTTAGAAGTCAAAAATGCACATGTTGTTTTATTATAAATAGTGTCAGTCAACAAGTCCCTTGGAAGGCTCAGTGATTGTAAAAGAGCCCCAGATTAAATATTGTGAGCTTGCCAACCCAAACCATGTATTCAACATCTGCTACATGCAAGACACTATGCTGGCTGGAGAAGCCTTAAGGCGACAATGACGCAAAAAAAAAGTCTATTTCTGCCACCTGGCAGTTAATAATATAAGCAGCGGCACTCATGGAGGGTGCTCAGTGAAATCAGAGGCAATGGAGACGGTTCCCTGGAACTAGAGTGATCAAGGAGAATATGGTAGCTATGGGGGTGTCCTGGATGATTTCCCCTTGCCTGTCAATGTGAATATGCAAGCCCTTAGCCTGAGTGGCATTTGGTTTCTGGGACCTTTGACCCTTCAGGGATGAGAGTCAGGATTGCATAAGCAAACCACCGAAATCAGCAGAGGAATTAGCTGAGAGGGAATTTAAATTAGATGCTAGAGGCGGGAGACTAGAGGAGCTGTTGCCTAAGATCATTTTCAGGGCTGTGATGATTACAATCACATAATCTATCACCTGTGGAACACACACCTGGCGGTTTTAATACTCCCTTGTCTTCTGGATCTTCTTCAGTGTTTCCTGCATGCTCCTCGGATGATTCTAATAGACGTACAGCATTTTTCTCCTTCGGTAACCTTTCTAAGATAATGCTTGTTGTGTCCACAGAGGAAAGCTAGTAGGGGCCCATCACTCACTCACAAGGACGTTTCAAAATAATCTCCACATGTCAGATGATAAAATCCAGGCGCTTTATCTAATTTGCATAATAAGAAAGATTACACAACAAAGCATGGGAAATAAGTGAATGAGAACAAGCCAGGTGACATCTCATCTTCCTGCAACTCTAGACATGTGTGCCGATTCATTTATTCTCAAGTTTGCATTTGATAAAATAGCTATGGTTAGCTTCATTATGATAAACATTAAATTTACCCATTTTATTTTTTCTCCTGAAGATTAATTATGTCTATAATTTTTGAAATGACCTTTTCCTACTAAGACAATGAACAAGACAACAACAATAACAAAAAAACGCAGCCCAAAACAAAACATAAACAGCAATCAAAGAACCCCAACATAGTACTATTGAGATTGCCTTTTCTCACACAAGAGATTTCTATATATTTCCTAAAAGGCCATTCCATACAAAAGCTCTATATTTCATTTGAATTTTTCTCAAGGATAAAGCTAATATCACCCCCAACATTCCTCATCACCCCAACATTCCTCTCTTCTTTGCATGGTCTTCCCTTGAGCCCTTAGTAATGTAGCCAAGGTCTACTCTGAATGTAGGTCAGAATGTACTCAAGAATGTAGGTCTATTCTGAGTGAGAAAATTCAAACAAAAGCCTCTAACGTTATCCTTGAATCCTTGTGTGGGGTAGCGACCTTAAAACAACATGTAAAGGAGCATGGGGAGACTGGTGGCATCCTTAAGTCTCCATGGGCAGACTTGATGATCTCCATCCAGTCTGTAGCACCAGAGTATGTAAATGAATCCCAGAGGATGCTTGTAGACAACATAAAACAAGATAGGGCATAGTTTCCTTTTTAAAAACTTAAAATCTGAAAATTAAAAACGTTTGTGTATATGCATCTTCCTTGAATACGCTGCACCTTATTTTTTGAGGTGGGGTCTCCCACTGAACTCAGATATCACTATTTCACCTGAAGTGGCTGGCCAATGAGTGCCAGAAAGCTGCATGTCTCCACCTTTCCCTAGTACCAGTGCTGCGGACCCGCGTCCCCATGCCTAGTTTTCACATGGGCATCAGGGTCAGAACTCTTTCTTATGATTGTGTGGCAGGAGCTTTATTGACCAGTTTATATCTCCAGCTCTAAGATACAGTGTTGTTTCTACCACATACCACTACAACTTCAGGTACAGAAGGCCGCCACAAATCTGGCACACACATTCCTTAATTAGAAAAGAAGATCAGGGACCATTCCCATTCATATGTCATACAAGTGTGTAGTTTTACTCCACACGATAGCAACTCATTTGTAGTCTGACATGATGCAGTCTGAAGAACCCTGCTCTAGCTCTGTTTCTAGGAGGCTGAGTAATGACACCCTCTTCCCACCTCCAAAGTCCGTGTCCTTAAACCACCCAGACAGTAACTGTGATAGTTTTCCTGTTACCATGACAAAATACCTGACTTTACAAACCTCTTGAATGAGGGAAGACTTTTCTGGGTTCATAAATTTCAGAGATTTCCTTCTGTGGTCTCTTGGCTCTACATTTCTAGGCCAACATGACATCAGTCTCCCAAGTGATCTGTTTCCTCCACCTAGGCTCTACTTCAGCTTCCACAGTCTCCCAATAACAGCATCCCTTTATGAATCCATTGTCAAGGTATCAATATACTGACTATCTCTAAACCCTCATGACATAACCCATGTGATTACTGAACCAGAGTCCTAGCTTTTAATGCATGAATGCCAGGGGGCATTTAGTAGACAAAGCAAAATACTCTGCCTGACAACCAAAGCCTCGAGTCCATTTCATAATGCAAAATGGCTTTAATCTCCAAGAGCCCTCATAATTGTACCTACATTGTTCAAAAGTTCCAGTCCAGAGTCTTTGCTCAGAACAAAGGTAAGCTCTCTGCTGTGTGTCTCTAGGAAATAAAAAAAAAGAAGCTGCATACGTCTACAATGCAAGGCACAGAACAAAGGATCCCATGCCAAAGGGAGACTGAATAGCAGCATCAGATCAAAGAAAGGACGAAACAGCAGAGCAAGCATCAAACACCTCTAACTTCCGCTGCACCTCAGCCAGTAAACCGATACTTTATAAGAATGATTCCTTTTTCTCCTCCAAAAATATAATTCCTTGACCTAGTCCATTTACTAGCTTATTCAATTCATTACTTGACCCCTCCCCTCAGGACTGCTCCAGACCCCATCGAGCAGGCCCCGTCGAGCAGCAGAATGTCAAACTTCACTGGCATAGAGTAGTCTGTGTGAAAACTGGGTTGGAAATGTCCTCTGGGGTGATTGCAACTTCATGAGGACTTTGCCTGCAGCTTGGTAGGTCTGTGATTAACAGTCACTGTAGGAAGGAGGCCATTTTTAGTAGGAACGCAATTGAGGAGGAATCTGGGAGTTCATTGAAACTGTTGAAAGATACCCCAGTCTTCAAACAAAGGAAAAAGTACTCATTGTGTTATGTTTTAAAAGCAGATTTATCACATTATTTTTCAGTGGGGAAGAGCTTTGAGGCCATGTCCAGTATTATTTATTACTTAAATCTTTGTCAGTCATTGAACAGTGACAAAATGCTTAAATTGTCTTGTGTAGGATTTAAGTTGGAGAAAGGGCACTGGACCATGAGACAGAAGATGGTATTTCTGCATTGTAAACAAGGCATTCCTAACTCCCTGTGTACGGTTTGGAGCTTGAATGCATCTCTACTTTGTTATCCTGGAAGGTAAAGGTCGCACGCATCTTGTACCTAATGTTTACTTCTCTTAGGACAGTCCCCTAGTTAGTACTTCCGAGGAGTCGGATCGTCTCAGTATTTGGCATAATTTGACTCATTAAATCTTTGAGATGTAGAGAATGCCAGAATATCTCTGCTTTATAGACCAAGGATCTGAGATGTAAAGGGACCTAAAGTTGCTTAAGACCTTACAGATGTGTTAGAGTGTAGGCTGTCTGGTTTAATCCTGTGTACTTTCCACTGTAAGACCAATGACCAGTATGGCTGGTCCCAGCAGTCTATCGCCTTTCCTATTGATTCTTCAGCTGGAATGTTGCCATTGGGAGTGGGTAGAGGGGACAAAGAGATTGCTCCAGTCAAGGTTCCTTTCTAGAGAGGCTGACGTTAGCTCTTCATAGGTGTGCCTTGAACAGTGAGGTTTTCGAGTGTGTTCTAGTTGATTTGATACTGCATTGAACCCAGGGTTGGAAGCCCTACAGTTTGGGCAGACAATATAAAGTCACTCACACAGTAGCCAAACTAATAGAATTAGAGAGGCAGCAATTGACTTACTTCTTGGATATCCATTCAACTGTTGCCATTTAGCAGATTACTCTTCCCAGCATGTTGAAAGGGATAATAGCGAGAACAGAGAATGTCTTCCCCTGGAGATGTCCATTTTCTCGCTTACCCCTCAGTGTTGAATCTCTTATAGTAGAGAACAGGGTTAATTGGATGTGATGGCTCCTGTTAACTGTCAACTTGTCAGAATCAGAGATTACCTGGGAGACAGGCTCTCCCAGGAGATGTACCCATGACGGATCATCTTAATTGGGTTAACTGAGATGGGAAGGTCCAGGCTAAAACTGAGCAGCACCATTCTCTGGGTTTGACATCCTGGACTGAGTAAAAGGAAGAATGAGAGTTGAGCAAATGCATCAATTTCTCTTTCTTTCTCAGTGGCAGATGCAATGTGACCACTATTTCAAGCTTTTTTTTTTCACTTTGGGTTCTTTGCTATGGTGGACTGCACTCTTGAACTATGAGCCAGATTAAAAACCTTTCTCTTTAAGTGGTGTTTGTCAGGATATTTTATCATAGTGGCAGAAGATGAAGCAAAGACATTGTACAAAATATTACTTATAAAGTAAAGGGTGTTTCAGAGACTGGTGTTTTCATCCACATGGAAAGTGTTTGTTGTTCCCCCCAATTTTCCATCATGAGAGAGTTCTTAGTCTATAGCAATTGTGCGGAAACTGAACATCCTAAAGCTGAGAGCAAAAAGGAAAGATGTGGGTTCAGGAATGAATTATACTTAGATTTGGAGAGGAATGAGTGAAATTGAGGCTGCAAATTCTGCCTCTGAAGGAGAGGGTTGATGTATTTCTTAGGATGTTAAGATAGAGATGAGTGTCTACATGGGATTACAACATGGGACCAAGCAGATGATAGCTTGTGTGTGTGTGTGTGTGTGTATGTGTGTGCACACGCACGTGTGTTTGTGTGTGTGTGTAACAGTAATAAAGAAGAGGTTAATAACTTGACAAAGGAGGAATTGGAAGGGAATGAGGGAGAGGTGGAAATATAAATACAGTACTCAAGATTACAATTCTGAAAAGATTAAATAAAAAATAAATTGAAGTAATCAAAAAGAGGAAGAAAAGAGGCAATTGTAGATGTGACTGGAAATCTGACCTCCACATGGAATCACCATTTAGAAAATCCTGGTCAACAAAAAGTTTACTCTTTCTCTGAGTTCAGGGAGAATAACGTTGCAAGTTAAAAATTTCCAGTTGGGGTGAGCTGACCAGTTCAGCAACTACCCAGGCCCAGAATCAGAGTTATGGGGTGCTCCACCTCAATATCCACTCAATCTGTGATCTACTGGAGCATGTGAAGGGACAGATCCTACAGACCCCAAGTTGCAGGATCTCCATGACACAGGGTAACGACAGGATAACCAAGAGGAGTCCCTGTGTGGGCCCAGCATCAACAGTGTGGCAGAAACCAGAGGCCTTGAGCCAGACAATGACTCTTTGCAATGCACACTTGCAAATAAAGATAAATGGACAAAAGGGTTTGCTGCATGACCCGCTGTGTCACATTACAGTTTCCATGATGAGATGTTTTTCCTTTTTCTTTTTAATTTTATTGGGGGGATTGCTGCAAGGCTAGAGGGAGGATACGAAAGGACGGGAATGAATGGCATCAAGATGCATGATGTGAAAGACAAAAAGAATTAATAAAAGGTGAGTTTAAAAATTGCCAGTTGGTTTTAGTAATCCCAAATTATTAAGCAGAAATATGAGACATAGTAAACGTGGTCTTTCTTCTTTCTCCTTTTAGAAAAGGCTGTGGTAAGGCATTGAGGACTTGAAGTATCTGTGGCATTAGTCATAAAGACAGACACCATGGGAAAAACTTCAACTGACTTTTTCTTTAGTCTTGCATGAGAAGGAAGAGTGGTCTCTGACTGTGTGTGTTTTCTAACACAAACTGAATGAATGGAGAGTCTTTAAGTTAACTATTGTGCAGGCGTAAAGAGTCAGTCTCTTTAAGAAGGACTCAAGAAACTGGACATTAAAATTCTAAATAACTCAATTAAAAAATGGGGTACTGAACTGAACAGAGAATTCTCAACATAAGAATGTCAAATGGTCAAAAATTACTTAAAAGAACATGTTCAACTTCCTTAGCTATCAGGGAAATGCAAATTAAAACAACTTTGAGATACCATCTTACACCTGTCAGAATGGCTAAAATCAAAAACACTAATGATGATAGCTTATGCTGGAGAGGATGTAGAGTAAGGGGAACACTCATCCATTGCTGGTGGGAATGCAAACTTTGCAACCACTTTGGAAATCACTGTGGTGGTTTCTCAGAAAATTGGGATTCAATCTACCTCAGGATACAGCAATACCACTCTTGGAAATATACCCAAGAGATGTCCAATCATACTACAAAAGCATTTGTTCAACTATGTTCATAGCAGCGTTATTTGTAATAGCCATAACCTGGAAACAACCTAGATGCCCCTCAACGGAAGAATGGATAAAGAAAGTGTGGCACATCTACACATTAGAGTACTACTCAGTGGTAAAAAACAAAGACGTCTTGAATTTCGCATGCAAATGGTTGGAAGTAGAAAACACAATCCTGAGTGAGATAACCTAGACCCAAAAATATGAATATGGTATGTACTCACTCATTAGTGGATTCTAGCCATAAACAAAAGACATTGACCCTATAGTTCATGATCCTAGGGAAGCTAAGTAATAAGGTGAACTCAAAGAAAAACATATATAGATCCTCCTGGAAATTGGAAGCAGACAAGATCACCAGGCCAAAGTTGGGAACATGGGGGTGGGGTAGGGAAAGGGGAGAGGGGAAGAGAGAGGGGAAAAGGGAGGGTGGGGAGAGCTTGGGGGAGTGGGATGGATGAGATGGAGGAAGGACTGATATGGGAGCAGGGAAGGAGATATCTTAATTGAGGGAGCTATTTTGGGGTTGACAAGAGGCTTGGCTCTGGAGGGGTTCCCAGGAGTCCATGGGGATGACCCCAGCTAGGACCCTGGGCAGTGGAGGATAGGGTACCTTGTCCCATAGTCAAACTGATGACTATCTTGAATATCACCAAAGAACCTTTGTCGGGCGATGGATGGAGTTAGAGACAGAGACCCACATTGGAGCACTGGACTGAGCTCCCCAGGTCCAGCTGAAGAGCAGAAGGAGGGAGAATATGAACAAGAAAGTCAGGACCATGAGGGGCTGGTCCACCCACTGAGGCAGTGTGCCTGAGCTAATGGGAGCTCACCAAATCCAGCTGGACTGGGACTGAACAATCATGGGATTAAACTGGACCCTCTGAATGTGGTTGACAACTGGGGCAGACTGAGGGGCCAATGACAATGGCACTGGGATTTGTCTCTACTGCGTGTACTGGCTTTTTGGGATCCTATTCTATTTGGATGCATACCTTCCTAAACCTGGATGTAGGGGGGAGGGCCTTGGACTTCCCACAGGTCAGGGTACCTTGCCCTCTCTCAGGACTGGAGGGGGAGAAGGGAGGGTGTGTGGGGAAGCGGGAGGGAAGTGGGAGGAGGGGAGAAAGTGGAAATTTTGAATGGTATTATTTATAAAATAATAAAAAATTAAAAAAGCAAAAAGTCAAAAAAAAAAAAAGGAAAAAGAAGGTCTGTCAGCAGTTAGTGACGGACAGCATGGTGAGAAGTGTGTTTGTATGTACTGACTGACCTTCAATGTGTACTTTTCGTTGTCTGCAGCCAGAATAGTTTGAGAGAGAAGTCTCCAGGGAATTGTTCTTTGTGTTTTATGTAAGCCTAGCATGGTGCCCCTAGAAGAGGCCCAGATCTATAATACAAGCTAAGCACTCCCAACATCTTCTCATCTGCCAGCATCTGATGAGAGCGCAACAGACCTGAAAGTGTTCCTGTCAATAATTTTCCCTTCTTGAACAATGACCTTAAACGGAGCGAGACTAGTCATATACACATTTTTCCCAGATAGCATCCTGTGGTCCAGGATGCCTTGAGTTTGAGAAGTATCTGCCTCTATCTCCTGAGTGTTGGAATCACGAATGCCTGACATCACCTTCAGCTGTCTGTGGTGCTGAAACCCAGACAGGCGTGTGCTAGGTGAACCCTTTACCAACGGATCCACATCTCTAGCTCAGAAATAGTTTTGAAACAAAATCTGTTCCTGTGTTCTCACCTTCTATTTCCCTCTTGGGGCATATGCGGGACTCTGAATTAGACTGATGAAGCAGAGCCCCAGCTTCCCCGTGAAGGAGGATTTCATTTCGCCAGGCACCCAACATTTTTTCAACCCCAAATTTCCTTATCCTCTTGGCATCCTCTAAATATAGCTTTCCCGATGCACTTTCTGTTTTGGAATCTGTGCTTAAGAAATTATGCTTAAGTCAGAGTTGAAATCTGGTCTTCTAGAGCTTAGATCTCGCTCCTACATATGTTGTGTTTGACTTTCACAGACTTAAAAAAAGTGAACGTTAGGATTTATGAATCAGGAGACTGTATATAAGATCCTAGATTTAAATACCTCTTGACTGCTGTGGGAGCTCCTTCCACTCCTTCAGCCAATAGCCGCTGCGATACCAGCCCATTGGATGTGGTCTCTCTCTCTCTTTAAAAAAGCAGCGACTGTCCTCCACTCTCTCTCTGACTTCCGGCTCCTAGACTCCTTTCCTGTTTGCGCAGAGGGGCTGTTGTCTGGGACAGTAATCTGTAAGTTTTTTCCCCTTTGAATAAATAACCATTCTATTAATCATAATTCCAAACTGGTGTGGGATTGTTTGTGACTTACGCCTTCATCTGGCGCCCCATGTTTGGTTGTAGAGCCCCCCTTTCCCCCAACTCAACTGCTTGCCGCCAGCTCGGCTAGTCACTAGCCCTCCTCAGCTGCGGCCTGTGCCCTGTGTGTGGAGCCAGCAGTTCAATTAAACCCCACGCCTCCCGAGCTCCACAGGCTCGGGACAGTCTCTGCCTGCCTGGTTTGCTCTTTTCTGAGTTGTTTTTAAATTTCCCTTGTAAGTGCGGGCGCTTGAGTGACGAGAATCAGAAAGCAAGCAGTTGCCAAAAGCTGCAACCCCTCGGGGCTACTCGGTCACGTGGAGGCATACGCGGCTTCCAGGTTGCTCTTTTCTACCCCTGGATTCTGGGTTTCTGGTTCCGTGTATGGAATTGATTTAATTACATTTTCTTTGTTGAGCAACTTGTATTTCCTACTTTTTAACAAATACTAAGGCGGACACTGAAACAGGATCCCGTTTCTGTCACCTTTGCTGTGGTTCTAGTCGCGACTTGGCAACAGTGCTGCCTACTAGACAAGAGGTAATATGGCAGTTTTTGTTTCCAACGCCAGTTTTACTGTTTTCTTTATTAATACAATGGATTATGTCATGCAAGGTTTATATGACTATGGGGATACATTAACTTACTTGTTACTAGGTTTCAATTTTCTTTTCAATATTTTATCATTAAGCAAGATACAATTTTTACGGACTAATAATGAACAACTGGTTGAAAGGATTAAAATTATTGAAAATCAGGGGTTATCTGAACAAGTGGATACTATGATAGACAAAATTGACTCCATATCCTAGGGTACTAGGAAGTTACCTGAAAGGGTTCAGGCTGTTGAATTTGACATTCAGACGTTACCACAAAGTTTTGATAAGGTAACAGATAGAATGTACCTCCAGAATGGGAACCAAAAAACTGATACCTTAGTGAAATTCCTAGAAACATGGGTAGGTCAGGAGATTCAGGATTTAAGGGAGACAATGATACAAAGATTAGAAATGATTGAAGAAATTATTGGAGCTGGTGAACAGAGTAAACAGGCACAAGGACAGGATACAATGCCACCACCAGCTGTTAGAACTGGCTTACCCAGGGGTCTAACGACATACCCTGTAATTTATTCTGACAAAGGGTCAACTTCTAAAGGCTCAAAGGGAGTTAAAGAAGCTAGATGGACACCAATAGCAATGAATGATTTAAAAGAAATTAAGCAAGCTGTCGTTAATTATGGCTTGCACTCTGCATTTGTTAAGGAAATGATAAGGACTTGGGCCTCTAATGTCAGAGCTACCCTCCATGATTTCTCTCAGCTAGTGTCTGCAGTTTTAGATGATGGACCTTCCTTGATGTTTGGAATTTATTTCAGAGAAGAATCCAAACATATGGAACAGCAAGGAAGAGCAAAAGGTGTGGAGGTTTCCCAAGAGCAAATTCTTGGTGTAGGAGCATATGCTGATCCACAGGTCCAAGCTCTTTATGACGAAGAAGTGCTGCCCTTATGTCACAAAGCAGCCTTGAATGCTTTGAATAGAATACAAGATCCAGCAAAAAGGGTCGAATCATATACCAGGGTTAGGCAGAGACAGAGAGAACCTTTTACTGACTTTGTGCAAAGATTAATTAAGGCTCTGGACATAGGGGTAACAGACCCAGAAGCTAGACGAATACTTCTTGAATCTCTAGCTTTTGAAAATGCAAATACCGAATGTAAAAAGATAATTGGGCCTTTAAGATCTAGATCAGCACCTACGGAAGAATGGATACAGCATACAATGAATGTTGAGACATTTAGCTATAATGATGAATCCTGGGTAGGAGAAGCGATTTCCAAAGCTATGAGGAGACCTCAAACTACCAGGTGTTTTAATTGTGGTAAATTAGGACATCTGAAAAGGGATTGTAGGCCAAGAAATTCTAGGAATAATATCTCCTCTGGGAATGACAAAAGTAGGAGACCACAGCCTTCAGGTATATTTAGGAGATGCGGTAAAGGCCGACATTGGTCCAACGAATGCAGGTCAACAACAGACAGACAAGGCAACCCAATAGCATTGGGAAACTCCTTGAGGGGCCTCTTGCAGGCCCCCAAGCCAAAAGTGGCCCAATCATTCCCAGTTAGAGTGGAAAATGTGTCTCACCAAGAAAATTGAAAACTCCAATGTCTGCCGTAAAAAGTAATACTGGTCTAAATGATGAATTGCATGTGGAGAATGAGTCAAAAAATTCAGTAGGACAGAGTAAACGTATATTTTGGCAGACTTCTATTAATGATCAAAGACCAAAGCTAAGAGTCTGTATAAATGGCATTTTTATTGAAGACTTATTAGACACAGGTGCAGACGTAAGTATCATTACTCCAGAATCTTGGCATCCGAATTGACATCCTCAAGAGGTAGATGTTCAGTTCCTGGGAATTGGAACCCTATCTCGTGTAAAACAAAGCACAAGATGGGTGGAATGCCTAGGGCCTGAAGGGCAAATAGGAAGACTAAGGCTATATATAGCCAATATTGCAATAAATTTATGGGGCTGTGACCTGCTACAGCAATGGAATACCCAGATTAACATTCCTGTAGTTCCAGGAACTCACAATTCTGGGAAGGATATAATGAGGTATTATGGAAAAAGGTCACCAGCCATTCCGGCTGTACAAGAACATACAGCCAATAGCAAACCTTTAGAGGTACCAACAGCCCTACCTTTAAAATGGCTAACTGAGAAGCCAATATGGATCAAGCAGTGGCCTCTAGCTGAAGATAAATTACAGGCTTTGGAACAGCTGGTACAAGAGCAACTAGATGCTAACCATATTGAAGAATCAACCAGCCCTTGGAATTCTCCTGTGTTTGTTGTAAAAAAGAAATCTGGTAAATAGAGAATGGTGACAGATCTAAGAGCTATCAACAAGGTAATTCAACCTATGGGTCCGCTACAATCTGGAATTCCTTTGCCTTCTCTATTACTAAGAGGATGGCCTCTTATAGTTATTGATTTGAAAGATTGTTTTTTCACTATACCTTTGCAAGAAAAGGATAGAGAAAAATTTGCCTTCACAGTGCCTACTTATAATAATTCTCAGCCTACTAGGAGATATCAATGGACTATCCTTCCACAGGGGATGCTCAATAGTCCCACATTGTGTCAATATTTTGTTAATAAGTCATTGGAAATAATTTGTAAGCAATTTCCCAAGTCCATAATTTATCATTACATGGATGACATTTTATTATCTGATTCAAATAAAGATACTTTGGAAAGTATGTTTGAAGAAGTAAAGAAAGTCTTGCCTAAGTGGGGATTACAAATTGCCCCTGAAAAGATTCAAAGAGGAGATTCTATTAATTACCTAGGTTACAGAATAGGGTTAGAGAAAATTCAAACGCAAAAGGCACAAATTAGGAGAGACCGGTTACGGACTCAAAATGACTTCCAAAGATTGTTAGGAGACATTTCCAGTCTATGACCAGCTGTTGGGATAACACCTGATCTAATAGTTCATTTAAACAAAACCTTAGATGGTGATAAAGATTTGAATAGTCCCAGAAAATTGACAGTTGAAGCAGAAAAGGAACTAACAATGATTGAGGAAAAATTACAGGAGGCACATGTAGATAGGGTGAACCCGAATCTTAGTTCCATCCTAGTCATACTGCCTTCCAGAATTTCTCCTACAGGGATTTTAATGCAGAAGGAAGATATTATTTTAGAGTGGATATTTATACCTCATAAACCAAGTAAAAAATTAAAAACTTAAGTAGAAAAGGTCTCTGAATTAATTATAAAATGTAAACTGAGACTTCGTCAACTAGCAGGTATAGACCCAGCAGAAATTATAGTGCCTTTTACTACTGAGGAAATAAGAAAGTTATGGAAAGATAATGAACCATGGCAAAGAGCTTGTGCTAATTTTTTGGGAGAAATTAACAGCAACTATCCCAAAAGTGATAGACTTAACCTCATAAAGAGAACTTCTTGAATTCTTCCTAGAATTGTACGTGATGCTCCAAAAACTGGAGCCCGGACATTTTATACCGATGCAAATAAATCAGGGAAAGCAGGTTATAAATCGGAAAAATTGAGTAAGGTTGAACAAAGCCCTTATAATTCTGTCTAGAAGGCAGAATTATATGCCATTCTTATGCTAATTCATAAGATGCTAATTCATTCATATGGTGCTAAGGGATTTTAAAGAACCTCTTAATATAGTTACAGATTCACAATATACAGAAAGAGTTATCTTGCATATTGAAACCGCTGAATTCATACCAGATGACACAGAGTTGACTTCATTGTTATTCAGGTATAGGACATGATTAGGAATAGGCTTTGTCCAATGTACATAACACACATCCGGTCCCATACTGGTCTGCCTGGCCCTCTAGCACAAGGTAACGCTGAAATTGACCAATTATTGATTGGAAGTGTTCTTCAGGCCTCAGAATTTCATAAAAAACATCACGTCAATAGTGAAGTCTTAAAGAAAGAGTTGTCCATTACATGGAACAAGCTAAGGACATTATAAAGAGATGTCCTACTTGTTCTTTCTATAATCAAACACCGTTGCCGGCAGGGAGTAACTCAAAGGGTACTCAAAGGAATGAAATATGGCAGATAGATGTGTTCCACTTTATGGAATTTGGTAAATTAAAATATGTATACTACCATAGACACGTATTCAGGTTTTCAATGGGCAACTGCCCTGAGCTCAGAAAAGGCTGATTCGGTAATCACACATTTATTGGAAGTTATGGCCATCATGGGTATACCTGCACAAATAAAGACAGACAATGGTCCAGCATATGTATCTAAGAAAATGAAATGCTTTTTTGCTTATTATAATATAAAACATGTTACAGGTATACCAAATAATCCTACAGGTCAGGCAGTTATAGAAAGATTAAATCGTACTATAAAGGATATGCTGAACAAACAGAAAGGGACGAAAGATACCCCCAGAAATAGAATGCATAATGCTTTATTAACCTTGAATTTTCTTAATGCTAATGAGAAAGGAACAACAGCAGCAGAGAGGCATTGGATAATGGAAAAAACTTCTGAACTAAACCAGCCTGTTTATTTCAAAGACATGTTGACCTCTCAATGGAAGCCAGGAGATGTGCTACGTTGGGGAAGAGGTTTTGCTCTTGTTTCCACAGGAGAAGAAAATTGTGGATACCATCAAAATTAATAAAGGTTCAATTTGAAGAGGAGAAACCTCTTGGAAAGGAGAAATGACAGCTCATCTACAATAATGATATTCATACAGGTGGTAAGAAAAACATATAGAATGGGGCAGGGTTTTGTTCTTATCTCCACAGAAAAACACTCATCTTTGAAAAATTCAAGGGACCCTGGATATTTGAATACTGACAGATGGAAAATAACGGCCCAATAGGGACTATAAAGAAAACTGAATAGGTTATGTAAGTAAAATATACTAAATTATATTTCTAAATTTATAGAACTGGTTTTGGAGTTGGACTCTGGCTCAGTCCCTCTCTAATTTCAAGTCTGTTGTTAAAAGAAAAACCCAGAGTTTCTGGAGTTTCTGTCTCATGTCAAGAGCCATGATATGGGACAGAAAGAAATATGAGTTTAAAAAACATCTTTACTTTTTTCATATCTATCATACCTTTCATTAAATATATCTATCATGCCTTTCATTGAATATATGTATGTCTGTATATGTCTATATGATTACTGTTTAAGTTTTTCACAATGAACAATGAGTTTTTTCCTGCAGTGACATTTGAAGTTTCCAGGAAGAAGATGGGGCCTCATAACAACAACTCCACCTGGTTGATATGATGTCATGATACTGATAGCGCTACTACAAGACCTATTTTGGGTACCAGCTGCACAAGATGGTTCCAACGTGGTTAGCTGAAATGGTGCACATCTTGTACAACATTCTGGCCAGACTTCCACAAAATACTCAGAGACTATTTGCAATTTTAAAAGACATTGATCTTGAAATTTAACCATCATTTTACTTTCAGAGGATCCCCCAGAAAGAACGTCGCCGCTGTGACAGCTGGAAGTAATTCTAGAGAATGACGTCCCCTCTCCCAGTAAAGTTTGTCCTTGGGTTTAGGGACATCATTTAGGGGTTGGTTATAATTAGTATACAGCTGAGGGTTGGGGGAGGAATTTTATAAGTGCAGAAATCTTAAAAAAAAAGAGGGATAATTGGATTATGGGATAATAGATTTGTACTTGTGAGTTATTGTCTTTAGACAAATATATTGGTATCAATTCTTATATATTGATACAAAGTTAAATTATGTTGACTATTGTATACAGGCATGCGTCTACCTCTGTTTAAAACATTTTTATGTATTGATATATATATATATATATACACATTGCATTGATACATATATATATTTACCATATTGCATTGTACACTTCTACCTCTGATTAAGATACTTATATATTGTTTATGTATTGATATATATATTTACCATATTGCAATGTATACTTGCACATTGTTTATATTTGGAGGTCATATTTTCCTCATTTATTGCACAGTTGTTTATTGTCTCAGTCTTTAAGTTAGATAGGTATTGAGAATTATATAGATCAATAGTCATCTAAGTTTGTCATTTATAATTAGACTAATCAGGTTCTTTAGATACATAGAGATTATATTCAGTATAGATAGATAATCTTCAACCTCTTAAAAGAGCTGTGGAAAATGGCTTTTAATCTAATTCAGAGTTCTGTGGTAGTGAGACACAATCGCTCCTGGCAACACCGATCTATTCCCGAGAGAATGTTGAGCACCAAAGACACTCCACCTGGAGCCTTTCTTCTTGGCAGAACTGGCCTTTGGGTAAAGAAATGCCCATACCTCAACTACTGACAGAGTTACATAATATCCATAAATGGATAAAACAGGACTGTCATATCCTGCCAAGACAGGGTAAGATAGTTTTGAAAAGTTTCTTGCCTTTGAAAATTGTATGTCAGTTACGTCAGGCCTTAGCCAAAGTTGGTTGCTTCAACACTGCAAACGTGACTTTGGGTGTTTGCCCAGGTAGCCAGTTGTCTCTGTGATTTGTTACATGTTCTGGAAGTTGTTTGATTGCACTTCCTAATTACTCAGGTAACATTATTTCCCTTCTCAGATCTTCGATGGGATTGAAGATTATATAAATGTAGTTACTTTCCTCTCATAACTTGGCCAAGTTATTTGTTATACAAGACTTAAGCTAGTTAGAATAGAATATTTGTATTTATTGTATATAATTTCGTAGATTTGTACTTATTGTATATAATTTCGTAGTAGGCTTAGAACTCTCTTTCTTAAACAAAAGGGGGAGATGCTGCGGGAGCTCCTTCTGCTCCTTCAGCCAATAGCCTCTGAGATTCCAGCCCATTGGGCGTGGTCTCTCTCTCTTTAAAAAAGCAGCGGCTGTCCTCCACTCTCTCTATGGCTTCTGGCTCCACTTCCGGCTCCTTGACTACTTTCCTGTTTGCGCGGAGGGGCTGTTGTCTGGGATGGTAATCTGTAAGTTTTTTCCCCTTTGAATAAATAACCATTCTATTAATCATAATTCCAAACTGGTGTGGGATTGTTTGTGACTTACGCCTTCACTTGACACTGGGGCTAAATGGTAAAACTGCATAATAAAGGGCTAACCAAGGTCCCTTTCAGGTGGGCTCATTTGGGTCTATTCTGGAGTCCTCACTCCTGTCCATTCTTTGTCTGTACCTTGTAGGTATTTGATTTTCTGACTTACATACAGACTACTGGAGGCTCGGTACATAACAACTGTAATATAATTCGCTGGTTAGCGTGTGGTTGAAATCCATTTCATGCTACTTGTCATTCATTAAATGTAATAATAGTTGACAAAATCCTAATATCTATTACTCAAGCAAGCCATGGAAAAGAGAGTTTAATTTTAAAGTTTAGATTTTGAGATTGCATGAACTTCTGTGTTTGTTTATTTGTTTGTTTTTGCTGGGCAATATTAGGCTCATATAATAGCTAGTTCAGTTTGGAACAATGACTATAAAGAAAATAACAGTAATACACTAGCCACTGAACTTGTCATTCGGTTAGTCATTGTAACTTTCCTATTTGTGACGTAATGTGAGTGACTTCCATGTATTACTTTTAAAAAAGTCCTGGGTTAGATCAGGAGGATACAAGGTGGAAAAGAAGAAGTCAAACCCTCACTATTTGCTGATGATATGATAGTGTGCATTAGTAAACCAAAAAATTCTACCAGGGAACTTCTACAACCCATAAACACCACTAGTAAAGTAGCAGAATACAAGATTAACTCAAAAAAATCAGTAGCCTTCCCTTATATAGATAACAAATGGGCTGAGAAAGAAATCAGAAAAATATCACCTCACAATAGCCACAAATACCATAAAATATCTTGGGGTAACTCTAACCAAACAAGTAAAAGACCTGTATGACAAGAACTTTAAATCTTTGAAGAAAGAAAATGAAGAAGACACCAGAAAATAGAAAGATCTTCCATGTTCTTGGGTAGGTAGAATTGACATAGTAAAATTAACAATCTTGCCAAAAGCAATCTACAGATTCAATGTAATACCTGTCAAAATCCTGGAAAAATTCTTCACAGACCTCGAAATAACAATATTTAACTTAATATGGAATAACGAAAAACCCAGGATAGCACAATAAAGGAACTTCTGGAGGCATCACAATCCCTGACTTTTAAATCTACTACACAGCTACAGTACTGAAAACAGTGTGGTATTGGCATAAAAACAGACAAGAGTACCAATGAAACCGGATTGAAGACCCGAATATTAATCCACACACCTTCGAACACCTGATTTTTAACAAAGAAGCAAAAAAATCAGTTGGAAAAAAGAAAGCACATTTAACAAATGGTGCTGGCATAACTGGATATTAACATGTAGAAGAATGCAACTAGATCCTTATCTATCACCATGTTCAAAACTTAAGTCCAAAGGAATCAAAGACCTCAACATAAAGGCAACTGCACTGAACCTCATAGATGAAAAAGTGAAAAGTTCACTTGAATACATTGGTACAGGAGACCACTTCCTAAATATAACCCCAGCAGCACAGACACTAAGAGCAACAGTGAATAAATGGGATCTCCTAAAATGGAGAAGCTTCTGTGAAGCATAGGACACAGTCAAAGACAAAATGGTTGCCTACAAAATGGGAGAAGATTTTTACCAACCCCATATCTGACAGAGGTCTGATCTCCAAAATATACAAAGAACTCAAGAAACATGACGTCAAAATAGAAAACAATCTAATAAAAAATGGGGTACAGATCTAAATAGAGAACTCTCAACAGAGGAATCTAGAATGGCTAAAAGACACGTAAGGAAAAGGTCAACATCCTTAGTCATCAGAGAAATGCAAATCAAAACAACTCTGAGATTCCATCTTACACCTGTCAGAATGGCCAAGATCAAAAACACCGATGACAACTTACGCTGGAGAGGTTGTGGGGAAAAGGGAACACTCCTGCATTGCTGGTGGGAGTGCAAACTTGTACAGTTGCTTTGGAAATGAGTATAACAATTTCTCAGAAAATTAGGAAACAATCTTCCTCAAGACCCAGCAGTACCACTTTTGGATATATACTGAAAGGATGCTCAATCATACCACAAAGACATGTTCTCAACTATGTTTATAGCTGCACTATTTCATATAGGCAGAACCTGGAAACAACCTAATTCAACCGAAGAATGCATAAAGAAAATTTGGTACATTTACACAATGGAATGCTATACAGCGGTAGAAAATAATGACATCTTGAAATTTGCAGGCAAATGGATGGATCTAGAAAAAAACATGTTGATTGAGGTAACCCAGACACAGAAAGACAAATATAATATGTACTCCCTCATATATAGCTTTTAGACATAAAGCCAAGAAAAACCAGCCTATAATCCACAACCCCAGAGAACCTAGACAACAGAGAAGACCCTAAGAGAGACATACATGGATCTAATCTACATGGGAAATAGAAAAAGACAAGATCTTCTGAGTAAATTGGGAGCATGGGGATCATAGGAGAGGGTTCAATGGGAGGGGAAAGCAAGAAAGGGAGGGGAGTGAAGAAAAATGTATAGCGCAATAAAGACAATAAAAGAGAAAAAAAACAAACAACAAAAAATGAAAAAAAAAATGTCCTGAGTCTGGGTATTATTTCTCACTCTTGTTTTAAACAGTGTAAGTATGAAACTCTAAGGACACAGTAAATGTGAGTGTGCACAAACAAAAAGTTATGGCAGCTTCATAGTTAACAGTTTAGTTTGTGCTCAGTGTGTTTTATTCCTTGGTGAATGTGTTTTTATATCTCATCTGTAGCTCTTTCCCGGAGGTGTAAGCTTGCCCTGTTCTCTAGTTGGCTGTGTTATGGAGAATATTGTTAATCTTGAATGAAAATGATACAAGAAACATTTGATGCTCTTAGGTCACCCTCCCTTCAGGGTTTGTTGCTTTACCTTTCCCTGTCCGGCAGTCTATCCGAAACTGTGAACAACCCCTTCATCGGACCAGCACAGATTCTTCCTACCTTTGCCTTGCTATTGCTTCTTCTTTAGTGTGCTGCTGTAATTGGATAGCCATGGACCTTTCTTCTTTTAAGTGTTTACAATAGAGGATGACAGGCATAGCTATACAACAGAAAACACCCTGGAATGCTTATTTAAGAATGAAAATGTCCAACCTCCTTTCTATTTTCTATTCACCTGGTAGATCTGAGTCAGGGCCTATGGATCTGCATTTTAACACTGACAATTTTAAAATAAGATCTTTCTTTGAAAATTACATAGGTTTTATAAATACTGTTATTATAAACAGGACTGGGAGAGAGTCTGTTGATTGAAAGCTCAGGTGTTGGGGGTGTTCTAAGAATTTCCGACCCTTGAGCGATAACGCTTTGAGTTTCTTTTCTCTTCATAATCAGCTGTGGTGGTTCTGAGTCTATAACATATGTTGGGGATTTGCTTGTGCTCATGTGCCAGTGACTTGCTACTACAGAACAAATCAACTAGTATCTATCACAGAACAAATCAGCTGGTAACGATGAGCTATCAATACAGCAAGAGTTGTAAGCAGTATCAGGATTTTTTTCTTTTTTTTTTTTTGGCCATTAACCAAAATAGATTGTCTAGGTTGTTGTGACCTCATCTGCGAAGTGACCCAGTAGTGTTTCCAGATAGTTCACAATACAGTTCTGCACACTCAGGACACTTAAGTCCCAGTGCTACATGCTAAACGCTGGATACACACTTGCCCTTTACAGACAACACCATCATTCCCATTCCTTGGCCAGTAAGTCCAGTCCATGAATCTTGAGGTTTTGTGTATCTTATTGGATAGTTTGGCAGAGTTTTTCCCTGGGAAGATCACTGACATGGATCTTGTTGTGCCCATCTCCTGGGAATCTACTCCTCATTTCACACATCTTTTTCTGCAAAGATGCTTAGCGGCTCTGTGCTCTGATGTGGATCCTTGGGAACTGGTGACCTATTTCTAGGTAACTGGAAACTGACTGTCTTTGTCTTCTCCCTACAAGGAACAAATTAAGAGGGGGGGGAAAAAGAAGACATTTTAGTGAACCTTAATATGTATCATTTTCTGTTTTTCCAGTCATAGAATACTGTCCACAGAGCTAAAAGTTCATTTTAACGTATCATAATACTTACTTTCTTAGTTGCCTAGTAATAATGTAAAAATGCTTATTGGAACTGGCTGTTTAATTAAGCCCTGTGTAGAGTGTTGATAAAAATGTAAAGACATCAGTTGGATATCACGCTGTTTTAGACAGAGTCTCACAACTCCATAGTTTAAATATGTCAGTCATATTTAACTATGAAAGAACATATTAAACACAGATCAGTCTACTTCTTTTGACTCTGAGATCACAAAATGTCGGTTGTGTGTTAATCCCAAAGGGACAAGGGAGAAGAGTTGCAGTTGGTGTCATTTGAGGGACTAGATCCTTCCACTTGTCTCTCTTCTCCTTTTATCCCTATAGTTTTATACAGGTTTCTGACCTTCCCCAGGAGAAACTGCTCTTAAGACTCAGTCTAAAGAGCAGGGTTTGAAATGATTGCTCTTCCTTCACTGCTGTCCTCGTTTGTGGTAGATAAGGGTGTAGCTGCACAAAATGGCATTTCACGGCCTGCATCTCAGAACACATCTGCACCTTCCCCTGGGAAGAAGGTGGACCAGGGTTTCCATGTGTTAGGATCAATAAAATAGAAACAACCGCTGCCAGTTAATGACCCACTCGTTCAACTATTTCCCTGTGCTCCACAAACACTGTGAGGTAACTGCTATAATGACTCCCATTGCACCAAAGAATAGATTGTGGCAAATGACACTTTAATAACTCTTTCCAAGAACATGCTATTTGAAAGCGATGAGGCTAGGATTTTAGCCATCTCATTCCAACGGCTGCCCTTCCTAACCTCACTGATGTGGAAAAGTACAGATTACTTTTATTGGAATAGATCTATTTTTTCCAGTCAACAAATTTTAGCAAAATATTATTACAATTATTTAATGTTTGTGTTGATGTCTGAGTGCACACACACACACACACACACACACACACACACACACACACATATATATATATATGCATGTGTGTGCCGTGGGACACATGTGGAAGTCAGAGTACAACTTGTGGGACTCTGTACCCTCTTTCAGCCTTGTGGGTTCTGGGGATGGAACTTGGATCATCAAGTTTGGCAGTAAGTACCTTTACCCTTTGAGATAAGTCTCTGGACCTCCAATCAGTAAAGTCGATAAAACAGCATCTTTATTTTTGCTTTCCATTGTCTACCTGGGCCCATTTCCTTAATTTTTTTAACATCCTGAAATTATTTGTCCTTGAAACCCAAGAAGAAAAAAATGGGTTTCTATGTCAAAGTCAAAGTCAAATGTAAACCTTAACTTTGGTTTCGGAAAGCTTGGGTTCTTAGACACGTTGGTAGAAGCACTGTTCTGAAAAAGGAATACTTTCACAGTATAATAATGGAAAATATCACAAGCAAATTAGGCTTAATGTCTGATATGATTCAAAAATCCAGCTGCAGAAAAATTGGTCCTCTATCTTTGTAAAATTCTGAAAGTTGCTAGGAGGTAAGTGAACTTTCTAAATCAGAAGAATAATGACATGCCATCTTACTAGTTAATTCCCAAGTACATAAGAGACAGAATGAAAGAGGACTATAATAAAAGATATTAATTCCGATTAAGTGATTCTCTGTCAATAGCATATTTTTGTGCCAATCCAGATGTTGATTTTAAGCCAACATGGACTTTTCTTCTTTTAATGCATCCCCACATTTGGCTCAATATTTCAAATTTAACTAACTTCTAAATTCTGGATTCTGTTCTACAGAGTTTATTAGCTGGCAGCTTCAAAGCTGAAAACCATTTTGGTTCAGAAAGACAATACTTTGTAAACATTGGCTAGTTCCCCAAACTGTCATAAAAAAAAACAATAGAAATTGAAATGGGAAACCTAATAGTACTGTAATTCTCAATCCTATGGGTTCTCTTAAGTTCAAAAATTAAAGATTCTAACAGTCACTATACAATTTCAAAATATATAGATGCAAGATAGCCATCAAAATCTAAAGAGTAGCTATTTGGTAATAAGATAATGAAGAATTTTCCTTTTGTATACTCCAAAGTATAAAATATACTTTGCACATTATAAACATATTTTATTTAGAAATTTTGCAAGTATATTTCATAATGCACAAGTTGTATCCTTTTACCTTTTTTATGCAGTGAACAACAGTCAACCAGTTTTGAAAAAGCACCGAATGATAAATGTATGTATATATCCGTATGTTTGTATACACTACATATGAGTATATGCTATAAGTTTATTTGCATCATTAAAAGAAAATAGGTCATCTCTATCTTTCCTTCTTCCTCTTCCCCGAAGATACATGGTCACAGGAACTCAACTGTTGAGTGTGTACTTCCTGTTTCTATATCCTATGTCTGACTTGTCATGGCCACAGGAACTCAACTGTTAAGTGTGTACTTCCTGTTTCTATACCTTATGTCTAGCTAGTTAACAGACTCTCCTATCTCCAACTGTGAAATGCATCTAGAAACCACATCTACTGTGACGATTTTTGGCCCCAAAATAATCACCCTTTGCTTTATAGCGTTCAGTCTGCTCTTCTTATGTTTGTTGTTCTCGTCAGCCTTTTCACAATAGGGCTTCCTACATAACCACTTAAAAATAAAAAGAACAGATTAAACAAGAGAGTCTTTGGCCATGCTAAGCTTCTTCCTTGTGGCTTGCTCACCTGGTTACCTCTCCTTTAATACACCAGTTTTGATCTCCCTAACTGGAGCTTTTACATTGAGCTATTCTCAACACCTGGGGAGTTCTCTCTTAGATACTTTGGGTTCATTCCCTTTCTCCCTTCTCTGGTTTTGTCTACAGTATCAAGCGTTTTAACAGTGGTCATTTTTTTTTATAAACCTTCACTTCTTTTCATTGCCTTATTTTCCTTTGTAGTTGTTAACATAATATATACTTTATGTATTTTATTCGTTGATTAAGGAACACACCCCAAAGGTATTTTTGACGGTTGCTCCCTGCTGTGCAGCAGGGCCCAGAATCCTGCCCTGAAGGTGATACCCCAGGATATATTTGTTGAGTGACGGGTGGGTGTGTAGTAAGAGTAAAGAACCATAGGCAGAAAGGGCCAAAACCAACATTGGCCCTTTATCCCTCATGATGACATTTATCCCTAAGGAGGATGGGGGAGACACAAAAAAAACCTTACCTGTGCTAGACTCTTATAGATAAATACATGGGCGTTTATAAAATCGCTGAGAATCTGTATCTTTAAAAATTTCAAGACAATTTTCAAAACTAGGCTTCCAATAATTAAGGGGACAAGACAGTATTGCATAGCATTTCCCCAAAGACCTTCCATGATGGATCCTGTTGGCTCTCCATCCCCACATTTTCCCATTCCTGCAGTTTTCCCCCAAGTTGTGGTATCTCCATGTTTGTGTCTTTTGTAGTTCTATGGGGTATAACTTCCCCCTTTTCTTTAACTAAATGCAACCATCTTTATGACTTATGGTAACTCTTGTTTCTCTAGTGGAACTTTGTACAAGTGACACACAATTTTCGTTCTGTCTTTTGAAATCAAAGTGCCTTGGCCTCTGCATCCCACACCCAGTGGGAAGTCTCTGTTCTTTGCAATACTTAGAAGAATTCGTGCAGGCCTGTGGTTATTTCTTGATTTGATTTCCTGCCACCAGTAAATGATGACTCATGTATTCTTTCAGCAATACAATCCCGTCCCCCTTCTCCACTGTGATAAGCCAGTCATGAAACCCGCACTCCCTTTTCTTTATTTTCCTCCTTGACTCATACAAGACAGATGTATGGAGACCTTGCCAGAGTCAGAACTTTACTGGGGGCAGGACGGAGGAGTGGGGGGAACAGTCATGCTTCTGCATGGCAGGCTTTGTAGTAGACATTCTTGCTGTAAGGAGATCCTTGACCCTATCCCAAGCCTATCTGTCAATTGTTTCAGCTTCCTCTACTTTTCAGGCTAGCTTCTATTATTTACTTTTTGTAGTTAAGATTCAAATAAATGACAACTTCAGGGAGAAAGAGACATTTTGGTTCGCAGTTATTAGAGGGTTCAAGTCCATAGGTTCTTGTCAAGCGTTGATGGGCAGATCGTCTTTACTGTGAGTTAAAGGGAAATTCCGCTCCCTCAAATTCTAGGGCCTATACCCCTCTACCAAAAGAGCTATTTCCTTATCACTGTCAGAAGGGACAAATGGCTACCTGTGCCTATTAGCATACCAAAGTACATGCTGGCCTCCAGGCTTTCTTAGTACCACAAGTACCTGTGGTTCCACCTTGCCCCTATCCTAAATTTATCCCGCTCATAGATTTATTCCCTTATACTATGTCAGCTCTGCACCCTCTTTTTTTTTTTATCTTTTTTCCTTGGTTCTTTCTCTTTTGCCCCTCTCTCTTGGTCATCTCTTTGTCTTTCTCTCCCGCTTCTATCTCTTTCCTTATGGGCCCGTCTAGTCTGCTGGCCATGTTCAGTCTAATACTTTCTCCCCCTGCTCTGGATTCTCCCAGATATCTCCGGCTGTACCCTCCCTCATATCTACAATAAAACCTTTCCGTCAACCATTCCTTGGAGTGGTTGTGCCCTCAGTTTACACACTAACATGGGTAGAGCATCTTGGGGGCAGGGGTGCTTGATAAGGGACAGCTGTTCACATTACAGCAGGCAGACCAAAGAGATCTTAGAGGACGAGACTAGGAACTTACCCCAGTGACTCAGGTCCTCCAGCTAGGTTCTGTCTTTTAGTTTCCACAACCTCCCTCAATAGTGCCACAATCTAGAATACCCAGTGTACAGCAAGTAGGACAGTCGGGAACATTTCATATTGGGATCAGGCTATTCCTTAAATACCATCTAGTGCATTTGGAAAACATTTTCCATTTGAGTTTTATACCTTTGGGACTATCCCTAAACAGTTTATCCCTAGCCCCTTGAAGACATTTGCCTTCATGACAAACTCTCTCTCTGAAAGGAACTGTGTGCTTAGCTCCTAAAGCAGCTATTCTTCACCCCAAGCCATCCTATTGAGTGCTCAGTTTGCCTGTGTGTCTTCTTCACCATCTAATGGCTTAATTGTGCTAAGTCTTGTGTTAGTACGTGGTTCAGAGTATGATTAATGCTTGAAGAAGGAATAAAGTCTAAGTTTTCTGCTTATTGCCAAACATCTGTTAGAAGGTGCCGTCGGACTTCATTAAAATTTGTTCTTTTGATTCCCTAGACGGACATCAATGGGATGGAAATCGTTTGTACTCTGGTTTTGCTTCCCCCAATGGGTACATCCTGACTTGTCTAGTAGGATGCTTGATGAGTCCTCAGTCGTGCCTATAAATTAACCAGGGACACAGTGAGCATTACCTGCAAACAAAGCTGTGATCAGAAGAAGCTCTCTGGCTGGAGCTACTGCTGCTGTAAGCATCTGCGGCCAGCGTCTTTTCTCCGTTGTCTTGATTTCTGGTGGAAGAACGTGATGCTCCAATGATGTTCGGAAGCCTGCTTCTAGCTTTCCAGGGGTCATCCGCTGCACAGGAGTGAACTCCTGGAGAAACAGAGTAGCGTCGGACGATCATGACATTGCCTGTACAGGAAACACAAAATTCAAGCTGTGAAACATTCTTCCCTTAAAGATGCTCACAATCGAAAAGTGATGTTGACCATACCTAGTTGATGTTAAAAATAAGATACCTATTTGCTGATTTGTGTTACAAGTGTTAGTTGATTATAGCCACACACTGGACACTTTTTCAAGAGATGGGGTAGTGAACATCATGAAAGTTTTGCCGGCATAAAGTTCACAGTGTGTAGTTTATGTTGAGAACATGCCATAAGCAGGCAATGCGGGATGTAGTGCAGATGTTGGCAGATTTTAGGACGAGAAAGCTGTTGAAAGCAAAGGATAAAGACACAAGAAAAATGAGATCATTTAATTGTGTGGTCAGGGAAAACCCAAGAGCATCGAATTAGTTCATAGCTGATTATTGTAGATTTTTATGGTTAACTATGGTTGTGAGGAGCTCAAAGGCTCAGAGGCTCCAGAAATGTTAATTGTTCTAATTTGATCATTGCACATAATATATAAACATATATTGATATGTCCTGCTATACCCCATAAATATGTACAATTATTATGTGTTAATAAAGCTGAAAATGTGTTTCCTGAAATATAATTAGCATTTACTAATTATACTGACAGTATTAAGCGTTATATCTGTAAAAACGTATAAAATTCATCATAGTATACTCCATAAGTGTATATAATTAAATAGTAAGTAGAAATTTAAATATAAAATAAACAGAGATTTGAATATAAACAGATTATAAAACAAGTCCTTAAAATTAGAATATCATGGAGCATAACTAGATTGTGGTTCTTGAAGGTTTCTTCACTCTAGACTCCAGAAAAATGGGTTCATCCACTGTTCTTGGACACCTTGATAGTCACAGTAATTCAGCTGGTTGATCCTAACTGGCCTATAGTTGCCTGACTTGACTTTATGTGGTCACCATGAGACAGCTCACTGAGAGATAAGAATAAGACAATATGGAAGAAATCAGAAGGGCTTTATACCGTCAAGTGAGTGTTTCTTCCTGATGGCAGGTGGATGGACTTAGTTCCCAAGGGCTTAAAGTTTAGTTTCTGTCCATCAACATCTTCCAATACATTTCTTCCATGAAGGAAACCAGATCTTCCTTGTTTATGCTAAAACTGAGAATCTTGATTCAAAGAACTCTGTTTTAGGGAGTCTTGATTTCTCTGAGTCCCTCTTAGCTCTGTGGCTTGAGGCTGCTCATTTGACCTTTGCTTAGACGTCAGCTGTCACTTATGAGGGCAGCATGGACCTTGTGGGTTGATTTTCATTTTTCAAGGTCCTTTCTACTTGTCGAATCTTTATGTTGCTTGCTATAACTTTGTTATTGGCTAGCACGGAAATGTAAAGGGAAGCCATGTAACGTGTTTATGTTTCGTGAATGCCAGAACTACAGTAATTTATTTAAATTTACCACCTGTCATTGCAGGAAAAGGACAGAAAGGGTTGTGACATTGCAAAAAGTGGAGACTGACCTGGCTTTGCACAGTTTACAAGATCAGAAGATGTGGTTTTATAGATGAGTTTTGGGCAGATATGTGCAAATTTATCTGAAGAGATTAACTGTAAATGCCATTCAGAAGTTACCTTTGCATCTTTCCAACGACTGTAGTGTACGCCATATGTAACTATGTATAACCAGTTTTGGAAATTGAAACGTTAAAGTTTCTGTTTAAGAGAATTAGGAAGCTATTTCTCCATCCTGAGTCCTAGGAAACTGGACAGGGAAAATTATGCTGATGATAGCAAAGTTGAATTTATTTTATTTGGGTCCTGCATTTAACGTAGAACTGATTACCAAATAAATTCTTAGCTCATCTCCCCGAGTCACAAATTATCCTCTTCTTTCTTATCCACACAAGGGAAGACGTGGAACTGATTACCAAATAAATTCTTTGTTCATCTCCCCGAGTCACAAATTATCCTCTTCTTTCTTATCCACACAAGGGAAGAAATATTCACACAGCATCACAGGACCATTAGTCCAGTTTCAAAGATCACTGCCAAATGCAATTTACTTGCCAGTAAAGGATATGAGCAGATTGAAAAGAATCAGAGCCCTGCAGTGCTGGGAGTTCCCTGAGATGTTTCTTTTATCTTCCCCATTGCCAATTATAACACTCACAACAGCCACGAGGTGAGGTTGCACAGAGCAGGAAGGTCCAGGGGGCATTCTCGGAAAGTGCTGTTAGATTTTTACATCCATCAAAACCCATGCAATGTGCTGATGTTTCTACAAACATCTGTAGCCTCATTATGTGATATACATAGTTCATCAGCCAACAGGTATACCCCAGAACTGTAGCTCCGGTCTTGGCCTCAGGCAAAAAAAGAAGAAGCTAACTATGCTCTCGAAATGTCTCCTTTGATTTTCTCACGGTATCTATTATACATCTGGAAGAACTTGGGGTTTCAAGTGAGTTTTTGCAGGTCCTTCGAGTTAGTTCCTTTCCTGAAGAGAGGCATATACTTCTGTTTGATGGTATTTAGTTATTAGGGGGTAGTTTTGAAAGGTTCTGTTTTTAAATGTGTATTGGGGATGTCACTTTCTTAAATGTTCTATGTTTTATATTCTTATCTGTAAAATAAAGGAATTTTTATGGGGTGCACTCCAAGATTACTATGTAATAGATTTCTAGGGTTCAATTGCAAGTTTGAATTTCAAATAATGTTGCCAACGTATCATTAAAACTTCCAATAAAAACATGTATGCAAGTCAAGCAATAATATTTTCTTGGCAACTGTCACTGAAACATTCACACCGATCTTGCTTGTATTGTCTTATTCAGGTCTCACAGAGCCTATGAGATAAGGTCTGCCACTGTCCTTACAGTTCAGGTGAGGCGAGTGTACATGAGCAGATTCATAGAGCCAAGTATTTTTCTGTTGAAAGAAACCTTGGAACATATCTGTAACTGGGTAACTGATTTTTTGCACAATTTGTGTGTGTGTGTGTGTGTGTGTGTGTGCATGTGTGTGTTTGTGTATATGTGTGTATGTGTGCATTTACTCCTATGTGTGTACATGTACATATGGAGGCCAAAGAATGATCTTAGGTATTGTCCTTCATATGCTGCCAGCTTTTTCTTTTGTTCCTTTCATCTCTCCTCCCCTTCCCTGCCTTCCTATCTCTCTTCTCCCTCCTTCCTTCCCTCCCTCCTTCCTTCCTTCCCTCCCTCCCTCCCTCCCTCTTTCTTTCTTTCTTTCTTTCTTTCTTTCTTTCTTTCTTTCTTTCTTTCTTTCTTTCTCCCTCTCTCTTTTTCTTTCTGTCTGTGTTTCTTTCTTTCTGACAGTAATCTCTCCTGCCCGAACTCACCAAGTTAGCTCAGCTTGATGGACAACGAACCCCACAGTCCCCACCCCTCACGGTCTCTCCAGTGCTGATTTTACAGGGTGTTCCGCCACATGAGGCTTCCTTCCTTCCTTCCTTCCTTCCTTCCTTCCTTCCTTCCTTCCTTCCTTCCTTCCTTCCTTCCTTTCTTTCTTTCTTTCTCTCTTTCTTTCAGATTCTGGGGCTTAAATTCAGGTCCTCAGGCTTAGAAGGCAAACACTTCTCAACTGAACTGTCTCTCAAGCCCTGATACTTAAAAAATTTGTGTACTCACTTTTCAAAACAGTGAGTTTCATTATGAGACTCTAATAACTTCATATGTGTTGAATTCAATTTGTTCCATACCCTCACTTTTCCCCCGCACAGATACCATTCCTTTTTCTAAACAGCCTTTCTTCTGTTCTCATGTCACCTGAATTTTTAAAGGTCTAGACTCCATATATTATACAAACCACTTTGTATCTACTTTCCTGACTCTGGCTTATTTCACTTAAACTGATGATCTCTCGTTCCAGCCATTTCCTGAAAACGACAGAATTTTTTCATTTTTATTATACAAAAGTCAAATTGTTTCTATGGTAGATGATATGATGCTATTATTAAAAGACTGTATATATTTCACTGGAAAAGTTAGACCTGATAAAAACCTTTTAGCTGGGGAGCAGGATATAATCAGGGATTTGATGTGAGGGGACTGTTGTGTTAGCCTTCCTACGAAGGTCTGAACAACTGTCTATTCACTCCAGATAGGGACCGGGAACCAAAACCAAACCCCCCAAAACACAATCTCATCAAAGTCCATCTTGTGGAACCAAAGAGCTTACTGGGATTACATAGAGGAGCATGACTGACCGACGGCGGCCAGATGATTGAAAAGCCCACTTCAGCATGGGGGTTGACTCATGAAAGCGGCAACCAATAGCTGTTAGCATGACTAGTGGACAGCTTGACCGGTGGGGCAGTTCTCTTTTCATAACCCCAGCTGTCAACTGACACAAAGCTAGACATATGAGGGAAGAGAGATCTCAGGGAGTAAAGGCTTCCATCAGATTGGCTGTGAGCATTTTCTTGATTGTTGATTGATATGGAAGGCTGTGAGCCACAGCGGATAGTACCATCCCTAGACAGGTGGGCCTGCCCTGTGTAGGAGAGGTATCTGAGAAACCCAGGGGGAGCAAGTAGGTAAGCAGCATTTCTCCATATTCTCTTCTTTAATTCTTGCCTCCAGGTTCCTGTTTGAGTTCCTGTCCTGACTTCCCTTAAATGATAGACAGTAATATGGAAGTGTAAATAAACCCTTTCCTCTCCAAGTTGTTTTAGACAATGGATTTATCAAAGCAACAGAGCGCAAATTAAGACATTCCTCCTCTCCCGGAAGTCCTTACTGTTTATGTAACCTTGCAGAGAGAGGACTCTTGAGGCTCTCCTAAGTTTCATGAACTTCCTGAGACTTATGGCTTGTTTACTTCCTGAGTCTTAATGAACCTGGCATGAAATGCACCTAGTTGAAATTTTCTGATTATTAGTGGGTCTCCTTTTAGGAGGTTAGTAATTTCTATGACATTGCCGTACAGAAGATACCAAGATCAGCAATCTGAGATGATCTCCCCAACACTGAACAACGTTACAAGGCTGGGATTCCAACCCAGATATTGTGATGCTCAAACCCATGTTCTTCCCAGTTCAGTCACTTATTCTTGCAGAAGTATATAATGTAAAAGACAAATGTAATTTAAAATTATTTCTTTTACTTTTTAAGGTTATAATTGCATAATTTCTCCCTTACCCTTCCTCACTCCAACTCTTCTCATATGCCCCTCCTTACTAATATATGAAATTTATGGTCTCATTTTTCATTAATGGTTGTTATATTAATTTCATTAATTGTTGTTACAAATACATTGTACACACACATATTTCTTTTTTCCATTTTTTTTTTGTTTTTTGAGACAGTGTTTCTTTGTGCAGCTTTGGTGCCTGTCCTTGTGCCTCTTGTAGACCAGGCTGACCTTGAATTCATAGCTATCCACCTGCCTCTGCCTCACAAGTGCTGGGATTAAAGGGGTGCACCCCCACCACCCAGTTAAATATATATATTTCTTAATGCATAACTATAAACTTCTCAGTTTATATAGTGTCACTTGTATGCATGTGTTCAGGGCTGAGCATTTGGTGAAGAATATAATTCAAAGATAACCCACTAGACTTTCAAGCATATCATTACATTACTTTTTTTGTGCTTTGCTGGGACGATTAGAACAAGTTCTTAAGCTTTTTTTTCTGAAATGTATTTCAGCTAGTCCTCAAAATTGATAGTTAGGTTTCCACTGAAAGTTATATTTCTATGTTGAAGAAGTGTGATTCCAACTGTGTGTCTCGGTTTTACGAGTGTTCTACCACTTTCCATACTTAATAATATTCACATCCTGAGAGTACAAAGGGTAGTTCTTGGAAATATGCAGTACTTATCTCAGGATAAGGTGCTAAGATATGAAGATTCTAGTTGCTTTGTTATTTGGATGAGAAATATAGAAAAGAGACTGAAGGCAATACTATCTACCTTCAGAGTAAGTCAGTGGCTTTTGATGGTAAGCGAGGGAAGTATCTACCAGCCAGCATTTGGCAACTGTGGAAGACTTATTTATTGTGGCTGTTTGAGACAGATTCTCACTCAGCCTCACCTTGAACTCGCTCCTGTAGCCCTAGGCTAGCTGCAAACTCACGATTCTCCTGCTTCAGCATCTCACGTACTGGGGTTATTGACGGATGCCACTGTGCCCGGCTGGAGACACTTGATGGTTGTAACTGGGTTGGGTAGGTGGGTGCTACAGCAACTGGTTGTTAGGGAGCATGGAAATTCTGAGCATCTTCTAACATCCAGACTGACCTTGACAATGAAGAATTAGGTCAATACAGAAGGTCAACACTAACGGGAATTAGCAGCCCTGAAGCAAGGATGTATTACAAATACCCATATCTTTTCTACCTGTTTTCCAATAAGGGAGTCTAATATTATAGGTTCCTCTTTTATAGTTTTCTTAGGTCATCAGTAGACAGAGTTTCTCAGCTCCAGATAGGAATGTATTTGCAGCTCTGAAATGCTTTCCCTCGTCACTGGAAAGAGACATCTCTAATAAGATCACGCAGCAGATGTGACATGCTCCATTGTCAAACTCTTCCCAGCCTCTAATTGGTATTGCCTGGAACCTTTGATGGATGATATTAAGAGCTATGAGTAGTTAATTACGGATATTATTTTTGATTTGAATACGTTGTTGAAGGTGAGCCCTGACAACTGAAATGTAAGATGTGTTTCTTACTACTAATTCCAACATTTTAAGTAATTATGGAATTAAGCCTCTCCTGTGAAAAATGAGATATTTGACTTTTAATCTTGCATATTGAGGTGTTTAATATATACATATAATCTATCTATCTGTCATCTATCTATGTATGTATCTATGTATGTATCTGTCTATCTATCTGTCTATCTGTCTATCTATCTATCTATCTATCTATCTATCTATCTATCTATCTATCTATCACCTGTCTATCTACAGATTGAATTGTGTATAATGTGTCTCACAGTGTAGAAAGAGGAGAAGGGATAGTGCCTGTCATATGTTGCATACATCCGGGTACTACTAACCATTCTGCATGGTCGCCATCAGCACAGAGGTATGCACCACAGTACTTCCAGGTGGAGAAGATTCAAGAGGTCTAATATGGAGCCAGAGTCAAGTAACCAATTGGTTAACTGAGTAACCAATCATCGAGAATCACATATGTCTGATCCATAAGCTAACCCACTTAAAAAGCTATTCCATGGCTGTTCAGTGACTGATAAACGATCATGCCTATCAACATGCACCTTCATTGTCCTACATTTGCAGAATTGATATACTTAAACTCATGGTGGAAGAAAACTTCTGAATGTGACTGATGTTTTACACATCTGTTCTTAGCTTTCCTGGTACACTCAGAGTCATCTTATTGTTATGGAAATATAGGACCTGGAGAACCTAAAGGGAATTTTGACTAGGGATTCAAAGTTCATCTACTAGCAGGAGGAGGCTGAAACCCATCACTGCAAGTGCCAAACGATGAATTTGTTGTAGCAACCCAACAAATCAGTCATTTGGGAGATATTTGAAAACATAAGCATAGCCCAGAAGAGCCACACATGTTCGGTACCTTGTTCCTGCACAGCCGCTGGAGAATCAGTGGGAACACTATGAGGAAGGGCCCCTGGCGCTTGCTGGTACTCTGCTTCTTCCCTTTCATCTCCGGATTCCTTTTCTGAGCCAGAAGCCGTCTGACTAACTGAAGTCAGCTTCACACGGAGGGCATGATTCTCTTCCTCTAGTCTGTTGATTTCTGCCCTCATTTCTTGGATAACCTGCATGAGGTGGATGCTAGCTTCCATGGCCTCTTCCCACAGACTGACTTTTTCTCATGAGCCAGATGCATAATCTACTCAGTGGGAGAGGGTCATCCTGCCCGTAAACAATATATGCCACTTGAACAATGGATCTCACGCACCCCCCGTGCCATCTTTCATCACCAGGGTAGACTGTCCAGGGAGGTAAAGGATCTTCATGACTTATTTATCCAGGGTTTTGTTTTCCAGAGCACTACTTTTCTATCTTTCATTTCATATCAATCAACAGACATAGAATGGTGTTTGTGTCTGAGAGAAGGGAATATTTCAAAAATTTCCAGTAAAGGGCAGAGTTTCTTGTTACCATCATTAATTTACCATCATGATTGCCATTTAGTCTTTCCTGTTGCCACATCCAGGATCAAATAGTCACATGATCACCAACTGCTGCAAGTATATCAAAACCGACACATAAATAATTCTTTGCTTTGTAAACTGTGTTGTAGTTCTGTGTTTGGGAGCAAATTACTAATTTTGATACCTGTTGATTAAGAAAAGCTTCTGCTAGCCACAAGGTGACAGAGGAACTAACTATAGGAATTTTGTTGAAATGTGTTACTGATAATTGTGCATAGATTGCTCAAGATAGGCAGGTTTCTGTCCTCACAGATACATTTTTGCTGTTATTGGCTTTTAGGATGTTTTGTTGGCAGAGGCTTTCCAGGGAGATTTTGGAACGTGAGATGAACATGAGATTCATCACGTGAGATGTTCTAGGGTGAACATTAGTCTTGAATGAGAAAGACATAAAGTGCCATAGCTTTCATTACCTATTTCCTCAAGAGGTTTCTTTGTTGGGAATGAAAAGTACAATCTAAAACAGCACATTCTCCAGTGTCAATATTTGGAAAATCAATGCATGTTTCAACATAAATGTGTTTCTCAACTGGGTGAGATTGATTAGAAAACTGTTTTCTTCTTTTTCCTCTGTCTGTTGACACTTCAAGTCCATCCTAATAGACATCTGTTGACTGACCCTATGCTACAGAGAGGGATGAACAAACCAAGTTTTATTGCTCTTTTTACCAAACAAGTTTGCTTTTTTTTTTTAAGATTTATTTCTTTATTATGTATACAGCATTCTGCCTGCATGTATGCCTGCACACCAAAAGAGGGCACCAGATTTCATCATAGATGGTTGTGAGCCACCATGTGGTTGCTGGGGATTGAACTCAGGACCTCTGGAAGACCAGCCAGGGCTCATAACCTCTGAGCCATCTCTCCAAGCCCACAAGTTTGCTTTTTAATACTATTTATTTGTTTATTACCAGTACTGGGGATTGAACCCAGGACCTTGTTCATGGTTGGGAAGCACTCTACTAACTAGATACAATTCCAGGCAACAACTTCCTTTTATATGTTCAAATTTTAGGATATATTTATTCGATACTTAGTCTATGAAAATAGGTAGGCTGTTATGATGTGTTATTTCTATTTTAATGTGAATGAATTTTAACGAACACTTGGGTATGAGGCTCTCTAGAGACCACACAAGTGGGTAACAGAAGTAAAGGCTGTGAGAGGAGATGGGATTGTAATGGTGGTTTAGCTTAACCACCACCGAATGTTCAGATCTGTTTCACAGTTTGTAATGGATCCCATTTTTTGAGTACTTCTATTTTAAGAGTATACTCTTTTTTTTTTCCTCTAGAGTTTGTTACCTGAAATTTTGGTGTGGAAGCTAGATCTCACTAGTATAGTTTGGACTCAGACTTTCTATGCAGCTGAAGGTGACCTTGAACTGCTGACCTCCCTGCCTCTACATACAGGGATTACAGCACCACACTTGCCTTTAAGAGTGCTAGGGATCAAACTCATGCTAAGCAAACTCTTTAGCAACTGAGCTACAGATCTAGCTGCCTCTAGCATTTAACTACCCTCTATATGCTTGTTTTCAGACGTTCTTTTTGAAAATAGTTGGCAACACATCTAACCTTTGTTTTTATGAAATTCTTGATCTAGCACAGTAATTCTCAAACTGTGGGTTGCGACCCTTTGGCCGGGGGGGGGGATCAAACGACCCTTTCACAGGGGTTGTCTAAGACCATCAGAAAGCAATCATCATTGCAATTCATAATAGTAGCAAAATTACAGTTATGAAGTAGCAACAAATATAATTTTATGGTTGGCGGTCAGCACAACATGAGGAACTGTATTAAAGGATCACAGCATTGGGAAGGCTGAGAACCAGTGCTCTAGCAAGTTTCAATGACTCTCTATTCTCTAGAAGCAACATTGCCTCTCTCCTCAGTTGTTTGCTGTCTAATGTGGTTTCAGGGGTTTTGAGTGCAACATAGACACTCTTTTTTATGTACTGTATTGATATTTGTAGTGATATTTCACTACAACTGTATTGTAGAGATACTCCATTTGTATTTTAGTAGATAAAGCTTGCCTGAACATCAGAGAGTAAAACAGCCACACTGGTCAGCCTTACAGACCAGACAGTGGTGACTCACACCTTTAATCCAATAGTCAAACTAGTTGCCACAGAAACCTGACTGTGGTGGGGCATGCCTTTAATCCCATCACTAGAGAGGAATATAAGCCTGGAGGAGACAGCTCTCAGACAGTCTTATTATGAGGATTCCTGGTGTCAGAATCACCACTTTGGACTGAGGTAGAGGTAAGAGCCAGTGGCTGGCTGTTTTTCTTTTCTGGCCTTCAGGTTGAACCCCTATATCTGTCTCTGGGTTTTTATTAGTCACGCTACTCACTATATGTCAATAGGCCTCTTGAACTAGGCCATCCAGCTGTAGAGATATCCTTCTGAAGGTGTCTATCACAGCACCTGTATTGTATTACAGAAAACAATATTCTAGAAAATATTCTACACAAGTGGGTAGTAAAATCATTCTTAAAATTATGTTTAGTATTGAAAGTATATTTCACTCTTGCAGTTGTTTTCAGCAACAGCATAGGACACAAAATAATGTGTAACTGTTGTAAATTAGAGCATTAGAGTTATAGACAACTTGATTATATCTCTAGAAACAAGAGAAAATGAACCCAAAATTTTATTTTGCCACAGAATAAATACTTTAAAAGTCAGTAGTTTTCTTAAGTACTACCAAAATTATGTAGAAATAAAACAATTGGAAGGTATTCCAGTGACAAGAATTCTTCATATGTGAAATCCACAAGGGTTTTTTTCATAGAGTTTGCTGTTTGTGTAATGAAGAAAATGATAGCATTTTACAGAGGCATACAAAAGACAATAAGAAAATAAAACCTATTCCTGGCAAGAAGACTGCAGATTTTAAATAATTTATATGTCTTATGAAAACTCAACTAAAATTCCAATGGTACTTGGAAATTGACAAAATCGTTGTAAGGGTCATCTGGAGACAATCACTGTGCATCGTCTGATAGTGAGGGCTTATTTCCCATGTCTTATCTACTTAAGATTGTCAACATAGCACACGACTATGATGAGGATAGAGCAATATTTATGAGTTCACAGTCACGGAAAAGAAAAAAACAGTTCTGAGAAAAAACTCAAGAGAAGAAATGTGGAGAAAGTCCAGAATTCTGAGTAATTTGGGATATTAAAGTAATTAAGTACTTATTTTCGGAGGGGCCTCAGAAGTTAGTAAAAATTTTGGAAAATAAAATAAACCTCAACAGACTTGGTCAATATAATTTTTTTAATGAATAGTTTAGCAATAAATATCAAGCATCTAAAGAAGTTCTTAATAGTTGTTGGGAGATGACTCAGTCAGTAAAGTACATACTGTGGAAACATGAAGATGTATGTTCACAACACACATGTATGAATAGGACATGCACATAAATATACACATAAGTGTAAACTATTAAATTCCATTAATTTTTTTGGATGTACTACAAATCAATAGCCAAACCTTGGAAATAACCTAAATGTTCAAACAATGATAATGAATAATTCAAATGTAACTATACAACAAAACAATATTCTGGACCTCAAAATGCTGAATGAAAAAATGTAGTGTACCCAGTAATATATAGAGAAAAACATAAACTTCGTACAAAAGATTGAAAGAAAATATCCAAAAGAAAAATCATCCTTATCTCTGTGTGCTATGACATTGTATGTTTTTCTGTATAGATGTATGGCACCTGTCTCATTTACTTTTTACCACAGTGATAGGACACCATTATCAAGGCACTTTGTAGAAGAAAGGATTCATTTGGGGCTCACAGTTTCAGAGGGTTAGAGTCCTTGACCATTGTGGTGGGGAATGTGGCAGCAGACAGACAAGCATGGTGCTGCAATAGTAGCTGAGAGCTTACATCATAACTCATCTGGCTATCTATCTCTCTATCTCTCTATCTCTATCTATCTATCTATCTATCTATCTATCTATCTATCTATCTATCTATCTATCTGAGAGATGAGTTGTGGGAGGAGTGTTAAATAGGAATTCTTGGGCTTCTGAAACTTCAAAACTGCTCCCCCAGTGACACACCTTTTCCAACAGAGTCTCCTAATCTTTCCACCAGCAGGGGATCAAGCATTTGAATACATGACTCTGTGGGAGTCCACTCTCATTTAAACCACCGCACTATCTAAGTTAAAAAAAAACTATACTTATGTGAAAGGTTTCTATGAGAAACACATTGGATAATGAAAATAAAAATGAAATAATAAAAAATTAATAAAATACATCAATGTTAGATTTTTCTTTAGGTTATTTGGATGGGTTTTGATAAAATCAAATGATGATTCCTTCCTAGGACTTGTGGGAGATGGAATTTCCTAATTTCTATACCAATGTAGTTTTATTTCCCAATAGTTGTTACAAGAATCTGTAAGTGATCACACAAATAAAAACCGGTTAGACTCTTTATATTGTTGTATGATCACTAGGATCTAATGATTGAGGGTGATCTATCTATTTTCTTTCTTTCTATCTATCTATCTATCTATCTATCTATCTATCTATCTATCTACCTATTTTTGGTTTTTGGGGACAGGGTTTCTCAGTAGCTATGGAGCCAGTCCCGGAACTTTCTCTGTAGACCAGACTGGCCTAGAACTCACAGAGATTCCCCTGCCACTGTCTTCCAAGTGCTGGGATTAAAGGCATTTGCCACCACTGCCTGTCAGAGGGTGATTTATTTTTAAGCATGTGGATATCTTATGCTATAGATGTCCAGGTCACTATCAGATACTTATACACTCAATCTTCTTGTCTACATCAGCCAGTGAGTCTCATACCCTCAGTCTCTAACATAAGTCAGTGCTATGAGGAGGGAATAGATGTTCAGCTCTTTTAGATACAAAGGCAAATTTTCAATGTGCACGTCCTCACATTGGGATGTCTGACTTTTCAGGAGAGAGAAAGATTTGGACACCATCAGTGTCTTTCTTCCACTTGTCTCAAATAAATTATCATAAAAATTTCTTTTTAGTGGACATTAATCATGCTTTGCAAAAACCTGGGAATAAGGCTGACTAGAACCTTCCGTGTGAGTCACTAACAAAAGACAAGCAAGGTCAGGAGAGAACACAGGGCTTTTGAGTGGATCATTACCACTCAGTCACATCTATTTCCATGCACAGATATCCAGTGGCCTTACCCTTGATGACACAGTCAGAAAAAGTCGCTTGCATGAAATCATGTCTTCCTTTTCAAGCAGTCACTTATCTTGGTGTCATAAAGCATTACTCAGTTCCTGAGATTTGCACACTGCGGATTCTGTGACCTTGAACTTGATGTACAGCTATTGTCCTTCTGATTTCCCTGGTAATCAGAAGCATCTGTTGTTGCAGTGAGTCCAGACTCAGGACCACATTTGACAGGTTGCCATGATGCTGTTGTTTAGACATATGAAGACTACACAGTGGCAGAGTGATCATGTGGAAAGGAAAATGGAAAGAACAAGCTTTTTGATGGACACAATGCTCACGACATGGTGATAAATCAGAGGAAGAGATGCTTAAGGTTGGCCTGGGTCCATTCACATGAAAGAGATTAACTATCTCCTGGGCAGTCAGATGTGAAATGGTATTGGTTTGTGGTATGGAAGGTCTTTCTGTCTATGTGTTGCTTTTATTGGTTAATGAATAAAGAAACTGGCTTGGCCTATAGCAAGGTAGAACTTAGTTAGGCAGGGAAAACTAAGCTGAATGCTGGGAGAAAGGAGGCGGAGTCAGGGAGAAGCCAGGGACAGACATGCTGAAACTTTGCTGGTCAGCCACTGCTGTGGGGCAATACACAGATTAATGGAGATGGCTTAAATTAATATGTAAGAGTTAGCCAATAAGAAGCTAGAGCTATTGGGCCAAGTAGTGATTTAAATAATAAAGTTTCTGTGTGATTATTTCGGGAGTCTAGGCATCTGGGAACAAACAGGTGACCCCTTGTAACAGGCTTGAGTGTCTTTTTGTACTTAAAGAGACGTCTTTGGACATAGGCATGGAAACTATCCATTGATAAATAGTTGTGACCTATGACAAGTTCTTATAAAGAATACGTATTTCAGTCCCCACTCTGAGACTGACACACGTGGAAAAAATGTTAAAGTGGTGAAATAGGAAAGTGAGGAGATCTGAGATCATAACTTAAAATATAAGCATTGGAAAAAGCATAAGTCAAAAGTCCATAGAAACAAGGTGAATAAAAAAATGGAAATGCTGCTGTACGCAACTCCTTAGCTCTTGCTATGCTTTGCAACGAAAGAATGAAATTCTGCTATTTTCAGCCCCACCTGTCCCCTTTTTGAATGAGGTCCCATGTAACCCAGGCTGGCTTGGAATCTACCATGTAACCAAGAATACCCTTGAGCTTCTGATTCTTCTACCTCCAAATCCTCAGTACTGACATCACAGGTTTATGGTACCACACACTGCTGTGCCTTGTCTATCAGCTTCTTCAAATTGAACCCAGGACCTTGTGCATGCTGGGCAAGCACTTTGTAAACCTGAGCCACACCCTCAGCCCCTCAAAAGCTGGGAATTCAGATTCTGGGAGACACCCACGTTTTAAATAACAGGCAACTTAATCACCTACCTGCAGGATGCTGCACAAAGCCTATAAAACAAGTTAATGGGGGACAGATTACAGTCTTCCAAGAAGTAGGCAACTTCATTTTCCCTATGAGAAATGTCATGAACTAAATGTTTATTCCTCTCCCACTGCCGAATTCATCTGTTGAAATCCTATCTACCCTTCTGATCATATTAGAGGTTGAGACTCTTGGGAGGTAAAAGATAAATATCTCCTATTAGTTGCATGCAGGAGAGTTGGGGACCCCTGGCAGTGTGTGTGCCTGTGCTTGTGTGTGTGTTACCTATGTCTGGAGACTATCATTCCAACATGCTGCATATTAACATTTTTAATAAATATTAAATTGTTCTATATTGGTCTCTTACTTCTTAACACTGATTTATTGTACCCAAAGGTATAAAATGAAACTGTAATGCTTCCAGAGATTTTTAAGTTATAAGAAATAGCAGCATTCCTGGGAGTAATATCACTGTTTTATGCTTGCATTAATCCAATGCAAAGCTTTTCAAATACGTTGTATTGTTTCGTCTACTGGTCATCTTTTTCAGTTAGGTGCTATTTTGCGTCATGATAGACAATGAATGAGTTTTACAACCTGATATCTCTGGGTTGAAATTTTCACGTGTGCCACTTCCAAGGTAGAAAGCTCTTATGAATTGACTGTCCTTAAATATATACGTGTTAAAACCTTAGCTTCTAGTATAGCTGTATCTTGTGGAAGTGGGGCCTTTAAGGAAGTGAATGAGGTCATAAGGGTGATGCCCTGATCTGAAAGGATTGGTGCCCATATTAGAAGTGGCTCCAGAGAGCACAGGCTTCCTTTATCTGTGCACAGAAAGAGGACAGGCCACATGAAGACATACCAAAAAAGGAGATCATCAACAGAACCCAAAACTTCCAACACCTCAATCGTGGCTTTACGGCTTCCAGACCTGTAAGAAACTCAGTGTCTGTTGAGCGAGAGCCCCTCTGTGGTATTTTCTTATTGAAAGGTGATGAGTTTTTAATATAATTTTAATTATAATAGAATTAAATCACTTTCCCCCTTCCTCCATCCAATCCTCTCTAGGTACTCTCCCCTGGAACCCTTCCATGCCTCTTCCCACTCTCAAGTTGATAGCTTCTTTCCTTTGATTACTAGTGTTCCCATCACATAACTATTTATGTTTTTAACAGAATGGCTCTGGACAATCATCTAGAGTTCCATGCTCCACAGTCTTTATTGTCGTTGTTGAAATTTAACTCTTATTTTTTACAGACCTGGCTATGTAATTTAAAATCTGAGACATGTCGTTACCATGGTGATAACAAGAATGAAGTTATTTGGTTCATTCCTTTCATTCAGTGCTCTGCTGGGCAGTGAGCTCTTCAAAGAGATTGTCACTGTCTAAAATCGCTCTCCTTGTCATACCTTGATTCCTCACCCTGGTTTATTTTTTCTTCCCGATGAAAGCCTATATAGCAGAAAATCGGTTCATTTGTTCATTATGTACCTCTTTTAGTAGAACATGCACACCATGATTGTGAGTTTGATCTGTCTTATCTTTTTTTAATTAATTAATTTATTTTTGGCTTTTTGAGACAGGGTTTCTCTGTATCTTTGGAGCCTATCCTGGAACTAGCTCTTGTAGACCAGGCTGGTCTCGAACTCACAGAGATCCGCCTGCCTCTACCTCCCGAGTGCTGGGATTAAAGGTGTATGCCATCCTGCCTGGCTGATCTGTCTTGTCTTATTGGAGCTATATATCTGAGGAAGGTAGCTGCCATGTAGTAAGTATACAGAGAATATTAGCTAACTAAATGGCTTTTGAGGGGATTAGTGGGATATAAACGAATAGACTCTTACAGATTATTTCATGTCAGGTCCTCAAATTATGGAAGCCATGATGAAGGGTGGGCGTTTAAACCTAAATTTTATTCATGCATTTTAAGCACCAATTACTTAATTCCTTTATAGCTGCTAATCACTAAATGAAACACATGTGCACTAGTGCAAGGACATAGGCACAATTAGAAGCTGGGTGAGGTTTAGATCATTTGAAGGTACCTAAATCGTCTGGAAACCTAATTACCTCTTTCCACTGACAGACATTAGAATGGAATCTGGAAGTCCCATCATGTTTTCAGAAGCAAATAACTCATACAGTTAGAGAAGAGAGAAGCCAAGAAACACTGTTTCATGCCATGGCAGTTTGAGGTAGTTCATTACTCTGCAGAAGGTGACTAGCAGAGGTACAACAGAGGTTAGATATCAAGAGAGGGAATTTCTCTGGGTTGAAGGATGACATAGCCTCCTGGGTCTTCAGCAGGAGAAATATCTTAAAGGGCTTTTATATGTGGATGCCTCTTAATGTGTTCATGGTCAGAACCTTAAGAGAAAATCCTAAAAGCTTCAGATGAAGAAGATATTTTAAGATACTGGATGCTTATAAGGAAAGAAACTATCACCCAAATCCTGAGATAAAGTAATTTTGAATTCGGAATCCTATATCTAGCCCAACACTCATTTATGTATGAGATGGTCATAAAAAGGGGATTTTCAGATTTTCTAATACTCTGGAAGATTAGCATTTATGATAGTTCTGCAAAAGATTGAGTTAAGGATATACTGCAACAGCTGAAACACTGAATTAGAAAAGAGTAAAATCTGAGTTGGAACAATTGACAAGCGAATAAACCAGTGATAAGTTGAACTATCATATTAATCTGTGGATGTAATATAAAAATATAATAACGACTTATCTGGAACACAAATCCCATAATTTATGACATTAAATATTGTAGGATGATGAAGTGTTAAGTGGCTTTGCTTGTTTTGGGAAAATGCAGATATGATTCATTCCATACACTTACAGAAAGATACAGATGCAGATAAATCTGATGAGCTTGTAAAGGTCAGCCCTGGGAAAACAGAACAGGATTCAGGTATTCTAAACTATAGAAAAAAAATAAAATGCACTCCATCACCAGTAAAATGCTGGAAGTTAGAAAATATAAGATATTCTCGGGTGAGTAGGTTAAATGTTGGTTAGAGTGGAAAGGCTTAAATCAGGAAAAGTTTTCAGGGCTTCAACCTTAGCCAAAGAGCTACAGACAAATGGTGAATGCTGAGAGCAGGAGAAACAGTCTTTGCAGGGAAGAGCTTCCCCGGGATCCACCGTTGGCTATCCAGTAACAAATGGGCATCCCTAAGATCATATACACTCAGGTAATGTCTAGACTGAGAAGGCTGTGTTTATGCTTTCAGAAATGTATGTGTGTGTGTGTGTGTGTGTGTGTGTGTGTGTGTGTGTGTGTGTGAAAGAGAGACCATGAATTTAAAAGAAGGAGGAACTTGGTTGTGTGGAAAGGGCTGGAGGGAAGAAAGGGGAGGGGAGAATGATGTAATTATATTATAATTTTTAAAAGTGAAAAAAATATTTAAAAAACCAGTCACAAAGACAATCTAACAACAGGAGGAAAGAAAGCAATGCTTCTGTTCTTGGGGTCCAGCACAGCAGGATGAACACAAATGCTTCTTTCTCTGCACTGTCCATCACAGCTACTCTAAAGAGAAGGACAAACAGTTCTAGAAAGACCATGAAGAGAAAATGGTGACAAAGCTTTGAAGCTAAAAATCATGTTAAAATTGATTCTCAGAACCCACATGTTAGCTCACAACCACTAATCCCAGAGGACCTCATTTCCTCTTCTGACCTCTGAGGACACCAGGCATGCGTGTAGTACACAGACATACATACAGGTAACATCCCCATACACAAAAAATGATAAATAATTAAGTTGAATGACAACCGACCTGGCAGTTCATAGGAAAGCTCACAGGGAAGCTGAGATGAAAACTTTGGATGGAATCCTTGAAACCATTCCTTTAATAACAGGGCCTGTGACCTAGGAGGCAGTCAATGGCTAAGGACATGCAGATATGGGATGGTCTGATATACGGTGTATGTTGTGTGGTGTTTTAGTCTTTTGGTTATTTAGTCTTTTGACGTTTTGGAGAGTCCACCACCAAGCTCCCAGATAAATAACACACAGAGGCTTATTTTTAGATATGAATACCTGACCTTTGCTTGGGTTGTTTCTTGCCAGCTTTTCTTAACTTAAAGTATTTTATTTATCTTTGACTAGGGGCCTTTTGTCTTTCTGTGCTCCTGAATACCTTTGTGTCTGACTGTGTGGCTGGGTGACTGGGTGGTTGGGTGCTTGGCCTCTGAAGTCCTTTTCTTTTTTTTTCTCGTACTAGGATCCCTGTTCTCTCTTATTTCTCTTCATATTTCTCCTCTTTGTCTACTTGCTCCACCTATTACTCCTGCCTTGTTATTGACCGTTCAGCTCTTTATTCAACCATCAGATGTTTTAGATAGGCATAGTAACACAGCTTTCCAGAGTTAAACAAACACAACAGAAACAAAAGCAACACATTCTAAAATAATATTTCCCAACAGGTACCCACATCTGTGTGGGGTCACCCAGCAATGCAACCCACCAATGAAGAGGCTTGTACTAGTTCTGCATTTGTCTCTTTCCCTGTTTCCAACTATCTCTGTCTTTCTCTCCCACAGAGAGGCATATAATTGCGCACACACCGAATTTAGCATGAGTTCATCATACCTGGCTTTGACTTTGCCTGGGTAAGAAATAATTAAAAAGAAAACGGGGAAATCTATTGTGAAAGACACAAGATGAAAACAGAACAAAAATACCTATAATGAGCATCAACCATCAAGGGAAAAGAAGACAAATACTTTTATTTGACTTGCCGGGAAGAATATATGAAGAACAGTAGAGTTTATTAAAGATAATAAAGAATGAGAATTTGGAGGTTGACAACAAGACAGCAGAAACGTATGGCTCTTGGTCTCTGAGCACAGTTAATATTACCGAGAGGAGAGATTTCTGCTCTCACTGCCAGGAAGTTGACCTGTCAGAATTACAAAGCTCCCGTGTCCCTAAGAGGAAATAAAGTTATTAAAAATGAATGACAAAGTTCAGGGATTAACATGACAATCTTTAAATGGAAATCTATACCTCAAATGAATATATTTAAAAGTATTTACTAATTTTACTGATTTTTCCTCCTTGCTTGACAGCTAAACTGTTCCAAGTTGTCCTTTCTTAAGAGCAATGAGTGTAACCATGAACTGGAATATGCACAGTGTCATCACACCCTACCTCAGTTAGGGTTTCGATGGCTGTGAAGAGACACCATGATCATAGTAACCTTTATCAAGAGAAACATTTAACAGGGTGGCTTAAAGTTTCAGAGGTTGGGCCATTATCATCATGGTGGGACACAGTGGTCTGCTGGTAGATGTGGTGCTGGAAACAGAGCTGAGAGTTCTACTTCTTGATTTGCAGGAAATAGGAAGTGAACTGAGACACTGGATGTGACTTGAGCATACTTGAGACTTCCGAATCCACCCCCACAGTGGCACACTTGCTCCAGCAAGGCCATACCTACTCCAACAAGGCCACTCATCCTAATAGAGCCTGTTACGGGCACCAGTTGCATTCAAATTACCACAACAGTCAAACAGATACTATAAGATCATAAAAAATTTAGATGGTGCCTAACATTAGGAGGAAACTCCCGAGAGAATGTTCTTTGGAGAGGATGGTTGTGGGTCAGCCATTCCAAAATGTCACAGTCCTCGTGAAGACTGTCCTTGCTATACTGTCAATGACCTTACAATCCACCCAAAGGTGATTGGCTTAAATGCTTTTGTTTTTTGTTTGTTAGAGCAGACAATAATTAGCTGGTAGGAAATGGGAGGAGAAGAAGGATTTAGGATATTTTTGCAGGTCATAAAGGGTAGAGTCAAGAAGGGATTCTGCCAGAGATAATGTTTTAGTAGTTTTCAACATCAAACTTCACAGTGATCTTTATGTTCTTTTTGCAAGGTGTCTGTTTGCGGAGCAACTTCACTGCTTGTACTAGGAAAACAGACTTTCTTTTCAAGAAATATTAGCCGTGACTGATTTTTAAGTGGTGAGACACGCTTAGATTTCTCTGAGGATGAACTACCTAATTGAGATTTCTGATTGAATCGCTGCTATGGCGCAGAATTCTCATCCCAAATAGAAGAGATGAACTATTACGCTTGGTTCTTTTATCGGTTTATACAAGCGGCTGCTCAAAATGAACTGTGCAATTTTGTCTGCTGTATTGTATTAGAACAAAGAAAGTTGTTCGTTTCCTAGGCTACTGGGGTGTGTTGAACAAAGCAATAGGGAATAGCAGTTTTCTCTGAATTCATTTTAAAAAAATAAAGAGCAGATACTTTTCTGGTAGAGAAAGAAATAAGAATGCCCACTCATTCAGTTCTTGAAAGGGATGGCTACTGTGCTTACAAGCAAGCCCTGGGTCTGCTTCTTCTGAAAGCGTGAATACACAAACGGTGGAAGGATTTGACTCCGGAGTTCAAGCTGATGCTGTCACTGGAATGAGGGTTCACACAGTTTGTCTGGGCTGGAGGTGTGTGGACAGTTTCTGCTCCCATCGTCTCTCTTGTGTGAAAAGCAACCAGATCACGGCAATGGATTCACAGGGGAGTGGAGCTGTCTGGCCTTGGGGCTGTTATATACACCGACGAGATGGCAGAGTTCTCATTTTGAAATACCCAGGACTACAACTTCGTGAAAAAAGTTGGTTTTGGTTCACTTCTGGTTTGGTTTTAATGAATTTTGTTCTAGTTTTGGTTTAGTCGGTGGGCTTTTCTATGAGATTTTGTTGATGATCATGGAGACATAGAAGTTAAAGTTAACTGAATATACAGACTCCACTGTCTTTGTGATGCAGTGAAATACCTTCCATAAATTAACACTTTATTCTTGCTTGCATTCAATGCTTAGTCTCTTGAAATATTTATAAATTAACCAAATGACCAAGATAGCTATTCATCTGCTAACTGAGGTTCAGGTCAACTCTGGATTTGAGCTCTGCCACTGAAGGAGAAAAACACCTCATTATTGTTTAGAGTCTTGGCCATCAACTGTGTGACTTGGTGGGGTGTTGGCCATATAGAAATAGTAATACAAAGATATTAAATTTAAAGAGTATCAGAAAAACTAAAGGATATCAACTGAGAAATAGTTAAAATAGTTATTTTTTTCTCTTTATTTTGAATTAAATAGCCAATTACTTTTGCCACTGGGCTTTTGAGAAGGCTCATGTGGCTAGAGCATAGCATCCTGGGGACAAATGGTATGGAGGCACAGAGGGATTCCTAGGCTCCTCCCATTGGTCTGGAAGACTGTGGCAAGGCTCTTCCCTCTATTCTCAGTCTGTGCGCAGCTGCTAGCGTGTTTTGATGGCAGGAAGAAGATCAGACTCTCATTTTAACTCCTCCTTTTCACAAACAGGGAAAGAAAACCCCTGAGCCCACTGACTAGCCCAGTCTTCTGGTGGAGCGATAAAGGGAGGTGCAGAGGACTTAGTGAATTCTGGATATTCTGTCTACATTCCTGGTGGGTTCTTGGCAGCTCAGCACTTGCTCTAGAGTAATAATTAATATGGGGTTCTGTTTATAAGTGTGAGACAGATTTATGATACTCATTTCTCATTAAAGGATCAATGTCCAGAAGAGATGTTGTGTTCTAGCGAGTGTATTGATCTTATTATAAAAGAAATGAGATGCCCATAAACTCCAGGAATAGGACACTCAGATATTCCTGAAGTTTTTAGCTTATGAAATTGGTGACATATTACCATAATTTAGAAAAATATTTAATAATTTTTTTCCTTGGGGGGAAAAATCACTGGTAAATATAACAAGTAGAGACTTTTCTGCTGAGATACTTTGGACATCATTAGAGAATTTTTTACTGGTATTTATCTCAGATAACAAATGACTATTTTCTCTGAGGGCAATGATGATTCCCATACATCTAGGCTCTTTGTATTTTCAGCAGAAGCATAGAATCAAGATCCAATGCCATATTTTGTAATCTTGCTTACTTTTTCAAATGTTGAGAGTGATTACATACAATATGGGCAAACAAGTAGTAATTATTCTTACTGACTGAATCACGGTCCTGTTTCTCCCGTCACTTGCTGTTGAGATGCAGTTTTGGCAATAACCCTTTGCACAGGATTCTCTGACTTTTTGTTTAGAAGCAAAAAATAAAATACAAATTATACATCTAACATGTGTCTAGTATGCCTTCCTCAACAAGCTCTCAGAAACACATAAAACTAATGGGCATAAAGTGTTATAGAGCAAAATCTAATGAAAGAGTATTAGGAAGACGTATTGCTTGTTTTTTTTTCTCTGTTCTATACTGTCCATGAGATGCTAGTGTAATATGTGGAGTTATTTTTTTGTCTTCTTTTTGGTCCCAGAATCTATCAACATCACTGAGAAGAGAAACAAAAGGAAAAGAAACCTCTATTAGAATGTATCACACGTGGAGACTGCTGGCCTTGGTGTTGATGAAACTGGAACAAACAGAGCTCTCCCGCATCCTTGCTAGGAACGTGAAATGAAACAATCAATTTGGATAAAGGTCTGACTGCTTTTATAAAACTAAGATAGATGCATAATCTGCCACTTGACCCAGTGATTTTGCTTGTAGGTCCGACATAGAGGAACAAAAAGACTTATAGCCAGTGTTAATTGCAGTTTTATCTATAATAACTCTGAACTGGAAACAAGCTGTGTGGTTATCAGCAAGACAAAGTACAGTATGTTCGTGCAGTGAACTAGTATAGCACCAAAAAGAATAAGCTACTGATTCGTGCAAGCGTTCTAATGAATGTCAGACATTTTATGCTGAATGAGAGAAGCGTGACAACAAAGATTCAGTAGAATTCTACTTACCCTATGTTCTACAATAGAAAGAAACTGATATGTGGATGCAGAGAGGAAGGCAGGAATTAAAGAATCATATCTGTAATCTCAAAATTCTGAAGGCTGTTGAAGCATGATAATTATAAAATTTGAGGCCATGCTGGGCAACAATATGAGACCTTATGTCAAAAGAAAAAAATAAGATGCAACCTTTTCCTTTTCAGTGCACAAATGGTGATCTGACTGCAAGGGGGCCAGCTCAGATATGTGTGTTCAACAGTACAGGGAGATTTCTACTATGCCTGCAGCTGTAAACAAGGTAAGGTAAAGAGGTTTGCCTTTGGGTGACTGTCCAGTTTTTTGTGTACCTGTTCTGGTTGTAGGTGTAGTACCTTTCTTTTCTGCTTGGTTGCTGTAGGTCAGGGCATCCCTGGTACAATCAGGAAGCAGCATTCGTCTAGTAAGGATGGAGGCACCTCTTTCACGTTTCCTGGATCCTAGGGTAGCTTCCTCTTCTTGGACAAGGTGAATAGGGTGTCATAGTTGTGGTAGGTTCTTCTCGGCCCCATGCCTACTTCTTATCTCAACAACAGGTGCTGATAGCCATGTGGCATACTTGCCAGTCCTAGAGTCTACAGAATCTATATATTAAATAACTTTTATTAAAGACCCTGGGGAACATAGTCCTAGGAAGGGAGAGTGTTCTCCTGGGCCCCAACATAGAAAATAGTCATAATAATAATGTTTTTTTTTTTTAAATCTCGCACCAGATGCCAAAAATACCTAAGTACCTCCTACCACTGTTTGATTTATGAATTCATCTACCAAGGTGGATGCCAGATGACTTTTCTCATTTGATAGATAAAACAACAAGAAAAGAGATGAAAGTAATGACTTTCAGAGTGTCACTACTGTGCTGGGGCCTGAGCCATGGATCTGCAGGTCCTCTGTTCTTGTCTGTCTACTGTTAGGGAACTTCCCAAGGCTCAGTGCGGTCATTTGTGTTTGTCAGAGCACTGAAAAGAGAATTTTGTACTCAAGGTTAGTTGCTTTTCAGATTCTAGGAGGAAAGTTGAGAAGAATCAGCATGTCATCCGTTTCTCTTGTCATGAGATATCTAGAAAGTCGATTATGACTGTCAGATTTTTTGACAACCCTGGGAAGGTGTTATATTAACTTTATTATGTATATTTTATTTTGGGGGTGATCGTAGTGTTATATATCTTGAAGTGGAGTGATGCACTGTAAAGAATCATCATTTGTCAAACTCATTGGCATACATGTAAGATTTTTACACTTCCCTTCATGTAGAATTTACTCCTCAAAACTATAAAGCAATGTTAAACTCTAATATGGCCAGGCTGAGGTTTCTTAAGGAGGAACCGTGCTGATGCCAGCAATTTCAGATTTGTTTTAAAAATTTTAATTATGTGGGTGCATATGAGTCTCTGAGTGGATACAAGCGTGTGAATGCAGCTGGCCATGAGGGTTTCCTGGGTACTGGAGTAACAGGTGGCTGTGAAGTGCTTGGCACAGGTACTAGAACCAAATTCAGGTCCCCTGTGAAAACAGTGTGTACTCTGAACCACTGATTCATCTCTCCAACCCCAATTTAGACATATTAAAAAGTGAGTGGGTGACAGGTTGTTGTAAGAATGTACAAATTTATAGAAGTGTGATAAAACAGCAGATACAGAAAATATTTATAATTGAATATATGCTGAAGCATATGGGTGGTTCACTCTTTGGTTATTTTAACTATTGTTGGTGTGTGTGTCTCTCTGTGTGTAGGTATAACATTCCTGTAAGAGAGTATGGGCACTCATGTGTCGCGTGTGTGTGAAGGTTATAGGACACCTCTTTTGAGACAGGGTCTCTTTGTTGTTTGCTATTGTGCTGCACACTCCAGGTTAGATGTGCCTCAAACTTCGGAGGACTCTCTGTCTCTCCTTTCATTGTAGGAGTGCTGAGATTTCAGATGCTACCCTGTTGTGGAATATTAGTTAAATGTGTGTTGCATTTGTTTATGCTGTGGAACATTTATTTAATAATGCAAAGATGAATTGCATTCTTTTATGTTGTATTTGTCTAACTCTGTGAAGGTGTGTTACTTTGCCTATATAAAATGCCTAATTGGTCTAATAAGTGCTGAAAGGTCAATAGCAAGGCAGGAGAAGGGATAGGTGGAGCTGGCAGGCAGGGAGAATAAATAGGAGAAGAAATTGGGAAGAGAGGATAAGGAGCAAAAGAAGAGAAGGAGAGGAGGATGCCAGGGACCAACCACCCAGCTACACAGCAAGCCACAGAGTAAGAAGGAAGGAAAGGTATATAGAAAGCTAAAAGCTCGGAGGCAAAAGGTAGATGGGATAACTTAAGAAAAGCTGGTTAGAAATAAGCCAAGCTAAGGCCAGGTATTTATAAGAAAGAGTAAGTCTCTATGTGACTTATTTGGGAGCTGGGTAGCTGGCCCGCAAATAGTCAAAAGAGAAAAGACTTAAAAGAAATAAAGAAAGAAAAACAACTGTACACTTAAGCTTTTGTCCTGCTGGGTCTGGCAGCTGTTCAGTCCCCCCCCAAAACACATAGAGGCTTATATCATTAGTAAGCTGTTTGTCCTAGTAGTTCAGGCTTATTATTAACTAGCTCTTGCAGCTTAAATTAACCTACAGTTCTTAACTTTGTTTAGCCATGGGACTTAGTACATTTTCTCAGTGAGGCATTCTCATCTTGCTTCCTTGGTGTCTGGCTGGTGACTGACTCTCTGTCTTTTCTCTTCCCAGAATTCTCCTAGTCTGGTTGTCACACCTGTATTTCCTGCCTGTTTCCTGGCCAATCAGCATTTTATTAAACCAATATGAGTGACAAATCTTTACAGTGTACAAGAGCATTATCCCACAGCAAACAACAATTACTACACTACCCTTTCTGAGTTTATATGAGCTGTAGGGATTTGAATTCAGGCCTTTGTACTTCTATGGTAAGAATATTACCCATTGAGCAATGTCCCTTGCCTCAAAGTATTCCTGAATATCAAATTCTATTTAATTATTATTTTTTTTTACTAAATGCACTGGGAATCCCATTAAATCTATTTCACCCTTTTCAACATTGTATATCAACTTGATCTTTTCCTCCTCAGAATTACATTCCAAAATAGAACAAATACCATAATGTTTGACCCTATACCTTTTTAGAATTGTGTAGGTAGTGTTTATCTTTTTGACTAAAAAGTAAACTTCACGAAGGCAAATTCTGATTGCATTGCTTTACATTCTTCATTCACAAACTCCCTCTTCATTATTCTCAACCTTTGCCAAAGTGTTTATTTCAGGATAATGTCTATCAGCACAGCTAAGCTTCGAGACACAGATAGCAACCGTAGCTTTGTCATGCTCAGTGGAGTCTGTACTTTGTAATTCAATGATGGCCTAGCCTAGAGTACTACACTCATCTGCTTCCTGGATGGATTCCAGTTTCCATTTCATAGTCCTGCATGCTTGCTATTTATATCTCAATAGTATGCACAGAGTAGTGAGGCCATGAGACATTGATAGAGCAGAGCCAAATGAAATTTCTCTAATAAAGTAAACTCAGATTTATTGAGGCACATTTGGTAAATTCATGGGAAGGCTCTCCCTTTGACATTCTTCAGAGACACCATGGCAGTGTGGAGAGCTGATGAGATAAAGGGATGTCTATACTTGCAGCACACAGACATCATTACCCAGAGACAACAATAGTCCTGTAATTACAAAACCATCACGGCGTGGTTTGCATTAGGACTCCCTTCCTAGCTAGTGACACTCTGATTTTGCCTTTCCTTAATGATTGATTACTCTGTGGAGACAGAATTGGGACAATATGAGCTGCTCATTCCAGGAGCAATCTCTGGGACTTATGAGCAGGAGTAAATAATCTATAGCAAAGAGATAATTAAAATTATCCAAGAGCTAGATTGTGAAACTCAAAAGACAAGAATGGGTGAACTATCACACAATATGTTTTCTGCCTTTTCCATACTGGACTTACATTGATAATAGCACGTAGAGTTCATATTTAAAAACATTTATTTCCTGTACCAACTGCTCATGCAACCCAGGCTGCAGCCAAACTCACCATGCAGCTGAGGTTAATGGCCTTGATCCTCCTACCTCCATTTCCTCAGTGCTGGGGTTACAGGAGTGCACCACCACATCTGGTTTATATGGTGCTGGGGATTAAACCCAGGGTTCCCTGCAAGGTAGGTAAGCGCTCTGTTCCCAGAACTAAACCTCCAGCCCCAGCCCTTATTTTTTTAAGCACTTGATTTTTCTCTGGAACAAGTCTAAAACATGCAAAATTTTTGCTCTCATTTTAGGAGACAAAATTCTAATGCAAATCCTTTTTATTTCCAGCTCCAAAGAGCTTCATTATTCCTCACATCAGGAGGGTTTTTCAGAGTCTAACTTTGTGAACTTGCTCAGGTCTACTCATGTGGATAAAAGGTCCTTCTTCCCCACAGGTACCCAAAGTGACTCATCAGTCTGCAAGAAAAACATCTGTCTTTTATTTCATTTTTGGATTCCACAGTTCCACAATTTGAAATGATTATATCAGGTTTCCCCAAACCTATCAGACTTGGCAAAAGAATCCCTTTATTAAAATTATTTTTTTTGTTATAACAAAAACCACATAAAATTGACCACCCTAATCATTTTAACTGTGTGGCTTATCACTGATAAATATGGTTATATTTTTGCAGAATGAACCTTTACAATTTTTTGATCTTGTTAAACAGAAATGGAGTATATAATATATGTGATATATAACTGACTTATTTTTATGAGGTACATAGAACAGTGAAACTCATAGTCACAGAAGGTAGACTAGTTTTTGCCAGGAGCTGAAGTACATGGGAAGTTATTCTTTAATGAATATAAAATTTATGCCTTACAAGACCTGAAAAAGTTTCCCAGCACCGATTGTAGAAGATGCTATCTTTTCCCTAATGTGTGTTTTGCTACCTCTGTTGAGAGTCAGAGGGCCATGGTTGATGACTCGCCTTCAGGATCCCTGTTAAAGTCCGCTGGCTTGTGTGAGAGTACTAGGCTGTTTTTCTTACTTGCTAACTGCAGCGTATTTTGAAACTACATATCCAGATCTGCTGGGATTGTCTTGTTACTTCAGGATTGCATTGGCCATTTGGGAATGTTTTGTACATCTACATGAATTTAGGATTTTTTTTTCTGTGAAGAAAACCATTGGGGTTTTCATAGTTTATTGAGTTGGCAGATTCACCATTTCCCCAAAGCTTATTCTGCTGATCCATGAACACCAGATAGCTTTCCATCTCCCAGTTCCTTCAGTTATTAAACATTTTAAAATTTTCATATTAGAGTCCTTCCACCTCTTCTGGCAGACTCATTCCTAGGTGTTTATTTATTTTTGGTATATATATGTAGTATTTATTGAGGTGACTGTGAAAGCTTTCTTGTTCTGTCTTTCTTCTCAGTGTGTTCATTGTTAGTATAAGTTACTGATATTTGTGTGTTGATTCTGTATCTTATTACTTTTCTGAAAGTGTTTATGAGATCTAAGAAACTTTTGCTAGAGTACTCAGGGAATAATGGGTATGGGGACTTATTGTCTGCACATGGAATAGTTTTATTTCTTACTTTTTATTTCTATTATTTTTATTTATCTTGTCTTGTTGCTGTAACTAAGACCTCCCAATTTACTCAGGATATACTGTCTTTTTCTACTTCCCATGTAGATTAGAGTAATTTAATTTTTAATATTTGAGAATTTCATAGCCAAACATAGTTGCTTTTTGCTTTTAATTTTTATTTATTTATTTTTAATTTCATTTCTCATTCCAACTACAACTTTTACTTCCTCCCTCTCTTCCCCCTGCCTCCCTCCATATCCCCATCCATTTCTCCCAACAGGTTAAGTGTTCCCATGAGAAGTCAACAAAGTCTGGCACATTAATTTGGGGGCAGGACTAAGCCCGGAATGGGTTCTGGCAGGCTAGCTCATGTCCCAGGGATTGATCCTGTTCCCACTGCCAGGGTCACCTCAAATAGTTCAATCTCCACCACTATCTCCCATACATGGCAGGGCCTAATTCGGTCCCATGGAGATTCCACATATGTCAGTCTAGAGTTCATGAGTTCCACAAGCTTGGTTCAGCTGTCTCTGTAGATTTCTCCATCACGATCTTGATATCCCTCTCTTCAATTGGATCCCCAGAGCTTGGTCTGTTGTTTGGTTGTGGATCTCTGAATTTGGTTGAAGGTTCTATGATGATGTTGGGGTATTCACCAATCTGATTACAGGGGAAGGCCACTTTGGGCACCCTCTCAAGTTGAACAATTTGTCCCCTTGGCACAATAATAGTAGTAGATTCTTCCGTATGGCCTATGACCTACTCAGTCATCAGCTTTTGGCCTAGTTAACAAACTGGTCATGAGTTTCATCTTGGAGTAGGCCTGAAATCGAAGCAAGAATGGTTGGTTACTCCCATAACATTTGTGCCACTATTGCACCCATGGGTATATGTTGTCAGCCCATTATTACTGTCCCTCACTGGCTCTAGAGCTGGGTAAGAACTCTACTAACCACTTGCACAGCACCTTTTAGTACTGTGAAGGCTAGACCATAGGAATGAAGCTTCCAGGCCAGGATCAGTTTGATTGCTACACATTGTACCAAACAAGTATGTGTTATCTTCTCTAGTAGGGTTTTATCATCAAGTAAACACTGCCTCTTATACCCTGCCTTTCTCTCCCACACTATGGTTAGCTCTTCTTTCTCCATTATTATCTTTTTCTCCTTATACCACCTACACTTTATACTTTCTTTGAAAGCGTCTGTCATGACCCCTTACTATTTTCCTATTTTATATGGATACTCCAAATTAAGCATGTGTATGTAAAGTCTCAAGACTAGCTTTCATGAAATGAGGGGGAACATATAGATCTTCTTCGGTAATTTCATACACCAATACAATGTATTTAGATCATATTTACCTCCTTCTTCACACTCCATCTTCTTCTGGACCTCTCATATCACCTTCCCAATTTCAGTTTTTGCCATTCCACCTCACCCTTGTCTTCATCATCTTCTTCTTTCCCATATTCAGTGATTGTTATTAATTGGTATATTGATGATGCAGTTGCCATCCCTTGAGTAACGATCATGGCCACATTTAGAGAACCATTAACTTGACATAATGATATCAGACCAAAGAATGCTTTTGGAATTCTACATGTATGTGCGTTGTTGCTTCATATGTGGCATATTGAAAACATCCACATCTCTGTTGTGTATAAGTATTCATTTCTCTTTCAAACATGTTAAGATTGGTTGGTGTCTGGGCTGTATGTACCTGGATTAGGTTAGGATTCCATTCTGCTCTATGTACCTTCCATCCTTACTAGGCCAGGGGCTACTGAAATGAAAGCATAGTCTTCTAATGATAAAAACAAAGTGTCAGAGATAAATTGTCACTGAGAAAGCCTATTTCATCTTTAACTCATGACACATGTACTAATATTCCATTATCCAAGGCAGAACCAATGGCTAGTACCAACATCAAAAGCACTCATGAAAGTGGAGATCAATTAATGAATATCTACTAAATGATAATGTAATACACGGCATCTGGAGAAAGTGCGTTTTTCCCATTGGTTTGTAAACTAGGAAACTATAATCTCGAATCTTCTGGAGATTGATTTTGCAGCCACGTAAAAAGAATCTGCATTGGAACAATGTCAATGACAGATAAATTCAGCCAAAAGACAGGGATAGATTCTTGGACATCTAGCTATACTAAAAAAGGCCCACAGTGAACTTCTTTGGATAGGTAAAGTAGTATTTCCATTTTCTCTATATTAGTTTTTACAAATCAAAGTCCTTAAATCCGTATTTATGACTAAATAGAAAGTTATTTTCAGTGTTTAGATGGATAAGTCAATAAAAGGTATATTTAATATGCTATATTGAAATGTTTATTTGACAATTGTTTTAGTATAGAGGTATTCTAGAAATTTGATTCCATGTTAGATTTAATTTAATACAATTTGTCTTAATTAAAGACTTTCAATATTCTGAAATAAAATATTTACTCAGTCATAATCTAAAAGATGAGATAAACGTCAAGTATCAGAGTGCCACAGGTGAGCAGAAAGAGACCTAAGGTGTTTAGGGGGTCTAGAAAGGTCAGCTGATTGGAAATTGCAGAAATATGTTAGTAAAGACACAGGAACAAGACTGACTTAAGTGAGATGAATTTGTATGTATCTTTCTATCCGGAACATAGGTCATCAAAACAGGCTTGGCACCCCATACTTACTCTCTGCTCTGCTCTTTGTTTTCTCTCTCTAGTTCTTCCCGTTCTCCTTTCCCACTGTATACAGAAGTCTTCCAGTGCATTGCAGCAGGACACGACCCAAGACATGAGTGTGGAGTTAAAGTAGATTCTACGTGACTCATGAAGCCCTTAGGAGTAGTTCTGCAGAGACTTGTACAAAGACTCCTGCTGAGTTCTGATTTTACTCTGAGTGGACTGGGTTACGAGAGGACAATAAACTTCAGTTTATGTATTCCAATGTGTTTGATTCATAGTTCACAGTGTACAGTGTGGTTGGGTTTGAGCCATCCATGTGTTATGTGTGAGTTCTTGCTCTCTTGGAACAGAGGTAGATGATATGAACAACCCAGTTTATAGGTTGAAGCATAATTAAAATGGAAAACAAATTTTCTGGCTCTTTAGTACCAATTGTCATGTCCATCCTCTGTATATGTGTGTGTGCATGTATGAACATATGTTGATCTTTTGAATAAGTTAGTAATTCAGCGTTTATTTTAGTTTCCCCCTATATGTTCTTAGGTACTTATCTTCTCCATTTAAATTTGGTTTTACATTAATTTTATAGCAATATGTGTACATAAATAACTACTTAGTTCTTTCTAGCATTGCTCCCTCCAAAACATTCTGAATTCCATTTTGAGCCAGGTGTTGGGTGTTGACTATTATAAATGATTGGTGAAGATGTTTATTCGGTAAGTGTCAGATTTCAGCCTTTGAAATACCTACCAGGCCAGGATTAGAGAACAGTCTTCTTGCTTTCACATAGCTTCTACACCTTTCAAATGAGATTAAATTTTCTATTTTTGTCACCAAGGAAGAACAAACGGACCCAACAGAGAAAGCAAACCCTGTTTCAAATGACATTTGACATCAAGAAACATCTTCATCTCAGTAACTGACCCATCTAGCTGGTTCTTAGAGAGCATGCGCTTGTGGATTCATTTTCCTTGCCAGCAATTGTTCTAGTTTCATTGCCATCTTTTATGAGATCTTGGCTTTATCCAGATAAAGCCAAGAAGTAGCATCCTTGGGAATACATGTAGATAACGGGCAATATTTGTGTATTTGAACAATGTATAATACAATGCCAGGCCAGAACCCTGAGAGAATGTTTCTGCCTTTATATTTCTCATAAGCCAGGACTCCCAGTAGCCATGAGGTGCTCAGCAGTGACCATGTAGGGAAACAGTATCAATTATATTTTCTCTAAATTTATTAAATATATACTTTACAATTATCCAAATAAGAATTATTAAAAACTATTTGAGGTCAAAATGCTCCATTTCTGACTTGAGATATATATATATATATATATATATATATATATATATATATATATATGTGTGTGTGTGTGTGTGTGTGTGTGTGTATATATATATATATATACATATATATATATATATATTTTACCATGTTGGTAATTACAGCTCATAGGTACCAGGCTTCTGCTTCTGCCAGTTCTTGAATTAAGAACCTTTTGGCCTTTGTTTAATCCCCTTAACCATTATTTTTTACCGTTTAATAGAAGATACAACTGAGGCTCAGGTTGGATCATTATCTAAGGTCACCATCAGTTATGGAGCTGGTCATCTGTGTCAGGGCCCGCTCCTTCAGAACCAGAGTCAACCCCATTCTCTTAGTCTGCTCTGATTGAATGCTTCCGTTAGAGAAATCGGAGGCATCCGTCAGTTTGAAGTTACCTTAAGAAGTCTAACGTAGTGGGATATTTGTACACTGTGTGAAGATAAAATGCTGTGGTTGGTTTACTAAAGAGCTGAATGGCCAATAGCTAGGCAAGGAGGTGTAGAAGGGACTTCCAACAGGGCACGGAAAAGTAGGGGATGAATCTAGGCATGACAGAGATGCAGAATGAGTCATACACACAAAATAGGAAAGAAAGGTAAAGCGCCACGAAGCAAAGCCTAGATTAATATAAATGGATAAAGTTATAAGAGCTAGCGGGATAAGCTTAAGCTAAGGTCTAGCTTCCAAAATCAATAATTAGTTTCTGTGTCATTATTTGGGGGCTGGCGATCCAAAGACAGTCTTCTGAGAAAGCTTGTCTTTTCCCTTTAGACTCATTTGTGAATTCTTTCATACATGCACTCAGCAAGCATTTGTTGACACTCTTGCCAATTCCAAGTCCTCTGCCAGCCTCTGGAACCCAAAAGCAAACACCGTGCAATCTCTGCCTCTAAAGACTTACATGCTTAGATTCAATTAATTTTCCGTCTTTCACAGATTTCTCTTTTCACTACCTTATGCTTTGCAATATCAGAAAGCGACAGTGGCCCGTTTCAGTCACTGGGAAATTGTCCATGTCACATTTCAATTGCATATTCTAATGTCAAGATACCTGAGTGCAGAAAATGTAAGACATTTATCCTGTCAAGAAAATCTTGCTTGTTAATTTAAGACTAATAGTTTAGGCTTCAGAGGACACGCCATCTACTAGAGAAAACAGGCGTCCCAAGCATCTGCTAATTCCATTAAAGAGATGGAACTGGGCTTCCACCTGCAACAGCCTTGTGTTCCTCAAGGAATGCTGGGAGGAGAACGAGCTGGGAGGAGAATGAGTTGGGCAGTTGTTTGTAATCCCAGCCAGGAGCTATTTCTGAGACCTGCAGAGGAGAGACCTGAATTGCACTTATAGTTCTCCCGGGCTCCTGCATTTTGTCAAAATTATTTTATTTTAAACCTTTTGCAGAGAGGACTAAAAGACCTGTACGTTTGGTCAGAGTGGCAAAACCAACAATGACTACAGCAGCATTAAAACCCATTGTTCACAGTTAAGTTTCAAATTTCAGCTGTTGTTCTATTAACAACTTGAGTTGAAAATCCAACTTTGAAATTTTTATTTTTATTATTTGAAAAGAAAATGTAGTTGCATCATTTCCCCTTCCTCTTTCTTCCCTCCAATCCATTGCATGTACCTCCTCTCCCCCATACTCTTTTTCAAATTTGTAGTCTCTTTGCTGTTCAACACACGCACACACACACACACACTCACAACTATATATATGAGTTCAGTCTGCTCATTTTGTACAATGTTACTTGTTTGTATATGATTTTAGATCTGACCACTTGGAACTGAGAGGCTCTTCTATTTTTCCTTAAGTATTCCTTAGTTTCTTGTTGTTCTTTGCCTAGAATTGCGACCCTTTTGAATTTCCCCTTTCTGGGACAACATATCTATTGTTTTTGTTTAGGCAATCATGTTGTTGAGATTTCATGGGTGGAGCTCCCTGATGTTTTGAGGAGACACAATCTCATTCTTCTCTTCTTGTTTCTCTGGCTCTTTAAAACCTTTCTGTTCCCTCTTTTTCGGTGTTCTCTGAGCCTCAGAGGCAGGAATGGTGCTGTGCATGCTTCAGTTGTGACCACCTGTTCTCTGCATTTTGATCAGCGGTCATTTCCTGTCATGGTTTTTGATTGCTGCAAAGATAAGGATTTGTTTCTTTGTTATGAGAGTTGAGAGCTATGCTTATCTATGAATTCAAGGATAAATACTTAAAATGCAGCTAGGAGTTTTGCAGACATTGTAGGTTCTCCTCCAGGATTCACGACCACACTATCTCCAGGTAGTTGGCTAGGTTTCCAATGTCAGGCATGATTTCCCTTCGGTTGAGTGAGCCTTGAGTTCCATTGGTTAGTTCTTGGTTACCACCAAGGTATGTGTGCCACTGTTGTACCCTTAAGGATATTGTGCCACCCTAGTCATTGTTTTAGTTCACAGGCATCGTATCTGGGTACTGGTACCATGACTGCCAGCTCTCACAGAGGAGACTTTCAGATTGGTCCAGCTTGGATCCTGTGAGCTCTTGTATCTGATATGTATGGTGTTTTCAGCAATATGAACTTATCTTTAATCTCTGGGAGGCAGCCAAAGGAAGCAGCAATAGTCAATAATGTTTTGGGAGTCTCTTGGATTATCCCCACCAACAACTCCAATGGAGGCTTTTCTCGCCTTGTATTATTACTTATTGTTTGAAAGTCTAGGGCTCTCGGTGGGCAGGGGAGAGCATTGCCAACCCGTGTAAGAAAATTCCATTTAAACTATAGATTATTGGCCTGGAGGGATGGCTCAGTTGTTAAAGGCTAGGCTCACAACCAAAAATATAAACTATATATTATTTGTGTGCACATAGATTTACATATATTCTGTGTAATTTTAGGTAAACAGAGAATAATACGAATCCTTATGACCTTTTCAGAGATCTTTACTGAGAAAGTCCTACTTTTAATGATGTTCATAGACATATAATAAAGCCAAATGGAAGCTGTTATCAGAGGAGTAAAATCATGTTGCCATGAGCTCCTCCAGAAACAAACAGACGCGCTGCTGTCTGAGAGATGTTGCTACAGATGGCACCTCTCTGGAGCAGGAACTGTTGGACGGATTTGCTGGACTACACTCATTTGTGCTTCTTGCATTTTCAGAACATCTTGTTCTATTCTTGCCAAATGTGTGATGTTAGGAAATCCCCGCTCTTGGGGTGTGGTACCCACCCATAGCCCCTTGGGATTCTGACTCATTCAAAGTAGAAATGATAGTAAGACAGAGGAGGAGAGAACTAAAAGGAAGCAAAGACAGCATATTTAGTCGTTCGAGTTAACTACAGACGTAGCAGACAATAGTTTAGAAAAGGCTGTGGCTATACATGGCCAACATTCCCGGCCCGACTTATAAGTAACCATGGGAGCTGAGGCTGAGCCCCCAGAAGGAAGATTGAAGATAATTGTTTTACCATCATCCGCAACTTTTAGGCTTAACGTTTTAATGTAAATGATTTCTGTTTTGGGAAAGACTCTGTTTATCTCTTCTAGATGTTAAAGTAAAAAGTAAAGGGCCTTACATTTTGCAAAGCTGTTAGCTGCCAGTTGCCAATCTGATACTAAAGGAATCCCTGTCCTTTTGTACGACTGTTCAGGAGGAAGAGACTGAGAACATGATGCCACTTCGTGGAACATGATGGGCTGGGTGAGAATGTTTCTGAGATGAGACACCAAATGATCTCTCCCACAGGCTGGGTTTGCTGCCTGGAAACATTCCCATGGGACCAGCCTGTGCTTTTAAGCTGACTTTCCATTTCCCCTCACCTTTGTTAAATAGTAAAACAAAATGAGGAAACAGCAAAAGAAACTAGAATTTAAGTAGATCTCCAGAATCTCCTACTATTCACTAGTTCTCAAAAAATTGATCACCTACCTTCCATATTTAATAAATATTACTAAACTGATTCGGTACAGTCAAATGGCCTGCAAATACCACTGCTTACTCATAACAAGGCAAAAGTCCCAGTCATCCTTTGAGTGATTAGCGTTGTATTGCATCTGATGGAATACAAGAAAAACTCTAAGTTTCAGAAGTCGGTATCTTTTATACCTTAGGAATCTAGTCAAGAAGCTATGTTCAAGCGAGGCAGTGAGATTGGAAACAGATTTCCTGGGGAGTTCTCCACATGAGTGCTATTTAAAACTTGTTTTTGAAATTTGTCCAATCATTCAAGCTTAAACCGTTTCTTTCTCCAAGTGAGTTTTGAGAATGTTTTGATCTTTCTCATTCCTATTACTGGAAGATCAGCCCTGTGTACTCAGGACAGGGCCTGTTGAGTCTCATGAACTATAATCTCTCCACCAGATTATTCTTTACCTAACCCAGCTCCTCTCACATGTGTTCTTTTGCAGGAAGATCTAAGCACAACAGAAACACACGCTTTCATGAGACTTTCTTTGCGGACGTTTCCAGCACCACTCGGAACATTTAGTCATCTCTGCTCTGAACTCGAATTTGCTTTTTTTGTCCAGCAGTCTTAACAGCTTTTTTCCATGTTCATAGGAAGATCAACCCTTGCCATGTTACACACTGGGCCGATGAACTCCCTGCTAGAGAAGGACAGGGTTTTCTCAGAGGACCATAGATCTTCTTGCTTTCCCACAGGGAATCCCAGGGTGTCGGTACAGAGGGTGGAGTCTTAGATATTAACATTGCCAGTTCTCATGCTCCCTTCCACACTGTCAAATGCTTAGAATAAGCAATGAGCTTTCCCTTGTCATCTTCTTCTTCTCCTCTTCTTTATTTGCTTTATTATTATTATTATTATTATTATTATTATTATTATTATTATTATTATTATTATTATTTGAGACACAGTTTCTCTACAAAGTCCTGGTTGTCCTGGAACTTACCCCACAGACCAGGCTGACATTGAACTCACTGAGATCTGCCTGCCTCTGCTTCCCAAGTGCTGGGATTAAAGGTGTGCACCACTGCCTGGCTCTTCCTCATGTTTTCAAGTTTCTTGTCTTACTTTCAGATACAGCTCTCGGTAATCATCAGACTTTGAATGCAAATGAAGACTCACCGTCCCTGATGCTGGTCGCCTCTGTAACAGTGTGACAGGACACGTGAATCCCTAGGACTGTTGGTTGCAATTTGTCACTTCACCACCGACAAATGACATGTTGACACCACCCTGAAAAGTCCTCACTTATTCTCCCTCTCTCTTTCTCTTTGTCTGGGCAAGGACTCAGATGAGAACCAACTGCAGCTATGATTATTTCTCACTCTCAGTCAGTCCTGGGAGCAAGCTCCCTTGGACTGAGGGACACAGATCGGGTAGGAGGACTTTGCTAGCCGTACAGCAGCTGACGGAATCGAGGGCCTCTGGCTGAAGGGTGGCTGTAGATGTGGTAATACAGCACTCAGAACAGCGATCTGATGTGTATGCAAGAGACTTAAATAGCTGGAGAAAAGGGAGAGGGATCTTTCTGTTGGGGGGGGGGGGAAATGAGATGTCCATAAGAGCTCAGAAAACAGGCTCTAGAAAGGATAGGCATAGGAAAGTGGTCAGGACATGAAAACAGGAGGAAGGAAAGGGGCTTGTTGAATGCTGTTGAATACTACTCGAATCTTGTAAAATGTACTTTATCATGTTCTGAACTAAGTATCCTGTTATCAGTATGTGTGGCATATCTTACATGGTTTTCACTGACGCAAGTACAGAGGCAGAGGACCCACTTGTAAACCTAGCGGATAATATTCTGGCTGAGGATCTTTTTATCACTTTTGCTCTTAGGTGTTTTTATTTTCTGATGATCATGGGAACATTAGGATATTTTTTTTTTTTGACTTTCCGGACTTTGACTAACATGAGATAATGAATCACCAGTCTGAAAATAAGGCGAAATCTTCATGCAGAACTGAAAGCCAGTTTGCTGGTGACATGTTCGCTACCTTTTTAGGACCATGTGCCATAGAGAGTCATCAGTCATTACACAGGAAATACACCTGCTATCCCATTGACACTGACTTTTCAGTGAGTGTGAATACAGAACAGGGAAGCACGCTGTGAGGTTTGGACAATGGATATTTGTTTCTAAGGTGACTGCTATCAAAATTGAAGAAGTGTGCTAATTTATTTATTTAATAAATAATTTATTTATTGGAATTGTTCACTATGAAGTGAGAAATAAAAGAGAAGTGGCCACATGGTGAGCTAATATGTGAATAAAGAGACAGAGCCAGGCCTAACATTAAGATATACTTAATCTGTACTAGGTGTCTAGGGCTCATTTTCAGGTTGTTTTTTTTTTTTTTTAATCCGCAGAACTGGGGGTTTCTACTAGTTTTTAAAAACTGAGTTTATTTTGAGGAATTGATTTAAGACTAATTTATATAAAGATGAACAAGAATACAAGTAAGATTCAGTGTCTTGGTAATTCAGAATCAGGTCATTGCTTTACGGTGCATCATCCTCTGCAAGGCTTTGGGGTAGCAAATTCGCAGGCAGCTCAGTGCATCCCTGTGCAGAGTGTAAGAATCACGTGGATCCAACACTGTACTCAAGCCCTTTCCGTGCTTCTCTCAGAAGGCTTAATGAGGCTCAGAAGCACGTTATCAAAAATAAACACACCTTGCTTCGCTTGGAAGCAGGTGCTGTGCTGTCTGCAACTGGACAGACATACAGACACAAAACATTTGTCTGCCATGAAGTCTGTTTAAACATATGAGTTCCAGTTAGGACATAAATAAGCGTGATCTAATTGATACTGGTGATTAATCCCTGGTGATGACTGAGGCAAGCCAGAAAGCAAACGTGAAAAGCTTAACTGTCTCATTTTAAATTCAATGTCTTGAGGGAAATAGGAATCCAGCATTGCCAAATGTCCTGATTTTTTTGACAGACTCCAGAAAGCTAGAGTTCTATCTATGTAAATGCGCCTGACATTGATGTGTTCATGTATAATTAAAAAATATTATGTGGAGATAAGACACGAATGTTGGGTTTCATCACTCTCCTGCATATTTGATGTAGATGAAGTAATGAAGGAAGGAAGGAGTAAGGAGACTGGGATGGTCCGGGGCCTGTTTCGATGCTGTTTGCAAAAGAGGTCTTCACTCTTTCTCAAGTATTTAAATTTCTTTTATAAACCATGTCAGGAGCAAAACACAGTAAAACCTTTTGCCATACTAATATTTGTGGTGCAAAGACAGGATGGCATGAGCCTAGGAGGAGAGGATCTACTGTGCCCATTTCCTGGGAAATCCTTGGAGGGCGCCTTCTCAGATCTGCTGGCCACCTGTTGCCAACAGTTTCTTTAGAGTAGGGTGGGTAGCTGGTTGGGAAGAGCGGGAGGACTCGGACCTCGTAGGCAAGGCCAAGGGTAGAACACATCAACAATACAATCTTCCTGGATTTCCTCAGCAGCAATAACTCAGGCGGTTTAACAGTTTAAGTGGAGAAAATTAAACATCAAGCGAACAGGAGCCAGAATGGTGCGGGATGTGACTTTTGGAGCCAGAGTTCAGCTCAACACTGGGCAGTTTTAAAGTCGTAGGCTGCATGGGAGGACAGAGAACTTAGATGTGACCTGAAAAGTCAGAGTTCTCACCCAAAATATCATCTTGTCTCTCCTGGGTTCATGATATCTGAAGCTTTCTTCCAACGCCTATCTTCTCTCCTTGCTCTCTTGTGCTGACTCTGGCTAAGAAGACTAGCGTAGCCAAAGGCCGACGGAGCCCAACTATGATCCCCTTCTTTGAACCTAAGACTCTGGAATAGCTATCAGAGGTGACTGGATGCTGCTATCCACTAGCTTGCCTTCTGCAGCGGGAGGCGGGCCCGTGGACTCCACTGCAGCTGAGGCTGGATGGGCATGAGGTAAGAGGCTACCGAGTAAAGTGTGTCAGCCAATACCAAACCTCACTGATGGTCATTCAGTTTTAGAGAGACACACTGGTGAGAGCAAGCATAGCGCTGCAACTGTAACCTGTCCTGAGTCTCTGGGACCTTAACTCTCAAGACTGCTTCTCTCCGACACTACATGCACTAGGAGGTTATGTGGGCTATGTGCATGTCTGGCTCTGTGTGGTTCCCTGGAGACCTGGCATGATTTTAGGTTCTTTCCTTTTTGATTAATTAAGTTTATTTATTTGTTTGTTTATATGGAGCTCTACATTTTTTCTCTGCTCTCCTCTCTGCCTCTCCCCTCCCCTTCAACCCTCTCCCGTGGTCCCCATGCTCCCAATTTACTCGGGAGATGATTTCAGGTTCCTTCTTTGCGTACTTTGAAGAGCTCTGTCTCAGGGAGAGGGTGAGGCACAACTGCCCACTGGATTTTCAGAGTCTAACTAAGTTGATTTTGATCAGCGGCTCATATTCCCCCTTTCAGTGGTTACAGCAAATCACACGTCTGTGCTAACTCCTCAAGAGGCAGCAAAGTACAGCCCTACCACAAGTTTATGGGGTACAGGAATAGAAGATGTGTGGATGGCCACCACAGTCATCAATATTTGGGTTCATATTTCCATCGAATCATTCTAATAGCCCATATTTAGAAATCTTCGATGGGTCTAATTCATCTTTAGAGGATCCTCCAAGCCGAGGCTTGGGTCCCTCTTTTGGTAAAGCATTAAAAGAATAGAGTTCGGATGGTTTGATAGTCATCCAATAAACCAGTTCCAGAAGTAACTTGACCACTTCTCCCATGCTCATGCTGGTCCTTCCCTTGTTAAATAGCTGGAGGTGACCTTAAACTTGCCATCCTCCCATCTTTACCTCCTGCATGTTGGGATAGCAGATGTTACTGCCGTATCTGGTTTGTGCAATGCTGAGGCTTGAACCCAGGTTTCTTGGGCAGGCCAGGCAAGCACTCTCCCACCCCAACCTTCAAAAGAAAATCAAGCGCAAAGTAACTGTAATTTTATTTATATTAACAACAGCAAAATACTTTTATAATTTCACATACCATTGCCTTTAAAAGCACATATATTACAAATAAAGGAACTTCACAAACTTTAAAGATTAGTATTTATCAACACTTTTTTTACACATACACAAATATTTTAATATAACATTATCTGAAACGTTACTCATATAATTTTAGTACCTTCGTAAGTATCAACTAAAAACATTCTTCTGAAATTCGATAAAAACCATATATTTTACAAATTTCTATTTACATGTGAAATATGCTTAAATGTTACAAAACATTCACTTTGACCTTGAAAATATGTGTGCTAGGACCTGGGATTGAACAAATTATACCCAAGAGCAAACTCAGTTTGCTTTTAAGCTGCACGTTCATTGGAATCGCAGGATAAATGTTCAGTGTGGTTTGATCAATACCACTCAGAGGAAACAAAGGGATCCCAGGAAATGTGCAAATTCAGAGGCCGACAAAATTCTCAAGCTAGCGAGGCAAACAAAAATATTAACACTGTAAAAACATCAAATAAATTAAATCTATCTTTTTTTTTTTCTTCCCCGAGATTAGCTGCAAAAGTTCAGAGAGTTCTCCGAGAGGTGCGTCGGATCCCCCAGGGCTCCTCTCAGACTTCAGCACTGGGTGAGATAGAGACCACAGGCACAGCCGGGGTCACCTTGCTAGTTGCACGCGTGTAGGGTCACTCCACTCCGCGCTTTGCTGGGTCGTCCCTGCCCATAATCTTAAAGCAAGACAGATACAACATATGCATACAAAATGAAGAGAGATCAATTTTCATATCCTCAAACACAGAATCAAAACCCTGAACAGTGACTCATTCCCAATGGGGTGTTAGTAAGTTTGGAAACTACCCTAGTCAAAGTAGTTCTGAGGGATATTTTCTTCGAAGCCCATATGCCGGTTGCCATGGGAATGCTGAAAGCAGCTTCACTATATTCCTTGACTGTCAGATATGAATTTATAAACGTTTAAGTGGCTACAAATGTATTTGAGCAATTCCAGCGTCTCATTCTAGCTTAAAAATTTGTAATTTATATTGCTAACATTTACCCTAAAGGGGAAGAATTCAAACGTTTGCATTAATGGGAGTATAATTAAATCAATATGACCCATCTGAAAATGATATCAATATATCTAAATAATATGGTGTTCAGCTCTATCACGATGATCCTATGCAGACAGCAACCCACAGCCCCACAGAAACTGCAGATGTCGCCTTTGAAGTTCATCTTTGTACAAAAGAGATTTGATGAGTGTTTTGAATTTCTAGTTGTGATTTCTTCACTAACCCCACACACTGTCCCGCTGTGCTGATTTATATGTGTGTGATATTAGCTTCTCCTCTCATCCAGGAGCTTGGTGCCACAGAGCACTCAGCATGGGAGGGCCACGGGCGTGCAGCACACCCTCCTGAGGGCCAGCGTTATGAGACTCTGCGCACATAATTTGGTTCTTTATGCATTTAGCGTGTGTCTGAGTCTCTAACAGCAAGATTGCGCTCACAACTCGCTTTCTTGGCATCGGAGCAGAATGGCTCTGGTCCCAGCGCTGTGTTTTAAGTTGGATACTCATGACCACAGCTGACATCACTCTGCCTCCATTCTCGCTCAGTGGAAACCCACTCCAAAAGAGCATCTTATATTTATTCTTCATTTGCATGCTGTGTGAATTCTACTGGCCCCAGCCAAAGAAAGTTTTTTCTGGTTTTGGTTTTTTGGCTGTTTATGAAACAGTGTGAAATTCTGGCTGCCGATTAAAGAAATGGTTGCCTGTCACTACCAGGTCAAATTACTCGTTTCCCACATCTCCACTGTACACGCCAGCTTTACTCCATCTTGGGTTCTGTTTCCTCTCTTTCTTTTTGGAAAATGCGTAGGTACATGTATGTGCACGTGTGCACACATGACACAGTGTGCATGTGAAAGCCAGAAGGCAGCCATGGAAGTCAGTTCTCTTTCTACCATTTGGGCCCCAGTGGCAGACTTGGGGGCGACACCTCACCTAGTGAGCCATCTCACTGGTCTCTACCTATTTTCTTTTTGAGGAAGAGCTCACATATCTTACACTGGTCTGAAGCTCACTATGTAGAGCTGATAATGATCCTGAACTACTCCTCTCAGTTGAGATTACAGGTGTGTGTTATGTACATGGCCCTTTTTTCTCTTATATTGAGGGTTTTCCCTTAATGACATGTTCTTTTTCTTTTCTTTTTTTTTTTTGCTAAGACTTTTCTTGGCCCTATGGGGGTGCATATGGTGTAATTAATTTTGTGTTTCTATTTCTACATCAGTTGATTCTCATTGTTTCTGATTTTCAAAGCTCAGCTGGTTAAGTGCTCTCACCATTTAATATCTGTGTACCTGCTTTTGGAGGATACATGTTCGCACTTGGACAAAGGAAGATAGTCCCTCGTCTTGTCACCTGTGTGACCAGGCCCCGTTGTAAGCTAAGGCCAGCAGAAAGGTCACCTTTCCTCCCAAGAGATCTATTTCTTTTACTGACTAATGAGCAGTGAGACCCATCAGATTTTACTCTTCGATCAGTTTCCAGGAAGCAGAGAGACAATGTTTACTTCTTTTGTTACAGGTTTCCTTTACAAAAAAAAAAATTTTTCTCTCCTCTTCACCAACTGGTCTTTGTATTTTTGTTTTATATTTTCAAGTATCCTGAGAATCCTTCAGTTCTGTATATCGAAACACAAAGGAGCTCATATATATTTAGAAGGTAAAGGAGCATGTTTTTTTTTTCTTTCAAAGCCAAGCTGTTATTATTATATGTCTCAGAGTGGCAGTGAGGACTTAGAGAAGCTGAGCCACAAAAGCTGACAGGGTGAAGGACTGGTGAGGAGGGGGGTGGCGGACACAAGGCTGCAGGACAGGAGAGACGTACGGCGAGAAGAACATACCACTTTTGCTCACAGTACTGAGGGAAATGCTAGACACAGAGGAGCAGAAGCTGTAGAGACACGGACCTCGACAGAGCTGCCGGAAAAAAAAAGAGAGAGAAACATTTCTGCCGGACGTTTCAAGGCCAGGCGTGATTTACAGGGAGAGGAAAGTATGGCTTCACCGTGGTTCCCAGCTTTGACATGCATTCTCTTCATTTTAATCCCACATTTAGCAATGCCTGTCCTACATGCTCAAGGCCCCTCTGGAGTGTTTAACTACAATCACCAGTCAGAAATCTCAAACCAACATGATCTCTGTTGGGAATTCTATCTATGGAGATTCATTCTTTCCGTCATAAGCCAGCCTACCATTTCTTCTCCTTAAGCTACTGTGGTGAGCTAAAAGGGCGGGTGGAAGAAGCCAGGAAAGAAAGACTGTATGCTACAAGCAATTAAAATCGCAGTTCCAGTCTTTGCCATGCCCTGTGGTAATGACACTAGATCATTAGGGGGAGGCGAGGGAACGAATATGAACCCAGCAGTAACATATTACTGGGAAGGCAGCAGGTGGCGAGGTACCCAAGGAGAGTGTGAGGGATGATGGATGTTGCAAAGCAGGCTAGGGAGGGTCATTTGACTCACAACTGAGTGCTTTTAGCTACTCCAAAATACTGACGTTATTGAATGGTCACAGTTCATGCAAGTCATGCAGAATGTGGTGAATACATACCCAGGATGATTAATGACTTGATCATGGAGTAGAGTTTGATATATATCATATTATCACAGATATATGATATATATGACACACACACACACACACACACACACACACACACACACACACACACATATATATATATTTATTGAGCTCTACATTTTTCTCTGCTCCCCTCCCTGCCTCTCCCCTCCCCTTCAACCCTCTCCTAAGGTCCCCATGCTCCCAATTTACTCAGGAGATCTTGTCTTTTTCCACTTCCCAAAAGTATATATATCATCATATATATCTTATATACATACATATCCTTTTCTCCTAATTGTGAACCTTTGCTTCTGCCAAGGAAGTCTTGAGGAGAAAGGTCCACGAGAAATCCTGAGGTTCTCTCTGAGCACGGTACAGTAACCCCTTCGGGCAAAATGTGAAATGTCTTCCCATATCCTAGTATTGTGACATCCTCAAGGGAATGGCTGAGTGGCAGCAGGCCAAAATAGGGATTCAAACCTTGTGTTTCTCAGGGTCTGAATAGACCTGAATATTCTAGAGTCAACAGACTTAATGGCTTGGGTAAATACCTCTAGAAATTGTGGAGAGCATTTCAGTTCTCCTATTCTTTCTTCTGTAGGTGTTTCTGTGCTTTGAGATAAGAACTGTTTGTACACGGGGGACAGAACAACTCAACATCATAGTGTTGATGTGCAGAACAGCGACTTTTGGGAAGTGAAAAAAGACAAGATCTCCTGAGTAAATTGGGAGCATGGGGACCTTAGGAGAGGGTTGAAGGGGAGGGGACAGGCAGGGAGGGGAGCAGAGAAAAATGTAGAGCTCAATAAAAATCAATTAAAAAAAGGAATAGTGACTTTTGCGGGAAAAAAAAAGAGTCTTCAGTCCCTCTAGCAATGACCAGGGACTGTGGGTCACACCAAGGGATGCTCACCTGCTCATTCATGATGGCCGACAGTTCACTGAGCATGTCCTTATAATGGGACCTCAGTTCTTCCTGGTACTCCAGCTGGTCCTCCTTGATGAGACGCTCATTTACATCAAGAGCCTGCCCGCACGCATCTGCGAATTGCCTTTAATGATAGCATTGGGCAAATTAAAAACCCACTACAGGAAGAGGTATTGAGTTCAGTGACTTGGGTCCAGAGATGGGCTGTGGATACTCTGCCACCTTGAAGGTTAATCGAGCGGCTTTCCTAGGGGTTTTGTGCCTCTCTGTGTTAGGTAGTTAGAAGAACATTTCAACAAAGCAAACCTTACCTAAATATTTCTTTCAACAGCTTTACTTGGTTGTCAGGGTATTTCTTAGCATTCGTCTCCTCAAGAAAGGCCCGGGCATAAGCCATTGGCCCAGCATTGACCTGTGGGGAGAAGAGACTAGGCTGAGGCTGGCTTCTCCTCTCTCTGGAGCCTTCTCCATGATAAGGGACGTCCAGTCCTCTGACCAACCACATGGTACGCTGGCATTCTCCCACCACACTGTGATCCACCACTTTCTATGCTTGCTATACCTGCTATTCTTTGAGGGGTCACTGTTGTTTAATAGGTACCCTGGAATCTGGTATTCCGTGCTCCCCTTGCCAAAATCAGTCACGTGTCACCCTATAATGTGACAACTTCCTCTGAACTGAAACTAACCCACCCACAGAGGGAGAGAGCAGCTAGCTTGTGAGCGTCAGCAAATAAAGCCTTTGAAAGTGCTAGAAAAGATCCACAAGGTGCACAACCAGGCTGTTTGCTTTTTGGGTTTTGTTGTTGTTATTTTTTTTCTTTTTGCAGTTCTGGAGGCTGAGTCCGGAACTTTGCATATGATATACAAAGGCACCTGCGCGCACACACACACACACACACACACACACACACACACACACACATACACTCTACCACTGAGATACCCTCACAGCCCTACAATGCCAGACGTGGTCTAGAATAATCGGGGAAAGAATCTCAATGAAGGGATTGCCTCCATTGGGTTGGCCTGTGGGTGTGTCTGTCAGCAATTGCCTTCCATAAGTTAATTCACTTGGAAAGACTCAGTCTACAGTGGGCAGCTTGATTCTCTAGGCAGGGGTCCCCGACGTGTGTGATGGTGGAGAAATCAAGTCGAGTAAGTGTGCAAGCGTGCAAGTGAGCAAGTATGGACTCACTTCTCTCCGCTCTTGACTGCAGATGGGATGCGACCAGCTGGTCCACACCACCGCCCTGACTTTTCACAATGAGGGACTATTAGCAGGATTGTAAACCGGGGCTATTACCCAGCAGCAGAAATGGAACTGTGACAGGATGGGAGCAGATGTTGCACCGGAATCAGGTGGGTGCCGCAGTGCAGGGGCCACCGCCATTGGTGCTACATCCCCTCTGGCTCTCCAAGCCCATCCTCCACCCAGCTTTGTGCCCAGGCCTGCTGACCTCTCTTGACTGCAAGCTGAGTATGCACGTATCTATTTTAGTCTTTTTGAGTCAGCCAGCAGGGACACAGACAAGAGAGGCAGGCAAGACTTGAGCATATCAGGGTGAGCAGCAGTGATTTTTTTTTTTCTTCTGTTACAGATTCAAGAGATCAAAAAGCAGGGAAAGACATTGCTACTGGTCTGGTTTTGTTTAAGACTTTATATTTCTGTCTTCTTTCTCTTTAGATATTTTAAACGTCTACTTTTTGACATATTTATTAGGTTTATTTCTTCTCTCTCTTCCCCCCCTCTCTGTTAACCTAAGTTCCACGATGCATACATGGAGGTCAGAGGACAATTTGTAGGAGTCAGTTATCTTTAACTCTGTAGATTCCAGAGATCAAGTGCCTTTATCAATTGAGCTATTTTGAAGTCCCTCTTTGTCTCCGTTTCTCTCCCTCCCCCCATGCATGTTTGAATGTGTGTCTCTGTGCACAGGAAGAGGCCAGAGTTGACATAAGGTGCTCCACTTTCTCATTCTCTGCCTTATTTCCTTCAGAAGGGTCTCTCACTAAATCTGGATCTGATCTAGGCTGCTAACTAGCAAGCTCCAGAACCCCCACCCCAAATCTCCATCTCCTAGCTTCTAGCCCCTATCTCTGGGATTAAAGGTGTGCATACAGTCACATCAAGGTTTTTTTTTTTTTATTCTGGATATTTGAATGCAGGTCCTCAAGTTTGCACAACAATGCCCTTACTTACTGAGCCATCTTCCCAGCCTTGAGACATTAATACTTTGCCCATTGTAGCTTTTCAAATTAATTTTCACTTTTAAAAACAGATAGCACTTTAAGATAGTATTTTATGTTAATTACTAATTAAACTCTGTGCCTGTGATGAGAGCCTTACCACACCCTCCCCCCGGTGTGGGACAGGTTGGAATACAATTCTAGCATCCTCCTCGGAGAACCCCAAGAGAGGCCATGCCTGTCCCTTACTACTGGTCCCTTCCCTTACTTTGTTTCAACCAAGCCTCCTATGTTAGCATCTTTAGTTTTAGGGGTATATGTTCAGCAGGGTGTGACTAGCAGCTATACAGGCCCTTGGCTTTCTTCAGGGCTCCCACCCTTCTGTAAACTTTATTTCATTCTCCCCATCACCCACTGTTCACTCCATCTGCTTCTGTCACAGCGCTCAGTCCATAAGCACTAATGCACATTTTGTGAACCACTAAAGATTCTTCCTTTCTTAAAACATTTATTTTAGCACAAATAACTTTCTTCACAACAGTTATGTATGGAGTGCCATATTTATGCATTGGTTAATTCATTTGTTAAGGTATATGATATGGGAGAGTTAGGGAGAAGAAACTTTCCTTAATCCAAGCTTAGCTTTTTCTATGGATGTTTTAGATTTTTCTGGTGGTTTCAGACAATTATATAATGAATTTTAGCCTTTTTCACATACCCCACCCCATCTCATTTATCTTCCTTTCCCACTGGAATTTTTTTCCTGGGAGTACCCCTGCTTCTATTATTATTATTAAAATTGATTTATTTATTCCACATCTGATCGCCCCTTTCCCTCTCTCCCCTCCTAACATTTTCTCCCCCCACCTCCCCTTGCCTCCCAATCCAATCCTCCTGTTCCTGTTCAGAAAGGGACAGTCCTGCCATGGGTGTCAACATAGCAGGGCCTATCAAGTTGAAGAAGGACTAAGCTCCCACCCTTGTATTATGGCTGGGTGAGGCAACCCAGTGTGAGGAATAGGTCCCAATGACTGAGAGATACTTAAAGAATTGTTCAATATCTTTAGCCATCATGGAAATGCAAATAAAAGTGACTCTGAGATTCTATCTCACACTAGTGAGAATGGCTCAGCTCAATTAACACTAACAAAGCTTTTGTTGGAGAGGATGTGGAGCAAGGGGAACACTCTTCCACGGCTGATGGGGGTGAAAACTTGTACAGCTACTTTGGAAATAAATATGGAATTTTCTCAGAAAATTGGGAATCAATGTACCTCAAGATCCAGCTATACCACTCAGGCATCTACCCAAAGGATGCTCAATCGCACCACAAAGACACTTGCTCAGTTATGTTCACAGGAGCGTTATTCATAACAGCCAGAACCTAAAAACAACTTAGATGCCCCTCAACCAAAGAATGGATAAAGAAAATGTGGTACTTTTACACAAGGGAGTATTACTCCTGCTTCATTTTTAAAATTTGAATTTTTATTCTTGGAGTTTTTTATACATACGTACACTGCTCTGTCATCACGGCCACTCCCAACCTACAGAGTCTCCCCTGCCCCTCTGCAATTAATGACCTCTTCTGTATTATCATTGTTTTGTGCACACTCACCCCACACAAACAACCTCCTGAACCCAATTAGTGTCGTTCATATGTACATGGGTTTGGGACTGACCACTGAGGCTTGGAAGACCAAACACAGCTCATGACTGCCTTTAGCTCTTCAACTAGAAGTGGGGTCTTATGAACTTTGCTCCACCCATGCAGGCATTAATCTGATTTTAAAGGTGCAGAGAAGAAAAGCCTTAGGTAGTTACTGTTGCCAACTGAAAGAACTCAGAATCACCCAAGAGATAGATTTCTGGGTATGTCTGTGAGGGATTTTCAAGATTAGCTGAACTGGGATGGGGAGACTCACCCTAAATGTGGGGAACAATATTCCATGGCTGCATAAAAATGATTTTTATATCAGCATTCTTTTGTTTCCCCTGACTGTGGGCATATTGTGGCCAGCCACTTCATGTTCCTGCCATCTTACTGACTGTACCCACAAACTATGACCGAGACAGCCACCCCCACCCCCCCACCCCTTAAGTTGTTTAACCTTAGGAATTTGGAGGTATTTGTTCATAACGTTGGGGAAAGTAACTAATATGGATAGATCACAAACAGCCAGAATGTTTCTTATATACTTAAAAAGAATTCCTGGAGAATTTTATAGCCAGTTTCACTGGACTTAGCTCTGGGCAATGCTTACTGACCTTCACGCTGACACTGCCTTGCAGTTTGAGCTGCAGTCTGATCATGTCCACCTCATCCGTCGTGCACAGCTGATTAAGCTCGGAGACCTTCTTGGACATCTCATCAATCGCGACTTCAATGGGATTCAGTTCTGTGCTCGATTGGCTGATAACCTGGATCCGCTTCTTCACATAGGGGAACAAGTGGCTGGCTGCACGAAAGCCACACAAAGATTTATTAAAGGGTCGGAGAAAAGTCCCAGGTTTCCATGAAGGTCTTCAGGATCTTGTATTGTCTCCAGCTGCTTCTGGAGTCCCTTCCCACCCTCACAAGCTCGCCCCAACCTTCTCAGGGCTGTGCTAAGACTGCCAGAGCCGCCAAACCCTGAAAGGATTGCAGCAAGCACTGAAACTTGCCACCACCGTAATGAAATCCACACAGAGCTCCAGTAATGGCTTCTCACTGTAGAGAAGAGCAGACAGGAGCTTGGTTCTCGGTGTGCTTCACCACAAACCCCTTGGCCAGCTTCCTGAAGGTGAATGAATGCTTGTCATAGTTTAGAAGTCAGCGCGATTCTTGGTGGTTCAATTCAAAACTGGGGTCTCTCAAGGTAGTAGTGTATCTTCCTCCAGAGGGCCTTCACCCTTTTATCTCTGTGGACTTTAGCATCCTAGATCTATTTATATCCCACGTTAAAAAATTAGTTTTTTAAATGTTGTCTTCCTGGGAGATTCTTCTTTTACTTTGGTCTTTGTTCTACCTCACTGTTAGCACCATGAGAGCCTGGTCATATTTTATTTATTTGAATTGCCAGGATCCTGGGGAGCACAGTGTCTATTAACAAAGGAGAGGTGACTAGTTCACAGGGCAGATACAGAGAGCATAAAACGAGGTATTCAAGTCCTACCTTCATCCTAGAGAAGAGCTGCAATCATACACTGGGGAGAATTTTACCCTCAAGCCTATCATGCCAATAGCTGCTAACTCAGAAACAGGCAAGGGTGGATCCAGGGAGAGGAAAGGAGCATTTGGTGTCCATGTCTTTACCATGGTGTGACATCATGACACTTGTGAGTATCCCCGCCCAAGGGAATACTCACTAATTTTATTGACAGTGTCCCCCCAAGGCTCCAAGGCCCCATTTTTAAAAAAAATTTATTCTTATTTTGAGGTGGAATCTGACTAGGTAGCCCAGACTGGCTCTCAACTTAGGCTCCTCCCCACTACTGGAATCAGAGTTGCTCACCACCACAGCTGGCTAAGGAGTTTCCTTTTTAGCAGAACATAAAGAGGGGCAAAACTCCTGTTCCCCCAAACAGCTCTAGGTCAATGCATTTTAGGAACTTGCCTGCAGGGTTGAAGTCACCTCAAAGGTATGTACTTACGTGCAGTCTTCCTTGTTTTTGAGAGAGGGCCTTGGACGAGATGGGGGCTTGGGGCTCCCTGACCAGGCTAAGCTGACTGGCCAGGATGTCCTAGGGATCCACCTGTCTCTGCCTGCCCAGTGTTGGGATTACCAGTACATGCCTGCATGCATGGATTTTTTTGGTGGGCTCTAGGTTGGAACGCATGTTTTCAAGGTTATACAACAAGCATTTCCCTTAACTGTGCTGTCTCCCCAGCCCCTGCAGTCACACTTGACTTAGGTAATCTAGCCTCTAAAAAGACGGTCTTGGCCCGAGGTGGAGAAGTTTTCATCTGCACTTACTGGTCAAGACGGTCCTCCGCTTGCACTGCTCGGCAACTCCACCGTGCTTCTTTCCTGACAGAGTGAAGGGTGTCTCGAAGACAAAGCGGTTGATGTTATGATGCATTTCGAAATCTGTCTTCCGGTCATCGATCTCCTTTTCTTCAAAGAATGGCGTCACATAGGTCACCTGAATATAGGCATACTTGGGGTCCAGATCCTTGGGGTTTACCTGTGTAAATATTAAGGGTACCGCAAGAGCGGTGAGCTACAGGTGATTTATGAATTCCCTTGCTGCCTCCTGGTGGATAAAAAGAACTTTGTGCTCTTTGGACCATAGAAGACTGGAAGACTGGCAGTGGGTAAGAAGCCTGGCTCTGGTTAGCAACAGGACTTAGAGCTAGTTCACCAAGCTGGAGCCAGATCACCTTGTGGATCTTTTCAACACAGATTCCTGGGTAGGGCATTATTTAAACTTTTATTCTTTGTCCCCTCTGTAACGAGTCACCCTTGTGCAGAGTGAAAGTTTCTTGGAAGCAGAAACACTTCTCTGTGTTCCTCTGTGGTGTTGCCATGTCTCTAGACTGGTACCATTGGCTTTGGACTGGCAATGTAGAGGAAGGTTCCGTGTCTCCCTTAGCAGACTACCTGACTGCCTGTTAAATGACAGCAAATTTTTGTATTTTCATTGTTCTTGTGTGTGTGTTGTATATGTGCATATATGTTTTGTTCATGAGCGTTGGTGCATGTGTATGGGTGTGCATGCATGTGTGGAGGCCTGGGAATCATCCTCTTTGGCTCTTCCATCTTATCCTTTGAGGCAGGGTGTCTCAGTTAAACTAGACTTGCATTTCAATTCACTCCAGGGAATCCTAGGTGTCTGTCCTTGGAGGAGGGGACTGCAGGTGGGCCACCATGCCCAGCTGGCATTTATATAGGTTTCTGAGGATTTGAACTCAGGTTCTGATGTTTGGGTGTTACTTGCTTTAAGTTTCTGTATTTGCCATACCTCAAATCCTTATCAGCAATAAGCTGTTCTACCCAACTTCTTTGCCAAGCTGCTTTGGTTCCTAGGCTTACAAACAGGAAGGAAACAGGCTGGACAGCTCAGGGAAATCTGAGGAAACTTCTCTGGCTCCCCTTTGAGCTTGGGAAGGATGTTTCTCAGCCTGTTTGTTGAAGACATCTTGAATTTTAAGCCTGTTTTAAATCTTCTTCATATTTCTATTCTTCTACTTCTTACCCAATCTTAGAAATTTGAGGAACCTTTTAAATACATTTTATAATGCTATTAGTATTTACCTGGTGGAGTAGGCATAAGTGCAATCATTTTACATTGGTGCGGGAGAATTATCTGTATTCTGTCAATCATATTTTAATAAAACGCTGATTGGCCAGGCAGGCAGTATAGGCGGGAAAGCCAGACAGGAAGTAGGGGTGGAGCAAAGAGACTGGGAGAATTCTGGGAAGCAGAGAGGTTCCTCTGCCACTCCTGCACAGACCACCGAAGAGGCAACATGTAAGCTGTCACACTGAGAAAGGTACTGAGCCCATGTGGCTAAAATAGATAAGGATAATGGGGTAATATATGTTATAAGAGCTAATAAGTAGCCTGACCAAATGGGCCAATCAGTTTATAACCTAATGTAGACTCCGTGTGATTTTCCTTGGGACTTGCTGGCTTGTTGGGGTACCGGGCGGGACAGAAACCCCAACAAGCCGGCCCTCGTGTTACATTACATATCAAAATGGAGGTTTAGGATGGATTACTAATGATTACCAGTGGATACATGCTGGTATAGTGGAATGAAAGCCCAGGCTGTTCTGATATCACATCTACCCGTTTCTCATCCCTTTGTTTACTTTTTCATGTGTATGGATCACTGCTACAATAGTTCTGCCTGCTTTTATAGGAAATGTGACTGTATCTTTCAGGCAAAGATTGATGGATATATCGGTAATAACTTTTGCCTAGACCTGTGAATTTTATGCCAACTTCCTCCAACTATCAGCTTTGTTAGAGAAAGCAGGGGAGAAACGACTTTGTTTTGTGGCTTAGTAGAACTCTATCATCAGTCACTAACAAATTTTCCCTCATGGTCATACTCTGATCCAACCCACCAAAGACCTGCTATTCTGAACACAAATGGTCCCTCCTGTCTGCATGGGTTGGGCTGCTCAGAATGCTCATAACTTTCAGTAGCATTCGGGTACTCAAAAAACAACTTCCTCTGGGTAGCACTGACCATGCAAACTGAACTGTCTATAGCCCTATACTTTGAACTTTTCCTGCACTGCTTGGTGATCTTTCTCACGATGCTCTAATGCATTCTATTTAGTCAGCTATGCACATAAGATTGTCCATGCATATGAACTGAGAGTCTAGAAGAAGTGATTCTGTGTTCCAGCTCCTAGCTCTTGGGGTGGCATGCAGGCAGATGTTAGCTAGAGATTGGCTAAAGAATGGTAATGCATGAGGAAGCTGAGAGTAGTTAAATGAGAAAATACATTGCTTCCTGCACCCAAGAAGAGGTTCTTTGGATTCGCTCAACTTCATACCATGTGATTGCAAGTCTGACTCTTAGGCAGGACAGCTCTCTCAGAATGGTGAGGCTTGCAAAGACCTTCTGGACTGGGTAAAGAAATATGTCCTTCTTGGTTTTCCTCCAGCTCTGCTTCTGAGCTCAGCCACTTTAACATTTTAGCAGCTATCCAAGTGCAAATGGTAGACGTGGAAGTAGAAATGCAAAAGCAGGAGACTTGCTAAATTAAAGTTCTCAGTTGAAAACATCTAACAGTGCTGGTGAGGTGGCCCTGTGGTTAAGAGTGCTCCCTGCTCCTGCAGAGGACCTGGATTGGTTGGCAGCACCCACACGGTAGCTCTTATAACCACCTGGAACACCAGTCCAGAGGACCCAGCGCCCTCTCTGGGCATCTGTGAGCACTTGCATAAACCTAGTGTTCACAAATTCAGGTAGATAAAAGCACATAAAAACAAACAAACAAACAAACATACCTCCCTCTAACTCATTGGCCAACCAATAAGCAAAATGCCTAATACTTTGAGTAGTTCATTTTGCATGGTCTTCTAGGAAATTAAAACACTCACAAGATGAAAAAGATCAAGTCAAGTCCCATTGCACACTGTTCCCCTACCTTATTGGAGTCCTGGATTATCTTCACATTGTCTGCTCCGAATTTGTCTGCATAGAGCTTGAGGAGTCTTTGGGAAATCTCCGAGAGACCTGTCAACTTAGGCTCTTTGTAGATATACTCTTTGCCCTCCTCCTCCTCGAAGAATCCCTAGGGGAGATACACAGCGAGCCACCTGCTTTATTAGAGAACTCCCGTGACAAATCACAGCAAGGCAAAAAGTCATATACTTAAAAAAAAAAAAAAAGGTTCGGTTTTTCAGGTGTCTGAAGCTATTAATTAGAAGCCTATGAAGTTAAAACCAGAAAAGGAGAGGTAAAGAAAATAGAATACCGTGTCATGAACAGATAATAACACAGACACTTTGTCCCCAGTGAGACAAAGGAATGTCAACACAGATCCTATACTTATCTCCTCTACTTGTAGAAATCAGGAAGTATTTGCTTGCATATAAATTGGAGGAAGAATGCCCTCTTGTGGTCGTCTTAAGTAGAACACAAAATTTTAAGTAATGTCTGGCAATTTCTTTAGCACATTCATTATCATTTTAAGTGAAGTCTTCTATGAATCTTTAAAAACATCATAGGCGACACCACAGGGCACGCAAGGGTATCTAAGCGTGTTCCCACTTCATCTGGGGCGAAGACCCGTGACACTTTATTGTTATCGTGACAGAAATTGCCCACGATGAGCTCCAGTGACAGCTATTTAAAAAGTCCACATTACTTTGTCTTCAAAGACTTTAAGGTACAAGCTAGCCATATGTAACTTAATCACCAATCACCCAGTTTTTAAATTCTTGAAAGGCTGGACGTTGCAGGACTAAAAATAACGCCCATGCCATGATTTCTATTCCCTCAGATCCCAGTGGGTTTTAGCCTTCATAAATCTGTCTGGTTTGAAGCCAGGGAAAAAGAAGATCCTATTATCTGTAGATAACTAAGTGAGAAATGCCTTATAATTCATTCTCTTTGAAGAGACAGGAGCATGTCTCCTCCTGACCCTGTGGAATAGGTGTGGGCTCAGAATACCAGATGAGCTCAGAGCAAGGAACCTACATTTTCTGTTTCTTCTGATTGCAGAGTTTGCCTACAAAGGAATAGATTTGGAAGTTTGTAAAACTACTGAGTCCAAAAAGAAATAACACTATTTTTTCTTTAAAAAAACAAACTTGTTTTTGAGGGATGGGGGAGATGGCTCAGTGGTTATGCAGTTGGCAGCATGTGTGAAGACTGGGATTTCAATGCTTAGAACTTGGACTTGGAACTGCCTTCCTAGAATTCTAGCCCCAGAAAATGGAGGCAGAGAGGCCTCCGAGTAAGCTGGTTAAAGAAGCTAGCCAAGTCAGTGGTCTCTGAAGTTGACTGAGAGACTCTGCCCCATTGAATAAGGTGATCAAGCCTGAGTCTCTCTCCAGCCTCTACATGCATGAGCACTCATGTGCACATAGACCCCCGACACATGTGTGCACATACACGTGCAAACATGCAGTCATATACTTCTGCATGACAAATCCATACATATGCACGGCACACACACACAAATGAAAGGAAGGGAAAATATTTTTGACTAAAATGTTCATTCCTTGTGAAAGATTTTGGACAAATGTCCTAATGCTGCCTATCTTTCATGGATGGTAAGAGGTGACCTAAAATGATTAAGCTCACAGCTGTCTGGTGTTGAACACTTGCACAACCCTTGTTCTCAGGTAAGTGTGAGCATCAACAGTTCATTATGCATCTCAGAAGGCTGTGGGCTTGCAGAAGCTCTCTTCCTGTCAATCAGGCACTGCCTAACTGCGTGTCCATCTTCCTAATGGTGTTTTCAGCACATGAAGCAATGCATGTCCAGCTTCTGACACACTGTCTGGCCTTTAGGAATGGGGGTCACCGTATCTGTCCAGTGAATAAATAGATGAATAAAATTGTTTTTGGAAGACGTATGTCTCACAAAGGTATAAATATATTTGGTGAGTGTCCCCTGGCTCTTTATGAAAAAGCTAATCTTGAATAATCCTTTTGATAAATGTGCAAACGCAAGGAGCTGATTTTGAATACCTTTGCTCCCCCTGCTGCTCCTGAACTTCTAGAAGGGGGGGGCTATGATGCAGAGAGCACAGAAAGCTGAAAAGCTGTTCCCAGCCACTCCCCTAGATTCCACAGGGGTGAGAGAGATCTGGTTCTCTCCCCATTGAACGCCTGCCTGCTTTGCTTCTTCCACGGCTGACTGTGGGCTTTTGCCAGACTCAAGGTCAGGAGTCAGTAGCGAAAACTGACAGTGTGAGACATCAGAGGACTAAGACCTGGGAAGCCAAATACCAGAATTCCCGAAGGGCCTCAGCCAAAGCAACATTTACAACTTCAACTGCAACAGGGGGAAGAAATGTCTTCCAGTTTCATGAAAAGACTCCACCCCCCGTAGCATAGGAGCTAGTGTGGCGAGATACCCTCACTGTGGATTTCCCTCCTGATAAATTTCTGCATCCGGGGTCAGCAGGAAGTAGACAGAAGCAGACCTTTGTTGTGGCTATTGTGACTTTGCAACCTTGGTGGTCACCTATGATTTTCTTTTGTGCCTACTCCTTGGTCTGTAGGACGGCGAGCACACATTCGGCCATGCGTTAGGAGCACCCAGGTGCAGGGTCTGACCCACAAAGACGTTTCGTGAGTATGAGTTACGACAATGACGATGACAACCAAGGAAGACTTCACGGCCACGGGACAGCTTGAGTTCTGGCTTCTATGCAAAGCTTGCAGCAGTCCATTGCTTAAGAAAACAATCCCCAGCATCTCTTGCATCAGAGCTGTCAATTTTCCTTCTTCCAGCATGTCTACTGATGGTCCTCGCCACATTTGGGCCATTGATTTGGTAGGAAAGAAATAATCCTTAGACCTTTTCTTCCCCCTGAAGTTTACTTTCTGTGTTTGCTGCTTTATGTGTGATGAGTGATGATCATGTATGTACCATCTTCCTCATCCCAGACCCCCACCCACCCTTCGTGTGTGTGTACATATGTGCGTACGCGTGCACACACACACACACACACACACACACACACGTGGTGTGATGTGGTGTATCATTCCCAATAGTTTTGAGAAAGTGTAAGAAGTAGGGAGTAGCAGAATTCATGTGCTGTTTGTCAGGGTTTAAGAAAGGCACCTTTCCAGCCAGACCAGTGGCACTTTGGAAGTGTTTGGAATGGATGCTTACCTTTTGACAAGGAAACCACTGAAGAGGGCAGAGGCCACTGAGCTGCAAGGCATGATCTGAGGGAAAGCTTCGCTCTCAGACTTGCCCACCAAGTCAACAATTTAAGACTGGGGTGTGTGTGTGTGTGCAATGCAAAACAAGCAGCAGCTCCCCACTTTGCTTTAGGGTCCAGGTTGTGGATTGGCTGCATTTCCAGGCAGTGGACAATGGGGCCTGCATGTGGCTACAGCTGGTTTAATTTTTTCCCCCAAAGTTATTCTATAATGCAGTATATGCCTTAATGTGTTGTCATTCTGAAGAAGCACATTCTACTTAAGTAAGTAATTTGGGTCAGTGGAGTTAGCACACGTAGACTGTGAAACCTCAAGGCACTAAATACGGCTAAAACCCCACTTCAATAAACTAACAAATAAAATTATTGATTCTTTTGTAGATTTTTTTTTACAAAGTTCTTCAGAATATTGAAGTGCCCTTGCATGAGAACCAGGATGTCAAATGTAAGTGTCCCTGCTTTGATGTTAGAAAGGTCCAACATTCACAAATAAAACAATTCAGAACAAGAAGATTTGGTTAGCAGCAGGCGAAATGCTTTCAGAAGAGAAAACACAAGAATGCAGGAAAATTGTTCCTGGTAAGAACGAGTGCATTAATTATGTTTAGATAGACAGACAGATAGATAGATAGATAGATAGATAGATAGATAGATAGATAGATAGATAGATAGCAAGCAAAGATCAGTTACTTTCACATAGACAAAGACCTGGAAGAGTCTATTGCATCTCAAAATGGAGATGTTACTTTGTTTCCAACTACACTTGTATGTTCCCCACGCCCTCCAAGCTCTTTCCCAGCCAGATTCTGAACTACATCTACTCCGAAGGACACATGATCCACTAATACACTGAGTAACATCCTCCACCCCAAGTTTTCTAGCTAAGTAATTCCAGGGCTCTCTGATATTTGAAGCTATGCAAGGAACATTTGCTGGCTTGTTTTCTTACTAAAGGCTAGGGCCTAAGGGTTTCATTGATTACAGGCAGTGTTTGATTGCTACTGCTGTTTCCTTACTCTGGCAACAAATCCTTGAGGGAAGTTGGAGAGCTACTTTTTGCCGGCTGTTATATCCATAGCCAAGGATACCAGCTGCTGTGTGAGAAACTCCATGCTATGAACGACTCGCATTTTTTTTTAAAGTCCCTGCTGTGAAGGAAGGGTTTTCACCTTGCTTGTTAATGTCTGCCTCATTGCAGACATGGTTACTATTAAATAGCCTAGTCGACACAATAAGATGGACACACCAGTCCACACAGTGCACCGATGTGCTCAGAGGACTTTGTAGAGGCAAAGAGCCTATGCTGTGTTATAGTCCCACAATCGCTTGAGCACGATTGCAAGATGCATCTGGGTGTATGTTAAAAGGTGTGTTTTAGAGGAATATAAAGTGCCATCTTGAATAAGAAGTTGCTTTTTTGGAGTACAGGGATTATGTTAATCACTGGAGAGTTCATCTCTGAGTTCTGGAACCTTCATTCTGCACAGATTCAGGAGGATGCGCAATCCTGCTTTGGTTTGCTTATCAAGGCGAAGGGATGGGAGCTGTCTACTCCTGCTGAATACCACAGTTCACAACTGCCATTGGGTGCCCTGGCGTGTGCATTTGAATATCATTTGCATAGCAATCATTAGAGTTCTGATCTGTTCCTTGTCAGGGTGAACTCACTCCACAGGTGCTCTTTGTCCAAAGGCAGCTGATGGTGGCCCTTGGGGAGGATCATGCTTAGGTAAGGTTATCAGCTCTGCATATAAAAAGATATTTTTATTTCTAAACTCTGATTGGATTTATTTTTCTTAACCAAAAGCAATTGATAGTCCTGCCCGTAACAAAAAAGTAGCTATACCATTAGCATATTTTTTTAAGAAATCTGAAAAAAGAACAAAGTTAGGTCACTTGAAAGTAACATCCCCGAATGGCCCTCTCAGTCCATTTAGTATATGGTTCTCAAGGATTCTTCTAGTAGGTGAGTTAAGGACTCATGAACCCAGGTTTACAGATGATGGTGTAAGAGACCCACATGGCAAGGAGGTGGGAAGGAGTCTAAAAAATTACAGAAAAGTCTGCATTGTTCATGTGAGAAGAGTTGAACAGTGACAGAACATGGAAAGACTTTTTTCTCTACCTTAATGGATAATAATTATATCAAGCCACATAAAGATGTCGATTTTGTAGATAAAAATAATGGCTAAAGATAGGCAATTTCAAAGACAATCCTTGTACTGAGAGTTCTTGATACTGGTAGATAATTTCTGGTCTGATTATGTTCTAGGTCTTTCTATCCCTCTTTCTGAATCTCTAAAAATGTTGCGTGTTGGGTGAAGGTTTGTTCTCTTTAATTCTTTGTGTTCAGAATCACCGTCACCTCTGAAGGACCAACGTCTGCTAATATAGAACCCTATTTCTCAAAAGGATTCCTTGCAAAAGACTCAGGGAAGGACTCTCATCCTGAAAACAGTCACTATTTCAACTTCTCACCACCTTCAGCTCCATAATGACTCTCAACCTAAGGGTTGTGACCCATTTGGGGTTGCACATCAGATACTCTGCGTATCAGATATTTACATTACAATTCATAATAGTAGCAAATTTACAGCTAGGAAGTAGCAATGGAAACAACTTTATGGTTGGGGGGTCACAACATGAGGAGCTTTATTAAAGGGTCGCAACACTAGGAAGGTTGAGAGCCACTGCTGAAGCATTTGATTCATGATAGCAAGTGATCTCCAGTATTCAATGTATTCTGAATCTATTTAAAACATGTGTTATCCCTATCTACCTTGTGCATTTGTGTGTGAAGCTTCTAGATTACACCCTCTACTTTTGTGGAGAAAGACAATGTGTGCAAAAAAAAAAAAAGGTACTTTTTTTTTATAATTCAGGCATCTGGAATAAACAAAATTTAGTTCAAGAAATGCAAGACCGCTCCAAAAAGAATCAAAATAGCCATCTCGCTCTTTGTACCAAATGTTGATCTGTACAAAAATGTTAAGGTTCAGTAGAATTGTAAGGAGGGAAGGGTGAGGATTATTAGTGCATGCAAAGGGACACCGAGAGGAATGAACTTACCACAGCCTGGAACAACCAAGACCAAAGGAAGAAAACAACAAACATCCGCATTAAAAACTAGTTGGGAAGCAGCAAGATCTGTTCCACTTTTTCCCCAGCTCGTGTCTCACACGTAGGTTTGCATGATCAGGGCATTAACGGGAACCTTATTACTTTTTCGCTGGCACGTCATCGAAGGTTTGGATTATATCCTGGTTAGCAAAACACCCCTTACATGGCATCGTTCTGCTGCTCAGTTAGCCTGCATTTTTCCTCCAGTCATCCAACCCCCATATCCCCTGCTTGGTGGGATTTTCTGTTATTTTTCTTGCTAATGCTCTGCCAATGCCATACAGTGTATATTTTTTGCAACATACCATTGCCTCTCATCTGAAAGTCCTGCACACGCCTCTCTCCCTCAGCAGATACCCACACTGCAGCTAGTTCAGATTATTTTTTAATCCCCCTCCACATGCCTATAATTAGCATTTCTCTATGAACTGCTCTTATATCTGTCTCTACCGTGATGTTGTTGGGAACTAAGAAGAATCCGCGTGGGATGGGGTGGACTACAGAGGTAACTCCTCATGGGTCCTTTTCGGAGAGACAGAATCAGAAGTTAGCTTTAAAGGTACCTTTAGTGATCAGAGGAAAATCTGTTTTTCTAAAGTCTTCAGTGGATAAATTATCTATATGAACAATACTGGACTAGACAGTATCTGCAGCCTTAACAGAGTCCAAGGAGAACGAGAGGCTGTGTGTAATTGTGCCTCACAAGAGGGAGAGGAAAGAGAGTTCTGAGAGCTGCTGTGAGCATAAACTAGGCTGGCGTATCTGTCTCCAAGAGTCAGAAGGACGTTTGCTGAGCTAGAAGGACGGCACAGCCTTTCTGAACAGGAATCATTGAATTCCTGGGTTGATACCATTTAAAGAATCACTACAAAGAGATATTCAGAATTAGTGTGAAACACATCCCTTCAGACCAATGCTATGGCTAGCTAATATCTCCAGCCTTGCTCATTGCTAATTCAGTACCTTGAGAAAGATAACTTTACAACCACATTGGCCCATGACAGAGGAAACAACCACGCCCTGGGATGCTCTGCTTTGAAACAGTGGTGATTTGAAAACAAGAGAGACAACTTACAGGATCGTAAAGCCAGTGGTTGGGAATGGTGGGCAATTTAGGGTGTTATTTCTTAAAACATGCCTGATTCGATTTCACTTTAATCAATCACACAGCCCTGTTAGATACATCAGGGTAAAATGCAAAGGAGAGGACGGTGAAAAAGAAGCCTCCTCTACTTCCAAAGGCTAGGAATGACTTTTTTTTTTAAACATAACTTTTATAAGTTTCGTCGATTTTTCTACACATTTGTGATTAACACATTCCTATGGGCAAACTGATAGTCACATTCATAGAAATACTCATGGAAGTTCAAACACACCCCTCCCCTGGTCCACTGGTATATGTAGTCAGATGTCTTATAAAGAACGGAAGATGGCAACCTGAGCAGAATGTTCAGGCCCTGTTACTTCCGGAGGACTTACCTGCCCATAGAACGCCACTCTGTAGTAGCGACCAAACAGGCGCTTCTCGGAATTCACCACCTCTGCCACTTTCAGGTAGGACCGGTGAATGTCATAATAGAGATCTGATAATTTCTGAAACCATAAACCAGAGGGTTATGTGAGGACAATGCCGACATAAAAAGAGAACGCTGCAGGCCAATGGATGGAGCTAGAAAACATCATATTGAGTGAGGTGACCCAGATTCACAAAGACAATTATCATATGTACTCACTCACAAGTGGTTTTTAAACATAAAGCAAAGAAAACCAGCCTACAAATCACAATCCCAGCGAACCTAGACAATGAGGCCCCCAAGAGACACATACAGGGATCTAATCTACATGGGAAGTAGAAGACAAGATCTCCTGAGTAAATTGGGAGCATGGCGACCATGGGAGAGGAGCGAGGGAGCAGAGAAAAATGTATAGCTCAATAAAATAAAAAAAGAAACCAGAGAGAGAGAGAGAGAGAGAGAGAGAGAGAGAGAGAGAGAGAGAGAGAGAACGTTGCTATGTTTGCATGCTGTAAGTCATCTGCCAACTCAAATTAAAAAATCCCATGGCTTTCTCTGGGTACACAGTACGTACTTTGAAGTCTCGTTGCTTTTCAAAGACCGCGATGATGGGCTTGTTGACATCCGCGATGAGCTCATAGCGTTCAGACTTCCAGAGAAACTCCACACACATGTAGAGCTGTTCCACCAGGATATTCTGCAATTTCCCCAGAGGAAAAAGAGCTTTTTAGGTGATCGAAGATGCAGTTCATCCCTGAAACTTGGTTTTGAAGCTATTTTGGTCTTGCGCGGTTTCTGGATTCCTGATCTTCATGATTGAGATTACAGCCCACCGTGGGATTGCTGTACTCCTTTGGATTGCCCCTTTCTCCTCATCATTACTTAACCATGCAGTGGCTATGCTGAGTTCAGACTCTTTTAGTTCGTTCCAATGCCATTGTCACTGCTTAGCTCCCATCCTTGCCCCTTCACTCCCAACACGCAGCCCCCGACATGCAGCCGTTTTTTGCAAACAGGTCTCTCTCTCCAATGGCTGCTCGTCAGCGATATTTCCTTTTGAAACCTAAGTCTGCTCACAAGGGTTCCACCCCCATAAACATTTGTGGAAAGCCAGTTTATACCAACACCATCTGATTTCTCCAGACTGAAATTCAAGATGGTCTGCGATCCCGTTTTGAGCATTGTGCCTTGGTTTTCCACTCTGGCTCCAACTTTCTACCTCATTCCATCCTTAGAATGCTTCTGTCCTCTAACGGCTGCCCATGCTCCTGATGCCCCTACAGGAACACTCCTTTCCTACGTGTGCCTTGGTGTCCTATCTCACAGGAGCACTCGTTATGCAAATATACAGTTTTACTGATGCCTTTTTAAAAATATTTATTTATTTATTTATTAATTATATATACAATATTCTGTCTGTGTGTATGCCTGAAGGCCAGAAAAGGGCACCAGACCTCATTACAGATGGTTGTGAGCCACCATGTGGTTGATGGGAATTGAACTCATGACCTTTGGAAGAGCAGGCAATGCCCTTAACAGCTGAGCCATCTCTCCAGCCCTGCTGATGCCTTTTCAACTTCATTACAGCCACTTCCATGTAAAAACCTGTCATTTTGTTAATTACAAAAAATAGAATGCCTTAGATCTTAGTTATTGGACATCTGCTTTAAACGGACTGCTTTTCATCTTGAAGACGGTCTATTTTTATTTCTAAGATTCTCAAGTCTTCAAAAGCAGGGATTATGCCTGATTTGTCTTTGTTTTCCTGCCCTTAATACAGTGTCTTTCAGAGTGGTGCTAAATCAGTTAATACGTCCAACTGTGTGAAGTTATCAATTATGAATCTCTAAAGCAGGTATATATTATTTGAATATTTCTAACAGCATCTTTTAATAAAAAGCTCTGACACACCATTTGCAGTCATTACTATAAAGGTCAATTGTATTTGATAGAGTCACATGAAGTATGCACCAAGCTAATATGGAATTGTTTGCAAAAGTGCATAAAAATACAACTCCCAGCCAGGCGGTGGTGGCTCATGCTTTTAATCCCACCACTTGGGAGGCAGAGGCAGGCAGAACTCTGCGAGTTCAAGGCCAGCCTGGTCTACAGAGCAAGTTCCAGGACAGGATCCAAAGCTACAGAGAAACCCTGTCTCAAAAAAAAAAAAAAATACAGCTCCCAAATTTGTTTTCTTTTTTCCACATCTATATTAATACAAAGACTTTATAAAATTAGCTAATGGACTTTTATTTCTTTGTGAAGGAAACTCTGTTTAATTCACCAGAATTGTTGTTATGTGATTTCTACTAGAAAACTGCTTTGTCATAAGAACCAACCAGCTAATATCAGAAGGCTTTCCCACAGAAATTATGAACTCCTTTAATGAGCCAAATTTGTAAATAAATAAACCTGTGAAAAAACAACTGTGATGAGCTCATAAAAAATTTAGCACCCCATCCAGGGAGTGGTGGCACACGCCTTTAATCTCAGCACTTGGGAGGCAGAGGCAGGAGAATCTCTGTGAGTTCAAGGCCAGCCTGGTCTACAGAGCGAGTGCCAGGGCAGGCTTCAAAGCAGAGAAAACCCTGTCTCAAACCCCTCCAGTCAAAAAATTTAGCGTCCCTTATTACATTTTCTCAGAGAGTAGAGTTTGTGTGTCTTACAGAAGAGCTGACTATATATCTCTGAGTAAGCGCAGTAAATCAGGTTCAGCTTAAAGTTTCAATGAAGATTATGATTTATCTATAGAATTGATGTTATTTGTGGCTATTGTGGAAGATGATGTTTCTCTGATTTCTTTCTCAGCTACTTTATCATTTGTACATAGGAGGGCTACTTTTTTGTTTTTTGAGTTGATCTTGTATCCTGCCACATTATTGAAGGTATTTAAAAGTTATAGGAGTTCCCTAGTAGAGTTTTTGGGGTCACTTATGTATACTATCATAACATCTGCAAATAGCAAAAGTTTGACTTTTTTTTTCCAATCTGAATCTCCTTGATCTTCTTTTGTTGTCTTGTTGCTCTAGCCAGAACTTCAGGAACTATGTTGAGTAGATATGGAGCGTGGGCATCCTTGTCTTGTTCCTGATTTTAGTGGAATCACTTTGAGTTTCTCTCCATTTAATTTGATGTTGGCTCTTGGCCTGCTGTATATTGCTTTTATTATAGTAGGGAGGGCATTGGACCTTCCCCAAAGCAAAGTGCTTTACCCTCTCTGAAGAGTGGATGGGGGTAGAATGGGGGGGGGTAGATGGAGGAACTAGGAGGAGGGAAGGGAAAGGGAACTGCTATTGGTATTTAAAATGAAAAAGATATTTTGTTTTCTTTTTAAAAAAGAAAAGTAAAATAAATTAAATAAAAAGAAAAACAATACACTATATATTTACATATATGTGAAAAATAGAATTGATATCTGTCAAACTTGGTCTTATTTGAGCCTCAGCTTCACTTTGTTTAACAAAATCATAACGCAGGGCAACTTCATCTGACTTTTCAATGCACACAAAAGTCACAGTTCAATGCATTTTTAAACTTAATCAATGTTAGATCAATTGAGTCTAACCTCATTGTATGGTGTATCTTGCATTCCGGAATCCTCTTTCATTGCTCCTTCTTCTTTAATATTTGGGGTGATGCTCAGAAAAGCTGGCCATCCCATAGAGAACATGCCTTGGGGGAATTAAGCACAATGAAATATCACTTGAGGTGATTCATATTGACATTACAGCATGGCTTGTTTCGTGAGGTTAGTATTGGCAGTATCACAGCACACGCAAGGCACAGGATGGTTAGATAAAGCATGGTTTCTGGAGTTGCCGGTGTTCACTGATATCAGATGCACATTGCAAGAAAGGGATTATTTACTTCTCCAACTCTGAAACCTCCTAACATAAAAGCCTATTAAACATTTCAGATATATCAGTGGGAGTCGGTAGATTGATAGACTGATAGATACAAATACATGCTAATGAAGCATGTATTACCATTTTGGCATTCACACCTCAGTATCTTCCCTGTTCAATAGGTATAGCAGAGTATAGCCACTATTATTGTCAGTATCAGAGGGGGGTGTTTAAAATGCTTGAATATTGGAGAGCCGCAGAACTAACTGGGACAAGCACTGACACTTAAGTTTTATCAGTTTTCTTCTATTTGGTTGCAGATACAATGTGAAAGTCTACACTGCTCTACAGGATCTAAAGATGATAAATATCCGAGTAGGAAGGACATGCTAAATGAAGTGCTGTCTGGTGACTGGCGTATAAAAATTAGCATGTGTTAATATTAAGAAGGAATTTAGGGTGAATTTGTACCTGTGGTTTAGACCTGATCTTGTCTCCTCGATCCCCAAGAAAGAAGCCTCTCTATCTCACAGTTCATTTAAGTGATTTGGAAATTGCATTATTTGGAAATTTTACTGTAATTTCTTTAGAAAATATACACAGGTTTCAATGAACATGAACTGAATTATGCTTCTAAAAATACCGCAAATAAAAGTCCATTATCATTTTCTTTGGGTAGTTTGATTATAACTCTATACTGAGTTTTCAACAGCAATTTGCAAGTTAAAATAATGTTATCAAGTATACTGCAGTCCAAAAACTGTCCTTGAATGAACTTTTAAAGAGACTGTAGATAAAAATGTATTAATCACATTTTTACACAGAGAAACTATAGTTGTCACAAAACATTTTTTATTAGACTTTGAAGGTGGAATATTTTCAGTGAAAGTAAATAATATTGTTAATCATATGTTATAAATTGTCAGAATAAAGTATTATTGTTACTGTTATTATTATTATTTATTAATTTTGCGATGCCAGAAGTCAAACACCAAGCCTTACACTTGCTAGGCAAATACTCTATCACTGAGATACACAGTCTTATATATTTGATTGTGAACCTAGCCTTTAATGGCTGAGTCATCCCTCCAAGCCAAGATACACAGTCTTTAAGAAGTGAAATAGAGCATACCTATCATAAAGGAATATACATCTATATGAATATATATCTACATTCTTTGAATAAACTACTGCACCCACAAACTATTCTCTCCTTGCAAGTTTATATGGTTTATCAATTTCAAACTAAAACTCTAATGATGGGCCAGCATGCACATAGGTATGATCATAAATTCATAATCCTGAAGACTGGATAATATTCCATTTGCTGAGAACTGAGAAGCAAGCTAAAATTCTTAAGTTTGAGATGAGAATCTCTGAGTGGTCAGTGCTTGAGGTTTTATACAGTAAACTCTATTGACCAGAAATGGCTTTTGTTTCTAGGAACACCTTCACAGAGCTTTCACTGAAGCAAACTTTAAGCTGGAAAGTTGATTTCCTTAGCAGCCAAGGCAAATGAGCACAGTTAGGTCAACTCACTTCCTCCACCTGGAGTTGTTAGTAATGGGTTGCTATCACAGGGATGGGTGTCTTCTGGAAGCAGGGGTGGTGTGCAAATCTTTTCCATTTTCCAGTAACCTATGGTAGTGCAAGATGAGGTTAGAGCATGGCTGCACGTTGTGGTTAATCCAAGCTTATGGAACCACAAACTGTTAATTAATGAGACATCGTCATCATTTTGAAATAAGAAATTGCCCATCACCATCCACGACATGAATGTGCCAGTGAAATCATAGAATTAAAAATATTAAAGTACAGGATAATGGGAAATATCTACAAAATTAAAAGTTATTTAATAAAGCCTAAATTTAATGAATGTCTGTGGTTAGGTCTCAGGATGCGGATTCCCAGGTTCCTAGCCCCTTTACATGACCCTCTCTCTTACCCTTGCGTTTGAGGTATTCTGCGATGAGTGCAGCTATATGGATGTAACACATAGCAGCCTATAACAAAACATAAAACAGAGATTCCACAGATGAATTTAACTCTTCACGAAACTAGTGGTTTCCCAAGGGGAGAGAGACAGTGTGCCCACTCAGGACATGTCGTGCAGATTAACCCTTCATTATGAAGGAAGTGAAACTATCAACCAAGTGGACTTTTTAAAATTGCATCTCAAATAATTGATGCTGCCACCTCTATGTCTGTCCACAATCTGATGTCTTCTAGTTAGAATCAGGTATCCACTGAGCCCTACATGAAAGTTACTGCATTGACTATATAGATGCATATTATATGCATTGGTGGAAAATATGGTACTTTTTATACTTCATGCTGTATATAAAAAGCCAATTATTCGGATAAGGAGTACAATGTTAATGAAGAATGAATGAGCCTTTGCTCATCACCTCAGACAGGTCTCCATTTCTTGCATGAATCTTGGCCATGCTTTCCAGCCAGGTCCTCCGGAGCTCAGGGGTACTGGCATAGGAGTTTGCTAGGCTGTACTGGAGGTCCACCAGCATCTCGGGGTCCTTCTCATGCTCTTTCATCTGGGCTGTGGCCATCAGCACGGTCCTTATACGTTTGGTCAGATCTTTCACCTCTGCTGGGAAATTGCTGTTCTTTGGAAAAGAGAGGACCTGAGTCATTATCTGTTTAGCAAGCAATTATTAATTTCAATCTATGCTCAAATTTTAAAAAAATATTTTATTGTTTTATGTGTGTGGGTGTTTTGTATCATTTGTTTGCCTGGTGTCCTCAGAGGCCAGCAGGAGGTATTGGATCTCTTGGATTCAGAGTTATGGACAGTTGTTAGTTGTTTGTGACTTGTAGGTTCTGTGAACTGAACTCAGGTCTTCTGGAAGAGCAGCCAATACTCCTAACCACTGAGCTATGTCTCCAGCCCCTTCAACCTATACTCTTAATTATGGCTTGGCATCATGAGTTCTTATGCAATATATATTCTATATATTGCAGTTGTGATTATATTCAAACATTTGGTGATAAGAATTATGGTGAGTCAATCCCAGGGAACCTAGACAACAATGAGGATTCTAAGAGAGACATACATGGCTCTAATCTACATGGGAAGTGGCAAAAGACAAGATCTCCTGAGTAAATTGGGAGAATGGGGACCATGGGAGAGGGTTGAAGAAGAGGGGAAGGAAGGGAGGGGAGCAAAGAAAAATATATAGCTCAATAAAATCAATAAAAAAGAATTACAGTGGTTACGGTGAACTGTACTGTCCAGTAGTCCATCTTTCTAGCAGTAGCTTCCTGATTGCCCTTGAGAGTCTGTCCTCCCTGAGTTCATGTCACTTGAACAAGTTTTGACTTCATTCCTATTGATGGCATGTGGCACTGGATGGGCCAATCATATTCTTTTTATATATAGATCAAGGATATTCCTTTTCTCGACTCAGATTGGTAGTGTTTGGAGAAGTGCTTCTCCATCCCTGACACAAGTGTCCTCACACTTTCTGAGGTAAATCCACAAAGACAGCCATAAATTTGGCAAATGAAGAAAGGCTGATGCAGTACATAGACAAAACAAGCAACAGAGGGAGGGGCTCTCAAATCACTCTCTCGATCTCTAGATCAAGCTGGGCTTGAAGCTTTGTCTACCTCTAGCCTTCCAAAAGTGCGAAAAGAATCGGGAGGAAAAGATAAATTTGCTTATGATGGCTTTGAGTAAATAATGATGCTCCTGGCACACTTCATTCTATAACAATCGAGCCCGGATCTTATAAATTCCCCTGAAAACATCATGTATGGAGAGTGTGAGAACTAATGATCAGCAATTTAAATAAGCAAACAATACCAGTGATCAAAGTCTTGATCAGATAAGCACAGAATTCATAAACATCCTATGGTTTTGATGTCAAAGAAAAACTCCACCTCCGTTTCTTTCTGATTCATCAGAGAATCAGCCCAGGAAGCATCTCTTACTTTCATCTGCTTATCTCCATTGGCAAAGTTGTTGGTGATTGCAAGAGAGTGTTGAAACCGAGATCCTCCAATCCCCGAGTCAGCTATTAACTGGCTCACGGCTTTGATGAGCTGGAAGAGAAAAGGAAAAAGGATCACTCTAATGCAGGGGTCCTCAACCTTTCTAATGCAGAGATCCTTTAACATAGTTCCTCAGGTTGTGGTGGCCCCAACCTTCAAATTACTCTCTTTGACATTTCATAAATGCAATTTTGCTACTGTTACGAATCACAATGTAAATATTTGATATGGAGGCTATCTGATATGCAACCTTTGTGAACAGGTTGTTTGACCCCCCCAAAGAGGCTGCAGCCCACTGGTTGGGAAACAATGTTCTAAAGCAGAATGAGAATTTACATTTTGTGTTTTATGGATGATGTGGGACGATGAGGGTGTGCTCGTGTGGGTGCACACATATGTGTGGAGGTCAGAGGTCAACATTGAATGCCAATCCTCAGGTGTCATCCATTTTGTTGTTTGAGGCAGGAGCTCACATGGATCTACAGCTCACTAAGAAGGCTGGAGTAGCTGATGACTGGGGTCTTCCTGTCTCTGTCTCCTCAGTGGGGAGATTACAAGCATGTGCCATTGCACCTGGCTTCTCAGTGTGGATTTTAGGGACTGAACTCAGATCCCTAGGCTTTCTAGGCACACACTTCACAGACAGAGCCATCTCCCCAGCCTAGAAACAGCATTTTTAAGGGAGTTGATGGAGTTAGATAAATATGCCATTAATTTCTCCTCGAATTTTCAATGAATGACATCCTTAAGTATACATCCTTCAGAAGATCACATGATCTAGAGGCCTCATTATTATTGTAAATACCCAAGGAGAGATTCAAGAATCTTGTACTCTTGGTATGCCTTGAAGAAAGGCATGGTTGTCTTTGGAATTCAGCGAGATTTGGTCTCCCAGATTAACCATGACTGTCAAAGTTGTCCCCCCACTCCACCAGGAGATTCTAGTCATGGGCAGAAGAAACAAAACTGAAATCTGTTCATTTCTCTATGGTCTCATAGAAACCAGGATCAAGGGGATTGAGAACCTTTAAGGCGGAGTCTGGACACTCAGACAGTTGACTGGCTGCCTGGGAACAGGATGCTTCATTCACCACTGAAACGCATCAGCCATTTTAGCAGCAACGTTAAGGAACATGGGCAGGACTTACTTGTAAGTGAGAGCGGACAATGGACTTCTGCTTGTTAAACTCAAAGTTCTTCCTCATGAAAAAGTACAGAAGTGCCGAGGCCTCCATCTGAGTGGAGCGTGATCTGTGGTTACAGCATTTCAGGACTTCGTAGCAGAAAGAGCCACAGAGGTCAGCGGGCCCTTGAAAAAATGCTGAGGGAAACTAGAGCGATGGAAGAAGAAGGGAGTGAGCCATGTTCTTTCATGTTTCAAACTCGGGGACTAAAGTACTATTTAAAAATGAGCTTTCTCCATTCGCGGAAGAGAAAAAGAAATCTATGCTTTTATTATTGACGTCCGAGTTCAGTAACCTCCTCTCATGTATTAGTCTCTTCCACTAATGTTCCATGTGTAATAACTGACAACAACCCAAACTACATAAGATCTTTGAAATGTTCCATTATTCACTTGACACTGTTACTTCAGATGCTGTTTTTGGTCATCTTCAAAGATGACTGCTGTAGCTACCTAGGCATGGAAACTTGAACTTGATGATCTTTTTTTTTTTTTTTTAAAGTCAAACTGTTAAAAACTCTAAGCAGTCACAAAACTGATAACCAGATAGCACCAACACCGTTTTGTATCCTACTCACTTGGAGACAACAGATGACAAGCATCTAGTGAAACCGAAATAGCACAAAACAAACCTTCGGCCTTGCACACCGAGAGATGCACAATTTATTAAGTGTTTGTTGTCATCCTTAGCTGGGGTTTAACTGGGACCTGGAGCATCCTTACCTTACACACAAACAGTCTCAAAGAAGCAAACACGTGTTTCAGGGCTGTGGCTGACTGGTTGACTTGAAAGAACAGCATGTACGTATCAAAGACCCTTTTCATGAGTGAGTTTTGACAATCAGATTGTTGGAGCTGTCTCTGAAACCCAGAAGAGATGTTATTTAGGACAAGTGGAGGAATGATTTTTTTCCTTCAGAAACATGTCTCATGAACCTGTCACGTGCTAGAAGAACCTCCTGAGTAAGATGACATGGTTCACGTATCATCTCAGGGAAGTTTACACAGCATTGTCAAAGCCAAACCAAACCCAGGAAAGACAATAAGTAGAGCAAGAAGATGTGACAGAAAGAGGTTAGGGGTGGATTACTTTGCTTAAAGAGGTCAACAAAGATCCCTCCGATTGATGAGCAGAGCGGAAGGAATGTGCCTCAGAGAGACCTGGGAGGATTTTTGTGGGGTAAGAGTTTTGGAATGGAGCAAAGCTTGTGAATTCAGACTGAGAAAGAAGAATGGAGTGGCTGGTGTGTGGTTAAGGGGGTCGGGCCATGGGGGAGAGGATGAGGTGGCAGGTAGGCATTGGGAAAGCCTTTCAGTTGTGTGACATTCAATGCACACATCCATTGAGGTATAGAGAATTAAAATGGGGTTGTGCTTTTCTCCCACCATATTGGCACTTTACACAGAAACAATGTTTTCTTGGTGCAATGCTGCTAGAGAGGTTTTATTGAACAGATCCAATCTTTCCTGGTGCAGTCCTTAAAGCAGATTCATTTGACTGAACTGTAAATGTTTTCAATCACATTATTAAGATACAATTGGGGTGAGAAACTCTGTATTCAGAAAGTACAATTGCATAAATTTGACTTTGGTATATACCATGAAATCATCACCACAGCCAAGAAACAAAATATCACTTCCTAAGATTTTAATACACGGTTTGGAATCCTGTATTCCTTTCTCGACTCCACATTTCCATTCCATCACTGATGTGTTCTTTCTATTTAATGACATCAACAGCACTGCAGTCTTCTCTGATTTGGCTTCTGAAGTTTCATGTGTGGTGTAGTCTTTTAGTGGTTTCTTCTTACTGTTGAGTAATATTCTATTATGTTACTAAAACATCTACCTGTTGATGCACACTTCCAGTTGTGTCTGTTTTTTTTGTTATTTAAAATAAAGATGTGGCATATATTTGCGTGCGAAACTTTACATGGATAGGTGCGACATTCAAATGGTTGGTTACAGGATAGATAAATGATTAACATTGAACCATAATTTTTTTTATTTATGTATATGTGTGTGCATGAGTACATGTGTGTGTGTGTGGATGTGTGCACAAGTTTGTGCAAGTATGTGTTTGTGTGTGGGGGCCACATGTCTGAAAGTATGTATGTAGGATAGAAGATGGCATGAGAGTCCCCGGAAGTCGTATTACAGGCAGTTGTGAGTTCCAATATGGGTGCTGGGAACTGAACTTGATTCTCAACAACTAAGCTATCTCTCTAGCTCCATCATTAGCTTTTCAAGGAACCATCATAATGTTTTCCAAATTATCTTTTTCCCCACTTGAACTCTTACTATCAGTGAATGAGAATTCTAATTTCTCTAAGCATTTGTCAAAGTGTGCTATAGCTAGTCTTATTAGCACTAAAATTTTTATCAAGTACATCATGGAAACACCTCAACAAAGTTTTATATATAAAAATAAGGAAAGATGCTTGGCATTAGCAATTTCTTCTTTCAACAATCTAGTCATCAGTTAATACATAACACTGTTGGTCTTTTGTTTTTCTGTTAGAAAAATGTGGCGTCTCATTGTCACTCTGTGCAGCATCCTTGACAGCAAAGCAAGAGGACTTGGGAAGAAAGATATTGTAGTGGTAAAACATACACAAAGTGTGAGGATTAAGCAAGCATTAGTCAACTTGTGACAAAAATCTGAGAATCTCATTTTTAACATGCTTCCCATTAATGTGCAATCTGATTTATATGAGGTCAACTGATTTCATAAATCATCTTAAAAATATTCTTGACTTCTCATGGTTTGTCCTACTTCCAAAGTCATCATTTTACATACTTACCTGGTGGACTTGAGTGAAGAGAGACAGCAGGTCCAGGATAGTCAGGCAAACTTCTGTGGCTATATTGGCCTCAGTGTCTACATGGTGGACAATGTCTATTTCATTGGAGTTGCCTACAAAATGCAAAATAAAACAGTGCATCAACATAAGCCAATTCTCTGTGCTCGGTAGAATATTTCCTTCTATTTCAGTGTTTACTGGGATTTTGATGAATAATTCATAAAATCAAAGTGTCTTTGTTCACCTTCATTTATGTCAATTAAAAGCAAAACAAAACAAAACACTAGATAGAGTCTTAGATCTGAGGGTTCTTTGTATACATCAGCTGCAGATTTTCCATTATTTTAAAAATTCTTTTTCTTTAATTCAGATATCAGTACAATCCTATTTCTTCTGGAATCAGCCTGTTTAAAGTTCTTGCTTTTGGGCTAACAGACTAACATGTGTGATCTCAGCAGACAGTCTACACAAACAGCCTCCTCAGAAAGGTACATTTATTTATAAAGCGTACTTAGAGAGTAAGGCAATATAGATTTTAAACAAGTAATCATGGGCCACGCGCTCATAATTCCCATGTTTCACTACTCCAGGTTCTACTTTTATCTTATTGCCAAGCTAGACTGTGTGCTTCTCCGGAGTCATGATGTCATTGCCACTGTTTTTGGGACATGGGCATTTTTAACTTCTTCCCTTAGGGTTAGCAGTAATTACCTGGTTGAGAGAGAGCCCTAACCTCACAACACCAAAAGTACCCAGACAAGCTACCCACAGCCCATTACACTGAGCTTCAAGTAAAACTCTCCTTTCTTCCTGGTGAGGGCGCTGTTTTTTATTTGTTGGTTTGTTTATTTATTTATCAAGCTACCCCCTGGTGATTCTTTCTTTGAAGAAGTATTTCCAGGCCCATGGCAGACATCAGAGGAGTGACTTCAGTGTGTGGCATTTCTCCCATCTCACACACAATGCATTTCCTGTCCTGCACACAGGCTGACAGAACACAGGTAGCCATCTTGCTCCCCTTTGCCGCTGGCTTACTTACTGTTCATGGTGTTGTCCAACATCTGTAAAAGTTTGGGGTTGGAAAGTGCATTTTTGCCTCGAATTATAGGTAAGGTTTGAGATCTGTGCTGTTTATGCCCTTCGTGACCAGAAGTGGTATGCATCCTGGAACAGAGATGAGAAATGTGGCTGACACTACCCATCAATGTGGTAATCAATGGTCATTCAAATAGTGTGCACTGAGACAAATGCAGAAAACATCTGTGAAGAAGCGTTTTACTGGTAATATTGACTGCAAGCAACACAACGAAGAGACCTTTAAATACATTAGAAGATATGTATTTAAGCACTAATAATATTAAGAATGATATATAATGTGATAATGCCACAGTGGATGTCTATTCTATCGTATTTTGATTTTCTTCTTTTTTATTACCAAGAACATTCAAAAGACTCAGTCGAAAACTCTCGTCTGACCTTGTTGTCACTAACTTCATTGTATGCTCAGACAACCATAAGGTTACACAATTTTTAGGTAGATAGTACCTCAAACTGGCCTTATCTATTTGCTTTTAAGCAAATAAAGTCATGTCTGTTTTGTAAGTGAAGAGGTAGCTACAGATGTGTTAACCTCACCAAAGCAAACACACAGAACAAAACAAAAACCAAAAACTAAAAGACACTCAAAATGTTTGTAACTCATTATCATTTCATGGATTTATAATAATTTAAGAATGCTGAGTTAATTACTATATAGGCAGGAAGGCAATTAAAAATACATGCAAACATGTTCCCTTGGCTCTTTTTTCTTTCTTTCTTTCTTTTTTTTAGAAGGAAAGACAAAATCTGGATCGAAATAACTGAAGTAACCCTTTACTCTCTCGTCTGGTTTTGCATGTGGGAATTCCCACGTGGTATGATTTATTTGGGTCATGCTTCTTGCGGTGGTGATGTAGGTGGTGTGTAGGCCTTCAGTGTGTGTCTTTCAGTGCTCTGCAGAAACTAGCCAGGGCGTTTGTGCAGTTAGGAATGTTTCCTGCTTGCCACGTTTGTCCAAGGAGTAGCCAGGAGGTGGGAAATTTGCTGTCATGTAAATTACCCCTAAACAACACCTTTGTGAATGAAGAAGGCAGCCAATGAGAGAAGCCTTTAAGAGTCACACCTCAGAAGAAACTCTGGCTTTTGTCCCTGTCACTGTATTCAAGGCTGTTTGGAAGTGACTGAGCCAAAGAATCAACCTGGGTTGAAACCTAGGAGAGCCGATTTTGGCTTGCTGGGACCTAGGACATCTGATACTGCCTGCATCTACAGGGAGTAATGAGTTTTGGGATATGTGGCTGGGATGTAGGGAGACCGATCTTTCTCTCCCAGGAATCCTAGGGGTGGGAAGGGTAGGGGTATAGGGGTGGGGTGAGATGTGTGGTTTCCAAGAGATGAGGTCAGCAGGGGCAGAGCCTGTCCAGCCTATCAGGAGGAGCCTTAAGACTTGTCCACAATACATGATTGACTGGGACCCTTAGATGACTGCAGTTGCTACGAAACATGCGGAGCTTTTCTTTATTGTCTTCTCTTCCATTACAGTTCGCAAGGCAGATTCACGATTGCATCTTTTAAATTTACTTTCTCACTGGAGGCCAATTTCAACAGGTCTCCATGGACGGGAGAAAAATTCATTTTGCTATTTATTGACTACATCCATTTTCCTATTTCTTCCCAACGCTCTTTTCTAAGATATCCACATCACATAGTCTTACAATACGCCTGGGAAGAATAAGTCAAACTCAGGAAAGTTTGGGGAAACAATTTTTTATTTGTAAGGCCCACAGGATCTTGGAGGTGGGATTTCAGGGCAGGAGATTCTGACTGGCAGGTTAATGAGGGAGCAAGCGGGCTCTGCATGTAGGAGCTAGGTAAGCTAACGAGACTTTGAGCTCACCCATGCTTCCTCCTGGCCTCTGACCCTTTAAAAAACAACGTGGGCTTCGAGAACACTAAGGAAATCTCATAATTACTCAACAGAATTGGGAGTCACGATCCCAGAGTTTCTTTTTCCTACACTGCTAAGAACTAAGGAGCATTTTTTTATTAGAGTCTTGGTTTTAGCTAAATTGAATGGCTATTATTGCTTTTCCAATCAAGGCGTGCTTTAACTGAGCATGAACAAGGCATGGTCCTTAGTTTTTGTTTTAAGTCAGCAATTCAGCTGGAGAAGTATCTAAGAAGTTTCTTCAGATAAAAGTATAATGCCACTCAAAACTGCATTTTGTTTTTATATATGTACACGTATGAGTCCATTTACCCTCATGCATGCATGTTCACAAATAAACAACACATACATGACTTTAAATACTAAGCAAAGGTGATATTACCATTGTGACAAGAGACCGGAGGTCTGGCAGGAAGGGTTGGATCCTTTCAGAGTTCCATTGTTCTGGGCAGACTGCACAAACTTAAACGCCGCAGCGATTTTTCTGGAAGGAATCACAGCTCGATATTTATAAGTTACATACAAAAACAGAGTGACAAATGACTAGCAATTATTGAACAATAAGGTATTTCATATTCTGTGAATTAATGAGAAACAAGGGGCTGGGAGATGGCTCGATTTGGCAAAGGGCTTGTTATGAAAGAAAGCATGGGGACCCTACTTTCTGAACTTCAGCACCTATGTAAATGCCTAGGAGGCATGGAAGGCCATCTGTAATCGCAGTTTCAAGATGCAGAGACTGGGGATCCATAGGCAAGCTGGCTAGCTAGCTACAATAATCATTTCATGATTATTGAAATCAATCATGAAATCATGAAGTCTGGTTTCAGTGAAGGGACCTTGACTCAGTACTTTTGGTGGACAGTTATTGAGGAGGGCACCTGATGTCAGCTTCTGATTGGATCCAAACACACAGCCCGATACCACATGCATAAGCAAGTTCTGGGACTAGGAAATCAGAGGGCTTTGAATATTCCTTGTGAAAAATAATACCAGTATGAAGTAATTCTAGACAACCTTTTGTTTTTAGCATACTGGAGGCATGTTCTCAAATAGGTGTGTTTCACCCATATAAACCTATCTCTCTGTCTGTCTATCTATCCATCCTCTATCTATTTTCTATCTATTTGTCTAGATATTTACCTATCTATCTATCTGTCTATATCTATCTATCTATCTATCTATCTATCTATCTATCTATCTATCTATCTATCTATCTATTTGTCTAGATATTTACCTATCTATCTATCTGTCTATATCTATCTATCTATCTATCTATCTATCTATCTATCTATCTATCTATCTATCTATCTATCTATCTAATCTATGTATCTATGTATCCTCCTTTCTCTGTGTTTGTGTGCATGCACACACCTTCTGGAGGTCAAAGGACAACCTCAGTTGTCAGTTCTCATCTTATTCCTGGTTTGAGACAGAATTTCTTGTTTACCACTGTGCATGCTAGACTATCTGACCTGAGAGCATCCAGCAGGAAGGGAATTCTCACAGGAGCACTGTGATTAGAGACCCATGCTGGTCTGGCTTTATGAGAGTTCTGGGGATCCAAATTCAGGTCTTCATTCTTGCATGGCAAGTACTTCACTCACTGAGCCATAGTAAAAGCTCCACAATTTTTTTAAAAGTCTGTATTAGTCTATTGGAATGTAAAACAATTACCTTATTATATTGCGTTTTCCCAGGTATCTAAAATTTTGAAGACAAACACTAGAAAAGGGAAAAAGTCACATTCTAATTATTCACATTCTTTGATTTATACATAACAATTCATCTAAATATACAGAAAGAAAAGTAGTAAATTTTCTTTACATATTCTATATACTATTGTTGATATTTATTTACCATAGGGCTTCTTTGAATGAAGAGTGGTATAGTGAGCTATTTTGAAAGTTCCAGAAAATAAGCTATTGGATCAACCGTAAACTTACTCCAAGATGCTGAAGAAGTCTGACACCTCTGGACTGGGAGCTCTCTGCCAGTAGGCAATCAGAGTCTCTAGAAAGAAACAACATGGCGTGAGACTCTTAGAAACGTAGGCTTTTCTCTTTTGCTCCTTTTAAATCGACTTGAAGTCATTCGCTTACCAACTGAAATTGTCTTCATAATATGAAGGAAACACATAAGAAGACTCCTGGTTTCGGCTTGATCTAATTTGTCAAATCGAAGAGTTGACCCAATCAAAGATAAGGGCCTTGGGATCTGGGAATCAAAAGACCGGTAGAGATGAGTAAGGCTGAGAGCATCCTGACTTGTGACGAAGGCATCCGACGGCGCGGTGGGGCGGGGAGCGGCACCTTTTCGCAGTTGTCTGTCTTCTCGCTGCTCTTCTCGGTGGTGCTTGGGTTGGATTCGAGGCTTGCTAAGGATGCTCTGGAATCTGCATGGTTCACTGTAGAAATAGCTATTGATGAAAATGCTGCAAACACAAGCCACAGCACACATATGGTGATGAGACGCATGAGCACAAACAAGAACTAAAACGATGGAGCAGAGTTGCTCATTGTTGAAGCAGAAACAGAATTGCAAAATAGAATCTGGGGTCGACATGGAAGCCATACAACATTTAAAACATTACAACAGTGGCCACGATGGATCTAAAAAAAATTTTTAAACCATTTTAAGTGGATATAAAGATTGTTCTTTTGATCTCTTACTATGCTTTTAAAAACTAGACAAAGACAACTCTTACTTTAACAGAAGATGATTCAGGGGAAGGAGTGTTTAACTTGACAGTTAATGAGAAATAAGAATGACATTTCCAAAATAGTGTTTAATACAATCTTTGAAGCTGAAGAGCTATTATATTTTAAGAGGCTGTGCATAACAAAAAGCTAAAGACTGTTTGCAGAATGAGGTAATTTGATAACATCCGAGCGGACAAGTAGAAGTCCGCTCTTTAAGCCAAGTAGAAGTGGAAGTCACTGGATGACGTTCAAAGAAATATGTTAAAGACTCTAGTTATATAGTGTGGTGTGCTTTGCTGGGTACATTATGCATATGAATTATGAACAGAAAGCACCATGATACACAATGTAAGCATGGATGAGTGTTATACGTGAGTGTTCTCAGCAGGCCTTGAGTACCTGCTATGGAATTTAAAACGTCTTTGGAGAACGATGTATCCACAGAAGTTGCATGCTTCATGGACGTCTGGGTTTGGAATCCTCCGCTAGTGCTTAGATCATCTCTAGATCCCTGAATTCAAAGTGGAGAAGACAAGAATGAGAATTAAGGTGCTTCGGAATGGTAGGCCCACATGCCTTTTCCATCCCTCTCCGTTAGACCGTCAGACTGACATTTTATATTTGAGCAAAGATGCTCCACTGAAGTTGGCAGTGAAAATGAATATTGCCCAAAGCATCGTCTTGCTCTCAATTTGCTTTTCTTAGACAATGTCTTCAAGTTTTTATTCTTTTCCAACTAGGTCCTCGTCACACTTCTCTGTTTTTTGTTCTGTATTTGTTTGGACTAGCCACTGGAGCATGGGTAACTCAACCGTAGCGACAATCACTGAAGACAGCCTGTTTCTCCAGCAGCCCTCCGCTGCCGTTAGCTCCCCAGGGTGGGTGAGGTCCCGTGATCCCCTCCCCATCGATGGCTGGATATTTACTGGCACAGTCTTTGCAGGCCCTGTGCAGGAGATCACAGCTGGTGTGAGTTCCTGAGTTTAGAAACCATGTCAAATGACAGCGTTTCACAGCCTCCTCCCTGATGGTTGGCTGTTACATCATAGCATCTCACAGCCTCCTCCCTGATGGTTGGCTCCCACATCACAGCATCTCACAGCCTCCTCCCTGATGGTTGGCTCCTACATCACAGCCTCCCTCAGCCTCCTCCCTGATGGTTGGCTGTTACATCATAGCATCTCACAGCCCCTCCCTGATGGTTGGCTGTTACATCACAGCATCTCACAGCCTCCTCCCTGATGGTTGACTGTTATATTATAGCATCTCACAGCCCCTCCCTGATGGTTGGCTCCTACATCACAGCCTCCCTCAGCCTCCTCCCTGATGGTTGGCTGTTACATCATAGCATCTCACAGCCTCCTCCCTGATGGTTGGCTGTTACATCACAGCATCTCACAGCCTCCTCCCTGATGGTTGGCTGTTACATCATAGCATCTCACAGCCTCCTCCCTGATGGTTGGCTGTTACATCATAGCATCTCACAGCCTCCTCCCTGATGGTTGGCTGTTATATTATAGCATCTCACAGCCTCCTCCCTGATGGTTGGCTCCCACATCACAGCATCTCACAGCCTCCTCCCTGATGGTTGGTTGTTACATCATAGCATCTCTAGCATCTCACAGCCTCCTCCCTGATGGTTGGCTGTTATATTATAGCATCTCACAGCCCCTCCCTGATGGTTGGCTCCTACATCACAGCCTCCCTCAGCCTCCTCCCTGATGGTTGGCTCCTACATCACAGCCTCCCTCAGCCTCCTCCCTGATGGTTGGCTCCTACATCACAGCATCTCACAGCCTCCTCCCTGATGGTTGGCTGTTACATTACTGCATCTCACAGCCTCTTCCCTGATGGTTGGCTCTTACATCCCCCCCTCTTCTGGCCAATTTTAAAGTGAGGTAGCAAAGATAATTACTGAACAGTAATTGGAATAATTGTTGAAATAATTGCTGGTATAGTGATGTATTAAATTACAGATGTAATTATCATCATGTAATGGATATTAATATCGCTAGGAACTAGATCTGAAGTCCCTATGTAAATGTTTTCTGTTATGCAGTTTGATGTTAAGGATCCTATTACACCAGGCCCTTTATCCCAGTTTTCATATTTGTTTCCCAGAGGCCTGGAGAGCTTGGATAACTTTCTGAAGGCTATAAACATGCTACACGATGCTGATGAGATTTGATCAAGGTTCCTCAAACAAAAACATTTCTAAGGGCATGACCCCAACTTTCAGTAGGTCCCACCTTGGACTGCTTATAACATCTCACTTTTGTGAGGCAAGGTCTCTCAATGAACTTGGAGCATAAAAGTTTGCTAGAGTGCCCATCCAATGAGCCCTAGGGAATTTCTTATCTACCCTCTCAGGCCTAAGATCATCAGTCATGGCACAGTGTTCAGCTGTTTATGGAGGTGTTGGGGATCAAAGTCAGGTCCTCATGCTTGCACGCGAGTACCTCACCAATGGAACTGGGTATGAAGCCTTAAATAGACTGCTATGCTATTTGCCATGCCGGCTGAGTGGAGAACACTCACAATGGGCTGCATTGGGGCTTTGACTGTATAAGACCCTTAGCATCTGTGGGAGAAAGATGATGGGAAGTAGTAGGTGAGTGATGTACATTGGATGTGAGGTCATGAAGACATCATAGAAGCTGCAAACGCTGTGAAGACTTGGGTTGTGATGCAGAGACTAAAGGGAATACAAACAGTCCTGAAGAGAGGGCTGGGCCAGACAGAAGCCTCAAGTAGCCATTAGAGACGAATAGTATTGATGTGAATTCTTGAAGACGGCGTGGCTTAACCTCTAACTTGCTTACAGGCAGGAAGAAATGGTTTTCCAGGACATCAATACAAACAAGAGAAGTTCCTTTAAAGAAATTAACTGGGAGAGATGTGCAAACATACCTGATTGGATGTATTCACAGTGAAAGGATACAGGTCCTTCAGGTAGATTCTCGGCATATTGTCCAGCAGCATGCCATACAGGGGCATGTAGAGGCTCGCTATCTGTGCCTGCTTCCTCTGGGAGAGGGCAGACGAGAGAAATGACTCACATGAAAATCAATAGACTCAAGGGTTTTATATTCATTTAATGCAGCGAGCCATTAAATGGTGTTTGGGGGAGAGAGAAAGAAAGGCTACTTACAGGTTCTCTGTATCGATCATCGAAAGAATGCTTAGCCATTAGATTCTTTAGGACAGCTAAGGCTAAGTGCCTGATATCTTGGTCCTCCTGCAGGGCAAAGCCGACTTCCCGGAGCAGAATTCCGATTAAGAAGTGTTTGCGGCAAAATTCATTTGTGACTGAGTATTCAGGCATATCTTTGAGAGAAAAAAATAATGTTATTGAAAACTAAATAATCACTTTACGATTACAAAAAGGCAAATTGGACCATTGCTCAAAACCCTGCCCCCAAGCAAGAGGGATTCCACAACACAGTCTTGCCACAGAGATGTGGTCTGCTGCAGCCTTGGGAGTGTTAGTCAGAAGGGAAAACGTTCTCTAACATAAACACAGGCTCATACACTAACTCAGCATGGCAATAGCCACAGCCTATCAAATGCCCTGCTCACATCACTGCAGAGGCTAAAATAAAAACATGCTTTGTGTCTGCAGGAATTGAGAACAGTCCTAGGAAAAGGTGGTTCCACTGAGCTTGACCTTGGAGGTTGCTAAGGAAGAGAAGAGTAAGGCTGACTTTCAATGACACACAGTTCTGAACTACAGACAAGTATGTGGGAACAGACATGTGTGAAGGGCTAGGAAGTACAGTGTCTGAAGAAGAGGCATGGGGATTGAGGTTTGAGATATTGGGTGTCGATGCTGGAGAAACCCAGGGACAAATTCAGTATCCAGCACTTAGGTCTGCCTGTAACTCCAGTTCCAGGGGATCCAAAGCTCTCGTTTAGCCTCCACAGACACCAGACACCCAGGTGGTACACACATATATACATGCAGGCAGATATTCTTAATACTTAAAATATCCATCTTAAAACTGATAAACCATAAATCATCTATACGAGTTAGTGGCAAAACAAACAAAACAACACCCCAAACCCAAATAATCAGATTCAAAAGATGGTAAAGAACTTGAATAAGCAGGTTTATTGGGAGGACATCACGGTTCCCAATAAGAGGATGAAAAAAGTGTTTAATACCACTGATAACCAGGAAAGCGTAAATCAGAGTCCCAGTGACTGATAGGGACAGAGTGGAGAAGCAGGAACCCAATACACTGTCCAGGTGGGCTTGTATATTGGTACAGACAATGTGGAAAACAGAATGGGGATTCTTCAGATGAGTAAGGCATAACTCCTGCATTGCTTAGTAATGCAGCTTGGAGATATATACCCATAGGAACTGAAATCAAAATACTTTTTCTTTTTCCTTTCTTAATCAGTACATCAAAACCATAAAATTTCTTCAGGTGCACGAGGCAGCATGTACGGTTTACATATGTACACACAGTGTGACCATAATGTTTAAATAGGCTAAACATATCTATCTTCTAAATATTTGTCATTCTTCTATCATGAGAACATTCAAAGTCCTTTCTTCTTGATTTTTGAAATGCACAGGTACATTGTCGTTGCCCACAGTTCCTCTACTGTGTGACAGTTACCAGAACTTCTAACTTCTACTGAACTGAAACTTGCTATATTTTGATCAGCCTTTCTCCTTACTTCCCCTCCATACTTCCCGAGCCTCTCAAAACTACCATTGTTTTTAGAATTACATATAAGTGAGATCAAGTGTCACTGGTCCTTATTTCCTGCTCACTTATCTCACTAGAATGAGATCGAGTTCCATCCATTATGCCGCAAATGACAAGATCTCATTTTCAATGGGTAAACAGTAATCTGCCTTGCAAGATACGGTTTGTTTATTAGCAGCTGAAGCCCTAGGCTGTTTCCATTCCTGCCTCCTGTGAATAGCGCTCCAGTGACCACGGCAGTGCTGCCTTCTCCCGGACATAGCAATCTTACCCTTGCTTATTTACCCAGCAGTGGGACTGCTGGATCATACAGTAGCTCTGTATCTATTTATTTATTTTGAGGGACCTCCAAACTGTTTTCACATACGGCGTTACCAATTTACATCCCCACCAAGAGTGTGCAAGGGCTCTCTTTTCTTTACACATCTTGTCAGCCTCTGCTATTTTAGACTTTTTATATAAAGCCAATATCTTAAACATCTGAAACTGGAATTTTATATCAAAGATAGGAAACGGGGAGGGAAATGTTCTGCTTTTTGTAACGAGTAGAAGAAACTGTGGGAAGTGAAAACGAAAATGCAGATACTTCACGTTCTCATCTGTGGATGTTAAAAAGTTGAGCTCTTGGAATCATGCTAGAAAATCTGATTTGAGGGACTGGGGAGAGGAGAGAAATGAGGCTTTTTCCTCACAGGGCAGAAACTCTCAGTGACAGAATGAATGCTTTATGAGCGCAAGTATGTAGCAGGGAAACTGTAGACAGTAATAATGCCTTGTCCAAGCCATATAGGCCAAGTTGTAAGAAACAAATATGTACATCTGAGAACTTTATTCATTGTACATATGAGGACAATTTTAGATGACTTGGGAAATTCAAGCTTCCTGACGCTTGGAGGATAAAATATAAAAGAACTAAAGGAAAGGTATTAAGAGAAAAGTTCCGATAGGTGCTTGGATATGTTGGCTATATGTTAACATATAGGCGTTCAGAGAGTCTGTGCTCGTTGACATGAAAAGATGGCTCTGCTGTGTATGCAGATAACATGAAATATGACTATTTACCTGAGGCGTGTAACTCTTGAATTGATTCCGTAGGGGTCAGAGGATCTAGATTTGGAGTGAAGAGAGAATAATTTCACATACACACACACATACATCCATTAACTAGTTTAACTTACAATAGAAATTTAAAATATATTTTTAATTATTTGCTACTATATCACCATTTTTCAAGGAAAGTTAGGTTGTATGTCCCACCCGCCCCCAAAATAATTTCATGAACAATATTATTTTAATTCATAGCCTTGTATATGAGACCCAGGTTTTTGTACAAAAAAAATCTTCCCACTATGAACTATACAGCAGATTATCAGGACTTTTTCTGGTTTTTTGACTGAGAATGAATAGTTGGACTCAAAATGATAAAGGTTTGATCTCCTGAATATCTTAGCCAACAATAATGTGGTATTACCTTAAAAAAAGAAATTCTCCTTCTCTTCCTTCATCCTCTTTCCTCTACATCCCCCCTCCCCCCCACTGCTTATTATTTATTTGTTTTCTTCAGTGCTGGGGATCAAATCTCAAGCTTTATACATTTTAAACAAGGACTCCACTACTGAGCTACACATTAAGTAAAAATAAAAGAACATTCCAAAGGAACAAAAAACCCAAAAGTGTTATTGTTCAACTTAAAATTTCTACTCTTTCTCTCCACTACAGAATATGCTCAGTATACTAGACAAAGAATGGTATGATGTTTATAGCTTATATTTGAAATGAGAATAGCCATGTATTTCTAGGCCTGGTGCTATTACTTGCTTTCTATAGTGTCAGTGCAAGTTGCCATAGGTATGAGGAGACCCTTTCCCTTCTTAATTTCTGGTTTCTTGACCATTAACACGGCAGTGTAAACAGGCTCACCATCTAACTGAAGTGTAAACAGTCTAACGGTCTAACTTCAAGTCCCTGATTCAATTTTAGTATACTCTTTGCGTTTTGATGCTCAATTAGTCTCTGATGTTTATATTCTCTTATGGTTTTCTCCACAGATACATGCACATGCACATATAAAGGTTTTAAATGTGCATTTATGTCCGGTATTTAAATGTAATAATGTACATCAAATTTAGTAAATGAAGCGTGCTCCATTCTGACATCTTTACCCAATCTCTTTCTCTCTCTAACCTAGGAGTATCAAGAGTTTAAAATACTCTTCCCTCCCTCCCTCTCTTCCCTCCCTTCCTTCCTTCCTTCCTTCCTTCCTTCCTTCCTTCCTTCCTTCCTTCCTTCCTTCCTTCCTTCCTTCCTTCCTTCCCAGAACTCATTTATAAGAAGTTCATTCTAAGGCAATTATGCATGTTAATTAATAATCTCCACTAAAATTATACTCACAAAATTTTCCTCCCTGTCTTTAGATATCAAAATCAGTGGAAATCTGCCTTTTGGAGCTAGTAGAATTCTAGGTTATTGTTGGACCCTAAATTAACCTGTAAGCACCACCTGCCCAAAGACCAGGTAAATTCCTGGATTCCGGGAGTTGTAGTTCTTGAAAATAACAACAAAACCTTATGGGAAAGTATGGTGGCCTATGAGTTTTGTCCATATAAGCCCTGACAACCTGTGTCTCAGGACACTCAGCTGGGAAGTCCCCAGTAGTGGTCCTGACCCATCTTGGTCGGCATATAATATTTTAATAAAATAGTTTGCTTAAATTTGGTCAAAATGGCAGAACTGTTTTTGCTCCAGTGAATATCGGGATTAACAGTTACAATTCTTTGATTTATACCAAGATTTAAAGTTCTGTTGGCTTTCTCTTTGATGAAAAGGGGAAGAGAAATACAGAGTTGTAGTCATCAACCATATGGGGCACCTTCTGGTTTTTACCAGATTGTTAGGCTTTCATACCTAAGTTACATCTTTAGACTGAACGGTTAAGGAAACCGGAGAACAGAGGCAGAACAAATCACCAGCCATGGGAGGATTTAGGAAGCCACTGGGACTTGTTACCTGGAATGTTCGCTGATCGTATGGGGAGGCACAGAGGAATGAAGTGCTCATGTTGACAAACTTCTTGAAGAAAATCAAACTTATACTGGCATAAAGTCTGAAACAGAGGCAAATAGGATGGCTATTGTTTGCATATCAAGAATGTTCATAAACACAAGTGAAAAAGGTGTGCGCTTCAATTTGACCCCTACAAAGAAGAAACAGCTGGTTTTCTATGACTACCAAGTAGTTCTTTGGTTTATAGGAGGCTGCCTTCTCAGAAGAGCTTCTTGTAGCCACACTCCTGGTCTTGGTACACTGCTCAAGGTCACCTCAGAAAAGAGACCAACCGTAACCCACATTCAGTTTCTATGAGAGAAAACCCCAACTCACGCGTTTAGCTTATTTTATTTTGTTTTTTTTTTTTGCTGTTGTTGTGAATGAAACTTTTATGTACATGCTGTATTTAGAAGCAGATACATATATTTTTGATACATACATTTTTTAATACCAGTGGTTTCCAAAAACTGTGCAAGAAATTACTATAATTTGCTTATAAACCAAAACACACGATAAATCAATGGACTTTGGATGGTTGGTTCTGTGGTGTTCTCAGTACAGACTGAGTACAGTCTTAGGACACACCTGGTCTGAAATGTACAAAGAGGAAACTACAGCAGTCTGGGTTGCAGGTATTAATCTCACGGCTCATCAACTATGCGACTTCTTTACCCAGCATGAACACACACTGTTAGGAAATTCTAAGACCTCCTTATCTTCTCTTGCTGGAGAATGTGGATCACTTTTCAAAAATGTACATGTTTGCCGTGTTTTATTATGACTGATCAATAAAAAGAATCTTGCAAGAACTTTACAGGATTGAAAAAATACTAAAAGAAACCAACTTTTTGATCATTAGGGTACCAGTAATTTTAGGACTTTGAAGTTATTTGTGGAACTGGCTATTGTTCTTCATTAAAGAATATTCAACAAAACTGTCATCTCACTTTCTAATTAACACTTCACATTCAATGAAAGAAATTCAGATTTAAATCAAAATGCATTATTTTAAATCATTCATAAAAGTTTCTTTCAAACAGTAATTGAAGTTTGTACTCCGGAAAGCAGTTAGAGATACTTAGCACTAGAAAAGAAATTGTGTAAACCCGTAAGAATTCAATAACTTTTATCCTGTCTCAGTAACACTGACTCAGACACTATGGCATATGCTTTATTTTATCTGCTCAGTGCCAATGAATTAGCCTTTTTGGTACATGATTTTATTCAACAGCAAGATGCTGGCCATATGTAGTTGTTTTGTTTTCATTATTTTTAGTTCTGTGTGGTTATTTACCATGATTTGTTACCCTAATTTTTCAGATTATTGTACCATGTAGAGAGAAAACAAGGGACTTTTCAAGTTTTTTTCTGCAGCTCTCAATTTATAAAAATGTGTTAAGTGTCTTAGGAAACCCCAAAGTAAAAAAAAAAAAAAAACCTTCCAAACTCCAGCCTGTTTGGTGATGAGATACTTGAGTAACAAACTTGATTCACTTGTCATAGATGGACACAGCTTCCCTGCTTGCTATTCTCTTGCCTTAACCTAGGAATTTTAAATCTGCAAATTTAAGAATGACTTAAAGGTTGTGTTCGCATCATCTAAGTTCTAAGAAACCCAGAAAGTCAACCAACTTTTTTCTAAGCCAAGATACAAGCCAAGGACTTACTCTTTCTCTTTCCTACAAAGCCAATACTTTCCACTGTTTCCCACTTCTGTAAAATGGATGCCTTGACCTCAAAAACACAAAAATACTGGCAATACACCTTTCCGTGAATCCAATTTCTCAATAAATGCTATTTTTTAAATAAACTATCAGAAACCAATGATTTCAAATAGAATTAGAACAGGTCATATTAAGCATTTCACAAATTATGCATTTAGCTTATTTTGCAATGTGTTTCTTGTGTGTTCAGTCCTGTCGTGTCATGTGAGTGGAGCTCTCCCAAACATCCAACTCCAATCACAAACCAGATGGCGATCATGAGGAGGTGAGGGCTACAGTCATGGAAGACAATGGTACATATTTCTGAAGTGGAGTCAACTTCACACACCACTAGTTCCTAGTGTCATTTAGCTCCCCATTTTCCCCTTCCTTTGCAAAAAGGCATGTCTTTTCCATCACATCTGGATTTGGACAGTGAGTCACAGAATACAGACTTGGCTTAAGATAATTGTAGTTCATGTCTTAAGATACTCACATCAGTAGGGACAGTTATTACAGTCATAATGGTTTTATATCCTCTCTCATGTACGATAGATAGCCATTCTTTAAGAGCAAGTTAATGTGCCACTACCATATTCACTATCAGTTTACAAAAAATACCTCTTTACCTCAGATTGTAATTCATTTTCTGACAACAGCATTTAATAATGTAGAAAATTGCCATTTCAAACAAGAACAGTATTGGATGTGTCCTTTTTTGAGCACATGTACACATGTGAGCAAGTGTATAATTAAATTGCACACACATTAATTATTCTTCACTAAAATATGCCATTTTATCTTCTGAAAAATATGTAGGTCAAGGAAAAACTATACTTAAATGAGATTATTGGCATTTCATACATGATAGGAACATAACCGAATATTCTTTAAAGAAATAGTTAAAGGACCATTGGGGTAGAGCTAAGGCTAGTCCTAGAACACAGTTTACAGATACGAGTGCATCTATAAAAAACCCAGAAAGTTCTCAAATAAATAATAATGTGTATCTCAAGGTCTCAGAGAAAGAAGAACATGCCAAATTTTAGAGCAATAGGTTACAAAGATAACAAGGGTCCCGGGAAGAAATTAATGAAATAGAGACTAAAAGACTAAAAAAGAGACTCAACCAAAGAGTTGGTTCTATGAAAAGATAAATATGATTGCCACACATTTATTCAAACTAACAAAAGAAAGGAAAGAAGCTCGAAATTAATAAAATTAGAGATAAAAAGAGAATACATGCAATGTACATGCACAGCACATACATACGAAGTATGTGATGTACATACAAAGTACAATGAATGTAATATGTATGTACATGCAAAGTGCATACAAACAAAATACAAAAATGTCCTTTGAAATCCGGTACAATGAAATCCAGAAGATTGTTAGGAAATACCTTGAAAATATAACCCTGGGACATCTAAAATAAACATGTTATTAATAATACATTATTAATTAATTAGTGCAATTAATTAAGATGATATAAACAACTTAAATATCCATAACAGTCAAGGAGACTAAAATAGTCATACGAAGTCTGTCAACAAAGGAAAGTCCCAAACCAGATAATATAGGGCTTATTTTATGACTCGCTAGGTAGTGTGTCAGGTAGATACACACAGAGACCCCTCAGTTAGTTATCTTGTTGGACTTGGCAAACCATTACTTCCATCCCTGGTCGGTCCTTACCTTGAACTCACCAGAGGAGAACATGCTGATGTAATTGTTCACCATCTTAAACACAAATCCCCGGTCCATAAATGTGAAACAGCGCTAAGAAGATAAAATTCCAAAGTCAAATCTTTTTGCTTGAGAGATTTTAGAAAAGATGATTATATATTGAAGCAGAGTAATACTTAATTAAGTGTGCCATGTATCTTTAAAAAATCTATAAAGGATGTCAGGACACCCATCTGCATTTAACAACTAATTAAACTTCCGCAGACAGTATAAACACCTAAATTCTAAATGCGCACCTATCGGTTGTTTAAAATATTGCTTAGAATTTTGCAAAGAGATATTTTACTTTCTCTTTCATATAGAAAGTTGTCTGCTTTATAATTATTTGATTACATTTTATTATTGTTTTTAGTACATTGATCCTGGAGTTGTTTGGGTGGAGACCATCTGCTGTACACCCTGGGAGGGCTGGAAAGTGGTAAAAGGGACCACCAGTCTTCATTCTTGTTCCTTCAACAGGGACTGTTCTCTATTTCATCCAGGGAAGCATATATTTGAAGAAAAGAGAATATCCTGTCATTTCAATTAGGGAGCTGCTTGTGTCTTGCTTAGCCTGCTGTCAGATTCTCCTAATCTAGCCAGGAAGATCTTAGGTCAAATTTATAATAGGCACATTGATGATTATGGAATATATCCTTCATTTGGCATTTGACAAAGCAACTGTTTTTACTAATTCCCTTTTCTCTCTGGACTCTGATCCTTTAGCTTAGTGTTAGGAGCTGGCTTAAGGTAAGCAGTAAAAATGATTGAGGGGGAATATTCATTTATTCCCCAAGTACAGGTTATCTAGCCAAACAGATTAGATAGGAAGGCATTCCCTTGCAGGAATGGGCTTAGCCACCCCTTTTTATGTTTATAATATTTTAAATCACATTTATTAAGATCGCAGGTCCACCTCATCATATATCAAACATTTTCAAATGGCTCTCAAAAGCTAGTTGAAACAGAACAAGGGTCAGTAAGACGAAGAGGCAGGACATGGACCTTGGAGAGGAAAAGCAACACTTGCCTGGACACTATGCTGCCCAAGGAGGAGCACTTGAACAGGGGTGTGCCAGAAAGAGTTGAGACCCATTTTGTTAGGACAAGTAAAAGAATAAGAAGAACAGAAGAAAGCAGAAGAGCTGTGCAGGTTCCTGTGATGTGGATCCACGTGAGACTCTCCTGCTTTAAGGAGAGAACAATGAAAACACACCAGATTTGGGCACAACATTGTAAAAATGGTGCAGTGTCATGACGGAGGTTGAGGGAGGATACGTGGAAACACAAGAGCATGTTTATACCCTAGTGGTGCTTCCAGAGAATCTGTTCTCTTGCTGATTGGAAAACAAGTAATACAATTATGGCATTATAAACTTCTCATCATTAGATTTCAATGACTGATAGTATTTATGGCTTAGATTAGAAATGCCCCACCCCCACCCCAAGCTCAGGTTTTGAGCAACCAGTCCCCAGGATGTGTTGTTATTTTAAAGGTTGTGGACCTGAGGCTTGGCTAGTGGGAGCTGCTAGGAATGGGACTCTGAAAGTTCTACCCTCCCCCCACCTTCCTTCTCTTTCCTTGTGTCGTGTGAACGAGCTGTGACCCACTCCTGACACCAGAGCACAGTATTTCTGCTTGGTCTTCCCTAGGAAGACGGACTGTGACACTCTGAATCCAGGGGTCAACAAATCGCTCCTTAAGTTGCTTCTGCCAAGTAGTTTGTGACAGCCAGGAGGACTACTTGACTATTGACCACTGATGAGGAATTACACAACCCAAAGTGGGAAACATGGCTATTATTAACAGATTGTTGGGAGGAGTACAGAGATTTATAATACAACGCCAAGAGGGCAGTGCTGGGCGAGAGAGCTCAGGGTTCCTCAGTTCCTGAAAGTGGACCAAATCAAGACTTTCAATTTTACTTTTTCCAAATCTGGTTTTATTGTTTTTCTTTTTCCTTTGCTACTCCTAACAATCATTCGAAAAGAATTTCTTTTCTTCTGTGTCAATAAATGCCATTAAGTTAGAAGTATGTGTGCATGATGGACATTTCTGATACAAAACATCATGTTTCCATTCACAAACTGTGTGTGTGTGTGTGTGTGTGTGTGTGTGTGTGTGTGTGTGAGAGAGAGAGAGAGAGAGAGAGAGAGAGAGAGAGAGAGAGAGAGAGAGAGATCATCCTGGAATTATTGTTGTTGCCATTATTAGCAATATGTACTTATTGTCAAACTATGCTTTATCCCCATTACCATTTGCTTTTTCATCTTGGACATTTTCCATTACCTCCACGTGAGGTTATTCATAGACAGCAATAACCTTTGTGGAAACACACTACAAATGAATGGCTGTCTTTCTGAACAAGCACCAAGCATCTAGGCCAAGAGGCGTATATCCGGAGTCTTCTACCTCTCTTAGAAAATTGCTTAATCATCTTTTTTCTTTTGGTTTAGGGGAGAATATTACAGATGCTTCCTTAAATGTATTTTGCGTTTGAACTGTATATAGATTTGTTCATCAAATTTTCTATTCTGTCTAGCACTTCCAGTATGCTACCAGTGTAAAAGAACATTTTATTCTCATGGGCCTTCAAGTGTAGTAGAAAATGCAGTCATTTCCCTTTTAATGCAGACCATCCTTTTCTTCTGCTTGAAAGGAAAAAGTATGAAGGGAGAGGGATAGTCGAGTATAGGTGCAGTGAAAGCAGAAATGGGAAATTGGGCGCAGAAGGATGTAAGGAGACAGAAGTTTGATGGGACTGAGGAGACCAGAGGCCAGGAGGAAGTTTAACCAGAGTGAAATGTGCATGAAGAAGCTTTCTTGGAAACCAGTGACTTTTGCAACCCAAGTAAAAAGTATAAGAGGAGGTAAGAGAACACATGTGCTATGAAAGAAGGAAATTCTGAAAGGAGGAATTCTGGGAGCTAAAGGTTTAAGTGAGGATGGGGACAGTGGGATGAAGGGAAAGAGGGTTGTGGGTGGGTTGATGGAAGTTAAGGGGGTCTGAAAAAGCCTTATGAATTCCTACTCGTTTGTGAACTAATTGAAAATATAATTAAAAACAGCTTCACACTTAAATTGATCATTTTTTCTATGGATAACTCAACATTTTTATCAGGCTAAAGAAAGTCAGAGGTCACATAAGCAGAGTGCCATGTTCTTGAAGTGACTCCATGGTGTTGTTATCTCATCAGTGACTGATGCAAAATGTCACACCACCGATACTCAAGAGATGACATCACTGCTCCTTTCCACACTCCTCTTACTGCTTAAAATCATTTAGGAGCACCATGACTTGACAATACTTGGAAGCACATTTTAATCTAACCTTTATTTTTCTTTAACGACCTCTGAGTCGGGATGAAAATGAAAACAGATGTCAAGAGGCGAAATGCGGAAGTGGAAGTGTTCACCTCGCCGTGTAAGACTTCATCATAAACAGAGAGTAAGCTAATGGCATCCAACATGCCTTGCAGCCACAGTCAAGGGGACCTGGACAGAGCTGTGGCCTCACGTAACTGTACCTTAAGGAATCTGGCGACGCTATGGTTCGCTCGTTTTGTTTCCTCAGGGGCTTCCTTGTATTTCCAAATCACGTGGTCGCACAGACCCATCACCAGATTGTCTAGTTCACTTTGGTAAGACTCCGGGAATCTTTGAGCTCTGGGAAGCTAAGGAAAGAATGCCACATTCATCATGTGTCATGTGACCTACCAAGCAGGGACAAGCAAACCGAAAGACTTACCTTATTTTACAGAAAGGCAAATCAAAGCAGCTCTTGGACAACTTGAAAGAAGTAATAAAACTTAAAAGTCTTTTAAGTTTCAAGGTCATAATTCTATTGTTTTTATTAAATATTCCCTTCTAACTTGACTGGTAAATTTATACTTTTTCATTAAAAGCTATTAATCTCAAATATCCAAGCAACATGTGCGAGGCAAAATGTGAATAATCTTAGGCACTCATATATTCATTCCCTTCTCTTGCCTCTTAAGACATACCTATTAAACTTTAAATAAAACATATTAATTTTAAAGTGAGTATTACTTCAAAATATAAGTTTTAGTCAGATAACTCCATTTATCCCAATTTAGAATGAATTTTTTAAAAAAATACAGGAATCTTCCCAACAAAAAATTATGAAATTACTCAGGTTTAAAAAAGACATCTATAGCAAGGCTCCCTCCCCATCGAAGCCAGCATCACAAAAGAAAGGGTGGAAAGAATTTAAACCATGGAAGACTGGGAAGGATGTCGTGAAATGCTGCCATCAGGTATGACATTGCTACGGCTACTGTGGTCACACAGTGAGTATAGAAACCTGTACCCTTGGACCCTTCAGATTTCAAGCATGGAGAGAGGAAGTGCCCATGAGGCCCTACTTCACTTCCTAAGGAGTGAAGGACTGTTAGTAGATGCTGGAGGAGCGATGTAACTTTGTCTAATATTGTAGCCTATGAAAGACTAGATGGGAAGGAAAAAGGGAAAGTAAGGGAAATAAGAGAGGGTAATGGGAGGGGTGAATATGATCACAATATATTATATATATGTATGAAGTTGTCAAAATGTAAAGAGATATGATGATAATGAGTATCCAGGGGATGGCTCAGTTGGTCAATTGACTGCTTTGGAAGCAGGAGGAACAGCAAAGGCTGGGCATGGTGACTTGCTTCTTCAAACCTATCACAGGGGGTTCTTGGAGCTTATCGAGCAGAGGGTGTAGCCAAACACTGAGCTCCAGCTCTAGAGAGAAACCAACTCAAGAAAATAAGTTGAAGACTGATTTATGTCAACCTCTGGCCTCCACATGAACTCACACACATGTATTCCTGCACACACATACATGCACTCACACACTACTACATGTACACTGTACACGTACAAAACCAAAAATGTAAAAACTTATGATAAATAAGCAAATAACTGGGTGGGAATAGTTACTTGTCTGTAACAGTTTCTGACAAGGATTTTAGTGAGGCCTAACTCTATGGCTCCAGAATTGCCACAGATAAGAAATATCAAAAGTCACATAAATGAAAAAAATTAAAAAAAAATTAGGGTCCTTCTGACACTAAACAGGAGAGTTTGGGTGTGAAATTATATAGTATTTAATGCAATTTTATGTCATGTTAGGATGTCAGAACAACAGGGGAGAGTTTGAGGTAGCCAGGCTGTCTCTTGGGGTTTATATAGGCCTTTCCTGTATGGTCGGTAGACACACTTATCTCTATAAGTTGGCTTTACTAATTATTGCCACTGCATTTGGAGTTAGAGTGAATTATGTAATTATCAGCTGCAAACACGCAGCCTTCCACACTGTAAGAACACAAAACATGAGGGTTGTTATTAAGGGGTTGTTTTAAATGGAGACTTAATAATGGAACTTGGAAGCTGAGTTTTGTCTTTCTTTTCGCAATGCCACTTGTATTTTGGAAGCCTCATCATTATTCTTTGTATGCATTTAAAATTTATTGTGGAAGTCATACAAATTGATAAAAAGACACCCAACCTAATAAATCACATCTATCATTTTCATTCTTCTTCATATATCCTGGGCAATAAAGATAAATAATTTACCACTGCAAAAGCAGCAATCATTTATTTATTTATTGTGTTTGTGTCTGCGGGGAGTTTTGTGTATAGACAGGTATATTAATCTCAGGTGTCTTCTGGGGCCATCCTCCTCGTTTTGTGGAACACTATTTCTCATTGGGACATGATGCTTGCTCTTTACTATGCTTGTTGGCCAATGAGCTCCTGAGAATCCCTGCCTCCACTTCCCAGCACTAGAATTACAAATATTTGCCACCTGGGCTTAGATGTGGGTGCTAGGACTCAAGCTTGTGTCCTTGAGTTTTTGCAGAAAGCACTTTGTTGACCGGGCTATCCCCAGGCTCAACAAACAATTGTTAAATAAGAGAAACACATTTGTAGGTTCCTCTTTGGGTGTTCTTAATTTCTAAGACTCATGACAAAAACCAGAGCTTCTATATTCTCCTCGAAGACATGGACAAAAGCCGTAGATTTTGGTCTTCTCTTTCTTCCTCCCTCTGTAAGGCTTATGTTGAAGTTCTCCTTGGGTTCTGCTCCTACTCTTAACCCAAAGGCATGTGGTATGGCAATTGCACAAGGAACGTTTTCAAACATCCCCTGGATGAATATCAGAAAAGCTTGAGGTGAGAAGGACCCAGAATCTCAGAATCAGTCTGTGCCTGAGAGCTGTCTCTTCGCCTCTTATATTCCTCTCTAGTGCTGGGATTAAAGGCATGCACTACTACCGACTGGTTTCTATGGTAAACTAGTGTGGTTACTGGGATTAAAGGTGTGTGCCACCACTGCCTGGCCTGTAAGGCTGACCAGTGAGGCTGTTTTACTCTCTGATCTTCAGGCAAACTTCAGGGAATCTTGACCGAAGCTCTGATAACATTTAGATGGGGTTGGATGGGGGTGTGGGTGCCAAGGAACCACTCCAAAGTTATCTACCTGGTCCCAAATGTGGCGTTTATGTAGAAGAAAGTGACATTTGGTTAACACTGAACATGGAGCTCGTTCTTTGGAGCTGTCCTTGTGAGGATGCCAGAGGGAGCTCTAACACGGCCTATTCCCCACCAGGAAGGCAAGTCAGGACAATGTCCCTGATCTGCCATGCGCACCACATGCAATACTGTTCTGATGCTACTCCTGGTAGTGGTGGTGGTGGTTGTAAGGTGGCGGCAGACGCTAGTGCTCCTGTCTTGGCTCTATCCAAATGTGGGCTGACAGGGGTGTGTGAGAACTAAAGGCATTTCCTTGGGTGCTCGCGGGTGGGTCTTCATTCCCCGACTGTGATTGTGATCACAGATTACGTGGAGTGTGACCTTGACAATGACTTTGGCTGCTGAAAAGTGAGTTTGACAGATATTCAGACCACTGCGGGAGGAGGGCCAGTGTCACACTCTTTGGTGGGTCACCACGATCTTCCCAGCTATTAGTTAGGGTGAGAGGACTTGGAATGAATTGTGGAGGGAGGTTAGCCAGGTTTCTGAGGAGACAAGCCGCTGTGATGGGAGCTGAGTTAATTCCACCAACCCCTCCTCTTCTAAGAGAGGCCTATGGGGGCGGTGGAGCTGCAGATTCATGGGTATGTGCAATGAGTCATGATAACTGTGGATGGCAGAAGTCCAGATATTTCTCTGACTAATAGAAACCATGTAGAAAGCTGCCATATTGTGATGTGGGAACCCTTTCAGCTAATTGCCTTTAAGATACTGGCCTACTTTGGGCATAGTCTCATGTACTGTATACGCAGACAAAAAGCATGGACAGATCTCTTGGCTGCTGGATTCAGTTCCAGTTCCCAATGTATGCAGATCGCTATCCTTTCTGTGAGTTTATCCCCAAATAGAAAAACCTTTGTTTTACTCCATTCTGGGCTAATGTGGAAATTTTTCATACTGCAACAATATCGCAACCCCAATCAGTCACTCGTGGCTTCTTCCATTCAATGATGGAGCTGACTGAGGCTTGCCTGCAGGACCTGCGCAGGGCCCACTTCCCTCAGCGAGCATCCTCTGCTTCCAGACGATGCACTGGCCAGGGTGAAAGCTTCGTCAGTGCCAGGCTCATTTTAACTAACCCCTTTCCTTGTCCATTTCTCTCATCGGTATCAGAGCTACCTACCTCTTTTCCCATTTGCCCTTTAGAATTACTTCTTCCCAATAGACCTTTGCATTTGTAATTTTGTCTTGGCATCTGCTTCCAAATGGGCCTTTATTAACATGTGTGATCTTTTCTTGTACTTAAAAAGCAATTAACCTAAATTGCTAAGGTTTTACACAGCCAATATAAGCGGAACTAATGAGAGCGTGTTCATTAGTGTAATTGTTGCATGATATTACACTGCTATGTTACCTATGATCTTACCTGAATTTTATTTGTATCAGTCAAGTGCTGTGCCATTGATTTTAGAATAATTGCAAAGAAGAACCAAGAATGCTATAAGAGAAAAAAGACAATAAAAGATTTATTAATCTATGTAAAAATAATGACAATTATGACCTTTATAATACAATATTGCTATATTTCTTTTAACCTTGAAGTAAATGAGTAAGTTAAATGGACCAGGGCTGTAATGCATTCTCTGTTACCTTAGGATGACTTTTTATCAAAGTTATAATTGTCGTAGCTCACATCATATATTTCTAATATATTTAATAATATCAAAAATTCAAGCTAAAAGGCAGACAGCTTACTTGAGATGACTTTCTGTGCATTTGTTTATGAAAGATTTCTGCATGAGATGTTCTGTTTGCTTCACTAAAATAAAGCTCTGCGGCAGGCTCACCCTCAGGGTCTCAATTTTGTGCTAATTTTCTAGGTGTTAATCATTTTCCCACTGATACTTACACACTGAAGGTGTATTTCCTTTATTCTACCACTGAACTCCCCATGAAAATTGCTGTTGCCTACCTATTCCTGAGACTGCCTTTTTAAATTAACAAAGGTTGCTTAACACCTCATTAGGGAGAGTCATTAGCATGGGGTCGGATCAGATCACCGCATCTCATATTCACCCATCATGAACCTCGTTGCTGTCCTGTGACAGGGCATTTGGATGACATCCAGCTTTTGGCTGGTTCAGTGCTGGGGTAATTAACACTTTGTAGATCATCACCTTAGCCCAAGGGATTGGCTTAGGTGAAGGGTAGGAGGGCTGATGTCCATTCTAAAGAAGCAGATACGGCTTAGTGAGGGGATTAGTTCACCAAAGAAATCAAAGTGTCTGCTTGATAGTGAAAGTGAAAGCCACACTATTAGAAATATTTAATGAATCCAAGGCATGCTGCAACCACCTCCGCCTCCAATTCTGTCCCAAACGCACTTTTAGTCATTATACCAAATGTTCTGTCATTTGCTTCCATTTTCAGCAGACTCTCTCCACACCCATGGTGCTCCATAGGCGAGGCTCAGTGCTCACGCCTTCTCTAACTTCATTTAACCCCTCCTCCCATCCTTGTCCGCAGTGTTGATCTCAGACTCAGAACCGTGTTACAGCCTTACCGAACAGGTACGGCCTTTCCTGTTCCTGCAAGGCTCTGCTCTAAAATCCCCATGGCCCTTCTCAAGTGTCTCCTTCTCTCTCCGGTCACTTGCCTACCCTAGGAGAGGTGCAAGTCTTCCTTTTTGTCCTCTGCATGCTCATTCCTTTTAACTAGTCCATGCATTCTTTTCCCATTCAACTTGCCTGCTCATTTCCCCCCCCAATAAGCTTCCAAAGGCATGGAATTTAGCCACTGCTCTAATGCATCCCAAGTGCCTAGGAGTCTGACTGCTTCAAGGTAGGCACCTGAAATATACCAGCTGAATAAACATAATAAATTTACTCAGAAGGCTGCTTAAGAAAAACTACTTGGTTTGTCAGAATTAGAGTTTTGTGAACTTATGTTGATGGCTCATGATGTCATATTGTCTTCCGAGATGTTTGCAATCAGCTGAATCCAATCACATGAATCTGTTAAGTCACAATAGACAAAAGATCTGCATCTAAATTCAGGGTTCCAACGTTGAATTACAGGTTTTCTTGTGGTGTCGTCTTCATGTCCCCACAATATTTTGACTTGAGACCCAAAACTGGCTGTCACTCACTTACCCTCTATTGTCAATATGCTCATTAATATGCAATTACAATCTTTTCTGAAGTATTTTTTCCTACTGTTAAGCCATCCAAACCTTGTGCTATACTTACTGTTTGTGAAGATTTAGATAGTTCTTGTGATTTATTATGCCTTTAGACAAAGCACTAAACTCAGGTGCAACCTGCTCCTCTCTGTTTCCTGATATAGAAGACCCCTCTTTTACTTGATAATTTGTTATAATACAGTTTTGATGTGAAACTTATGTTAGAAATTAGAAGGAAAATGACTTGTGGAAATCAGTGGGACTTGTCACCTTTTAGTCATAGATTTCTGTATCCACTGCTAGTAACTTATGTACTATTATAAAGAATATTACCTTTAGGACATGCTTGACTATTGTTGAATCATTTGACTTCAAAAGATCACTCAAATTTTTCACCAGTTCCTCATGTATCGTTCTCTCTTTGTAGGACCTGGTCTTGAATACAAACTGAAGAAGACCCAGAAAAATGAACAAAGTTAATTACTCCTAAAAGGCTTTGAAGATTATCCTACACAAATCGCCCATCTCTCATATTCAACTGCTTGTATCATCTTTAGTCATGGAGTCGGTGGAGGCCTAATGATAAGAGTAGGGGACACTGGCTTCTATTTGGGGTCTTTGCAGAAGTAGGGCCTTGCTCACTTAAACTCCCCTTGGCACTCTTTCTGTAGAAATCAAGAGAAAGGGCCAGAGAACCATTGAGCAGGGTCAAGGAATCATGGAGGGCTTGAACCCACCTACTTAGGACATTCCCCTTCTTCCTTCCACTGGCAACGGGTGGCATGGTAGCAATTCTTCATCCTGAAAGGGTAGAGCACCCACTCAAATAGCCAAGTGGGGAAGCAGGTGCCTTCCAGAAGTGAGGAGATAAATCCCCACAAGTCCAGGTTTTATCATCCTATGCTACACACAACTGTTCAAGAGGTTGGTAAACATCAACCATCACTAAGAAAACTAATGATGCTTACTTTCCTTTCTTCCAAGGACTTTTTTGGTGATAACCTTCTTTATTTCTCCATATATTTTTACAAACGTCAACACACACATATTAACACATATTTCAAAAACATTAAATATTTCGCATTGAACTATAGTAGTTTATTTATGAGGGTTTGCCTCAAGAAAGGGCATCGCTTTCATGATATTCACAATTTAGAAAAGACTACAGCTTAGAGGGAAGGCAGGTAAGAGAGCAGTACATTTCCTTTTGGATCTCTATTGCTTTCCTTAGATGTTGAAGCCCATTGGCATGATGGTAGACCCTGAGGTTTGAAGCTCATCTCAAAGGTGAGACAAAAATCTGATGGACTCATAAAACCAGCTACAGCTAAGGGTAATTAGTTTCCCCTAAGCACTCAGCTTCCTATGAAGACAAACTCACCACCAACTGTTGAATCCTATGCAGTTATTTATCCTAAAGGGTATTTTATTTCTACTAGCCCTGAAATATTCTAACATTGCAAACCTGACTCTTAGAACTGTCAGGGCTCCAAGCCCCTGTGAAGCATAGCATTGAATTAGATTGACTTAGACACACATCTTTGAAAAAGACATGGTGGATGTGTGCAGTTTTGATACTGTAGATGGAGTGAGTTAGCAGCACTTGGTACCACTGAACTTGAAATGGTGTTTTGTTTACTTGTAGTTAAATATAAATTACAATGATATAATATCACCCAAGGATATACAAGCATGTCTTGGCATCAACCCATCTCTCTCTCTCTCTTTTTTTCTAACAATGCTCTTAGGAGTGGGGCTTAATATATATCTACATGTTAAATGTTTCCCTTCTGTCTATATACATTAGCAGAAGTCTGATCACAGAGCTGGATCCTCATCTGGCCTGTTTCCTCTTTGCATCAGAGGAGACAGCTGAGGTTTCCGGGGGCTTACTTCTCAGGACACTCCACTGTCTAGACTCTAGGCTCTCACTTCTCAGTTTAGAGATTTTTTTCCCCCCAGAGTGACCCACATGTTGGTTGTACTTATTAGGAAGTATTTGTTTATTTCAAAATAAATTACAAAAAAAATATAGGAATTGTCCATCTGAAATTCCATGTAAATATATCTCTGGATTTGAGCTACTTTAGAACAAAGGAGATAAACCATCCCTTTTCTGGTTTGCAGATTGTGACACTCTTGTCAAGACATTTCATGTTTCCTGGGTGAGAATAAAGCCTGGCCCAAGCGTACCACAGGGAAGGCGTCCGAGCCTTTAGGGTCTCACAGAAGCTGGATGTGCTGATGACAGAAACACCCACAACAACTGAAGTTCTTAGTATATTTTTTAAACAACTCCATTGAATGAGGAAACGGATACTACAGTTGAAATGAAGCTGTCTGAATGAAGTGTACAATGATTCAAGGAATTGTTTTAGTCTATTTGCTCTCTTTGCAGATTGAAATAGAAAGTGAGGGCTACATATTGAGAAGATGAACTCTCTCCAAATAATTACATTAGCAAGTACACCCATCAGTCTACTAGCGAAGTAAGTGATGCCCCTCTATGAGGCACAGAGTAAATGATAAGGTATTTGTAGGTGTAATTAGCTGTTGGTAATTAAAGTCAGGGTCCTAACAGGCAAAATCATATCCTAAGGAAATAGCTTTGAAATGGCTCTTTCAAGCATACAGATTACTATAAGTAGAGCCATACATTAAGTTTTGGTATTTGGGGAAGAAAGCCAACATTTCTGGCAGAAAATACGTAGATAGGAATCCTTGCAAGTGGAATCTCAGAGTGGTTCATTCCAGAATGAGATTTTTTAACAACTTCCTTTTGTAGCAACATTTCTATGACACCAATCATTGTGAAAAAAGAAGTTTCTGTAACAAAGACCCCAATTTTTCTCCAGGTGCATTTTTAAAAATCTAGAATGTGCATGTTTGTCGCCATAGATGACCTGAATGTATTTCCTTTAAAAAAAATAACATCTCAAGAGATCCAGCCTGTGTATGCAAAATGGGAATGTATGTGTCATGAAGTAATTTAGGATGCTTGTATTTGCTTTCGATGACAGGATGTTTGGAGCAGAGCTATGGGGGTGCAAACACCACCACAAGTTCATTGGCATCAATTCACAGTCAATTGAAAACGAGACTAGAACATCTCCAAGGGGACACTTGACAAGAGACACTGAGGAAACAGTGCACACCAATGAGATGGGCAAATGGTTCATGCCAGAAGATAAAGGACTTAACATACCAGAAGCAGGTACAAATACACAGTAACTGGGAAAATGAAATAATGCCTGAGAAAACAATAAAAAGAGCTAAGAAAATATTACAGGAGAAACACAGAGCATTCAATCAACCCTCAGATGTCTTCCTTGATTAGCACCGAAGTTTCATATATTTCTAATGTCAACTTCAAAGGAGCAACACTTTTAGTTTTCTCTTCTGTCTTTTCCACCATTGTGACATCAATATTCATTTCCACACGCACATGGCGCTTTTACATTTAAACAGTACAGCTATCCCATTAATGCAAAGAAATGGAATTCTGCTAAGGTAAATTTGTGTTCTGAACACGGTGGGCACCACCCAACTTCAGGGTGAGAACCTCCCTCTGAGTGCAGACAGTGCAGAAACGAGACAAGCCACACAGTGCAGGGCAGATGATCAGTGCCCTAGTGGCAACTCCCTACCTTAATGTATGACTGGACGGAATGGTCTAGCTGCTCCTCATGACACTTGGCCACAATGTCAGCCAGAACCCTGGAAAAGCAAGGATGTTCAGTGACCTGGCTGAAGGTATAAAGATGCAATTTTATTAGAATACTTGGAAAATGGGGTATTTCATGAATGAGTGAATGCATGATGAATGAATTAACCAGTTCACACTCGCTTTGGCCTTCCTCACTCCCCAGCAGAGGGCACTTCATATATCTTTAACACCCGGGAGCCAATTTCCAACACCATTTCCAAACAGAAATATTCTGAGAATGGACTAAGTTATAAGGAAGGTCTTAGGGTGTAATACGGCGCTGGAGACATTTTCTCTGAGCTGAACGCACAACTTGCAGTCTCTGCACTTGCTGACATTGTCTTCCTGGAAAAGGGATCATTGTAAGTACCTAATTAAGCTCTGATTAATGACCATGTTCCATTTTAAAGGGCTCACTTTCCAACCTGTGAGCAGAAGACCTATTTTTGGAAGAAGAGATTAGGTTAAGCTGTATATTTCCGTCATTAGCGGGGCTAGGGTTTCGCAAGGCAGCGGTGCACTGATATCTTTTCATATTCACATGACCAGTCGCTGCAATGAAGAGCTTTGGGAAAACTCAGAAATTCTAACAGATCTCTAAACTGCAATATTTAAAAGTCTTGTCAACATCGACACATACACTCATGAAAGGGCCACCAGTTGATGGCACAATTTGGGATTTCTAATCTGGGTTCAGAACTGGATGTTTGTGGAGCTGCTATTGATACTTTATTTTCCAAGAACTTCAAGGTTTTGTGTTAAAATCAAGGTTAAAAGCTTCATTGTAGAAAAGATAAATAATATGCCTTTGAGCAAGGAAGATACAGTCAACATTTCAATGCTGGCTGTGATTTTTTTAAAAAATACTGCTATGGCTATTTTTGAAATAAAAAACAAATATATGATCAAATTATTAATTCAAAATAACAGAAATGCAGAATTCTGAATTCATTACTAGACTTATTAGTGATATTGGTGTGATCAAATTTAACACAAAAGAAAGAAAATGATGCAGTCGGGCAGTGGTGGCGCACGCCTTTAATCCCAGCACTTGGAAGGCAGAGGCTGACAGATCTCCATGAGTTTGAGGCCAGCCTGGTCTATAAGAGCTAGTTCCCGGGCAAATGGGGCTGTTACACAGAGAAACCCTTTCTCATAAAACAAAAACACAGACAAAAACTTTTGTGGGACTATGAAACTATGATACAACTATTCTGGTAAACGTTCTAGCAGGTTCTAAAACATATTCTAATGATCAACCAATGAATTGTGTAGTCATTGCGTTACTGTGGATCCCTGCCAGAAGTAAAGCATGAGAGCTACATTTACATAGAATTTATATAAGAATATTTATAGTGACTTTATTTGTTATAGCCCCAAATGGGAAAATTCAGATGTCTTTCAACAAATGAATTCTTCTGTGGTACAATTCATGTCATAGAACACTTTTCATTCATGAGAAGAAGTCACCTACTCACAGGTGGGTAGCTTGGGTAGATCTTCAGAGAATTGTGATGTGTGAGAAAGCTAATGCCAAGTGATTGCACACTGTATAATTTCATATATACACAGGTGTGTGTGTGTGTGTGTGTGTGTGTGTGTGTGTGTGTGCTGACAGTGGGGGAGACTAAGTAGTGAAGACACTTATTTTCTCCAAATTATCCATTTTAACTGCTTATGAATCTACAGTTATCTCAAAACAAAATGTTTAAAACACAGAAGAAAAAAAAAACCTAGCATTCTGCTAATGATAATAGTCAAGGATCTGGAAACAAGGACTTGAGGGTGAGAAGTGTTTAAATCTGAAAGGTATGTTCACATGAAACGTACACAAATACGGATGGTGAGAATCATTGCATCAGGATTCTGCCTGATCAAAGGTTGCACAGTCTGGGCCCCCAGTGTTGCTATGGATACCTGGTGACGGTTGCACTGATTTCATCTTCCTCGTTCTGCACTAGAATTTTGAAGAGCTGATTCAGGATGATGGGCAGGAAGCTCATGATCGAGTGGATCTTGTCCACATTTAGTAAGTTCTGCAGTGAATTGATAGGGAAAACACAAATGAACAGGCAGGAAGTCGTTCAACACAGTCTGCAGTTCTCAGGACTATGACATAATCACGTGATCACCATAGCTTGCCTTTATCTGACCACTCATTTACCTTCTTCGCTGTGGCAGAAGGTATAGGTTATGTTGAAAGGATTGTGCTTAATTAGCAATGGTAAACACATTCTAATTTTCAATTACTTTTGTTTTGGATAAAAAACTGATCTTTGCCTTCTCTCCTTTCTGTTCATACAGAATCACGTAGAAGAATGAAGTAAAACTCATTGGCTTTCTGACTTGTAAGGATAAGGTTTTTTAAAAATCCTTAATAATCTTTACCTCTTGGTTTGCCCTTCGGTGGGAAATAGGTTTTCTTTGCCAGTTTCTATCCCACAAACCATTCAATCTGCATGTCATGTTACCTTACAAGCAAGGACAAAACCCGAGGTAGGTGACTGAGACATGTCTTTTTCTCTTTTTTGGCACTGATGGAAAAACGCATTCACATGTGGGTCCTGCAAAGGCAACAGAAGTGTTTATTTGTGGTGACGCACAGACTCAGAGTGAGGGCGGCAAGCACTTCTAAGCACAATTCCCCAAGAAATTAGACTTAAAGCCTTGTTTCCCCTGTTGACAGAGAGGTCAACTGAAGGCCCCCAAGTGACTACGGCGCTCTGGATGATGATGCCCGTACATTTCATACTCAGTTCTCTTATTCCTCTGGTCCTGACTGGAGAATGACATCCCCTGGCTGCCTGCTTCCCTTCTTTCTTTTCTTCCCTCCCTCCTTTACCTGCCTCTCTGTCTTTCTCTCTTTTCCCCCTCCATCCTTTTATTCTTCCATCCCTCCCCCTCTTTCTTCCCTGTTTTCAATGTTCCTAGTTTCTCCAGTCCACGTTCCAGAGATCTTTAGAAATCTCTCTTACATAGTCTATGATGCACAGGGCACCATGCTGTCTTTGACATGCCTAGTGACATTTCCAGGTTTAATGTGTCCGTATCAGCCCCTATCAGGACACAACAAAAAGTGTGATATGTATAGATCCCAAGGCATCTTGATTTTGATCTGTTGAAATCTGCTTGGAATTTCTCCAACTTCTAAGTTATGTATCAACCGATTTTTTCTTTCAATCAAGTGAAAGAAAATTTGACTTTTGAGAACATATTTGTGATGTTTCTTTTGCAGTAAATTCTAGATGGGCATCTGGCATGGGTTTTCTTTACACTGGCATTTGGGTGTGGAATGCTTTCATTTCCTATTTATCATTTATTTCTTAATTAGAGACAATTGTTTTCCTCTTAGATATGTCTCCATATATTTGTTCAGTTAGTTATTATTTAGTGGAAGCTGGCTGTGTGTCAGGCCCCTGGTAGGCCTTTTCGACAGAAGCAAGGCAGGACGAATAGGATGCAGGATGGACAGGATCACTTCACCTGTGGACTGTTCACCATGACAACGTGCTTCCACATGCACCTGTTAATTTACAACTTGTGAAGCGCGTCACAATAGAAACAAGATGCCATCTGGTTACAGGACAGCGCAGCACCGTCTGCAGGTTCAGGGAACCAGGAAGACTTAGGAGAAGTGACAGTGGATCTAATATTGGCATGATCAGGCTGAGTCAACCAGATTGATGAGCAGAAGGCAGGAAGAGAAGACAGGTGCCTTCCTACCTGGCTGAGGAAAGGCAAGTACCCAAAGCATCTTGGGAAATGGAGTATGAGTTGGAAACCACAGTGTGGGGAAGCCTTGGACCTTGGCAAGCAAGGTGAGGTGGGGTAATTAGTTGTGGTACCCAGGACTAAGGATGAGGATGAAAGTATCCTTGAAACATTGAACTTTGTTCATTTTAAAAACCTATCTATGAATCTTTATCTGTAATATCTATGTGCTTATCTCTATGTGGTTCCTGGATTATTTAATCATCCTTAGGAATCAAATATGTGATTGATATAAAACAGTATGAAACAGAAAAAGCTGCCTCACAACAGAAAGAATAAGCTTACAGTTGAACAGTTATGAATGTGTAGACAGCACGTGGTAGCTCATGAATTACTTTCACGTGAATTTTCTTACTTTGCTCTCCATCACAAGCTTAAGTAGTGATATTTTATGTATAGCATTTTTCTGATGAGGCCTTAGGAACCACAGAAGTTAAAGTGACTTGTTCAGCAACCAAGCCAGCAGCTGACCAAAGTGACTTTTCAGTGAAGTCCTGTCTATCTCATGGTCCTGGGTAGGCATGGGAATTAGACTTAGTTTTGTGGTAAACATCAAAAGTATTTTTTTTTTTTTGCCATTGAACAGGTTCTAGATCTGGGTGCTGTAAGTAGGAGGAAATCATATCATGAGTGAATGGCCATGTTCTAAAGACATGAATTTTGGCCTCAAGTTTTATGACTTAAGGAGTTAGGGCACTTTGTCTATCTGAAGAGGTGAAAATTACACTTTAAGCATTTTTCTGGACAGGTTCAGCCGCCTGCCCATTTGACAACTCATGACCTGATGTGTTTCTCCCTCCACACGCAGGAGTCAGCATCCTATTTCCCATCATAGTCTCCATTGCAGGACATGGTACTCACCTGAGTGTTGACTGTTGATACAACGAATGTTGACACTTTGAAAAGTGGCTTGCCACCATCCACCCATTTAACGTCACTTCCAACATGCTGCAAGAAAGAGTTTGCTACCATCACCGACAAAATGAGGTAAGGGAATCAAGTCATTTAGCTTATGTTAATTTGCTGTTCTGAGTCACTATTGCCACACCACTCTAGAGATGGGAGAATGTGCAAATTCATTTGGAAGATTTGGCGATGGGTCTGACATATTTTCTTAGAGCCATTTTTTAATGGTTCATTTTTAGTGGCCACAATAAAATAAGAGTAGGATTATTGTAAGTTAACTTCATAAAATTGCACTGAACACACACACTGTCATGCTAGTTTAAATAACAGAGAAAAAAAGGATAGCCTTGTTTCATAGCTGATTTTTCAAAAAAAAATTCTTGTAAATTATGCACTATTCAATACCTTTCCACTTGCAGAATCTTGAATGCTTAAATAATTAGGAGGCAGGGTGGTTGTTATCGGAATATTGTACTCCTGAGAAGCTATTTGATCATGTTTCATCAGAGGAAGCCACGCATATCCCACTGCAAAGAAGCAACATGGAGAAGGTTCTGAACACAAACCTCTGTGCTAAGAAGTACAAATGTACCACTTGTCACTAAAAAAACAGCAACTTCATTTTAGAACCAATAAATCATATCTTTCCAAAATGGTCTCCAACTCAAGTTAGACATATGTCACGTTGACCTGTTTCGGGTCACTTCTTGTAAGTACCTGATGTCTCCAGGGACTCTTTCTTTTTGGCGTTAGCTTTAGCATTGATGTCGCACGTGATGTGATAAAAAGAAAAGAGAAGGTGGTGCTTTTCATGGAGCTGTGTTGGGAGCTCAATTTTCACCTGCAGCGAAAGACATCACATGTGGATTGAGATTAAAATCATTTGCTTAACGTCAGCACAGGAGTGAAATTTAGGTCTGTGTGTAGTCAAAATGAAAGAACCCTCAACAAATATTCAATTTGCTGGCTGTAATGTATTAATATGTTATTTTGATATCTTATTGTGGTAGATGACAGTTTAGATTATGTAGTATCTCTCATCACATGATTTATGCTTCCAGAGTATCGATTAAGCACACATATTCAAAAACACCCATTCACCAACAGAACTATAAACATTAAAGAACTACCGTAATCCGGCAGTGGTGGCATACACCTTTAATCCCAGCACTCGGAAAGCAGAGGCAGGTGGATCTCTGTGAGTTTGAGACCAGTCTGGTCTGCAGAGCGAGTTCCAGGACAAGCTCCAAAGCTACACAGAGAAACTCTGTCTTGAAAAAACAAAAACAAAATAAATAAGCAAGCTAGTAAACAAACAAACAAACAAACAAACAAGGTAAAACTGTAACTCCTGGCCTCCTGAGTATGCTCATGGGCATGGGTATTAAATGAACACTTGTTAGCCGTTCAAAACTTAGTGCCACAAAATCTGAATGTGCCTTTTTAATAAGGTACCCAGGCGACTCATGTGCACATCACTGAGAACTGTGGCTGTAAACAAGGGAACTGGAAGCCTGGCTTCTGTCTCTCTAAAATACAACACAAACATATGAAATGACTTTTATCACAGCCAGTAAGGAGTTATTTAATGAAGCTATACTAATGATGCCTCTGATTAAACATAAATATAAAACAATAAAAGTGAGATAGGTTATTTACCCCATAGAAATAGTTTGAAATAACCACCTACATTTCATATCATGTTTTAAATTAGGTTTCAAAGCTCTGTCACATGCATTTAATTTCCTCATTGTCTTATGATAGGGACACTACAGGGGTGGGACACAAGGTCAGAGATACTGGGGGCTCTGAGTGAGCAAGAGATGGTAGAGTTAGTAACATGGGGTTTCCGATGACCCCTGTATACCAGGATTCCAGGAGCCTGTCCTGGTAACCTGCACTTAGCTTTATATGAGTCACTAAGTTGCTCTGAGAACAGTCAAGTCAAGGAGTTAATAAAGCCCATAGATTATTAATTAGATGTCTTGTGCATCTTCTGGTTTATCGTTATTCTGTTTAAAAAAGGGCTTAGGACTGTTAGATTTCACAGTGTGGTCCCTGAAATGGTAGCATCAGTGTTATCTGGGAACCATAAAATCTCAGGCCTAACTCAGACATGTTGAATATTTGAATCTGAGTATTCTGTTTCAATGAGTCTTCCAGATAAGTCTGATTTGTGATACATTTTGAAGATCCCTGGATTTTGATGGGTTACAAGCTTATGCACTGTTTATACAACAGTACACTAACCTATTTACAAAATCCAATATATATTTCAAAATCCATAATAATAAGCAGAGCACAAGAAAATTTCTTCTTAGCCCACTTCAAGATTATATAGCAATGCACCAAGTATTCGAGAATTTCAATGAACTAAATGGTAATGAAAGCATCCTTGTCTTAAGGCTTCTATTGCTGTGACTAAATATGACGAAAAACAACTTGGGGAGGGATGGGTTTATTTAAGCTTACAGTTCCATGTTATGGTCCATTTTCAAAGGAAGTCAGACAAGAACTCAAGCAGGGCAAGAACCTGGTGACAAGAACCGAAGCAGAAGGCCCAGTGTAGTTCTGTTTGCTGACTTCTCTTCCTGGCTTGTTCAGACTGCTTTCTTAAAGCATTTGGAGCCACCAGCCCAGGGGGAGCCCTGTCCACAGTGATCTGGATTCTCCAAAATCATTCAACAACAACAACAAAAAATATACCACAGCCTTTCCCACAGGTAAATCGGGTGGGGCATTTTCTCAATTAAGGATCTCTCCTAAAATGGCTCTAGTTTGTGTGGAGTTGACATAAAATTAGCCTTCACAGTCCCTGACTTAAAAGTCCTGCAAATACTTCCATTTTGTTATAACAATGCATTGGATAATTTATATCTATTTTAAAGTTAGTGCAATCGTTCTTCCTGTAGTCGAGGAAATCAAACCCTAGTATTAAATCTGTGCTGCAAAGACCACTAAGGGATTCATAATCTACATGCCATGTGGAAAAGGTCTTAGGAGATTCCAGGAAATATAAGAAAATGAGCAAGATTAAAAGCCAGACGCAGCAGCGTTGAGACACTGAGAGCACTAATTTATGAAATTCTTACACCTACAAAAAAAATGCATCTTTCACATGTGTTATGTCAGAAGGTCAATCAATATGGCAGATATTCTGTAATGTGATAATAACTCTTTTCCTTAGCTTGTCCTTGTCCTTTTTTTTTTTTAAAGTCTTCTTACCTGGATTGATGGAGGAAAATAAGAGGATTAAATAGACATGGGAGTAGGAGGTAAAGTCAGGGGATTCTGTTATTTAGTTGGAAAATGACAACTATGTCACATGGGTGGTGGACAGAGATGGCTCCTAAAGATGACTCTGTGTTCTAAAACCCAGAACCCATGAATATATATATGACTGTGCAAGCCACAAGGGACTTTCAAAGATGTGATTAAGGTGAGAATGTTGGGATTATATCAGATATGACAAGAGGGTACAATGGGGGTCACGATGAGACTCTTTCTTTCTTGTCGTCATTCCTTCCTCCCTTTCTTTTCCTTCCTTTTCAGAAATGATCCATGTGCTCACCCTGGTCTCACACTCTCCAGATAGCAAAAAATTATCTTAACTCTAGGATGTTTCTGCCCTTACTTCCCATCACCACACACGTTTGTACATGGTGCTAGGACTAGGACCCAGGACCTGAGGTACGCTAGGTGAACACTTCATTAACTGAGTTACATTTCCAGCCCTATGCCTGTCCTTATAAAAGGTAGATGGGAGAAGAGTCACAAACCAAGTCGTGAGGTGAAGTTTAGAGGCTGCAAGAGGTAAGGAAACAGATCTTCCTCTAGACATTTCTGGAGACATCCTACCTCACTGACACCATTATTTCAGCCACATGATAGCCAATTCAGACTTCTAACCACCAAAGCTGTAAACGGTGTGTATTATTTTAAGTAACTAAAGGGTGCTAATTTGTTATGGCGTCAATAAAGGAACTCATATAAAATCCTCGCTGTCTGTAGTAGTTTGGTTTGTCTTAGGGTTAGAAGCTGGATCTAATCACTGAAACTTGTCTCAGGCTGTTTATAACATAGCTAATATGTGTGTAGCCATTTACCACTAGCCCAGTGATGCTTCTTATGAGTTATGGCAAGTGGGAAAGCTTCTCTCTAGGGCTATGTGGCCTGGTGTGAATGCTGACTGTCACTTAGTAGCTGGACGACCCTGGCAACGTTACTCAAACCAGTGCCCTCATCTATATAACAGGAGTGCTGGATTCTCAGAGCTTTGGAGGACAACAGGTCACACTTCTAACTGTGAGAGGAGGGGACTGAGCCCAGTGAAGTTCATGCAGGTGTGAGCAATAGTGTTGACTCATAACATCTAGATATCCTGCTAACACATATGTACTGACTGGTGAAGCTATCTAATACAATCTTTACCAAAACCACCCACAAAATAAATGGAAAAAAAAACAGTCTCATTTGAAAAAAAATGATAAAATAAAGCTATCTTTTTTATCTTCTTTTTTGAAGCTCAGCCCTGAGCTCAACTGTAGGAATTTGTAGCATACACCTGGACTATCACCAGTCAGAGTCACTTCAGTCAGTGTCACTGTAGAGCCTCGGGAGCTGTACGCAATGGTCTTCAATCTGAGATGTAGTCTAGACAAGATTTCCCTGACCTTTTCACCCATGAGTCTCAGGCGGAGGCTGTGGGGTCTGGTCCTTACCTCGTCAGAGAAATCTGGATTTTGAGAATGGTGCAGGACAGCTGTGTAGGCAGCTGACGTGAAGAGCGGCCCTCCAGGTTTTCCGTAAATACACTGTTCAGAAAATGAGGAGGGGAACAGAATGAGTGTCTGAAAAGGTGAAAAGGGCCAATTCCAGTGCACACTGGGATTGGTTTCCTAGGATGACATCCAGCTGACTTTGGACTTCCTTGGCCCATTGTTCTGTGTGCACTGTGTAATAGGGCATCAAAGAACAGCTAAAGGCCTTTATGCATCTTAGAGGTATGGCCCACGAGTTGAACACTGAACCAACTCACTGTACGACTTTTGATTGCCATAAATATGAGTTAGTGTTCAAGATAGACCCCTGAAGGATGACTTTCTGATAGAGTTAAGGTCCTCAGGCTTGGCTGGTCCCCAGTTCCATGCCAACCAATGCCTACCCATGAAGGTGAGGTAGCAGGACAGACTCAGCTTTTGATATTATATCCTAACCTCTTATCAGGCCGGAGGACTGGCTAGGCCTTCATGACTCACACAGGTGAGAGGGCACAGATGCCTGGAGCTCATGATCTCTCTTCTCATCTTATATCTAGTCTTATATCATGGGGCGCCCCATGTCTCTGTATGAGGTTAATAAGGCAATGAAGCAGGAAGCCCACACAGTAGCTGTTGCCCTTCCTTCCTAGTTCATCCCCCTTGGAGGGGGGGGCTACTGTGATTCCTACCCAGACATTGTCCATGATGTCACATGCTAACTTTCCACTCCTGATACTAATTCTGTGAAAAGCTCCGTCTGTATGGATGCTCACAGTGGTTCAAGATTACACAGAAGAATGCCTCTCTATCCTAGATGAGTCAGCTCATTCTTAAGTTCATGCGCACTCTTTGGAATAAGACTACACATTTCCTGCTAGCATCATCAGAGTATTATTTATACCTGATGGTATTATGAGGAATAGCCTGGGGCAATGGCAGGGTTAGTGAGACATTATCAACCTAGAAGATTTGACCACAGTCTCAGTAAAAGTAGATTTCCTGTTTATTTTTACAGGCTATCTTTTTGTTATGTTAACTCTTAAAAACAGAACATATCACATATGAACACTAAAAAGGCAGCCCAGTTTAAGTTTTATAGGTCTGAAGAGTGGTATTATTAACTCAGGTGATCAGCAATGTAGACTGTTTCTTCAGAATCATTTTCTAGTCCCTTAGGCACTTGGCTCAACAAATGTGAGCTCTATGGAGACACCTTGCATTAGCCTACTGTCCCGTTCATAAATATGAGCTCTCCAGGGACACCCTGTGTTAACCAATAGGCCTGTGTATAGTATCTTTTATGTGAAGACAGTATAAAGGCAAGCTGGATGTACTGCTACAAGCCAAGCATGTTGGATCAAGAGGTGGACTAGTTTGTGCACAAGACAGACTTTTCACAGGGAATTATTGTAGTAATTTTGCATTATAATGACTTCCCTTTCTCCAAATCATGAGGTGAAGAGCTGTGGGAGACTAGCAGTTCTGATAGATGGCATTAGTGATGGCTGTTGAACTGTATACGATTTCAGGAGATCTTAAACAAATGCCTGAAATTGCTCTTCATTCACCATACTCATACAAAGCTCCCCCAGTGGTGTAAAGGACCAAGGTGCCTGCTTTCCCACTCATGCTGAGTCCCCAAGTGATTTGACTCACCTTCATGGGCTTGGCACCATCTTCATCAGAGTTTTTGAATTCAATGCACACAGTTATATTTCGTGCCTGAAATTATAGTGAGGGTAAAAATGGAGATGGTAATTTCCTCTTAAATAACACCCCAAACAATACAAGGGCCTAAAATAAGTAGCTTCTAATTAAATCTGGAAAAAATGTAGAATAACCAGCGTTGCCTTGTGACATTATCCATGGTCCCCAGAAACAGCAGGTTCTGGAGACATTTTTTAAAGGAAACAATAAAGCTCACGTACAGAACTAAGCATGTTATTTTCAGAGTATTATAAGAAACTTCAAAATAATGGCCTAGATCAAATTTATGTTAGGCTGATTTTAAAAAGGATTATTAATGTATTACACAACCATGCATCTTCAAACAATTCAGAGATGAACAATTATAAAATAACTGCTTTGGAATATTCCTTTACACTGTGTGAATATGTGTCATGGTGATTGGTTTAATAAAGAGTTGAATGGCAAGAGCTAGGTAGGAAGAGGTTAGGCAGGACTTCTGGGGATAGAGAAGTCTGGGGAAGAAGAAAGGTGGAGTCACCAGCCAGTTGGAGAGGGAGCAAGGCACACAGGAGGAGAGATAAAAGCCACGAGTTATGTGGTAGCATGTAGATGAATGCAAATGGGTTAAGTTAAGTTATAAGAGCTGGTGGCAGGCAGCTGTAGGCAGAGCTTTCATAATTAATAAAAAGTCTCAGTGTCCTTTTTTGTGAGCTAGTGGCCCAAATAAAAATCTGTCTACAGATACCTTTTTTGTAACATTTCAAGATGCTGAAAAATGCATTTGTCTTTGAATAATCCTAAAGTGAATTCTAGGATGAACCCACCCTTGGCTAAACACTTTCTTCAAGTCTTGACTCAGAGTTATTTGAAGTGGCTCTTTTAAGAACCATCTTGTGTGATCTATATACAGCGAACTGAGACGTTAAGACCTCGGAAATGTGTGTCATACCTTGTTGAAGCATTTCTGGCTATCATACTTGAGGTGCTTGGGGTAGACATAAATTTGATTTTTGTATACTCTGTATGGACGGCAATACTTTGTTGAATCATAAATAAATTCTTCCACCTCCACTGTAGGTTCTGACTGAGACATCACGTTGAAAGGCTTGACAGGGATAAAGGACGATGTTACACAGTCTTAAGAAATCAGAAAATAAGAGTTTGTCATTGAATATGGGTCTTCTAAAACGAGCAACATTTAACATATTTTAACATGAATCTGCTTAAAATAGAAATCTTAAGAGAATAAAAGTGGGGGCACTGGGCATGATAAAGTTATATATTTAGTATTAAAATTCATGTCTAAGAAACATAGCAAATATTTGAGATGGATTTATAATTTTTTATAATGTTTCTTGTATATAGAATATACTGTATATATTCATGTGTATAGAATAGGTAGATTGTATAAGATAAGGCATAACCCACCGACTGTCACATGCTATTATAAATAAAAGACATATATTATTGTATATCAGGATCAAATTATTCAGTGTGTCTATTAGTGGGACTAACAGATGAATTAACTAACTTTTCATACACGGAATGATTTTTACAGCAAAAGCCTAAAGCCCTCTGTACAGTATTTGTTACTTTTCTTTCTCTTAAATTTTTACCACCTTTAAAAAAATCTAACCTTGTAGTTAGCCTAAGGAAAAAATTGCCTAAGAAAAAAATAAAGAAGAGATGGCTAGGAATGTGTAAGTCAAAACTTCTGTCATTCCACTGTTTGAAGGAGGGAGATGTCCTGTTGAAACAGAAAGAGACCTGCTGTTTTTTTCTACAAAGAACCTTCCTGGACTCAGATAAAACAAAGAGATTGGCTATACATATTTGGGAATCATATGGCAATTCTATTTTTTAATTAGGAGTCAATTATAATATTTTTGTTATAGTCTCAAGTTTCTCTATCACTCTACCATTCTTTACAAGAGAGCATTTGGCTTTCTATTACGTTGTCTTTTCTGTAGCAATAAAGCCTTGCTCCCTAAATCACATAGAGGTAATGGCTTAATTTGTCCACTGCTATTTCCCGTCAACCAGTGTGAAAATGATTCAGGATTGGAACTTATGTTAGAATTCTCATTATAATTTATATTAAAATGATTTGTGGAAACTTCTCAGGAGAGATGGGCATCCTACTATTCCCTGTCTATCGTCTCCTCCTGGTCATCATTTATTATAGGAAACCTTGATTCTGTATTTGGAAACCCTCATTCTTTGGTCAGTAAAAGCAGGGGCTTTTATCATGTTCCAAATAAGGTAAACATTCTTTGTAATAACATTTCAGACACATAGGTGGCTGTGCCCCATCCTCAAAGTAATTTGTTGTCAGTGCAGTATGGCAGAACTAGTCTACAGTAGAGTCAGGGAAACTAAATGGAATATGAATTCTCTCACTCTTGGCTATTCATTTACTTAAGCCTGACTTTCCTCATAACATTCCAGGGCTTTAAGGATTATGTGAATAATTTAATATCTTGCCGGGTATTAAATCCACATTTGTAGAAAAGATGATAGTTAAGCTATCCAGGGTATAGTTTCTGTTATGAATTCATTGTCTGTCTCAATGGACAAATAAGTCCCATATTCCTATAGTATAATGAATTCCTTTCCAATTTGGAAGACAAAATCCCCAAGCAACCCAAATTTTGTGTTTAACTAGTTAACCAACAAACTAACCAAACAACCAAATAACCTCCCACAAGATGCTCAGAAGTCTCTAAATGGACCATGACATCAATGACATTGGCATCATACTTGGCTGCTCCAAGGGGATGTTGTCCACAATAATATCCAGGCTTCCAGGGATGGTCTGCATTTTGCTTGTCCGGTCAGCTCTGTGAAAGGACATCACACACACACACACACACACACACACACACACACACACACACACACACTGTATTATTTTCATTTTCAAAGAAAACCCCATCTTACACTATAATTTTGAGCTTTGAGAAGGTTAAGGAGTAACAGTATATTGATCTTTTTGGATAGTTTAATTCCTGTAAAATATATGCTAGTGTAAATTAAAACAAAAATCAGGGAGGAGTCAAGTTACAGATATGCTGCTAATACCTTAAACTATTTTCTCTGACTTCACTTATACACATGACCAGATGAATATAACAGTAAATTATTATTATGGTCTTGTCAACAAGACTCATTTGAACTTGCTTAAGCATTTCACTATCAACGTGAGTTTTGAGAATATTTAAGAACAAAGTTAGTTTTTGCTACAGATGCTAAGAGTTTGCATTCACCCTTAGATTCCATAGCAAAGAACTGACTACCTCTACAGGTATATAGGCTCTTCTCTTATTATCACACAAGTTCACTCTTTGTCTCTGGAGGTCTGTTTCCTTCCCTGCTTCCAGCTAGCACATTCTTTGAAGGTTGAAGAACCTTCAGGAGGTGGCGTCGTGCTGGAGAAAGTCGGTGACTGGGGGCAGGCATTAGAGTTTTACAACCCAGCTCTGGTCCCTGTTCACTGTTTCCTGACCACAGAAGCAATGTCACCTACTACTAGGTCTTCTCTACCACGGAGAACTATATCCCCTGAGAGCAAAACACAAAGTGATCCCTCTTTTTTTTTTTTTTAATCTGCTTTTGTCAAATATTTGGCCACAGCAGTTGAAGAAATAACTCATGCACACCTCGTATGATGATGATGACTATTATTATGGTTGTTTTTTTTGAGACAGGATTTCTTTATGTAACAGTCTGGCTGTCCTGGAACTCACTCTGTAGACCAGGCTGGCCTTGAACCATAAGATTATTTGAGCCTCAAACTTTTACCTCTCTTCCCAGCTCCATGTTCAGTGCATTGATGGGTTGAGGTTAGCAATGGCAACTTTCTACCATGGAAATTGGTCCCCAGGAGGAAATCAGTTTTAATTTAATGTCAGTAGTGCACTATCTATTCTAGGTGCCCCTCACATACCATTAATAATTTCTTCCTATTCCCTGACAGCATAAGGTGTGTCAGGGTTTGTTTTGGTCTTTGTTGTATCAGTTTATCCCCAAGTCTTTGCATGTTCTATTCTGCTCATCATTACAGCTATTTAAATCTTAAGAGACTGCCAAAAAGGCAAAAGGAAAAGTCCTTCTTATTTTCTCATGGTGGCCCGAGGAGCCTTGGGAAGGTCTGGGTGCAAGTTTTGACCATGATGTTGGATGAGCGAAGGGCAGAAAGGTCTCTTATGTTACCAGTACTCTGCCTGGACTACAAAGAACTAAGCTTAGTATAGGTTCTTGCCTAAGAGTTTACTTATCATTCTAATTATGTAGTCAAAAAACTTCCTTAATGATGATGATAATAGATCTATTTCAATAGATGCAAATAATTTACAGATGCTATGGAAGGTATTGGCTATACTTTAAATGTACCATAATATTTTTGAAGGGTATACAAAATTAGTTGATAAGGGGCTGTTGCTTCTTAGGTAGGAGAAATAGAACCATTATTCGAGGCTAAGGAGTACAAGAGCTCTCTGTGTATTAGAGGCTAATAGTGTAAGAGAAATACTATAATAAGGGCTTCTACGTATCTCAAGAAAGAAGCTCCTGTGGGGAAGAAGTGGATTGTCCAGTCCCAGCTGGCCTCTCCCAGCCAATATCATGCATGGGAGAGACAAACTGAAACCGCAGAATTGGGAGTACCACAAACACTGCTATTTCTAGATACTGAATTGTGGGGTTGGGTTGTCACAAAACTATAGGTGAATGACACAGTCTGACATATCACAAATCTGCACAGTTCTGGCAAACTGATCCTTAAGGCACCACGATTTGGACAGAAAGGAAGTAACTGGATAACCATCGGTTTCTGGAGATGTCTGGACAATTGAGACTCAGCATCAGGTGTTAAGGAGAGAGAAGAAATCAGTGTTGGTTGCTTACAGGGGCACTGAGAATATCTTACCTCCTGTAGTCTGATACCAGTTTAAGCAGGTCCTCAGCTGAAATCTTGCTACTTTCTTGTCTATACAATGGTGAGAATCTTGAGTCTCTGTCCACATTTCCCTGGTTGTCCTTAAATACAGATCTGGAGGAAAATAATGTTTACTCAGGTTTATAGTTGGCTACTGTTTAAGAAATTGTGTTTTTAAGGAGGAAAATTAATGATCATTTTAATTCATAATTGAAAGAACTCAAGGGACTCATCAAAATAAAAAGACACCAATTCTTAGAGTTTTCATTTACAAACACCACATTTTTGTCATATTTCTCATTTTCAACTATTTATCTAAAGTGGGAATAGTTCCTGTTACAACTGTTTTTATGTAGTCTCACATTTAATAGCATATCAAAATTTCGGAATATTAGGGAAGTTGAAAAGAAATATATTAATTTGTGTGTGTGCACGTGTGTGTGTGTGTGTGTGTGTGTGTGTGTGTGTGTGTGTGTGCATGCGCACGCACATGAATGCAAGGCTCCATCTATCTTATTCTGTAAAGTAAGATCTCTCACTGGCCTGAAACTCCCGGAAGAGGCTAGGCTGATTGGTCCATAAGCTCCAGGCATCCTCCCATGCCTGCTTCCTACTTGGTACCACTATAGTCACACACCATTATGTTCAGTTTCTTACCTAGATCCAGTGGCTCAATCTCAGGTCCTCCTGTTTTCAAGGCAAGCACTTCACTCATTAAGCTATCTTCTAAGATCCCCTTTCTAACTGTTTCCTCAAGGTGCCCTAACCTAGCCTAGAAGGGGCCGCGACACTTTTGGGGGCGTCATTAGGGTTGATGAGTGTGCAACAAGGATCAGCTTGTAATTATGACTGTGGCACGATAGTGAGATTCTTAAAATATCTTTGTAAATGAGCCCGTGTTCTAACTTTTAGGACACAGATAACGATAAAATGCAGGAAATATGAGTCAGAGTTTGGCATCAGATAAGGCTAACATTATGTTATTCCCTTCCTTGATCCCGCTTCGTGGTAGCTATAATGCCTTACTTAAAGCACATAATTGCTTTGGTCTAAGTTATGAAGTGAGGCCAGGCAATATTCGCTTCACATGCTCTTTGTTGGTGTCAGCCCCACCCCATACCTATTATGCATCCCCCCCCAAAATCAGCCTACATATAATTATTTTTCAACAGCAGAGAAATGTTGGATTTTTATTTCTCCTAGTTGAAGAGTCCTAACTAGAATATTTTATCATTTAAATGAATCAAATATTTTAATAAAGTAGCTAAAATAGCTTTGAAAATGATATCAACCATAAATTTTAGTGTCGAGGAACATGAAAAAAAAAGAACATGGGCTAGAAATGTATTAAAATGATATTTTTAGACTCTGTGAAATTACCTCCTTATAGTTCTTTTGCAATTCTTGTTAAGCAGTCACGGGAGTGGGGGATAATCTCTTCTTGATAAAATTTTAATGAAATAACATCAGGAAAACATAATAAAAATATCTAACTTGAAGACTAGAGACAGAGAGCTCAGCAGGCAAAAGGCACTTGCAACCAAGCCTGCTTGCCGAGTTCAGTTCCTCAGGTCAGCACGGTAGAAGAGAGAGCCTTTGTCTGTGGGTTTTCCTCTGAACTTCACATGAGCGCTGTGGCAGGTGCGCATGCCGTCCCCTGCCTCCACCCCACAAAATACATAAAAACGTGGTAAGAATTTCAAAGCATTTAACTTAAAAATGGCTTCTGTATAAATAATCTATGTGAGCCGTAAACTCCACTTAGCTCATACCCACAGCTTTCTTGGGGAAATCTTTTACTTGGAATAGCCGTTCATGAAGTGTACTGCAGCCTGAGCGCTTTGGTTTTGATCCTTCTACCTCGCTCTCCCAAGTGCTATGGTCAGAGGCATAGAACATCCTGTGGGTCTTAGACATTTCTCTGTGTGTGCGGAGACAGCAGATGAAAGGCGAAAGTGGCTGTTAGAGGCCATGGGCCCATGACTATGATCTCAGCGCTGGGGTACTAAAGACAACAGGAGGATCGGGTACTCAAAGCCACAATGAGCTATACAAAGAGCCCCATCTCAAACTAGAAAAAAAAAATTTCTGCAAGGACTGAAGATGTACTTCAGTGGTAGCACATTTGTCTACTATTCATAAAGCAGAAAGAATATTAATTTGGTTGATTGACAGTTTGAATTGTATAAAAATGAATTACCTAATAATAATAGAACGATAAGAAGACAGAGAGATGGACCCAGTGGGGGTCTATGAGGAGCTTTGTCATGGCAAGATGCACACGGAGGTGGATCACCACGCGTTTGGATGTTGTCAGTATGAGAATCTCAGATCTTGCTGCATTGTGCAACTTCAGATGTACAGATATGAGAGTGAAACTGTGCTTTAGCCCTGATCAATTTTGAAGGAAGTTGAGCACTGTCTGGTAGTCATTGATAAGGTAAAATGAGACAGAGTCCAATAATCTGTGAGCTAATCCTGGCATGGACTTGGGTTCCTATGACCCTGAAGGTGATATACATGGGATAAGCTTAATTGCAGGACATATTTCTAAATTCAACGTATTTCTAAATTCAATCTTTTCGAATTGTTGATTATACATTATCCTACATAGCTGTGTGTGTCCGTGTTCTGCATCTGTTCAAAAGAGAATTTTTTTTGCTAAGACGTGGCAGTACAGCTGGTACCGAATCTGAGAACATACCCGATGCATTTCAAATTAGACGCTCACAGCGAAGAGACCTGTGTGTATTGCAGCAGCTGGGTAAAAAATCTGGTTCCAGGCAACTGTGGATGCTACTGTTTTGACTACAGTTGCTGTCAAATGTTTTAGGGTACACTCGCAGCTATACTGTGAAACAAACTGCGAGATGGAAAACAAAGCATGAAGGCAGTGCCAATGGCGAGTAAGCAGTACCAACAGTGTATTTCCTATGTCCTGGAGCTGGTCTATTCCGGAGTGACGTGAGTGACAGCTAGCTTCCGGAGGGTCCCGCCTCCTCTTAGCTTAAGTAGTGTTTTCGCTGGAAGGTGGGGTAGGGATTGCTTCTTTGGGTGGTTTGTGTGCTTTTTGAAGCTAGATACTCCAAACGACCCAAACGGATCATAATCTCTGCATGTTCAGCCATTTTTTTCCCTCTCATTTGCCGGAGAAGCTCACATAAGTTGAAATCATTTTGGTGGGGTATACAGCTCATTAACCAACAGCTGAACCACTCACTGGGCCCTAATACAGCAAGGGCTTGTGGCTTTGCTAACTTTCTTTTCCTAGCAATAATTCTTCTAAGCACTGATAACACTTTCCGACCCCCACAGAAGCTTCATCTGTCTCCCTCACAGTTTGTTGACAATTTTAGGGTCAAGGTGTTACTTCTAAGGGCCATTCTGCCAATAATTGACACATTATATACTTCTGTCCACCACACTACTCTTCATTGACCCAAATTTACAAGAAACGGGAAGTTGCGGAACATGAATATGAACTCCAAAATGAATTTCAATAACAATAATAATAATAATGAATATATAATGTTTTTCATGTTTACCATTAGTTATCTCTGTAAGCAAAGGTGGGAAGGGAGAGATAAAATAATATCCATGATGTCTTTCATACCAAATCCTTGTAATCTGATTTTAACAAAACATATTGCTCATGAGACAGGTATTTTCTGCTCATTCTACAGAAGACACTCTGGACCCGGAGTGGGATCTTGCTCAGTGATCCATTAAGGGGTGACCTGAACCTGCCAGCTTTGGTGTGCTTACCAGGCTCGGCAACCTGACTCTCTTGCCGTTGCTGCAAGGTTGTCTGAATGCATGTCAGCCCTTGCAGCCAGCAGGGATCTGTCCTGGCTGACTGGTGCTGGTATCCTTCTATCCTTCTATTCTTCTACCTACCAGCCCCCAATTTGATGGCTGTGGCATTCTGACATAGACTGGTGGGTTTTCTCTGAAAGTGTCCCTCAGCAGAAGCTGTGTGAACTGAAAAATCCCCAACAGGTCCAACCTTCCTTCTGGCCTTTGCATTTTGAGTTGAAGGGACTGCCTTTGGGATAAAGCTGTCAACATTCATTCAGGGAGTGTTTTGTTCCAGGCCTGTAATTAAACCCTTTTCATTCAGTTGGTTCATTGCTGATCTTGAATTGTTTTCCTGATGAGTATGTGCCAGGGTTTCCCCATTTAAAGAATTCTTAGAGCAATGCAGATGTAATGAGTTTGAGAGGGACACTTGGAGTTGATGGGTCCGTCGATCTGAAAAGCAAGTTCCATTCTCAACAGAGGTTCCGTCTTTTCAATGGAGGGTCTACTCCTTGTGCCCAAACACCAGATTTTCCAACAGAGTCAACTGGGGATATAACTGTCTGTGCTAATCTACACCCAAATCAAAGACACATAAGTGAGCAACTCGATGGCTTCATTTGGTCGTTCACGTTCAGAGCAGAACTCTATGCCCAAATGAAGTGTACAGGAAAAGATGGTCTATCTCTGCTTATCGTATGTCCATTCGGCTCTCGGGACTGATCAAACACTGTGTTCATTAAACCAGATATGCATGAACAAGTTATGATTTCGGTTTGATACTTCCTAAGATCCCCCAGTACGTTTGGCCATGCCCCCACTGTTTGCATTTCAGGGGCCTTTAGTATAACCTGCCTTGTTGAGCTAAACTGTGAAGTGTACGTCTATGAAGATGACAACATAATTAACATTTCTTGAAACACAATAGGCAACATTAAACATTCAAAGCCATAACTTCTGATCCAGATTGTAATGACATCTCTATTCTGTTAGTGGCAAAGTAGAACCTTACCTCACAGCCCAAGCAAATGGCATCCGGTATTTTCCCAATTTGCTACAGAACTGCCTATTGGATTTTAGGACTTTTTGTGCAAACTGAGGAAAAAAATAAGATATCATTTAGGGACAGTCCATTACAAACTGTACATGTGAAATAATAATGCTTATTTTTCCATTTTATTATCTACTGAAATTCTATACAATCTCTTCTTACTGGCATACAGATTACATATGACGCTCTCTGTGTTCAAGTTATTGTAGAAGTCTAGGCTTTCTTTGTTAATTTGAAAATTTTAAGTGTAGAAATATCCCCTAATCTTGAAATGTCAATTATTATCCACTCACCTTGCTTCTCTTCCTGCCGTATTCCCTCCCTCCTTTCTAGCTAAGAGAAGTTAAAATCTTGAATGGAAAGTTATCAAGTTTGTATTCACAATTGGTACCAGATCACAGCTTTCTTATTTATTCAGCAAGAGACTTTCTGTGAAGGACTGCATGGACCCTGCATTCTCTGTCACACCTTTCTCAGATCTATTGCTGTAGTGGGGGGTAGCGACAGGGAAGCGGAAGAAACACCTCCATTTTCAATGCTGGAGCAAACCCAGGGCTTCACACATTCTAAGCATAGTGGGATTGAATGTCAATAAAGTTTTATTTACAAAACCTGATAACAGGTTGAATGTGGTCTGATCAGATAGTTTGCTGGACAATGATATGAGAAATTCATGAACACATTAAACTACAGTCTAAATTGTTGTACATGCTCAGATTCTCTTGTTTTAAGTTATTTCCTTGTTATCTTTCTTTTGTATGGAAAATAGATACTTTAAATCATTTATCTTTTAGTAAACAGGTAATTCATAATTTGATTATTAAGTAACAAGGTAATGGAAAGAAAAAAAGCAAAAAAAATCACTGGTCTTACCATTCAGGCTACATTGCTCCTTATGTCTATCTTTCTGTACTTCACTGTTATTATATTTAATGCATAATAAATTGTCTTTGCTATTTATTCCATTGTCAACTTGCTGATATTTTTGAAAACTGACTTCACTCGATTCTGACTTCTAACTTTGTTATTGTATAAATCCTTTGGTCTTTGGGGCTAAAGCAATATACAAATTATAGTTTACTTCTACTAATACAATGGTTCACCTTGAGGGGCACACCTCCTTGGGGGGGTCGAATGACCCTTTCACAGTGGTTACCTACGACCATGGGAAACACAGATATTTACATTATGATTCATAACAGTAGCAAAATTAGGGTTATGGAGAAGCAATGAAAATGATTTTATGGTTGGGGGTCATCATAACATGAGGAACTATATTAAGACTTAGAACCACATTAGGAAGACTTAGAACCACATAACAGATTCATGGACATCATAGACTGTTGACTCAAAAGGACACAAACCAAAAATGTATAATTTAAAATCTTTTTGGTAGGTATTAATTATACTGGTAAGTGAATATTAAAAATCATAAATTTATCAACTTTTATAATTCAGGAAGGCAGTATGACTTCATTTGTTTAAAGTGACTGAAATTATTTATAAGAATATAATCTTTACCTTGTTGGAGTCTGGATTCTTAATATAAGGTTCAGCACCACTCCCAATATTTCCCATTAAAACTTTTTCGACTTTGGCCACCAAAACAATTTCAGAGTGTGGATCACTCACAGAGAATATAGCCTGTGCCCAAAGAAAGCAGTAAGTAACTACCATAAAATGACCCTGAAGACATTCACAAAATGTCATTTAAAAAAACGACAGATTTAAGGATTTTTGGGGAGTGGGGTGGGGTAGGGGGAATTGCCCATATGACCTATTGTTAAGGAACAATCTAAGGGACAAGGCTTTTCTGTCGCATCACAAATAAACAAAGTGCAACCTGCTTTGGGAATTTTAACCACTCCTCTGGAAGGCCCTTTATGTGAGGTTCTTCTGATTGTCTTGGTGTGCCAGTGTCAATGTTGCCATTTTCCAAGGCTGGTGGGGCCCCTGAGAGCATCTGCCGGACAGCAGGGTGATTCAGATCTACGTGAAAATCGGCAGAGATCTTCCTGCTTTCTCTGAGGTCATAAAGCGCCACACTCACAAAGAAAGGCTCAATCTGTGGGGAAAACAAAAGCCAAATGCTTCTGACATAAAACAATGCCTGCCCACCAGTCTGTGTACCACCTGCTTCTCACATCGGATGCAAGATAGGCAGAAAGCAAGGCCACTGACTCAGTGAGAAGTATTGAGAATCCCTCCTTGCAACAGAGACCTCCAAGCCCAGGGCTGCCTCTCATTTGTTTCTTGACCCTAGATTTCCATCTAATGTTCAAGCACATTAGATTTGAACAGCGTTCTATTTGCTTTCCCATACTCTAAGAAAAATACCCTTTACCCCAGTCTCCCCAGATCCTTGGAAAACAAATGGGATCCTAGAAGTTTTCAGAGTATACTGAGAAATACTTCACTAGCCCAGCTGTTTTTCATCTTCCTTCCTTCCTTCCTTCCTTCCTTCCTTCCTTCCTTCCTTCCTTCCTTCCTTCCTTCCTTCCCTCTTCCCTCCCTCCCTCCTTCCCTCCCTCTACCCTCCTTTCCTCCTTTCCTCCCTCCCTCCTTCCCTCCCTCCTTCCTTCCTTCTCTCTCTCTCTCTATATTTTTGAGACAAGGTTTCTCTGTGTAGCCCTGGCTATCCTATAACTTGCTCTGTAGACCAGATTGGCTTCAAACTCAAGAGATCCATCTGCCTCTGCCTCCCAAGGGCTTGGATTAAAGGTGTGCTCCACCATCACCCAGCTAAATGAGTAGCCCAGGCTGGCCTTGAATTAGTGATCCTCTTGCCTCCACCCCCTTCAACAAGTCCTACCAGTTTGTGCCACCACAGCTGGTGCCTTTCAGATTTTTTTTAAATCATAGCTTGAAATGGTAATAATAAAATTTATTTTGCACTGACTTTGTGCTTTCTACCATTTTATGCATTTTTAATACATTCATGAACATGATAGCGTGACACAAATGAGGATCCGCTTGTGAAAAAGACCTGTTGTCAGAGATGATGGGAACTCCCCTAAAAAGAAGACAGTATTTAAGGGGAGGTTTTAAAGAAGATATCACTTAGTCTCTTTATTTTGTACTAATTTTGAAGCTCACACTTCTAGCACCTAGTTCTAAGGTCAACTCTTTCAGTAACTATGACAACTAACTTTAACTTCTGGTCACCTTGCCATCTGCTAGCTTTCTTGACCCTAAGGTTACCATTTTCCCTTCAATAATATTTGTAGATATATATTCCAATTTGATCATCTGTAAACAGAGACTATGTTTCTGTTTCCTGGCTACCCGGAGAGAAGTATGGCCTCCATTAGCAATATTATTTTGCTTATTTATTCAGGTTCTTTGTTGGTTCCCAACCATGTCAATTGTCTTTTCTAACAACCTTCTCTTTATTATCCTGAACCCATATCGTGACAGACCTACTAGCAAGTCACTTCTGTGCCTTTGGGTAGCTTTCTCCTTTCCCTGTCCGGGGCTCAGGGATGCTCACCTAAGTCTAAGCTTCCATGGAGCTATCCACCTACCATGCCTCCCAGATGTTGTGAAGGGAACTGAAGGTGTTAAGGCAGAAAAGGGAAAATGATGGAATCTGAGAAGGGGGAAAGTTGCTTGCATTAGCTTTAAAGAAGGACTTAAGTAGAGTTTGTTCACGGGGCTCCAAGACAAGACAAATGGAAAAGGCATAAATAATGAAGGGAAAGGACCCCAAAAGCACACTAGGCTGGAATCAGAGTGGAGGTAAAACTACTTAGAAGCTGCCCAGGTCCATAAGAGAAACATTAAGGCTTTGTAACCAACAGTGTATGCCAAAGCCACACAGTACTACACAAAGAATATTTCCAGTACTGCAAGCATAGGAACGTAAGCTCATGATGATGGTCACTGACACAGGAGATAAAGACACAAAGACAAATTCTTCATGAAACACAGAAAGCCCTCTGTAGGACATCTCAATGGTCACGGATATATGAGTTTTGGGTTTCTGGGTCAGTCAAAAGAACTGGGCTGGAAATCTGGACCTGGAACTCCTATGTAAGCCGTGATGCACAGATGTGTTGTTTCGAATAGAATGGTTCCCATAGACTCATGTTTGAACACTGTTGCTCAGTCTGTAGAACTGCTTGGGAAGGATTAGAAGGTGTGGAGTTATTGGAGGAGTTGTACCACTGGGGGCAGGTTTTGAGTTTTCAAAAGACTGGAGCGTTTCCCACTGTACTCTGCCTCCTGTTTGAAGATCAAGATGAAAGCTCTCTTCATGGCTGCATGCCTTTCTCCACCATCATAGACTCTAACCCTTTGAAACTGTAAGCCCAATTAAATGCTTTCTTTTATATGTTTCCTTGGTAGTGGTGTTTCGTCACAGCAGTAGAAATGATAAATAATGCAAGAGAGAAGAGAGTCAGTATAGGTTTCTGTGAAATAGCAACATGCAGCGAACAGAGAGAGGCCAAAGCAGTTAGCAAAGAGACTGGGTAAAGCCCGGGAACTAGAAAAGAGCTGATGAGACTGGAAAAGAGAGACTTTGAATGAGAAAGGTGGGGGAGACAATGGAACAATGTGGAAGGGGAGGGAAATATTGGGGGGTGAAAGGACACAATGATGAATGGGTGGGATGCTGATGGGGGTGTCTGGGAGAATGAACCAAACAAAGTGTGTATGAAAGCAACATGAGTCTGTTAGTTTGTAAGCCAACTAAAATCAGCACAGAATATTCAAAATAAAAATAGAGAGTGGAAAATGGAGAGATATGTTTCTTCCCTCCCTTCCTTTTTATCTTTCCTCCATCCTCCCTTTTCCCTGCCCTTTCTTCCCTTTTACAGTGTGGAGGGTCAAACCTATGACTTCATATGTGTCAGATAAATGCTATACCATTAACCTCATACCACAACTCTGAAAAGTCAAAACAAAATATGATTAAAAAGTATTAAATGCTGCCAAAATATCATAGAAACAAGTAGTCAAGATAGAAAGGATGTTTAACTAGAAAAGTGTTAAGATCATCAAAAGTTAAGGGACAGGGGTGCAGGCTAGTGCTGATTTAGTATGTGCACAGCCCTGGGATGAAAAAAGGAAATGTCTTAAATTAGGTAAAATATGTGTATATAATTTTATACACATTTAATTTACATAGATACACGAATGGATAATTAAATATACTAAATAAATGAATATAATTAAATATACTTAAATATTTAAGTGATAATTAAAGTAGATATGTGTATGTGATTTTGTAGCTATGCAGTTAAGTAGGAGTTCTAAAAAATTGTCAACAAATAGAATTTTACTTTTGTCTGCCAATATTCTGTGAACAAGAAGGCTGTACAGAGTCCCACATCCCAATTAATGCATAGTGTTGCAGGCTCATGCAGTGCGTCCTGTTAAATATCCTCCGGCCTTTGAGGTCTATTGCATGACTAGCTTGTAACAGAGGTACCGTTCAGTCATTTAATGATAGTGAACTTTCTCACTGTTAGAGATGGTTCCTAATTAAAATAAAGTTCAACATAGTCTCTTTTGAGGCTGCAGAGGCAGCTTAGACAGTAAAAAGCTTGCTGTGTGACTGTGAGGACCTGAGTTCAGATCCTTATTTTTATTTATTTATTTATTTTTTATTTTTTATATGTGACTGTTCTGTTGAACTTGTCCATATTGGGTTTCATGGTCTAAGTTGATAAGGGCAAATGATCCTTATTACCCACCCAGCATTGAGGACTACATTCCACACATGTGCATGAATCCTCACATAAACATGTACACAATACCCCCCCCACACACAGACAATTTTGCTTACTTAAATGTAATTATTGAGTAGAATCTTTATTTTAGTAATTTTATTTAGTTTAGAAAAACTCTTCATGGTAGTTGTAGTGTGCTAAGAAGTTGAAAATGCAAAAATAGAGATTAGTGTAGGTACACAAATACTTTGAAGTTCAAGAAATTGAAATCACTGTTTTTTTTTCCTGAATTGTTGCATTTTGACCTTCATTCCCATTTGTTGAATGGAAATAAATTACCTCCATTAATAACTCATCAGAAATTACAGCTCCTATGGGATTTGTTTATTTTTCCATTCTGTGTTCATAGTGAAAATGCCAAACCTTACTTTTTGAATGGCTGTCATTACAGGATGGATTTGTTTAACAAAAACATCTTCAGAGCCTGGCACATAAGCTGTAGGCTACTGAGGTTTAGGCTAATGAATTACTTTTGAAAATTCAGGGAAAGGAAAATTTAACTGTAGCTACTATGAAACAGCTGTATTAGTTCAGATTGCTGGAGTTTGACAGAAATAGCTTATACTGTGAAACCATCAGCTAGGATTTGGTGTTCTATTTGATTGACTGAAAAATTACACACTGTCAAAGTCTGCTTCTTTGCCATAAAAGAAGTCTTCATTGAGCCTGTGGATACTCGTGTATGACATGCAGCAGTTAGCTCTCTCGGAACATGGAGAACGGCTCTTCAAAACATGCTCATCACAATTAAGAATGACGAGGTCCAAGAGCGCCATTAGTGGAAGCACGCCACTGGATAAACCCGAGCTTTTCCCGAACAATCTCACTCAAGTATTTGAAAAGTAATACTTTTTCAAGTATTTAAAAATACTTGAATCTATTGTAAGGTTACTTAGAAACAACTCAGAAGCTCAAAACCAACTTAACTAACCCCTTGGCCTGAGAGACAGGAAGGGACATGGAAAAGCCACTCTCAGGGGCTGAAGGGATGACTCACTGTCTAAGAGCACTGGCTTCTCTTGCAGATGGCTCAAGGCACACATTCACACACGCGTGCAAAACTAACGAACACACATGAGCTGAAATGGAATAAAGTCAAATAAAAATAAAATTGTTTCTAAAAGAATATTCTGTTGAGACTTGAACAAATAAAGCCATGAAGCTTCTGAACATGATCCACATGGAAGGTGTCAGATGCCTTTGGCACTGGAAAGAAAAGCCCATTGTCTCTGGGAGCTTGCTTGAGGTTCACCAGAGGAACACAGCTACTAGCGTGTCCCTGGTATCTTTCTGTCGTGAAAGGCTGTGCCCTTTAACCAAGTATGCAGCTTTCAGGAGAGACACGCATTGAGTGGTGGGGGACACTAGAGATATCTGCCTAGCCAGGCAGATCATTCAAATCAATGCTGGTGATCAATGGGGAGTGGGCGGAGAAGAACGACAAATATTACCATAGTCCCATCGCCCTCAATCCCAAAATAAGCCCCTTTTCTTTGACTTTTGGTTTCCAAAATGGATTTTTAAATTGCACTTAAGAATAGGTTGGATGGAAAACATAGATTTAAAATATTTATATTTTTAGTGTAGATCAATGTATGAAATGATAAAGCCCATTTATTTTTATATAGTGTGCTGACTAAGTGGCTTTACAATTTGGATCAAGTTTTCGTAAATTTCCAAATGGTTACAAGGACAAAGATTTGGGGCACTGTGTTTGGCTTTCTGTTCAACACAAAAGCATGGTTTGTTCCCTTCTCATATCTTTTTCCACAAGGGAAGTGCAGCTCTCCGATGTCATGCCTATCGGCCCCCCTATAACTCCTATTTCACAGTCTCAGGACCATCACACACAGCGGGCTGATTCCCTCTCAGTGTTTTAACCCACATTTCTCTGGTGTATCTCTCTTCCAACAGCAATTCTTTCCTAGCTTTTCGTTGGTGACTTTACTAAGTCCCCTTCTCTATGCATGCAGAAATTGTTAGATGACCCCTCCCAGGTCAGTGTCTAAACTAGATCTCCAGACCTATAGCTACATCCATAATCATCTCTTTGAGCTGAATAAATGTTACACTGCACCAAGAACCCAGAACTTTCCATAGGTTACCTATTTGAATGGTTGCTGTTACCCCCCCCCCCAACCCCTGTTTACACAGAAGAGGCTGAGGTCAGACACCTGAGCACATGGCACAATTCCTAAGCTGAGAAACTAGGGAATTAGATCCAAGGTGTCCATTTCAATAGATTCTCCTCATCAGATAGAATGTACAAAGTATGGATCTATCCTGTTACTACTGTAGTAGGTAGGGGGCTTAAAGAGGACAGAGGTGTCAAGGACAAAAGGTTAGGAAGTCTCTGGAAGAGTCGGTCAATCCTGCAACCCACTGTGTCCCAACTCCCTCAAGGAAGCAGGTGTAGGACTGGGTAGAGCCAAGCAAGTGAACATTGCCGCGCCTGCCTTTGAAAGCACATACGGCTTGTGTATCATGAACACGAAAATAAAGCTTCTTTTCTGGGTGGAATACGGCAGCTGAGGCTGAATAGATGCCAGAAAAGAAGCATTGTAAGGAACTGAGGGGAAACACCCCAGATCGTTGACTGCGGTTTGTGCCGATGGCGGGGGTGGGGGCATGACTTCTCTCTGCAGTTCCACATCTAATCTTCTTTTTGCATGCATTTGCAATCAGTCTAAAATGCTCCACTATTATGTTCCTACTAAAAGGAGATTCTCAAGAGAGTTCCCTTAGTATGAATGAAATTCTGGGTGGGTTTGGGGTCCTATGTATTAGGTGTTTGTGAGTGCCATGAAGTGCCCTCGTGATACCCGCCATTGCGCAGAACATCCACTCTTTTACTCAATGTTTATCTAATATTTCTTTACTTGGTTCATTATTTAGTCTTGTGTTAAGCAGGAATATGATGAACCCCTAGAGTCGATTTGTTAGCTGACTTTCCTTCAAGTGACAGCAAAACACAAATATCAGGTTAGAGCCGTCTGGAGTCAGGCATGGTGGTTTGCGCCAGGCATTCCAAGCACCTGGAGAAGTTGAGCCGGGATGACCGCGGTTTTCACGCTAGCTGGAGCTTCTCAGTAATATCCTTATCTCATAAAACCAAAGGCTATTGATATGGCTCACGGGAAGAGCACTTGCCTAGCGCTGGTAAGGCCCTGAGTCCTACCCTCAACACCACTGCCAATAATTCTATCTTCACTCTCACTAGAGAGATACAGACAATCCTGGAGGAAACCACTACACTGGCTTTGTACAAACAATTCCAGAACACTGTCCCTTTGTTGCTTCTTCAATGTCTACGTTAAAAGGAAACTTTTATAGCCGTATATGAAAAAATCATTTTCAGAACTTGTGTGCCTTTGCAACATGAGACGTACTGGCAAATAGACTCTTTGTACGCGACACGCTAAATCCTGGGATTAGCAGGAGTAGCAAAGGCTGGGCTAGAATGGAAAGGCATGAGCTCACTGGTCGTATGATAGAATGAGAGGGAAACTTACGTTGGTTACGGGATCGTTTTCATTCTCTGTAACACATCCCTGAAGATTTAAGTTGAGAGCTCTACAGATGATCATGATCCTCTTGGCAGCTTTCTCTTCAAAGGGTTTGATAACACACTCTTGTTCAAAAAAGTCCCTTTTCTGAAGCTTCAGGGTCTAAAAAAAGTGTTTGAAAGTTGTAGTTAGCCAACACTCATCATGAAAAGAGAAATTTTAAATTAAAATCGACAATAATAGGGGTCAAGTTCATCTTTGCTCAGGATCCCAACTTACATCTATATCTGGATCCAGGGAGAACAGATTGAGCCTGTCCATGTTTCGCGTTGTTTTGACAGTGTCTTCTGTTTCTGTGAGGTACTGAGGAGAGACCCGTGTTAGTCCCTGGCATCTAAACCTCCCCATGTAGCCCCAGACACAACTACAGAGGCCAAGAAACAGTCCCTTAGTTTTATTACTGTTAAGTCATCCATCAACACCAAGGAAATCTTATAAAAACAGGTTCTTATTTTCAAGGGTTGTGTCAGGTTAAGCAAAGCTCTAAGATTGATAAAGAATTCTAGATCGGCCTTTTAGTCTAAATCTTAAAGGAAAGCATCAGTACTTTTTCCATGAAAGAAAAATATTTGTGCAAATACAGAGTCAACTTCATTACTTTTGCAAAGTCAGGATGTAGGCTGTTCTCTGAAGAATCTGTTTCCTCCAGCGTACATTCACAAGTCAGAGAATTATCCAAAGGATCTTGAAAAGACAGACCAACACAGATTATTTAATAATATGGGCCACGGTTTTCTGCATCTATAGAAACATTGGGTTAGATTCATAAGAGGTTAGATTCAAGAGGGCTTCTTATGAAGCCAAGCTTTCCTTTTGTCCTGTCTACAATACAATCAGGGGCTGGAAATAAAACTTCCTGACAATCATTTTAGGATTCCACAATCCTTGCTATGATGCCTTGCTATCATCCTGTATCACCAAGGACTTTGGATATTTACAGTGCTAACAGGATATATAGGTTGCCTTGGCTTCCTTAACTAATGGACAACAAAATTTTCTCAGATATATATTTTTCTAATTTTCATTCTTGGGTGTATACGTTTGTGTGTGCCTGCACATGTGTTTATGTATGCATATGTTTATATGTGCCTGCACATGTGTTTATGTGTGTATATGTTTGTGTGTGCCTGCACATGTGTTTATGATGTATAGGCCAGAGGTCAATACCTATTGTTTTTCTCAGTGGCCTTCTATATAATTTTTTATTGATCCATTTTTATTTGCTAATTTCAGATATGCATGTAACATGTTCTGATTATCCTCCCGCTCTCTCTCTCTCTTATCTTGGGTCCCATTGCTGTCACATCCCCTTTACACAGTCCCTTACACAGATTCATGAGGTTTTGTTTTGTGACCCATTCAGGGCCATCTGTGACTAGAAATATCTGTTGGTGACTGCCCACCTTATTTTATGAGACAGCTTCTCTCGCTGAACTCAGAGCTCACTGATGGAAAGACAGGCTGTCCAGCAAGCTCCAGGCATACCCCTGTCTCTGCTTTCCTAGCACGTGGTTTTTAGGTACACACTGCTGCATTCAGCTTTTACAGGGGTGCTGATATCTGAATCCACACCAACACATTTATATGGCAAGGACTTTAGTGACTGAACTAATCTTCCAGGTATTTTTTTTTTTTGGTCTTAAAAAAACATCATGACATATGACTTTGGAACTTTCACGTATCTGATACATGACAATCTGAAGGTCTCAAGACTGTCAAAACAGCCTGAATCACAGATGCCTTGTAACTAAGATAAAGTAAAACATGTTTCTTCTTACAGATACTATATCATACTTATTAAATGCAATATAATGCCCAAATCCAAAATGTACCTTCTGTAAGATCTTCCCATCAGAAATGTGTATAATTTTGGTGTTATTGGGTCATGAGTCCCAACATTGTCTGTTGGGTTATAGCCTTCCAGTCAATGCAAAATTGCCCCAATATGTGGCAGCTGTGATGATCCATTAAAAGGTAAAGATCTGAAGTGAATCTTGAGTATGTAGCTCAAGGACGGATGAGCCCAGTCAGACAGACAGCTACTACACACATTTACAGTGAACTAAGCACGCAGCTCAACACTTGTCCAGAGCAGGGAGATGATTTCTTGCGCTCTTACCCAGCCCCAGCTCGGTAAGCTCCGCGCTCTTCCTTCCCTGGAGTGGTCCCTCTGGACTGATCTGTAGGATGCGATTGAGGGTGTGGATCCACTCGTCCATATCGGACTCTGTTTCAGCTGCCAGTACAAAGTAGGTCAGGTCGTTCATTTTCAACTCAAAGGCGTATTTCCTCAGCCTGTTATTCTGTGGTTTCAAAAGAAAGAACAAAACAATAAACCATGAGGCACAGTGATGTGGTCTTGGGATTCCAAAGCCTTTCCATCCAGGTGGGCGACAAAAAGAAAATCTTAGAGAACACAACAGCGCTTTAGATAAGTCTAGTCATTTGGTTGTTTTTTTTCCTTCAGAACTGTACTGAAAATATTTTATATATCTTTTAATTGATTGGATGGCTATAATGGCAGTTTGTTTGTGATCTAACAAATAAAACTTGCCTGAAGATCTGAGTGCAAAGGTAGCCTTCCTGGTCAGCCAGGCCAGGAAGTGGTGGCACACACCTTGAATCCCAACAGTCAAACTAGTTAGCCATAGAGGCTGGGCAGTGGTGGTGCATGCCTTTAATCCCATCATCACATTCATGATACAGAGTCACACCTTTTCTAAGTACAAGAGATTACACAGTGAGGTCGCACGTAAGCCTTGAGCTGATGCACAGTCATGACATGACGGAGAAGGAAAGCTGCAATGAGGTTTACTGTGGTTCTTAGCATGAGCAAATGCTCTTCTGTCAAGTCTCCTGAGGATCTCATTGCTTCTCCCTCTGTACCATTGTCTAGGATTATGTTTGTTTTGTAATGTCTCACTCACAGGCCTGGCTCTTGAACGATTCACAAGTCCCACGCGCAGAAGCTCACACTTTACCTTTGTCATTTAGTGCAGTGATGGTTTACTGCCACAAGGTAGGGCTCTGCTATGTTGGCACTCTGTACTGGGCAAAGCTCTACTTCGTCTCCGGGCTTGCAGAATGGGAGAGATAAATGTTAAACACCTAGCCCTGGAAATATTCAATTGGAAAATACGCCTACTGAAATTTCACATAAATGTTTTGAAAAGAGATACTACATTCTGTAAGGACACAGACTAGAATTGTGCGGACAAAATAAAGTAATTATTAAGATTTGCATTTTGATAGCCATTCAATTAAGATGGGAAGAAAAACAGACAGGCAACAGCCTCAAACTTGGTATTTAAAGGGAATGTCTAGGGAGCTTAAGAATGCAAAGCCCTAGATGCTCTACATGGCAGGGGTGGGCAGACTCCCTCCATCCACCCCCATGGTGCCCTTCGGGTAAACTGTGATACAGGAGGCAGAACACTGCCAGAGACTCTCACGAAGCAGAGGCTCTGCAGGCAAAGACAATGGGGCAAGAAAGCAGGTTTCCTGTTAAGGTTCTGCTTTTTCACATGACAAGAGAAATAGAACTGGACACCCAGGAAAAAGCTAGGGGTGTCCAGAGGATGGGGCATAACTTCTGTTTAGATGTTATCAAGATTTGAATATAGCACAATGCAAACAAATCTTAGTGTTGTTTGGAGATTCATGCGGAATCTATTGGCTAACCCAAGGCTGGAAATAACATGGACTAGCAGTAAAAACGACAGCAAAAGCTTCTTCGGGGCCAGAATGAAAAGTGGGTCCATCCTCAATTTGCTTTGAAATCCAGTGTTAGCAGTAAAGTTTGGGTTTCTAAACTGCATTCTGTATTTCACATGAGTTAAGCATGGTCGTCAATGTTTTAATAATTTAAAAGCATCACTAAAAAATATGTATCTTTTAAAAAAATTCAGCAAAGTATAAGAAGCTCTTGTGTCTCCAAACAGGACATTTATAAATAAAATGGACATTGTGTTTGTGCTTCCGAGGGACAGAGCTCTCTGTAGTGTGTAACAGCTAATGGGGAGGGTGGAGGCAAAGCTGGAAAGATGCCTATCCTGGGAATGCTTTCTGATCTCACTCTCTGTACTGCCAAAGAGAGCCACAGATAGGGAAAAACAAACATGGGAAGCCAGTAAGATACTTGAATAATCCCGACATGAAATTACTGTCATTGAAATAGTAACCAAGAGGTAATGACAATTTTTATACTCTCTCAATTTCCTTCCTTTTACTTCGTTGATGTATGGCTTTGCCCGGTCCAGAGCGCATGCCTTCATAAACAGCAGGGAATGCAGCATGCTCTAGGGCTCTGCAATGTGCTTGGTGAATGGTGATAGCCAACCAGAGCGCATTAAAGCATCCCAATTACACAGACTGTAAGAAAAGTACGAATATCAACGGAGGACTCAAGGATAAAGAGGAGATTGCCCAAACCAATTGCTCCATCATATCTGCTATGACACTAGAATTGTTTATGGAATTTTATAGAAAGCGAAAGACAATGATCAAACACATGACATCCCATCCAGGCTCATGATGCTGGTGGCTCCCACCCACCTCATCTTTTATCTGTTAATCCAGTAAACAAAAAGTTCTCAAGTACTTCCTTTGTGTCAACTACACAACATTAGCAAATATCCTGGCAAAGTGCTTTCTCCCATTGAACTCGCATTCTACATTTCCTGCCTTCTTTCTTTCCTCCCTCCCTTCCTTCCTTCCCTACTTTTCTTCCATGTGTGTTTGTGTATGTTATGTACATGCTTGTGTGTGAAAGAGAGTGCATGTGCACGTATGTGCATGTATGTAGAGGCCAGAGGTGAATGTCTGTGTCTTATATTGTTCTCTATTTCCTTTTTTGAGTTAGGCTCTCTAATTGGATTTGGAAACCATCCTCTCAGCTAGGATGGCTGGATAATGAGCTCCAAGGATCTGCCTACCTCCACCTTGCAGACTGAGGATTACAGATGCATGCTGCTTCATCCAACTTTAAATGGGTTTCTGGAAATCTTCACTCAGGACTTCAAATTTTTTCAGCAATCGCTGGCTGAGCTATCTCCCCAGACTCCTAAACTTAACTTTTATTGGGTATCAATAAACAAATAGGCAGAAATATGTGTGAATAGAATATAATGCACAATAATACAGTATCATTTATATTATAATAAAGCATTATGCATTGATAAATGTAATTTCATTGCTGCAAGCATTGTGAAGACGGGGTTTGAGGTTGTTACTCATGTCTTATCTGCATATTCCACTTCCTTTTCTGTGTATTCTCCACATAGTCTGGAAGCTCTTTGAAGACAGAAGCCACACTTCTTTCTATATCTGCCTTTTCCAATGATCTGTGCACAAAGAAACTTTCTAAGTATGTATGTACTTGCAGAGATGCACCCTAAATCTCACTGCTGGAATCTGCTCATGAGCATATATTGTGCGTTTCTTTGATCACACTGCTTATATAGGATGATGTATATAAGTGGGGATGCTCATTTTTGTGTTGTAAATATAACATTTCCATGGATGGACATCTTTATATAACACTGGATAATCCTCTACCTCATATCTAATTTCACCACTTATTAGTTCTGTGATTTGGTAAAGCCACATTGGCTCTTGGTTTTATTTTGATAAATAGGGCAGTAATAATATATATTCCATCAACTATCTCAAATAATATATTAAATGTATAAAGTTGTAAATACTTTTCTGGATGTTACTATAATCGAAAATAAAAATATTCAGAGCCAGAATTTGTTATTGGGAAGTGTGCGGGCCATATATGACTTCTAGATCCATTTATTTTTTAAAATTATACTCTTCCCATATGACTACTTTTAGATGGGCATGCATGCTGCATTTTTCTACTGTTTAAGGTACCCCTGCATCTCATACTTAGCCCCAGTGAGTTGTCTAATATGTTTTAATTTCTAGCCTTTCAAAGATAGCCTCCTGTGTTTAACTAAAGATTCCATATCCATGTACTGGCAGGTGTGGCCCCACCACCAACATGGGTTGCTGTGATAAGATTAGCACTGTTGAGAAGAAAACTCAAACAAACGGGATTCTTGAGCCATTTATTTGCTTCCACGGTGGCAAGACCTGAAACGTAGGAATGAACGGAGGGATAGATGAGTAAACAACTGAATGAATGACTGAAAAAAATGAAGGACAAAGATTGGGTAATCTAGACATAAATATTACTTAGTCCCAGCATAAACCCGAGCCAGCGAAAGTGGAAGAATCTGCTCCAGATTTGCCTATATTACAGGTTTAATGCTGTTTGTTAATAGTCTTTAAAAAAAAAGAGAAAGAGAAAACAAAGAAGCATGGTTAGGTTTTTTGTTTGTTTGTTTGCTTTGTTATCAAGACTCAAGAACTTGCCATTCACAAACATCAGTTAAGGCTTCTGAAAAAGAATTGACATTTCCCTCTCTTTGAGGTCACCCTTGTAATGTGTGTCTCTTAATTCTAATATTTATTCTTGGGAAGAAAATAATGGTATAGATTGCGAGACAAACTAAAATGCAATGTTCACTGAAAGGTTTTTATAAACTCCCAAAGAATCTTAGAAGTTAGGTAGCTTTTACTGAGACAAAGATTTTGTTCTTTTCTTTTTAATTCAAGAAAGCTGGCAAGGATCCCTGGCAAAACAGATCTGACTCATCCCAGTTATTCATTTGTTCTGTGCTTTTGTGTACGTGTGATTCACCTTCAGGCACTAAATGTGCTGGAGATCTTATTAGACTGATGGTTAAAATTCACAGGCTTTCTCTTGCAGTCTCCTTGTCAGGTATAAAAAGGTGTAAGTGAGAAAGAGCTGTAATGTAAGAGCAGGGACTAGTGTCCCTGACGTGTGTGAACCCCCAAAGAGAATGACCTTAATTAACTGGAGGACCCTGCATAAACAAAGAAGATAATGGGAGAGGTCTGAGAAAGATCGGGGTTATTGAAAGAGTCCATGAACTCTTCAAAAGACACATGTTTAAAATCCATCTTGATGAATCGTAAAGATCCAAATACTCTATCCTCTGTGCTGGCAACCCAGAAGATCTTAGAGTGAGGTAGACAGACAGATCAGTTTTGAGATGTTTGGAGCTAAGAGAGTTATCACTCTTTTGCATTCCTAGAACCGCCCACCTACAGCCATTCATCTCCATTTCTCCTTTGGGATGTTGATTAACAGTGAGTCTGTTGTTCTGATGTCATAGTGAGCATGCTCTGACGTCACAGTGAGCACGTAGCTCTGATGTCACAATGAGCATGTGGCTCTGGTGTCACAGTGAGCATGTAGCTCTGATGTCTAACAGGGAAATGAGTTTCCCATGCTTCAACACAGTTTCAAGCATAATATAAGCACCGAATAAGGAATGAATGAATGAGTTCGTGGATAAAGATATGGGTTAATTGACATATTTAAGGATCGGCTTGAAGAAGGCAAATCATAGTTTACTCGGACATTTTTCAATAGACTATCTTTCTTTCAAAGTTGTCAACTATACCGGGGCGATCAGGGAAGCAGGGTGAGGACGCATTATCACCTAGATCCTTCCTAAGTCTGCACATCTACTTCAGTTTTGTGGATGAGAAACCTAAGGTCAGAGGTTGAGTGACTCTCTCAGAAGGCTCAGGAGGTCAACAGGAAACTAGGATCTGAATGCTAACCTGAAGGAACCCTAAATGTCTGCTGGCTGGCCCTGTCAGGTTCTTCCTAAGACAATGCTGTAAAAAAAAGACTGAAACAAAGTCTAAATCAGAGACAGTGAACACAGGGGCCTCGGGGAGACCCATGAGAACCCAATCTGGTAGAATGGCATTGAATATAAGCTACCTCCCTGCAAGCTTAATGCGTAAAAAAGAACGCGTCAGGACTTTCTGGAATGACTCACCAAAGAAAACAAAAAAGAAAAAAATTACAAGTTCAGCTCAGCGTAAATATAAAATGTAATCACCGATCTCCAAAGTATTGTTAAGGATTTGCTACAGACTTTAAGGCCAGAGATTCTGCCTAGCGACCATCAATAGAAGGCCACCCACCCTACATTATGATGCTCATTATCCTTTCCATATGGAAAGCTGGCATCTGCATTGAAATGCAGTTAGCTTTCCCTTCTAGCAGGGTACTCAGCAACACTTAATTAATTACGAAAGTTCAGCCTTATTACTTCCTGGAAGCGTTCCAGATTTTAACAGATGAAGTGCCCGGAAATAGTTTAGGACTGAGAGACAGTAGGCAACTCTGTTTTGCATCTATGGATATAAGGGCCCTGCATAATAGCTCCGGATGTAAATTCAGCTATGAAATTACAATCTCTGTGAGTGTCTGGGGTGTGCCTATTACAGAAACTGTCTCTCCAGGGTCCAGAGTCTTGTTGTGAAAAATGAGGGGCGATCGCTACAGTACTTGATTGTTTCAGCTTTTAAGAAAAAATGAATATAGATTCATAGGAGTGAAGAATGAAAGGACGCCCAATACCCATGGAATGGGAGACATCCATGGAATTTTTCTTCTTCCACTTGATATATTAGTTCATGACCAGTGCAATACTAAGTAAGATAATCTGAAGATTAAGAACTTCCAGAACAGCTCCTCTCTGTAAACTCCAGGCAGTCAAAAGAATCCTTGTCTTTAAAGAAAATCTCCACTTCAGAGAAAGGTGCTGTGCTTATACACTGAACTGATTATCTGGTTAGAAAGGGAAGAGCATTTATGAAGTATATATTTTAAGCCGTGTGACTGATGTGTCTCCCCCATGAATTTCATCAATTCAGTCATTTTCTAGGCTGTAGATTGGATAAGGGGTTGTTTCCTTCTTTTCCTTGATACAGCTCAGACTAGCTTATACTTCAGACTTAGTGTTTGCTGATCCTACCCAGTCTTTATTCCATGGATCCTTTAGTCTCCTCTCTGTTTATTTCTTTTTAGTTATTTTTGTCTCTTTCCAAAATGCCTCTTTTCAAATATCAATACTCCTTTTCAATATCAGGACACACGTTTCTTCCATCTACTTATCTCTCTTTTTTGGGATGTTTCTTATTGAAGAAAATTGCCAACTGATTCCGCTGTTTTCTTGTTTATTTCCTGTTTTTTGTTGTTTTTTTCTATTGAAAGTTTTGTGGACATATGGATCTAGACTGCGCGTTTATCAACAAGTTCCCAGAGTCTAGAACATTCTTGACTTATACAGATATATTGTAAGTATTTGTTGCACGTGTCACGCAGCAAAAGTAAAGCCACCATTGGGAAGAGGGATTTCACTGACCTGTACCACACCTGTGCAGGAATCCAAAAAGATGCAGCCTTTGGGCTCTTTGGAGATCTTTTCATCTTTGTAAAAGTTCATAATGTAGGAGTTATCTGGCAGCTGAGTCAGCTGGAAGTAGCGCTTTTTGAATGACTAAATAAAAGATAGAAGGAGAGAGTTTGAATTTCATTATTCTGCTACTCATGAGAAGGACAAGTCTTCAGGGTCCTTTAGACGGGCAGTGCTCTAAGGGCGAATCAATCCCACACCAGTTATGTTTTAAAGGGGCATTTATTTTGGGGGGTAAACTTACATGCACATAAATTGTCAGGAAAGGAGCCTAGTCGCTGGAGCAGGAGCCGGAACCAAGCGCCAGAACCAAGCACCGGAACCAAGAGGCCGAGCCGAGGCTTGCCGCTCTTCTTTTAAAGAGAAATATACCACTCCCCAGTGGGCTGATATTTCAGCGGTTATTGGCTGAGGGAGCGGAAGGCGCTCCGCAGCATTGTGGGCTTGTGCTTCAGCGACTATTGGCTGAAGCAGCGGAAGGTACTCCCGCAGCAGTGCTCTAGAGCAGAGACTGACTTCTATATAAATGAAATATTATAGAAAGTGTGAACACTATGCAAATGGCCCCTCTCCATGCTGTGACCCAAGAAGGTATGCGAAGAAAGGGGACAGAGCAGGGATTTTGTGTTCTTACCCGGACAGTGACAGTGTTGTTCACAGTGCTGTTAAAATTCCCCTTATAAAGCCAGCCAGACTTGAACACACCAGTGCCTCCGGCTCCCCCACCGCCCTTGGAAGATGAGTGGGATGTGGTATCCTGCAAAGAAAGCCATCATTAGCATTGCCTCGTGGAGCCCGGATCTTAGACACTGCACTTAAAAATGAGACTCCCTTTCCCTCTTGACTCATCTGCAGTAATCATGCTCAGTGTCAAAACAAACATGATTCATTTTGCCTAAAAGCCCCAACACAACCAGCCCCTCCTGCTCACTGAAAACAGATGGCGAAGAAGCCAGTGCAGGCAGGAACTAATGGCCCCCATGTTTTAAACTTGTCATTCAAAACCATCACTTACTTCATCCTTATCAGCGTCTTCATGGTCAACCTCAAAGGAATGTGAAGGAAGTTTCTCTGGCTTGTGTTCTGCTCTGATATTTCAAAAAAAAAAAAAAAAAAAGTTCGGTTTGTTATCTTGGTTTTTATTTTTTGCTGTTCCCAAGATCACAATGGTTTCACTAACTTTGTTTCAATTTTTTATGCTCTGCAACTTTAAAAATCTGGGGGAGGGGGTTCTTTGTCTCTGAGAAGAGTTAACTTTTCCCTTACACCACTGTATCCTATCTCTACTAAGAACATATTTTAAATTGTGGAGTCATTATTGACATAAATTTGGGCATATCTTTTTGTATTGAAGGACAGCAAAGAGGGCAGATGGAAATCTTAAGAGTTTTGTCTTCTCCTGCACTCTGAAGAAGAATATTAAGCAAAGTCACCTTTATGAGCTTTTCTGGGTCACCTGTATATGACATGGCCAACACTGCAGGATGGTTGTCTCAGCAGCCTCAGGCTTAGAAGGAATTGATTCCTGAGAAGCAGCCAGTGTTTTGACCCTCAGGTTGTGTCATGCCCCTGTGGTAGCTCTTCAGAAGGCCACCCAAATGGGGCAGTGTTGCCTGTACATCACAAAAGCTGCAGTTTCAGCTGTGGCGTGATTGGGCATCCTGGAGGAGCAAGTGGGCACACCTAGCTTTCTATGTACGCAGTAAAATAAGTCTGAAGTCAGTTTCCCTTGGTGCAGGTCTGTCTCATAATGAATGGCTGGAAGAAGCCAGACTCTCCACTTCCAGTTTAGACTTTTCTCAAAAGTCAGCCCTCTGCCTTTATGCCTTTATGTAAGGCATAAAGTTTCATATGCAGACATTTCACGCACTGTTTTAAGATGGCACAGTCTGTGGAATCTGAATCTGACTGAGAAAAGAAGACCAGAGGAGAATTAGATGACCCCACCAAACCCGTTCCTGAGCTGACAGTGCTCTGGAGAGAAACAGAGAGAGATAAGGGTTTCTATACTTAAGTTCCTGCTATGCCTTCCCAGAGGATGCTCCCTCAATGGATCATTCCTCTAAAGGACATCCCAGTGCCCACTTCGCAGTGCACCATGGGAAGTTACAGCACAGAAGAAAATCCTGTTCATTGTTAAGCATTGTCCATTTTTTAACAGATTGCCAAGAACTAGGAAATGTTTGCATCCTTCACCATTGCCTATCCCTAGACAATTCCATCACTGGGTCCTCCTGAAAGGCACTGTGATGAACACAGGACTTGAGAGTCAGGGCTAAGAATGCAATGTGAAGTTTCCTGTTGCTTTCACTTCAATTTTCTTCTCTATTTTTCTTTGTTTGTCATCTTGGTAAAATCTCAAGACCTACTCATCAGTACTTGTCTTTCTCAACAGTTAAAGGTGTTGTAGAAAGTGTTATTTCAAGACTAACCCCTTGGGCTAGGTGATTGTCTAGCGGGAGAGTGCTTGCTGGGCAAGTATGAGGACCTGCGTCCAATCACCTGCACTGATGTAAAAGCCAGAAGTTCCTAGGAGTTGATTGCCAGTCACTGTGGCTAAAATGTGAGCTCCAGATAATTGAGCGAGCCTCTCTCAAACAATTAGGCTGAAAATGAAAAGAGTAATACCCTTGATATTGACCTCATGGAGTCTACACACTCATACAGAGAATGCACCTGCTGGCACACCACACACACACACACACACACACACACACACACACACACACACACACAGGAGGTTATTATCTCCTCTTCAAGTCTAGCACATAGTAGGTATTCAAAACATAGCTATTAACAGATATGTATGACTTACATAGTTGCATATATCCAAGTTATTTCTTATCAGAAGTAATAACATACTAATATGACATTCCCCATCCACAGTTTACTGACAAGTTAGAAGACGTTTAAAAACACAGAGAGAAGTTTTGCGTTCAAGCTTAAATATGCATGGGATATTGTTCTTTGTCTAATCACCTGTGTTTATAATCAGACTTTGGCATGCAATACTGGGACTCCAGACTTGTCTAATCTTGCTGTTTTACAGAGATAAATTTGTAGACCATAAGGACCACTTATATAAACACACCAGAGAGATGGGGTTGGAGGACATATCTGTGAAATAATTTTGTCGGGAAAGATAATTTCAAATCATCACAGAAAGCATATTAAGAAGAATATAGCCATTTAAAAAATCTTTTTCTTGAAAAAATATCTTTTTCTTGGTAGAGCTTCAGAGGTGCTTCAATTAACCTATGCTCATTGTCATGCTCAATGTGTTAACTTGTTCTGCTCTGTTTGGTCATGGTCACCTTTCTGGGAAGGCTTAGCAAGTAGTCTTCACAGTATTAACTTAGGACCACTGGGAAAACCTTCCTACCCCATTCCTTTTCTCCATAATAGCACGTGATACTCTGTGAACAAGAAGCAACTTTTTTTTCACATTTTATTTGATTGACAAGAGAAAGCCTTCGACACAATCTTTTCCTTCTCCCTCCCACGCTATCTGAGTTTCAGGGACAATTTCAAATGACACGTTTCAGGGCAGTTGCTCGAAATGTTTTATCTGAAATATGTGCATGATGGGATTTTAAAATTGATGGTATGGCTCTGAAGGGAAAGTGGAGGAAAGTTCCACGCTAACTGATCGTGCAAATATTTTTGTAAATTGTACACATATTTTTGTAAATTGTAGAGGGAATTATGTTAAGAGCTATCACCACAAAAATGATGATGCTGTGAAGTGATCCATTTCTTAATCAGCTAGATTTCACTATTCCACAACGCCTCCATATTTCAAAACAACACTTTACACATGATTGGAAGTTATAATGCTATCTCCTACTACAGTGCATAAAAAAACCCCTGAAATCCAGCCAGAAAGGGATTTATTAATCCCATACTCTTGCCACTATGAAGCAGTGTACATACAGTGTCAGACCAGTCATTACTATGAGTCACGGGGTTCATAGCTTGGCCAGATTTATGATTTCTTTTCTCCTCTGGTAGCATGCATAGTACCATCCAACATTATGAATGCTAATGAGCAAGAATGAAGCTTCTATATCAGAATCAACTTGGTTCTCTATGTTTTATGACTCTAATAATTAACATCTTCATCAGTAAGACCTTATCATCAAGTTCTAGAGTACACCGAGAACAGTGGGAACAGTCTGGACAAGTCTTACAAGACATGTCCATTGGTGCAGCAGTGACATCATTGTTATGGGAGTAATCAGCACTATTTCTTTTTAATAGAATTTAAGGCCTGTTACTAATGATGAAGCCCATTATTAGACACCATTGTTGAGGCCAATAACTTGTGACTACATCAGTCTTAGGCCTTAGAGGATTACTTACTACTATTATTCTACTAAATGGATCGGACGAGTCAGGGGGGTCAAGGACATCACAAGAACCCGTAGAAACAACTAACCCAGACTCAGAGGAGCTCACAGACTCTAGACTGACAGCTAGGAAGCCTGCACAGGACCGACCTAAGCCTGCTCTCTATGTGTGACTGTTGTGTAGCTTGACCTAGTTGTGGAACTCCTAGTGCTGCGGGAGTACCTTCCTCTGCTTCAGCCAATAGTCGCTGAAGCATGAGCCCACAGTGCTGGGGGAGCGCCTTCCGCTCCGTCAGCCAATAGCCGCTGAAATACCAGCCCACTGGGGAGTGGTATATTTCTCTTTAAAAGAAGAGCGGCAAGCCTCGGCTCAGCCTCTTGGTTCTGGCGCTTGGTTCTGGCTCCTGCTCCAGCAACTAGGCTCCTTTCCTGACGGTTTATGTGCATGTAAGTTTACCCCCCCAAATAAATACCCCTTTAAAACATAACTGGTGTGGGGTTGATTTGCCATTACCTAGTAGTAGGATAAGGGACTGTCCCTAACACTTGAGCTGACTTTTGGGAACCTGTTCTCCATATTGGGTTGTTGCACCCAGCCTTAATAGTCCTCCCTCAGCTTGATATGCTATACTTTGTTGACACCCATGGGAACCCTGTTCTTTTCTGAACAGAAAGAGGGGAGGAGTGGATGGGGGTAGAGGAGAGGCGGGGGAGGGAACAAGAGGAGAGGAGGGAGGAGAAACTGCAATCATGGTATAAAATAAAGAAAAAAATATTTACTTAATAAAAGAAAAAGAAAAAAGATTATATCTCTTTTTATTGCCTTCAACTTGAAGGAGCGTAGGGCCTTCTCTAAGGACCTTTGAAATCTCAAGATAAAAGATTGGCCAGGGACTTTATATCTTGAGTTTGAACCCAATGTGAGCAATAATTTGCAGGGAATCTTACTTTTCACTTCCTCTTATTGCCCCAGGAAGAATCATGGCAATGCTTGAATGCCCTTCAGTCATTATCTGTGAACTTAGTGCCCACATTCCCATGTAAAATCCAACAACAGTTCCCATTCTGCGTAGTTAACAGGAGAAAATGTACGCACCACAGCTGGCATATTCTAACACACTGCAGACAATGAACAAAAATTTAACTATTTAAGGTTTTATTTTGTTATATTGGAGACAGGTTTGGAGTACCCTAGGCTGGCCTTGAACACACTATGTAGACAACAGTTATTAGGAGATCCTAATCCTCCTGCCTCCACGTTGAATGTCTGGTTTATACTACCCTGCTCAACTTCCTTTCTTTAAACAGAAGTCATTCTTGTCCTTGGTTAGCCCAGGTGAGCTGGTTAAACTTGATTTGATAATCATCCAAAAAATATATCCTTGGCAAATATTCTTTCTCAGATCAACGGTGGTAAAACTTTTTGCTTTTGTTTCATGTTGTGCACTTCTGCATTCTGTCAATGCTCCGAGGAAATCAGCACCATCAGAAATTTTCATACCATTTTCACCTCCCAGGAACTTCAAGTTCAATGTTGACCGTGTGAAGGCTGAGGTTTCACATTCTAGGAAAAATAATGGCGCTCTCTAGTTTGCTTTTTTTAAATGCATGGTCTTCAAATTTAAAGGATATATTTCACTTTTTTCTTTTGCTTTTTCAATAATATCCTCTTTCACAATTTATTCTGTAGTGTTAGCAACATGCAAAAAGAAATGATCAGCTTAAATTGGTAGCAGACATAGGAGGGCTCTTCTAATCCAGGAGGTATGGGCATGATTTACTTTCAACAGCCCCACGAGGTCTAACTGAATTAATCTGCTTTCACTACTGACCTAAATATGCACCGTCTTTAGGGGGCAGTTCTTAGCTTTGTAAAATCATCAAGAAATAATTCTACTATGCAATAATGTATTTATTATTCTGGGACATATACTAGGGAATTCTACTTTAGAACTTACGATAGGATGTATTTTATGTGGCAAACTTTCCTATTCTTAATATATCCTTCCACATCTTTAGATAATGTGCATGGAATTGTCAACAACCTTTCAGTTATGTTCTCTTACCATATTGGAGATGTGTCTATGGAAGATATGAAAAATCTAACTCAGTAACTACTCCCAGAATCTCTTCTTAATGGACATGCTTTCTGTATCCTTTAATAAAGGAAAAACTCTGTGAGCCTAAACTACTGTATTTACATCTTTTATGGCAACATATTTACAATAACAGTATTTGGCAGTTAAAGTGACTTGAAGTGCTCCATGTATCTAAGAGTAGAAACATTTTCACTCAAAGGGTAGGGGTCAAGGAAGGTCATTCACCAGGCAAAGCAATTGCTATACAAGCCTAAGGGTTGGAATTTGGATCCCCAACATTCTTGGAAGTGCTGGGTGGGCATGGTAGCCCACCCACACCTTCAGAACTCAGACATTGGGGACAGCCTTAGAGCAAGATGGCTAGGGAGGCTGGCCACACTGGCAAACTCTAGATCAACTGAGACACCTTGCTATGAATAAAGAAAAGCAAAGGCGACTCCCAACACCAGCTCCAAGTGCAGTAGAACACACACAAACATGCATACACACCACATAGACACCATACAAAAATAATGAGAGTTGGAATGTGGCTGCCTAGGTCCTGTTCTTCAAGCACTGTGAGAGCTTCCAAGCTGTGATTATTCTCAGATCTGTTTTTAGAAAGAGAAGCATAGATCTTAGAACACAATCTGATTGTCAATTGCATCTACAGGACGCATGTGACTAACATCCAGACATCTTGAATGCCATCATCACTTGAGACACCCCGGGGTGTGACAGGACTTTCCCAAGAAGAAGTTCCAAGAGATTATCATTAAGGAGTTCTGAGTCTTTCCAAAATGTTTAGAAATCTATAGGAGTAAAGGCACAGGGCTTTCTTTGAAAAAAAAAAAGACTTCCTGTTTTGGAGAGCCTTTGGCTTGCTATTCACAGTGAGGCAACTCCTGGAAAAGAAAACAACGTCCTCCTTTCCTTTCTCTTCTACGCCACTCCTCCAAATGTAGGCCAAATGATTTCTAAGAGACATTACCCCCTTGTGGACCTTCCTCAAGATTTCTCTCGCAGTGAGAATAAAATCTACGCTTCCCTCTAGGGTTCCCCAGGTCCTTGGATTCTTGTTGCTATTTTCACCGTCTAGCTTCCCAGCCTCTCATTCTGTTCAAGTGATGAGACCAATTTTGGTCTCAGGGCCTTTGATCTTGTCCCCCTTCCACTGCACCGCACTCCCAGAACCCTCTTTTCCTGAGATTACAGCTCTGGTAGCCACAGTCCCATAAGATACAGCTCAATGTCACCTTCTGAGAGCCATTCACAGTTCCCATTTAGAGTCCTAGTTTGGAAATATCTTCCTGGGGACAGAAAATATTGCTAAGTAGAGCTGAATTTTGTGCCATAGATAAATAAAACAAAATTTGATTCAGTGTGCATCACTTAAGGAAAATATAAGTAGACATTGAACTTTTGAACTTTTGATATTTTTTCTTGTTTTTTTCTTAAAGTATTTGAATCTTTGTATCATGTTTATTTGACAAATTAATGAGTTGAGAGGTACTTGTTGAAAGCATTTTTATTTCTTAAATTTTCAGCCATCTCCGTCCCCGTTTGGGAATGTTTAAAAATAAAAATTTCCACAATATTATGTGCCAGGAATTATCCTGAAGGGATTCAGCAGGGAACTCCCTGCCCTTTGAAGGACTGTATTCAGTAGGGGAAGCAACAAATAAATATTTCCTGTGGTTCAGTGAGCAGGTGGGCCTCTGTGGATTGGTGCGTGGGGAGAGCAGAACAAAGTGACCTTCCTAATGGCTTTAGGGTCCCAAGCGTCAGGGGGAAGTCACACACCGAGTTTCTGTTTTGCTCTGTTTTTAGATCTATGCCCTTCGGTGGAATCCATTTGCATGCATTTTGAAATCTCTCAGTGAATGTACATAAAGCAGGCTATGAATCAAAACGCTGTTTGGAATCTGGTGAGAAATTCTCTGCACCATGTTGGCCTTTCCTGGTGCCACTGTTGAAACAACAGCTCATCGATGGATGATTCAAGGAGGAGCAAATGCTCAAACTGCAGCTAGTAGCAAATTAGAGAAGACTGTGTCTCATTCCAAACTCTTATTATAACAACATAGCTATTATGTTGTTGATCAAAATGTTCTGTATCTTGACGCATACATTTTGCAAAATGTACCTCGACACAAAATAAACACACTTGTGTTCATAAACAGTGTTGGGGCCTGCAAAGAGGTGGCTTTTAAACATATGCAAAAAAGCCCACGTAGTCTTTATAATAAACAGATGAAGCATTCTTACCGGGGTAGCTGTCGAATGTCTCCCGAATACTGTTCGTATTTGTAGTTTACCACATACCACTGGGAACTGTAGAATTTACAAGCCTGAAACAAACAGAAAAGACAGTTATAAAACTTGCCATTAGAAGACAGCTGTGCTGGCAAAATGTTCTCATGATCACAGGCGGGTGTGGATGTTGCCGTGTTAGCCACTTCAAGGTGGATGAGAGTCCTATCCTTCCTAATCGTCAGACTTCCTCCAGTGCCATGGAACTCTCTCCAGACTCCTGGAGGAGGAGCTGTTTAACACAGCTATTCTGGTTCACGTCACCACCAGAATCACCATCGAATCCAAGCAGATGTGTGGCCCTTCAGAAGAAGCATTGTTCTTGTCCTTTCCTTGTCTTCTCGTCCCTCAACCCACGGGTCGTGTCATGAAGGATGTTTTTATTTGTGTCCAGTCCTGTCTCTGCTTTAGTAACTAAACTACCTTCTCTTCTGCTCCCCTACTAGTACCGCCCTCGTTGGCTCAGCCAGGTGCTGGTTTTTCAGCTTTATCTCAAAACTTTGCCATGATTATTTGCTAATAAAGGATCACCGAGAATTAGGTTGAAAATGAAGCTAGTGAATTATGTGATGATTGATGTGGAATATTTTGGTTGCACTCTGACACTCCCAAGACTGACCATAAAGTTTACTTTGAATCAGAGGGCAGAGCTAGCTACCAGTTGACCAAAATTAATCATAGAGGTTTTGGAGGACCAAGGACACATAGAGAGACAGAGGAAGTAGTAGGGAGGGGTGTAGAAATATTCTTGGACTTTTGGATCGGGGAAGGAGAGAAAAAGGAAGTCACTGGTTGTTTCTTGGCCGCTTCCCTAATCCCTAACTTCCCTAATAGTTGATTCCCGAATTTTTATTAACAAAGAATAATTTGATAAATGCTTCAGATTGATTTTTATACTATTTATATTTGTGTGTTGTGTGCATATATGCATATATGCACATGTGTGCATGTGCATATGGAGGCCAGATGTATATTTGGATGCCACCATTCTCTACCTTTTTTTTTTTTTGAGACAGGGGCTACTGAACCTGGAGCTCACTAATTAGGCAAGACTACTATGTTAGTGAACTTCAAGGATCTTCTGGTTTCTTTTTGCCTGACTTTACCCACAGTTTTATGATTACAGATGCACCCCACTAGGCCTAGAATTTTGTACAGTTACTGAAGACATGAAGTCAAGCCACACTCCTTTTGGGGCAGACACTACTGACTGTTATCTTCCTAACTGTTGATTTATACTACTTATGGACATAAAATATTTTCCAACACCTACCTACCATGTAGCTTATTGTAATAACCATGGATTTGTAATAGAGATTTCACTATGTCAAACTAGACCTTAAAAGCCCTTCAATTCTAAAATGACATGATATTGAGAAATATTTAGCTATCTACAGAATTACAAATAGACCATGCCCTCTCATACCTGTGAGAAAAAATGGAGGCACCATGAATTTATTAACCTCTGAGGAATAATGGCCTGCGAGGCTCTCTTTGAAACCAAGACTAAGGCAGACAGACATTACACAGTTCTGCCGACAGGAATGGGAGAGCATGGCTTCTGTAGAGTCAGATGGAAACAGGGCATAGCCCATTGCAGACACGGGAGCAGGAAAAGTAAGGGAGTCAGGTGGAAAAGACCACAATTCCAGGAATTCAGGCTCTTTGACTGGGGTTTCTGTGTGACTCTCTGTTCCTTGTCTGAACCTTTGACAGCGTTGCTTAAAATGAAACCTTTTAGGCAAGGAGCCTACTAAGAGGTCCCAGGCAGGGAACGTCAGATGTACAGCAGAGGCAAGTCTGGGGACCTTATCGCTTCTAGATTTCCCTGGTCCTGTTTTCTGTCAGCCCTGTTGCTTTATTTGTTCAGGGATGTGCCCACGCACAGACTGGCAGTCGAGGACAAGGCAAGAGAGACGGGGACAAAGGCAGGAGTGGGAGGCTGGCAGAGTGTGAACAGGACCACTGTAGGCTTCACCACCAAAGCCAATCTCAGCGAGGTTGAGAGCAGAGGCTGGGAAGAGAGAAGGAAAGGGGAAGGCGATCAGTGGGTATTCAATTGCAGTTGGTTAGAAGTAAATCCTTTTTGCATGTCTTGACACAGGAGGGCGACTATTCATAACTATATGTACTATGATTTCCAAAAGCTAGGGAAAGAATTTTCAGCATTTTCACAAAGACAAGACTTTGAAGTGACAGATGCTGACTTAGCTCTGAAAGTTACACAGCATTTACATACAATATATTGTTTCATAAATAAGCATATTTTGTTTTCATATACCAGTCTTTTAACTTTAAGAAAAATTTGCTTACTATTTCTGCATGTGTTTGTGCATTCACATGTGCATGACTCTGTGTGTGCAGACATGTGTGCGTGCTACAGCATGCCTGCGGAGGTTAGAGGATCATTTTTGGGAGTCGGTTCTTTCCTTCTACCTCGGTGAGGCAGGGTCTCTCTTATTTCTTGACATACCTCAGAGTAACTGGTATTTGAGCTTCTGGATGATTCTGCTGTCTCTACATTCCATCTTTCCATCTTGCCTTAGGAATGCTATGGTTACAGATAGCAACAATTACATCTGACCTATTTTTTTTTTTAATGTAGGCTCTGGGGCTCAAACTCAGGTTGTGTGGCAAATGCTTCTACCCACTGGGCCAATTCCTGAGCCATCTTTGCCAGTTTTTAAAGACAAATGAATAGATAAAAATGACAACTCTCAGCCCTCGTCATAGAAAGTTCTTTGTGTATCCTTTGGACGTCCTTCATGAATCTTTTGTGCATTCTTTGGACATCCATTAACAAAGATATTTGCAGCTGGTCAAAGTGCAGAGTATTTGTGAAGGAGATCTGGGTCATACCCTCTCCACTCAAACTCAGAGATCTCGGAGGAGGGGCAGGAAGACCCAGAGATCAAGGAGGACTCTAAGACCCGGAGGTCAAGGAGGGCTCTAAAACCCAGAAGTCAAGGAGGACTGAACTAATTCGGGTCCTCTGGGCATGATAGGATCTCTGTTTTTGTAAACCCACAGCAGCTGTGTCCGCCTGCACCAGACTTGCTCAAGATCAAGCCAGTCAATATTCCAGCGCGGAGCTGCATGAGCATCCACAGTTAGCTGAGGGGTTGACAGTTAATGATTCCCGGGGAAAGGAAAGTCCGTTTTTGTAAGGGTGCATCCTCTGGCAGGTCTTTGGGATCCCGGTGGGTGGCCTCACTCATGAGAATGAGTAAGCTGGACTTGGTGGGCTATGATAAAAGAAACAAAAGAGGGTACAAAGTTGGGAGCATGGCGGGGTGAGTCTGGGAGGAGTGAATATGATGAAGAATGCATTGTGTGTATGTAGGGAAAATGTATTTTAAAAGAAAAATGTCATTCTTTTCTTCTTCTCTAAACAGCACTCCAGTAAAACAGGTGAACATGGAACAGAAAAGAATTTAAGGAGGTTTGAAGAACTTGAATGAATGGGTTTGAACAAAACTGTGTACTTAGCTAACATTCAACACAGACTTGCCATTCCTAGAGCCACATTTGCAAAGTGAAGAAAACTGCAGAGGAAGAAAACCGAGCTTTAATAGGCCCCTTGGCTAAAAGGTCTTTCTTCGACTTAGACAAAAATGCCAAACATTCAGACAAGGAGCAGCAAGGCCAGCAGCATGCTGAGCCAGAGTGTCTGCACTCCCAGGGCCCTGGTCATTCCTCCTCTCTCACTGTCTTCGCTTTCTCTCGTGGCCATTTTCATGTGGGACAAAATGTGTTTTAAGATACCTTTATTTTTAGATTATGCGTATGGGTGTTTTGCCTGCCTGAATATATGTGTATCATGTATGTGCCTGGTGCTGTTGAAGGCCCAAGAGGACATCAGAATTCTCTGGAACTAGGATGCCAGAGGGTTGTGAGCTGTCATGTGTGTTCTGGAAGCAAAACTTTGGTCCTCTGCAAGAGCAGTCAGCACTCTCCAGAACTGAGTCATTTCTACAAGCCTCAAAATGTGTTTTAAAATGGAAAATAAAAGTGTGACGCCCACTCCTTGTCTCCATTCTTCTAGAACATGTTTTATTCTTTTGTAGTCCAGTTTTGCCTAGGTTGTTTCTAGATTTAAATTTGTATATGTTTATTATTTTTATTAAGTTAGTATGTTTTAAGAATCTTTACATTTGATTTCTATTTTGCTTTCTTTCTATTATTATTCCATTTTTTTCAGTGTTATGAGGGATTGAACTCAGGGCCTTTGAACATATTAGGTAACTGTAATATCACACAACTATATCTATAGGCCTACTTACATTTGTTTTCTAAACTTGACTTCTAAAAAGAATGAAACATCATACCATAATTCACGAACCTAAACCTCCTAGATTTGAAGATTTTTCACTCAGTAATTCATTTATCAAACACCATTAAATCCTGATCTAATCCAGAAATGATTCTAGAATTTCACAGTGAATGAGAGGGAAAAAAAATATCTAGGTCTTCTTGAGGTCACTGTGAAAAGCTGGTCAATAAATGCAAAACTGAAAGATTATGCTTTGTGTTCGAGGATGGAAATGCTGTAAAAAAGAACTCAGTAGAGGAAGAGGATGGGGGATGGGATTTAAATAGGGTGGATTTTACAGAGGAGGTGATGAGAGCCTGGATTTAAAGGAGGGAAAAAATAGCATTTTTAATAATCACGTCAAATCTGGCACCATTTTGGGAAAAGACTCTCTCGGCATACACCTTCCCTCCCAAGGCCTCTCACCTTTCCTCTGAGCACAGCCTGTTTGGATGCCATCTTTAGAACAGAATTCTCAGAGTAGTTTAGATATTGTCTAAGTTCTAAAGAATTTGCCAATGAACTTGGTTGAATAGTTTGACTTGTTAGGATCTCGGATTCAGTTTCTGAGCACTCAGAATGCTGAGCTGGGTGAGATGCTTCTGCTACAGAGCTGATCTGGAAGTGTTCGTGGGGCACAGCTGCACAGATCTAGGGTTCATTCAACTTTTCTTCCTATGGGCAGAAGTTTGAGCCACACTAAATATGTATACTTCAATGCATTATACACACTGTTGGCAATAGGCCATAGGGTTAGCTGACTCTAAGATGTGCTACTCATAACATTTACTGGGTAAAAGCAATGGACTGTTTCTGTCTCTCTGTCTCTCTCTCTCCTCCTCCTCCTCCTTCTCCTCTTCCTGTCCTCCTGCTCCTTCTCATCCTTCTCTCCCATTTATATCCTTTCCTTTCTGTTTTTATTTCTTTCCCACTGCCAACATTTGCCAGATATTTTGCTATTAGGCACTGTACACATCATCTTAACCAGTACTTGATGAATTTTAGTTCTCACTTCATAGACCAGAGAAACAGAAGATGTGTTTCTTAACTTAGAACCTCCCTGTGATAGAGAGAAGAATTCACATGGATTTTTCTGACTCTGAAAGTCCATTTGGTACATGTATGTATGCACTGTCTGGTCATTGCGTCCTGTTGGCCCACCGTTCTGAAAGTTTGATGGTGGTTGTGCTTCTGTCCCCGACTCGGACAGGGCTGGTTTTGAATGTTGTTTTGTCATTTATTATTTGAGACATCTCAAATGAAGAGCTTAGTAACTCTGAGCTTCTGCAACCCTCTAAATAACACTGATGTCACAAGGACCAAATGCAATCACTCTTTACAGCACTTAGCATAGGAAAAGTACTGCACAAATTCCTGCTTTAAAAAAAAAGTTCTTCCTTCAAGTTTGATCCCGTCTGTAACCCACATTCATTTCAACTGCCATTAGCAACATGTTTTCCTTGGACGGTGTAAGTAGAGCTTGGGGAGCTACAGTAGCAACGATTTTAAAGAATTCTGTTTTCATCATTTCATTGTATTTCTCCTGCAGCTCCTGGCTGCGTTTTACGTATGCAGTGCGCAGGGTGAACACTGAGGTCTGACTGGATGGCCCTTCTCAACCTGCAGTTTCTCTGCTGCTGAGGAAGCTGGTGCGCTGTACAAACACATCACTTTTCTCCTCCACAGCGGTGGCGCTTCACTCCCAAATGGTATGCATAGACACTCATCACTCTCTCTTCTTCGCTGCAGCCTACACAGTCCCTCTCAGACGATCATTGCAAACTGTTATGGCGGGGGCTACGGTGTCTCTGACTAGAAGCAAGGCTGAAATCTAGAGTCGCAGGCTAACCCAACCTGTGACAGCAAAGCAGTGACTTCTGCTTTCCCTGTGGACTGTCTCACCCTTGGTACCTAGTCCCAGGTCAAAACATCAGCCCCTCCCCCTTCCATTTACAGACTGGCACAGTGTACTTCAAAGCGGAAGACTGAGCAGGAGCTAGTGGAGCCAGTGAGGTTTTTCAGATGTCCTGCTGTGTAATTTTCCCCATTCACTTCTTTGTCTGCTGTGTATCTATTTTCATCCTTTCTGCCTGTGTGGGTTTAGATGCAAAACTCCTAGCTACAGTTGTTGAGGTCAAAGGCTTTGAACCATTATGATAAGTGTTTTATAAAACATGCCCATGATCGATTCCTCTGGGGTTGTCGAGTTTCACCTGAAGGTCACGAATTCAGAATCTCTGTAGAGGTGCTGTTGTCTCTAATATATACAGCATAAGAAGTTCCTCAGGGGTTTCCGAATGAGGCAAAGAATCATTGCTACTTCACCAGTCAGACTCCATCACAAGTGATCATGTAGCACTAGGCAGGGCACTAGGCTCCAGTTCCAAACATTGGGCTCCAGTAACTCACACACGTTATAGACTCATTTATTTTAAAATATTTTCTTTATTTTATGTTATGTGAGTGGACTTTTTGCTTGCATATATGAACCATGTGTGTGTAGTGCCCATGGAGGGCAGAAGAGGGCATCAGATCTCCTGGAACTGAGTTACAGGGGCTTGTTGGCTGTGGTATGGGTGGGGGAACTGAGCATGAGTACCCAGTGCTCTTAACTGCTGAGACATCTCTCCAGCCTCTGCATTTGTTTTATGTATATAATGCTTTGCCTGAATCCTAATATATGTACTAAATACTTGCCTGGAGCTTGGGTGGTGTGGGAGAATTGTCTGTATTCTGTCAATCATATTTTAATAAAACGCTGATTGGCCAGACAGGCAGTATAGGCGGGAAAGCCAGACAGGAAGTAGGGGTGGAACAAAGAGACTGGGAGTATTCTGGGAAGCAGAAAGCTCCCTCCCATTCCTGCCCAGATCACTGAAGAGGCAACATGTGAGCTGCCATGCTGAGAAAGGTACTGAGCCACGTGGTTAACATAGATAACAATAATGGATTAATATAAGTTACAAGGACTAATAAGTAGCCTGACCTAATGGGCCAATCAGTTTATAACCTTATGGAGTCCTGTGTGTGATTTTCTTTGGGCTTGCCAGCTGTGGGGTACTGGGTGGGACAGAAACCCCAACAAGCCGGCCCCTTGTGTTACACCTGGAGAAACCAAAAAAGAGTGTGAGGTTCTCTGGCATGGGATTTACAGATAGTTATATCATGTGGGTACTGGGAATTAATCCCAGATCCTCTGTGAGATCAACAAATGCTCTTAACCACTGAGCCATTTCCTCAGTTCCCACATATAGGTTTTTAAAACAGCATTTTCCAGTCGAATGTAGAATTTTACATGTGGGAGCTATTCAATATGCATTTGATACTTAATAATTGTTAGTTACTTTTCTCCACACTCTGACCAATTGTAGAAGAGGCACCCCAAGGGAGGAAGGGACTATTTTGGCTCACACTTCGACAGTACACAGTCCATCGAGGCAGGGAAGCCACAACTCAGTATGAGGCTGCTTGTTTACACCTTTGTAGGTAAAGAAACACAGAAAGTACTGGAAGGAGGGAGTGCATACGACATTCAGTGCCTGTCACCAAGTGACCCATTTCCTCCAGCTCGGTCCACTTCCTAAAGGTTCTGTAAGCTCTCAAGCCAGTGCCACTCGCTGGGCCGCAACTCTTCAGACATACGAGCCCATGAGGGATACTTGATCTCCAAAGTAACAGCAAACAGCCCTTTTCTTTGAAAAATGATTTTAGAAAAGTGGGAAGTTATAAGCGATGCCCTAAAGTCGTGTAAGGGAGATATTTCATTTTCCCCTTTCTCTTCCTCCTCAGAGGGGCATTAGGATCAATTCAAATCATGTTACAATTCCCGAACTAGCAATTTGTCAGCCTCTTCAAAGGGCTGATGATTAGATTCTGGCTGCACAGCACTAAAGAGGTAACAAATGGCTTATTAGTCATAAAATTATTTTCCCTTCTGGCTATGGAGGTTTATTTAATCACCCAAGTAGTTTCTTGCCAAAAAAATGAATGCAATCATAAAAGGTACCCATTGTGGTTCTTCATCCTCACTGAGTAATTCGACATTTGTAAAACACAACAATTTTTTTATGTTCGTGCCATGGTTATGGAATACATTTTGAAAATGAAGTATTATGAAATTAAGTGATTTGAGTCAAATTACATACTGAAAGGATGACTCGATAATTTAATGGCTACATGAGACTTTGCAGGAGGAAAGCAGGTGCCGTTAGCTGGGTTGGCAGAACAAAGGATTGTTCCGACAGTGCAAGACATGGATAACGTAGAAACAAGATATGAGACACAGAGAACAATGGCTTCTTCGATTGGATCGTCCACACTGTATGTTCCCCTAATGTACAACGATGAATTCCTGCTTTATAAAAGCAAGTGGGACAGTTACTGAGTTTGTAAAGCATTCATCTTGGAAGTAAAAATAATGAGTTTACATACCACAAACCATGTGATATAGGCACGACATAGCTTCAGATTGTACGGGAAAGTCTCATATAATGAACTTCAGTTTGCTTTTAAAAATATTACATGATATTAAATAGTGTGATACGGAATGATGCAGGCTCAGGCTGACCATTGTGAACAGAAAAATATGTGTGCCCACTATATGTGAAAGCAGTGAATGCCATTTCCACTTTTTCATTTCCTTATTTTGAAACGGAGAGTAGATCGAAGGGTCCCTCAGTAGCTCTGCTAATTGTAAGTTGAAAATGAGACAAAATGTTGATGTCTCTTTTTAAAATGCATGCTGTTCAAACAATCAGATGAACTTTGACAAATAAGATTTGGGTTTTGCCTAGAAATACATATTGTGATCCTTTGACAAGACCTTACCAGTAACGTTTTAGGATGTGAGTAATAGCTGACGTTAACAAGCCTTGACTATTGTTTATTATCCGACCATTCTTCTCCTGTAAACATGGGTTATAATTCAGTATGACTGAAAGATCTGGTTAAAACCCCAAAAGGGAATGTTCCAAAGTTCCTGAATGGTCCATATGAGTTTGTATCTATAGCTGAACAGCCTATGGGAGGAGATTATTGTGCAGATATAAATCCAATTTTGAATGGTAATGGCCATTTTTTGTATTTACCAAGACTATTGTTCTAAAGATTTTAGTAAAGAGAAAGTTAATTTCTTCAGGTTATATGAAATTAATATGAATATGAAACATGACACATTTGCTTCTAATATTTTCATCATTACTTTTCCTGGGACATTTTATCCTGATATCACTACATTCCAAATGAGTTTAATTTATCTTCATTATCTTTTGTCTACTTAATAAAATAGTGTTAACAGTTTGCTTTGAAAATCCTATCTTTTTTGGTCCAGCCATGATAGAAATCTAACCATCACATACAAATAAGGGCAGGCCAAAAACGGAAAACAGGCGCTTAGTATCTCCATTAAAATTTCAAAGCTATAAAATAAACCTTACTTGCATATTATCTGTTAAAAAGTACACACCAAGTCAAAAGTCTTTCAACTTCCAGCACAGCCTTCATCCAGGAACCAAGAGTCTCATTCACTAATAAAACCATCAACCATAAAAAGTCAACAGATGCACACAGAATATTTTTATTAACCCTAATTTTGTTGAGAAAGAATGTAGTTTTTTTTAACATTGTGAGTGTTTTTAGTATTAAATCTCTCTCAACGTTCTCTCAACATGCCTCTTAACTTTCTTAGGAATGTAATTTATTTTTGTATCCTGGTATTTCAGAACAGACGTCAGTTCTTTCTTCTTTCTTTTCTTTTCTTTTTTTGGTATTTTGAAAGAGGGTTTCTCTGCGTAGTCCTGGCTGTTCTGGAATTCCCCCTACAGACCAGGCTGGCCTCAGACTCACAGAGATCTTCCTGCCTCTGCCTCCCAAGTGCTAGGCAGTATTAAAGGCGTGCAGCACCACCACCCCGCTCAGAATTCAGTTCTTAAGTAAGAAACCTTGGGCACCAGCCTAGCAATCCTTCCTGTGCAGTCCAGTATCTGAGAAGCAGGAATCATCATACATTTAATTTAATTTAGTCGTGGATGCAACCTACTCCCTCAAGCAAGCTGTTGAAAGACTATCTTGTTTATGGGTCTCATAAGTGTATGAGATCCAAACTTCTGTACCACGTGTACTAAGCAAAGGCCTTTGGATGAGTGGGTTCATCACAGTGTGCATGAGAGTTCAAAGTCAGGCATCAAATTTATCATTTCAACTGTGAACAAAATTTCCCTGAAACGAGATAAATTAGATCACTGGACACCTCCCTTCTGGTTAACGAAGGTGAGTAGTACGGTGCTCATTGGAAACGGCATCCGGTTCCTCTCTGGCTCCTGCAGCTACCTTTGCGGCCCTAGCCCTTGCTCCAGGAAGCCAGGTCATGTTGAAATTTGAATTTCCCACTCTTCTCCCGAGTTCACTGGGCACTTTTGACTGAATCTAGGTGGTGAGACAGACAGAGGAGAAAGAGGGAGAAAACCCATCTCAGTATTATCCTGCCTTCGTCACACTGCTTTCCATGGTGGGAAATTTTGCCCTGTCCATTAGGGAATTGGTACTTTGGCATGTAGTTCCAAGATCAATACATGACTCAGTGAACATCTTACCTTTTCTGAACATATGACATTCTGTCTTAAGAGTACAACATCTTTATTTAATTTACTCCTGAGGCATTTTATAGATAATGGTTTGATAATAACATTGCCACATATTCCTGGGCTTTAGTGTACTATAACTACAACCAGTCTGTGCCCCTAACTTCTGGAACTTTCTGTTGGAGACCAGTGATGACTCCAAGTTACCATATCCAGTGAGCTTAGTCCTTTTCCCTCTTTGGGGTTTATACCATCAGTATGCTCTTGTTCATCTTTGTTTGATTCTGAGTATCAGTTTCTCCTTCTTCCTCCTGCCCCATCTCTGCTATCCACATAAGGTCCTCCTTCCTTGCGGACATGACTAAGAGTCTTGATTCGGCTCCATTCTTCATGGCATCCTGAACAAACTCTTCCAGGTTTGCAATTCTGGCTCATCCATCCCCAACTTTCTCCTGCTTTCTGGACAGTTGCCTATTTCTTCTTGTATATTCTCTCTCTCTCTCTCTCTCTCTCTCTCTCTCTCTCTCTCTCTCTCTCTCTCTCTCTCCATCTTCCTTCTTCTTTCTTCCTTCTTTCTTCCTCCCTTCCACTCCCCCTGCCTAAATACAAGGCTTCTCTTCCATATGTCAAAGCCTGCTCCAATAAACTTTACTTTATTCTGTATATCTTATATAAGCTGCTGTCACAGTACTCCAAGTCAGTGGCCTTTGGCACATTCTTCTCCTTTACTTTCTTTTTAGTCTCCAAACCCTGCCAAATTCTATCTCCTTTATTAGTTCTTTACTTTTACTGCTACAAAAAATGCTGTTATTGTCATTATAGACCTGCATAATCACCCTCCTTGGCTATTAATAATCTCATCTGCCCAACTTTTCTTTAGGCGTTGACACTCTCCATAGCAATCAATCTATTCTTTAGTGCCTTCTTGTTATATATTTTTTTCTTGCTGTATGTACCTGACCTTGCTTCTTCTTTTCTTAGTAAAACTCCGGGGGTTGTTCATCTGATTGAAGAGACTTTTTTTTTCTCTCCTGGTGGTGTACTCTCCAAGAGCAAAGCCTGTGCTTCATTCACGAGGTAAAATCTGCTAAGTAAGTGGTACAAGCTAAATGGTTAATCCCATCCAGTTTTTCAGTTAGTGGTTGATGTCTTCCTTACTTCCATGCTAGCTCAACTATGCTTTGACCCACAGTAATGGTAAATCAGAGGGAAAGGAACTTCTTATTTAAAGAATTTAGCCCTTTAGAGAGACTCCATAAAAAAAAAAAAACAAAAAAAAAACTCCATGCAACTAAATTGGGCGTGGCAGCAGTAGAAACATATTCATGTTCCTGGATTCAAACTTGCTTCTAGCGGAACAGAAAGAAAAGCCTGTTAATTGGACACAAGTTTGAGAGGAGATATTGAATGGCTCAAAAGGTTTCTTTGGCCTTTATGGCTATTGCTATTGTCTTTGAACACAGAACTGGCTCTGTTTATTCTCTGTTGTCTTGATTGGGGAGAGCCCCTAGATCAGCTTTCTCTGACACTTGTCTGGGAATTCTGTCCTAGTAACGAGACACCCTTGGACAAAAGCAGATGTTTAGATACTAACAATAAGAATTGTCCACGGAGATTTGGTGATGAGAAGAAAGTCCCACTTATTTGCTCTTTAGGATTCTAGTAGTCTCCTTTGCATTATTGGCAGATGCTCCAAAGACAGGCACACGTCTTGGGCTTTCTACTTTGATTGAAATATACTGGGTCCTTAGTTCAGGATTATCTTTTTGGATTAGCTCAAGGCCAACATTTATCAAATGTGTTTCTCAAGATACTAGGAGAAAACAGATTGTTTTATCAATGAACAAGTAAGTCAGAGAAATGGTTCATAACATTTTTCCTTCTAAGATGGTCTGAGTGGATGTCCACAAATTAAAGACTCTCTCTGTCTGTCTCTCTGTCTCTGTCTCTGTCTCTGTCTCTCTCTCTCTCTCTCTGTGTGTGTGTGTGTGTGTGTGAGAGAGAGAGAGAGAGAGAGAGAGAGGGGAGAACGAAAGAGAGTACATGTGTGTATGTGTGTGTAATATTTGCAAACACCTTGGTGAACTGGGTTTATACAGAATACCCTGCAGGTATGAAATTGATTAGGCCTCAATTCTAACTAGGAGGTCTTTGGGCTGTTAGTGTGATTTTTCTGTGTCTTCTTTAAGCTTTCTTCTCTTAAACATGATTTGTCTTTTCTCTCCCATCTTATTTTCCTTCTTTTCCTGGAAAGCCCCACTACTTCTAGTCTGGAGTACCAGCATAAAGGATGAACTGTCCACGGTAACTCAGCACTGCCCCAGTAAAGACAGGCGTAAGGATCGTGTGTATCCAGGTACACTCTCGCTAGAGACATAGAGAAATTTACTTCTGTTTTCAAATATTGCTTCTTCAACACTCTAGTTTCTAAGGATTGTATGTCATAATCAAAGTAAGACCTGGATTCTTGACTTCAATATTTTCTTCTCATTTTATGTCGATTTTACACCTATAGAGAGGTTGGGTTCCATTAACTGAACAGGCTTTGTGTCAAAGCAACTTGAAACCTTAGTACTTAGCCAGTATTTCCTTCATCTGCTCATCTGAAGTGGTCTCAGGGCCTGTTTTTCTTTGAGCCATCATATTATTCAATCTGCTGATTCTTCATTTTCTTTTGTTAAGCGAGAATAAACCAGCAGCTTAGTTCTAATTAGTGGGCTGAACTTCATATTACCCCTTGGTGTGTATTTAAACAGAAACTTTACGGTAGGCGTTTTGCTTGGGAAGCCTGGAGTCTATGTATAGACTCCCCTATTGCCCTGTTCCCAAGTGGGAATGGTATCCCAGGAGCACTTCCCTTATCATGGTCATAGAAGTAGGTGTAAAGGTAGTTTGGGGGATCAGATACAGTCTTCCCAAGCTCTTATTTCCCATACCTTTGCTAGCGTTACTTTTAGGATCACATCACTAGGTCAATAGTCCTAGATAAAGATGGAGAAACTGAGGCATGTCAAAATAAAGGACACGTTTCTTGTTAACAGTGGAAATATCAAGCGAGGGATTTAAGGAATTGGGAGACCATGGTCAGAGTGAGCAGAGGTTGAACAGTCACTCACTGTGCACATGGGCAAGTTAATCATGTAGGGCTTGTGGATGAGGCTGTAAATGAGTTAATAAATACCTGTGCTATAGGATATTTAAACATAGTTTTGTATGTACATTTTTGCTCAACTGTGGCCGGCTGTTTACAGAGCTGGCAACATTGCAGGTATGAAATGAGCCTATGCTTTTGTGTGGGAAACAGCTAAGCTTACTCTACAAGACGGAGAGGATAATTAATAACAGATAAAGCAGAAAAGGGAGACACGGTTCATTTTACTTAATTCCCTTTAAAAATATGAAGTCATTCAAGACTAGCGGAAAGAAAACCCACTACCTTCGACAAGAGGCTGTGAACTGTCACTGTAGAGTAATGTGAGAGAAAGAGTTCAAGACTTTTATTGAGCTGGATGTATTGAAACTAGATGCTTTCCATTTTGTTGCTTAGCAACCACGACATTTGTCCTTGCCAGCGCATGGAGTCCCTAGGCAATTTAACACAGGGTGGACCAAGAGGGAAGCTCAATATAGCAGCCATGGGGAAATAGATGAGCTGCTGCAAAACGTCGTGCAAATGTCTGGATCTACTTCTGTACTTGCTTTATCTGGTCTCAGCAGTGTTCCCCACGTGTAGTCTGCTGGTTATATATGCCAGAGACTGGACAGAGGCTACAGCGCAGTTGCTAGGGAAGATTCATTCCAGAGGACACTAGGGCAAAGCTTCAGACTGGTCATTAACACTGTCAATCAAAAGTCCAGGGGCTTGGGCTCAGGGGCCTGGGGCCAGATACTGACCGTATTCCTATCTGTATGACGCTGCCTGCTCAAGTTTCTTTGTCTTTCTATGATGTGGTTTCCTCATCCTTAAAGGATGCTGCTTTGCTCTATCGTTTGTTTATAATTATTGTAAGTGAATGATTTAGATGCCTATCTGACACAAAGCAATAGGCAGTAATGATTGGCTGCTATTATGATCTGAGGTCAAGCCTTTTTGCCAGCATATTCTCTGGGGGCATTTCTCCATCTTAAAGCAGCTCTCTGGGAACTACTTATTTTTTGATCTGCCACCCACAGGCAGGCCTGGCTATTGATGTTCCCTTGCTAATGGGGGACTCTTGTAAGTAAGATGTTCTAGCTTCCCAGACTGTCAAGACCAAACTCCGCTTCAGCTCCATCCTTCAAACCAATTCAGGAGCTTCTTGCAGAGGATGATGCAGAAAAGTTAATGAAAATAAAATGATTTCTTCCAAGTTTTTCCCTTATTTGAAGGAATTCTTCTCTTTGAAGAAGAAGGAGGCTGAGTGTACAAGAGAGAGGTGCCTGAGAACAGCCAGAAGGTAATAATTAACGTGGAACAAATACAAAGGTAAAGAATTTCTCTACAGGAAAAGTAAGAAGAGAAAGGCAGATTTTGCGGTCAGCCTGTTGGCAGCGGAAGGAAGGTGACCTTAGGGAATGGTAAGAGCCAGTGATGTTGGGAGCTGTGGTGCAGGGGCTCTGGAAACACAAGGAACGGCTGACCGCGAGGAGCACCACACTCCTTGGCGTTCTCTTGTGCTGGACAGACCTGGCTTCCAGGCAGCAACGTTACACTTGTGGACTTGATGATATGAGAGGTTGGTGGTATAGGTTTTGAACTGGTTGTGTGATTTGGGTTCATTGGCCACAGACTTGGGTTCCAATTCTGGCAGCATTCACAAATAAATTCTAATTACTTACAAAATATCTTAAATTTTTAAAATCTACTTTTAATACTATAAGAACACAGAATTATGAGGTATATATATATGTATATATATATGTATACATACAGATACACACACATATGTACATATGTATATATCTTTGCCCTACAAGGCCTAATATTTTGAATGCATATTTATTCATGTACTTATGTGTGTGTACACACACATACATATAAATTTTCTATAATTTTTCTTTTTGGTTTTCAAGATGGGCTTTCTCTATGTAGCCTTGGCTATCTTGGAAATTGCTTTGTATACTAGGCTAGCCTCTGTTTCCTGAGTGCTGCTGGGGTTAATGACGTACACCACAATGCCTGGCTCTTAAATGCATATATTTCATTGGCTATGTATTATTACAATACACACACACACACACACACACGTCTAACAAAATGTTTTAAACAGAGTTCTGATTGATATTTTAAATTTTACCAATCAGTAATATACATGCTTCTAATTATATCTGCATATGTTTAAGCTTGTTTTCATATTTATACATATTTATACATAACACTTTAAAGTTACTTGTGGGTTACATTTCAAAAGCTACAGCTATACTTTGAATACTGTTGTACTGACATTTTTCCCTATACTATCGCCATGATAAAATCATTTTACTTTTTTCTGGTCCTTCAGATATAATATATAAATTCTGCTTCTATTAGTATTTCCACGACTACTAACACATACCTCTTAGCTAACCGCATTTGACTACCTATATCTTTTGCACGTTTCCTCCTGAGTTGCCTTTGTAATATTAAAATCTGTAGAATTCTGAGTATTGAATGGCTCGGTAGTCAAGCACACTGCTTCTGCAGAGGGCCCACGTTTGGTTCTCAGCACCCATTTCAGTCACTTTGCGACCGTACATAACTCCAGTTCCTGGGAATTTGTCTCCACGGGCATCTGCATGTTCACGGTACACAGCAACTCACACAGGCACACATGCACACAAATAAACTAAAACGGATCTTTACAGTTTTTGCTGGATTTTGACTGCTAGGAATGTATATGCATTGTGCATCTATCAGAAGAAATTATAGAGTTTGTGTGACAGCTTTAACTTTTTTTAGTTTAGGGTACTCTTTGTCATGCAGAAATTGACAGTTTTTCCAGAGTAAAATCTGTCACTTTTCATTCCCGTTTAAAAAACGTCTTCCCACACTTTTGTTACTTTTGTTTTTTTATTTTAAATTTATCTTCATGTAGAATTTCTTCCTTATGTAATAAAGGAAGAGAACTTTCAAAATAGTCTTCCAAAATGGACAAAAAAGCCTTCGTTGCTAGGGCCTCTGCGGGCATTTGCTCATCAATCATCTGCCCCAGGCACTGTTTTGTTCCCCGTGTTTGTTTGCTGAATAACATGGAAAAATTATGGTGTATCCATTTTTTTTTAAAAATTTGGAATATTTGTTTCCTAGTTGATGAAAATTTGCTTCATTTGTACAACAAATTTCAATCCTGATGGCTCCACCAAAGAGCAAGATGATCAGCTTTGCAGTTATCTCGGGTTCGGTTCCTCACAGGCAGTGGCCGTACAGGAAAGTTTCTCTACCTGAGCTAAAGGCACGGAAAACACTAGCAGCTTACCATGTCCTATTTTATTTAGCACTCGGGGAACCCTGCGGATATCAGCGTGCTGAGTGCAGTTTCAGGTCCAGGTGGGAACTGGGGGTTCTTGGGGAGCTGTCAGCACAGTGAAACTCGTAGGTGAATGCATGCATTCTTTGGCTAGCACGTGTACAAGGACCTCTCTAAAGCTGACCTTGCTGGTTTCACGCTCAGCAAGCAGACCCGGCTCACTCAACACGGCTTTTTCCTGTCGTTGCTACTGGGACACAGTTTTCTTTGTACAATGAATCCAAGGCCATCCGGTGGCATCCATGTAGTTACATGGCATCAGGGCTTAGGAAGTCACGTGGGGTTTCTTCTCTACATTCATTACATCCTTATAAAATTATGCTTTTGTTCCCTAGGTATTTTAGTAGTGTCTAGTCAATCGTTCAACTACCATATACACTATATCTGTATCCCCAATTTATTTTTTAAGGCTAGATTTTTCTATACTGCCAACAAAATGAAGCGGAAGCCAGAAGTAAATTTTATTGATGTCTATTGATACAAATTTGCTCATGCATAAGATACAAATTTGCTTATGCCTATAGATGTAAAAGCTCGTAGTAAAACAGTGGGAAAGGGGCAAAAGCTTATTAGGGTGATAGCACACCATGGACAAAAATATGAGCTTTCATATCAGAATGCAAATAAACATGCAAAAAATTATGAATTCTACCTCAGTGCTGAATTATATCAGAGAAGCTGCATAACAATAGACTGATTAGATTCTCTGGTAAAACCATTTGAAAACACTTCAAAGGATCTTAGGAAGACATCTCTTTAAAAACAATTATACAATGCCAGAAAACAATATAACAGCCAGTAGTTTATAAAATAGAAAAAATAATAATGGCTTCCTCCTAAAACAAAAATAAGTCAGACAGCAAAACAGCACATTCAGTATTAGCATTATTATCCAACATTATTTTAGGGATATTGATAATACAATGAGACAAAAATTAAGGAAATAATAAGCTTATTTGAAAAGAAGAAAAATCTAATAATCTGAAAATGATATAACTACAAACCTGAAAATAAAATTACCATAGAGTCATTCATATTAAAATCAATAGCTTAAAAGATGCTAAATATATCAGCAATTAACAGGAAGAAAAGTAAATTGCTTTAAAGAGTCTACTCTCTTTTATAAAGAAAATCCAAAAGGTATCAGGAACTAAATCTAGCAATCAAATTCGGGGTCTTAAAAAGAACCTGCAGTTTTTACTCAATGACCTGTAAGAGGACCTAGTTAAATGCTCCAACTTGGTAATTAACCGTCATAGAAGTTTCATCCTAAACAGGACACGCCACATTTTAGAGTACAGAGGACCTTTAGACCCTTCCTCTTCCAAATAATCTGAGCTGGACTGCACTTTAACCCTTTGCTGTGTGTAAAGGAGGGGCTGGGTTCATTCAGTAAAGTTCTGCTTCTTAGCTGCTGTGTGCTGGCCCAACCCCAAAGCAGCCTGATGTCTGGTTAGAAGATGAAGAAATTGTTTCATCCACTGAATTCAAATATGTGTTTTCAACAGATTTTTAAATCAGTTCCTCAAGCTGTCCAGAGAGATTTATCATCAGCGTTTTCCATAGCTCCCAGCAGAAATAACTATATTTCTAAAAGCAGATACTCTACAATCCAAGACTCTCATGGAACACAGCCTGCTTCGTTTTCAATTGCAGCATGAATAAGCAAAACAAAGCTAGATCTTTCTACTAAAGAGAGTCAGATACTTCTCAGTGTGAAGGTTTAAAGAAAAGAACAAGCAAAAGACCTAAAACAGAGCAGCTGCCATATAATCAAAAATGGCGACAGAAAGATGGAAGGTGGCCCAGAGGAGACGCAGACTGAAATGGAGACTGAGACAATCTGTGACAGTCTCTATTGCAGATGAGCACGCGGGAGAACGGGAGCAGAAAAGCATGTTGAGGTTGCCTGACATGGTGGGTATGGGTGGAAGCGAACACTTTAGAGGGAAATAAATGAGAGCACCGCGCTTACCTCTTTCACCAGCAAGCTTTCTGCTTTGTTCTCGGCCTCTTCGGGTACCGTCGAATACAGTGTTCGGATATCCCAAGAAACCGTGGCTGTCTGGGAGGAACCAGGAAAAGAAATTAAGCCTTCCATCTTGAATGCATGGAGCGGACCACTATCCCCAAAACACGGGGGCTTAATGTAACAGAGCAGGGTGAAGAAGCTTCCCCAACCCTTATATTTCAATCCCTTTAAAAGAAGAAAGAGCCAAACAGCCCTAAACGTACGCCTAGCATTCCCATAGTTATTGCTTCATCTGTGTAGCTCAAAGTTTAACAATCCGTTTTATTATTGAGGGGAAAAAGAATGTGAACATCTGTGTTTATAACTTGTTTCTATTAGCATCTTTTGTTACTGTTCATGTTAAAATAAATTTGGGATGGATTTGAAGAGCTTACAAGATCCTATTGTAAATAGTACCATGTAAACGTATCCCCTTTTAGGAAATGTGTGTATGTGTGTGTGTGTTTGTGTGTGTGTGTTTACAAACATAGCTAAGTAAGGGGAAGAAAGCAAAATAAACTTGCACATTGAAGAAAAAAGGTCATGTTTTAAATGTTATTTTCTGTTGAAATAAGTAAAAAAAAATTCACAAATTTAAACAAATAGCTGTTTATACAAACAGCGTTCTATTAAACAGATACACATAAACTGATATGTAAAATCCCTCATGAAGCCTTTGAATAGGATTTCAGAGGTTATTGTTGTTCGATGTGTCTCCAGGTTCTGGCTCATAACTTTTCTAACACGATTGCATCACGGCCACCAGCTTCCTTCAGTCTGTCCATTTTCATGGTGGTGTGGTGAAAATGACTGGCGGTACCATGGTACCAACCATGGAGGAGATTTTAGGTCACACACTCCCTGAATAGACTCCTCATAGTTTCTGAGATACACACTACAGTTTGTATAAACTTGTCCTGATGAAAGGCATGCTCCTGGATTGGTGGTTGAAACAAATGAAAATCTCAAAACGCACTGTTAGTTTGGGAGAAGTGAGTACAAGGGACGGGGTGGTTTTGGAGTTTTTGTCTTCTGAGCTCACGGTGTTGTAGCCAGCTGTCAGCCACAGCAGCATTGTGTCCATCATTCCTTTCATCCTGATTTCAGACTTACTATTTTCTTCAAATTTCCCCTTCACACCTGATGCAAGTCCCACTTATTGCCACTGCCATAACCTCAATGTTCAGTAGGGTGCTGAACTGGATAGCTGTTGAATTTTTTCCTGAGTATATGCCTGCAGTGTGTGTTCAGGGTAAGGACGTGTGACTGTAGGCAAGCACATCAGTGTCTCTGCTGTGCATGGGTGTGGCAAGTGACTCAGTGAGTGTGTGACTCGTGTAATGCATGAGTGCCTCTATACAGGAAGTGTGGGTGTGTGGTTGTGGTTATACATAGGGTATGCTAATACAGTGAGTGTATATATGCTCTAAGTTTGTGAGCTGTGCACGGTTAGCTTGTGCATGCCTGTAGTGTGTCAATCTGTGTATTCCTGTGCACGTGTGGGTGCATGTGATACATGGGTATGCCTGTGGGAGTACGCACATGCGTGTTGTGTGTCTATGTGGGAAGCATGGGCTTTGACGTTGTGAAAGAGGAAGAATGTCACATGATTCTGTGATCAGAGGATAAAAACGATGAAAAATGTGGTGTTCCAGATATTTCGTTCAGTAAAAGTAATGTTCAACTTAAAATACTGCTAAGAGGTTAGCTCACCAGGCTCCAGGACTTCATGGTATCTACAGAAAAGAGGATGCAAGTGTGGTGATATTTTGCTTGTGCTCTAACAAATAAAGCTTGCCTAAAGATCAGAGTGTGGAGCAAAGCCACACTAGTTCTTACCACTACTGAATCCTTAAACCAATGGGGCCATTCTGTCCCTACGGATCCTCAGATTGAATGCTCTGAGCTCCTGTCTCCTCCTGCCTTATACGCTGGGATTAAAGGTGTGTGATCCCATCTGCTGCTCTGCTTCTCCCTTAGACTGATTCAATCTCACGTAGATTAGGGTGGCCTTGAATTTAAAGATCCACTGCCTGTGCTTCCCGAGTGCTGGAATTGAAGGTATGTGCCACCATCGCCGGGCCTCTATGGCTAGCTAGTGGCTCACACTACACTCTGGTCCTCCGGCAAGCTTTATTTGTTACAGCCCAAGCAAAATATCACCACCGGCAAGAGCTGGGACTGCCAAGTTAAACCAAGAGCAGACAGAGAGAGCAAGTGGAGTTCTTGCAGATGAAGCAGAGGTCTCCAGACAGACCAGGAAGTGGTTGTTTCTGTGCAGAATGCAACGAAGCAAGATTGGAGTTATCTTGAATTTTTTTATTTATAGTTCCTTGTCTGATTTCCTCCTTCAAGTTGTTTCTTTATTGTTAGTCTCTCTGTGAATACTAACAGCTTAGTCTAGACTTAGTCTTGGGGATTATTGTTTAGACTTCAGTGACCCAGGAATGACTTTGGAAAGACAACTCACAATACACAGGGTTACTTGCTTCAGTTTCAGAAAGCACTACAAATCAAGATTCCCACGGTATTACACCAGTTATTTAGCATGTTGAACATAGACAAATATGTAAATTACTAGCCATGAGCAACACATGAAGCTAGAAGGATTTCTGATGACCCGTGGTCATAAAATGACGTTGATCCTTCACTAAATAAGATCACTGTGACTTATGAAACCATGTGACAAATCTAGAACTTTATTTTGCATGTTCTATGCATGCCAGATACCTCGTACAACACAAGCACGGCATAAGAGGACTGTGACCATGTATGTGTGTGCGAGACACGACACGCTAACCATTATGTTTCAGTATAAAACTGAAACACTCATTTAAAAAAAAAAAACCAAAAGGCCTCCATGAGGTTTGAGCTTTCAAAACTTTGGTGCCTTTCCACTTGTTTTAACTCTGTTTAAAGCACTTGCACAGAACACAAGTAACTTGGTCAAAATAGAAGTATGAAGAATCCTATTTGTTAAGGGTATTAATACATTTAAAAAGAATTTCCTTTCTGAGAAGTCGGTGTTTTCAGACCACTACAAATTGCCTTGGCCACAACACACTTCCTGTTCTCTTTAATAAAGCTCCGTTCCACAATTGGTATAGTTCAGTAGCATGGAACAGATCTGAGACCGCACTGGCATTCGGCCGAGCTCATCTGGTGGCAAGAGTTTTATAAGGGGTATATTGTCGGGCATTTGGAAAGGAAAACTTCTGAACCGATGACCCCAAGCCTGTATTTGCAGTCTGAGGCCCATGATACTCAGTGTCTTTGACTCCACCTCTGCTACTTCCTAGTTCCCTCAGTGCTGCGCTGGGTAGCTTCTGTGGTTTTGTTGCAACAGCCATTCTGCTGGTTAAAATGACTCTGGCTTGGACTTCAGTCCAAGTGCACAGGGGCCATTTCCCAGTTGGCTAAATGCCACCATTGAAGTCTGGGATGGATGGCTTTTGTTATCCTGGGGTTGAGTAGGCGACCTGTGTCAGTTCTTACAGTAGATCCCAGCTGCTAAAGGCAAGGACAGAAAAGATGGCGCTTAAGAAACTCCATCAGTCCTAATTAAGATGTAAGCAGCTCCACAACGAAGAAAAGTAACTCACAGTTAATCGTGTATTGAAAAGGAAATGCCATTTCATTTAGCAGGTTAAGGCACCAATGCTGATTTCTGTTAAAGAAGGCACATTACTGTGCTTGCTTTGAAAACAGTTTTTCATTTTGTTTTGTTTTTTATCACATTCAAAAAGTAACACCAATGTAGTTTTTCCCTTATTTACTACAGTAAATAAACTATGTGAGAATGGCTCTTTAATAACTTCGCTGTGCTTTACAGAAAAATTCTTCTAGTATTGGTGAAAACTACAGACTGTAGGTGGCAGAAACAGCGAGCAACCATCCATAAGGAAGTATTGATCGTGATCCAGCAAAGTCCAGCGTGACGACTTGGTCATTACACTATTCAAGTGCGTCAGTGAGGTTCATGGTCTTGAACTCTCAGACCCACAAAGCACTGAGAAAGTTACTTCTCTTTTTCTGTGGTTCATCTTCTAGACCGTGGTTGTCGACTTTCCTGATGCTGCGACCCTTCTATACAGTTCTTCGTGCTGTGCTGACTCCCAAGCAGAAAATGATTCTGTTGCTGCTCCCTAACTGTAGTTTTGGTCTGTTAGGAACTGCAATGCAAATATTTGACATGCAGGATATGTGATATGTGGCATGCAAAGGGGTTGCAACCTACAGATTGAGAACCGGTATTTTAAACTCAAGTGCATCTTCCATTTGCTAAGGAGGCAAGAGCGAAGCATCTTTTCCTTGGACGATGACTATTCCTTGAGATCTGGCAAATTTAGTGGAGTACACCTGACAGCTTGATTCACATATAGTGATCTGATCTGGGTAGTGGACATTTCTGTCTTCTTGCACGTGAAAATCTTTTTTGAGAAGCACACGACTGTATGTGCCTCACACAGAAAGACGTGAGGAGCAACAGAAACCAGGGCTCCATTGGTGTAAAGGTGCATTCGACACCAGCTCGTCCCACTGGTCAGTTAGACTCAGGGGTGCAGGCCAAGCCTACCATGTAGAAGAACTGAGGAAGAAGCATGCTTTCTGTGATTCCCGCAGAAGAGAACTGTGCTGACGCAGTAGCCTGCCCACCCTGGCTGATTCCCCATGACCTTTCTACAGCACAACCTACGCTCCTTCTCCCATGGTGGTGCTGGTCCTCCAGAGGCTCTTTCTTCCACCTTTCACCTTTCAAGAAATCCTCAATTAACTCTGTAAATCTCAGGTTTTAGATAGATACCAGTCCCTTAAAACAAAAACAAACAAACAAGCCATGGCTCATCCCAAACTCATCTCTTTCTTAAACTCTCTAATTTACTGTCTATGTCAAACTGGGAGCCAATACATGGAATATTTTAAATCCCAAAGCTGTACTTTTGATTGATTCATCTGATCATTTTAAATGAGTGTTCTATCGCATTTAAGCAGGTATGGTGTTTAATGGGCACTGTCAACGTCACAGGATTTACAAGTCTCTGGGCATATCTGTGAGGGTTCTCTGGATAAAGTTAGCTTCTGGGCCCACCTGACCCATGATGAATTATCTAGACTGCTTTAAATGAGGAAGGTACACCACCTTAAGTATGGGTGGCATCTGTTGGGCAGTGGTGGCACACACTTTTCATCCCAGCACATGGGAGGCACAGGTAGGTGGGTCTCTGAGTTTGAAGTAACCTGTTCTACAGAGTGAGTTCCAGGACAGCCAAGGCTATGCAGAGAAACCTTGTCTTGAAAAACCAAACACACACACACACACACACGCGCACGCACACATGATACCTTTCTAATGAGCTGGGGGTTCTGAGCTGAATAAAAAGGCAAAAGAAGCCGAGTATTAACATTCATCACTGCCTGCTTCCTGAGTCTGGATGCTATGTGACCTGTTGTCTCAAGCTTACATTACCAGGACCTTCCCACTAGGAGCCAAAACACATTTCCTTCCTTAAGTTGCTTTGTCGGGTGTTTTGTTAAAGCAATGGGATCAGTAAATAACACATAACACAGCAGATTTCATAAAATCTGTTTCGGGAATAAAATATAAAAACTAACATAGCCAGGTAATACAGAGATGACTCAGCGGTTAAGCCACTTCAGCACTAGCTGCTCTTCCAGAGGACCCAGGTTCTATTCCAAACACCCAGATGACAGCTCACAGTAGTTTACACTGCATGAAGGTGATGGACAGGCATATATGCAGGCAAAATGCCATTATATACAAAATAAAAACAAATAAAATGCAGTTAATATTATTATGTCCTATATAGTTCCTTTGGTATCTTTATTTATAACTCTTAAAGAACTTGAATGCAGATGTGTTTTAATGATTCTTTGGTATTCTGTCTTTGAATTTCTACACCTCTTCTAACCTCATAACCTAGTACAACCTTCTTTAAATAAAAGAGAGTACTATTGAGAGTTATAATTAATATGCCATACAATCTATCATTTTAAAGGGTAAATTTCTGTAGATTTTGAGCATACTCAGAGCAGAGAAGCCATAATCCCAATTTATATTCAGTATGTCTTCATCACACCTCAAGAAACCCTTTATCTCTTAGCAGTCTGCACATACTGTCTTCTCCTCCGTACCTGGAGACCAACCATTCATCTGCTTTCTATGCCAACACATTCCATTTAAATGGAATCATGTATATGCGACTGACCTAGCACCCTATCCTCTGAGCCAAAGATTCCTGTCTACATCAGATCAGCCGTGCCTACCTGAGTGAGTCAATGAGGACTGGACCTTCTCTCATAAGACGATGTCGTGGGAAGGGTCATTGAACCCTTACCCACGTGTTTAGCCACTCCTTCCCGCTATTTGTGTGTAATTAAGTCCTAATGGTATGTGGTCTAAAGGATTGGGAGACATGCTAGAGTACGTGGGGGGGGGGGGGGGGATGGTGAGAGGGGGCTCCATTTATGTGGCCATGGGGAAGTTGTTATCCATGCTGCATGGAGACTTCCCAGTGCGGCTGCTCTGTGGTCACCTATGCTCTCACCAAAACTTGCTTGTGGTCCGCAACCAAGCCTGATAAACTCATTGGTCCCAAGGGAAAATATGTATATGTATGGCATGGCATTTTAGTTTGTCCTTGGGCCTTCTGAGGAAGGGCTCAAGTTACTTCATCTCTCCAGGGGAAACATTCTTACAACAGTGGTTCTTCGCAATGGGCTTAGCATGGTACTGTACTGAAGCATGTACCCGTACTGTAGCATGTACCCATATGTCCTTCCCTATTACTGTTAAATATGCCAAATTACTCTCAGTTATTAATTGGTAGGTAGTTTGCTTGCTTCCATTTGGGGGCTATGTCTCTATGAACATTTATGTCTAAAACATCATGTGGATATACATTCTGGATACAATAAAAAAGAGAGGGACCACTGTATATTCTTTTTAAAATAAAGACAAGAATTACTTGCTACCCTATTTTTTATTTTAATTAATTATTTTTAATTAATTTGTATTAATTATTCAAAGAGGTTTTATTAAAACAATTCCATTCATGTATGTGATATACTTTGATCATATTCGCTATATTTATGACCCTTTCTTATTTTGTTTTCCCCTTCCGAATACCTGGCAGCTCCCTTTTTATTTCACATCTTTCCTCTCTCGATTTCATAGGAGAGAAAACATACATACAATACTTGTCTTTGTGAGATTTACGGCAACGTCCAGTTCTATGCCTTTTCCTGGAAATAAGATAATCTCACTGTTTATGGTTAGATAATGCCACACTGACTTTCTGATGGCGCCACTCGCAGTGAGAACTGAGTTGTTTACTCCTGATTGGATACCGCATTTTTTAGGAAGCTTCTGGTGCATAGAGTATTATTTTGAAGGAAACGAAGAGTGAAAATCAAAGTGCTTCTGTTTAAATTTTGTCTTCAGTGGCTTACATCCTTGGCCAAGGGCCTTTCCCTGAGAGGGATGCTATAACTTAGAAATAATCTAATTGAAAACAAGCTATTACTTAGCTTTCAAATCACAACAGCAGCGCCCTTGCACAAACATTATGAGCCATTTAAAGCTTTTTTTTCTATGCTCAAAAGCCACAGATTAAAAAGAGTTGAGATTCCTATGAAATATTAAGCTGTGTTTCAGATAAAAAGAAATCTCATGACCTTTCTTCTTTGTAACTTTAACCGTAGCAAGGTCTTTGAACTTCCTCTCATAGAACGGCCCCTGTGGTAAAGTGTGGAAGTCCCCAAGTACCAGTTGCTTTCAACAGCTAAAAATAAACTATGAAAAATGTAAGCCCTTGAAACATGATGAAATGTGTCATTCAGTTCTGTCAGTCAGCCAATAGCAACTGCAGGATAAATCTGGGTGCCCTTAAACATGGATTCTGAGCCATCACTAAGAATGTGGACTTTGAGGAGATGGTATAACTTCTTTGGCAGGCTACTTCATCCATTGAACAGAGAGCAGAAAAGTTTGATTTTGGAAGTAGCTCTCCTCACAGCAGAAAGTTCCATGATTCAAGCGTAAACATCGTCTCCTGCACATTTTGGTATTCTTGATATGTGTGCTTAGCCCACTAAAGGCAGTTCTCAAAGTTGATCTTCAACAGAGGAGCTTTGGCTAAGTGGATGCTGTTGGAAAGCAATGCAGACTGACCAACCAGGGTTCCTGTTTTCAGACATCTCAACTTCATTGTTTCAGTGATTCTCTCTCAGCCTTTCTGCACTGTTCACCCAGGAAGAAAGTCAATTATGGTACTGGCACCTTTTGTTATGTGATTTGGCCATAGTTTCTATTTAGTCTGAGTCATGGAACATGATTCATTGTGTCCTTGAAACTGTTCTTTCACTTCCTCTCCCCCAAGGACACCCCTTAACTTCTTCATTAAGTCACACATTGGTGATGAAGAGTACTTTTGGTCTGTCTCTGTCATTGCCAACTTCAAAATATAAAGATAAAATCAACAGTATCAAATTTAACAAGGAAACTATGTTTTTGAATACATGAATTAATGTGTACATGTACACCGGTTTTTCATACTATAAGATTATGATGGAAGTAGTGTAAAAACTTATGTTGAGCTGGGCGGTGGTGGAACATGCCTTTTATCCCAGCACTTTGGAGGCAGAGGCAGAGGCCTCTTGAGTTCGAAGCCAGCCTGGTCTACAAGAGCTAGTTCCAGGACAGCTAGAACTATTATATTACACAGAGATACCTTGTCTCACTCCCTCCCCCCAAAAAAAAGAAAGAAAAAAGAAAAGTTTATGTTTATGTTGTCTCGTCTTGACTGCACATAGCAGGAGAGTAACTTCTGCCTGGTGTGCCAAGAGACAAGGAAAACGCCTCTGAAAGAACATTTTAACTCACTGTTTGACAGACTCTTTGGAATACCCATGAGCCATAGAATATGTTGGGTATTTGATACATGGATATGAACCATTTTTTTTCTCTTACCTAATAACAGAAACTGATCTGTTTAATGTACTAACAGAAATTAGTATATTAAAGTGTCTGCAGGAGGAGGCTACCTTTGCTGATGCCAGCTGTGTGCCCAGTGCTGTACTGGACAGAGGGAGCCTCTAGAGAGAGCATCATATTTCTCAGTGCTTTTCCTTGAAGCAGTATGTTGATTTGTGTCCAAGAGGAGAACTTCTTATTAACCTTCATTTTCTCATCATCAAGCAGAGGCAATGACTCTATTCTTTTTTTTAACTCAACAGTTTTGTGTCAGAATGACCTTTGATTCCTAAGGGTTTCAGAGAATCAAAGCTATTTCCTAAAATAACAACCCAGGGGCTTCTGAAAGAAATGTCACGAAATCTATTTTTTATTATTTATATTTCCCTTTTCTATTTTTGAAGCACTTTATTGAAACATGGTATCGTATCCAAACCCAGAGTTCAGCAATATAGCTAACCTTGTCTCAGGTCACTAAGGCTGGAATTACTAGCAGGTCACCATGCCTGCCTGAAATTTACTTGGTTTGCTGGGATTTGAACTCAGGTCCTCATGCTTCTGTGGTAGCACCTTAACCACTGAGCCAGCTTTCCAGTCCCTAAATTCATTGCTGGGCTTGCTGTGTGTCAAGTGCTGCCTTAGTTGCTGTGTATCTTACAGTGATGAGGTAAGGAAATGCCTTTGACCTGCTGGAATGATAGTTTGGTGAGAAATGAGTGCCAGACAGGTGAACAAAAAGCAAGTTGAAAGGTGAGGATCCAGCTGGGTAGTAGAGTATCAACCATACATGCACGGAGGCCCTGGTTTGTGTCCCAAAACCACGAAGGAAAAAGCAAGCAAGCAAGCAAGCAAGCAAGAAAGGAAGTAAGCAAATATACAACAGTGGAGATATTTTCAAGTTGTAAGCAGGCTGTTGCTAAAGTGAAGCCGCAGGGTGTTGGAAATCCGGTGCAGGAGGAGAGTAGCCTGGACCCCAAAGATTCTTCTTTAAAGAGGTCACATTTACAACTAAGTCACAGGAGCCAGGAGCACAGGTCCTACAGAGCCAAAGTGTTTGCTAAGTGTGAGGACAGAATAAATGTCAGGTGTTCTGCGTAGTGACCCAGGGGCAACACTAGGAGACAAGAGCTAGGAGATCCTCAGGAGCCAGGGGACAGGGAGAACAGCCAAGAGTGGGGTTGGATGGAGGAAGACATGATACTGTCTGGTTTGTGACTCAGAAAACATCCAGTGAATACTGAATGTGAATGGATCAAAGTATGTCTATGGAGAAAGCAAAAGGACCCCCTAGAAGGCCATCCTGGGGGCTTAGGCAAAAAATGATTATGGCATCTCATGCCATCAGGGTGAAGAGGCAAAAAGTTCCTGCTTGTAATGTGAGAATGCTGTACGATGAAACACACATTTTCTTCTGGAGGTATCAAATGCCAGGCCCAGTTGCTGTTTCTTGGTATTCAACCACAAGCAATTTCATCAGCCTTACTCTCTCCATATTAGGGCACGAGTCAGTAAAACCCAAGAATCTTGCTTTCCTTGTCAGTCTCACTCCTCTGGGAAGTATTGTTCTATATGTAGCACCCAGGGGGTGCTGAATAAATATTGATTAAACAAAGCAAGCAATGAATCACGTCGGCAGGAAGTGTGGGTGTTTAAAACCATAGAAACAGAGACGTGAACTGGGTCCTCTCACTCGAAGAGCTGATTCCTAATGTTTGGAGGGACAGGTGGGGGCTTGAAGAGCCTCCGTACTCTACCCTTTGAGATTAGTCTGGTCACTTTATTGCCACTTCTGCTTGGATGTGTGAAAATTGCCCCAGCACACCACAGAGACTCCCAAGGTTCCAACAGAGTCAAGGAAATGACACGTTTTCTAGGAGCATGGTGGGTTTTTTTGGTGGTGAGCAACACTCCTAAGTGACAGTCTGTGAATAGGGCTGATGATGGCAGGAGATTTAGAGAAGTGTATATATTCTCCGTATGGAGCATGAAATACCTGTCTAGACACTGAGAGAAACAATTAATAAATGAGACCTCCTAAAACTGAGAAGCTTCTGTAAAGCAAAGAACATGGTCAAGAAGACAAAATGGCAGCCTAAATCAGACAGAGAGCTGACCTCGAAAATAAACAAAGAACTCAGGAAATCGGTCATCAAAAGAACAAATAATCCAATAAAAAAATGGGGTACAGACCTAAACAGAGAACTCTCAACAGATGAATCTAAAATGACCAAAAAACACTTAAGGAAATGTTCAACATCCTTAGTCATCAGAGAAATGCAAATCAAAATAACTCTGAGATTCCATCTTATACCTTAAGAATGGCCAAGATCAAAAACACTGATGGCAACTTATGCTGCAGAGGTTGTGGGCTAAAGGGAACACTCCTGCATTGCTGGTGGGAGTTCAAGCTGGTACAGCCTCTTTGGAAATCAATATGGCGATTTCTCAGAAAATTAAGAAACAACCTACCTCAAGATCCAGCAATACCACTTTTGGGTGTATACCCAAAGGATGTTCAATCATACCATAAGATATGTGCTCAACTATGTTCATAGCAGCATTGTTTGCCATAGCCAGAACATGGAAACAACCTAAATGCCTCTGAACCAAAGAATGGATAAGGAAAATGTGGTACATTTACACAATGGAATACTATACAACAGAAACAAACATCTTTAAATTTACAGGCAAATGGATGGAGCTAGAGAACACCATTTTGAGTGAGGTAACCCAGACCCAGAAATACAAATTTAATATGGACTCACTGCTAAGTGGCTTTTAGATATAAAGCAAAGAAAAAACAGCCTACAATTCACAGAGAACCTAAACAACAATGAGGACCCTAAGAGAGACAAACATTGATCTAATCTACATGGGAAGTAGAAAAAGACAAGATCTCCTGAGTAAACTGGGAGCATGGGGATCATAGAAAAGGGTAGAAGGGGAGGGGAGAGGGAGGGAGGAAAGTGGAGAAAAATGTTTAGCTAAATAAAAAAAAAAACTAAAAATGACCTGTCTAGGAGCTCACCAAGGCCAGCTGGACTGGGACTGAACAAGCATGTGATCAAACCAGACTCTGAATGTGGCTGTCAATGGGGGCTTATTGAGAAGCCAATGATAATGGCACTGGGATTTGATTCTACTGCATGTATTGGCTTTTTGGGAGCCTAGTCTGTTTGGATGTACACCTTCCTAGACCTGGATGGAGGAGGGAGGGCCTTGGACTTCCCACAGGGCAGGGTACCCTGACTTCTCTTAGGACTGAAGAGGAAGGGGGTAGGGGGAGTAGGGGAAGTGGGAGGGAAATGGGAAGAGGGGAGAAGGTGGAAATTTTTAATAAATAAAAAGAAAAAATAAAGAAAAAAATGACCTGTCTAGAACAAATGCATTTTATCATGGTAATGCATGTGGGTGTGCATGAGTGCATGTGTGTGTGTGTGTGTGTGTGTGTGTGTGTGTGTGTGTGTGTATGCGCGTGTGCGCGCACGCGCGCAGAGTCAGAGGATAAGTTTTTTTTAGGGTCTGTGTTGGTTATTTATTTATTTATTTATTCACTAAAAATTTCCACCTCCTCCCATTCCCCCCCACTCCCCCCTCGCTCTCCAGTCCAGCCACAATCAGAGAGTCTGGTTTGATCACATGCTCATTCAGTCCCAATCCCACTGGCCTTGGTGAACTCCCATTAGATCAGTCCCACCGTCTCCATGGGTGGATGCACCCCTCGCGATCCTGACTTCCTTGCTCATGTTCTCCCTCCTTCTGCTCTTCTTCTGGGCCTTGGGAGCTCAGTCTAGTGCTCCAATATGTGTCTCTATCTCTATCTCGTCCATCAGTGCTGGTTAGTTTTAACTGTCAATGTGACACAATCTAGAATCCTATGGGAAGATTAATGGGAACAACCTAGATCAAGGTGGCCATGGGATGTCTATGGGGATCTGTCTTGATTGTTATTAACCAATATAGAAAGACTCAGTCTATTGCAGGCAGCACCATTTCATGAACTTGACCCTAAACTGTACAAGAGCAAGGAAAACAAGCCAAGCATAAACGCAAGCAGCAAGTGAGGATCCATGCATGCATTTATTCTCAGCTCCTGATGGTAGAGGCCATGCTCTAATCTCTTGCCTCGATGTCTCCACAGTAATGGACTAACCTGGAAGAGTAAGACAAACAATGCTTTCCTCCCCTAGCTTGTCTTCAGCCAGGACAAGAGCAGAAATGAGGCTAGAACAGTGTCGTATGTCCAAACTCAAACTCCTGCAACCACTTAGAGCCCCGCCTTTGGGCGGTGAAAGCCACTGACAACCATCAAATGAACTGATACAAGTGCTTGACTAAAAATTGGTTTATGAATACCAGAATGTACATTTCAGTTTCTTTTCATTTGCTACCAACTAGATTGTTTTTGCCTTCAACTATTTAAATCAACAATTCTTACCTCATGGGACATACAAAAATAGGCAGCGTGTTACCCGTGGGATCTAGATTTCCCAGCCAAAATGCATAGGGCAAGAATGAGAAAGGGCAAGAAATAGAGAAATGTCAAACTTTTACTAAAAATCCTGGCAATTTTATGCTGATCTACTCCCCACAAGTAATATAAATAAAAATTCAGCCACTTATAGGAAACATCATTTTCTGATATTAAGATTGGAGGCCATAGCATCTCTCTTGAGTGTACCTACTGGGTGCTTTTCTCCCAGTGGTGGTTGGAGATTAGTAGACTCCTCATGGGAGTGTATTCTCTCCTTACACTGCATTCTGGGAATCAAATTCTGGTCCTTCCCTGGGCAGCATACCCCTTAACTCACAAGCTATCTAGTTGGCCCAAAACTTCATTATGGAGGCAGCAAGGAACCACATGTAGAGTTCAAATAGGCACATAATCAAATAGTCCTGTAAACCGATTGGAATGATCACATTGGGAAAATAGAGCAATATGCTATTGTGGGCTCTGTTTATACTACTAAGGATGCCAAAGGTTAAAAAAAGTCAGAGACAATGTTTAAATGAAGCTGAAGAGATGACAAAAATGGAGTCTAATTCAGAGTGAAGGTGAGGTCCAGCCATGCTTCCCTGTTCTCTTTCTGAGTTGGAAGGAAACTTGAAGTGGCACTTGACATATTTCTAAATGACGGAGCTGGAAGAGAAGACGCTCCAAAGTTCATGAGTTTTGGTGCTGTATGACAGAAAGTCTTCTGGGTAGGTTTACCTCGAGGCTGAAGAATCAAAATAAGGATATGGAATTTAAAAAAAAGAAGAAGGTAGTTCAACTGCAAGTTGCAGTTCAAGCCTCAGTGCCTGGCTCAACCACAGAAATAAGATCTGCAGAGATAAATCGCTCTTCAAGTGTGCCAACTGTAAGCAGGAGCCATTTTAAAACACCAAAAAAAAAAAGAGTGAAAGAATTATTTTTCTTTTGCCTGTATCTTTCTCCTTTCTTCCACTGTTACCCATGCTCGGAACAGAGAAGCATTCACTCTGTCTCTTCTCTAACATTTTGTATTCCGCCTCACACAGGCCCCCATGCGTTTCAGGCAAGTCTTCCATCAACTTGGCTACATCCATAAACCTAAGAGCTGATATGTAACTTCTTTTTCCTAAATCCATGAAGGAAGAACAAGCAAAACAAAGCAAAACTCTTTGAAGCCAGAGCCAGATCTGTCCCCAAAGATGGGAGAAGATACTGAAGCTCTATTAGTAAAATGTAGAAACCGAGACCCATACCGCCAGAGAGAGAAATCCAGGGGCACGGCCTGCTCTACAGGGACATCTTCCAGCTGCTTTTCATCTTCAGTGTTTAAGACTGAGATATTTGAGACTAATTATATTTGAGGAGGAAAATGGAAGAGGTTACTAACTGCCCTGGGCAGCCTCTGTTTGCAGAGCGGTTCACGAAAAGTGTGTCAATGCTCCAGATGATACAGGTAACAGAATCTAATACGTGGGGCACAATAGTGTTCATCACCCACAACTTTATCCTTTTTTAACCTCAATATTAACTTCCTTTTCCTCTCTCTTGGTCTGTCTCACTGACCTGGAGCTGATGATAGGCTGGCCAATCAGCTGCTAGACTCTTCCTGTTTCTACCTCCCCAACACTAGGATTATAGGGGTATGCCACTGTATTAGACATTTTAATGCAGGTTCTGGCAGAGTGGATTTAGGTCCGCATGATTTCATGGCAAGCTCTTACTACCTGGGTGGGATATTTCTCTCCTTTTCATTCATTCTCTCTACTAACCTCAAGAGCATCTTGCATGTACACTGTCCTAAAGAGAACATACCTCACAGAGATCATTGCACAAAGATGCTCTTGCTTTGACCCCAAGCCTCACCATCTCCTTAATAAAGACCAACAAAGGCTCATGGTTGTTTTAAAGCAGTTGGGGTTTAATATATGATAGAATAATAAACAAGCAAACAAATAAATATAAAATGTGATCTCTTGAACCAACAGACTTCTTCTTTTCCTCCTGGTTGATTTCTGTTTCTCAGAAGCTTATAGTTAGAAATAGTCTGAGAGAAGAAGTAGGCTAAGTCAAAGGAAGGCAGCCTCTTGCGGGCATTAGCAGGAACACGAACACCAAGGGGACTCAGGCAGCACCATGTTCTGGGACTTTGTGTCAACTGTTAAACCTCACTTCCACTCCTCTGAGCTAGGGATACCCTGGGCCTATTCTATGGCTGGAAACAGCCTTCTGCTGATGTTATGTGAAGCAACATGGTCATCGAAAGGTGTTGTGGAATATTAGTTTAAGATGTGTTACATTCGTTTATGCTGTGGACTATTTGATTAATGCTGAAAGATGTGCTGCATTCTTTTATGTTGCATTTGTTTAACCCTGTTACTTTGTCCGTCTAAAACACCTGATTGGTGTAAGGAAAAGCTGAAAGGCCAGTAGCTGAGCAGGAGAGAAAAATAGGCGGAGCCACCAGGCAGAGAGAATAAATAGGAGGAGAAAATTAGGCTGAAAAAACAAGAAGAGGAGGAGTGAGAAAAGGAGAAGGAGAAGAGGACACCAGGGGCCATCCCCTCAGTCAGCCAAGGAGTAAGAAGGAAAGAAAGATACATAGAATACTGAAAGGTAAAAAGCCTAGAGGCAAAATATCGAAGAAGAGAAACGGGATAATTTAGGTTAGAAAAACTGGCTAGAAACAAGCCAAGCTAAGACTGGGCATCCTCAAGGAGGAACAAGTTTCCTTGTATTAATGTGGGTGCTGGGTAGTGGGCCCCAAAGAGAAAAACAAAGAAACAAAAACAAAACAACCCTTCAAAAAAACCCAAAAAACAAAAACAAAAACAAAATAAAACAAAACAAAAACTCCCCAAACTACCAGAGTCTTTGCTTTCTGAATCCATGTGGAAAGAGCCCTGCTAACTTTAAAGAACTCAGGGGGACTTACTGAGAAGTCATCGCTGGGAAAGAAGAGGAGATCTCGAAGAGGATCGTTCCCATAGGTCTTTTCAAGTTCTTCAATGACAGTTTCATAATCCAAAGGCTCCAACAGTCTGGGTTTTTCCTGCTGTGGGGAAAACAAAACAAAAAACCGAGTTAACCTTATGCACATCATCTTGCGTCTTCTCTGTGACTGCTTTGGTTTCATTTTTTTAGCTGTCACTGAGGCACTGACATCACACAGTCCTTCCAATTCAGTCTCATGCAGACTCTAGGAACTTGGGTCAAAGCCACATAATCACATACTGATTATTTCCAGATCTGTAATGGAGTGAGGAGACCCTAAAAAGCCTGACAGCTCCCAGAGTAGTTCAAGCTGCTTGTACCAGTGGAGGTGCAAGAGGTGGTCATGTAGACTTGATCTTTCCTACATCAGAAAGGGCTGCTTACTCAGTACAGTGTTATGACAAGGGTCGTCACTGCTTCTGCTGAATCAGATACTTTGCGGGTTCTACTTAGGTCAGTGTGCAAATGTTGGCGCACTGCTAGGAAGCAAACTATTGCAGGCTGTCTTCCTTGTCAATGAAGCGCGGATCTCGTGTCAGGATTAATTGCTTGGCTCTGAGCTTCTTTGCCTCTACAGAGAGAAGCTGGGTCTGTTTCTAATAGACTAGAACAACAGAACAGTACAGAAGATGGGTGATGCCAAAAAAAAAGCACAGATAATCACATGGTATTAAAATCCTGGACCCCAGAGAAGCTGCACACCCTCCGAGAAGCCTCCCTAGTGCAAAAAAAATTATTAATAATAAATGCTAGAGAGAAAAGCAATATGTCATTACAGAGTTGATGAGCTTGTTCCACACCACACATGGATCACAAATTAAGAAAAATGGGGCTCTTCCATGAAGGAAAAAAAACAGAAGTAGAAAAACAGAAACCCCAAGACACAATGAAAGGAGTCCCCTAATGCTTTGATGAAGTATTCATGCAAATGAGATGAAAAGACCAGGCTGTACTTAGGTGCATTTGTGGGGTTGGGTTCTTAGAAGCATGAAGGGTGACCATGAAACCCAGATGCTAAAGAGATCCTGTGAAGATTAATGTTAGTATTGACTGTTCTATCCTGGCCTCCCCTAGATGACCCACCTCAGTAAAGCATGGTCCCCCACATTTTCATCTATGTTTAAAAAAAAATGCCAGCGGGCTTCTTAACAGAGCAGATAATATTTGTTTTGATGATTTTCCAAAGATTACAAACAGCAAAATATGAACATAGTGGCCCAAAAGCAAAGATAGCCATCTCTTTTTTTCTGGTTTAAAAGAAAAGCAGACAAACATACAAACAAAGTCCTAAACAAAGTCCTAAATGGCTTAAATAAACTGGCAAGGGGACTGCTCTCTTTGGAAGGGTCCATCAAGGAAACTGGATGCTCACTGGGACGTTAGAAGAAAAGGAGTTGAATTGCCCAACACAGTCTGTTTTCTGACGGTGGTAATTACCACACAGTTGGGGTAGAATTTATACAGGCTCTGTGGAAGTTTGGAAAGTCTTCATTGGTCTTCTGCTTTTTGATGCTTTTCCATTCCCACTTATTTCTGATTCAAAATTTCTTATTTCCCAGTCAAAAACTAATTACAAGGAATACAAATTGAGAAGGATTGTGCCATGTGTGCATATGTGTGCTTTCGTGTGTGAGGATGAGCATGGTTGTACACATGCAATGGATGCTGGAGGTTGACGTCAGTGTCTCCCTACGTCACCATCAACCTTAGTTTTTGAGATAAAAAATTGTTCAGTGAGCCCAGAGGTCGCTCTCTTGGCTAGACTGGATGGCTAGTGAGCTCCCAGGATCCTCCTGCTTCTGTCTCCTTAGGGCTGAAGTTAAAAACACGTGGTGTGGGTGCTAGGAATCGAACTCTTGTCCCCAGACTTGAGCAGCAAGACTTTGCCCACTAAGCCATCTCCTGAGGTCCATCTTAAAAATGACTGAATGTCTTTAAGCAGGACCACCCCAGTTCTCAGTTATTTTATATTATCCCGGGTCCTGTCACAACCGAAATTTATGTGAAAAGCTACCGTTTGGATCTTCAAAGCATAAAACAATTATTCTACTCTCTTAGCATTTCTGAGGAACACATCTAAGGTTGTCCTTTGTCTTTCACCTGCACAGGCACACATGTTCATATACACCTACATACATGCATATGCATACATGTTCATATACACCTGCACACATGTAAACACATACATGTTCCTATACACCTGCGCACATGTTCCTATACACCTGCACACATGTTCATATACACCTGCACACATATTCATATACACCTGCACATGTGCACAAATGTTTCTATACACTTGCACACATGCACACATGTTCATATATATCTATACACACATCTGCATCCCATACAACCATGAATAAAGAAGAAATGGGAGCCAAAAGGATCTTTCAAGGAAGACTTTTCACTGAAAAGCAAACCATAGCGAAAGTTAGTATTATTCAAGTTACTACAATAGGCACATTGGAGGTCCAGAGTCTAAGGTTATAGATACAACAAATCACAAACCAAAACCTAAACTCTTCTTGGTAGATCCGTAGAAGGTATGCACGGTGAACATTTGGAAAGACACATTTTTATGTATCTGGCTCAACTTTGGACACAACAGGGAACTTATGAATGATATCCCCAGGCCTTTCCTATTTTAGATAGTAGATTAAAATTATTTTGACCTGGGGAATCTCAAATCTAGAATATCTGCTCCTTAAGCTTTGACTGGGGAAATACATTGTAAACTGTTGTCTTTCCAGGGATCTTCATAATGAGTATCACTCAAGCTACTTTTTTTGTAGGTTTTCTTTGCACATGAATTTAACAAGTAAGTTGCATTGAAGTGACAAGAGATGTAGTTTAGCTGGTAGAGTCCTTGCTAAGCATGTGTGAGGCTACAAATCCCACCCTTACACCTCTAACCCTAGCATTCAGGAGACAGAAGTAAAAGTAACAGGAATTCAAAACTCACCCTAATCTAGGTTGGTGAGTTCAAAGCCAGTCTGGGACACAGGAGACTGTTACAAACAAATAGCCCAAAATGACACTAATGGGCTCACAGTCCTTACAGGCTGAGATTTGACAAAGCCTGCTTGGAGACTTTCTGTGTCTGTAGTGATGAGAGCCCAAGGGTAGACAGGTAGCACTGATCTATTCCTGAGAGAATGTTGAGCACTGAAGACACTTCACTTGGAGCTTGTTTTCTTCTTGATAAAACTGGCCTTTGGGCAAGGAACTGCTCATACATCAACCACTGACAAAATGCCCGATATCCAGACAGGACAAGCAGGATACAAGAAAAAAGACTGTCAGATCTTGCCAAGACAGGGTAAGACAGTTTTGAAAAATTTCCTGCCTCTGATAATGGTCTGTTAGTTACTCTAGGCCTTAGCCAAAGTTGGTTGCTCCAACATTGCAAATGAGACTTTGGGCGATTGCCCAGGTAGCCAGTTGTCTCTGTCATTTGTTGTACATTTTGGAAGATGCCTGAGTGCACTTCCTGCTTACTCAAGTAGTATTATTTCCTTTCTCAGGTCTTCGATGGGGTTGAAGACTAGATAGTCGTAGTTACTTTCTTCTCATGACTTGGTCAAGTTATTTATAATACAAGACTTAGACTCCTTAGGATAGGACAATTATTGAAACATTTATCACATTTCTTGTTTGATAATGTTTATGCTGGTTGCAATTCTAATTTTTATACTTGATATTTGTTCTTATTGTATATAATTTTGTATTAGGCTTAGAACTCTCTTATTTAAACAAAAGGGGGAGGTGCTGTAGGAAATCCTTCAGCCAGTAACCTTTAAGCTACCTGCCCACTTGGGCGTGGCCTTTTATACTATAAATGCTGATGTAAAAGTATGTACACTCTCTTGCTCTTCCAGCTGCTAGATTCGGTTGCTGTTCCCCATTCGAGCAGATGACTGTGATCTGTGAGTCTACCCCTAAATAAATAACCCTTTATTACACTCAATTCTGAGCTAGTGTGGGATCTCTTTCTAGTGTCCGTCTTCCGTTGTCTCCAAACCAAGGGCCCTGTCTGCTCAGCATCTTGTTCAAAGAGAAAGACACATTCAGGGATGGTGAGATCAGTTTTTTTTTCTCACTCTTGCTCTCTACAGAGACTCTAAGTTGAGCTAGGAACTGAGAAACATCGATTTAAGGCTTTAACAAGGATCAAGCTGTCCCTCCTGAATTTAATGGGCCTGTTTCTTCTGGAAATACACCAAGTGGGATAAGGTATGTGCCAAGATTACCCTGAATTGGATTGCATTTTTATAGTGCTTTTTACTCTTATTCGTTCTCTCAAATGAGCAATGAATTTCATTAACTATTCTAAAGTCACCATGCCCGGGAAAGGCACCCACCAGCACCTGTCATTATGGGGCAGGGGAAGTTGCACCACAGCGGTAATAGGCCCTATTCTTCTTATTAAGGGATTTGTTAGATCTGCTTTCCCAAATCCACAGCTCTCTTTCAAATCAACTTCACAGCAGAAGAATGGGCTCCTGACACAAAAAGCAAAAGCTTTCTTCCACTGTACTTACCCACAACTTCTAATGTATGCTAGCATAACATCAAAGCCTTGGAGTGGGGAAGCTGCCATCTTGGTAGCAATCCAGTCTGTCAAGGCTGTTCAATTGACAAGAAACAAGTAGACTGTCCATGTCCTAACTGGAGGCTTTAATTTCTTGTAAAAAACAGTATCACAAAAATCTGAATTGTTTTCATTGGAGCAATTCAAAATCGACTGGGTGAAAAAAAAAGGACACTGAAGAAAATAAGCATTTGAAATGTATTACCCTTAAAGATCACATGACCGAATTGCCAGCCTTTCTCCAGAATAGAAGTACAATCTAACTAGAAATTAATGTCGACTATCTAGCCTCGTTGTAGTAAAGTTCAAAGTCTATGGGAGATGGTGGTTGTAGGCTCTCTATGAAAAGAAAAAGCAGTGAGAATTTCTGCCTCACCCTTATGGGCAATGAGACCATCGGCGTGGTGATTAAAACCCTCATCCTTTAGTTTATATATGTGTATAAGACTTAGCAGAGGTGATCTCAGAAGATGAAATGATATACTTATTAGGATAAGGTGCGTCTATAAAACTGTTTTCCTGAGTGTTAAGTAGATAAACCCTGGCTTACAATTTTTAGTGCTTGTAGATTGAAAGCACCTGAAATGTGTATAGGACATACTCAGTACACACATGTTCCATAATTAAGTACATATTCCAACATCCAGATCTAGGGCTAACCTAGAATTTAGCTAAGAGGAATAAGCACACATAACACCCAAGATATAGTTGAGGATATCTTTGTAACATTATTTTTCTTACAAAACGGAGAAATGTATTCAACTTCCTTGAAGGAGAACAGGAAAGGTAGGTTGGTTGATGGTGACTGTTTCTAACCAGGGAAGACATTAAAATATAGCCTTTAAAAAGAAGTAATTTTTAAGTATCATCGGTAATGGAGAAAAGTTTAAATCTGCACAAAGCTTTAGAAAAGACATTAAGACAAGGAGAGGGGGTCTGGAATAAATCAGGGAAGAACTGTGTGCATCATGCTAAACTTTTCAGTAATTCATCAGAGTTAGTTAGCTGTAAATATTTTACATATAATTTGTGTTTTTGTTTTTGAAATCTGAAGTAGAGTGGGTTCCATGATCAAGTTTTGCTACAAAAGAAAGGACAAAGAAAAGTACTGTCTCAGAAGGTGAGCAGCTCAAGGTAATCTTGATGATATTTCTAGATTCACACATCACGAGATTAAAAATGAACTACTTAGACTTCGAAGACATAGTAAAACTTCCCGGGCATGGCCTGATTCAGAAATTATGACAGATGAAGCCTTATGAAACAATGAACACTTATTAAGGCTAGTTTTTCTCAAGTTTATAATAAAACAAAAATTTCTTATTTCTTATTGTTTAATAAGAACGAGAATAAATATTATATAATAGGATAATTTCACAAGACTTTAAAACTATAAAGAAACCAATTATCTACATAGATTCAAACCTCATTAGCTTACTGCATTTGGGTGGTACTGTAATATTCAGGATGTCGTTTTTATGTTTTTGGATGAACATGTGTTGCTTTCATCACGCTAAAAGGATGAACTTGGTTTTTCAAAAGAATCAAGCCATCATTAAACACAGGGGAGTTATTTGATTTTAAAATTGTTTACCCTTTGAAAATCCACCAGAGAGGAAGCCCAGAAATATCACAGTGGGGCTTCACATCGAGACTCAACCACTAACAGATTCAAGTAATTACAATAAAAGACATATAAAACACTGGGGGGAAAGAGACCAGAGAAAATAATTACAGATTGGGCATGTGGTTCTAGAAGTGCATGCCAGCAAAACAGAGAGGCACAATTAACAACTTAATAACTGAACTATTTTTAGCTTTGAAGGGAGCCACATGCATCGGGTGAGTTACTTAAACACCATCCTGAAATGGCGCTTGAAGCAAAGGCTTCCAACAGGAAACCCTAGTGGGAAGCTTAGAATCTCGTACCCACCAGCTAGGTGACTTGGGCAAGTCATGAGAATCTTGGCTGAAGTTAATCAGGATGAATGAAAGATCGAGAAGATAGAGATCAGCATGGTAGATGAACCTCCACGTACCAGCAAAAATATAGACTTGTTTTATTTGAAAATTTATCTTCCCCAAAGACTTATATCCAAATCAAGTGCCAACCAAGCAATCATACCCAGAACCTGAGTTCTTCATTTATGAAGAACTATACTATATATTTTATATTTGTTTTCTAAATTTCCCTTAAAATATATTGAAAATGAATTATTCTAATCAAAGTAGAAGAAGTAATACATTCAAATAAAAGGAAAGAGCTGTCTCTATGTATCTCCTAAGCCAAGGCAGGCCTCTCTACACCCTTAAGAAAAAAGAAGGGGAACTGCATGCCTATCAGCAAGCCACATGCCTGCAGAGTCTGCCTTTTGTTTTGTCTGAGAAACAGCCTAGACAATATTTTCGTTTTTATGGTTTCAGATGACAGACAATGATCAAACTTAGAGCTGGTTTTATACTAAACCCATTAGTCTTGCAGAAGCAAATTTCCAGAGAAAAATCAATGTAAAAATTATGCTTCAAATAATCTCATTCTACAGCTCTGACTTCCATAAATATAAATGGAGTTGCTCAGGAATGGCTGGCAGAATCAGGAGAGTTGAATAGCGTCTACAGTCAAACTTTTGTATTTGGAGGTCACACATGCAAACCTGGGCTCTAGATTGGAAGTGTATGTAATCAGGGGAAGTGAGCCTTTGGAACTTTCTAGATCACTCTAGCCATGCTGTTCTACAGTAGCTATTCCTGGTTCTCATTAAAGCCTGGTCTTTTCAAAGAAATAGTATGAAAAGAGTTTTCCTGCCATGCTTGAGAAGTTTTACACTGTGCCACACTGTGTATCCTGTGATACTACTTGAGACTTACCAGTCTTCTTTGATCCCTTCAATACACACACACACACACACACACACACACACACTATTTCTACATATCTGAATCTCTGACTCCTTACTCTCATATCCTGTCATTTACAGTCATAACATTAACATATACAAATGTCTTTTTGAGGGTATATAACTAATATGTGACTAATATAACTAATGACACAGGAAAACAAGTAAAACCAAAAATGTACTTTAGGACCAGTAGAGTAGGCTCTATTAGCACCCAAGAGAATTCAGAATTCAGAGTAAACAGCTCTCAGTGACTAGGCTGTTCAAAGGAATCCCCAAATAATCATAATCCTTCCTAGTTTGAGTCCATCAGAGCACTATACAAAAGACATAGTGGTCAAATAACTTCAGTGTTTGACTGGAGAAATGGCTCAGTGGCTAAGGGGACCAGAGTTCAATATTCAGCACCCACATGTGTGGCTAACAATGTCTGTAACTCCAGTCCCAGGGGCAATACTCTCTTCTGACCTCGGCAGGCACTGCACACATGGGGTGCACAGACATACACACAGGCAAACCACCAATGCACATAAAACACAAACTAAAATAGAAAATGAAGGCAAATAAACTTCACTTTTATTGAGACAGCAAACTACCAGGCATGGTGGCACACACCTATAATCCCAGCACTTGAAAAGCTGGTGGTTTTTTGTGAGTTCTAGGCCAGCCTGGTTTACACAGCAAGTTCTGAGACAGCCAGGGCTACACAATGAGACTTTAGACGAGAGAGAGAGAGAGAGAGAGAGAGAGAGAGAGAGAGAGAGAGAGAGAGAGAGAGAAATTTCTTCGCAGAAATCAAAGGTCTAATTGAACAAAAGTTCTTTAGATACTTACAGAACCCCAGGGTTCTTTGGCCTTAATGTGATTGGAATGGAGTCAACATCCACACTATTTGTGCTTAAAACAAATGGGAAGATTGGAGAGAGCCCTTACAGCTGCATCTATGACCACAGCTGTCACCCCATGATCGTGTGACAGATTTAATTCAGCCTTTCATCAGGGGGAGTTCCACTGGACAACATCTCAGAAGCCTGAGCTTCAGCAAACAAGGCCAGTGTTTCTTTCCAGAAAGGAAACGATTAAGTAAGCCATAAGGCATCTTATGCTGACCCTTTAACCTTCTTTCTGTCCTGAACCACAGAGTTTCATGAGAATGGAAAAACACTTGCTAAATCAAAGTTAAGAACTATACAGCTGGACAAACTCAGATGAAGAAGTTTCGAAATGGTTCCCTTGGCAACAAGACAGACAGCTTATGGAAAAAAATCAAGCAGTAGCTGCTCTTTAAGTATTAGCATTTCTGAAATGTGAACGACTATTAACCTGGTAAAGTATATTAAGCTGTATGATATTGACATGATTAGCTTTCCATATTTATTAGAGTTTCTTTAGAAATCAAAGGCAAACCAGTCTTAAAGACTTTATTATGTAAGGGATACTCTCAAATTTAGTTCAGTTTTTTAGTCTCGTTTTCTTTTTAAGGAAATATAACCCTGTAGACTTCTTTGGAACATGTCAAAATGTTCACAGTTCTGCATAGCAAATTAAAATTGAAATCAATGACAGTAAATGTCTCTCCATACAATGGTGGTGCTTATAATGATATAGAAAATATCCAACAAGATCTAAATCAAATTAAATTACATGTCTCATTTAGTTTTCTAGAAACACTTGAAAGATAATAAATATCATTAAAAACACATCACAACCCAATTACAAGCCTGCCTGACACCAGGGAAATTAATGCCTCAGAACAAGCTGCAGGGAACTTTAAATTAATTTATAGGAGGTCTGTGATAAAAGCCACGGCCAGCTTATGTTCTGACACCATCTTAATACTTTGACAGTCTTACAAACTATCACTCACAGGTCAAGATTTTGTGTGTATGTGTGTGGCACGGATGGACATATGCACAAGCACAGATCAAATGTGAACAGTCCTTTCAACTGGATTTTATTTTCTCAGCAAATTTTCTCCAAATGATAACCCATTCTTTGTAGTCTCTTCCTTAAAGACTAATCATGATGAGTCTGATCATTAAAACCATGTGCTTCTCTGATGACCAAAGAGGTTGTAGCCAAAGCAAAGCCCATGGAACCTTTCCCTCTGGAGTTCCTCATCTTCAGCGAAGGCATGACAGGGTTGACGAAAGACTGGAATCTGTACATCTCTGGGGCTGAGCATCACAGCTGCCTATTGCATCTCACTGCAAGATGACAGGCTTTCCCCTTGCCTACTGCCTCAGTGGCCGTGATTTACTTCCTGGCTTTTCTCAAGCCTACCTATGTCCTGCTTTCATTTCCCTTCTCTGGACTGTGTCTGTGTATGTGAGTAGGTTTCTAACTCCTGCAATTAAAGAGAATCTACTCTGTAATACCAGGAGCAATACCTACCCCAGGGGCCTATCACTTTCCAAGTTTATTCGGATTTGGATGCTGATTTACAGTCTCTTGCACCCAACGACTTCTGCCTTTGAGTTGCAGGAGTTCAACAGTTGTGTATTACCAAGACATCCCAATATCATTTCATTCTGTGTAAAAGATGCACTAGGCATCACGTGCCCTGTGAGTGAGAGGTTTCAATAACTTTCTGGCTTTCCAAGGTCATACATGGAGGACAGCTCTGATCTCTAATTTTTTGTCAGCACAAATTCATCCAACCATCACTTTTCTAGGATGCCAGAAGATGAAGATTTTGAAGTAAGACAAAAAAAGTATATGGTCACATTTGCTTTCAGTGCTGACAGGCATGGGCTGTAATTTTGCTCTCCATAGGAGGCACTTGTTTGTGCTGGGGATGCTGGCGGGTCTCTTTCCTTGTAACAGCATCTGGAAGCCATGCTCAGGCTCAGACTGCTTTGCTGTATTCTATTTTCATCTTAGGGGTCAAGTTTGGGGTGACTTTTATATTAAGAGGAATTCGTACATGTTTGCTTACAGAAAAAAACCACAGCTACATCAAAACACTTAATAATAGTAGCAATAGTCACTGTCATTTAGTTTACCATAAGTGGCAATAATAATTGATTTCTTATTGTTGCTGTTATGGTCAATGGCAAGGACTATGATACACACTAAGACCCTCTCTCTTTGAGTACCAGCATTAATTCTAGAAGAGATCAACAGTTGATTATTTTTTTCCTTGGATTCTGAAAACTTATGTGACCAATAAGTTGATGGGAGAGTTGATATTGAAATTCATTTAAGCTTGAAGACCGTGACCCACTCTGTAAGCAATTTCTACTTGCAAGAGCCAACTAACAAACAAAAACAAAAACAAACAAACAAACAAAAAAACAAACAAGAAACCAAACTAGACTTTATTTTCCTGTTGTCAATATTCTAGAACAGAGTTGTAGTTTTGGGTACTATTCTTGCTCACTTTGTGATCTTTCCTTCCTTCCTTCCTTCCTTCCTTCCTTCCTTCCTTTCACAATGTAGAGCATTAGAAGTCTATAAAATGGAATGAGATCATTGGGTCTCTCAGGAAAGAAACTGGCAGGGATGTAAGACAAGAACTTATTCATGGGAGGGCAAAGAAGATGAGAAGAGAAAATGAAAAGGTAGATTCAGGAACTATATAATGAAGACTGATAATGCCGTGTTGGGATTCACAATGGAAATGGCCAACACTGAGTAAATCCTGTGTTTGCATGTGTGTATGAGGTATGTACGCGTTCATGTAGGTGTGTGTATGTTTGTACGAGGGTGTATGTGTATATGCACACATTTGGAGGTGAATGGTCACTGTAAGGTGCTCTCTCAATGACTCTCCAGGCTCTGCATCTCATTTTTTATGAGACAAGCTCTGTCACTGGACCTTGAGCTCACCTTTTGGGTGAGGCTGGCTGCTCAATGGCTCCAGTCTCTATTGCCACCCTAACTCAGGTCCTCAAGCTTACAGCAAGCCCTTTAGTCACTGAAGCAACTCGCCAGCCCTCAAGGAAATCCTTTTTAAAAACTCCGTGCCAGTAATGACTTGGTTTTGTGACCTCACTTCCGAAGCACTGTGAACTTCCTCTTTTAACAATTGACCCATCTTACACTCAGATAGACAGGTGGGTCTTTGCTGCATTAATCCTCTTTCCCATAACAGTCAGTCTCAAAGAAAGGCAGGTCATTTTTCGTTACACTACAGACTCCCCTTCCAAGTCCAGTTTGGAGGCAGCCTTTCTACAGCTCCCTGGCATCTGAGCTACCTGCCTCCTTCTTGCTCTCCACTCAGATTCCCCTGATCTGCCTTCACACACAGTCTTAGGGTGGATCAAGTTTCAAAGCACACTTCTTCTTTTGTGTGTGATCTGACTGGGTTCAGAAGTCCCTGGTAAGTCCTGCTTCTTGGTTTCCTTTCAAAGTACCTATTTGTGAATTTCATCCTTGCAATCCAGTTTTGTTTCAATCCTACCCCAGTCTCCCTTCTTATTCCCCAAGCATCACCCTGTCCAAGAGTAGGGTGCTTACTTCATATGTTCAAGGTCCTGGGTTTAATCCCCAGTGCCACAAAGAAATGGGAAAAAAAAGTTAGCACATCACTCCTGGTCCTTACTCTGTGCTTCCCTTTAGCTAACTAGCTCCTAAAACAGTGCTGTAGATAGACTGCGCTAAATATTCGTATACAACAAGCAATAACAACCAAGGAGGATGCGTGAGCAGGAAGGGAAATACAAAGGTTATCCTGACCTGAGGCACAGCAGGGCAATGCAAGCCACCTTAGAAACCCAACAGAAGTCTCTCCAATCAGTGTCTCTGCCTACAGTTTTCACTTCCTAAAGGGCTCACAGGCAACATTCCTAAGGAGAGGACAAAGTGCCGTGCATATCCGAGCTTTCCCAAACACCCAGAAATCCTGCAGATTAATAATCCACAAGCCAGTGACAACTTTAAAACAATGAATCACATTTATTTTTAAAACTTCTGCATTTGGTTCTGACTGTGCAGATGACAGACATAATAACTCAACTTAATCATGGATCTGATCTTTCCAAATTAGGCCATGAGGCTGACAAAGGAAATGATCTTTTCATTAAGACTTCCTATGCACTAGAGACCATGTTAAATAATCCTGATAAAAAATACAAGCAAACATTTAATGCAGTTGAAGAGATAAAAAACCATCCCCTGGAGAACAGCACACACAGCTCAAAGAGTCAAGGACATAGGCTGACGATGACCTCATAAGTAAGTTTCACTTCTGCTGAACATTACCCACAACACAGTCCTGTATAGTTTGTCTGCTGCCTCTGGAGACATGGGCCCAAACATAAGAAGCTATTTCTTAGTCAATGCAAGTAAGTTGGGCAAGTAAGCTAAGCTTCCAGACAATTTATGTTTCCATGCAAAGGAGTGATGTAATAGTGGTTTTGTTTTATTTTCTTGAGGCTCAGGGGTCTAACGCAGGGCCTTGCGTATTAGGCAAACCCTCCGCCATTCCGTCATATCTCCAGTTCTTAAAATACTAAAAAGTCCAACAGAGCAAATTGTACAGCTTTAAACAGAATTTGAAGGACACAGAATGCACAGATACTGTCAGCCTGGGTCAAGAGAGTTTTAAATTTGAAAGATGTGTGTCTCAGAAAGTCTTAATTCTGAGTATTATTATTCAGATTATTATGAAATTCTATACATTCTAACTTTGCCTGAGAGTAGGGATTGAATATGCTGCCAAACCTCACATGATCAAAGGGAGCCGGAGAGAGAGAGAACAGTGGTAATTATATCCAACAATCATCATCTTCCTTTCATTACAGTATGTTACAATACTAAACCAATTTAAAGGCATGCATTTTTTGATTCCCTAGCATGACTTTAGGTCTCTGTCGGGGAATTCTGTCACTTGATTTGCATCTTCCTTACCACTGCTTCAGGTGGCTTTGAGGGCAATCGAGGGGTGCAACTTTCTGTTTAGAAGCTTAGACAAATGTGCAGTGGAAAGTTCCCACTCTGGGAGGACTTCTGCTAACCTGGGTATACACCGGAGAGGAGATAGCACACTCTGAGGCAAGCCCCATCCCATTCACACACAGAATTCTGGGACCCTGGAGCACCAGATGGTCAACACAATCCAGATGTATCTTCACTGAATAGCTGTGTTATCAAACTTGCTCTTCCCATGTGACAGAATCCCATGCACCCTGCGTCTTCAAAGGAGCCACCTAGAGAAACCTGTACTGCAATTGCATCCCATTCTTCCCTTGCCCTTGGAAGTAATGACACTTAAAGAATAACTATTCTGTCTTTAGCAGCTTTCAAGCTAGGTTCATCATACATACATGTAATTCTAACACGGCACCTTAAGACGGGATGGGAGTTAGAGGAGCATTTCTTGGAAGGGGAAACAGAGGTTCAGAGTGGTTCAAATAATATGCACAAGTACAGAGACTGTGAGAGCCAGGCTGACCCCGAGGTGTATGCTTCACGCGCCCCCTCGAATTACTTATTTCACTTTCTTGGAGTCTGCTTTCCAAAATGAAAGCCATATCTTAGGGAAATACTTAAGGACGGATTGAATAATTCTCTGCTCAATAGAAGAGAAAGTCTGCGGAAGTAGATATCCCTATCTTAAGCAGACCAAAACCAGGCAAGTGTAACAGAAAAGTCCCGAGTGTCTTCCACAGAAGAAAGCTAATCACTGTATGAATGCTCTTAATTAAATTTGAATGCATTGCTACTGAATGCTGTGGGACAACACCAGGTCCTTATTGGCTGCTTCTCCCATAGTACTCAGTAGCAATACATTCAAATTCAATTAGGATAAGTCATAGCGTGATTAGCTTCACTATACCGTGAGACACTGGGGACTGTCCTCTTGCCAATACTGTATGTGTGGTGGATGTAAGATAGACTCATTTTTCTCCTGTGTGTTGTCTCTTTTAGTGGATACAAAAGGCAAATCTAGTGACACAGGGCTTCTAAATACTGAGAGAGATACACCAGGAGAGTTATGATTCCTGGACTGGTCTGAAGGTTGAAACCATCACACACCAAGAGAATTTTTGAAACAATTATACTCTCTAGAAGACTAAAGAGAAATAACTGAGGATGCTCTCATGGAGCTGGTCAAGAGGACAAAAGTGAGTACACGTTTCTGGCAATGCAGAGCAAATTCTGGGGTGGAGGGAAGCCAGGCCACATGTCTGAGGAACAATGCCAAGGGGCATGATTGTTTTGAGTTTGTCCATCGCAGATATATACCTCGATCACAGATCGAGGTTGAATGAATTGCACAAGGTCAGCCTTACAAGTCAGAAAATAAATGCTACTCCTTTTCCAGGGCCATGAAGTGTCCACCAAGGACACTTCACAACAGCTGTCTTTTAGAGCAGCTGCCACCAAGACCCCATAAAGAAAGGACAGGGATGTTGCTGAATGTCTTACAATGCATAGAAGACCCTCCTCCCCAATAAGAATGTTCAGACTCCAAATGGCCATGATCTCGAGGTTGAGGGCAGCTCTGAAGGTGTCATACAGGACATGATAAGCTCTGCCAAGTGGTCAGCCTTTCAGCGAGCTATTCAGTGACATTGCTGCAGCCTTTGCCCTATAGCGTGAACCTCCCTGTCACGGGAGGTGCTCCGGTAATCGGCTGCCACTGGCTTCTACAGCATTATACATTTGTATCTGTAAGGACATGTTTCTGCCATAGTTGTCCTTTCATTTTGCAAGAATAATAAGGAAGAACCATTTTCACAGTAAAACAAAATCTTTCTGACCTTTTATAATCTTCCTTGGCCTTGTTGATGAAATCTTTACCCTTTCCTTCCTAGTCTGAATTGTTCTTTCTAAGAATATTAAAGTGAATTAGTGGAACATGATAAATCAATATTTATGAAAATATAGTTGTAAACAAGTAAGTACACTGGAGTCTTAATTTAGGGAACTTCAGGCTATTCTTTGGGAAAGAGAGTGAGTGGAGAATAAAATTCACATTTGTAATCCCTGGCTCAGAAACTGAAGCAAGAAGATTGCTGGGAGCCTGAGTCAGCCTGGACTCCACAGTAATTGCAGGCTAGTCTAGATTGCAGTGTGAGAGTCTATCTCAGAAATATAAATCCCAAACCCAAACCAAAATATAAATCCAAAAACAAACAAATGGAACCAAGAGAAGCAACTTCAGAAATAATAATACACAAACGTTAAGATAACCCTAGGTGAATTCTGATTGCTCTAGCAATGATCAGATTAAATCCAGCATCAGAATTTCTCAGTTACATTGAACTTGAAAACAAGGTGACTTTCACAATAACTATTCAAGTTGTAAAAGGGCCATTTACGAGCCCAACAGAATATGCTCTTGTATAGAGCACTTTGCCCAGTGACAGAAACCCCCTCTAACGCACACCATTTTCCCGAGAACACATGGCCGAGAAGATGAGAAGTTTGCTCAGATACCTACAGCACTAACCCTGTGGATTCCTTCCGGGTTCACTCTCTTCACTGTCCGCCTCTTCTTCCAAAATTCCTTTCCTCGGAAGCTCATGATAGGCCTTGAGATCAAGTCATAAACTATTTGAAAAGTCTCGATGTCCTTAGACCCGTTCTTCCGGAGGCTTCGCCAAAGCTAGTTGACCAAATCTCTCCGCTCCTCTAAGAAGGGAAGTGTTCGTGCTACATCTATAGAACTCAACAGAAAGGCAAGGCGAAGCCACAAGTCACCACTTCCTGTGAGCAGCTAACTATCAGCTGGTGAACTGCTGCTTTCCTGCACAAATTCTCCCGGGGCACCTGCTTCAGGGCAAGACAGCGACCCAGACCATCGATGGTTTGTACCAACAAGTTCGCCCTCGATGTAGCCCATTGGTACCTACTGGACGAGCAGGCCCAGGATAGGACGCGATATGGGGAGTCTGACAACACATCATTCGATTTTTCTGGTGTAATTTTTTTAAATTGTTATTCTCAGGGCTGAAAATTAAAAAACAAAACAACCTTTTTCTCAGTTATGGAGTTGCTTAAGAAACTACGGACCTGCTCTTTGTGGCAGTGTCAAGTGTTCAGAACCTGCCAAGCCTGGCAGGGATCACAGCTCTAGAAATGTACGTGTGGGTTTTCCTAACTGTGGAACTCCAAATTCTTGCCTCACAGTTTAGGGCGCTAGGGAAAGCACCCTAAGAAGCACATAATGCATAATACATAAGAAACACACACTACTCTCAAGAAACTCCTCAGCAGCTTCCTCTCTTTCTCGCCTTTGCATAGCCTGGAGTCCCTCCCAGACCTCAGCTTCTGCAATCTGAAACTGGTTCATTTTGCTGGGGCTATAACTTGAGAGAAAAACTCATCCAATGTATAGTGAGACAAAATTTCAAGGCCCAGCCTGAGGCAAAAAAAAAAAAGAAAGAAAGAAAGGAAGAAATTTGACTATCTCCTTTCTCTATTTCTTTGACTGCTGAACACCGCTTTCCTTTAAAGGAGCCATTACCTAGAAGTATCTGGGGATATCAGCTAGACAGAACTCATGGTGACTGCCAAGGAGGGGAAACCCGATAGCTCAGTAGAGCATGGTCCATGGGATGGCATCACTGGGGAGCTCTAAAGGCGGCATCACCAGCATCCTGTTGCATCTTGCCCCATTCTGATTAAGTCCTTTTTTGTCAGAAATGTGTTGGAAGATGAAAATAATGAGGACAGTGAGCAAGAATCATCGATAAACATAAACCAGACAATGGCCCAATCACAAGGAGTCACTGTCAAGTTCATCAGACAAGACACTCGATTCCAGTACATGATCAGAATTAATTAGGTGATATTTTTGGGCATTGTTGGGCTTTGCGAGAAATGGGTGACAGTTCCTGCAGTTTTAAGAAGCTGTGTTGGACAGAGAATCCCACTAGAGTTTGTAGAAGTTTGGGCAAGCTGTATAGAAATGTATTTCTTGAGAAAGCTTTGAATAATCATTGAGGATCAAGAAGGTGAATACAAGGGAACAAATATTGAAGGTAAAGACACCCAATATGAACAGGCATCAGGGGAGAATGGACGGTGTCAGAGACTGATCTTTCTTGGCTAATTGCTCACCCATTTCAGGTCTCTTTTTCCTCACTTATCAAACAGACAAGTCATAGTGACTACTTTGTAGAAATTGTAAGGATAATTCAGGTGATGCTTTTAAAAAGTCAATGTATTATATTGACTGTTAGATGGTAAGCACAGTTATTAGTTAACATACAGGTTAAGGGTTACAACAAAACTAAATATTAGGAAAAAGCTGGAAGTCAATGCTACCTACAGCCAAGAATTAAACAAGAGGAGTGGACGGTTGAAATTTGAAGCCAGAGATGGTTCCTTTATGGCTCTGAATGTCAACATCACGAAAGCTTCTACTGGGTTTGAAAATGATAATGACTACTGAGGGATTTCTGAACAATAATCATGATGATATTTTAGGAGAATCCTCTCTGGGCAGCTACAGGCAGGAGAGGTTGCAGAGACTAAGTTTCCAAGGATTTGTATCAGTCTATAGCAATGGCTCTGAGGAGACTATACAGAAAGACTTAGCAATCAAACAGAAAATAATGGAAGGAATTTGTTGAGTAAACAGTAGGTGCTGGGTATTGGCCCAAGAGCTTATTTAAACTCTAACAAACTGACCACCAAGTAAGCTTGTTATTATTGCTATTTTCACCCTAGTCTTACACAGGAAAATAGTTAGGGTCACAATAACAAGAGACCCAAATTCAGTTAACGGCATTTCTAGGATTGAGATCTTGTAGGTTCCTGAGTTTGGCTACCAGAGAGATAGATCCTATTACAAGGGAATAAGAAGAAAAGGTTTCTTTATTTACATTGAATGTTCAGTGATGGAATGTTGTGTTAAGAAGACAGAGAAAGGTATGTCCCTAAAATGCAGACAAGAGCCTGTTTGGAGATGGGAAAAAGAAAGTCATGGAAAGATCTCATTTGAGAGGTTGCAGAAGTAAATTGAATTTTGCAGAAATTATCATAGACTAGAAATCATGACCCCAAAATTTCTTTGAATGTGGCAGATGGAAGGCAATTCAGAAAATCCTGGGATGTTATTGAGCTTATCAGCACACTGCAGAGCCCGGGCATTCTGGCAAAAAGTATACAAATAAGGTAGTGTGGCACCTGAGACAGGGATAGATCCATCATCTCAGAAGAGATGTAATACAAGAAGTAGCTAAAATCTAAAATCAAAATTATGATATTTGTGGGTGAAAAGGTAGAACTGGAAATAGTCATCCTGAGTGAGATAACCTGAACCCAGAAAGACAAACTTCACACCTTGTCTCTTGTTGATAGATATTACCTTTGGATATTCAGAAATATATGTTTTATTTAGAATACTCACAGAGTTCATGAAATTAGTTAGGTGTTGGTGTTGGGGTATTATTTCCAGGAGGGGATATAGAAGATGGTAGGATAAATGGTTAAGGGGGAATAACAGAACAGAAAGGGTTAAATTGGGGTAGGTTATTAGGATGAAGGATATAAGAGAGAATATGAGGAGAGATGATAAATACTGAAAAAATTTGAAAAAGTCATATGGAAACCTGATACTGTTGAAGCTTAATATAATATAAATATTATATTTATATAATATAGACATATGAGCATATATGAAAAGAATTTAAAGGGAATTACCCCCATGATAAGGTAAACATCTCCCTACTAGGCACTAGAGGTTAACAAATAAAAAAAAACATTTCTGGGAATGGAATTGTTGGCTAGTGAGGTCCTGTAGACACCCAAGCATTATAGCCTATTGTCATTGCTCTGTTTAATTTCCAGAACTTGATGACAAGACCCTATTGTTGAAGATACCATGTACTTGGGTCATAAAACATGGGGAAATCAGGCCTGTATTCCCCTGGAGGCCTCATGCCCTCCTAGCTGTGAAAGTGCTGGAAGGTGCTGTGTATGCTAACAGAGGAGCAAAGGAATCATCCATCTTATGCAGCTGTGAGTTCTGTGAGCTACAGTCACGAACTGCCTGGCAAGAGAAGACCACTGGTACGATAGTGGCAAACATGTCATGGGAGTAACCAAACACTTTCTGATTGGAGTTAAGGCCTGTTTCACAAGATGGAACTTGTAACTGGCATCGTGATGGGGTCCACAAAATTGTGGCTAGACAGGTCACGAGGTCTAGGGGAAAACCTACTACTATTATTCTGCTGAATAGACATGGATTGAAAGCAATTCCTAATAACTCATCATTTTATAGCCATATAATAGTGCATCTGTCAACCTTCATTGGAGAAGCTTGTTTCTGCTGTAGGTAGCAATTGACACAGAGGACCACAATGGATAAAGGTACAGAGAATGAGAGACTGAGGAATGCTCAACCCTAAATGGGACATCTCTATTATAGCCCTTGCTTACAATGCTCAGCCATGATGGTGGGAGAGGAGACAGAAAGAATGTAAGAGCCTGAGGAGGATGACTACCAGTAAATAGTGGTTTTTTTAAGACTCTGCAGGGCAGTTGCACATATGAACTCCCAGTGGTTGGGACAGAAAGCACAAGCCCTGCCAGGCCAGACCAAGTCCCAGCATGGAAAGAGGAGGTTGACACGAAGTCTCCTACCCTTTGCATGGGAGCTATTGGCAGCTTATGGCTTCTAGCAGAAGAATCAGATCTCTTTAAAGGCATGTATGTTCCTTGATAGGGCCACCCTGATCTATTGGAAGGTCATGCATTCAAGAGTAAATGGTACTTCATGGGCTTTTGAAAAAAAGAGAATAAAAACCTGAGTGGGTAAAAAAAGGGAGGTGGATCTAGACAGAGTTGGGGGAAGAGCTTAATATGATTAAAATACATTGTATGACTTTCTCAAAGAATTAATAAACACACATACAGACGTATCCAAAAAAGTAGGAAACTCTCAGGCCTATGCATTCTTGTATATGCATTCAGTGACTGTGTATACAGCCAGGAAAGTTCGTTTTCAATTTTCAATAGCTCTTTGGAAGTTAAGACAAACAGTCTTAACCATGCTTTAAAAGAATTAGCAATCTGAATACTAAGATATCAGAAATTTCAGAAAATACGCTAGCAGTCTGTTTTTGTTTTTCATTGTTCTTGTAAAAAAAATTGTCACTCACCCAGAGACTGAAATCAACTCCTACTATAATCTCCCAATTTTCAACAGTGAAAAAATCTGAGCACCCTAGAGTCCTATGAGGCTGAAATCTGGATGTTGGCAGTTCTGTGGTCTTTCTCGAAGTGCTGGGGGAGAATCTGTTTACAGGCTCATGGGACTGTTGCTGGCAAATGCATTTCTTGCCATTGGAGGCCCAGAGTAGCCATGCCTCTGCTGTCTATCACACAATGTTAGGCTCAGCTTCTAGAGGCTACCTGAACTCCACAGCTAAGGTGCCTTTCTAAGTCAGGAGCAGCTGAACCCCTCTTCCAATGGAAAGCCCACTGGCCCATGTTGCGGTTCATCTTTCTCTGCTTCTCTTGCTCTAAAATGGGAGAACGCTGGGAGTTTGAGGCTTTGGGAGAGCAGTCTGACTCTTCCAGGCTGATGCACAAAATTCTTCTGTTTTCAGGCTGTCTGATTAGCAACCTGTCCTAGTTTGGTTCTTGCTGTGATAAAACACCCTGACCAAGTACAGCACAGGGGAGGGAAGGGTTTGTGTGGCTTCTGACTCCAGGGTGCAGTCTATCACTGAGAGGAAGTCAAGGCAGGAACTCAGAGCAGTTAGTCATATCTCACCCACAGTCGAGAGCAGACAGAAACACGTGTGCCCAGGCTGCTTGCTCGCTGCTGTTCCTGCCCTCCTACCTTTCCTCTTTTGTACAGTTCACGGGCTAGCCCATGAGAGGGTGTGCCTCACAGTGACTCCTCTTGCCTCAGTTAAGTCACGATACATCCCCCACAGGCCAATCTAATCTAGAAAATTCCCCCATTAGGCTCTTTTCCTCTTTTGGTTGTGGCAAACTGACATTCAGAAGTAACCATCACACAACCTTAATCCATAACTTCGAAAACCTCTCACATTAGCACTAAGAGGTTAGCATTTGATTTTCCTACAGGAGCATCTTTTCCTAAAAATTAATTTATTTATTTTGCATCCTGATGGCAGCCTTCCCTCCCTCCTCTCCTCCCACTCCCCTCTTCCCACCTCCCCCCAAACCACCCCTGCTCTGTATTCTCTCTGGAAAGGGTAAGCCTCCCATGGACATCAACAAAGCACGGGTATCAAGCTGCTGTGAGACCAAGCACCTCCCCCTGTCTTCAGGCTGGGCAAGGCAACCCAGCAGGAAGGATAGGTTCCCAAGAGCCAGTCAAAGCATTACAGAACATCTTAAGGATGCCATCCACGTCAGCTATGGTTTGGCCTTTTGAGTGTTTAACATTTCAGAGTATGTTTAAACTTAAGAAGATACCCAGAAGAAGGTGTAGATGAAGAAAACACTTGGCCTTTGAATGTGGTTTCACCGAGCAGTTAAGTGGGATCCAGGTTCCTGTTGAGTTGAGACTGAGTGGGAGTAATTTGAGACTTAGTTTGTAGTTCGTTTACTGGGAAAACATCACAGTGAAGCAAAGAGGAGGAAAATAAGGGTATGGCAGAAATAAGCAAAGTTGGAAGAGAGGAAGTGAAATGCCAGGGACAAGCAAACATATGAACCGACCCCAAAGGCAGTCAGCTTGAGAAATAAGCTCTAAGAAGACCGTGTTTCACACACTCAGTTATGTTATGTTTTAAAACCTTCAATTACAATTGCACTCGGTTATTTGCCATTCACATCATCATTGAGCCTAAAATTGGGCAGAAACTGGATAACATCTCCTAGAAAATGTCAGTGAATCCACTTCCTAAAAATGACTATGAAAATTAGAACTGAAACCTTAGGGGCTGAGAGTTACATGTGCACACATGTGGCCACACAGGTTTTCAAACCTGACTCTGAACATGTGTTAGCGGCACTTTCGCTCGGGTTGCCCACTTTAATCTTTAGCATGCTATCTGTATCCTTCTTCCTTGGTGCTTTTCAGAACCTGCAGCTTCCCTCCTTAGTGCTGGACAATGCCTAAGGAGCTTGTCTTGTGTTTTCTTCTCGCTCTTTTCTGTTTCCAGTTGATTTTCCTTTTGCCTGCTGGGAGCTCGGGGCATTGCTTTCTGCTTAGGGGGAAAAAGTGAGTCTGGTCCTCGGAGCACCTGCAAGCACTGCTTACCACCACGAAGCAGGGCTAGAGGAAACCGAGCAGCAAGGCGGTACTTCCTCATCCTTTGTGGTCTCACTGGAGCCTGGGCCCAGACAGAAGTGCGATTCAAGTCACTAGCACTCGAGTCTATGCTTCTTGGAAGAAAGGTCAACCAAACTGCACAGCTCTGAGCCTCCATCCTCAGACACTAAGGCAACAATAAAAAACCAACAACCTTGCAAACACCACAGCTGATGTGGGACTCTTATGCCTCTGGCTCTATCCTGAAAGGGCCGTACACTAACTGTTTACTTAGAACAAAGTGTTCTTTTTTTCCAATACTTTTTATTCCAAAGACAATACACTTTCTCTTCTACTGCCTATAATTTTTTTAAAAAATAGTTATTTTCTGAAAACCTGTATTCTGTATATTTCTCAACCTCTCTCTCTTTCTCCCCTTCCTCCCCTCCTTTTCATCTTGGAAAAGAACCCAGAAATCCCTCCAAGATGGATACCTGCTTTATTTTTCATAACTTTTTTTATTTATTTCTTGAGAATTTCATACTATGTATTTTGATCATTTTTACCTACCTCCCCAACTCATTGTAGATCCTCCTCCACCTTCCTAGCCACCCAAATGACAAATATTCATTTGTCCCTATTCCCGTCCCTGCCTCTGTCTCTCCTTCTCTGTTAAAAGTCTACACAGTGCTGTTTGTGTCGGTTGACTACTCCTGGGGTGAGGCCTGTCCTGGAATGTCGTTTATATACAGACGTCATTCCATTGAGGATAACTGATTTTCCTGCCAGCAGCAATCTAATGAAGTAGCTCCATCACCTTGGAGTGGAACCTCATGCCCACTTCCCGTCCTCCATGTTGGGATTTTGTCTACATGGAGCTGGTAGACATCTTGGGCATACTGTCACAGTCTTTATGAGCTCAAATGTACATCTGCTCTGTTATGTCTGGAAGACAGCTGCCTTGAACTCAGCCACCACCTCTGGCTCTTTCGACTTTTTTGCATCCCTTTCCACATAGATCTTTGAGTTCTGACATGAGGAACGTGATGTAGGCATGGTCTTTCAAGCTGAGCACTCCCAGGTGGAAGAAATGCGGGTGTCTGGGTTAACTGCCTTCTACCACAAGAGGCAGCTTCTCTGGGGAGGGTTGAGCAATGCGCTGTCTGCAAAGGCAAGACGTTTCTCATCATGGTCTCATTTCTCTTTCTGTGAAAGAAGAACTGAAAGACATTCTTGGTTGGAGCAGATGAATTTTTTTTCATAGGCTGTCAGGTGAACACATACAAATACAGCCTCAGCTCTACTGGGCTTAGGAGCTCTGAACTAAAGCTGTTGCTTTTCAGCAGACAGAGACTGGCATACACCGGGGTTTTCTACAGAGACAGAGATATCTCTGTGCGTACTGGCTTGGACCCCATTTCAGCATTCTGCTGTTGGCAACATTAACTACAGAATAGAATCCTTTCCCTTTAGAACAAAATAAGCTCCTAACACTGACATCCTGTGACCGTAACTACTGCTAACTTTCAATATGCATGTTGCTTACTCTTTAACAATGGACTGTAGAAATCACATTGTATCCAGTGAGGAGACCAAATCACAGTGGAAATTTTGGTTTGTTTATAGAATATCGCCATCATAGATTTATTTTATTCTCTGATGATCTTTGTGAAGGGATATGCTTTGAGAAATCAGGGGCAGGGGCTGGGGAGAAGGTCCAGTCAGTAAAGCGTTCATCATTCAGACTTGAAGACCTGCGTTCAGATGTCCAGTATCCACTTTCAAAAGATGGGCACAGCAGAATTCATCTGTAATCCCAGCTCCAGGGAAGTTAATGAGGACTCCTGGGGTTCACTGGCTACCAGATAAGCTGAATAAGTGAGCTCCAGATTTAGGAGGAGACTGCCTCAAAAATGTAACTTCGAAAGCAATTGAGGAAGTCACCAAGACATGACCTCTGGCTTTCATAACTGCACGCACACACACACACACACACACACACACACACACACTCATGCACACATACACACACAACCATAGTCTTCACACATGTGCATATGCATACCCATACACCCCCACACTCTCTCATACACAAAGATAAGAAATCAGAGCCAATAAAACATTCTTATCCATCCTACTTGACTTATATACATAATTCACATGGGAAATAAATGAGTGGTAATTCCAAACTCTGATCATGCAGACAATTAACTATTCATCAACAATCATTGGTTAGCAGATCAAACTCAGCTTAGGTACAATCCCTGCGAATGTGCCCATCCCTCAAACCATTTTTTCATTGTTACCATTTCATACTTTGAGATCTTTAAAAGGCGGTAACAAAGCTAAAACAGTTCTTTGATTTAAAGCAGCAATGTCTTGGATTATGGATTAAAATCATCAAACCCCTCTGCTTTTATAAAAATAAAAAACTTCTTTGTGTTCATAGAACATTGTCCTAAATGTGCACTCTGCATTAAATTTTTGGCCTTTTGAGCTTTTGGTATACAATAGCTTAAGATCTATAATTAAACAACAAATCTTATACTCTGCTTTGCTCTTTACCAGGTAAATAAGAATGAAAATGATAAGAAAATGAGGAATGCATTAGCTCCTTTCTGGGCATCACATCTATTCAGCCTGGTTTGCGGAGATGGAATAAATTGTAAAAAGTCTGGATTCCTGTCTCCCAGTACAATTCTCCCAGTGCCAAAGACAAGATTACAACAAGCATGTCCTGCAGCTGTGTAGGAGAAGGTGAGGTGCACCAATACATCAACATTCAAGGAGGCAGAAATTCAGCCACACATGGAGCATATATGCCAGAGATTCAAAAACAAGGAAAAGAGCCAGGTCAGTCCAAGTGCAAGAATATGTCACACAGACACTGTTACCTGAGTTAGCACCTTGGCAATACAGTGCAAAATCATGGCTTTTAAAGTCACTATTGTGACAAGATTTGAAGAAAATTCTCCAGTGTATGCTCAGTCACACAGAAAGATGGTCAGACAATGGATTCCAACATCAGGCCTTCGCAATCTTAGCAAGGCCCAGCCATCTGCTGCGACACTGAGCATCTAGGTAAGGGGCATTGCAGATACTGCACAGACCATACCTTGAGGAACAGTGACCTGGAAATCCGCTCATCCAACAGTGCTTTAGGCACAGAATCATCCAGTAGTAGTCCTGTGGCGACCACCTCTCTATATAATGGCTTACTTCGCTAGACTGAGGTCTTAGTCGACAATCAAATGTTTCCTTTCCCTAATGCATGGAAATTAGCTAACCAGTTGGATTATGGTGTCTATCGAGGTGGATGAGGAGAAATCCCTGGAGTAAAGTCAGTCATCAAAAGCTGGGCCTCAGACCTACTTTCAACTTCCTCTTTTATCTGCTCCACCCACCTTTGATTTCTCTTCATCTCTTTTTCATGGGCCATTCCTCTGTTTATAACTTAATAAGGGTGGCTAGGCTTGCCATGTCTCTCTAAGTTATTATCTAAATTATCACATTTCCTAAAACTGAATTACTGACATTTGGACTTTTTGTCCACTTCATTCTTTGTCGAGGGGAATTCTTTGTACTGTGTGAATTACTGACATTTTGATCACTTCATTCTTTGCCAAGGGGAATCCTTTGTACTGTGGAATGTTTAGGGACACATCTTACTGAGATGTCATTTGCATGAGATGTCATTTGCCCCATGAGATGTCGTTTGCAACACCTCTCCCCTTGCCAACCATGCAGTTCTGTTTTACTGTGACATTCAATCATCTCCAGACATTGCAATGCTTCCCTAGGAAAGGATATAGCCTATGTTTGCTCCACGCTGGGATCCAGACCCAGTGTTTCTATGGTGACAGCTTGCAGGCTAGTGATCTGGATGATGATGGTCTCCTTAGATGAACTTAGTTAGTGCCTCTTAAATGCTGACCCACTTGAAAGCACCTCTAGATTACTGGTACCCACTTCTTCTTATCTACAACACTTCAAGTTCCCCTCTCTGAGTATCTGAGCTTGTGCTTCTGTTGGGGGCTATGTATGCCTCTAGTCATACTGAGGAAAGATCGGACACCACCATAAGTCAATATTAGATGAGATCTTGTGAGAGACAAGTTAGATACCTAGGTGAGCTGGAGATGAGGGTACCCACATGGAGGATGAGTATGGCAGCATGATGTTTGCCCCTGAGATTACAACAATCACAAGTGAGATAGCTCACGTTAGATTTCCAATCTTACTTCCCAGAGGACTCAGTTACCCTCTCACATACAAAGTGGCATAATGCCTATTTCAGTAGATGTTGTGAGGTTTCATCAGTGAGTATGTGTAGAGTACTTAGGGCAGTGTTTGGGATTTAAGAATGTGCTCAATAAAGTATGATTATGAGAAGATCCTTTTGAGGAGGTGGTTTGAAGCGGGGTGCCTATAGCCAGTGTTTGGGAGGAGGGTATAAGAAGGTCCTAGATATCTGTAATCTGACCATCAGAGGGAAGGGGATGTAGGGACACCAAATGGGCACCTACTGCTTTGTACGTGGCAGTGACAGAGACACAACAATGTTTAGGGAGTGGCAATGTGAATTACTTGGCATGGATGCAAAGAATGACATGAAGTAGCCTGTCTACCCCTGCAAACTCACACCCTCCACAGCGACTTCTTTTCGTTCATTGCCTTTTGCAACACCGGTCATTTCATTTTCAAATCCCCACGGTGCACAACTACAAAAGGTTCCAATTATCCCATTCCTGTCATCTCCCTTCGCCCCACACAAAAGGCTCAAATAGCAAGGAAGTTAAGAAAGCCACGCTTTAACCAATATCATATGGTGTTTTATCTTTTCACGGTTACTTTCCTGCTGAAACAAGGTCTGTGAATTCCCAGGGCAGTAAACAGTACAGTCTTTATGTTTCAGCGGTGCTGGGCTGTCTCCTGACATGTGGCGAGGACCAACATTATAATCACCAATTCGGTGCTGTGAACAGGACAAGCGGGGGGAGGGGACCCGGCACTCTCATTTTCTGTCTTCCCCCAAGCTCTTTCCGTAACTTTCCAAGGACACGGGAAGGTATTAAAGTACACTGACAAAGAGACATTCAATCCTCTCATTGCACTGCAAGGATGTTATAGATTGGGAAGGAGATCGGGCACCTAGATTGCCTCAAAACCTCACTGGCATGATTTGAAGTTAGTATTCCCCCTTGCTTCAATAGCCAATAAGGAGTATATATTAGGAAGCCAGCCTTGAATTTGTCTTCACTTATATGTTTCAGTAGTCGGAGTGGAGCCCACCTTAATAAGCCACTTCTTTTATTCTTTTTTTTTTTTAAACTGGAAAATAGCCATGGATTCAGTCCATTCACTTCTGCCTGGGGTGTTGGGGTGACCTTGGACAAAACAGTAGTTTCCATGGATGTTTTTGCCTAAAGTCTTTTTTATCCTTGAGATTCTACATTTTTGTATTTTTAATTAATATAATACATGTCATCTATCTTCAAGAAAATGAATGCCCAGAAAAACAAAAGCCTTTATTTGTTCTCATTTTTCATTTCAGGTAACAGTTGGAAAACAAAGACAATTTCCAATCAGAAGCCATTGCTGTGCATACTCAGTCCCCATGGTGTGTCCCCAAAGATGCTTGTCCTCTGCTAGAGCTCATGCAGAAATAAGCAGGTGTCCCTTCCGGCATGACACAGCCTTTGATAAGGTTTGTAAAACAACGTTGAAAAGAGCATTAGCCCTATTTTCATACTTAAGTTTCTCATATGATCTTGATAAAATCTGAATTCACAGGTTTCTTAAAACACACACATGCATGTACACACACACATGCACAAACATAGTATCCTTACACTCAACTAGAATGCAGCTGAAGAACTTCAGCCTACACAGGGAAACTGGTACTTTTGGAACGTGCTCGAGGTTCAGAACCATCTGACTCTGCCATTTGGTTTGACTTGTTGTGCCAATCACTACTAAAGCTTACTGCAGAATTGGTGTGAAATCCAGAGCCTCAAGTCTATTGGAGAACACAACAGGGTTAAGGTAGTTGGAAAAATCACTCACCTTCTCCCCTTGTGACCACTGTGCATTGAATTTTCTGACAGGTAACATCCCAATCCCTTTACCTCTCAGGGCACATCAGACGAAGTGCCCTTACCCTACCAGTAAGTGTAAGTCTCTTCTATAAGTTTATGCCCCCCCGAAAAATGACATGAAAACAAAATACACAGACATAATTTACACCCAAGCAGTGTTCCCATTGTGCACACTTATTAATCATTGTTTCTGGGATTCTGTTCCTCTTTGAGATTCCCGGGGCCTGTCCCTGAACTTTAGCTGCAATCTGAGGCCCTACACATACTTCCTGTTTCATTATCACTCTCACGTTAGTTGAGGCAGGATTTTCTTTTTGCAAGCATTATTTACTGTTTGCACTCATTTCTTTACTCCATGAATGAGCACAGACACTACACTAAGTATTTAGGATAATCAGAAAGATAAAGTTCTTTACTCACTCACAGCTTAAAGGAGAGAGTTATAGAATTGCTTTGATGGGAAACTTGCATTACAAAATAGTAAAAATCAACCACAAAAATATGCCTTAATATTTTCTTTCAAATGTTCATAACATTATCATTCAAATCCTCATCCATGTGGTTTTATCACATGCATGGCATTTCCTCCACCTACAAGATAAGGCTGGTGACTTTATATTCACTTTCCATTTCTTCCTCTCATTTGCATAATCTTCATGAAGTCTTAATGATGTAATGTATTTTGTTTTACCCACCCCTCCCGTTGTAGCATTTTTCCTATAGAAAGAAGGGCTTGAGTGTGCCATTCCCAGTTCAGAAGCTGTAAGCAGCACTCCCTCTTTTCAGCATCTTTGTGTTTTCTTACTGTTTCTAGAGTTCCTTAATGTCTGACGATTCAGGAGATGCCCAAAGTCAACTAAACTTGGGAAACTTGAACCTGAGTGTAACTAAACAGGCCTCCTTGGTGCAGAGTTCCCCAGAGCTGTGCATTTCCGACATGGAAACAAAATTCCTGGGAGTATGACGTACGTGATGTCTCCCACATGTATTTTCACACATGTCGCCTTTAGACTATTCCTGTTGTGTTCCCTACATTGCCCAGGCTGTCCACGAACTTACTTCAATCCTCCTGCCTCCACTTTCTGAGGGCTAGTGTTCTAGGCACCGAAATGCCCAGCTTCAGACCACTTGTTCTGTGTCATACAGTTTAGAAAACTGGGTTTGCAGCTGATTCAGAGAGCAAATAACTGAGTTATATAAAATTTGAAATATCTTTGTAAAAGAAGACAGTAGCATCTTGATTGCAGGAGATAGGAAAGACAGGATATACGTTGTAAGGGAGCCAAAGCAAAGGAACTCGTTATCCACATGGTGTCTAGGAGACAGACGTCAGGACAATGCCTTTTTTAGTATTAACGTGTTTCTTTTTGAGTACCAGATAAGGTACTCCTCTCTGACAGAGTTACTTTCCATGGTAATATGACCAAAATCCTTGTGGACAACAGTTAGAGAAATACACCTTTAAATACACCTATAAAATTGCTTTTTTTTGAGCCAGGGAAAAAGCAGTATCTGTTTAGATAAGTGGCTTCAGTTTTGTTGGGTCTCTGTGAGATCTCCGCTTGATGGGATGAAGCATAGGCAGGTTTCCATGGTTGTTTAGTAAGTACCGAGTAAGCACTGCCGTCAGCAGGGAAGATAATTAATGATTCAGCTTAGTGCAAATGTTGGTCATCTGAGTCCACTCCCTGTGCTGCGCTCTGCGGTAGCAGCTGAGGTTTCTTCTCATCTTTAAACAGATTTCTGAGAGTATCTGTTGCTTTTGGTGTTGCCCTACTCACTCTGCTCTGGCCTTTTGCCTGCGAATTTACGTCGTCGGCGACAGCGTGTGACCGCATTCCCCCTTGATTGTTCCACAGCTTGACTTGTTATTTATCGACTTGTACCCATAGGAATTGTTCTGAATTAGAAGCCGGAGCACATTTTTGGGAATTAGAATACAATCCTTAGCCTTATATTTACATAGCATCAAAATTAATTTCCCACAGACTGTGGTATCTTTCGGGAGGCTAACTAGTACCTTGACCTTGGATCCTTCGATCACAGTGACACTCTAATATGACTGTCAATGAGAATGACAATCAGGTAGCCTGAAACTCAATCTGTCCCGTAGCTGTATTCTTTTCCACACGTTTATAGATGTGGGAGTTTGTTATTAGCATTTAAACATAAAGTGACAGTTTGGAGTCCTAACAGCTCTGGTGACTAGGTTCTCTTGCGTTCACTACCTGAAGGTCAGAAAGGTATTCACATGCAGACTTGTTATTATTTTGAGGGTTGACTCAAACATTGATATTACAGGTTTATTATAGCCTAAAACACTATGTCGTAAGGGTTATTCCAGCATTCTTAAACAAGAAACTTGAATTGTGCTAATTTTATGTAGAAAAGGTCAGAAATAATATTCATAATTATGTGTTTTTCTTCTCATAAGTTCACCTATGACTTTACTTCAATCATGAGTTTATATACATAAACAAAGAACAGAAACTAACTTTTCTAAGAGCCAAGAGAAATGCTACTTTTAGAAATTAGGATGCATTATTAATAGGCCACTGTGGCTTCCAGTGCGTACAATTACTTGCTATCTATGGCAGAATTGAAGCAATTGATTAACATTACCCCACCACAAGGCAGTGGGGACAACAGACATTCCGACGCCTTCAGATATATGACCAGTATTTCCAAGTGCTTAGCCTGGGCATCATCTGCAGTCTGAGCTTCCCTTCCCTTCAAATTGTTGTCAAAAATACTCATGCAGGCCTCACATTTCTCTCATATACAATATGAGAGCACTTTAAAACACAGGTGGATAGTACTCCTCGGAGTCATGGCCCCCTTGGTGTTTTATTCATTAAATGATCTAATCTTGCTTGGTGACATGCTGCTCCAAATATATTAAATGATTGTCACCACTTTCCTTATGGATTATTTCTTCACATAAAACTGAATATTTAGTTTAACGGAACTATAAATTCTTGAATGTAACTCTCAAGGCAAAAAAAAAAAATAGACCCAACCAAAACAAACAAAACAAAACAAAAAAGGGAGAAGAAATGACAAGGAAGTCATGCCATGATACTATAGCAGTATGGCTGCCTAAATAAGACCTGAACGATGCCTAAACCCATAAAGATGCTGCTGTGGAAGGGGCAATCTAGCAGGGCCCCACCCTAGACAGGGAACTATAGGAAACTAATGACTATGGAAAGAGGGAGAATTAATCTTCCTTAGGGATAGCCCCCTAATTGGTTACCCAGTACAAAGTGGTTGGTTATAAAATCATATACATACAATCATATACACATAAACAAAACTAAATAGATTCAGAAAGCTTTATCTATGTACTTAGGCATACATATATGTCACAACAATAATCACAGAAAACATAACCATGAATTTGAACAAGATCAAGAGGGTTGGAAGGAGGGAAGGGAAAGGGGAAATGATATAATTTTATTTTAATTAAAATAAATAAATAAACATGCCAAAAATGAAAAATGCAAGTCAAAGTGGAAGGTCTGTTTTGTGCTTCACCTCTGTTTCCTAGAAATCATTCTCCCCCTCCCATATTTTCACTTACTGAAAATAGATTCTTTGCTCACATAATATACTCTGATTATGGCTTCTCCTCCCTCTATTCTTCTCAGTTCCTCCCCACCTCCTCTCTCCTCCGGATATACGACTTTTATGTCTCCCATTAGAAAGTAACAAGCTTCTGAGAGCCTAGCCAAACATGACAAAATAGAACAAGGTGAAGCGAAAACTACCAAATCGAAGTTGGACACAGCAAGCCAACAGAAGAGCCCAAGAGCAGACTTGAGAGTCAGAGACCCATTTTTTCTTTCTTAATGGTCTCCCTTTTTGTACTTTGTTTTCTTATTTATTTTACATATTTCAGTGTTTTGTGTGCACACATGTCTGCATAAGCCTGGTCGGAAGAAGTTGTCAGATGCCCTGGAACTGGTGTTACAGTTGGGTGTGAGCTACCACATGGATGCTGGGAATTGAACCCAGGTCCTCTGGAAGACAAGCCAGTCCTGCTAGCTGCTGACTCATCTCTGCTGTCCCCTGCTCTCAAATCTTATTAAGGAATAAAAAGAGGGAACATGAGACTTGTTGCTTTCTGATTTTCCTGTGCTCTGCAGCTTCTGTTTTCCGATTCTCACTATGCATTTTATGAACATATTTCAGTGAATTACAGAAAAACAGCATGAATTAGGACCATGATTTTGTACACACAAGGCAGCAGTTGATCAGAAATCAAGCAGGTAAACAAAAATGTCAAGGAGAAAGCTACTAGAAACAATTCATTTGGCATTTTTCCCTGATCAAAATAGTCACATTATCATAATAAGTCACATGCAGTATTTGAAAATGAGTTTAAGAATAAGAGAATAACATCTATGAAATTAAATACTTTAAGCCTTTGATTCATAAAACCATAAAAATACTAATCTTAGCACAAAGCAAATCAAGGCAGGGCAGGCCCTGGAGCTGACTAACAAAAGTGACAGGTGGCTTTTCCTGTATACATATGACTCTACCTAGAACAATGATCGCCAGTCCAATGTGTGAAACATTACAGTGGAATCTTTGCTCCACATGTGGTTACATGGTACTACAAATGTGAGAATATTAAGGGCATTATTTGGGTACAAATTACGTTGAATGACTTAAAGTAAAACTAAGCCTTGAATGTTTGACTGACTGTGAAACAGCCACAAGATATACTTGTAACTACACTACTCCACACTTAAACCAGAGGCAGAAGGTGAATGTCAAGGGAAGTCACTAAACTCAGGCTTAGGGCTGCTGAGGAGAGGGTGTCTTCTGTAAATCTTAGGCAATGCCCACTGTTATTTCTTTATTTCTCACTTATCTTTAATCTAGATTGGGCTCTTTGCTTTTTGTTCATGGAGTTTTTGAGTATGTGAGCTGTGTGAAGACGCTGGCATTTTAGGGAAAGGTAGCAAGAGATTTCTTTTTATACTTTTGTGTTGATTGGAGGCTGCTTGTTCATTCTCAGCTATCCAGACCCAAATTAATCACACAGAAACTATATTACTTGCAATACTGTTTGGCCAATAGCTTAAGTGTATTGCTAGCTAGCTCTTATATCTTAAACGAACCAGTTTCTATTAATCTGTTTATTGCCATGTGGTTGTGGCCTACAGGCAAGGTTCTGTACAGTATCTGTGTCCTGCGTCTGTCTCCTGCAGTAGCTTCATGACTTCTCCTTGACTCTGCCTACTCTTACCTTCTCTATCTGCTTGGAATTCTTGCCTTGGCCTATTCTGCTAAACTACCGGCAGAAACAGCTTTATTCATTAACCAATAAAAACATCACATTGACAGAAGGACATCCTACACCAAGTTTGAGTTTTCTCAGTGACAATAATTTGATAATCCTGTTTCTTCTGCCAATCTCCATCTTTAAGGCAGTCATGTAACATCTTGAAGATCCATATTAAGTTTAACCACAACTGTGGCAAACAGCCTTTTCCCCAACAACAGATCTGAAGGCATCTGATGATGAACTTGAGGGCTTCTAGAAGGTTTTATTGTGTCATTTTGAGCTCATGGATCTCTTCTAATTTCTTTTAGTCTTAGTGGTGCAAAATGAGGCATTTGATGATAATATTTTATTTCCCATTTTCCCCCAAATTAGTACTCCAAGATATCTACAGGTTTATACTCCCACAGTTCAAAACAACCATCTCCAATTCCTATCACAGCATCCAGCTGTTATTTACAGATCTGACATTTTTCACTTAACTCTCTGAACCAAATGACAGAAAGGAATTTATCCAATCTCAACTGAAAACTCAACAATCTCCAGCAACAATGGAACAAAAGACAGCAACCATCGTGGAAAAATGGATACATTAAAGGAAAACAAAAAGAGAGGGAGAACAATAAGGATGAACACGTCACATTGTTTTAGAGCGGAACTAGGGCACATTTCTTTTAAAGCAAGCCTTGTGACGGAATCATTGAATAACTGCCCTTTGTTGTGACCTCCTCCCTGCTCAGTGAGTCTCCTCCTGACCTAAATGTCTCCTTATCCACAAACTCTGCCTTTGCCTGACGTCTCACATTCGTTTCCAGTTGGAGGCCATTATTTGGTTCACCGGTGTGTTGGCTGCTCTATGTCAACTTCACACACAAACTAGTTATCTTAAAGGAGGGAACTCTAATTGATAAAATACCTCCATAAGATGCAGCTGTAAGGCATTTTCTTAATCAGTTATTAGTGGGGGAGGTTCTAGCCCATTTGGGTGGTGCCATCCCTGGGCTGGTGGTCCTGGATCCTATAAGAAAACAGTCTGAGCAACCCATGAAGAGCAAGTCAGTAAGCAACACCCCTCTATGGCCTCTGCATTAGCTCCTGCTTCCAGGGTCCAGCCCTGCTTAAGTTACTATCCCGACTTTCTTTGATGATGAGCAATGATATGGAAGTGTAAGTCAAAAAACCATATTCCCAAATATTGTTTATAAATGTTTGTTTAAATTTAATTAAATTTAGAGATGGATAGTTTGCATTGGTATGGATCTTGCTTTATTGATACAAGTTTGAGGTCAATTTTGTTATATGTATATTTGTGCTCTTGATTAAGGTATTGTGATCATGCAATTCATTTAAAAATGTAATGTATAATTAAGAAATACAGGTTAATAGATAATTGTCTATTATAGTCAAGCTTGTAGTCACGTTAGTTAGGTTTTCTAGATGTAAAGAGGTGTATTTCAGATGGATATGTATCCTTCAAACCTTTCAAGGACTACACAATATGACATTTAAAACATTTTAAAAACTTAGGACTTTTCATGACACTGAGAGACATCTGCTCCTGGCAGCACCAATCTATTTCAAGGGGAAGATGGGCACCGAAGAGGCTCCTTATGGGGTTTGTTAGCCATTTGGGCAACAAACTTCTATTGCCTGGACTGCTTGTTGAACTGAAAATGCAGGACCCACAGAAAAATGACTGCTAAACTTGCCTAAAGGTGAAATGATCCTTCAGGATTCCTGCTTCATGAAAGAGTCTTCCAGACGTTCTACAGGACACAGAAGAAAGTGACTGACATACTGCCAATATAGGCAGAACTGTCTTTAAAATTTCATGCTTCATGAAAAAATCTGCTGTATACGATGAACCTGAAGGCTGAAGATGGATACTCCAACAGTACAGAAGAACTTTGGGTGAGTGTCCAGGCAGCGAGATGTCTCTGTCAATTGTAGAGTTCTGGAAGTTGGTTACAATACACTTCCTGTTTTCTTAGGTAATATTATATCCTTCTGGAGTCTTTGATGGAGTTAAAAAATTTATAGTTACAGTTTTCCTTAGTTATAATAAAGGATAAAGTAGATATAAATATTGTAACTTTAAATATTGCTTAATAACTGTTTTGTAATATGTAATTTTACTATGTTAAAGTTAAAACCTTCATCTTTATTTAAACAGAAAAGGGGAGGTGATGTGGGAGTCCCCTCTCTATGCTGTTATTACTATTATGAATAAAGAAGTTGCTTTGGGCCTGTTGATAGGGCAGAACTTAGGTAGGTGGAGAAGACTAAACTGAATGCTGGGAGAAAGGAGGCAGAGTGAGAGAGAAGCCATGTAGCCCTGTCAGAGATAGACGCCAGAACTTTAGCTGGTAAGCCACAGCCATGTGGCAAAAAATCAGATTAATAGAAATGGGTTAAATTAATATGTAATAGCCAATAAGAAGGTAGAGCTAATGGGCAAAGCAGTGATTTAAATAACATGGTTTCTTTGTGATTATTTCAGTTCTGGGTGGCCAGGACAAACAAACATCCCCCTCCAATACTTTCCCCCAATTGCAGCTATAGAAACTCTAACTGAGGAAACTTCTTTTTAGGATAACTTGCTTACTTATTGAGTCTCTAACTCAACATTCTAGTTTCCATAACAATGGGAAATGGCATGCTAAAATGCCTCCCAAGAACCATCCCAAAATAATACCCAGATCATGCTTCTACCTCCAAAGCTCATTATTTTAATGTCTAGTGCTGGAGAGCAGTGGATATTCACATTTTATGAATATAATGAAATATAGTCCCCAGGCAACCTAAAGAGTGTTTTGGGAGTATTTTCACTCTGGACATCCTTATCATCATCATCAGCAGCAGCGCTATGAATGGTCATTTTTATGCCTCAATTCAGGACACAAAGGTACAGAGAACTCAAAGATTTACCCTAGAGTCCCATATTTCATCAACGGCAACCAAGCTGGCCGTGCATTAGACTATCTGGTTTCTGTCATAGAACTTTGAGAGTCAGAGTTCTATAAGGCTACAGAGATGTGGTGCAGGGGAATTGTCTATATTCTGTCAGTCATGCTTTAAATAAATGCTGATTGGCCAGGAAGGAAGTATAGGTGGGTCAACAGACAGGAAATAGAGGTGGAGTGATGAGAACAGGAGAGTTCTGGGAAGGAGGAAGCCCATTCCTCCCAGTCCAGCCCAGACCACAGAAGAAGCAAGATGTAACTTGCCCCACTGAGAAAGTTACCGAGTCATGTAGCTAATATAGATAAGACTAATGGGTTTATGTAAGTTGTAAGAGTTAGCAAGACCTGAGCTAAAGGGCCAATCAGTTTTATAACTTATGGAGATCTCTGTGTGATTTTCTCTGGGACTAAATGGGTGGGGGACCGGGCAGGACAGAAACCCCAACGAGCCCGGCCCTCATACTACAGAGATGCATGTCTTTTCTCCAAAAAGAGACCTGTAAGCAGTTAATGTGAAGAATGACAAGAAAGTAATTTACCTTCTAAGTCCTTCATCATCTCTGTCATAGTCCCCATGGATCCCCACATGTCTTCTGAAACTTAGATGACCCTGTTTTTGCCATTGTTCACCTCTACAGATTAACTTGAATACATTTTATATTTAGTCCTTGAGAAACAGTCAAGAGACTAACTTGGAGCAGGAGTCCCTTGCATATGGAAGGGCAGAATTGACTTTCATTTCCCCCAAATGGATTTATTCCTAAGATGGTAAAAAAAAAACTGGTTAATATTTCCTAGCTATTGAAATTATTACTATGACACTTTGCAGCTTGCGTTAATGTCATTCTGTTTGAAAGTACACACAGACTCTGGAGCTGCAGTCCACTGTCTTTGAGCTAAAGGGCAGGGACTAGCATATACTAAAAAGACTACGAGTCTCTTGGTTTCCAGAACTGACCAAATACACTTACTCTGGCACCAACTGTTACAAAAATCATTGCAATACCAGTTTATCTCCTCCATCTTGATCTTTCCTTTCCAGCAAGGCAACTGAAATCTATACCCTCAAATTCTCAGCATTTTGTTATTCTATACAGTCATCATTGGAGATTTTTGTGAACTGAAGGAGAAGCTTCAGGCATCTTGCAGTACTGGGAACCATGTTGAAGAATGGTACACTCTTGTGCTCATTGGTGAGTCAGGCATAGTTTGCACAAAGCTCTGTAGAGTGTCAATGCTGCTGCAAGAACTGTTCTGAATACAAAAGCCATGAGAATCCATTAGAGAGGTGTGACTTCGCACAAGCTCAACCTATTGTACCTCCAATGCCCAATATAGCAAGAAGAAATCCAGACCCGAGATAATAGTGACAAGGAATAGAAGAGGGGGCAATGGATATAACCAGTCCAGAAGTGGGAAAGGAGGTAGACATGTAAAAAGAGTGGATCTGGCCAGGCTGTAGAAGAGGAGTCCTGGTCAGTGGAAAGCGAGGATTGGGTATGATCCTCTGAAGGTAGAAATAAGGTAGAGGGTTGGCTGGGCTTCCAGCAACAGGGTAAGTGGCAGACACATGCTGGCCAATGTCTACACAGGATGCTTTCTTCTCTACCACTACCCTGCATACCACTTATTTCTATCTATTTTTGTTATAGCCCACTTGCCAATGCAATAAGGCTGCCAATGATCCACTTAGAAGAATAGTCTAGGGACAAGAGAAGAATGATACATTTTTAATTCACCTTAAACACTCAGATTAGCAGTTGACCTGTTCTCCTTTATGCTCTCTCTACATAATTTAAAGATACAAAATGGCCAATTGTTGTTGTTGTGTCTAGTTTTTGTTTTAATCAAAGAAACAAATACATGAATAGACAAGGAAGCGAACACTGGAAAGCCAGGCTTTGCTGTAGATCACACACAGGGTATGATAGTGTGGCAGTGTGACTACAAGCACTGTCCTGAGTTCAAAAGTAGTATGACAAAATCCTGCTGAGATGTATGACTTTGGACAAGTTTACTGCTTGCTGTGCCTACGCTGTCTAATACCACAGCAAGAACTGTCTGTGGCCAAGGAGTGCTTGAAAAGTGCTTCAACAGTAGGTGAATTTGTCTTAATTTTACTTAACTTTAAGGAATTTAACATTAACAATTGATAATCTATCTAATTATTATAAAATCTTTAAATTTCAAAAGTGAAGTGTGCGAATTTACTCTTTTAATTATACATTTTATGACCTCTATAGACCAAGCAAACGTTTGTGATAATATCAGAATTCACATTGAAATGTACTATGAGTATAAATGCACACTGGATTTGTGTGTGTGCACGCATGTACTCATATATGCCTAAGTGTGCTGGCCAGTGTGTGTGTGTGTGTGTGTGTGTGTGTGTGTGTGTGTGCATGTACACGTGCAGAAGTTGGCACTGGAGATGTTCCTCTCTCACTTTCCACTTTATCTATTGAAAGAGAGCTCCCTGCTTTGATTAGGCTGTTGACCACCAAGCCCTTGAGGTCTACAAACACTGGGATCATAAACGGGTGCCATTACTCCAGCATTGTAGAAGGATGCTGGGGAGTCAGTTTTCCTATTGTTCCATCTCCATATCCCCCAGTTTTAAAAAGTCCTTACATTTGCATCTTTCATCCTTATTATTTCTAAATTCTGTGTAATTTGAAAATGGAAAAGAACTACTCCTTTAATAAGTGATTTAAAAATGTGAAGAAATAAATTTCAAAGAACAAGTAAGTGATGGATGAAACAAAAGAGAAACTCAAACACCCTTGTATATTATAAAGTAATCTATTCATGTGAATATTCTATTAAATTAATATTAAAGGGCTATGTTAAAAATTGTTTGTCTTCCCATCTTTTTATTTTCCATGAAATGCAAATTAAGTTTCTTTTTAGCAATCTAATTCTTTTTTACAAAGTAACGCTAAAGTAAAGGAAATTTACGAATGCATTTTATCAATACAGTAAAAAAACAATAAAATAACTAAAATTTACTGGGCTCTTCCTAATCATCAGGATTTATTATAGATGTGCTACTTGTATGTATCCACTGGGTCTCTGAAATAACCTCCTGAGATAATATGGCAGACAGAATTACAGTTTTTTAGCATCGTGTACATTCTAATCTCAGGAAGTTAGCAATGTATCATTTGCATGACATGAAGGAGATAAGACTGTAAGAGAGAAGATAAGGCTGCTAATTTACAGATGAGGATAACCCAAATTACTCAGGTAATTACAGGGTCCTCAGGGAAGGCTGAGAGTCAGGGGCCAGAGCCATAAGAAGATGTCACTGGCTTATAAACTGAGAGCTCACATGTTGAGACAACAACCACAAAGCAGAGAGAGAGAGAGAGAGAGAGAGAGAGAGAGAGAGAGAGCTAACTGAAAATGTGTGGTCTTTTGAAATCTCAAAGTTCACTCCTCCCACCCCCCAGTGACAAACCTATTCCAACAAAGTCCTCCTAATCCTTCCCAAATAGTTCCACCAACTGGGGAGCAAGCATTCACTTAATTGCATGAGACTATGGAAGCCATTCTCAAACCACTACGCATCCCAATGAATGTGAATGGCCTCTTGAAGCTGAAAAAGACTGAAAAGCCAATTCTTTCCTCGAACCTTCAGGAAAGGCAGCTCTACCAATTTCTGTCTAGTGAGATCTGTATCAGATTTCTGCTCCAGAAATACGAGATAACAGACGTGTGTTGTTTTAATTGAAAGACAATACATGTGCTATCTAAAACTACTCTGTGGTATTATATGACAGCAGCAATAGGAAATGAATACAAATGGGTATACACTAGTCAATTTCACAGACAAGGTAACTACAGCAGAAATAATGAAATAATTAACCCAGGACTCACATAGTCAGCAGGTGGTTTGGTGAAAGATTCGGACCACACACTCTGACCTTAACTCAGAAAGCACCATGAAAACTAGGACTGACACATGGCGCTTTCTCATGTCCTCTTTTAGCCGAGAATGTTCTTTTTTCTTTTAGCGCCTTGCCATTCTCTGGGGCTCGGAACTAAGGCTACTTCATTGGATGTGGCTGGATGCAAGAAGGTTAGATCACTAAGGAAATACTGCAGCTCTCGCTGAAGTACCAGTCAAGACCTTCAACCATCTGAGCTCTGTGTCGGCCTTCAAACTGTGTACTGCATGAGGTTAGAGCAGCCAGATTGATGTCACCTGTGCCTGATGAATGCTAAATGATATCGTCTCTCAGTCTGCTGCTCGGTCCAGCTCTGGGCTGAATTCCTTTGTTCAGACAGTGACGCGCTCAACACCGGCAGAGTGAACGCAACTTTAAACGTGAAGCATAAAACAAAAACGATTTTAGGAAATGGATTGTAGCAGTCAGCTTCCTGCTGCTGTAACAAGACAACCTGAGATACTCTACTGAGGAAGAAAGGTTGATTTGGCTTCCATTTTTGATACTTAAGCTTGTGGTTCATTAGTTCATAGCATTTGGACCTGTGGCAACGCAGTACAGCATGGTGGGAGTACATAGGAAGGAAGCTGTCTACCTTCTGACATTTGGGAAGCAAAACAGGTGACAGGAGGGGCTGGCCTCCCAACAGTGCCTCCAAAGGTGCACCTTACTGATCTTGCCAATCAATTCTTACAGGTCTCACCACCTCCAGGTAGTGCCATAAACTCACCGCCAATTTGGGACACCTAGGATTTGGGGAAATGCCAGATTCAAACTACAGCAGGAATTTCAGCAGTCTTAAACTGTAGTCCCTAACTGTGCAAATCAGCTCTATAAAGATAAAACCTGAGAGAATAAATTGACTTTTTAGGAAAACCTCACTGAAGAAGCTGCATTCAGATTTGACTTGCAAACGACATATTCGCTTTCAATTGTATCACTACTTTTTTTTTCAATTTCTCAATTATATCCCTATTATATCCTAAGATCAGGGTTTAGGGTTGGGTCATATTGAATCCTAAAATTGAGGGAATGAGTCTAAAGCCCACTCTTCCACACAATAAAGAAACATTGAAAGAAAACATGCTACACTTATAAAATATATTTAATTATATTTCAAAAATTAAGCAATTTTTATTATCAATAATTTGAATTCATTTTTTTCTAGACATATAACAAAATGTTTCTATTTGGTAATATAATCTTTACAATCTTGACACCGTGGCTTCTCCCAAAGCATTATATCATTGAATCACTGAGGTAGAATATTTTATACACACACACACACACACACACACACACACACACACACTTGTTTATTTATACCTACATCAATCTAGATAGTTGAATCTGTGCATTTGTTTTGATTTTCATGACTGGCTATCACATCTCCTGACACACCCATGACTTTCTGCTGTTTTTTTTTATCATACTATCATACTATAGATTTTAATTTTAAAACATTTTTTGTTCCTTATCATTTTCAAATGGTGCCACCGTAACAGTGAGCTATCATTGGAACAAGCAAATACCGTATGTTATCTGAGTCCTGTAATCACTTTCCTGAAAGGTTTGTATTCTTGATTGCTAAGCTCCAAGTACATTCAATTAATTCTTCTGCCCAGGGAGAAGACATTGAAAGCATCTGTCTTTTCTCTATGGCCTCATGATTCAGCTGAAAATGAGTTCACACGCAAAACTTACTGCCAAAGATTCTCTGGGCTTTTAGGCTCTGTGTTATACTATCTTTGGCACACCATTTAAACTCAGTTTCCATTATTTACATGGGATTTCTTTCCTGAGGGAGTCTTAAGTCCGTATATTCAAATCCATTCTCACTAAAGCAGAGCAGAACATTAACTTGGGATTTAGAGACCTTAAAAGCCTTTTCCTCAAAGAGCCACTCAACAGATAGGCAACTGGGCAAAGAATGTGAAGAATCCCTCTGCAAAAGTTTTATTAGGTTATTTAGTAAAGAGATAGAAGGAGATTATTTTATTTCCTCTGAAGTCATTCCCATATCAAATTCCTCGTTGGTCTTGATTTTGTTCACTAAGCATATATGTAAACAAATGAGTCCCAGAGAAATTAAATTATTATTTTTATAAATAATTATTTTATTCCATCATCTTGCTTTATTTATTTAGTTTTTGTTTTGTTTTGTTTTGTTTTGAGATAGGGTTTTTCATAGCTTTGGAACCTGTCATAAAACTTGCTCTGTAGACCAGGCTGGCCTCACAATAACAGAGATCCGCCTGTCTCTGCCTCCTGAATGCTGGGATTAAAGGTGTGTACTCCCACCACCTGACTCATATTGTTTCTTATCCTGGTATTTAAAAGTACTTTAGCAAGAAGCAAGGATTATTGTGCTTCCAACTTGGAAGGAGATTCAAAGGCAGAGGTCAGGGAGTAACTCCAGCAGACTGTACTAACACACTTCTTAGCCTCCGGTTTTGGACCACATTCTCTGGAACAGGCTCTGAGAATGAATACAGAAGAAAAGCATTAACTCCTGATGCAAATGGTCTCCTCCTTGTCTGGCTGCATGAATTACCAAGCGGGTAGCACAGATCTCCTGCAGACTAACCTAGCCTGCACAACTGCTATTTTCCACCCCGAGTGACGCTGCTGGAGTTGACTCTGAGATGTCTCCCGCAAGCTCACAGTTTGTACCCTAGGCCCCCAACCTGTGGTGCTGATTTAAAGGCTAAGGAGTATTTAATACGTGGTCCTTTGTTGGAGGAAGTAGGTAAGGAGGGACATGCCTTTGAAGGTTATGGCTGCACCTTAGTTCCCCTCTTGCTCATACTGCATCCTGTTCTTGAAGTGCAAGAAGTCTCTGCCATAGGTTTATGTCACCATGAGCATTTCTACGTCTTCTCTGTAATGGTGGAGTGACGTCTCCCCAAGCTATAAGCCAAGAAGAAATCTTTTCTCACTTAGATTGCTTTTATAGGCATTTTGTCATAGAGCTAAGAATAGCAACTAACACAAACACTGATTAGTGTATAGTGTGATTCTATAAGGTAAAGATTCTGGTTCTCTAACAGATAAGAGACACCTTCTCCTATGTCAAACCAGCATGACCAGGTCATCTGGTTTTCATTGAACAAGATATTTTGAGACTCTGACCTTTATTCTTCTGACTCTAAATCTAGAAGTCTCTATACAATCACACTAACCCCCTAGACATTGAGGTAAACAAGAGACACCCAGAAGAAAATCCAAGATCCGTTAGATCAACTAGATAATACAATATACTACAGAAGTCAAAATGAAGGAAAAAGAAGATTCCCCAATGATTGAAGCCCTGTCATTTATCAGACAAGGGTTAGCAAATTTTCTGTCACTATAATGTTTTAGGATTGTAGACTTTGCATCTTCTCTGTGTCTCTCTGGAATTTTCTCTTTCTTCCTTTCATTATTTTTTTTTGGTTTTGTCATTTTCTTTCATTTTAAATTGTGAAAGTCATCCATATTACTAAAGGTAATATTTGACACAAATGCTGTATAGTTCACAACAGTGTTGACTGTAGGAAACTTGACGGTATCAAAGGGTAGCTTACGATACAGGTCTTGGGCAGCAATTGTAACTGAGAGTCACTAAGCCTCTTAGTTTAATCATGTATGTGCACATGGTTGACTGGCGGTGATTTCACCTCACAGACTTACCACACGTTTACACTACTGTTTTATCTCTTGGCCTTTGAGCAATATTAATGATAAAGCCAAATTTGGCTTTATGTATACATTATATCCTTGTTAGCCCCAAAATTAAAATTAATGATTTCTACTGTTTCAGAATCATCACAAAATGTTGATGAATTTTGAAAATGTTTCACTTTCCCGTTGAGACCAACAACTCTGCTATGGGGGAATTCGTTATATAGCCAGAGGGAGACAAGAGCCTACCTGACAGTTGCTCCACAGTCTCCTCATGCATCAGTGGATAATCATTCTTGATTTGAGAGGGGGATAAAAGACTTAAAAATGGAGAAAACATCTGGGGTGAGCAGTGATTATAAGACATACAAATTTACAGGAATTAACCAGAAAACAGACCTATCTAAATTAAAGTAGCTATCTGTAAACTTTATCAAAACATGCTGTAAGTAGGCTAAGAAAAACAATTCACAAATATTTTGGGTGGCTGAGAGATAGCTGAATGGGTGAAGTGGTTGCTGCAGCATAAAGACCCAAGTTTAATCTCTGGACCCCACATAAAAAAGCTATGGTGACAAGATCTCTTGAGTAAAATGGGAGGTTGGGGACCATGGGAGAGAGCTAAAGGGGAGGAAAGAGGCAAGGAGGGAAGCAGAGAAAAATGTATAGCTCAATAATATTTAAAAAATGAGAGAAAAAAGCTATGGCTAGGCAGATCACTGGGACTTGCTATTCAGCCAGCTTAGCATGATGAGCAGCGTCCAGACAACTGAGAAAAACTGTCCCCAAAAATAATGTTGAAAATATCCTAAGGAATGTAAGCTAAGGCTAACTTCTGTCTTCATATCCTTAAGAACATACATCATACCCCCAGGAACATACATCCTACTTTGAAGACCTGTCTTAACATTTTATCAGTTTATCTTCACTGAGTTCTAAGAGTCTCAGCTGTCAGGATTTATGTGTCCCATAGAAATGGCAAAAGGACTAAATAAATCTTTCATTTTCATGTTTAACGAACCTCCTCCCAAACTTCAATCATCAAGCCCCAAGCAGACTTCTGACTGAGACCACTCAAATGAAGTTCTTTAAGAAAGATACCTGCATAAAGTCCTGACTGGCAACACCACATCTGCAGGACATCAGTGTTCAACTCTTGTGTGTGTCTCCCTTTTCAGTTCATCCCTGTGCAATTTAACTAAGAGTTAGGAGTTAACCAAGTGTTTCATCTTGGTGTTAATTGTTCAAAGATGCCAGTCCATTTACTCAATTCTAGTCTATAAAAGAATAAAAGGCATTGATCTGGGCACCAGTGAGGCAAAAAAAAGACAAAAAACAAAAAGCAAAACAAGCAAACAAACAAAAGCAGACTCAATCCCTACCTATTTCCCATATACCAGTGGAAAAAATATATATAAATAGTGAAATAGTAATTAAAAGTTCAGTCCAAGACAGGTTAGAAGGCAATACTTGCAAACTAAGCAAACTTGCTTAGCTGTGAAATGGACTTACACATTATACATGATACAGTGCATTAGAAAAGTGACCGCTTGTCTGCTCATCAATTATTTATTGGTATTCTCATTGGGTGAGGTTTTACTCCTCTGTACACACTTCCTGAAAGTTCCAGAGTTACACATCTAGCTTCTACTTGACATTGCCAGCACAGACCTATAAAGCACTGAGAACTCGTCACCTTTATAACGGCATGCTTTATAATAGGCATGCTCCTATGTTCCTGTTCTCCTACACGTTCCTACTAAAGAACAATTTGGTTCTGAATATGCAGGCAAAAACTTAACAGTAGGGGATCGGGGGATCTCTCAGCAGTTAAGGGTGCTTGCTGCTCTTGCAGAGGTCTGGGGATCAGTTTCCAAGAGCTAGGTCTAGTGGTTCACAACCACCAAGTTCCACAAGACTGGATGCCTTCTGTGGACACCAAGCTACATGGTACAGATACATACATGTAGACCAAACATTCACACACATATGATAAAAAACAAATAAACCCTTTAAAGAAATGTGCACAACAAACCCACACCGCTTTCTTTTCCCCACACCTTCTAAGTAACTTATGCAAAACCTAGTTGTTTTGCTACCGACACGTGTCTAGAATCCAAACACTTCTCACTAACCCAGGAGAAAGCCATACTGGACTTCAGCTGGTGCCACTGCGATAGCTTTCTGATTGCTGGTTTTCTGACTGCTGGAGTTCTCACAGCTCCAAAGCTTGCCCTCTGTAGCCATAGAGTCCGTTACTATTTTCTAGAGACTCTCGAATGCATGAGTCAAAATTCAGATTCATCAGGTTGAAGGAGAGTAAGGGGGAGAATTCAAAACTGAGCCATGCTTTTCATAGGGACGTCCCAGGTCGGCCTCTATTGCACTGGTTTGTAACGGGTGGGTCATGACCCCTTCAGGGACCAAATGACATTCTCACGGGGGTTGCATATCAGATGTCCTGAATATCGGATATTCACATTATGATTCATAACAGTAGTGAAATTATAGTTTTGAAGTAGCAATGAAAATAATTTTATGATAGGGAGGGTCATCACAACGTGAGGAAGTATATTAAAGGGTCTGCAGCACTGGGAAGGTTGAGAACCACTGCTCTAGTAGGATAAATCAGAATTTCTTGCTGAAAGCACAAGAGTCCCAGCAGCCCCACCAGGTCTTCTCATATAAAATCACTGGAGTCCAGAGATCTAGGATCTCCATGCCTCCTTATGAAGTGGAAACAAGCAAACATTGTCAAAGCAACCTCTTGGAAGGTGGGCAATGCTCCCATTAACAAATCTGTTCACTACATATTACTGCCTTAATACAACACATCCATTTCAAAACGTCACCTGAAATGTACCACGACCTTCACACTTTGCAGCCAGGGCAGAGATTCCTGGTGCATTTCTTCATGGGGCTGCACGTGTGAATTCTGCCCCTGCCCTAAAGGACGTTTTCAAGGACCACAGTGACTTTGTATCAGCATATGTTCCTCTAAGTGGTTCATGAGCTTCTCATAAAAACTCAGTGAGTTTGTAATTTCATCCTTATTTTCTTTGAGGAGGAAACAGGGTGGGAAGCACAATGGCTTTTGGAATCAGTGGGCCCTGTGGCCTGCAGAGAGGACACTTAGCAGTTCTAGGACATGAACAAGGCGTCCAGTCTTCCAAACCTCTAATTTGTCATCAGTAAGTTCTTGTTAAACATGCTCAACTTTCTAATTGACGCATGACAGTCGTGCACATTTATGGGGTGCCATGCGGCATTTCAATCTACATAGTCATTGCATCATGTCTAGATCAGCATAAGCATGTATTTCCTCAAGCACCTGTCATTTACTTGTGGTGAAATAACATTCAAAACTCTTTCTTTTAGATTTTTTAATATATAGCATATTATCATGACATGGTGGATTCTTTTTGTTTCCTGAGTTTAGGACTTTTCATTTGCCTTAAAGTTACTGAATTAAAAACATGATAAAACATTCATTTTCAAACACACACACATGTGTACACACACACACACACACACACACACACACACACACACAGAAAGAGAGATGCGACAAAAAAGTATTTGTAGGAAAAAGTGGTTTCATATAAGATGAAACATTATAAATTTAAAACATAGGGATAAGAGTTCTACCCTGATGCAGGAAGTGGCCCACCGTTCCTTCTACACTACCCATGGTGAATTCTTATCATTCCATTTAATTCTGGTAAAAGAACTAGATAAACCAAAAGGATATGTAGAAAATAGTAAACAGCTATTGAATACTTTAAAATATTTTGCTTATTTTGAAAAAATTATAATCTAATTAGAAAAACTATTGGTGTCAGTAATACATATATCTGTGTACAATCTATGAATATGTTGATACTATTAATAAAAGTTAGAAAACAGGATTTTTTTTGACCTTTGAGCAATCTCAAACCCTTTTAACTTTACAGGGTTAATAAGTGTGAAATCATTTTGCTTCTGTGAAGAGACAGCCATAGCCCTCAATTCAAGAGCAATATTGTTTTATGAAAACCCAAACCTTGATTTGTCAAAAGACTAGGTATAGAAAGTTACACTGTGTTCATCTGTCACTCAGAGGCACATCCAGGACCAAATGACTTCCATTTAAAAACTGTTAATGCAACAGGTATTTTTCACTCATTATTTACTATATCCTTAAACACCAAAGTCTAAAAGAAAAAAAAATGAGTTAAAAAGCACTCTGACTTCAACACATCCCCAGTTTTGGAAAATGGAGCATACCATTTATATCCTGACAGCGGATTTCAGTGATTAAACAGATCCCTTCCCCAAATCTTAAAGTTACAAGGGACTCTTTACTTCATCCTCGCTGCTTAATAGAAGCACAGAAGAGCAACACTGATACAATAAAAGAACAAATTTTAAAATTATAGAATTTTACAATTGGTAAGAAACAACTTTTAAACGAAAATTTCATGCATTCCACACAACTCTCAATATGTTACTCTGATTCTTTGCCAAAGTTAACTAAGCGTTTTGAAAAAGCATTTCCGTTTCAGAGTCAGGAAAAGGACAGAAAGATAACCCCAGATCTCTTGAAGTTCGAGATCTAACTACCAGCATCTACGAAACATGATTGTTTATAGGCGATACACAAAGAAACCCACCATCTGGGCTCGTCCTCCAAATTAAGACTTACAACAGAAACCACTGAAACTAAATGTCAAATTTCTTTTTGTTCTTTTTTCTTCTTTCCATGCTGCAGAGTTAACATCATACAAATGCTGGGAAGCAGAGGATTTCACAGACACACACCACATGTTTAAATGACAGAGAAAAGAAAGAAAAGCAGTTCTCTTAATGATAGCAATGCTACCGAGAGATACTTTCCCCGGAAACAGCAACAACAAGGTAGCAGCAAACTCCAGGTCATACATATCTTGGTCTGAAGCCAAAACACCAAACCCTCCCAAATTGTAGCGTTTATCTCTGTAATAGCAGTTCAGTCAAGAGAGACTGTTTGCCAAGCATACAGTACCATTATGAGGGTTCTGGGTCTACTCATTTCATCGTCACTTTCGAGAGGCACGATTTCATGGGAGGGTTCCTCCTGGCGTCTTCTGCAAATGTGTGGACAGCTCCTCTGGACCACAGAGCGAAAAGCTTGAAGCAGAACAATGCTGGCAGTGCAGCCCATCGCTGCATCCTGGAGCCTACAGAGTAACTTCTATGTTGATGCTATGTTTGAAAAACAGTGCCTCCTTGTCCCAGGGAACAAGCCTACACGGCAGCTGCAGCCGGCTCGCCCTCCAATCACTTCCTTGAGCTATGATCATCTGATCACGGCCAAATAGCTTGGATGCAGAGATGGGGAAGATTTGATCCCCGGAAACTGAACACACTCAACAACACCAGAGCGTTTCAACTAGAAAGGATTTCTCAACGCATTTCAAAAGCATGCTTTCTGTTCATTACAGGGACTGTATTGGATTCTTGCTTCAGAGTTTTGGGTAAATACCTCTCTGTCTCTTTCTCTCTCTCTCTCTCTCTCTCTCTCTCTCTCTCTCTCTCTCTCACACACACACACACACACACACACCCCATAAATCATTCTTCAAATTAAACAACTGAAAATCAGACTTCATGCTAACTTTTCTCCTCCCAAGGCAAAGGAGGTGTATTGACTGACAAACAATAGTTTAAAAAAATGTAAACACTTTCAGAAGGAAGTTTTTCTGGTTATGACATTAAGTCATCGGGGTTTTATTTTGCATAAATTCCAAAAGAGAAATTGGCATCAGAAGTGTAGAGTACCCTGAATCAAGACAGTTTATCCAAAGTATGCATGCGATAACAGACCATGTGAGAGATGCCAGTGTTCAGCGTGATTTCTTCTCAATGGTGTGGTTGTTCTGTTCCCCCACACACAGTTCTGCAGCCTAATACATTTTTATATTTACATAGGCGGTTTGCAGGGCTGAAAACCTCTCTATCTGAGGTCACCCAGTGCACTCTGCCAAGCTGACCTCTTAAGAGGCAGCTGGAAAACATTTTAACATCCTATCAATATGAACCAAGACTTCATAACAACACACTGAGGTCTTTGGTAGTTAAAGGTCTAGTCTTTTCTGACTTCTGTAAGACTAGTCACTTAGGAGGGAGCCGAAAGGGGATGCTTAGAAATCACATGACCCATCTGGAATGGCCTCAAGATCTAATGGTATACTGAAAGCTAATAGGACAGCAGGGGATACACGAGCTAAAAATATCTCATGGAAAATGGATTTTGCTTACAAACGAGGAAAGCATGAAATCCCCAGGAGGATTTTCAATGTTGGAATCTTCTGGCCAAGCTAATTTTTTCAGCCCAAAACTCTCAGAGATTTAAAGAAAAAGAATCAAAACAAAACAGCATTCTATTTCGTTTGGGGGTTCCTTGTGTCCAGAATGCTACTGTATGCTGCTTAGCAAAGGTTTGTTCGACTGTAAGGTGAGGTTGACTCAGCCACACTTGCGTCACTTTCGTTGAAGCATATAGCAAAATGCTCAGTTAGGCGTTAATTACTCAGTCATCTGTCACAACACAGTATCGTTTTAATTGGTATGTCTGCCAGAGAAATAAAACATGTTTCTCTTCACTCTTTCCCCTCCTCTTTTAAGAAGTACTGACTGCCAATAGTTTTTTATCTTGCTCTGTTTTGAGCAAACATATTTTAGCGCTGCCAGAGAAAGAAGAAAAAAAATGCTAGCGGGGCTGGCGAGTCCTTAACTTCCTCTGGACTTCTGTCAACTAGCTTGCTCTCTAATCTAAACCATAGCACTTCAGACGACTGGGGCATTTACTGACAAGAGGCCACAGTTTAGATCATCTGGCTCAAGTGTATTGAATATGCAAAGGAAGTGCCAAGTGTGAGCCCGTGTTTGTGTGTGTACCCTTTGAAACAGGGCTGCGTCTCTGGGCTCATTCTATCCACCTCCCCACATTCTCATAGTAGCTCTCCCTCCAATCCTCTACATGGGTAATGATCCTCTGCCCATGAGCACGTACCTCCAGCTCCAGGCAGACAATGGCGAGGAGAAGAGTCCTAGCACAGTCACACGCACTGGGGGTCCAAAGACACACTTGTCTCCTGAACTTCCTCCTGGTCACCTCTCTCTAAGTCTGGCTAACACTCCGGGGTAATGTTTGGAATCAGATGTTTTGGCAGATGGCATGGTCTTTAGGGAAATACATGGATGCTTTCTAGTTATTAGGAGCCTGTTTCCATTGATCCTCTCTTTGCCTCTGAGGAATCTGCCCCTATGACTGACAGGCTGCTAGGGAGGGGCTTGCATTATCCTTCCCCATCTCCCTTTCTCGCTCCTTCATTCTGTCCTTCTGAGTCCAAATCTCTATTTTAAGAGAGTACCCAAAGACGAGTTTCTTTTGAATTCAGCGTATAAAACAGTTATCCACTGGACAGGGAACAAAATAGATAAAAAGTGGGAAATAGGAATCCGACATGTTTGACAGCTTCTGCGAAAAATTGACATCAAAACAGTAACAGAGAGGCTAGATTCTGAGCACTAAGGTTATATGGATGCAACGGGTGAGTCTGACTAAGGAACATAGAAATCTTAAAGAAACATGCTCTTATGTCAACATAGGAAATATTTTAAAATAAGCTGTATACCTTTCATCAATAGTCTGCTGTTTTTTTATATAAATCATTAATTTGGCTTCAAATATGACCCAGCCTGTATATAACTTATGGAGATTTTCTTTTGCTTTCATCTATGTCCTTTTCCTAGGTGGACATTACCTTGTGATTTTATTAGACACTGACTAAATGCAAACCCAGTAGGAGATATTTTGATTTCTTTTTCTAATGTGATATTGTCATTAACAATGTGCATTGTTAAGCCTCTCAAAGTGTTGGGAGCAAGTTTTATGGAGTTGTTAAATACATACTGTGTGCCAATTCATCACAAAATCTTAAACCATGCATGGGGGCTGGGGAAGGCTTGAGAAAGTCATGTTGTATAGATGTGGATTAACCTTCTTCATTTCCAAAGAAGACAAAAGGAAGGAGGAAGGAGGATGCCATTGCCAAGTTACTGTACCTCAGGCAGAAAGGTATCATAGGAAGTAAAAGGAGAGCGAGCAAAGGTAGTACAAAGAAGAGGAGGAGGGGAAGAAGAGGAAGAGGGAAAGAAGAGGAGGAGGAAGAATAAGAAAAAAAGATGAAAGAATTAAGGGACAGGATAGGAAGTCACTTCCCAAATAGCCCATTTTACCTGAAGGGTGCCTGCTCTTGACTCCCAAAGCTGCTCAATGCCTGGGAACTGTTCATCCTGACAGGTGAATGGAGTTTTCAGAGTAGTTGTCTAAGATTTTTCTATCTTAAAATTTCCTTAAGTGTAGAAGCAGACATTTCTACCTCTAGGGTAATGTATCCAAAGGCCTTTTTTCTTCTTTAATAGGAAAGGAAACACATTTAATTTAAATAAATAATGCCAACTGAAAGTATTGGCGTGCCCTTGCTTTGTTAAATTATGTAGGAGTTGTATGTTTAAATCTATACATCTCATCTATCTTGCCACATATCTAAATCTAGCCTGACCATTCTGAATAGGAGGTAGTTTGCAGGATGAAGGTGAAGCAAGGCTTCTTTGCCTTCCCAAACACTTGGTGCTTTATGCCTTTTCCTGATAGACAATGTTGACCTGCAGCCGGGGTCTGGGTGTCTTCTGCTATAGTGATAACCAGGATTGATCATGGAAGGGTTCAGAGTAAGAAGAGAGGAGTTTTGGTGACATAGCCTTCATTGCATTGCTCTGTGTGAGCTTTAGGTCACTATTTCAAGACTGTTTCAACTGTAATGAGTTATGAGTAGATTTTCCTCATTAATGGAAAATGCATGAGAATGCTGAGACTTTTAGATTGCTGGGCTGAACCAGCAAATTTCTATGATGAAGATGGACTCCCAACCTCATGGCCATACTTAGAGAAGAGGGTATTTAAGCAGTAGTTAAAGGTTAAGTGGCATCATACTTGAGGGACCATAATCCTCTAAGACAGGTATCCTTACAACAGGAAGAAACACTGAGGTTTGTCTTTCTGACTTTACATACAAAAGGTAAAGGGGCCACAGAAGACACTGAAAGAAGGCAGTTATACAGGGAGTTTCCATTCTCTAGAACTGCAAGAAAATTTATGTTGTCTAACCCACTGTGAGTGTGTGTGTGTGTTTGTGTGTGTGTGTGTGTGTGTGTGTGTGAAGTTGGCAGTAAGATACTGCTTGGAAAAATCACATTCTAACAACAAAGCCCCAAGTGAATGACTGAATGACTCAACACTAACTCAGAGAAAGGTTCTCAGCCCCCTCAGTTGAATCAACCTCACACTCCTACCTACTGTCAAAGCAAGAATTCTTGGGGCATTGTTCTCTCTCTCTCTCTCTCTCTCTCTCTCTCTCTCTCTCTCTCTCTCTCTCTTTCTCTCCCTTTCTTTCTCTCTCTTGTGCCTTCAAGCCACCTGAACTCAGTTTTCCCATAGGCAGAGTCTGCAGGCCCAGAATTCTGACAGTAGATAAAGCACATTTGCCACTTTCCTTCTTCCCCCAAACCACGTGAAGACATCACGGAGTAGTGTAGAAGAAACGAAAGAAGGTGTGTGTGTGTGTGTGTGTGTGTGTGTGTGTGTGAGATGGGGAGTTTCTGTCAGTAGAGGAGAATTGGAGTGCCACTGGATGATGGAAAGTGAATGTGATCACACTGAGCAGTAACTAAAAGTGAAGGGTTGAGGAGTCACACAGGTTCAGTGGGAGGGTGCAACAGGAGAGTCCAGAAAGGGCTCCCCAGCTGAGGAAGCAGGCAAAGGGATGAGAGAGATCAAGAGGTAGTTGTCTTTATCATTCAACAGGCCACACACCAGGCACCAGCAGTGCTTACAGAAGGAGGAAGTGACTTCCACCATACCTGGCACCCATGTGTTGGTACCTCACAGAAACCCTCTGTATAGTTAAGGTGGGGCAGTATCTTGCTTGCCTACCAGTCTGGTTCACACATCTTTGAACCAAATCTACAGTGGACACGCTGGTTACTCTAAGAGCATTACCAGAGTTTGTCAGTCTAACCAAATGAAGAAGGAACCTTCCAGTATCCGTCTGTCTCCACAGTCAGATACCCCAACTATGGAGGTCTTGCCATAGATATGCTTAACTTATAGAAAAATGGACCATACTTAGAATCAATATGTCTGAGAAACATGACTCCAGTCTAAAAAGGTTCTTGTCCTGATGATAGCTTGGTGGAAAGGCTGCCAGTGAGCATAGGGTACAAAGCTAAAAGGTTCCTCAGTCTCAGAATCCAGTTGAACTGGAGACTCCATGAGAAGCACGAAGTTTATCATCAAGGAACTTGACTAAATTCTCTGAACCGCAGAGGTTGCCAGTGTGAAATGAGCATACATCCTTTATACTTGAGTATATTATTATAACTACTGCAACTAATATGATTGAGACAACTGCAAGAGAGTCTGGGTCATAACAGTAATTGAGAGAAGAAAAGTAGTGTTTCTTCTGCTAGTCAGGGTGATACATGTTTGCTTGCCTCCCTTCATAGCCTCTGGTTTCAGCATGGAAGTGATCCTGCCCCTCAGAAGCCTCTCCTGACAGACCTTACTTCATAGTGCCAAGTCTCAACCCATGCAACTGTACTCGCTTGTCTGGGTCCAGCACACAAGTTGTAATGTTCTGATGGATTTAATATTAAATGATGTTTCTATTAAAGCTAAGACTGTGCCCACTTGACTGACTATATATCCTGTGCTCCCCTTGCAGTCAATCGTGCAATTGATTGCACACATGCAATCCCCTTGCGTGTGATACAATGGGGTAGATCCCTCAAGAAAGTACAGCTGCAAAGAGCCCACTGTGTGCTCAAGAGCACCCACTGTGCGCTCAGTGCCTTCATTTATTTATACCTCCACCTATAAGAGAGTGCTATGATCACCCTCTCTTTATAACTGAGGAAACTGAGGTACAGAGAGGCCAAATGACTCAAAGAATTGCAGCTACAGTGAGTCTCAAAATCTGAATTTTGTCACCGGCTTCAGAGTTTCATCTTACATGCAATTCTGAATGTTAATCATGTTGACTCTAACTTTTGTCTTCCAAAGACAGGTGTATGCTAGTGATGCACAGCATCAGGGAAGCAACCCCAGAAAACACCCTGTTAGGGCTCACCAGTCCTCCATAGAAGACTGTGAGATTTCTGGGATTACAATTGCAGAGGGAACTTATCAGTCCTAGAAAAATATTGGGGTGATGATTGGTTTAAGTTACATTGTATGGGGATTTAAATAACTTTAAATGTGATGAAGGAGGGTTATCTGTCTATTGTGTTATTTTCATTGGTCAATAAAGAGACTGCCTTGGCCCCTTGATAGGACAGAAAATTAGGTAGATGGAGTAAACAGAACAGAATGCTGGGAAGAGGGCAATGAGGCAGACGCCATGGAGCCAGCCACCAGGTCAGACATGCTAAATCTTTTCTGGTAAGCCACCACCTCGTGGTGCTACACAGATTATTAGAAATGGGTTAATATCAAGATATGAGAGTTAGTCAGTAACTAACTCTCTAGAGATAATGGGCCATACAGTGCTTAAATAAATACAAATTGTATGCTGTTATTTCTGGGACTAAGCTAGCCGTGCGGGAGCCGGGTGAGGCGAAAAGCAGGCCTGCCCACAGCCCCTCACTACATAAATGCAGCAAATTTGATAAGTTTTGATAAAATGTATTTATCATGAGAAGTGTTTACAAGCAGGGATGATTTCTGTCACACAACTAACAGGGCCACAATGTGTGTATTTGGAAAGCAGAAATTCAGTTGGCATATTATGTAATCCCTTGCTGACATTAATGACATGAGAAGGTGAATAACACCAAAGTACTCCCAGAATGCAGGTCTTGGAGATTCAGCTAACAAGATGGCCATATCACAACTATATAGAACATGAGCTACTTGTCTTCAGAGACAATGGCAATCAGATGGTGACCACCATATATGTTGATAGAGCTCACTTGCCTCCCAGGCTGTGTGTACTTGTTTTCTCACCCCTATGTGCTGTACTCTGTTGAGTTCTGTGGTTGGGAAAAAATGGGAAAAGACTGGGATACCAAGGCAGTAAGCAACAAAACCCATCTGCTTATTTAAACTATAACAGATCTTTACATGGGAATGTCCCTAAGTCTTGTGGGATGAACAAATCCATCACTAGAAATATAAAGATAAAATCATCGTTACCATCACCACCACCAGCACTACCACACCACTGGGCTTCTTGTTAGATTTCTCAGAGGTTCAGCTGTTTCCAGTTTTCCAAAGCAGGGACTAGGAAGAATTATCATCTATGTCTACTATGCAGATGGGAAGTCCTCTCACACATAATCTGAATTAAATGTATCAGGGCCTTCTGAGATGACATGTGGAAACTACATACATCAGAGTGATTCTCCCTAAAGTATCAACTTCTCCTCTGCCTACATTGAGTCAAGGATTTGATGCGCACTTCAGCGGTAACCTATGACCTATTTTCCCCCATATTTTTGTTTATAGAGCTCTTCCCTTGCCTTTTTTTCTCTCTTTGGTTTTTCTTAATTATAGTGTCCTCCTTCTTCCAGGCGTCTTTCCCATGTGCTGACCGAGTTGTACGATTATTCCCATTGGGAACAAGCATGTGGTTCTTTTGCTTTTAAAACACAGGTGTGGTTGCCAAGCCCCCCTTTATCTGCCTTGTCTTCACTTTGGCGCTGGCGCAGCACAAAAGCCAATTCTTCTTTTGTTGGTACATTTAGATACATCAAAGAATTATCCTTCATTCTCTCTAAGTGGGCTTCCTGCTGAGTGCATGGATAATTTAAATGTTCCATTAATATCGTGTATTACATTTCTCAGGTGGCTATGTTACAATGAACATAGCAAATCTTGCTGCTGCTTCTTCCTAATGATGTAGGAGTTAAGCAAACACTCAGGAAGCAGCCTGCCAAAGTGTAAGTTCCACTTTGGAGTCATTTGCTGCATTTCTCAGCCTCAGCAAACATTTAAAGTCTGCTTTCTTGTCTGTTAAAACATTAGTACTCACGAGGACCTAGCACACATGGCAAGAGCTCACCCCAGCATCAGATACCAGGTAAGTATCCTGTATATCATCAGTGTTGAAAAAAGAAGACTTAAGGGCTTCCCGACATTGCCTGTTTTCTCCCCACCTCCTCCTGAAGTGTTTTTCCCCCACCTGCCTTTTCTTTGTCCATGGACACATAATGTTCCCTGAGTGATGGGGGAGTAAAGATTTTAGATATGCCTCCCCTGTGCTTTGACTTTAGTTTCCATGGTAATGGGTCACATGTTCCAGAGGCATATGCAGTCATTTTCCGCAAGCAAACAAATTTAAAATATTATAACAATGCTTGGTTAGCTTAAGGTCTTTCATTTTGCAACCTCAAGTATTCTAATCACAGCCAAGTCCCAGGAAGAAACAGATGCAGCTTCTACATAGCTAGGAAATAGATGGGCTCATGTTCTATTTTACAAAGCTTCTGGGAGCAGTTTAGGGGACAGGTTTTCACATTGTCACGACTACCATACATGGGAATCTTCAGAACTTACTGAGCTCAACTGGCAGTAGCTTTGGGTCTGAAAGAAAACAATTCCTACTAGTCTCCTGATCCAATAGAAAGATGGAGCCATCAGTTAGAAGTAGAAGGATGTTCTTGTTGAAGGCAATCACACATAGTTCCAAAGGACTGTGGTTATTTCTGCCATCAAGCCAGCCTACTGAGAACCATTAGCTAGACAGGACTTCGGCTGCGTTCCTGGTGGGAGTCATGAAATTGCATTATTACAGTGTTGGACTCCAGGAAGTGGCAAAAGGCAATAAATATAAGCTTTGAGGTCAAAGCGATCTGACTTGGACTCCTGGTTTTATTGTCTGGAACATGACTTCAGTCTTCTCAACTATCCAATAAGAGTTGTAACAAAGGCAGTGTTAGCACTGGCATAAATATTCTTAACTTTTCTTTTGCCATTACTTAATGCAATTATGTTCATGCTACCACATTCTCCTGGTTAAGCATCTAAAGGGAAAGTAATGATCCTGCAAATCAAGGTACAACGACAACACTCAATCAAAAGAGAAAGCTTTACCATTAGAACAAGATGCAAGGCCAAGAGAGATAGAGCAGGAAGTGTTACTGGCTCTATCTCATCAGGAAAATGGGCTCCAGTACATGGATGAATAAAACTAACTTAAAATATGAACCACCCGCAAAGGATATTATCAGTCACAAAGGAAATGACTGGTCGTAGACAACCCAACAAAAATAAAAAAGATTAAAAACCAATCAAGGCTTCATGGTATCTGTGAGCTTTAAACAGGATAAAGGTCGATAATGAATAGCATAGTGTTAAAGCCTGCATGATAATGAGCAATCACAACAACACGCATGTTCCAGGGAAAATCAGATGATGTCCAGTAGCCATAAGAGAGCAGTAAAGAAAACTATGAGACTTTCAAGAAAGAATTTCTACTTTGACAAGTACTTATGATTAGTGATGACAAGTGATTAAACTGAGTAAACTGAGCTATTTTCAAAAGTTAGCGATGGGAAAAATATTCTCAGATGACTGGAGAAATAGGCGATTAACTGTACCTTCAGCGCTTGTTCCATTTCATTCTGCATGCTCGCTTGGGCTTTTGAGTTGTGGCAGAAATTAACCACCCACGTCCTAAACATCCCTACTGAAATCTAGTTTACAATAATCATAAGCTGTTTTTCAAACAGAAAGATGACAGTCTTCAAAGCCACTTACAAATGTTCTCCCAAATCATCTCCAAAGAGGAGGAGGCTAGCAACTTGAGTACAGAAGAGCTTTGCTGTTTACCCAACTCAGGGGAGGAGTCCAACGTACCTCCAGATTAGGATACTTGAAAGGAAACGGGACAAGCGAAGATTTAGCCAAGAATGGGGGCATAGTGGGGAGATAGTCATAAGATAATATTCACCTTCTCTTTAAAAGTCTTTGGTTTTAATAAACCTAGCTTATTCTGCTGCCATGTGAAGCCAATGTTGTTCCCCCAAGAGGCTGTGTGGCCTTCACTCTTGCCTGATGTGGTAGGAGAACCAGGGATGAGGGTATTTCTTAAGTGATGATAGGTAAATGAGATCATCCACTCAGATGCCGGGGAATAGAAAAAAAAACCCAGTGGAAGAAGTCCTACAACCTGTGAGCTCACTGAGAGACATCCATAGACTCCAGTCCCACAGCCAGCGAGCCCAGTGTGCCTTTCATTGCCAATGGCACCCGCAGTCATGGAAAAGCAGAAATGTTCAGTAGTGGGTGGAGAGAACGTTGGCTTCCAGCATTCCAGAAGAGAAGAATGCAAGGCGGAAGGCAGGATGCTGGTGTTTACCCTTTAGGCAAAGTGTCATTATCCTGTTTTCTATGCAAGTACAAAAGCGAACAAACAGGAAGAAGGCTCATTTTTCATAAGGAAAGAGAACTGAGATTTGATCATGGAAAGTATCTGTCTACCACCTCCCTCCACTCTGTTTTCTGCTCAGCAAAGCTACAATGCAAGCTACCAGATGACAAAGCCACAGATCAAGAGGAAATTCTCTCTGAGACTTCTTGGTTGTGGGAAGGGAGTGGACAGAAGGCCACCACCAGACTAGTATTGCTTCTATGTTGAAAATCCCTGAAACAAGGATGCACCAAACATTGCCCAAATCAAGCTGCATGTTTTCTTAGGTTTTTTAAACATGCATGTGATCAAGATACAATCCTAAACTACTATGCAAATGACCTGAACTGAACCTTAGCCAGGGTCTGGTGGCCACCCAACAGAGGGATGAAGAGAGACACTCAGGAGTGTCCTGTGGCTGGCTGTTATAGCTCAAGGACCACAGCCCTCTCAATAGCAGAGGCAATGTGCCACATAGCTGTGAAATTCATTCAGTGCATGTGAGTCATTGTTAGGTTCTCACTATGTAGCTACAGCTAGCCCGAAACTTAGCCGTATAGACCAAGCTGTCTTTGAGATCTACCTGCTTCTGCCTGTTGTGGTATCAAAGAGTTTCATGTTAGCCTGGAATAGAGGATAACAAAGGTTTGTTTACTTAGGGATAAACTCACAGTAAGGGTAGTGATTTGCAATTCTCTGCATGCGCTGGGAACTGGAACCAAATCCAACAGAAAAAAAATGGCCATGCTTGCTTTCCAACTGCACTTATACATGGAACATGAGACCACACCCAAAGGGGGCCGGTGTCTTAAAGGCTATTGGCTAAAGGAGTTCCCACAACATCTGCCTACTGGAGACCGGGGTTAAAAATGTCTATACCACCATGTCTGGCATGATTTAAAATAAAATAAATAAAGAGCTATAAATTGAAAACGGGAAACAGCTACAGAAAATGTCACTAAAATACACTCACATCAAGGTCGCATCTTGCTTGTAGCTTCCATGTTAGCATGATTTGGCAAATAATCCTTACTGGTAATGTCTGCTGAAAGCTTTCAAGGAATAGGTTGTTGATTCATGTTCAGTGTCAGCAGATAAGTTCCTCTTGCCTGTCGGTATACGTGATACATCAGTCTTTCATCCTACAGCGTTCACCCTGTCACTATCCCTCGAGTTTTGGAAGTAGATACCCAGTGTTGGGGAGCAGAAGCAGGCATATCCTTGGGGCTTGTTGCCAGAAAGCCGAGTCAAAAAGTTCAGTTGAATGACTGTTTCATTTTATTTTTATTATTTTTTTGTAATTTTATTAAATTATAAAAGTTTCCATTTCCGCCCCTCCTCCCACCACCCTCTCCCTCCCCCCACTCACCCCCCTCCTCCCTCTCCATCCCCAAGAGCAGTCAGGGTCTTCCTGGACCTGGAGGGAGGCGGGAGGAACTTGAACTTCCCACTGGGCGGGAGACCCTGAATGACTCTTTCAAAGACAAGGTAGAAAACAGTAGAAAGAGAAACTCAGAGAGACTTTTGCCTTCCACGGAATAAACATGGTCCAGGGCTAGAAGATGCTAGACCTGAAGACAGACTCTCAGAAGGAAGACAAGTGGCTGAGATACAGTAAAGGAATTGAGAAGAGAGGAAGCAGAAGGCGGCTCTGTGGGCAGGAAGATATGGAAACATCCTGCCAAGCAGAGACGCATTGCTCCAGCGGCCGCTTCTGTGTGTTGTCTCTCATGTCAGGTTCCAAAGCTGTAAAATTCCTCTACACCGTCAGATGTACCAGTGACTGGCACACATGCTCCCCTGTTTCAAATGTTTCAGTTCTTAACTCCATCCTGTAGCTGCTCCTTTCTAGGAACAAAGTGCAGGAGACTGGACACATGACAACCTGGTTCCCATTCCTAGTTAGAACGTTACCCGCTATAAGGGTTTCATTTATTTCTTTAAAAGTTTGCCTGCTGCTGGTCTGTGAGTCAACACTAACAGCTGAATGAAAATAAATGAGCAAGTAGCAAACACATATCACCAAAATGTCTCAGCAGCATCTGGGATTTCTTGGCTCCACGCTGTGGTGTTATTTGTACGATTGTTGCTCTCTTAAAATATTTACATATATCCATCCCACATTCTTCTTCTTTATGATGAGAGGGAAGTTCCTGTGCCTTCTGTCCCATTTTCTGTGGACTCTTGTCTTCCAGGGTCACACTCTGCCAATCACTGCCCTCCCCTCTACTGGCTCTTACAGAATAAATGAAATAACATCCCATTTAACCTTGAAATTTCCGTGACACTCTTTGGCCTTCTCTCCCTGACAAACAACAGAAAAATTTATCTATAGACCTCAGCTTTCCCTTCATCCGTCACCCTTTACTCTTAACCCAAGGGTGTCTACTACCAACACTCAACTCCAATAATGGGGTGCTGATCAGGTCCAGGAAATGGTTTTATATAGGAAAGGGGTCGCAGAAGTTCTGAGATACACATCCCCTACAAAGCATCATGCTTGAACTCTCACAGAGATGAGTTTCTTGTGAGGAGGGTCCCTAGGGTGGCAATAGCAGCATTACTGCAGGGAATGACGCTCTGCTTTAAGGCCATGTTGGCTTTCCTCTTCTGTGGCCGCTCTCTTCCTTTCGTCACCGAATTAGTATTGACAGGGTGCTGTTGGATGCTGTCCGTGTGTACTGAGACTAGAATAACACACACAGGGGAACAGACAGCATCCTCCACACTCACATCTTATACACTGGTACAAATAAATATCAACAAATATTCAACAACAATATTTATCAACAATAAATTCTCCTGAGGTATTATTATACATAGATATCATTTTTGATGGATTATTTAAAGTGTTGTCTGATTTGCTGACAATAACTTTGATAAAGAAAATTTTAAGTGGGGAAAAGCAACCTTTCCCAGGTTCCCAACCTGAGAGCTGCAAGTTTTCAGACCCTAACAGGGGACATTAAACCATACTGCACAACAAACACGCAGAAAAGCTCAGGCGTGGGTTGAAAGCATTATCCTGTGTAGTAGCATAGCATCCCCTGGATCATCTTCAGACAGCATTCTGTCTGTAGCTACACAGAACTAAAGCAATTAGTGTTAGCTTCACAGGTGACCTTGAGACAGAAAAATCACAGCGTTTTCAAGGGGAAAAGAATGTGACTTTCTAATTCATGCTCCTTTTATGTAAAAATGCTGCTGCCTCTAAGAAAGACACACAGGAGCCCTTTGAAACCACAAAGTTATGTCTTATCATCTGTAACACAGCATTGGGATCACTCACCGCGCACACACATCACATCGCGCGTGCACGCGCGCACACACACACACACACACACACACCAGTTTTGCACAGCATAGAAAACTGGTTGCACTTTCACTAATGCACTTTCTAATCATCTCCTGCTGACTTTTAAAGACATAGAGAAAGATTTCTGAATTTTAAGGTTCGCCCAGTATCTAGAAATAAATACTTTGTTTATCATAACCCTTACAGAATCATTGCAATCATTATCAAAGTCCTTCATAGAAAACTTCAAGGAGACTACCCCAATAAGCGAAGAAGGCACTGCATCGTTCTAAGCATTTTCTCCCATCATTTCATGGAAAGCAATAGTGCCACTTTTGTCAGAACGCCAAGAGAATTTCAACCTGTTCACAGTGTCTCAAGGAAGTCCATGTCAGTAGCAGCACGGGACAAAGCGCCAGCTAGTGCCTCTGTGTCGTACCCTCTGAGAAAGGCACAGAGAACTCAAGCTCTTACTAGGGAGAAAAGCCAACCACTAGAAACTGTGTTCATTTGGCTCAGGATTTGCTAATTGGAAAGCCAGCCTACTAAGAATGATTTAATGCTATTTTATGTCAACAAAAGGCAGACGAGGGCTTTTATGGACACTGGAGTGTTATCTTCAGAGTTTTAATCATCGAACTATGGAAAGACAAAATTCATTCTATCCCGACTGCCACAGCTCCCACAAATAAGGTGTCATACTCAATATAAATTCATTTCTCATATTTCCAATAGATAAAGAAGTCCCAGACCAAGGCAACAGTAGATTTAGAGTCAGGAGAGGAGTTTGCTTTCAGGGTCACAGATGTCAATATCTGTTTCCTCACATGCTGGAAAAAGCTGCCTAGGGCTTGATTCCATTGATTAGGACTCTGCCCTCTAACAATCAGACTCCAAATCCCTCCTCCTGGTCTCATCGCCTTGGTGTTAAGATTTCAACATTTGAATTCTGAGGAAGATGGAAAGCTTTCAGACCACAGTTGCTGTGGCGGGCCAGTTAATTCTGCGCAGAGGTTTACATGTGGTTTCTTAGAAGCTCTTCACTTTAGATCACGAATGTTGGGTAATGGATGCAGGTAGAAAGTGAAGATAATAAGGTCCTTAAAGATGAGAGATTGGCTTCAGTAGCAAACAGCTTTAGAAGGTAAATACGCGGGCCTTTTCCACATAAGCATCGCCCCCTGGTGTCCACAGAGAGAGGACGCTTTAAGAGCAAACATTCTTGCCATACTGCCTTGTAAGAAAGAGCAAACCGCTAGCCCAATGCCCTTTACCCATGCTCTCATTCCTCCAGGTCTTCATCCCTAACTGCACCACTGAAAAATGAAGTTACAGCATGCAACAACAAACTTTCTCAGTGCGTTTATGAAAGAAACTGCTCTACTTCTGAGAGCATGTTATTGACAGGCGTATCATTAATATTTTGGTTTTCCTGGCAGGAATTTGATCAATTGTTCAGTTCTGCTGAGCTCAAAATCATATTGAAACACAGTGTTTTAGTGGTTGCTTGCCATATTGGCGATGGCCGCACCACATCTCAGGAGGATGTACCCACACTCAGGCCGTTAGACATTTCTGTCTGCATATGCAGATGGGAAGGAGCCAGTGACAGCGCTTGATCCTCACAGCTTCTACAGTGGGAGGAACTAAGATTGTCCTGGATACTCAGTACCCATTGGCAAACTGGTATGACCTGATCAGTGCGGTTTGTACCAAATGGGCAGAGAGGAACTAACAACAGCAAATGACACAGTGTTGGTGATGACGATGATGATGACATCAAAGCCAACACCCTTAAAGGGAAAGCTATGCAAGTTACACATTCCGCATCTATCTGAGGATGGTGACCCATTTAGTGATGGGCGTGGTCTATCGACAGTTAGAATTAACCAGACCAGCTCAAAGATAAATAATAATATATTTAATAATTGGAAAAACAGAGAAAATTCACACGACCAATGATCCCATGAACACCAGGAGCGCGGAGAGAAACAAAAAGAGAGGGGCGAGCGCACCTGGATGCTTTTATCCTTTTTTCTTGGCCTCAGGGGGCCACACCCTAAACAGAATGTGACTGGCTGAGCTTCCCCATCAATTTAGGAAGGTTATAGTTTTGAATCCGTGTTTGGGGTAGACATCCTATAGAAGAGGCTCAGCACACTAATGACAGGAAGTGGAGGTGGCTCCTTGCCACATTAACCCACGAGAGCTCTGTATTGCATGAGAAGAACTACCCCATGACAGAGATGAGATCGATAATCTTGAAATAATTCCTCCCCGAGTTTACTGATGTTTAAACAGGTGAGTGCCCTCCTTTGTGCTTGGGATGTAGCTCAGTAGGCTGCTTGCCTAGCATTCAGGAAGCGCTACATTAGACTGTGGGTGCTGGTGGATGCCTGTATCTTAGTCAGGGTTCTATTTCTGTGACGATTCACCATGACCAAGGCAGCTCTTAAGAAATAAAGCATTTAATTGAGAGCTTCCTTACAGTTTCAGAGATTCGTCCATTATCATCATGGTAGGGAGCACAGAGGCATGCAGGCATGATGCTGGAGAGGCAGCTAAGAGTTCTACATATATCCTGACCCACAGGCCAAGAGAGACTGAGCCTGGCATGAACTTTTGAAACCTCAAAGCCCACCTTCAGTGACACATTTCCTCCAACAAGGTCACACCTCCTAATCTTTCTCAAGAAAATAAAAAGCCACTCCCTGGTGACTGAGCCTTCAAATATATGTGCCTACAGAGGCTATTCTTATACAAACCACCAAAGTCTATAATCTCAACTCTTGAGAGGTAGTTGTAGGAGGATCAGAAATTCAAGATTACCTCCACTATATATGGAGTTTGAGGCCAGACTTGGCTACAAGGGGCCTTTACAAAAGCAAAAACAAAGAATTGTAATATTTATCTGTGCAAGGGCAAAGCCCCACACACAGAAATCTATTTCACTTCTTTTGTTTTTGAATGAAAAATTCTTTCTAATGATCGCCTTTGTGCTAAGTTCTACAGAGCACCATTTTTATTTCATTAAGATTGCTGATCACGAATGGGCTTCTGGCTTGCTAAATCTACAAGAAATGCTGTATTTTACAAGTTCTCTAAATAAGGCCAAGGATTCCTAAACTGTGGGAGAAAGGATATCTTTCTTTTGTTTGAAACATCCGAACTGGACCTCATAGGTGCTCAACCGTGAGTCACAACAGGCCTCCTCTTGGATGCAGTCTGCTCCCCCAAAAGTAATTGTCATAATAGATTAAGGGATATTTAATAATCAAAAATTGTGATGGCTGACATTTCTCAGGCTGCCTGTGTCCTGCCCACTTCCTTATTTAATCTATGATACAAATATATGGTTACTGGTTACCACCATAGTAGGCAGAGTGGTACCCTCTCTCTTAAGACATACCAGTCACAATCTCTACAGCACAGAGTAGGGGCCAGCTTTGGAAACACCTGTATTTAGACATGAACTCTGATCTGAAGGTAAGAGCAGGCTGGATCATGCAGAATAGAAAAGCCTCAGTGAGAAGAAGAGAAGCAGAGAAGGCCCCATGGAGATAGAGGCAGACACTAGACCCATGTGGTCCAAACCAGGAAAAGCCTGGTGCTGCTAAAGATACTGAGTGAGGCCTCAAAGTCCCTCCCAGAGAGGGTAGACCCACTGATTTGCTTTCAGCTCTGGTTTGTGATAGAGCAAACCAGTTATTATAAAAACCATCTGGGGTGGTCATTGACTAACAGCACCTGAAGGAAACTCATGCATGCATCCTTAAGGTTGAGAAACCAGAATCTCAGAGAGGTTAAACGGTCTTTACAGAGCTGCACAGCTAGCGTTAATATATGGAAGCAGAGATGTTTTCTAACTGATGGTTGCCTTACTCCTCCCATGCTCTATTCAGAGCCATGTGCTGGCTTTCCAGCCGACAAAGCACCTGTGTACCTAGGAGGGAATTAAGGAAATGCTGAATGCGTGCTGAGGCAGAGTTTCAAGGCAGCCTCATCCTGCAGCTTCCTGCCTCTGGAATCAATTTTTGTTTGCATTAGTGGAGCCATTAGAGTCTGTGCATCAGCAATTCAGTTCACGTGTGGCCCAGCTTCCCAACCAAGGGATAAGACGGTTCTATACTTGGCCCCCAGAGGACCCGTTATATTTCTCTAACCATGAGAATCATCGTCTTTACTCATGCTGAGCAATATTACAATGGAGGATGGACATTAAGTTAAATGTATAAAGAGTCTCAAATCAATCGAAGTCTCTCATGAAACTAATTTTAGAAAGGAGGTCATTAGCTAGATTACAGTAGGTTTGGAAATGAATTGAGGAGAGAGACCTCACGTTCTTGTTAGACAAAACAAACTTTAGACCTTTGTATCACAAGATAGAGATTTTACTACCCTCTAACCGAGTAGTTTAGAGGCTATAAACTCCTAAACTCTCCAGGAGCAAAAATAGTGATTTTAGACTTCAAGTCGAACAGGATGCCTTGCTGCTCCCAGCGCTTCTTCACTGTCAGAGATCTGTACTCTAAGTTGAAATTTGAGTAGAGATGAAGCAAGGTCCGCAATTAAAACAGCACCCCTGCAGCCAGGAGGACCCAAATGCCAAGGCCAGCAGATTATCTGGTGGGGGTGAGAGAACCCACCAGACTGCAGGCAGAGGCTTTGAGGACATGTGGAGGGAGCCTGGAGACTTGGGAAGGCATAGTCCATCACAGAATTTATTAAAGGAGTGACAGAATAGTCTTGGATCTGTCATCTTTCATTCTGCTTCATTGTAAAGGATGCAATGGTGAGGTGGCCTGTCAGCTCGTGGGAAAGGAAACAGAGGTTACCAGAAACCAACAGAGATCACTGAGACCAAATCGGGCCACCATAAGCTTGTTTCCTTTTCCCTTGGCCCAAGATAGGAAGATTGCATGAATTTTATGATGGCATATGTAAGATGTCCAACTTGTTCCTCAAGACACTATTGGAGGGTGGTTTATGGCAGTGGGCATCATGGTTCTTTAGAAGCTGTTACTTTAAACAAATGCGTGAATGAAACCTGAGGCTGGGCCAGGCAAATAATTCTAACGACATTATGAAACCGGTAGGAGAATTAGGTTGACATAACCAGGATTCTTAATGCTCTCGTATGTAAGCAAAGTCTAAAAGCTCTGCTCTTCAGTGAAGGTTCAAAATGAGAATCTGATTTGAGTAAAGAAAACAATCACAAATATAGAAAGGAAAGATGCTATTCAATGGTGGGTTTATAAAAAATACTTGGGGATCAATAAGAACTAGCAATGCAGTAGGGAACATAATGTTAGGTTGTATCCACAGACTAGTAATTTAGATAAAGACTGGACTGACAAGATGACTCAGGGGGTAAAGGAACTGGCCATCAAGCCTGCTGACCTGAACTGAATCCCCTGGATTCACAAGATAGAGGGTGAGAACCAACTTCTGTAAGCTGTCCTGTGTCCTCCATGCTTGCCATGATGCAAGCACACTGACTTACAATAGGTACATAATAAGCAAATAAGATGTAGTCAAATTTTAAGACAAAGAGGTGATAAGGCTTTCTTGTCACTAATTATACTTTGAATACTGGGTCTCATTCCTGATGACAGAACAGCAGGGGTATGGACAAAGAGCGACTCACTGCAAGAGGAACAATGACATTAAAACGCGCAAACGTAAAATGCAACGAAGCATGCCTATCTCTGAAAAGAAAAGTCTGTATAAGACATACCAAATATTTTCAAAACTTTAAAGTGGCAAGCGCTGGAAAGATGGCCCAGAGATTAAAAACATGATATTTGCAGAGGTCCTGAGTTCAGCTCCCAGTATCCACCTGATAGTTCACAACCACATGCAACTCCAGTTCCAGGGAGTCTGCTTCCCTAGATACTGCAAGCATGTGGCACATATACAAACATGTAAGCACTCATATACAGATTTTTTTTTTAATTGGAAAAAGCCATAGCCAGTAATATGAACACCATTCTTGAAGAGATTCTCCTACCATCTGTTCCTGTAGTGGTGTGGCAAAACCCCAAAGAGACTTTATGTGCATGGCAACATGATATGCTCAATATTTCTTAAAGGGGGTACACTTAAAGCACTTCTGGAAGCTCATGGAATCTTTTCTGGTTCAATATCATCAGGAACATCTTAGAAACACAAACGCTACCCAGACTGAAACGGTTCATCTATCATACATGCAATACCCATGTCTTGAGCAAAGATTTTTCGACATGTGTCGTGCTGCATATCTTTAGTTATTAACGATTGTTTTCCCTCAACAGCTCATACCATTGCTATAGAGTAAGAACATGCGTGCTTTCAAAAGATCAAAACATCTTTTATCCTTTTCAATAATTAGCTGGCTCTTTCCCCTCAAAATTTTAGGGTCTTCTGTGGCATCTTTTTAAATATTTTATTTAGTAATTTGTGTTTACTTTGGCTAGGTAGAATATTATATCTTACATAAAAATCAAACTTTCCTTTTAGTTGGAAGGTTACTATAGAAATAGAACAGAACCATTTTAATGTAGTCACGCTCAACCTTTTACTCATGAGTCAACCTATTCATTCAAGCATTTCTCCCTAGGGGGCACCAGGTAATCACCAAAATTTCACCCGGTAACTACCTAAATTTCTGCTAAATTACCAGTTGGGAGCTCTCATCCCACTTCCTCTATGAAGTGTTCAGAACTCTCATTGTGTACCGAAGATCATGAATCACAGAGAGGGCAAATTCTGGCAGAATTCTGGTAGGTTCTGTAATCCTGTAGAATCTGTATGATCATTCTCATCCATATTATAGAAGAAAGGGAAGTTCAAGGGCTGGGGCATATAAATAACACAACCCAACCGGAAGCAGAGGTCTACTGAGTGCATCTGACACCTCACTATCTGAGCGGTGCCTGCCGTTTCCCTGCAGTCCCTCCAACCGAGGTAGAACCGAACTCAACAACTCGCTGCATCTTTGTGAACGGGACATTACCATGTGCTCTCTCAAGCTCTCCTTCGCCGTAACACCTACACAAAATATTCCCCGTAGATTTTGCACCCATCACGTCTAAGTGAAGAGTCTATTGCCAATAGATTTACAAAACCTTCCAAACCTGGCCAGCTAAAGGCTCTCAATCTCACCTGATTTTATGGGGCAAAGGGCCAATGTAGGAAACATTGAGAAGAGGAGATTTGGCGCCCTCTAGAGAGAAATGCTTGAATAACTAGGCCAACTCACAAGAAAGGGGTCAAGTGGGACTGGGTTAAAATTCTGTCTCCAGAATGCTTTCAACTAAAAAGACATGTCTGATTTTCATTTAATATATAACTTTCTATCAGAAGTAAGGCACTAATCATTGTATCAAAATATTGACAATAGCTGATATCAAGTCCCATAAAAGTAAAACTTACACAGGAAGCTGGCTATTTAAACATGTTCGACTGAACTCCTGTCAAGCAAAATAATTAAAAGGTTTCTTTCTCTGAGAATTCAAAACACAAGAGCATAAAATATTCCTTCCATCCATTTACTTTCTTCAAGCAAACTAGAGTTGGCCTTTGTAACTATCCTCTGTGTAAAAAATCCCGCTTCTTCTTTCCTAATGTCTCTTGAAACCCCAAGTTCCTTTTTCTGTGACCAGCAGCAGATGAAGGGAACAGACAAATCCTTATGCTGAGACCTCTCCAACAGCAATTAACTGAAGAGGACTAAAAGACTTGTTACAGCATTTTTTTTTCATTTATATCCAATACAATGCTTGAGTCCTACCACACTTAATGATATTATTATTATTAACCAATTTGTTACCACTGTGGAGCTGGAGGGCTGTCTGTGCAGTTCTGGAGCTGAAGAATTTTCAAGTCCTTTATCTCTGTCTCCCTGTTTCCCTGTCTCTCTGTCTATGCCTATCTGTGTATCTGTCTATGTTTCTGTCTGTCTGTCTCCCCACTCCGTGTGTGTGTGTGTGTTTAGTTTAATTCCATCTGGCAAAGCACATCATAACAGCAATCAATCACTTGTCACGGAAAGGTACCCTCCTGTGTAGGACATGGCAAGACTGATCAGAGGTGGGGTGGTGAGGGTGGGAGTGAGGGGTGCCATGGAATCTTGTCAGGGAACAGAACCTTCTTTCATTTTTGTTGGCATACAAAATCATGGGTTTCATTATGACATTTTCATGTAGATTGTACTAGTGACTTTTCTCACTGCCTGGTGAAGCAGTTTAAGGGGGCGCCGGGGTTTCTATTGGACCACAGGGTGCAGGGCTTCTTTTGGACCACAGTGGGCAGAGTTTCTTTTGGATCACTGCTTCAGTGCGTATAGTCTATCATGGCAGGAACCCATGGCACCTGGAACAACCCTGTCTGCCGGGGACGACATTTGCAGGGTCTGCTTCTCCCATGGGAATGACTGACCAGGAAACAGAAAACAGAACTGGAAGCCAGAACCTATAACCCTCAGGCTCTGTCTCCAGTGGCCTACACCTGCCTTGTCTGACATATTTCCCAAAGGCTTCACAAAACTCCAACGCAGCATCCTTAGATGGGGAACAACTATATCAAGGTCTCAACCTGTTGGGAACACGGTACAGCCAAAGCATAGGACATTGTGTGTATTTCACATCTCGATTGTCTTCCTTCCCTTCCTAATGCCGTCTCGGGGACAAAGCTTAAAGTCAGCTAACCAGAGATAAGACACACAATCCCAACACCCAGACAAAGGTACTGGGCACCTGTATACATTCCTGAGCCAGTTTCTGCTAAAGGGATGCATTTCAGGGCACTCCTGGCTTTCGAGTCAGACGGTTCACACAGTTTAGGAAGTTAATGTTTTAAACAATGGATTAGAGTTGAGGGTATTGTTAAAATGTGAGAAATGAATGCAGAAAGGAAACAGATGTCCATGAAGAGAGAGAGGCAGAATCCAAAGCAGGACCTCGGCCCCCTGCGGACCCTTCCCTTCCAGGCAAGCATTCAGTCCATATAAAAGAGACCAGTTCCAATATCCTGATACCCTTGCCTTCACTCTTCTAAACTAAACCCAAGGCCTGAAGAACAGATCCATCACCTACTGTGAAGGGATATCACGGAAAAACATCCCAGGTTTTAGCAGTGAATGCCTGGAAGACTTATTTGGACTCACTGTAGGGTACTGTTTTCTGACAATTCTGATGGGGACACTGATGTGGGATCTGTTAGAGCGGATGTCCCACCCAGATCTTCTCCCAGGACACAGCGCTGGGTGAATGACTACCGTGGAGACTTCGCAACATTGAATGTTATCTACAAAGAAAAAGATGGGTACTGATACAGCTGCCAGAAACTCTTGTGGTTTTATGCAAAATGGAGAAGATACACATCACACACTTCTTCATAACATTTTTCCTTGCTGCTGAGGAGAAAGAACTGAGTTCCCCCAAACAAAAACAAAAACAAACAAACGAAACCCCCTGCTAGAGGTATTTGCTCCAGATATCCTTAAAGTGGCTGTTTCCTCATCAACAAAGGGGGCGGGGAAGCTGAAAATCAAGTTATGATTTTTCTGAAACCGTTCTCTCTAGCCACATGAAAGGGAAGTTGGAATTTGGGGACTGAGATTTGCCTTGGGGTGTGTTGAGGGTTCAGTGTTTAAAGACCTCCTACCTGGGTTTTATAACCACTCTGGACCAAAACATAATGGACAACAATCAAACATGTCTCCTTCACACTAACTAAATGCAAGAATCATTATAAAGGAGATTTGGGAAAATGTTTGCAGGCATGCATGAGAATCAGCCAGGAACCAAAATATGTTCCTAAGTTCTTTTCACGTCAGTCATAATTCCATACTGAATTCCATCTGCCTTGCCTTTATTTGCAAAATAAGGAATAAGACAATCCCCGAATCCGTCAATGTTTCTATAAAATAACATGTGTTTTCTCTGTTTTATATTCCATGTTGGAAAAACTAGAATGACAAGAAAATTCTAATTTTACATCACACAGGCCAAAAGAGTTCCTGGCATATGCCACACTGGTGAAGCTCTCACAGTTTTGGAAACATTTATCCCATTAGATGACTGTAGCTAATGACTGCACTAATGTGAGCCGTGGGGAGCAGTGCACAGCAGTGTAGCTCGGGCCTTGCTTTTCAAAAATGCTCTTCACAAAAGCCCCACGAACAAGCTGCAATGACCATTGCCTCCTTTTTTTTTTTTTTTTTTTTTTAACAGAGAGGTGGTTGGAGCGGTGTGAGGTTCTCCTGTCACTACGAGTCATCTGGAAGTCCTGGGCATGTAAGAAAACATACAGAAATGCATTTTCCTGATTGGCTATATTAGGATTAAGTGAAATCTCAGTCCTGATCAATGCTTCAAGCTAATTCATATCACAGAAACTATGCAGTTCATCTCCTTGTTAAAATCAAACCATGTTCCTGTTTTACTCCAAAAGTAGAATTTTTAGCTCTCTGTAGAAAAGAACCATTTACCCATTGGGTGAGAAGAATCAATGGTATCTCCTAACTACAAATGTCCCTGAGCACTAAAAAACACATTTATTGGTATTTTTATGTGTTACTCAAGTGATGACAAGAATTGCCAGCCTCCGGAAAACATCTTAGGTTCTTTATTCTCTTTTCTGTGTACTTCAGTAAACTGCCATTTGGATAATAGCAACAATTTAGAAACTCAAGATTTCACAGAGTTCAGCCATAATAAAAAGTTATTTGTAATAACAAATACAAAATACAGCTTAAAAGCTCAGCTGAGGGAAAAATGTTGACAGCTGAAGGAAAAAGTTCCTTAAATTAAATGTGCACTATAAACCTTTCTATTCTTTGTCTCTAGGGATTTCTTATGACGTCATTTCTTCCCGAGGGATACCAGACGATATGTCAGTTCCAAACACTTTTCTTAAGTATCTTTTGGAAGGAAAGAAACAAAATGAGACATAATTTTGGACATTTCTTTGTTTATAGAAAGTTTGGTTGCTTGAAGAAAATTCAATTAATTGGAAGAAAATCCTTTTACTGTTAATGTTTTTAATTTAAAATATGTAGTACATTAAGATATTATTACTAAGGCTATTTTTTAGTTTGCAATAGATGAGATTAGATCTTACATTTACTGTGTAAATACTACTAAACTTTGGCTTGTGCATGGACGGAGGTTGCTCTACTCTTTAGCCTTAGAGGTTTACTCACTATTCCCTGACACAATTCTCTTGCTCTATTCTCCTGTCATTAAGGAGTCCAATATTTTTTTTCTCCTGCTGGTGTTAATACAGCTAAAGCCAAAAGCCTACTCTTTTGTGCTTTCAATATCTTGATTACTCTTAACTCCATCATGTGTAGGGTTAGTATTTTCAGTTCTCTTTTGACTTCAGTCCAATTTGAATTTTGTTCTTCAATACAGGGTCTAAAAGTTTTCATATCTCTGACACCCATTTGGTTCATTAAAGAATGCCTGCGTTCATCCTTGTCAACACTTTTACAGACATGGGCTTGACATGTGTGTGTGAGTGTGTGCATACAGGTGGTTGTGCATGTGTGTGCATGTGAAGACCAGAAGGCAACCTTGAGTGTCATTCCTCAGAAACCGTTCACTCTGCTCTTTGAGGCAGGGTCTCTCTCTGGACTGGAGCACTGAAAGAAACTTCATTGTCTGTCCAGTGAGCACAGGGCTTGCCCGCCTCCAATTCCTCACTGTTGGGATTTTAAGCATGTGCTGTGTTGCCATTGTTTGTAATGTAGGTTCTGGGGATCGAACTCAGATCCTTATGATTGCAGGGCAAGAATTTTATCAACTGGGTTATATTTCTAGTCTTTTCTCACCTCCTAAATATCTATTTTTAAAATTTTTATTGAACTCTACATTTTTCTCTCTGCTCCCCTCCCAACCTTTCCCCTTCCCCTTCAATCCTCCCCCAAGGTCTCCATGCTCCCAATTTACTCAGGAGATCTTGTCTTTTCTACTTCCCATGTAGATTAGATCTATGTAAATCTCTCTTAGTGTCCTCAATGTTGTCTAAGTTCTCTGGGGTTGTGATTTGAAGGCTGTTTTTCTTTGTTTATGCTTAAAAACCACCTATGAGTAAGTACATGTGATAATTGCCTTTCTGTGTCTGGGTTGCTTCACTCAAAATAATGTTTTTTAGCTCCATCCATTTTCCTGCAAAATTCAAGATGTCATTATTTTTTACTGCTGTGTAATACTCCATTGTGTAAATGTACCACATTTTTCTTATCCATTCTTCAGTCGAGGGGCATTTAGGTTGTTTCCAGGTTCTGGCTATGACAAACAAAGCTGCTATGAACATAGTTGAGCACATGTCCTTGTGGCACAATTGAACATTTTTTGGATATATACCCAAAAGTGGTATTACTGGGTCTTGAGAAAGCTTGCTTCCTAATTTTCTGAGAAATCACAACACTGACATCCAAAAGGGTTGTGTGAGCTTGCATTCCCAACAGCAATGCAGCAATCAGTGGCAGGGCCCTAAACCAGTCTCTATCAATGACTTTCCCATGAAAAAAAGCCTCAGCTCTTGGGTGCTCAGACCTGAACACCTAATGATTGCCCATGATACTGTAAGCTTATCATATTTTATAAAATTATTAATAAGTGTCATTTAAAAGCTTTCTAATAAAGCCAATAAACAAAACAAAAAATTTTCCTTATATTACCCCTACAATTGTTGGAAGATAGCCAACATACAGCTCATTCTTAGAATAATGCCACCTTGAAATTTGTGTGACCAAACTGTTCCCAGACAACAGCACCATTTTCTATGATAGCAGGGTAGATTTTACTTTTAAAGAGACGTTTTCTAGGTTTTCATTTATGTGTGATCAGAACTAAATTAATCTTTTGATTATTGACTTAACGTGATTCTTTTCCATGTTGATTATTTTCCTGCTATGCTCTGCAATATCAGCCTGCGAGCTAATGCTTTTTATTTAATTTTTAGTTCAGTTAGCATGTAATAATTGTGTGTATTTATGAGATATGGTGCGGTAATCTAATACATGTGTGTAGTGTACAAGGATAACATTACAGTAATGGACGGTTCTATTTTGCAATTCTTTACATTTGGAAGCTTCAAGTTCTCTTCTTCCGGTTGTTCATAAAATGCCTCCCGGGTTGCAATTGACTTCAGTTAGCTCTAGGCTGTTTCTGTTCCACTCTTAGTACCACAAGAAGATGTATATGTAGATTACAGATATTTATTGCCAATTTTCCTTTGATATTTTACCCATCTTTACTTTGGTATGCACAGAAAATGGGAAGGCACATCAAAATGTCAGCCCAATGAAATTGTTAGCAAAGACAAGCCCCTCTGAACTATAAATTTTACTCAAATACCATTTTTCTCTTACAGAGATTTGCAAGGCTTGAATGAGACCCTGTACACTAAAATTCACTGCACATCACTCATGTACCACTCTGGGGACTGTGAAAATATATTATGGTCCCTTCATCTTAACTCAGGTGACTTAAGGGGTCTGCCTAGCAACCGTGTCACTACTATATAATTTACCTTTTAAATGTCATGTTATGAATTTTTCTATAGCAATGTACATGAGAAGCTGAAAATAATTGATCTAGATGCCAAATTTTATTATTTTATTTATGCTTTGGCATCATATACAAAAGTTCTTTGGGGCCAGAGAGATGCCTTACAAGTTTAGAGCACTGGCTGCTCTTCCAGAGGACTCAGGTTCAATTCCCAGGTTCATGGTGGCACAACTGTCTGTAGCTCCTGCCCCATGAGGATCTGATGTAAACAGAGACTGCTTGTGCGTTTCCCAACTGCTCATACCCAAATAATCACACAGAAACTGTATAAATTACAACACTGTTTGGTCAATAGCTTAGGCACATTCCTGGCTAACTTTTATATCTTAAATTACCCTTTTCTATTAATCTGTGTATCATCACAAGGCTATGGCCTACAGGTAAGGTCCCAGCAGGGGCCTTTCTCCTTCGGCAGCTACATGGTGTCTCCTGGACTTCACCTCTTCTCTCTATATATATCCATTCAGATTTCCTGCCTGACTTTACTCTGCTAAGCCATTGGTCGAAACAGCTTTATTCACTAACCAATAAAAGCAACACATACACAGAAGGACTTCCCACATCAACCTGATGCTCTTTTCTGGTCAACGAATGTGCTGCAGACGCATGGTGCACAGATATACTTAGGACTGCTTTCAACTGCCTGTTAGTTCCAGCTCCCTTCTGGCTTGCTTAGGCACTATAGTGATGTGGACATACCTCCAGCCCCCTGCATTAAACAAATAAAATATTTTTAAAGTCATTTTAAAGTAAACATTGTAAGGTTTATTCCATGAAAAAGAAAGCAAATATCTTTTTTAAATAATTAAAATTGAGGTGGTGATTTTTTAAAACATCAAATATGATAAATTCTTTTCCTTATAATATCCGAGTTTCTCCAGCTCTAGGCAAAAGAGGTGACCTGAAATTAAATCAAGAAAAAAACTTCAAAAGAATTTCCTAATCTAACTTTTACTCAATAATTTCATTTTTAGGAAATGGCAAGAGAAGAGAAGGTCACTCACTCCTGCTTAGGGCCTTCTGAATATATTCTTCCTGGTTTTGGATTATCAGTATGTTTAAAAATTAGTTTAGGATTCTAAATTCTATTTGGAAGACTTCTTAGCCCCTGGGAAAATCCCGCTACGCAAACAAAGACCTTCATGCTCCGTAGATGGAAGTAGAAATAAAGATGACATTGAGCAGTTGGGGGAGGGAGAGAAGGAGAGAATGAAAGAGTTGGATTTGCATGCTATTTGCATAAAACATTTAAGGTAATTTAATTATTCAACATGGCTACTTCTCCAGCTTGTCTATTTTCTTTTGATTTCTAAACTGAGCTCTTTCCTATTCCTTTTTTTCTGCTTTGATTATGGCTCACCATAGAAGTCAGTAACTGAAAGACGCCTACTGGTAAAGCAACAAAAAGAAGTGAAAAGGAAAGGCTAGGCTGGGCTTGCTGGATGCGCTTGTGCCAGCTCTCCCTTCAGATCCCCCTAATGAAGTTAGGTTAATCATTGATGAAATCATCTGCAAAATTCAATCAAACAAAACCTTGTGTTGACTGAGTTATCCTGGTAATCCTGGTTTGGGCCATCATTCTTTTTGTAATTGCATCTGCTTTTCTTTATCCCTGCCAACAAAAAACAGAGGCCACTGTCTGGCTGCCAGTCCCCATTCCCTGGGCCTCCATATCACTCTGCTTATAGTGACAGCAAAGTTGTCCCATATGTGTCCTACGATCTCTACTTGACAAGTTCTTAATAGCAAAGTAGAAGCTTTAAGCAAAATTATGACATGACATTTACCGTGCTTTCGAAATGCAGTATTTGTATATGTTAAAAAGGAATTCTGTGCATTTGGAAACATTTTATAATTTTTGTTTTGCAAGCACTTCTTCCATCCTAGTCTTGATATCATATCAACCAGTGAACCAAACAGCTCACCTGCTTTCCCACTATATGGAAGGGAGAAATGATCTTCTACGGTTCATGCAGAGTGAGCTGGCATTTCTTGAAGGCCTAAATCCAGGTGCAGATTGACACCAGTCATTAACATCAGCCTCTCTCTAGGGAAGTGGTTCTCATAGAAGGAAACAAGTCATCATTGGAAGTGGAGACGCTCTAGGCCTTTTCCAGATGTCATAGACACTGATCTATAGCTATGGCACTGAGAGCAACAATCCTTTTAAGAGGCTGTACATCTTCTAAGTCCCTTCTCATGGGTTGTTTAAGAGATGTTGAGAGTTTGGTTAGAGAGAAAAACAGCCTTGTGGCTAGGCCACAGTGGGGACCAGTGCTCAGCATTTGCTCTTCCGGTTCTCTGCATGCATGCATGTACAGCTGCAGGACCCCTGCTATTATGTGGGGGCGGGGACTGGGAATGAGCTCAGGCTGTCACTCTGACCACACCATGTGATTGTTTCCTGAGCAGATATGGAGAAATACCACACCCCAATGAACACACAGTCTGGGTTCCTAAGAGCTGAAACACACTCTCAGAGCTAGGCAAAAGACAACAACTGTAGATTTGGGGACTGGCAGCTTCAAAGCTCAAGAGAGTGTGGTTTAATTTTTTTTCCTGGCTAAGATACAAGTCCTCAACCCAGTCCCACTGCAGGCTCCTAGGCTCCCGCTCGGTCCACTTCTTTGTACTCACTTTGATCACTCTGGCATCTGGTCCCTCCTGTATCCCACCGGGTCCTTAGCTGTCCCATGCCTACTGTTTTCCTTTAGCATCCTAGTTTGCTCCTCATCCCCCTGATGCTCGATCCCTCATTCTGAAGCTGAGTGTTTACTCCCTCGTCATTGGAGGCTGCTTCACAGACCCTGCCTTTAGCCCTGGCATTTGTGTCAAGCTGGAATATGAGGATGAAAAAAAAATATGATCAAAAATTCAGTCTTTGTTCTGAACAGCATTGGTATGGCGATTTCACGATTGTTAAGCTCGGGATCAGCAGCCAAAATCAGAGTATGATTTAGGTTGGTTCCCATGCTTTCTGACCAGCTATGAGACCAGTTGTCAAAGCTGAACCAACAGGCGGAGGCTCTTAAGACATGGTTATAGATTTCAAACATGTTTGCAGCCCACATGTGTTCTCGAGAATTAAGGACT